>NC_064920.1:946455765-947782640 GCF_023897955.1 Schistocerca gregaria
AGAAAAACATGTATCCGCAGAAATGATTGTCAAAATTATGATACGAAGCTTATTATGAAAAGTGAATCAATATCAGAAAATTGAAGAAAAACCAGAAGAAGAATAAAGAAGAACAGAAGAAATTAGTCTTTATTACAAACAGGAAAGCAACGTGATAACATTAACAATGAAGGGAGCGCCCCTGATCCAATCAACAACTTTGCTCACAGTAAGGAGTCATCAAACTTCACTGTTATCACGCCAAAATATTTATGGCCAAGAGCAGCCGTACGTGTCTCAGTTCTGTGTTTGGTTTGTTGCGTTTGTAGTTGTGTAATGCTAATGACAACAGAATACTCCTGCAGTGAGCTGTTGTATTTGTATTATTCTGAACGAGGATGCAACGAAAGGGAATCAGTGTTAGAAAACAACACATTCTTCTGAAGAGTACATACGGACTGACGAAATCACAACAGCTTAATCCAGGGGAAGAATAATCGAAGTCTATGTTCCCACTATAAATAACATTAGCGAGAAGTTCGCAGTTTACACCGGATATTTGTGTGCTGTCTGGAAACAAGTAATGGAAAGTCTTTGGGCTTTTGGGTGATGTCGATGTTGCGGGAAATCTGGTCGTGTTGGCAGCTCTCATCTCGTTGCAATCTATATACGGGTTATATATTTATAGTACTGAGGTGGTGTTATTTTCTGTATTTTTTGTTGTTTAAATGGAAAATGAAACTAACTTGATGCCAGAATAGAGTATGTTCCTATCAAAAGTAATTGCGACGACACTCGTGCTCTTAGCCTACGAGATGCTATGAAACTTCTTGGCAGATTAAAACGGTGTGCCGGACCGAGACTCGAACTCGGGACCTTTTCCTTTCGCGGGCAAGTGCTGTATGAGATGCTATACTGCGACTTGTAATCGATTGATGTCTTTTCGTCACTGGCCGGACCCTACTCCGCAGAAAACTTTGTACCATGGGAATCGACGCCAGAAAGAAAGATATGGGTTTAAAGCCTAGCTGACAGAGCACTAGCTCATTTGACCAAGAATCGGGCAGGAAAACATTTGTGGAGTTCTTAAATAACCATTTCAGAGAATTCCGTCCGGAGTTAAAAGAAGCTACAGATAACTTCACTCTAGTAGGTTGGTCGGCGGCTTGATATCCGTTCCTCCCAAAGCCTCGTCGAATACCTTAAGTGCTGGAACTGTAACCGGCCCCTTCAATTCTTATCTCTTTAGCCACCTCCGTGACGAAAACGGGACATTCTTCGATTGAAACTGACATCAGGTCACGAAAACTTTTTGTAGTGCTCACTGTATGCTTCCAACCATTTTAACGAAAAAAATATGGAGACCCATTTGGCTCGTAATATCGGGCTGGATATTGTTGTTTGTAAATCACATCACTTGGCCTTTAAAGCTTGATGTTCTCATTTGCCTGACGAACAGTAAATGTAAGGAAAAAGGAAAAGTTATTTGGCCCCAGTGTTTATTGGTTAGTGATAAAAATAAGGACGCACTTCTCAGTTTCTTCTTTCAATTGTACAGGATGTGTCTGTTAAATGAAGAATTTACGTACCGTGAGAGATTTTATGAAAAAGAAAACTGCAGTTTCCACTTGTAATGGTTCTTTATTTAGGTGACCATTACGGTACTCCAACCCCAGTTCTCGATACCACTAATATCGTACAACTTTTCTGCGAAGTAACAGACATATTTTTGTGACAATATTCACATTTGGTCTTATTAATATATAGGTACTCCGATGTATCGATATATTGCAGTGATATGGTTCTTGTGTGTATTCATTTCTGTGAGGCTGCCATAATCTTTGGCTTACTTGTAACAGTTTTGGTGCGAATGCGCACAGAGCTGTCTTTGTTTCACTTTGCAGAAGTTAAGTTGTTATTTCGCTTTGTAAAAGAACAGTCAAGTCTCGTGGTTGGTTAAAGTGGAAATTAAGTGTATGAAGATTGATACAAAACTGTTTTCTTGATAATGTGACAATTAAGAAGAAGTATATGTGAATTTACAGGAAGTTTAATAAAAATGTCGATCGCGAACACCAAGTCAAAAATTATTTCTACCATACAATTGTTCTGATCTGAGATTGTTTGATCATTAAGAATTTCCTGAAAAACGCATTTGTTAGGTCTTCAAATATTCCTAAAATGCAGAGATCTGGACCTTCTAGCAATCAAAGTGGAATCACCCTAGAATCAACAAGATGAGCCATAACAACTTCGACGAAATCTAAGTCGGAACCCATTCAAGATAAGGGCCAAAATTAATGACTTTTTTTATAGTGATTTCATTATTTCCATTCTGACGATACTATCTACAGTCAATAACTGTGTTGTTGCCCGATAAAGCGAACATATGCTGCGTGAGCAACATTATAAATCTGATTTCTAACCTATTTGGCAAGTGGTAGTATTGTTAGACACTGGTGAATTGTTTCTGTAGATAATTAAAAATGAGGTCTGGAGATATTGGGTTTAACAGCCTATAATAATTTTTTTAAACGAAAAAAGAAATATAGAAGGATTTCAGATGTAGTGCTTCGCAAGGATTTTAAAATCTAAATGGATAAGTATACTATTAGATGCAGGAATATTAAAAAAAACATTATATAGGAAACAAGTCTACTGAATACTGTTTCGAGAAGAAGAGGTAAGCTGGTGGCACCTTTGGTCGTTGTAGCCAAGCGGTTCTAGGCGCTTCAGTCCGGAACCGCGCGACTGCTACGGTCGCAGGTTCGAATCCTGCCTTTGGCATGGATATGTGTGATGTCCTTAGGTTGGTTAGGTTTAAGTAGTTCTAAATTCTAGGGGACTGATGACCTCAGATGATAAGTCCCATAGTGCTCAGAGCCATTAGGTGGCACCTTTGATTAACCAAATTAATATGGAAGCAGGTAAGGGAAAGGGCGAATAGCAGGGGGGGCAAGGACGACTGGATCTGTGGACATAGCTGTGTAAGAGGATTTAGAGTCCAAGAGATCGGCACAGGACAAGTTCAGGACGGCATCAGACCAGTCGAAAGATCGGTGATTATCAATAAAAGAAAGGAGAAACTCTACAGTGGAAAACTGTTCACGGCTCATGTATCAGGTAAGTGCTTTCTGGATACGTAAAGACAAGATGACCTAATGGGTGGCATTAGCAAATATGCACGAACTCCATGGAAGTGTTTTGGAAGAAGTGGGAGATGAAGCCTCCAGCCAACAGCGCATATCACACATATGTATACCATATCACATTTCACGGATCACATCTGTATCGCCCTCACCATTACAGTCAAAAGATACGGAAAATGTGAAAATATTTCCCTTTCACAATAAATAAAATGTTTTAAAAAGATTCATCCTTCTAAATTAATGAAGACACAAAACTGGGGTCTTATGCAAATGACTAAATTTTCAAAATAATCGTCCTATTTTTCAAAGGTATATCTTTTGATGGGCACGCACATATATCCTAGGGGTACACTGTACAATTGTGTTTAGTATAAAAGTTTTCATTTACGTTTCACAAATGTTTAATGTGACCTCCAACGGATACACAGCAAACATTCAAACGATAGTCAAATTGGTGCCATAAGTCAGGGAGCATGTCTGGAGTTACTGAATTGACTGCAGCGCTGTTGTTATACGGCGTTGCAGTTCAACCAGAGGCGCCTGAAGGGGAGGCGCACAGATGGAGACTTTTACAAAGCCTTAGTATGAAGTCACGTACCGTGAGATCAGGCCGTAGTGGAGGCCAATGGTACAGCACAGGACCCAAACAAACCTTACTGCCGATCCCTCAAACTCTCAACGAAAATCACACTTCAAAACCCCTTTTGTTGCTGTAATGTCGCCTTCTCAACTCGACACTCATTGGGTAATGAACGAGCGAACGAACTAGCTGCGTCAGGATGACTCCCAAAGGCAACCAAATGAACCGATACTTTGCAACTGGCACCTAGGTAAACTTTTGGTTTCGATGCGTAAGTTAAAATTCACTCGACATTTCTATCTTCATTCACGTGGGAGATATAGTCTCTAGGAATCGGGTACAACTTTCTGAAACATGCCGTACACTTGTAGGTTGCGCTTACAGAGACGCTGGAAGAGGAAGGGTTGTGTGCTGAATCTCGGCAAGCCGAGATAGTGTGTCGCTAGCAGCGAGCAGCGACCTACCTGTTTGGTCACGGAGTCGATGAGTCGCACGTAGATGTCCTGCTCCTGCCGCACGCCTGCAACACACAAGCAAAGCTGTCACAGTCGGGTCGCCGCTTCACACGTCATCAAGAAAGAGGCTGCAGGGCTCGTTCCTCGCCCATGAACGCTTTACATTTCCCATAAGCTCCTGTAAGTATCTAGAAAAATTTCTCTTTGAGGGCGTTGCTGCAGTGTACATGCAACTTATAGCGGATATATAAGTACCGACGCGTAAGCAAGGGATTAGTACGGCGCCCATGTCTATCCGACGTGCGTGCGTTAAATGTAGAAACGCGAATTCTAGCGGAGTTATTCTTTTCTTCAAACACCGGTAGACATCCGTCGAAGCACGAAGGATGTGTATGGGCAGCATGTATGTCGAAAACAACCGTTGTGGAATGGTGTGCATGTTCTATGTTGGTCGCGATTCCACACATGATGCCAGTCGGCCTTGGAGTTACGCCCTCTCAAGTGGGAGACACTCGAACACCCGCCCTATAATCCTGATTTCTTCCCATGCAATTACCACGCCTTCGGTCCCTTAAAAAAGACCGACGATTCCTGTCGGACGTCGGATGTGAAGCAGGCAGTTACCAACTTCTTCTCGTAGCAGGACACAATGTTTTAACAAACGAGTACCTCCAAGCCGGTGCGTCGATGGGACGATTGCCTCAGTGCTCGCGGCGATTTTGCCTGATTGGCACACCGGTTCTCGACGGCACGCATTCGGAGGGACACTTTTCTAACTTCCCTTATGTGAGCACCCACTCCCAGCTCTTTTGTGGGAAGATTTCAACGTCAGACGTAAGGCAGTATGGACCAATGCAATTTATACTGCGCGACTTTCGAGTCTATATTTCCAGGATCATTACAATTTGTATCGCACGACTTTCGTGTGACATTTTTTTAAGCAGATGCAATATGCACATCGCTCCTATGTCCGTTACAGATATTCCCACAATATTTATTTTGAGACTAACGGCGTTTCTAACTTTAACCTGTATAAATTAATATTTGCATCAAATAGCAGTTATTACTTTACTTTAGAAAGTTAATTTTAGTAATGCTGTGTTTGTAGGTCAGCCATGAAAGAAACTATTACCACAATTTAACTTCAAAAAAATTGTCGTAGTAGTCTCACCATCTGTGGTGACTCCTTGCTCAAATATACAAATTCGCTTTCTTGTAATGAGGTGTACATAAACATTTTGCTTGCAGAGTACTGCAGGCATAGGGAAACCAGGAGAGTCTTTAAGAGTGGGTAATGATTTCTCCTTTTGAAGCTTAAAGATGCAACTGTGTAAGAATGAGTACACGTCAAGCGTCTCGGCTTTCCCGTTGTAAGGACAGCAAACTAATTTTTAATTCACAATATTTGTTGCTTTTTTTATCATTGTCAGAATAAAAGCTTGTGAACGATATCTCCGAGGACATAATGAGCAGTACTGCCTCTTCGTTCTTTTAAAGTAGTCTCCAGTCCGCTTCGACATAAATCATGTTCACTACGATCTACCCATACCAGCTCCCCTATTGTTGTCTATTCTTTGGAAATAATCATCTTGCGCTGTTGGCCGATTATATTTCCTTTCGTATTCTTTAGTAAAAGGTACGGGCGTGTTCTGATAAAAAATACTATTATGTTATTTTTCTCTGTATTAATTTTCTTGGAATTTTGGGTATAGCTGAGTATAAAAACAGACATTTTCCTTTGGCCTAGAACAGTCGATATTCTTGATGTAGATCACGTATTTTTCGGATATTGGGGGCAAGAATATATCTGTCCTCGGTGCTTGGTCACGCGACAAGAGCGCAAAAGAATGTCGCTAACCTGCACTTGTTGGGTCGCTATCAGTAGTCAACAGCTAGAGCTCAGTGGCTACTGCGGTACAGCGCGTCTCGCCGCGTAAGTGGTTATCCCGAACAGACACCGCATTATGTCAGCAGTCAGTGTTTGGTTTGGAGGAGCACGGGCGACAGCGAAATCCTGGGCCCGGCGGCTCCCCAGAACGAACTTGTTTTAATCCGTGAAGGGTGGCGGCGGTGACATTTGACGTCACAATGCGCTCCCCGCCGCCTCTGGCATCGGCGCCGGCCAAGCAAGACGGTATTTGCGCCGCCGCCGCCTCGTGGCGCGTTCCGAGGGGGCGTGCGTGTGGGCTGAGGCGCCTGCTGCGGGGTGCAGCACCCAAAGCTACGCAGACATTTACAGCTTAATCCCATACTGGAGATTGAGTATAGTTTGCGAAGTGCGAAACCCATAGAGTACAAATGTCTATGGAGTGAGCATCTCCTTCAGTTCAAGTCACGTGATTTTTGGACGGCGCAATTTAGCCAGTATAGCGCCTAATGTATTTTGAGTATTATCACTTCGGTGCTACAGATGGATCACCTTCAGAAGTACCGCGAAACTTTGAACAAGTGTTTTATAGACATATTAACAATTTGTTAGCATACCTGGAACTGAAGTAAGTTTAAAGATGCGAGCAGCAAGAATACTTTGCCTTTTCGTCAGAGTGTCATAGCTCAGATTCCACTTTATTTACGCTTTCCTCGGTTACTGGAAGATGTGACATCCAACAATATTTTTCTTCGTTTTGTGTTCACTTATTCTTATTGTCGAGTCTGTTTTAACGAATTACGTTACAATGAGACCGTACAGAGCTCCGAAATGGCATTAAAAAATGCAGTTGGAACTATGAAATTTTTACAGTAAATAAGCTAATCACACTACCAGTTTTTCCCTTATTATTTTCAATTTTTGACTCTTTGTTCATGTTTCGGGAAGTTGGAATACAAAATTCACATAATGTAGGAAAACTGTCTCATATACAAATACTTAGATACACACAGTGGTTTGAGAACCTGTATAAATTGGAAGAAATTATTCAGACCTTCACAGATAAATTTCATTTGCATAAGAACATAGCACGAACATGTATACGATGAGTGGCAGTTCACTCAAGCATATTTGCAAATTTATCAAGCACTTGTAAACACATGGTCAAAAAACCGCAGAAATTAATTCTACAGTACACGACTTTTTAATAGCATATTTTGATGTTTTTCGAACATGTAAAGTGCCTCATATAATATGACAGTTACAATTACACATTTGTTGTCCATACCTATGAAACGTTATGGTCCTCCTTTCACGTACTTCTCTTTATATCCATAGCAACAAAAATACTGCACCATAGCTGTTACTAGTTCTCAAAAGCATATAAAACAAGGTGAAGACGTGAAACATTCAAGCTTGGTATTGCCACAAAATACGGATAGGCGACGTCTTCCCAGAATCTCGTGACTAGCCTGGTTTGATGTTGCAAACATGAGCGGTAGGCTACGATCATTCCATATATATACATATTCTCTATGGAAAAACCAGACCACTTCATCCAGGTCCAAAAGTTAATGACCACAAAAATAATGACGTTCATAAAATAACCTTTGTTAGAAAAAAAAGTAAACTGGACGTGCATTAGGGAACAATGAAGCACACAAGGAAATTCAGATTCATACGTAACTGGATAGACAACAGTGAATGCAAAGAGCAGTGCAGCACAGTCCATCTAGGACAATCTGACATGATACTCGTTAGGGGAGCTGCATTTCATTAACACTCACAAAAAAAGAAAGAAATCTTTCGTTTATTTACTACCTGGATAAGAAAAATAAGAAAAGATTGTTTAGCGAAGCAGAAACAGATGTGTAAAATCTGGAGATCTGTTATATAGACGTACGGAGGTGCGATCCACTTACTAATGGAATGCAAGAGTAGTCCACATATTCAAGAAACAAGCAAAAACTTTTCATCTGGAAAGACGCGGTCAAAGAAATAAAGGTAAACGCCTTCGGGGTTACCGGATGTACTGAATAAACAGCAGCGCACATATTCTTCTTTCGTGTTACAGAAAGATGCATACACTGTAGCAACAAAGCTTTGGAGAGACGTGGTAATAATCACTAACTTCGCGCTCTCCTTTGAACAAGGAAGTAAGGCAAAGGAGAAGCATCTTAGATAGACGGTGGTACACAACTACTGCTTATCAAAATAGTTGGCACCTGTTCTGTTCGCTAAGGAAGCCGAGCTATTCTCTATTTTTACAGAAAATCTCTCTGCTTCATGCCAGGTGAATATGTCCAGTCGAGCATAGCCTGTGAAAGGTCAGTTCTTTATTTCGCACGTTACCATCTCTGAAATAGACGAGGATGAGACAAATGAACGGGAAGAGCTCGTGTACACGCATAATTAGTAGATGAGGTTCTCTCGCATCCCTTCCGTCTTGCATCCTGAACTTTACTGGGGTACGACGTGCCAGTTAAGACAAAAGAACACGGCTGGCTGCAACAGAGCAGCAGGTGGCGGGCCCCTGGGCTCCGCCGACATCGCCACTTAAAATTCGCCGCTTCCGACCTTCTGGGGAAACTGGCCGAGCTTCAAGAACGAAAAATTTGCATCGCATCTGAATTGTAAATTTTTTTCCTCTTAATAACAGCATTCGTGTACCCTATAATTAAATAGATGTAGAAACTGCTTATAAATTGCAAAATTAATTGGTTCACCTGTTTCATCTCTGTTCAGTAGTCGCGTAAAACCGAGTAACGTTAAGTAGTTGTAATTCCTTTCACAATTTGACTAGAGGAATGTAAAACTGTCATCAGCATCCTGAGCATCTCTTACGGCTGCCACCTGGTGACGAGAGCACTTTCTTCGTTGAGCATAAGTTTGTTCAAAGTGCGTCAGATTCGTGTCAAGAGATCCGTGGTCACAATGCACTCACATTTTGTTTCAAATAAGAGGACGTGGAAATAAGTTTCCGTTAACATTATTGCGGGTAAGTTTCTTATACTGACCAGTAAACGCCAATTAACACAAAAGTAATATTACAATATCTGCTGGGAAATAATATGTTATTATACAACAGCAGCAAAGAAGACCTCATATAGAAATGCAGCTTCATAGACAAGTACTGGTACTAGCCCGGTTAAGTTCGAAACAAATTAGAAGCTTAATTTGAAAACCCAGAAGTTACAAGGGACGAAAAAAGTCCAGAAAGGCGATAGTAGCAGTATCGGACAGCTTGTTCTCCCTTCTTGGTGCGTATTTTTATGAATGGAGAACTTATATATGGTTTCCGGCTATAGTTCCTCATACAAATTTACAGATTTAAATTTTCTATAAATGTGTAACGGCATTAGAGAATAATAGTGGCAGGCGCTAAGATGGTATTTCAGTTGTTTTTAGGCTATTTTTGGCTCATGAGAGCTAATCGTCTCTGTTAGTAACAAATGAGGAATAATTTATGAGTAGAGAAATAAATACTTACTTAACAGGTCAAATAAAATACCGTACCTCTGAATTACTAAGTTACACACATAAATAACGTCGAAGTTCGTACTGTCACTGACATAAAGTAACGGAACACTCAATTATATATTATATTTGTGTCCCTTTCACTGTCTTTTGTTTCCATGTCTACACGTGACTGTCTGTAACTTCGTTGTTTGACCGTTTTTAAGCAGCAGAAAGGCTGTTTGTAGCCGAAGTCAGTTAGTGCGGTATTCAAGTGGTATTCACAAACGAGTAATATTATTCTTTTTTACTAACATCTTGGTGCAAATGAGCATCATTCTTTTTTCAAATTTAGAAGTATTTATGGCACTTGTTACTAATTAGATGAAGTACACGAGACTACTGTATATAAAACAGCAACAAGTAGCTGTAATGGTCTATTTCCTCAAGTACACTGCTACGAAGGTAGAGCGATGCAAAGTTTTCGAGTTTGATTCTGTGTTGTTTTACGGTTTTGACTGAGTCACGTAACGTGTACGTGCCACTTAGTTTGACAACTGTCGTTTTCCTTAACACACGACGCTGCCATACGGGGTACGTCATTTGTCTTCCGGAAAGCGGAAAAGACACGCTTTCCTGTCGGCCAGACAGCGCTACTGTACAACACAGATGTCAGAGCGCAGCCCCTCTCGCTAAATGCGACTATTTACCTAATGCATCGCCGAGTAATTTAATGTATTCCAGCCCAACACGAAATTCGAAGCAAAACAAAAGAACCGTTTGCTGGCAGAAGAGGAAAAAACTTGCCGGGCTGTTTTATATTTCACGAGAGGTGCGTTATTTCCAGCGACAGAGACGTCCGACTACAATGGGCTTTATTGTCAAGAATAACGCGTTTTCTTTCGCGTCCTGTGACAAATGATAAGTATGTGCGCGCGGCAAATAATTTATAAATTAGGAGGGAGGGAGAGGGAGAGGGAGAGAGAGATAGAGAGAGTGCGGCCCAATTCTTGCGGACAGATGATGCAGGCCGGGTTATTTTTATGGAGTAGTGCCGCGACGGAAGGAAGCGGGAATTATACGCGACGCTGTATTATGCATGTGGCCGCAGAAGACCGGCGGCGCGCCGTCCCGCCAGGAGCGGGAATTAGCGTCCCAGACTGCGGCGTCGCTACCGGGGGCGGCTGCGGCTGCGGCTGCGGTGGCGGCGCCGGCGGGGGCGGGACTTGTGCAAACGCGGATCATCCCCGCCCTTCCGCCGCCACCGGCGCTCTTCTAATCATCTCCGGAGCCGGCGTTCTTTTGTTTAAACTCTGAGATGAGCCGTCCGCGGCCTTCCCAGGAGTATTCGCGGCGCGCGCGTCCTCGCACGGCCGTTTAATCTGGCGTGCCCGTGGCGCTGCCGCTGCAGCTGCCTGCTCCTGCTGCAGCCCCGCCGGACACGGCAGCCGTGCCGGGCCGACCTGCTGTCGCGCTCTGCTAGCTCGCAGCTGCCCCCTCTTCATAACGCATCCGTGAACAGCCCCAAGGAACAAGTCGGCGGTGCCGGCGCTGGCCACTAAAGAGCCTGTTCGTGCGTGTTTTAAAAGCGCACTGGGTCGCATGTCAAAATATGTACCTTTCCTTCTAACCCCGTGCTTCCCAAACTTCACGAGGCAGTTACCTTTGAACTAGATCACGTATCAGTCAATACCCTAACAAAAAAACCTTATTTAAGTTGTACTCCAAAACTTTCATGCATACCACCAAGAAGCTGCCAAAATCATTTTTACCTGTAACTTGTTGCGACACCCTCATCGTCTCAGAGACTTCGGAATTTAAAAACAACGTATACAACACGTCCATAGCTTTAGATGTGTTGTAATTTACAATGTCAGAAGTCAGGAATGCTTGATGTGAAACGATTTAGTTCACTACCGGTTTCGGCAGTAAGTGTCATCCTCATATTCTCAAAAAATGGCTCTGAGCACTATGCACTGTGCGACTTAACTTCTGAGATCATCAGTCGCCTAGAACTTAGAACTAATTCGAACCTACAATCGTAGCGGTCGCTCGGCTCCAGACTGTAGCGCCTAGAACCGCACGGCCACTCCGGCCGGCTCAAATTCTCAGATTTCTCAGAAATATAATTACACGTGAGTCTGGTCGATGTCTGACAACATGCTACTATTATAATAGCACAGTTCCACACTGGTTTGTCAAATATAAAAAACAACTTCCTAAATAAAATACCAGCAGCATGTATAAGGAGTACAGGAGGAAAAACAGGTACATCAGAAAAGATGATACGACGACGACAACTCAAGAAAACTCACCTCTGTAAGCCTTATACGTGCCGTGGAAAGTTTATTTAGCAAGGTTTTTTTATTATTTATTTATTTATTTTTTTACATCTGACAAACCAGCGTGGAGCTGTATTATTATAATTGCAGCATTTTCTCAGTATGTCGACTAGACTGATGTGTAATTACATTTCTAGGATATCTGATAATCTGCGGATGACACCTAGTTACTGTCGAAACTAATTTTGAAATAAACTGCACACGTCAAAAAAAAAAAAGTTTTGCGTCACCTCGGTTGCGAGAGTTCCCGAACCTGTGCAGAAAATTGAAGTAGAGATCAACATAAACCTCATTTCCACCCTTTTTATTGCTCATGAAGACCACACATTGCATATTGTACCACCATATAGCGAGACCTTCAGAGATGGTGGTCCAGATTGCTGTACACACCGGCACCTCTGATACCTAGTACCACGTCCTCTTGCTGCATGCCTGTATTCATTGTGGCATACTATCCACAAGTTCATCAAGGCACTGTTGGTCCAGATTGTCCCACTCCTCAACGGCCATTCGGCATAGATCCCTCAGAGTGGTTGGTGGATCATGTCATTCATAAATATCTAGTTTCCATATACATTCCAGATTGCTACAGAGTATTCCCTGCATCCAAAAATATTTAAAGTACAGCAGCTGCCCCATTTACACTTCCTCAAGCATCATACAGCATGAATATAACGTGAGATTTTTCATAGTTACCACTTTAAAGATAATTGTGAATTATTACAAATAATGCAGTTCTTCATTAAAAATGGTATTTTTTGGATTGTGAACGGTGTACGAATTGTTAAGTTAATGGGCTAAACAAAGAAAGAACTGACTCTATGAGACGCTTGTACAGCTTATTTCTAAACATCTTCTTTATATTCAGTTTAGTGTCGGCCATTGAACATAGTATGCTATGCTCCAAGTTTACACGCTTCATCGTTTTAGTTTACATTGCAGCCACAGTCGAGAAACTACACTGACTATTGCAAACTTTGGAGACCGTTTTGTTGAAACGTTTTTTATTTCGTCAAAATCTATTTACAATGTATTGCCTTCGCGGAATCCAAGAAATTGTACTTTGACTCGAATTTTTATTTCTGATTGTACCCTTCGTTCAACTAAAAACTGTCCTAGAGCCCCGGCATTTACTTGTTGATTTTCCAAGACAGAAAACTTGCTTAATACATAACACAGGCTAGTGTGACTCTCATTACAATTCTACTTGGTGTACTGCAGCGCCGTCTGATAAGGTACGGTAGAAGTGACGCGGCAGTATACCCAAAAGTCTTGTATTGAGACAGGAAAATAGTGTGTAATGGAATGAAGTGATGATGAGAAGTGATGGTTACAACGACTGGACCCGCAAGAGAATTCATAGGAAGAGTAAAATTGGTTTGGAGTGATCGTTGGAAAGTAAATAGTTTTCAAAGGGGGTCTTCCAACCGAAATACAATCGATGTGTGTTACCAATTTTGACTTACAACACTCATGCATTAAGTTTAAATGGAAAGCCATTCGAAAACTGACGGTAGTTCAACGATAAATGGAGCTATGCTGATCTGCAATGAACGGTAGAGACAGGGGAATAAACAATCGTGGTAGATGTAATTATGACTGAAACGAGAAGGAATGGGGGTGGATTCGACATACAACCAGTCGAATGAATGATATGTGGACAATGAAACTTCCCTGCTAGATTCAAAACCAGTAGAAAATGTGGCAGTGGAAGGTTAGGAGATGACAATGACATCAGTAAGCTTTTCGGAACACCGTGGATACTTGTAGCTAAAGAATGCAGTCCTTGTAAACGTGTAGAGGGTGCAATCAGTACCTAAAGGTCGGTGATGATGTAATGTGTATTGAAATCTAACAAATTTGTGATAATGGCAGGTTGTATTTTAAAATAATTTAAAATCAACACTGAACCATAAAGGAATTTGTTCCGTTTTCACCATTCAGGAGATGCCACTTTACCACCAGGTTGGAACTACTGTTCCAGTTGTTGTGCCTCTGCCTTCCTCAGATTTGAGAGCCAACTTATCCCCCAACCTAGAAGGGGAAGGAGGAGGAGATTAGTTGTTTATGTTCCGTCGACAAAGAGGTCATTAAGACCAGAATAACCTCGGATTAGGCACGAGTGGACAAGGAAAATGCTATGCCCTTTCGAAGGAACCACCTCGACATTTGCCTTAAGCACGTTAGGGAAATCACGGAAAACCTAAATCAGGATGGCCGGACGCGGTTTTGAACCGTCGCCCTCCCGAAAGAGAGTCCAGTGTGCAAATCACTGTGCTACCCCGCTCACTACCTGCGAGGAGAAACAGAGCATCTGCTCACAATGGCATTGTGGCACAACGCTTGTCAGAAGTTGCTCCTTAACTGCCATACAATTTCTTAGAATTGGCGGACGTTCGAACCATGTGACCTTGAACTTGTAGTATGACACCAGTGAGATCATTCATAATTTAAGTGATTTTGGTATTACACGACATTGAGCATGTCAGGTGCGAAAACGAATTAGTTCGTATAATTAATACGAAACCCAGTATACTTTGAAAAGGACTTGTCCATCGCAGTTGAGTTCAAATGAATTACACTAGTGTGTCTAACAGACTACCTTCCAGCCAATATGACACAGGGGAATGGCCAGATACTGTGAAATTAAAACTTGGCAGTGTCTGCCGAAGTCGGCCTGTAGTGGGCACCACCTGCAAGTTTAATTGGGCATTAAGTGAGATCTATTCGGCGCGCAAATCTGGTGGCGTGAGCAGCAGCAGCGGCGGCAAAGCAAGGAGGCGGCGCTACTTATTCAATAGCGCTAAGGCCGGCCAGTGCTGGCCATCCGGTGGCCGCGCGCCGCTGCTGCCGGTGGGAATGCCCTAAGCCACACCTTGCTAATTAAAGCCCCCGTATTAATCCTGCGCCGGTGCCTGCGCCTGGCCCGGCATTAGGCCGAGGGTTTCACTAAATTCCCAGCACGTTATACCTTATTGGATAACAGCGCGGCGGCACAAAGCAAAGTGGCTTTAGGCGACGTCCTGCGCCTGGCGACCGGCTACCCGCACTACACACCCGGCCGCCGCCTCCACCACCTCGCTACCACTTAGTCCGGACCCGGCTGCGAGGATTTAGCGCCCCTGCCAATATTACTGGCCACCTAACACATAACTTATCTGCCTGCACGCTCTTATAGGCTTCGCGGTAAAGCAGCTTCGTTATAAAAATGACGGTGGTGTCCTTTTACACTTTTGGTGCATTAGTTTTATTTGTTCACAGCTAATTTCAACCTTCTAGCCCTTTCTCAACTGACTTTATGACCGTACAATGGAAAACTATGCCTTACATATTGAAATCTCGGCGTCTTAAAATTGTTTTCTCTTCGTCGGTTTTCTTTTGCAGAACTAGAAAATCACTTGAGAAAGGCATAGAAGGCTGAAACTAGTTTTGAAAACATTTAGTGATAAAAGCGAAATAATTTTCCTTTATAAGTAAGCATTTTGTCATTTCGATGTTCGTTAACGTATGTTCCAATTTTTTGCGCAATGAAGGAGAAATCTAGAAGACAATATAATTTGTAAAAATAATACAAACTTGATGCCGTGTTTTGAAGACTATCTTTACACTAAATCAGCTCAGACATACTGCTACAACATAAACATAAGCTCTGCGGAATCTTATGAAGTCATTGATCGGTAAATTGTAAGTTTACGCACAATAAATTTTTTTTATTACCAGCATTTTTCGCCATTTCTTCACTCACGTGTTTCGCTGGTAGAATAAATGTCAAGGTGTGTGCAAATCTGAAGGCTATGCAGCAAAGCGAATAAAAAAACTTAATTTGACAGTTTGCTAGCATTATTCTTTTCTTGAATAAAGCGAAAGTATCATCTGAGATGAATCACAAAGGATGTACCAAAAAATTTGTACGACGAGCTGAGAAATGCGGCATTGCTTGAGTATTTATTGACAGCTATGTCCAAGACTTCGTATACATGGAACAAGTTTTTGACTTACAGGGCTGTTTTGGGTGCAACGTTTGAGGTAGTATGATAAAGACTGAACGAAGAGCTTGTTTGCTTCAGTAACACGGCAGAGACCGCGAGGCAACTGTGCAAACACGCTGAGAACTTCGGTGGTTTTCACTGTGAGTGAAGGGTTCTCAGTAGCGAGGTAATGCATGACGCCTTCGAGTAGACTTATCTCATATCTCGCTTTCAGAATGAGTTTCCAAAGAGTAAGTCGAAGCCCTATGTTCTATTGCAACAGCAAATCTCACCTCAGATCTTCATTGGGTTCTTAACATCGTCATAGTCCTCAGACTTTCAGCCGTTGTGTATCCAGATAGACCCTACTGCTTTCTAGGCATTTTTATTCGTAAACAAAACAACATCAAAATATAATGAGTAGGCATCAAAATCACAAAGTAAACTTAATAAATTGGTTTTTACTAGCAACGAATGGGCTCTAAATAAAATCTCTCTAAAGAAGCTAAGCAATGTCACTAAATTTTTAATATGTAAATCGAAATCTGTAAATCCGTATGTTCTGGCCAAGTAAACTCAATGTTAGTTCGTATTCGTAAGGATAAATTTCTGGTGCTTAATTCTGTCACTTCCGAAAATACACATATCACCGAGTTAAAATAACAGCGCCATTTATTTGTTCTTTGGTGTACTACGACGTGATGATCGCAGCACCGAAGTAAACATCCGAATTACCAAGTTCAGCAAACAATTTTAGATAAAACTTTAAATTTCTGTATCTATTTTGAAAAAATAAAGCCTACATGTGCTCCAAGATATGGTCAAGTTAACTGTAAAAAACCCCATGAAAATTCGTTTAGCGGTTTTGGAGTTTAGTGTGTTCAAACAGACAAAGGGACAGGTACGACAGTTTTACAGTCTTACTATTAGTATAGATGAAATTTGGAGACAGTTTCTACATGAAAATGCCATTCAAACTCATTCTGCCCGTGAAGCCTTGTAGATCTTCTACAGGCTGTGCTGGTTGTATGGAGGCGAATCTATGTACTATGCGTGATGGAGATCCAGCACGTTTTTGTAACGTTGAGACGCAAAATTGGATGTCTACCATGACAGGTGGATAAACAGTTCCTTGGTCTCCACGCACGACTGGTCTTAACGATACGGACACTTAAAAATTTTGTCTTTGGCATCGGACGTCCTTCATACGAAGACACACTGTCACTCTATATGAGATTTTGAACCTCTGGGGTGAGTTGCTGACACTGTAAACAATTCTTTCGATTCGACAGGTGTGAACGACGGATGACGCGTCACGGTACAATTGTAAATACATGTATTTCCACATATTTGTTTGCATAACTGTTTTTTCCTTGTATTAGTACGAGGAATCCACCACAAAGATTGTGTAAGTGTTTTTATGTAGCTTACTGCGCAGATGAAGTACACTGGGCCGGCAGGCGACTGTGGTAGAGCAGGGGAGGGGTACGACCAGTAGAGAGCACAGCACAGCAAGAGGCAGAGGAGGGAGCGACCGCAGCGGCCTGCGGGCGTGGAGCGGGTTGCGTGATTATCGCCAGGGGGGCGGAGGGGGAGGGGCGGGGGCGGCCAAGTTTGGCACCGGCTGAAGACAGTTTGCCTTGGTGGGCAATCTCCGCGGTCTGCGGCACTCCGCTCCTCGCCGTCCGCAGAGACCGCCTCTGGAGTGGCCGCTACTGGGCTGGACGCCACGGGGACTTCAGTACCGACAATAAACTACAGCTGCGTGTCCCAGTCTGCTCTGCCGAGACGTGGAAGGTAACAAACTACTGTTCCATACTTTCCGTAACAACATGTTACTGCACTATGTAACAGGTATCCACGTATACGTCTTCCACAATTTACAACTAAGATGGTACTAATGATCACATACAAATATGATAGAAAATTTGATAAACCCTTCGAAAGTTGCGTAATCTTTGAGACTTCCGCTCCACTTTATCATAATGTCTATGTTGTGTTCTTTGGCCCATGGCACGTTTATTGATAGTCTGACGTGTCGCCAGCACGAACGACTGGCCTTTTCAAGGAACTATCCTTCATTGCTCGTCAACCGCGAGCAATCAAGTACGACTCTCTGACAACGCCAACTCTTTCTGCTGGGAAAGCGAGAAATTATCAATTACGCAGACACCTTTCTATTCGCGTGATGCCATTCTAATCTCACTGTGTTAGTCTTCTTTCTGGATCTCTATGATACCCAGTACCCTTGATACTCTGCTCTCCTTCGCGTGATGCCATTCTAATCTCGCTGTGTTAGTCTTCTTTCTGGATCTCTATGGTACCCAATACCCTTGATAATCTGCTCTCCATATTTTCCTGGTACTATAACTATTCCGCTCTACTGTATCTCCCAGTGTCAAGCGAACTATTACCAGAAGAAGTGCATGCCCGATATGTCCGTGCTTTTGCTAAGGTTTCTCCATGGACACCTACTCTTTCTAATTCGTTGTTTCGTCTTCAGTTCCTAATTAATACGTCTATTTCGATTTTAAATGTACTTCCAAAGCAATCCCTTTGAAATCGTTCTGTTTAATCATCGTTGATTTTAAGATAGTCCATGTTTCCCTTCCATGCGCTGCATTGCTCCATAGGTCCCATTTGAGAAACATGTGTTTTTAGCCACCCCCCAATACTGATAAAAAGAAAACACTGAAGAAGACATACTTAGCTTAGCCCAGTGTATTTCTGATATCTGCATTGCTTCACTCGTCTTCAGTATGTATTTACTGGATAGTCGAATTCTTCTATCTTGACTACCACAACTTTGCTGATAAGTCACTATCCTCTGCTCGACTACATTCCATAACATCTTTGCTGAGTAACTTATTGATCCCAACGAACAGCTCTTCTAAGTCATCTTCACCTTTAATCATAAGGGCTGTCTCGTATACAGACCTTTACACTTGAAATAACGACATCGGCATTTGGATGTAGCGATTCCAATACTATTAGTAACATACATAAAAAATCTGTCTAGAGTGCAAAGTATTTTTATTAAGATATGAAAGGTCTGTAGGCACTGTGCACCGTCGTTAGATGTAAAAAGAATGCTTACCTACGAATAGCCCGTCAATGTGAACTGCAGTGTCACGAGCTGGTGACAGTGCAGCACCATTTTTTTAATGTTTGATGATCCTCCATAAAGTATCTAAAATGGTAAAATACTTCGCAATCAAGACAGAAAAAGAACTCTGTATTACCTTGCACTTTTATTCCCGACGAGGAATATCTGGTCACTTCATTGAATGGTAATTCGATTGCTTATTACTTAACAGTGCTGTACCTGGATTTAAAAATACACCCTAAGACAAAGAAAAATATGGCACCACGAAGGAATTATCCGAATCGGATGGCAATCGATAGATGTGATAAACATGTACAGACAAACAAATATTATAATTTCAGAAAAAAATGGATGATTTATTCAAGAGAAAAATTCACGAACTAAGCAACTCAAAAAAGCATTGGCTCAACTCCGGCACTTATGTACGCTGTTACTCGCCTTAATAGTGACTAAATTGTTGGATATTCTCTTGAAGGATATCGCGCCAAATTTTGGTCAACTGATGCGTTAGATTGTCTAAATCTGGAGCTGATTTGAGGGCCCTGCCATTAATTATCCCAACCTTCCAACTGGGGAGAGATCCGGTGACCTTGCTGGCTAAGGAAGGGTTTGACTAGTGAAAAGACGAGCAGAGGAAACTTTCGCCTTGTGCGGCGGACATTGCATTGCTGAAATGTGAGCTCAGGATAGCTTGCCATGACGCAAGCGTCGCCAGGTTTACCTTTCAGCAAGACAATGCCCTCCCGCACAAGTTGAAAGTTTCTGCTGCTTGTGTCAGTGGCTGCCTTTTCTGATGGGTTTGGAACAATGTGGGTAGGTAACTCCAGCCAGTTCAGGATTCTGACGATCAAAGCACCAGTTAAACAAAATTTGGCACGATAT
Organism: Schistocerca gregaria; assembly: GCF_023897955.1. Lineage (NCBI taxonomy): Eukaryota > Metazoa > Arthropoda > Insecta > Orthoptera > Acrididae > Schistocerca > Schistocerca gregaria. Next base: position 946,475,550 of record NC_064920.1, read on the forward strand.
CGCTGAAGTGGACATCTAACATCTGTTTCCCGAAGAAAGCGTTTATAGCTTCATGCGTTGTTCGTTGGCGATGTAAGCTGTGGTCCTCCTGTTCTCCACGTCAAGAGCAACAGGTGACTACACATCGTTTGCATCGACTCATTGGCTTTTGACAGTTTTTCCTAGACGTGACAAAACGGTCTAAACATTTAGTGTAGGTATAGATTTTTGTAATTAAGGCATCTCCCTGTTATCAGTGGACTACTCTTGTTCAGCGTCTAAGATAGTGATCTCGTGCAGAGAGACAATTTCGACGAAGCTTTTGCTGAAGAGCCAAGGGTTTGAAAACATTTGCGTGCTATGTCAGAAAGCGACCACACTAGTGATTAATCCGCTAGATGCTAAGGTTTTTAACTTCATGTGACCTATCGTATCTTTCCAAGTTATTTTAACTTTTTTACACAATGTTTTTAAATATACATAGACATAAACATACCTGCAGAGGTACGTGAAAACCACGGACACTCTGTGTAACCTCTAAGGCCGTCCTTACACGGGACGAGAAAGCGTTCGTGAATGAGGAGTTGGTCGAGTTTTACGACGACCAACGTGGAATTTTCACGTTCCACAGCAGTGCGCAGCCTGAAAGGGTGAATAAGCAAGTCAGATTTTTGCTTACGTGGCCAATTAGATGCAAAATCTCTTTCTGTGTCAGAAGCAGAACTTGCTAGACACCAGACTAAATATCGATGATTTTAGTTCTAACTCGTATTTCGTTGATTTTATATTAAAGTTCACGTGCTATGAATACAGGCTGTTCCAAAGCACCAGTACATTAAGCATCTCTTGAAAACGTGTCGGTCTTGGTACGATTTGCTGCAATACAATAAAGAAGAAATTTCAACTTGGTGGTTAAAGTATTTCCGGATTTGGTTGCCTCCGTATGAAGACTTTTTAAAAACAGCCCATTTTTGGTACGATTTATTAAGGCCAGTTAAACCGTTGAGGTGATCCTAAGATGTAAGACAGGTCACAAATCAGTAATGTTGACCATAGTGTAGTGGTAAGAGACTTTTTATAATTCACTTTCACATTTCTAAAAGATACTGTACTTTCTTATCAGTTCAAAAGGCATATGTTCCTAGACATTCGACCACAGGTCATTGTTAAAAGTTGCTATCAAAACCACAAATAGTTCTTGGCCGGCTTAACGACCCTCACATTTTTTGAACATACAATTACAGGTATTGTGTTAAACCGAACTGCGAGAAAGAAAATGCTGTACTATACTGTGCTGTGAAATGTCCAGTATCGTTTGCTTTCTCCAGGCAGTATTAAGTACGACAGCAAGGTATTACACCATTAGACGAATTGTTTGGGCCGTAGTTCGCAATCTTCTCCTTATTGTTATCTTACTCGCACTCGGTTTCAACCGTACATGTGTCGGTGATATTTATGGCTTATCGGCTTGTTGTTGTTGTTGTTGTGGTCTTCGGTCCTGAGACTGGTTTGATGCAGCTCTCCATGCTACTCTATCCTGTGCAAGCTTCTTCATCTCCCAGTACCTACTGCAACCTACATCCTTCTGAATCTGCTTAGTGTACTCATCTCTCGGTCTCCCTCTCCGATTTTTACCCTCCACACTGCCCTCCAATGCTAAATTTGTGATCCCTTGATGCCTCAAAACATGTCCTACCAACCGATCCCTTCTTCTAGTCAGGTTGTGCCACAAACTTCTCTTCTCCCCAATCCTATTCAATACCTCCTCATTAGTTACGTGATCTATCCACCTTATCGTCAGTATTCTTCTGTAGCACCACATTTCGAAAGCTTCTATTCTCTTCTTGTCCAAACTAGTTATCGTCCATGTTTCACTTCCATACATGGCTAAACTCCAAACAAATATTTTCAGAAATGACTTCCTGACACTTAAATCTATATTCGATGTTAACAAATTTCTCTTCTTCAGAAACGCTTTCCTTGCCATTGCCAGTCTACATTTTATATCCTCTCTACTTCGACCATCATCAGTTATTTTGCTCCCCAAATAGCAAAACTCCTTTACTACTTTAAGTGTCTCATTTCCTAATCTAATTCCCTCAGCATCACCCGATTTAATTGGACTACATTCCATTATCCTCGTTTTGCTTTTGTTAATGTTCATCTTATATCCTCCTTTCAAGACACTGTCCATTCCGTTCAACTGCTCTTCCAAGTCCTTTGCCGTCTGTGACAGAATTAGAATGTCATCGGCGAACCTCAAAGTTTTTACTTCGTCTCCATGAATTTTAATACCTACTCCAAATTTTTCTTTTGTTTCCATCGGCTTATGATTGCAATACTACTATGGAACTTGAATCGTAAGCAACTTTGAAATCCTGCCCGTTTGCAGATGAAAACAATGCGCAATACTATCATTGCAGCTATTATTCTCACACATGCAGCAGCAGGAGACGTCTCTCGTCCCCCGTATACCAAGGACCCCGATTTGCACGTTCATTTTAAGTGACTTCACTTCTCAGTCAATAACAATAAAGAAGTCTCGAGGTCAGAGAGAGCGATAAAGAGGAGATGGACAGAAGGGGGAGGGGAGAATATGGTCGTAGGGAAGGGGAAGAAGGAGACAGAAAGACCGAGAGGGGAGTAGGAGATAGAGAGAGGGGGAGGAGGAAATTTACACACAGAGAGAGGAGGAGATGATAGAGCGAGCGAGAAGAGGACTAGATGGATAAAGAGCGGGAGAAGAAGGAGATTTATAGTGAGAGCGGGGGGAGGAAACAGTCAGAGAGAGGGGGAGGTGGAGGAGATGGACAAAGAGTTGGGGGGGGGGGGGGAAGGGATAGGCAGAGAGAGGGAGAGCAGGAGATTAGGGTGTATACCCAATATCATTACATCCTTAGCATTTGCGAAGCACTACCGGGTTAGTAAAGTGTAGGTATAAAATCAGTCTCTCTCTCTCAGGAGTGAATCTGTTTGTGTGTGAGTTTTGATTTTGTAAAAACACACACAAGCATAAAGTATAGAAAATGTCACAGCAGAACGAGTAAGCAAATATTTTCTTTAGCTTTATCTACAAGAGAGGCTGCAACCCTTGCAGCGGGGTATTTTGCACCTCCTTGTTTAAATGTTTGTATTTGAAATGTTTTAAAAATTCTACTGCTGAACAGAAGCAGTGATCCAGTGAGAATGGACTTACAGTTTTACTGAAAAGTGAGAAGGATGATATAATTTTCATGTTATGCAGAAGACTATTGTAATGGAAGTTTCAAAAGCTTTCCTTTTGTTTCAGGATATTGAATTTTTTATCTGTGCACATCACAAAGACACCGAAATTGCTAAGAAACGCACAAAGTAGGAAATGTGTGATTTAAAAGAGCTATCGTTACAATTTTGCGAACGTCCATTTTCGTAAACAAACTGTGTGGTTTTTGAGCCATGTACAGACGATAACTGCCGCTGGAGCGTGCTGCGATCGTAAATTACGACGAGGAGCATGTTCCCTGAGATGCACCAACTTGTTTCTAAGCGTTCATCAAGTACGATGCAAACCACGTCTGGCGAGAAAAACGTCCCGTGTGAGGACGTGGTAATCTTTTGGTCACAGTGTCCTTGCTGTTCACTACAGAACTGTCAAGACTCCATATTCGAAGTACTTTTACTTTATGAGCGATGCCAAAACACTAGGTTTATTCCGCTGCAAACGAAGAAATCTGGTGGTAGGAGAACGATTCGTCACTGGTATAGCATTTTTCGTGCAAGGGGACTAGACGGGGTGACAAGCAATTTACGATCCGCTCCTGGGTTAAATTTTACTTCATTTTACAGATATTAGGCTATTTTGCATTTAATTGGCCCCAAAGACAGCAAAACGTGGAATAAATGAAAGTCATTTGACTACCAACTTCTGCAAGGTGCTCTATTTCAGGCCTTTAGCTTGTCAACGTCGTTATTATTACGTAACTCCTTACTTGGTGTAGTTAATTCTAATTTCAGAATGCCCCACAGTGATAAACTCTTTGCCAGAAATCGAATCTGTACCCCTGCGTCAAGGACCAGCAGTGCCAACCATCGGAACAGATATTCGGTGACGCAAAACAAAAATAAAAGATACGCAATATTTAACGGAAAAACTGCCAAAAACTGAGATATGACTCGATTAACGATCCTAAATGATAGTTTTTATGATGCTTGAAATTTTCTTTTCCTTAGTAGATGACAAAAACTGACCGAGAAAAGTAACTGTAAGAAAATTAATATGATAGATAAACCAACAAATTAAATAGCCTTCTCCTGCAGCTAAGATGTTAAAAATTATACTGCATGATCGATGTCGTGAGTTTATGCCTCATCCTCGGATGCAGCACTGTAAACATCTAATAGGCAGTTATGTGTTACTTTCCCAGGTCACACAGGTTGTCAAACGAAATACCGGTAACTCAGATCCTACGTCCGCAACGCCATGCAAGCGACACTACCGTGGTCGATCATGCAATAAAACTTGTACCACCATAATTGCAGTCTGAGGCTATTTTATTTATTGTTATTTCTACATGCGGTAGCGTTTCCACCATCCACTATAATGGATAATGAAAATGTGACAAATATTTTGTAATGCAAGAAATTATCTCGAAGTACGCTACATTTTGCCCCGAATCCGTTACTTTTCGTTCAACTTCAGCTGCAACAATAAAACCTCTAAAAGGCTAGTGACAAAGCATAGCACATTTCGTTTCGTTTCCTCTGACGTTGCCTTTTCCAAATTCGTGAATAGTTTCTATGCAAATTTCTTAAATAGCTTCTTGGTAGCATAGCTTCACACGTTATCATATTTCTGAAATTCCAGAACAGTCTGATAACTGAACTGAAGTAATTATGATTTAATATCCATTTTATACCTAACCATGCGTATATGCCTCCTCTGTAGTTCAGTAAAGGTTTATTTCACTGACAAATTACAGCAGAAGCAGCGTTAGATCATAAGCGAAACACGCATGAATGTAGATCGACTGTCCCGTCAGATCTAACCTAAAGCAGCAGAATAAAAGAATTCTTTCTACAAAGTGGCCACTCATTATCCTGCACATTGTGAAAACGATGTTGTGTGTTAACACTGTTATCAGTTGGTTAGTGTATGCGATAGCAGATCTGATGCCAGGAGTTTTGTGCAGGCAGTAATGCTAACTTACCATTGGCGTAGAGCAGCTGCAGCCTGTACTGGATACCGTTGTTTGTCTTCTGGCCTTCCGTCTCCTGAAACAATGCCACAGTGAGAATGTTAGTGTCGAAAAATTGGGAAATGGAAATACGGTTTCAGTAAAATGAAAGAGTCGTTTCGCGTGTGAACGAGAATTTGAATAATCCATTTTAAGTGAGAAATCGATTACAGGTACACATCTTTCTGTCCGTTGCGTCAACCAGGAAATAGATTTGATGGTTGTGAAGCAAACTGCAACTCTGATCTTATTCTAAGCCTCTCACTACGCTCCCAGCCAAATCCAAGATTCCCATTCTGCGGAATCAGGCTAGAACATGGCAACCGTACATAGTTCACGTACATAACCGTCCTTCAGTCAGTTAGCCTATCACCCTTAGGCTTTTGAGCTTTCGGAACAGATAAACAAGATTCAAAATAGAACTATCCAAATCATCAAAATTGAGTTTAGTCAGTGCTAGAGCCCCACAGAAATGCTGAACCAACTCCAGTGCGGAGCACTGCACGAGATTGATGTGAATGTTTCTCAAGTATAAGAGCCTATGTTCCACTATGAGTTGAGAAGCGAGTTCCGTATTTCGAGTGCTAAACACGATAATTTCGGCCGTACACAGAAGAGGTGGAAAATCAATTTTTCTGCGCGTCATTCGCGAATGGAACACAAAGAGAGGAAACTGTTCTGGTACACCAAGCATCTTCTGCCGCACCCCGTATAATGTATTTCAGAGTGTATATGTGAACATTTCGACTTTAATTCCCATCAGTGCTCCAAACAGGACTCAACCTGCATCTCTATGTGCGCAAAATGAGAGCTGCGAATCTCGGGGAATGTAGTTTAACAGTCGGTTATTACGTGACATAATTGTTAGCCTAAGTGTGAAATATTTATTGCATGATGTACGAAACTGAACCTTGTCGTCTTCCATCAAAAACAGACAAGTAGTAGGACATATAACCCGAAAGCTCTTCTCTTCTTGTAGTGGTGGAGACTATTGTACCTAGAGCATAGCGTAACTAGGACACGTGAGGTTTTTTCATGGATACTTCGGTCTAGTGTTTGAATTTAGAGTCACATGAAGGAATGCTCACTAAGTAGTTGCCACAATTTTACACAGTATTCGTTGTTGCTTTGACTGAGGTTTTGTTTTGCGCTTATTTTGTAAATATTTCGACTTGTAAACATGAAAGTGTCGAATAATATAGAGTATTAAAGCTGTTTTTGAATGTATTGTTAACTAACTGCGCTCTACGGTGTTACCGGCGACTAAATAGAATTTACAAAAAAAAGTGCCCGGGCATGTATTTATTCCAATTTTCTATTAGCCCATCTCCTCCTTAGCCCTCTTCATTTCCCCCTTCCCCCTCTCTCTGTCCCTTTCCTTCCCAACTTTGCCCTGTCCCTGTCTATCTCCCTCTCCTTCTATCGCGGATCATCTCTCCTCCCTCCTCTCTCTGCTCATCTCTTCCTCTTCCATTTCTCTGTCCAGTTCGTCCTCATCTTCTCTCTATCCGACTCTTCCTCCCCCTCTCTCTGTTTATCTCCTACTATCCCTCTGCCTATCTCCTCCTGCTCTTTCACTGCCTGTCCCCCTCCTCGTCTCTCCTTCTCTCTCTTTCCTCGTTATTACCCCAGTGCAAGGCTGGCGGTTCTTAACCAGTGGTATTGTACACACATCAAAAAACGTTTTGCACCACCCCGGTTCCCAGAACGTCTGAAGATAGACGTAGACTGTGGATATTGTATCACAGGCACAGTCCCTATGACGTTTCAGAAATGTCACTAAATCCACCCAAAGATACAAACAACCATGCAAGAGTAGCGCCTATTAGACTGAGGGAGTGCGACAGCCGATCTGTTCCAGTCATTCCACCGGGAATGAGGTACAAGGCTCGTGTTGTCTGTAGTTCAACCATGCCTAGACGGTCAATACCGCGGTTCGATCGCGTCCGCATTGTTACTTTGTGCCACGAAGGGCTGTCAAGAAGGGAAGTGTCCAGGCGTCTCGGAGGGAAACAAAGCGATGTTTTTCGAACATGGAGGAGATACAGAGAGACAGGAAGTGTCGATGACATGCCTCGCATAGGGAGCCCAAGGGCTACTATTACAGTGGATGACCGCTATCTACGGATTAAGGCTCGGAGGAACCCTGACAGCAACGCCATCATGTTGAATAATGCTTTTCGTGCAGCCACAGGACGTTGTGTTACGACTCAAACTCTGCGAAATAGGTTGCATGATGCGCAACTTCACTCCCGACGGCCATGGCGAGGTCCATCTTTGCAACCACGACACCATGCAGCGCGATACAGATACGCCCAACAACATGCCGAATGGACCGCACCACGTCCTCTTCACCGACGTGTGTAGCATATGCCTTCAACCAGACAATCGTCGGAGACGTGTTTGGAGGCAACCCGTTCAGGCTGTACGCCTTAGACACACTGTCCAGTGAGTGCAGCAAGGTGGAAATTCCCTGCTGTTTTGGGGTGGTGTTATGTGGGGCCGACGTACGTCGCTGGTGGTCATGGAAGCTTAACGGCTGTACAATATGTGAATGCCATCCTCCGACCGATAGTGCAACCGTATCGGCAACACACTGGCGAGGCATTCGTCTTCATGGACGACAATTCGCGCCCCCATCGTGAACATCTTGTGAATGACTTCCTTCAGGATAACGATATCTCTCGACTAGAGTGGCCAGCCTGTTCTCTAGACATGAACCCCATCGCACATGCCTGGCATAGATTGAAAAGGGCTGTTCATGGACGACGGCCGATGATATGCCAAGATGGATTCAGGCCTGTATGAGAGCAAAAGGACACTGCACCACGTATTAACGTTGCTAAGTACTGTTGTGGGAAAACTAAGAACTAAGGGAAACAGGCGATTTTGTTACTGCAGAATTCTTTTTATCTGGACACGTTGCAAATGAATATACATCCTAAGAAGGAAAAAAAAAAGCGACGCAAGACGAACGAATTATCCGCATGGGACGAAACTCTGTAATTGTGGTGTATATGTATGGACAAACAAATTATTACTGTTTCAGAAATATTTAATGATTTATTCAAGAGAAGGAGCTTTACAAGCTGAGCAACACAATTACGCGTTGGTTCCCTCTGGACCATATGTAAGCTGTTATTCGGCTTGTAATTGATTGACAAGAGTTGCTGGATGGCCTTGCGGTTCTAGGCGCTTCGGTCTGGAACCGCGCGGCCGCTACGATCGCAGGTTCGAATCCTGCCTCGGGCATGGATGTGTGTGATGTCCTTAGGTTAGTTAGGTTTAAGTAGTTCTAAGTTCTAGCGGACTGATGACCTAAGAAGTTAAGTCCCATAGTACTCAGAGCCATTTGAACCATTTTTTGATGTCGTGCCAAATACTGTCCACTTGAAGCGATTATATCGTCAAAATCCCGAACAAATTGGAGAGCCCTACCAATAACGCTCCGAACGTTCTCATTTGGGGAGAGATCGGGCGACCTTGCTGACCAAGGTAGTGTCTGACAGTCACGAACACAAGCAATAGGAACTCCCGCCCTGTGTGGGCGGGCATTATCTTGCGGAAAGTTAAGCCCAGGATGGCTTATCACGAAAGGCAACAAACCGTTGCTTAGAACATTTTCGATGTACAGCTGCCACTGATGACATCCACAGGAGCAATGCTGGGAAAAGAAATGGTCTCTCAGATCTCACTCCAAGCTGTCGGGCTGTATGGCGAACGAGAGTCAGGTTAATATCCTACCGCTGTCCGGGACGTCTCCACAATCGTCTGCTGCCTGGAACCGCATTAACTGGTGTAGAATTGCCTTCAGTGATGAGTTCCGCTTCGAACTGAGTCTCCGTGACTAGCGAAGACGTGCCTGGAGACCACCCAGAAATTTGGAGATTTGTGGTAAGATCTTATGGGACCAAACTGCTGAGGTCATCGGTCTCTAAGCTTACAAAATGCTTAATCGAACTTAAAGTAACTTATGCTAAGGACAACACACACGCCCAAGCCCGAGGGAGGACTCGAACCTCCGACTGGGGTAACCGTGCGAACCGTGGTAAGGCGCCTCAGACCGCACGGCTCCCTCGTGCGGCGAGACGACCCAGATAGCGGTGGGATACCAACCTGACTATCGCCCGACATCCAGAACTGATGGTTTCGCTGCCATTTCTTTTCATAGCAGAACCTTTTTGGGTATCATTCGCGGCACCCTAGCAGAGTGGTACGTCGACGATATTCTACGCTCCGTTTTGTTGCCCTTCATAGCAGGCCAAATGTTCAAATGTGTGTGAATTCCTATGGGACCAAACTGCTTAAGGGATCATCGGTCCCTAGCCTCACATACTACATAAACTAAATTATGCTAAGAACAACACGCATACCCATGCCCGAGGGAAGACTCGAACCTCCGGCGGAATGGGCCGCGCAGTCCGTGACATGGCGCCCCAAACCGCGCAGCCACTCCGCGTGGTCATAGCAGGCCCGGAGCTTACACTTCAGTAAGACACAACGATAATTTCTACAGCTTGTCTTCTTGATGCTTATCCAACCCTATCTTGGTCAGCAAGGTCGCTGGAGCTCCCCCCATTTCAGAAGGATTGGATCATTATCAGCGAGGCCCTCAAATCAGCTGATGACTTTGACGATCTATTGCCCCAACTGGACATAATTTGACACCATATCCCCCAGGAGGTGATCCAACAACTCGGTCAGTCAGTGCGAATCCGAACAAGTGCCTGCATAAGTGTCAGAGGTGGACCAACGCGTTATTGACTTCCTCAACTTGTGAAGCCTTTTCTCTTGAATAAATCATCCATTTTTTCTGAAATTGTAGTCATTTGTTTGTCTGTACATGTACGTGGCATCTATTGATTTCCGTCCTATTCCGATAACTTATTAGTGGTGCTTCATTTTTTCTTTGTTTCTTTTGGTCTGCATACGCATGCCTTAGAGGCATTTTTTCTGTACCAGTAATTTAAAAGTAAAGGGGCGACGCAAAACGTATGCTGATGTGTGTAGAGGTGCTTAATTTGATTTAACTTACGGATTATTGAGGAATAGAGGAGCGGTAATGTAACAGACAGGAGACCAAACACAGTACTGTACCGTAGTGACACTTGTAGCTTTCTTCGGTTCTGGTGACTTTATCGAATGTGAAATGTTAGGCACACACTTCCTAGTGGTTGGACGCTGAAGAAACGTAGGTTCTAGCGGGAGAACAGTGAAATCTCTCACGGGTTTGCAGGCGCAAGGGGCGAGAGATTGCCGGGTGCCGGTGAACGCCGAGCTATCGACTGCTCGCAGGGGGTGGGTGGGGGCCAGGCTGCCGGATGATAAATGCGCTGCTCGACTCGCGGCCTAATCTTGCGCGCCGCCACCAACACAATTACACGGCCCGCCCTGACCCGGCTGCTCGTGCGAAAATATTTGCATACAGCGCCGCCACAGTAATCTGCGTACCGGCTCCGCTATCGGCGTCGCCAAGGAGACGTGTGCTGCTGTGGAAAGCGTAACCCAGCGCTGGCATCTTTGTTTTTGTCAGTACTGGTCCTGTAGTTCCCCTGCTCACTTTCTAGCTGAGCTCATGGCAACGAGTCGCCGCACTAGTTATCTCCATAACCAGATAAAATCATTCGTTCACATCGCTGGTGAACACGAACTGACACTGTAAATGAGTTGCTATGTCAATATGTACAGTGAAAGGGTACACAAGAATGGCCCGTCTTGTACAAGGGTCATTCCGAAACAAATGCTTTCTATTTTGTTGTGCCTTTTGAGTACCCTCCGCCACATACCGTCAGGTGGCTTGCGGAGTATGGATGTAGATGTATATGTAGATATCCGAGCTGGATTGTGTTCCTACAGTCTAATTTTTTAATGCTCTCGCTGATGTCCTGTTGGTTTCGATGTTCTGTAACAGACACCAGCACTATGGGAGCGTTCCACAGTGGCGACTGACGACGAATAGCGGTAAGCAGAGATACATCGTTAAATTCCACACTTCAAGAGAAATTATGGCCGCGCGGGATTAGCCGAGAAATCTAGGGCGCTGCAGTCATGGACTGCACGGCTGGTCCCGGCGGAGGTTCGAGTCCTCCCTCGGGCATGGACGTGTGAGTTTGTCCCTAGGATAATTTAGGTTAAGTAGTGTGTAGGCTTGGGACTGATGACCTTAGCAGTTAAGTCCCGTAAGATTTCACACTCAATTGAACATTTGATTTGAACAAATTGTGTCACCTGAAATTCATCGCCGCCGTATGTGGAGACCATGCAGAAGACGTGAGTAATGTGAGATGGGAGTACTGCGTTTCAGTGGTGATGAAAAAGACGTGAACGACTGGGACGCCCGGTCGACCGTGCGCAGCTGCCAACCCTCATTATCAACAGTATCACGCCTGAGTCACCATTACCAACGGAGACGTACAGTTGAGCATCGAGGTGTTTGATTGTCAACCAAAAATGTTCAAATGTGTGTGAAATCTTATGGGACTTAACTGCTAAGGTCGTCAGTCCCTAGATTTACCCACTACTTGACCTAAATTATCCTAGGGACAAACTCAGACGCCCATGCCCGAGGGAGGAATCGAACCTCCGCCGGGACCAGCCGCACAGTCCACGACTGCAGCGCCTTAGCCGGCCGAAGTGGCGAAGGCGCTTCAGTCTGGAACCGCGCGACCGCTACGGTCGCAGCTTCGAATCCTGCCTCGGGCATGGATGTGTGTGATGTCCTTAGGTTAGTTAGGTTTAAGTAGTTCTAAGTTCTAGGGGACCGATGACCTCATAAGTTAAGTCCCATAGTGCTCAGAGCCATTTGAACCATTTTTTGTGTTGTCTTCATCATCATTTCACCCCATCCGGCGCGCAGGTCGCCCAATGTGGCGTCGAATGTAATAAGACCTGCACCAAGGTGGCCGGACGTGCCTGTAAGCGGCCTCCCGGCCAATGATGCCAAACGCTCATTTCCATTTCCGTTTCGGTAATTTTGGTAAACACAACAGATATACATAACAGAGACTTTAGTTATCAATATTTATAAGAGTTTGTGAACGCTTGGGTAACTTTCGATCCCACGACTATAGAAATCACGTGGTTTTGAGGCGAAGAACTCGTCAAACCATGTTCGGAGCATATTTTCATTCGGAAACGAAGTTCCTTCAGGGTTATTCGATAGAGAGCAGAAAATCCGAGGGTGCAAGATAAGGAGAGTGAGGTGGGTGCAGAATGACTTGCCAACCCAACTCCCGTGTAAGTGTTTTTGTCAGTCTAGCACAATGCGAACGGGCGCTGTTGTGGATTAGCATCATTTCACTCAGGCTTCCTGGTCGTTGTTCTTGGATTGCGTCTGCAAAAAGTCTCATTCGTACATCACACCATCGCTGTTCCGCCACATACATAACATTATCTTTTGTGCAAGCGTGCGGGTGTTTGTAAGGTTGACTGTTTCTTTGTTTGGCCTCAATCATTCCTTTCTCTTCCTTGTTGTTGTTGTTGTTGTTGTTGTTGTGGTCTTCAGTCCGGAGACTGGTTTGATACAGCTCTTCATGCTACTCTCCTGTGCAAGCTTCTTCATCTGCCAGTACCTACTGCAACCTACATCCTTCTGAACCTGCTTAGTGTATTCACCTCTTGGTATCCCTCTACAATTTTTACCCTCCACGCTGCCCTCCAATACTAAATTGGTGATCCCTTGATGCCTCAGAACATCTCCTACCAACCGATCCCTTCTTCTAGTCAAGTTGTGCCACAAATTCCTTCTCTCCCCAATTCTATTCAATACCTCCTTATTAGTTATGTGATCTACCCATCTAATCTGCAGCATTCTTCTATGGCACCTCATTTCGAAAGGTTGTAACCTTCTCTTGTCCAAACTATTTATCGTCAATATTTCACTTCCATACATGGCTACACTCCATCCAAATTCTTTCAGAAATGATTTCCCGATACTTAAATCTATACTCGATGTTAACAAATTTCTCTTCTTCAGAAACGCTTCCCTTGCCATTGCCAGTCTACGTTTTATATCCTCTCTACTTCGACCATCATTAGTTATTTTTCTCCCCAAATAGCAAAACTCCTTTACTACTTTTAAGTGTCTCATTTCCTAATTAATTTCCTAAGTTTCACGCGAGTTAACTCGTTTTGCTTTCGTTGATGTTCATCTTATATCCTTCTTTCAAGACGCTATCCATTCCGTTCAACTGCTCTTCCAAGTCCTTTGCTGCCTGTGACAGAATTACAATGTCATCGGTGAGCCTCAAAGTTTTTATTTCTTCTCCGTGGATTTTAATTCCTACTCCAAATTTTTGTTTTGTTTCCTTTACTACTTGCTCAAGGTACAGACTGAATAACACCGGGGAGAGGCTACAACCCTGTCTCGCTCCCTTCTCAACCGCTGCTTCCCTTTCATGTCTCTCGACTCTTACTACCGCCATCTGGTTTCTGTACAAATTGTAGATAGCCTTTCCCTCCCTGTATTTCACCCCTGCCACCTTCAGAATTTGAAAGATAGTATTCCAGTCAACATTGTCAAAAGCTTTCTCTAAGTCTACCAATGGTAGAAACGTAGGTTTGCCTTTCCTTAATCTAAGATTAGTCGTAGGGTTAGTACTGCCTCACGTGTTCCAGCATTTCTACGGAATCCAAACTGTTAGCACAAAGACACCATTTTTTGACAACAGTAACGATACAGGATAGGAATGGTCGGTGTTGTTCAGGAGCCAACTGATGAGTCAGCAATATGCACATATGACCACCTGATTTTTGTGATTTTGGCTTAGAGCGTACCGTATCGCTAAACCCAATTTTTGAATCTTTCCGAATGCATGCAAATGTCATACGATGGTGGAATGACCCCAGTTCATCACACTTGCCAGTTCTAGAGTACACTGATGTTAATCGTTTTGGATTAAGCTCCCTGAACGTAGAGAGTCACTAATGTCAAAATGGTCCTCCTTAAACCATTCTCTTGCCGTCCCGTGTCCAGAGGAATTATTCCCATACATGGTGCAAATGTTTCTGCCTGCGTCTGCTGCTGTCACCACTTTGCGCGCTCAAACACAAAAAAAAAAAAAAAAAAAAAAAAAAAAAATGTCGGAAATGCTCCGATTTCTCAACTTGGCTCTTCATTTTCTAGCGTCCACAGTTCCGCTGTGTATCTCCAAATGACAAAATGAGAATATGAAAACTCAAATAACAGCAATGAACTACAAATAAAAAGTGACAATTGATAAATGAGCCAAGGCAACCGGAATAGCAACGTGTGAAACAGAAAGACTACGACGCTAAGCACGTAACACATACAAAGAGAGGCGCCGGATGGCTCACCTGGTCCTTCTCGATGAACCCGATGAAGGCGGTGCGCTCAATCTCGACGGGCTGGCCCGCGCGGTCGTACAGCGCGATCACGAAGTGGAAGAAGTTGGACTTGCGCAGGTTGCTGGGCGGCTGCTTCTCGAAGTGCGCGCGGCCGATGCCCACGCTGCAACACACAGCGCCACACCGACGCCTCAGTACTCGCTCGCTGCAACTGGGCAGGAATTTCACAAACAAAGCGCTAGCGACTAAAATAAGTCTGCTGCACTGTCGCTCCTGAAGACGCGGCAAGCGGGGCTGTTACGCATCAGAGATGCTGTTATGGATTATTGAGAGTATGTAGCGCCGGTAATATCAGGCAATAACAAATTACTACACGTCCCATACGGTGAACAAACAAATGAGTGTTCCATAAAAAATTAATTAAGCCCATAACGTGCTCACACGCTGTCGAAACACAGAGTGGTGGGGACCTGCATCACGCTATAGAGATGAAACACGAATTTAAATGACTTTATCGTTGTGCACGATCGTCCGTATTAGTATCAACGTGCGTAGAGTTGTTAATGCCTATGCGGTTACAAAAGCCGGTGTGCGTAAATGAGGTGGAAACATTAAAAAAATCTCTCACGTAACGGTAGCGCTGCACAGAACTAGACACTGCACTGAAGAAGACTTAGTTCAAAGTACAAAGCAGCATTCATAGATTTAATTTCTTAAACTTGATTTAATCTTTCTTCGAATGTCAGATTTCCGAAATGTTCATGTAGTTTAATTGAGACTCGACCACCAAGTCGATGCTGTCGAATTCCAGAGTATATTCCATTCTTCATATAATGGAGCATTCAGTAGACGAGATGTTAGCACATCGACGAGAATACAACACTGTAAACTTATCTGTTCTAAGGTAGGGAAAAGGCTTCTCAGCTGTCCAAAATGTCAGTATGTGACAGCCGTTTCACAAGAAGAAATAGCTGGTGAAGATATCAGCAGAAAAACAAATACTTCAAGGGCAGCTACTGTTGGAACATAAGACAATTCCTAACAACTATACAGAACACACGAGCTAAAAGTCTCCATCGATCGTAGAGAATGAACAAAATACGCTGCGCAACGTACTAATCGACATAACTAAAAAGTTACGAAAATTTCTTTTTATTCATTATGAAGAGAACGTTTCAGGAAAGTAATTTAGAGTACTGAATGATTTATCATGACCTAATACTACATTAAAACAGAGAACGAAGTAAGACAAGGAAGGAAGGAAGACGTAAAGAGCTGTACGCAGCGTGGGTAACGAGTGGAAAGAACGGGAATGGTTTGGCTATATGCATCTGAAGGTAACGATCGACGATGAGAGGTCACACAATATTGATGATTCCTCTGCAGAATGATACTACACGTTTTAGCATCTTCTTACGTAAATATGCCAAGAGCGCCGCTTCTTTAGCATATTGGGGTCATCTAAATATGCCATATTTTTGTAATAAAACATGACGTTTAGTATTTCTAACGTCCACAAATAGCAAACCGAGAGTTGGCATGTGACTTTTTAAAATGTCAGAAAGCTCAATAGTTAAGTTATTGGCCGCCTTCTTCAAGGAACCATCTCGGTGTTTGCCACTAGTGATTTATGGGAACGATGTAAAATCGAGATTGGTGACCGAGAACTAAACTCTGTTATTCCTAATACGAGTCGAGTGTGTAACGCTTACGGACCTCTTGAGTTTAACAGCCCCGCACGAAGGTTATTAAGTAAAGTTTCCTTGCCGATTATCTTCTATTTGCATGTTTCGCTTTAGTTAGCACTACAAAAATAATAGAATAGTCTCAGACTAAATGTGATAAGGTCGTATAATTGTGTTTCAAGCTAAAATGTTTGGCGTTTCAGCCAGGCACTATTTCTCTCTTTGTGTGCTTGTCGGGGTCTACCAACAGACTGATGTTTTTGTTTTAATCAAATTATTTTTCCTACTTGTATCTGTTGTATGCTAAGTGTTGTCGTTACCTACATTTTTCGGACGTCTATCGGTCTATACTTTAATGAGAAAACCTAAAAATGCTGATACAGTGTGAAGCAAACCAAGCGCTATATCATGTGTGAGATACAGAGGCGAGCGAGTGCGCCAGAACTTACCCAGTCCACTGCTAGTAACGCCACGTCACCTTAACGCTTCTGCATGTAGCGCACAAGTATTGCACCGTAATTCAGTATGAAATTAAAAATCAAAATTTATGTTTAAAACTTTGTTAAATTATAGTTTAGTATAATAATGTTACAAATACCAAGTCTTGATGTTATAAACTTAATAGTTTACGGAAAAATGCCGTTATAAGAGAAAAATCAGAGGCGCTAAATAATGACGTTAGGATGCAAGAATTTGATCAAGAGGTGCAGTTAGAAGTTATAAATAAGTGATGCTGGTTTCCAAAACCATAAAACAAAAATTAATGCGAGAATCCACGTTTTTCGGAAAAATCAGAGGCGCTAAATAATGGATTTAGAAACTTGAAAATTTGGTTTATGCTTCAGTACACCCCAAAAATAATAACAGAGTGTCCACGTTTATCTACCTCTTATAGTTTTTGAGTAATTAAATAAAAACTAATTTTGTAACTAAAATGTACCTAAGTGTTGTAGATTAAGTACTTGAAATTTTAATGTTAGAGGATTTTGGTTAAACCAGGTGATCAAATATATCAAATAATAGAGCTAAAGCAAGTTTAAGACTTGTAACATAAATAGCAACTGATATAATCTTAGCAAAGGTATGGTTCCACTAAATAAATTCTATTAAGCAAAGTTTTCATTCCAGAGAACTGAAACTTTCTACGTGCTTTCAAACTGCTTATCTGCATACCAGCAAAAATTAAGAAGTTTCTGAAGTAATTGGTAACTATATTATTGAAGATTATGTGCCAGAGATAGCGGTTGTTTGTAGACTGCCGCCGTATGCAAATACACAGAGACAACAGATGTTTTCTGGGCAGTCCGCATCGGCACTTTATAAATACAGCCCCTGAAGCAGTAGGAAGGTTCACTTCGCTGTCAGGCACTGTAAAGTCCACGCCAGTTAAACGTCTGGTCGCGCTCTGCCTCGGATGACGTCCGAGCCGAGCTGTGACAAGCGCGTATTTGGCAGTGAAAACGGATAGTGAACTCGCGAGGGCTGTACACCGTCCTGGATTATTTAGAATTCGGTGAAATAACTGTTAGTGTGCCGTCCGTGTGGAATTCAATTCCGTGTGGCAAGTGGTGAATTTATTTCTACTTTTAAGGCGAACATTAATTTTTGAACATTTATTGCGAACTTTGAATTGAGTGATGTTAGTCAGTGCGAAAAACAATCTGGTAGGAAGTTACCGTAGAGGTCGCCTCTGAACCGCTAAAGGTGCTGTTAGATTAGAAAGACTTGTTTTCAAGTGAACATAACGCAATTTTAAGTGTTGTTTGTGAGAAACTTTAATTAAATTAAATCTTGATTGGAACTTTAAACTTTTACTGAAGTCATAGTCCTGATCTCGCAAAGAAATGGGAAACAGACACTTTTATTTTAGTGGGCTGGACCGGAATGTGGCCGTGCAGACTGGAAACTAATGTCAGTATGTTTCCATTCGCTTTCTGGCTGACCACCAAATTAGTTGCCAGGCTCACGTGATTAAAGACAGCATCAAAACTTTGAAAACCAATGAAGTAACTTACTCCCCACCCCCAAGTGTACCCTTTAAAAGCTAGATTTTCAGGTAAAGGAGAGGTTTATTTTTTCTGTTACTAAATTACTGGCATAGGCCTTACGTAGGAGACACCTGCAGTGGCCTAATTTACAAATCACATAAAGCATATGAAGCTCTGCCGTCTTTTCTTGTGTGTCCCAAAATCAGATTAGATGCCACGAGAATAGTAAAACAGAAACGAGGGCAGATCCTGGGAGAAAACCTGATATATATTGAAGACAATGTTTCTACTAAGTACTGTCTGAAAAAAGGGCTACACATAAGTGACTCTACATAAACATGCCCACCTTGCTTTGGAGATCAGGCACTGCATTTCGTGTCTGTGGAAAAGACTACAACACTGAGAGTGCTATGGCGCAGAAGAATTGCGTTCCGTGAGGGAAGAACCGTTAGGGTCGGGACGGTCGCTTTTACAGATGCAGAAACGGGGTTCCTTGTGGTCAGCAGCGCATGTCAAGCTTTTGTGTGGCAGGGCGCGCCCTCCCTGACAGGCGACCGCTAGGACGGTCCAAGGCCGACACCGGCGGGAGGGGGGAGCGCATGCCACTGCACGGCGCGTGCTCGCAGGCGTCCCGTCCTGTGCCAGCTGGCCATTCAAAACATTCTCTCATTTCTTTAGGCGTGTTAAAGGAGGAACCATGCAAGTCAGGACTTTATTTACCTGTCCAGTCCGTGTGATGAGCCTCATCTCTCATTCCAAGAGTCGTTGAATGCGAGCTAAGTCATTTGCTCATACAAACTGTTAAAATGATATTTACGTAACATCTGTCGTGAAAGTGTTCCCCTTCGCTTCAACGATACATGTAGTTTTTCTAACAGAGATGTCTGCTGACCATCTAACAATTTAGTTCTCTAATAAGCAAATCCTTACAGTCCTGTTCACACAAGTCAAATGAGCTGATTCACTAGACAATAGACACACACACACACACACACACACACAAACACACACACACATACACACACAAATCTCTTAACGACATTCGTAGAAATATCAGCGATAGATATGTGTTCTATATAAAAGACTGTTTTTGGTAACTTCACTTTACCAATGACTTTCATTCCATTAGCAACAATAAATTATTTCGTGATAATAAACTCTAGCACTGATAGCAAATTACCATCAACAAACTGTGATTACAATGATTACAGCCCCGGAACCGCGTGACTGCTACGGTCGCAGGTTCGAATCCTGCCTCTGGCATGGATGTGTGTGATGTCCTTAGGTTAGTTAGGTTTAAGTAGTTCTAAGTTCTAGGGGACTGATGACATCAGCAGTTAAGTCCCATAGTGCTCAGAGCCATTTCTTTTATTACAACCATCAAAAAATACTGATATCCTGCACGAATTACACTGACGGGGAGAAATCTCAACACCAAGAAATAGTTGTTGTAGAGTAATAAAATTTCTGTAATACGTTTGCCTAGGTAACATATTTGAGTGATTAACACTGCAAGATCATAGACTAATCTAAGTGCGAGATAAGCCATTGCAAAGGTGAAATGCTGGTGCATTAATAACCGGCGTAACCGCCAGAATTTTCAACGCAGCCGTCCAAACGTGCATGCTTTGTGTTGTACAGGTGCCGGATGTCACTTTGCGGGATGGTGTTCCATGCCTGTTGCACTTGGTCGGTTAGTACAAGGACGGTTAATGTTGTTTACAGATGAAACTCGAACTGTCCGATGATGTCCCATACGTGCTCGATTGGAGACAGATCTGGTGATCGAGCACGTCAGGGCAACATGCTGTTCCTGAATGGCATCACAACAGGTCGAATCCCTAGACCGATGTACAGTTTGGCAGTCAGGATGCTTGGAAAAACGTGGAGAGTGCTCCTGCTGTCACACGAAATCATACGACGACCGTAACTCCAGGTGTAGGTCCAGAGTGTACAGCACACAGGGCAGGTTGGTTGCAGGCTCTCACCTGGCCTCCTCCTGATTAACACACGGCCATCAGCGGCACCGACATAATACCAGGTTTCATTAGAGAACGCAACAAACCTGAATCCTGTCCTCCAATGAGCTTTAGCTTCATTACTCTCGAAGTCGCAAACTGTGGTGGTTTGGGCTCGACAGAATGCTCGCTACAGGACGTCTGGCACGGGTGATACGCCAGTAAGGCGATGACGAATACACGCTTCCAATGTGCGTTCACCGCGATGTCACCAAACACGGATGCGACCATCATGATGCTGCAAACAGAACTTGGATTCATTCGAAAAAATGACGTTTTGCCATTCGTGCAGCCAGGTTCGTCGTTGGGTACACCATCGCAGGAGCTCCTGTCTGTCATGCAGCGTCAAGGGTAACCGCAGCCATGGTCTCTGAGCTGATAGTCGATGCTGCTGCGGACGTCGTCGAACTGTTCGTGCAGATGGTTGTTGTCTTGCAAACGTCCAGGGAACGAGACGTGGCTGCACGATCAGTTACAGCCATGCGGATAAGATGCCTGTCATCTCGACTGCTAGTGATACGAGGCCGTTGGAATACAGCACTCCGTCCCGTATTACCCTCCTGAACCCACCGATGCCATATTCTGTTAACAGTCATTGGATCTCGACCAACGCGAGCAAAAATGTCGCGATACGATAAACCGCAATCGCGATAGGCTACATTCCGACCTTTATCAAAGTCGGAAACGTGACGGTACACATTTCTCCTCCTCACAGGAGGAATCACAACAATGTTTCACCAGGCAACGGCGGTCAACTGCTGTTTGTGTATGAGAAATCGGTGGGAAACTTTTCTCATGTCAGCACGTTGTAGGTGTCACCACCGGCGCCAACCTTGTGTGAATGCTCTGAAAAGTTATCATATGCGTATCACAGGATCTTCTTCTTGTCGGTTAAATTTCGCGTCTGTAGCACGTCATCTTCGTGGTATAGCAATTTTAATCGCCAGTAATTAATCAGTTTGGCAGTGTAACTATATGTAACCTAAATGCATATTTTCATTCAGAATATATAAATTGAAGATGGAGAGGGGAAGAAAGGAAAGAAGTGGGAGCTGATCATTTCTGTTAGCTGCATCGTGACATTAAGCGAAAGTAGTGGCGACGAATAGATATCTGTACCGGAGTGGGATTCGAACCCAGGATCTTCTGCTTACTAGGAACGTGCGTTAAGCACTGCACCATCTTGCACATTGCGTTACCACAACTGCACGGACTATCTCTGCATGCCTCACGGCCGGTCCACATTCCCATCCAGCGCAACCTGTCAACTTTCAGTGTCCATGTCCTCCATATTCGCTCTCTGACATTCCCACAGGAGGTCGGACATATTTGTGGACCCGCACTGAAGAAGATGGGTCCTTTTGCAGGCACGGCCATTCGATTCACATGAATGCGTGGTTTCTGTTTTTTCTAAGGAATAGATACCACGCACTCACTTAATAATACAGAATAGCATTAACGTAAAATGTTTATTATAAACACAGTTCTGTATGTATATGTAAATGGGTCTTTGATTTACTACTTATCGAGCCTGTGCGTCTGATCCCGGCGGAGGTTCGAGTCCTCTCGGGCATAGGTGTGTGTGTTTGTCCTTAGGATAATTTAGGTTAAGTAGTGTGTAAGCTTAGGGACTGATGACCTTAGCAGTTAACTCCCATAAGATTTCACACATGTCTGAATATCTGAACTTATCCCGCAAACAAAGTATCAGTCTGTATCCTTGACTAAAGTGTTAGTAAATACCTTTTGGTTCCGTGGCTTTGTTAAATTGGCTGTTTCTGTGCGTAATTTCTATGACTGACGTTTTCCTTCTTGTACAAAATTGCAGATAACAATGAACGTTACATAGACACGGATTCTAACTGATCTACCACCAGGTGTCAAAATCAGGAAACGGTAAGATGATCGGGCTTCAACTTCCCGTTGATGACGATGGCGCGACAGGCGGGACCATACGCTGGGCTGAGAGAGAGTGAAAACGAAATCGGCCGTGTCCTTTCCAAAAGAATCGTGTTAGTATACGCGTTAACTGAGTCAAGATAACCATAATAAAGCTAAATCCAGATGGCAGGACGGGAATTTGAATATCGCTACTCCCCTCTGCATTAACCACTGCGCCGCTTCCCTCGGTCGTGACAGATTGTGTGTCTACACCAGCAACGGCCGTGAATAAACCTACGCCTACTGACATATCCGCGCCAAGTAGAGAGTTTTTGTTTCTGTTAGTTTTCCCAACACAGGCCGGAGACAAAGACTGCTGCCTTTCCGAAATAGCCTGAAAAATGCCCAAGGGAGACGCCGCTCCGCTCTTGTGAGGCGTGCACCGTCGAGCACCGACCTAGCAGCCGTCGGCAATGCGGTGAGCTGTGACGAACAGCCAACTCACAGCAGACCTTTCTCCAGCCCCGCGTGTATTCAGCTCTAATCTTCAGATGGACCCAATACATCAGCTTAAATCCGGAAATAACACGCTTTCACTAGGGCAAACAATGTCCCACCTTTTGACGAGTTTCCGTCGTCTGAAATGATATTCAGGATCATTTGCTAACATGCTCATTTACACATTCTCTCGTACGTGGTTTGGAACGTGACCCTATTTGGGTGAAATGTATTTTTTTCCTTTTTGTTGTGGAGTTTCTAAAGCGTATTCCGTAAAATTTAAATAATATCACCAGTTCCAAACATGAGTCGTCAGTACTGCAGTAAAAAAAGCTTTGTTCCTTTGTTCGCAATGATTTCGTTGGCAGCCTTTAAGGTCAGCGAGTAATCGTTGCCCTCAGTGTGAATTGCCTTGTGGCAGTTGTGAGTAAATGTAAAATGTTCATAAGAAAATTTATCATCTTTAAACGAAGAAAAAGCAAATCTAGGAAGTAATTACTGCGACGATCCTAATTTATATTAATTGAACAGAAATGTTTAACAAAACGTATAAAATGAAATTTCAAATAACAGACTACAAAGAGCAAATATGCAATGCTAACGAATTTAAGAAATGTGTGTGTGGAAAGGAAGAGTTAGATGACAGAAAATGACTGAATGTGTTTACAAGAAAACTGACAATTTCTGCGTAAAATTCCGAATGATACTGTTACTAGGGCTATGTTAATCAAGGAAGGATATTAAGACCGTAATTTCTTTCAGACATTAGTGCATTCCACTGGCCGTGCTATGCGGAAATTCTAGCGTCAGAGGTGTTCTCTTCCCAGACTGAAGTTCGAAATCTTGGAGATTTTGCTACAGGAGACATAGGGATAAGTGTCGAGCAGCAGAGACGGATTAACAGACAAGTACAGCATCTGTGCCCCTTGGTTAATATGATCCATTGAAATACTGTTTGACGAGACAATCTGGAAAGCTTAACAGGACCGCTTCATGCTTCCGAAAAAATATACTGTTGACTAAGCCATTCTACCGAGAACTACAGAAATGTCAAGGCAGACATGTACCGACACGCACCGGCGAAAAAGAGTACGTTCCATTAATAGCCGCAAGGAGTTCCTGATGACGCAGCACTGTTGTCAAGTTACAACGCTTTGCGTAGTCTCAGTATGTCGGTTATATAATTTGACTAGCTGACAAATCCGGCATTGTTTGCGTATACATTTTTCCAATTTTTTGTTAGAAACGGAAAAATAAAGTGTGTTTGTAGTGTAGTATTTCCCATATATTCGTAAAAGCATCTTTTATACTATGAAGCAGTAGTACAAAGAAGTACGCATAATGTGCAAATGTGTAAGTACAGTATACAAATTGACAACACGATCCTGGACCGTATCTGTACGATGGGCGTAGATGCTTCGTGTGTCTACAGCGCGATTTTCTAAACGTGTCCATGGCAGCTTCCATATATATATCTTTTCACGGCTACCGTTTTCGCTTACGGCCGTTTGCGCTTCGCAATAGAGAGCTGTCAAAAGCACTCACTGTCAAGTGTCAGGGATTTCCTTAAGCTGAATCGACTGTAGGAGTGTCTTAGTAGTAAAGAATAAACGTATTAAAACTTCATGCATAATGCGGCATTTCTTCACGTACCTCAGTGTTTATGATGTTGTATCTCTTGATTTATGCATCATACAATGATATAGTTTTGTAGGTGCATTTAGCGGCATATATGGATGCTGCCTACGAAATTTATTGAAAATTCAATTAGTAGCAGAGAAAAAAATACACTGGCATGTCATGCATGACGCTGTAGTTTTTCACACATCTTAATGTTTATGACCTCATATATCCTGAACTATGATGGGAAGGTGGTTCCCCCCCCCCCCCCCCCCCAAGATCTGCCCCCCACTAATTGTTGCCTGAGAGCAAAGGATAAAAAAAATGGCTCTGAGCACTATGGGACTTAACATCTGTGGTCATCGGTCCCCTAGAACTTAGAACTACTTAAACCTAACTAACCTAAGGACAGCAAACACATCCATGCCCGAGGCAGGATTCGAACCTGCGACCGTAGCAGCATCGCGGTTCCGGACTGAGCGCCTAGAACCGTGAGACCACCGCGGCCGGCAGCAAGGGATATATTACTAAGTTTGGTTGAAATCGGTTCAGTGGTTTAGTAAATGTGGCACACACACACACACACACACACACCATTGCGCGCGCACTCATACACACATTTATAATGTATATGGATTCCTTTGAAAGTGTGGTTAAGTCTACTAAGACATTGGATCCTTCAACAGTATAAAGAGCGCGTAACTGAATTGTGATAAATTTGTTTTTGCTGAGGACATTAGTATCGGCGTTCTTATGAGGCTGTTCCAGGGTCATCGAAATTTTTGAAGGCTAGTTCCCACACCTGAATGTGTGTAATACGATAGGGGATTTGACTAATTAGTCATTAGTAAAATATGCCATGTGACTTACAAGACTCTTAAAATTTCGGAACCTCCAGTCTAATCCCACGATCAAAACTAACAAGTTACGTTACCAAATACACCGGACAGCAATTCATATAGTGACAGCCCACGACCTATTGCGATACGCCTGCTGCCTGCAAATCGATGAAAGAAGAATGGTATTCTGCCCATGTGAGGTAACTTGAAGTCATCAAATTGAGTTAATATTCATGCAACGTACATTCCAAGATTAACAAATGCTACACCAGTGAATTATACATTTCAGGAATAATCAAATGTAGCTAAAAATCTTCGGTTAAGAAATAATTACTGCTTAATACATCCACCTGCGTGAAATTAAGAATGTTACTTTCATCACAAATTTTTCGGCCTCCTATTTGTTAAAATCTATGAGAAAACTATTTTCGATATGGCTAGTGTCATGTGCAACCGCATATTCACTAACGCCAATGGTGGGGAATTCGGACTATGTATCATCTAATTAAAATTTAAGGATTTTTTAACTAGTTGACACTTACATAGACTATCGTAGAAATCTGCATCAAAGCAGCCTTCAGACTCCAGAAAACTACAACATCAGTTGAAAATAGCATTTGTGTTCAGTGAGGATAATTACAAGCACAGGAGGGAAAGTGTTTTCACTGTCCGCCGCTCGTTGTATAGTGGCTATCGTTTATGCCTCTGGCTCACGGAATCCCGGGTTCCATTCCCGGCAGGGGAGGGGATTTTCTGTGCCCGCGGACTGGATGTTCGTGCTGTCGTCATCATTTCATTATCATTCGTGACAGTGGCTAGATTGGATTGCGAAAAAATTGGGACTTTGTACGGGCGCTGATGACCGCGCAGTTGAGTGCCCCACAAACCGAACATCGTCTCAGTGTTTTTGCTGTTGTTCCTGATTAGGATAACAGTTGACATAGGCAGACTACGTATACTAACGTCCAGCTTTCTGTCCCTCAGGTTTCTTAGGCACTCAGTCATCAGTTGTTATTCTCCCGTCAAAATTTTACCGAAGTATATGGCTGACAGTAGTAAGCCTGCTCCCCACACCCTGACCTCTTGTGACGGCCACCACGCAGGCTGTAAGGTTGTGCCTCGCTCTAGCCTCGGCTGGCCGCTCGTGCCTCCGGCTGGTGCAAAAACACCGACGCAGGGCAGGCGACCAAGTTTATGTACTTGCTGCCCGCGCCTTCCTTCCACGCAAGCACTGACTCTCTGGTAGCTGCTAAGTGCGCCCCTTCATTACGCAGCAGAAGCTCGACAACATATTTCGTATCTCATTGGAGCTTATAAGAAGAGCTGAGGCACAAAATGTAAAAACAGACGCCAGTAGAATGTCTAAGGCAGTATAAGGAGGAAGTCGAGTGAAACAGTAGGGTGAAGATCATGAGAGGGAAGTTCGATTATAATAAATTTCGTTCTTCCTACATCTACATCTTCATATATATTCCGCAATCCACCGTGCGGTACATGGCAGAGGGTTCCTTGCCCCGCTACTAGTCATTTTCTCTCCTGTTCAACTCGCAAATAGAGCGAGAGATAAAAACTGTATAAAAGCATCCGTATGAACCCTAATTTCTCGCTTCTTTGCAACAATGGTTCTGCCTTCGGCCTCAAATGATGGTTCTCTACATTTTCGGAATAGTGCCCTGCGAAAAGAGCGTCTTCTTCTCTCCTGGGAGTCTCATTTGAGTTCACTAAGCATCTCCGTAATACTTGCTTACTGACCGAAACTAGCAGCACGCACATGAATTGTTTCGATGCCTTCCTGTAACCCGACCGGGTGGGGATCACAAACACTCTAACATTACTCAAGAATGGGTCACAGTAGCATTTTATACGCAACCTTTTTTATGGATGAGACTCACTCACACAAAATTCTGCCAATGAAACGAAGTCGAGCATTCGCCTTCCCTACTACCAACCTGACGTGATCATTCCACTCCACAACCACGTACTTGAAATTCAGTTCCTAGTGGTAAAATGCTTTAGCGTTTGAGACACAAATTACAAATGTGTTGATCGCGTCGAAAAGTAATCCAAAAATAACTGATTAATTTATTTATCTTGACGATGACACGGTCATATAAAAAAAGAAAGGAGGAAACCATTTTATGGTTCGCAGAATATATATATATATATATATATATATATATATGTGTGTGTGTGTGTGTGTGTGTGTGTGTGTGTGTGTGTGTGTGTGTGTGTGTGAGAGAGAGAGAGAGAGAGAGAGAGAGAGAAGAGAGAGAGAGAGAGAGAGAGAGAGAGAGAGAGAGAGAGAGAGATTTCACTGCTGGAGCTCCGGATGGCACACTTAGCGCTCGGTCAGAAGAAGGGCGACAGCCTTGATCATCGTTGACCGTTATGAGACGTTAAACATTGTTCAATTCACTTTTTATTGTACACGAAGGATGGGTAAGCAGCTAGTACTGTTGGTAAGTCTTAGCAAATATAAGGCTTAACTGTAGAAAGGCGCTTCATGAAAGATCTTTTTCATTTAGTAGTCGACTGTGAAAACGGACGGTAGCAAATCTTCGCCGTCCATCCTGTTTTTCTACGGGGTTTCCCTAAATTACACTGAGGTGACAAAAGTCATGGGACAGCGATATGTAAGTGTACAGATGACAGTACTATCGCGTACACAGGGCATAAAAAGGCAGTGCATTGGCGGAGCTGTCATTTGTACTCAGATGATTCATCTGGAAAGTTTTATGGCGTGGCTACGCCCGTACGATGTAAATAAACTTTCATTGAACGCGGAATGGTAGTCGGAGGTAGACGCTTGGGACAGTCCATTTGACAAATAGTTAGGGAATTCAATATTGCGAGATCGACAGTAGCAAGTGTGTTCCGAGAATACCACATTTCAGGCGTTAGCTCTCACCACGGACAACGCAGTAGCCGACAGCCTTCACTTAACTACCGATAGCGGCGGCGTTCGCGTAGAGTTGTCAGAGCTAACGGACGAGCAGCACTGCGTGAAATAACAGCAGAAATTAATGTGGGACGTACGATGAACCTATCCTTTAGGACAGTGCGCAGTGGGGTGAAATAAAAATTGTAAATTTGTGGTAATATCTTATGGGACCAAACTGTTTAGGTCATCGATCCCTAAGCTTACCCACTACTTAATCTAACTTAAACGCTGTGGACAACACACACACCCATGCAGGGAGGACTCGAACCTCCAACGGGAGGAGCCGAGCGGACCGTGACAAGGCGCCTCATACCGGGCGGCGACCCCGCACGGCGACAGTGCGGTGAAATTTGCCGTTAATGGGCTTTGACAGTGTAAGTAGGCTGTTTAGGTTTCTTTAATGGTAACACCACGTAGCGCTCTGTATGAAAATCACTGGCTGTGCTGTGTGCAGTCTGTGGCTATTTTGCATTGCTGTCTGCCATTGTAGTGTTGGGCAGTTGGCTCTTAACAGCACGTAGCGTTGCGCAGTTGGAGGTGAGCCGCCAGCAGTGGTGGATGTGGGGAGAGAAATGGCGGAGTTTTGAAATTTGTAAGACTGGATGTCATTAACTGCTATATGTATTATGACTTTTGAACACTATTAAGGTAAATACATTGTTTGTTCTCTATTAAAATCTTTCATTTGCTAACTATGTCTATCAGTAGTTAGTGCCTTCCGTAGTTTGAATCTTTTTTTAGCTGGCAGTAGTGGCGCTCGCTGTATTGCAGTATTTCGAGCAACCAAGACTTTTGTGAGGTAAGTGATTTGTGAAACGTATAGGTTAATGTCAGTCAGGGCCATTGTTTTGTAGGGATTTTTGAAAGTCAGATTGCGTTGCGCTAAAAATATTGTGAGTCAGTTTAAGCACAGTCTTGTATAATTTTTCTAAGGGGACGTTTCAACAGCAGACAGCCAACGCGAGTGCCTTAGCTAACAACACGGCATCGCCTGAACGCCTGTCTGGCCACGTGATGACGTCAGTTGGGCCCTAGACGACTGATGAACCGTGGCCTGGTTATTCGAGTCCCGATTTCAATTGGAACGTGCTAATGGTAAGGTTCAAGTGTGGCGCAGACTCCATAGACTCAAGTTATCAACGATACAATGTGCAAGCTGATGGTGGTTTCGTAATGGTGTGGGCTATGTTTATATGGAATGGACTGGCTCTTACGGTCCAACTCAACCGATCTTTGGAAATGGTTATGTTCGGCTACCTGGAGACCATTTGCAGCCATTCATGGACTGCATTTTCCCAAACACCGATATCATGTCACTGGGCCACAACTGTTTGAAGAACCTTCTGGACAGTTCGAGCCAATGATTTGGCCACCCAGATCACTCGACATGAATCTCATCGAACATTTCCGGGACATACCTGAGAGGCCAGTTTGCGCACATTTCCTGCACCGGCAACGCTTTCGCAAATGTGGACGGCTATAGAAGCAGCGTGGCTCATTACTTCCAATTGCTTGTTGAGTCGATGCCACGATGAGTTGCTGCACTACGCCGTGCAAAACGAGATCTGACACGGTATTAAGAGTTATCCCATGACCTTTGTCGCCACTTCTGGCGAATGCTGGAATGGTTGTTAACAGCCCACGGCGTTTCCTGTCGCCATTCTTCTCCAACTGAAGTGCTGCTCCGTCACTAAGGACCATTATTCTTTACAACGTCTTGTTTCTACCTTCCGTCCTCATCAATATCTTAGGTGGAATGACGTTAGTGCTTTGCGACAGTGAATCCGCGCATCAGCCCCACACGGATGCGATGTTGAACCGTAGCCGACAGCGGAGAGACCTGAGGTTGGCAGTGGCGCCAGTTGCGCGCGGGCGCCTCATTACGCCAGTGGGCAGCGGCGCACGCGGCTGGCGCCAGTCGCGGCCGCGGCCGCATCACGGCGATAGCACGCGGGCAAAAAGCGCGGCGCGCCCGCCATCTGCGGCCTACGACAAGCCCGCACTCGGGCCGGCCGTCAAATTAATCAGATACCCGAGCCGCTCTTTCCAATTTAGCCGCAGTTTAGATTAACTCCAGTATTACTTTGACATGCGCCAAACAAATTTACGGTCCAGACGTTCGGGCTGTTGCAGGGTCTACTAAGAGCAGCTGCTGATATACGTGCGCATGCACCAATACCTCGTCCCTGTCACTGTCCTGCGTTCTTGCACGCCCTGCATGGTTAAAACTGGGTGACGAGAATGCCGCACGCACAGAGCAGATGACTGTTACTTCTTTAAATATACATTTTCTCAGGCTCTATAAAGTCCTATCAGAATTGCAGCCTTCGGTTAGCTACAAAGCAATCACAGTAAATAGTCTTCAACAGAAGATAGAAACTCACGCATTATTTAGTAGAGATGATTCCTTCCTGTTGATATTATACATCGGTGTTAAGAGGCCCTACATTTCATCACTGAATCCGAACTATGTTGAAACGTAGCATGCGGATTCATTGCTTATATCTTGGGAAACGATCGCTAAGCTAATGGGTCGTAACTGGAGCAAGAACCCATAAACGGCCGATTAAGCATTACGTGGGTTCAAAAACGGTTCAAATGGCTTTGAGCAATATGGGACTCAACTGCTGAGGTTATCAGTCCTCAGAACCCCCTATGGTGTTTATACAACTATTTTTTTCTTTACAAGTTTGGTGCTTTATGCCCAAAACTTGTAAATTTTAAACCAAAATAATCTAAAACGATAACTTTTTACTATCATATTGGCATTGTTTCGAGTTTTCGGCGATTCGAGATGCTTCCACAAACTACAAACGAATAAAGACATACGATTTCTTTCGTACCGAAATGTATATCAATGTATAATGGGCACGGTGCCGATAGAGATGAACTGTGAAATGACATACAACACGGCGCCTTAGACATTCTCCTGTGGTTGGAACTGAAGCAAAGGCCCAACACACAAACGACGGATCGCAGCGATCCGTCGCATGGGCTACCGATTGATTCGTAGAGCGGTGTATGAGCAAATCGCAGCGTTTGGTCTCTGGACGCTGGTCACCTGGAGATCCCAGGCAGTTTGATGGATCGAATGTGATTCGTGCATACAACGTGGCTTCCTGGCTGATTAGTGGCAATGTGAGGCGACTCGTTTCTGCAGTTACTAAGCACGGTCGTGCTATTTTCTTTCGTTTCGCTTTTCCCACGTCGTGTAAGAACTGTACCTTTGAATTCATAGTTATTCAGGGACCACCAGCTACTGTGAGATGTGAAGTGGCGAGCGGAATTTCCATTTACAGTATTTTAAGAACTAATACGAAATATACGCTACCAAAATGCAATGATTAGCATTTTGAAGCATGTGCTATACAAGGAGAATTGATGGGAAGTTAACAGCTGTAGTCGCAATTCAGTGGACTCCATCAGATGATTTCGAATAATTCATAAAATAGTTACGTGTACGATGGACGAAGTAGAGAGGATATAAAATGTTGACCGGCAATGACAAAAAAGCGTTTCTGAAGAAGAGAAATTTGTTAACATTGAATGCAGATTCAAGTGTTAGGAAGTTATCTCTTAAGGTGGACTGTATCCATGTACGAAAGTGAACAGGTACGATAAACAGTTTTTACAAGAGGGGAATAGAAGCTTCTGAAATGTGGTGTTACATAAGAGTGTTGAAGATTAGACTGGTAGCTCACGTACCTAATGACGAGACAGTGAATAGAACTGAGGGGAAGGGGAGCGAAGAAATTGGTGGCCCGACTTAAACAAAAGAAGGGATCAGTTGGTAGGACACGTTCTGAGACTTCAATAGATCGTCGATGTGGTGGTGGTTAGTGTATAACGTCCCGTCGACAACGAGGTCATTAGAGACGGAAGATCATCGATTTAGCACTGGAGGGAAGTGTGGGACGGTGGGAGTAAAAAATCGTAGAAGGTGCCCAAGAGAGGAATACAGTAAGCATATACATCTACATCTTTATGGATACTCTGCAAATCATATTTAAGTGCCTGGCAGAGTGTTCATTGCACCACCTTCACAGTTCTCTATTTTTCCAATATTGTACAGCGCGCGGAAAGAACGAACGCCTGTATCTTTCCGTAAGAGCTCTTATTTCCCTGATTTAATCATGGTGACCGTTTCTCCCTGTGTAGGTCTGTGTCAACAAAATATTTTCGCATTCGGAGCAGAAAGTTGGTGGTTGGAAATTAGTGAGAAGATTCCGCCGCAAAGAAAAACGTCTTTGTTTTAATGATGCACACCCTAAAGCGATACTCTACACGGATGTAGGTTGCAGTAAAAATTGTTCAAACGGCTCTGAGCACTATTGGACTCAACATCTGTGGTCATATGTCCCCTAGAACTTAGAACTACTTAAACCTAACTAACCTAAGGACATCACACACATCCATGCCCGAGGCAGGATTCGAACCTGCGACCGCAGCAGTCGCGCGGTTCCTGACTGAGCGCCTAGAACCGCTAGACCATAGGTTGCAGTAGTTGTTCGGAGACGAAGACCCTTGAACAGGATAGAGTAGCATTTAGAGTTGCATCAAACCAGGCTTTGGACTGAAGCTCACTACAACAAGAAGCTCTAAACCGAATAACATACGTACTATTTAGTGAAGGGGACATTTTAGTTTAATTGTTGAGGGGGGACATATTACACAGCTCCGTTATTTCACATAATTTAATTCTCCCTCGTACAATTTACAACAATCAGTAGTGGGGCTATTGACAACATCTCTATAGAAATAGTGAGAGTGCAAACATACTGTGTAAATACTTGTAATTAAACATATGACTAATGAATGAAACAGCAATGGGCGACTAACGTACATATGATAAACGAATTGTATTGACACACTGGATAGATGTAAGCAATCCACTTGGCGTAAGTGAAAAATGTAATATATTCTGTAACGTAACCTACAATCCGCAAGAAATGCGTTTCAGAACAAGTTTAATAAATAATAATTCTAGTTTATTATAAATTTATTTTTTGCGAGTTTTAGTGGAGGCAGTAGGGGATACCACTGTTGCTAAAGTAGCAGATCATTTTCCATAACAGAGCTCTTCAGATGGTTCAAATGGCTCTGAGCACTATGGAACTCAACTGCTGTGGTCATCAGTCCCCTAGAACTTAGAACTACTTAAACCTAACTAACCTAAGGACATCACACACATCCATGCCCGAGGCAGGATTCGAACCTGAGACCGTAACAGTCGCACGGTTCCGGACTGCGCGCCTAGAACCGCGAGACCACCGCGGCCGGCAGAGCTCTTCGACGCAACAGCGTTCGTTATACTAATCGACAATGCTTGGCAAATTGCTCGTGTGTCGAGGCGCGCGACCGATTGCAGATCGCTGCGACCCGTCGCTGGTGTGTGGGGCCCTTAAAAGAACTGAAAGGGCCGCCGCAGGTTGAGCACGCGAGTGTGTTTGTGGGTGGTGACAGCTGGGCGGCTGTTCCGGGGCGGTCGTTTTGTGGGCTCTGGGCTGTCGGTGCCGGACCGCACACGTCGCAGGGCGACCTGGGCTACGGTGTCTCTCACGACAAAGGACAGCAGGTAGCGAGCACCTCCTTGTCGTCCGCAGCTAGCTCCTGTTCTGGATGACTCCTGTCCCGTTTTTGGAAAGGAGTCACTGCCCGCCACTGCCGGTAAAATCCTTATTGCAGTGCGGCATCGGGCGGTTTCGACTGAGTGTGCTGCACGTATTGCCACTACCGTAAGTCGCCGGGCGAGGCATGCCGGGTTGGGGGTGGGGAGGTGGGGGTCCGTGCGCCCAGTCTGGCGGGACCTTGACACAGTTTTCAAGCGAGCCCACTATAGTAGGAGAACGCACCGTTTACCGCCATTTCACACGTATTTCAGACATCGTACATCCGCACGTGAACGCAAACCGTCATTAAAGCATCACAGATAATTTGCATGAAAATGGCATTTTAGAAATCTGTTGCAATGAAGTTTTTACAGCCAGAAGGTGATTGTGATTCTTTTACACTACTTATTGCGGCTTCGGCAAGAACTGTAAAGAAAATTTCCAATATCGTTATTTAATAGCACGGTACAGTACACGTCTACTCAAGGAAGTGACTCAGTACAAAAACGTTTGCTGTTGTCAACGTCTTGTGTGCAAACAAAATTGTGTATTGATGTTCAATGCTAGTGCGTTTCTGTATAAGTGGACTATAAGGAAATCTAAAGACAACAGGACAATGCAGCATATCACACATCGAAATCATCACGGATAAATGACATTAATCAAAAACGCGCCTGTAAGTAGGGATCATTTCTGGAAACGAGTCTTTCAAAAGATGAATAAAAAGAAAATCATTACTGGTGACAAAAAATTTACTTTATATAAAACAAATCTTGTAAAATTTCCTGAAACTCTCTACATTGTTCACGTTCTTTTGGCAAAGCCTTTTTGTTATGGTACTGCATCAAACTTCGAAGGCATGAAGAATAATCCTCTAATATATCATGGTGAGTAATTCACTAGTGTAGCTAGAATGCATTCGGATCGGTTTTAGATTTATTCCAGACAAATTTTGAAATTCTTCTTACGTCATTTAAATTTCCGGATTCGTTCCTTCCGAATTCGAGTCTACTGTTGTAATTTTATATCCCTGTCGGTTGGCGCACGCAGTTTTATTTTGTACCTGCAGAAGTAACAGGCTCGAACGAAGAAATTGTAAGGACTCACCATCGAGGGTAACGTGTACCATCTTTACTCAGTACCGTCTTTACTCGAATGAGTGTGTTTCACTTTTAAGGCTGCTTAAGAAGAGACAATCTGTGACTAGTCTTGAGATGCGTTTCCGAATCTTTCCGCATAATCGCAACATCTATGCTACTTTACAAAAGGTTTTAGACTCCCGAAATTTTGCAACTAAACATCCCCAAGTTATGCAATTAAATATGGAGCTTCCTATACCGGCTGAGCTCTGTAGGAATTGTGCGGCACAGTTTTCATTACAAAACTAAAATGTAAGTCTGCCGGCAAACTGAAGAGCGAGCAGGCGAAGCCCACTCCCGTTCTACAGACAGGGAGGCGCTGTCTCACAAGACGGGTAAACATGGCCCTCCGCGGCGCCCATTTTAAGTCGGGATGTAGTACATCACGTAATTGTATTTTTTAAAAGTTTTTAAAATACGTACGACTGTGCATTTGACGCACCAGCAATATCTTTGTACTGAGTGCCTCCCACTCAAAGAAGCTAAGAAGCTATATCATTTATCAATGTAGGGATTCCGTGCTGCTTATGGCATCCACTTGTTGATTCATTACGTTTTGTTCAAAAAAAAATCGTAATACGAGCACCTCTCTGTCACTCAGACTCACATTCGTTCGTTATCTGTCTCTCACATTACTGACGCCTGATGATTATTCGCTTTGTTCGCTTTGTTCAGGTACAATGTACTTCACAGTACAATAAAAAGTGTTATATTATGCACCCGTTCTCTTTGAGCGTTAAGAATTTAACCTCGAACTATAATTAAAACGTGAACACCTTATGCGATTTACGGCATTCACTAAAATGCCTCAGTTAAATAATTGCAAAATTAATTAATGAACCTTCGCTCTGTTTGCAATTCCATTTATAGTCTGTTTAGCATCGCATTCTTATCTGGTGGCTTAATTCAGTAACTAAATCCAGTTACACGACAGTTTTTCACGAGACGAGTTAGAACCTCCACTTCATTTACGAAGTCTGATAACCAAGATTATTAACATTATTACGAGAGTTAATGTTATTAGCATCAGACAGAACGGGCGAGGTACACTACACGGGCCGACATGATTACACAGACAGGCGTCCGGCGGGAAGTTATTTTTCGCTATATGCGTCAGCAGTGTACGAAATACATTGTATGCTTGCGTTCTACCAAATCAGAACATTAGAGATTAATTTATGATAGAATAGGAGCAAAAATCAAAATAGTTAAAGAGTTTAAAGCAGTCTACATACGAAGGGTGCTGCACGTCCAGCACGAACGCTGGTCCAACTGAGGCGCCAGGTGGAAATGGCATGGCAAGCCGTTCCACAAGACTACATCCAGCATCTCTACGATCGTCTCCATGGGAGAATAGCAGCCTGCATTGCTGCGAAAGGTGGATATACACTGTACTAGTGCCGACATTGTGCATGCTCTGTTGCCTGTGTCTATGTGCCTGTGGTTCTGTCAGTGTGATCATGTGATGTATCTGACCCCAGGAATGTGTCAATAAAGTTTCCCCTTCCTGGGACAATGAATTCACGGTGTTCTTATTTCAATTTCCAGGAGTGTATTTTTCAAACATTTCTCCAACAACTGTTGCTAACTAGACTTCTGTTTGCCTTAGCAAGTCATCGAAGCCTGTGTTAATGAGCCGGCCGCCGGCCTGAGTGGCCGAGCGGTTCTAGGCGCCACAGTCTGGAACCGCGCGACCGTTACGGTAGCAGGTTCGAATCCTGCCTCGGGCATGGATGTGTGTGATGTCCTTAGGTTAGCCAGGTTTAAGTAGTTCTAAGTTCTAGGAGACTGATGACCTCAGAAGTTAAGTCCCATAGTGCTCAGAGCCATTTGAACCATTTTTTTGTGTTAATGCTCAGTTACAGTGCTGATTGTGATGCTCTATTACTTCGCTTGCTCGGTACTCGTGTGACAATAATAACTTATTAAAATCCTGGGTACTTCGTCTCAATAAGGCCTACAATGAATGAGATCCCCATTAATTCTGAAATGCGAAAGAACTTGTAGCTTCTCAGTCGCATCACACGCATTTAATTTGAGACTTGACTGATGAGTGAGTAGCTTCATTGTACCACACCGAGCTAAAAGTATACCATTTTAGATGATTTCCGTATGACCATGTGAATGACTCCGTATGTCAGAGACCTGCATATCACTTTGCTATGATGTAAGGGGCGATAAAAAGTTTTCATTCAAAGATCGTACGGTCCAGAATTGATAGGCCGATCAGGCGAAACCGGTGTGAGGACTGATGCAATCATCCGACCGACGCACCACGCGGAAGAAACGCGTTTGGTGACACACCGTGTCCTGCTGCGCGAGGAAGTTCCTAACTGTCTGTTGCCTTTCCTCGTCCGATAGCAACCGTAGACCCTTCAAGAGTTAATTAACCAACTGTAGGCGTGATAATCTCTTAGGTAGAGAATAGGACTGTTGGGAGGATGCTCGAGTGTCTCCGACTTGAGTTGGTCCGTGATGGCTAAGTCTGGTCCCCCACATCAACCGGCGTCTTGTGTCGAAGAGCCAAAGCACGGAACTTGCCGCACCGGTTCACACTGTCGTGTTTTTTACAGACATGGTGTCACAAAATTGTTGAGGCTTTCGTGGCCACTTGTTGACAAACTGCCTATTTGCTTCTGTCTCGAGCTCTTCGGCCGACGTTCGTCTGATGATTTTACTGACGTTTCGCCACCACGAGTGGCTGGCACTGTCAAAGCGTCACCCTCCATTATCGGTGGTGAACTGGAGTAGACCTCGCGGCCGCAGGCTATATGTATCCTCGCGCCAACGTCCGAGGGCTTCCCCACGGCCATTTCCGGTGCGGTTCTCCTCTTGCTGCCTGCGACGGTCGTTCGTTGCAGTACGGGAAACCAGAATCCGTTTGCCTTAACGTTTTCTTCTTTCTTGTTGAAGCTATTCCCGAGTTTGTGTAGTTCTACAGCTTCTCTGAACAAGTGGGTGTGATAGTGCTTCTCTACAGCCAGAACTTCAGTGTCGGTGAATTTTATTACACGGTCGGCCTCACTCAGCGCGTGCTTTGCCACGGCCGATCAATACTCCACAAGCCACTTTATGGTGTACTCTGTGTACCACTGTCATTTATGACCTTTCTTGTCCCATTCGCGAATGGGGCGCTGGAATATCGATTCTTGGTGGTCCTCCTTATGAGCTCGAATCTCTCTACTTTTTCCTTTATGGTCTTATCTTGAGGTACACGTCGGAGGAAGCGATATATTGGTCGACTCTTCTAGAATTGTTCAGTGTCGACAATTATCGTGCCTATTCCTTAGCAATACTGAAACGCATCGTAGAAGCTGCATCCCCCCTGTGTGTTGCTGGCTTCCATAGAGAGTGCTTGGCTGCGGTTGTCCAGTGAAGCTGCCACATGCGGCGCGCTCAGCAGGTGGCTCTGAGTGCTGGCTGAGGACAGCCGCGGAATTCCGACGCTACTGGGCCGTCAGCCCTGGAGGCAGGCGGCAGGCACAAAGGCTCACTCATGTTCAACAGATTTTTACGTTGTATGTTCAGACAATACTGCAGTATCAGTTAAGAGAAGCTACCGTACAGCACTTACTCGACGATACTTTAGCGGCGAAGAATAACGTGGTAGTTAACAGATTGGTTATTATATTCTTACTGTGTGTTTGTCCGTTACTGAAGAAGTGGCATTCCCTGTTAGCTGCTCACACGAACTGAGCAGTTACTACCTGCTAAACATCCGAACCCCGCAACTTGCACAAAACTGCTGCTACCGCCAGTACCCGATCTCGGCAACTAGCAGCAGGCCTCTGATTTTTACTACCTGCAAAGCGTCAATAACTTTATCTCTTAGGAGTGTGGCGATGTCAAGCTAAAGACTACTGTTGTTTATTTATTACAGGGTTTTAAAATAAGGTAAATTAATATCTTGAGCACTCTAGGCGACAGAATGACGGGAATGTGATTAAAGAAAGTAAGGAAGTTAGTAACGAGCACCAACTGCAGTAAATTTTTTAGAAGATAATAGTAAGCTAGTGATAACAATCAAGCTTTGCCCGAAATCTAAGTGCAAGTAGTTCATTTTTCATTGCAATTTTTTGTCAGTTTTTGGAACCGAGCTAGAGTCAACGCAGTGCAGCTAAATATAAGTCTAACCTCGTTGCGATGATGACAGGCGCCTCTGAAAACGACTCAGCGTGCCTTTTCTCACTGCTAGGTCTCCGTAGACATTCTTCAAGCGCCATGAATATCCGCGATGCTCTGGTTTTCCGCAAAATTAGAAACTCGGTGACAGCTCTCTGCTTGGAACGCATCAGCCTCCGTTCTGAAACCTACGTATAGCGCCACCACCAATCTGAACTACAGGAAACTATAGGAGCCGAAGCGGGAACATTCCATGATGTACTACAACAAATTCGGCACCTTTCTAACTGAGACGACGCTTCATCCAGTCCCAAACATGCTCAATGGGGGACAGATCCGGACATCTTGCTGGACAGGGTAGTTGACTTACACCTTCTAGAGCACGTTGGGTGGTACGGGATACATGCGGACGTGCATTGTCCTGTTGGAACAGCAAGTTCCCTTGCCGGTCTAGGAATGGTAGAACGATGGGTTCGATGACGGTTTGGATGTACCGTGCACTATTCAGTGTCCCCTCGACGATCACTAGAGGTGTACGGCCAGTGTAGGAGATCGCTCCCCACACCATGATGCCGGGTGTTGGCCCTGTGTGCCTCGGTCGTATGCAGTCCTGATTGTGGCGCTCACCTGCACGGCGCCAAACACGCATACGACCATCATTGGCACCAAGGCAGAAGCGACTCTCATCGCTGAAGACGACACGTCTCCATTCGTCCCTCCATTCACGCCTGTCGCGACACCACTGGAGGCGGGCTGCAAGATGTTGGGGCGTGAGCGGAAGACGGCCTAACGGTGTGCGGGACCGTAGCCCAGCTTCATGAAGACGGTTGCGAATGGTCCTCGCCGATACCCCAGGAGCAACAGTGTCCCTAATTTGCTGGAAAGTGGCGGTGCGGTCCCCTACGGCACTGCGTAGTATCCTACGGTCTTGACGTGCATCCGTGCGTCGCTGCGGTCCGGTCCCAGGTCGACGGGCACGTGCACCTTCCGCCGACCACTGGCGACAACATCGATGTACTGTGGAGACCTCACGCCCCACGTGTTGAGCAATTCGGCGGTACGTCCACCCGGCCTCCCGCATGCCCACTATACGCCCTCGCTCAAAGTCCGTCAACTGCACATACGGTTCACGTCCACGCTGTCGCGGCATGCTACCAGTGTTAAAGACTGCGATGGAGCTCCGTATGCCACGGCAAACTGGCTGACACTGACGGCGGCGGTGCACAAATGCTGCGCAGGTAGCGCCATTCGACGGCCAACACCGCGGTTCCTGGTGTGTCCGCTGTGCCGCGCGTGTGATCATTGCTTGTACAGCCCTCTCGCAGTGTCCGGAGCAAGTATGGTGGGTCTGACACACCGGTGTCAATGTGTTCTTTTTTCCATTTCCAGGAGTGTAGTTTAACACAGATAATCTCCAAAATTAATTTACCACCGTAAAGACAAATACACTGAAGTAACAAAAGTCGTGAGACGGCGATATGCACATATGCAGATGGCGGAAGTATCGCTTTCACAAGATATAAAAGTGCAGTGAATTGGCGGAGTTGTCATTTGTACTCAGATGATTGACGTGAAAAATTTTCCTGCCGCACGATGCGAACTAACAGACTTTGAGCGCGGGATGGGAGTTGGAGCTAGACGCATGGGACATAACATTTCGGAAATCGTTAGGAAATTCAGTATTCTGAGACACACAGTGAGAACAGTGTGCCGAGAGTACCAAATTTCAAGCATTATCTCTCATCAAGGACAACGACCGAGAGCAGAGGGATTTGCGTAGAGTTGTCAGTGCTAACAGAGAAGCAACACTGTGCGAAACAACAGCACAAATCAATGTGGAACCCACGACGAACGTACTTGTTAGAACAGTGCTGCGAAATCTGGCGTTAATGGGCTGTGGCGACAGTGCACCGACGCGATCGCCTTTGGTAACAACACGACATCACCTGCAGCGCCTCTCGTGGGCTGGTCTTCATACCGGTTGGACCGTAGACGAGTGGGAAAGCGTGACCTGGTAAGATGATAGCCGATGTCAGTTGATAAGAGCAGATGGTAGTGTTTGACTGTGGCGCTGAGCCTACGAAGCATGGACCCAAGTTGTCAACAAGCCAGTGTGCAAGATGGTGGTGGCTCCATAATGGTGTGGGCTGTGTTGGCATCGAGTGGACTGGGTTCTCTGCTCCACCTGAACAGATAATTGACTGGATACGTTTATGTTCGGCTATTTGGAGTCCATTTGCCGCCAGTCATGGACTTCATGTTCTCAAACAACAATGTCACGTCATCGAGTCCCAACTGTTCGCGATTG
This sequence comes from Schistocerca gregaria, assembly GCF_023897955.1. Taxonomy (NCBI): domain Eukaryota; kingdom Metazoa; phylum Arthropoda; class Insecta; order Orthoptera; family Acrididae; genus Schistocerca; species Schistocerca gregaria. The sequence continues at coordinate 946,516,696 of NC_064920.1, forward strand.
GATTGAAGAACAGTCTGGACTATTCGAGCGAATGATTTGGCCATCCAGATCGCTCGACGTGAATCATATCGATCATCTGTTGGACATAGTCGAGATATCAGATCGTGCACTATACCCTTTTGCCTGCATAGATTTAGAGAAATTACGCAGAACGTAAGCCTGGATGGTCAGACGCGGATCTGAACCGTCGTTCTCCCACATTCGAGTCTAGTGTGCTAAACACAACGCCACCTCGCTCGATTTCTTTTGTAAAGATGTTGAAGCAACATATCAATGTGAGACAAGAAATACGTAGAAAGTTTCTGAATAATGGCGCTGAATGTTAGATAGAAACTTATAAGAAAAGTATAGGTCAAGAGAGCAACATTCACTGTCAAATATGAAAGCTGAAAAGCAGCCACAAAGAGAATGAACACAGATCATGTAGCTATGCAGGAAGATTCAGCTGCCTCGAACGATGTTCTGTATGCGATCCGCAATGTTATATCTGGCCGACAAAAACCATGCGCGAAATTTTCATATTATCTCGCTTGCTAAGCGGAAGCAATTAGTCCTTCAGAAAAAAATGAACAAGACCTTTAATGTAGTTAAATTTTGTACTGGGATATGTTTTCGATGGCGGCCATGGTTTTAGAGTTATTCAAGGAAATGTAAAAAAAAGTGTCCTTCAAACGCACCGCACTTTCACACCCAGCGATCACCGATCAAGGATTTCTAGTATGTTGTTCATGGCACTCCTTCCTAACAATGTACAGCCATTTGTACGAATTATTTCCCACGTCACCGGCTTTGACGAGCACGTACGATTTGTAGAACTGACGTTTGCGTAAATTCTACCCTACAATTTTGTGAATTTTAATAGCATAAAATAAACAATTACTTCGTAGTATTCGTCGAACTTTTGACTACGAAACTATTGTTCCTGTAAGGGTTAACGTTTGCAAAAGTCATTTTTCTATCATTACCGTCAACGGCACGTTTAAATTAATACTGTTAACGAAACAGTCCACTATGCTGGTGGCGTAGCAGCCCAGTCAATACTAATCAACAGAGGTCGAATATCGGAAATAGTTCGTGTAGTTGTAAATTTTTGTAGAGTGGTAGGAGGGAATGCGACGAACAAAATACTAGGTATCCTGAGTGGTGAGGGATGAGCGTGGGGAGGTGGAGGTGCCTGTCGAGCTCACTTTTGCACGTTTCCCTCCAGTAACTCCAAAACAATGACCTCCGGCGAAGAAGTATTTGAATAGAAAATGTAACTAAGGTAAATTTTATACAAAAAGGACCATTTTTTGACTAATGGTTTTCACGTAATCGGCTAGAGAATATGAAATTCTTGCGCGTGGTTTTTGAAACTCAGTTATAACATTATGGGAGCCATAAAACGACATAGATTTTAGGCAAGAAGTTCATGAAACCTCTAGAGATCACAGTTAAAAAGCACACGAAGAAAAAGTAAAGTAAATACTATAATGTCAGGTCGACAGACAGGTTATTACAGAGACAGCAGTCGTACAGATTAGACAAGCTCAAGTGAATGAAGAATTCGTGGCCTCATTGAAGGTGTCAGCCCGTCATTTACTTGCAACAAAGGACGGTAAACATAAACCTGGATGGTCCCACGATGATTTCTCTCTGCCTCTTCTGAAATACGAGTCCAATGATTCGTTCATTGGGCGAACTAGTTCGGTAAACAGTTGGAGAGATGAAAGATGACCACCTCGGAACATTAAATGTTCATGTGTGTAATAGGCCGCACGGGTGCTGGTGTGGATGAAGGTCGGGAGCAGAGCACAAGTGGGCCGCTGTGCGCTCCCGTCGCCAGTTTTTGCCCTCCCGGAGACGGACGGTGTAATTGTGCGGCGGCGCTATCGGCGGTGGCAAGTGTGTGCGCCACAAGGGGAGCGCTGTGTGCGCCCGTGCGATAGGTCCGGCGGCTGCCCAGCTGTGTGCAGGCGGCCGGAGTCGGTCTGCGCGCCACCGGAGGCGGTCGCAGCCAGCGTTGGCCGATGTCTCTCAGAGAGCTGTCTCCAGAAATAGTCCAGACATCCGACAGTTGAGACCGGAAAGAAGCTGAGGGTCAGCAAGCGCTTTCTTTCGATTACGGCATCTCTCTGGGTGCAGCATATCTTCCTCGTTTCTTCGGTCCACACATGTCGAACTCCGTTCTTTATTTTTCTACTCCGTAAAAAGGTGCATTTTTGCGCTTCTTAGTTTTAAAAACAGGGCCCAGGGCCTTGAAAATTACGATTCTTGTGTTCTTTTACGGCTAGTCGTACACAAAAAATGGTTACTCCTACGAATCGAAAAGGAATGTAAATAAACATTGGACAGAGTATTTATATTTCTTTCTTGATGATGATGAGGCCCCATACTCCGGGGAGCTTAGGGGACGATGCGGGAGACCCGCACCGCTGTACTAGGCAAGGTCCTAGCGGAGGTGGTTTGCCATTGCCTTCCTCCGACCGTAATGGGGATGACTGATAATGACGAAGACGACACAACAACACCCAGTCATCTCGAGGCAGGAAACATCCCTGATCCCCGCAGGGAATCGAACCCGGGACCCCATGCGCGGGAAGCGAGAACGCTACCACGAGCTGCGGACGTTTCTTTCTTAACGTTCACTAAGTATTCTAGATGCTGAGAATCATTTTAGATTTTTATACATTTTGTTCGTCACTATGAAGTAAACCATTTCCTGAAGGTCTTCGTACGTCGACCTCTGGTAGTAATGCACTTTTGCTAATTTCAGCTTGGACTTCTAAAATGCGATACTCAAATAACTTGTTTCTGCACACAACAACAATGCTTGAAATATCAACTGATGAACAGTTAGAAGCTCTTTTTAATGACAGGAGTGAGGAGTTATCTGGTTGGGAAGATGACGAATTCTCGTTTTCGACTGAAGATTGTCCTACTGAGCTTCATGAAACTGAGTGTTAAATAATAAGAACGTTAAGACGTTGTGCCAGTAGCCAGGAGAAGTAGACATCCTTATATGGTGAGTTGCACCGATAATCAAGATGTAAATGTCCATGGGAGTAAAAAGTCTAGAAGAGCCGTGTTGCAAAAAATCTGAGAAGTTAAGTTTTAAAAGGTTGGCCATCTATCAAAATTTCTCGAGGCAAGGAATGCCTCAAAATGCAGGAAACCTGGCTGCAATTCCAAGATAAGAGACTTGTGTCTCCAGTATGGAATTATTTACATATTTTGAAACATAATTGTTTTGATGCTTATCGTAAAACTTGAGATTCACTGGCAGCGGCAAATTACTAATTTCCGGAAGTTATTGTATTATTATCATTTTCTTGCATTAATGAAGTTGCATTAGAGCATCAACAGAAACGAATGTTAGCATTTAGAATCCTATTTTCTGAGTGCATTGGGATCTGTAGCTTTTTCAAATGAAATATATATACTGTTGATTAAAATGTTTTTCTTTGAGAAAGAGGAAAGAAAATACAAAACAAAGACAAGAATATTTTCGCAGTAGTTGAGAATGAACGTCCACATATGTGTGGACCTCTGCTTATGGTATACTGAATCACCAAAAAAATATTTTATTTACGTGTCAGTCTTGATTATTGGTTTGCTGGAAAATATGAAAAGAAACATTTCGTGTGAATGCTTTTAATCTCAGGAGTGAAGAGGATAATCGAATGAGGTTGCATTATGCAGATTAATATACGAAAAATTTAATAATCTCAACCAACTGCGGTCGGTGGCGCAGTGAACAAGTGGTTCCACGAGCGTTGGCGGCTGCTGGGCATCCCACCTTCAGCCGGCTACACTGGGTTACGTCCTCGCTGTTTTAGAAAATCACTGTGCGTAAGTCCAGCGATGGATTCATTAACGGGGCCTAGGCCGTTTCTTTTCCTACACCAACAAAATCTGTATTACACTTTGAATGACGACCACGTTAAAAAAAAGTTGTCGTCGCTTCTGCTGTAGCAGGCAGCTCGTCCTTCATTTAGTAATTTTATTTTCGTGACCGCATATCTCATTATGTAGTTAACATGCCGATGTATACGAACTTGGTGGTGGAAGAAGGGGCAGCGTAAGGAGTCGTGTATGCCGTTTTTGCGAGCAAAGCAGTTTGTGTAGATGGTATCGTGTTTTGTCATAACCTGTCTACTGCTTCTATACCAAATATTTGGGTCTCAAATGAACAATCAGCTACATCTTTGAAAACTGATAAACCACCTAAAATGCATTGAAACTGTGTATCTGCACGACTTAAGTCTTCAGTTAGACGTATAGATGCTATCTGGATCTGCCTATAGTCTGTAAGCTGAAAGCGAGCAGTGATTTTGGTGCTGGAAATGACTTTCCCCTGAAGAAAGCCTGTCCTATGGTACGATATGACTGAAAATCAGTTTTTCTTGTTTGTAGTAATGCACGTCAGTGTGCTCTGAGCTACGTTGCTCCTTATTAATAAAGGAAGTTGTTCGGTCATAAAATTTCCGCCGTCTGAAAAGCTAACTTTACGAATATGCTATTACACTCATATAAATTGTTTTACAATTTGGCTTTGAATGTTTGTAATTTAAGGACCGTCTATCATTTTATAAGTATCTGAAGTGAGTGATCGTTCGACGTGAAAATCAGTCAAACTTGCCTATTTTCATTCGCTTATGTCTTATGGTATTATATTTTGGGGTAACTCTACCCATTCTAAAAGGATGTTTTGGGCTCAGAAACGTGCGGTTCGGGCAATAAGTGGTGCAAGTTCACAAACATCTTGTCGACCCTTGTTGACGAGTTTGGGTATTTTGACATTGGCCTCATATATATATATATATATATATTCATTAATGTCATTTCTTGTTAACAAAAGGTTCAAATGATTCTGAGCACTATGGGACTTAATATCTGAGGTCATCAGTCCTCTAGAATTTAGAACTGCTTAAACCTAACCAACCTAAGGACATCACACACATCCATGCCCGAGGCAGGATTCGAACCTGCGACTGTAGCGGTCGCGCGGCTCCAGACTGAAGCGCCTAGAGCCGCTCGGCCACAGCAGCCGGCTCTTGTTAAGAGTAATAGCTTATTCCCAAGAACAAACAGCTTTAATTCGGTTAATACTCGGCAGAAATCAAACCTGCGTTTAGATCGGACTTCCTTTACTCTCGTGCAGAAAGGTGTGCAGTATACTGCTGCATCCATTTTCAATAAGCTACCACTCGAATTCAAAAATCTTAGCAGTAATCAATGCACTTTCAAATCGAAAGTGAAGAGTGTCCTCATGGGTCGCTCCTTCTATTCTTTCGAGGAGTTCCTTGAAACATTAAGCTGATTCTTGTTGTAATGTTGATTGCGTTTACTTAAACTTATGGACTGACTTTTTTCGGGTTCCTGAACATTTATTTTTATCTGTTATTGCTTTTATGTTGTAATTTAATGTACTGACACATTCCATGACCTTGGAGATTTGCTCCTGAATTTGGTCCTACGGAACTTGATGTGTAAGTAAATAGATAAATACCATTATATCGTCCGCCATTGTTCTCTGACCTATCATAATTCAAAAGATGTATAGGATGTAAATGGGGTCACGCTATACGACGCTCGATCTGGCAGCGTCATTCTGGGTAATCACCTTCAGCTCTGGGCAGGACACGGTGGGTCTCCATTCTCGAAACCAGCGGTCTTCTTGTTTTGACAAACTATGGATTCTTCTCTGATGCCCGGTGATTTCATCCGTTGACAACAATCGTCCCGTCGAATCCATAGCTGTTGGCGTGTTGTTGCGAGGCGATGTACCAGACACCGAGGAAAAAAAAGATGTCGTGACATTACGCGTGTCTACACAGGCGTCCTCATTTTTTTTATTGCAAAAGATGATGCAATAATATGGTTCTCTCCTTTCATCTTCTAGTGTTTCACTGACACTCGTCTTGCATTACGGTTCTCCTGCTAGTATTACGGCTAGAAAGGCTGAGGAGGTATCGCTACGGAGAGCGTCAAAGACATCTGGCCAAAATGATATGACCATTTTTAGAATAAAAGAAAAATATAATCTCAGGAAAACTCTTTAAGTTTTCAAAAGTTGCTCAGTTGCCGCTCCAGCGATCTGCTTGTCCACTGTCATTCCGTAAACTGTAAAACTGCCTCACTGAGTTTCCCGATCGCTTAAATTAGTCGTTACGCAAGACGTCGGTGCACGACGGCCCTCTGATTGCTTCCCTGGTCCGTCACCACTGACTAGGCAGTTGAAGGGCACTGAAGCTCAAAGTCGGAAGAGAAGGCATGTTGCAGACGTTATCAGAACCAAATTATTTGTGTCGTTGCTTTGTAAAAGGTGATGCAGAGCTTAAGAAATTCAACGCGTTTTCGGCAGACGAAGGCCAATTTAGTCCCTTCAGACCACATGCCCTGCCTTCCCACATACTTGTTAACACAAATATTTTTTTATTTATAGTAGCATCAGAAGTGACGAACAGCTTAAACCGAATAGACTGTAAATATTACACGAACTGTAATAACACTTAAGAGGCGGAGGAAACGTAAACGTGGAGAAAACTGCTGATGACTGAGCGAAAAGAAGTCAACGGAAAAAGTTTTAATGTATTAAGAGAAGAAAAAAATCCTATTCGAAGTAACTAAATGAAACTTTTGGCAACTGGTTCTTTTTTTCTCTTTACTTTTCGTTGGCTACCGATACGGTAGAGTGAGCTAGTTTGTAGAATAATTTATTATTAGTGTCAGCTCTCTTGATGCAAAAACTAACGAGCTGAAGTGTCTTTCCAGGCCCCAGTGGCAGCATTTCGAAGAGCACTCAAGAAATGGTTCAAATGGCTCTGGGCACCACGGGACGTAACTTCTGAGGTCATCAGTCCCCTAGAACTTAGAACTACTTAAACCTAACTAACCGAAGGACATCACACACACCCATGCCCAAGGCAGGATTCGAAGATGTGACCGTAGCGGTCACGCGGTTCCAGACTGTAGCGCCTAGAACCGCTCGGCCACCCCGGCCTGCGAAGAGCACTCCCTGCACTTCTTCAAGGACCCATCTTTTGACATATAGTGGAGTATGCCTTTGAGGTTACAGTATTCTTCCTCATATATAATATTCTGGAGCAAATGTACTCCAGGAGCCGATTTTATTAGCGATAACAGGAAAAGAATTTGACTAAGTAATTCATTGACGGAAACACGTTGCATAATATCAGAATGATCATGAGAGAGGAGAAGAAAATAATGAAGTGCAGCCTCGACGGCGGTGATCTCGTAGTTGGCTGCCGCGACGCGCTCCCGCCCTGCCCTGGACTCCAGCAACTGGGGAGGCGGCGCCACGTACACACACTTGCCATCGCGACCGCCGTCGCCAATTGGCCTCCTCTACTCGCCTCGTTGGCCTTTCCCGCCGCAGGCAATCGGTGAGCTTTTTAATTAGCAACAAATGTTTAATTGCGAGGTCCGGCCCTTGAATCAAATGCACGTTTTTCTGGCCTTTTTTGTTTTTTTTATTTCGCTCGGCCCGCCCGGCCGCTCGGGATTTCAGGCGTATGCCGCCAATATTGCAGTCCACTTTTGTCCTCTGCGGCTGTGCATATTTTATGAGCGGTATCATTTATTTTTACCGCAGCGCTATGCCTTGTATTTACATAAAAAATGAAGCCGGCCGCGACACGTCCCGCTCCCGCCGGCTTTCGCCGTTGTTCGCCCGCGACAGGTCCCCGAGCGATTTCTTCGTTTTGTCAAAAAATTATACCTGCAAATTGTTCGGCTCTCCAAAGGCGTTTATTAAATCAACAATAATATCTGGTGCCAGAGACAAATAATTGAATGATTCCGTTCGGACGCAGACATTTCCACGAAAAATAAATTTGATTTCTGATTGCCTCTTGTTTAAAAGTGTTTCGAAAATGCATGGCGTAGAGGAGTTGTTGAATAGAAGTATCAGCAATTGACTACCATTTTTATGGCAAACGAATATACGTATACAATGTTTATCAGCATTTTCTGTCAGACGTGCATGTCTTTTTCCTCAGCTTTTCAATGCTCTCCGTGGCTTGTGCATACTTCTCTGATCTTTAAATAATTATTTGAAATATCGGTGTCGTGTGATCATCAGAATGAGGCTCAAAACGCCCTCAATTTACCACACTATGCAACAAACTAATGAGTTGGTGATTGTCACATTTAACTATCGTGCACATTTTCACTCAAAGGCTGAAATAATTGTTGTTTGGTTAAGCAAGTCTCCATGCTACTCTATCTTGTGCGAGCCTCTTCACCTCCGAGTAAGTGCTGCAATTTACATCCTTCTGAATCTGATTACTGTATTCATCTCTTGGTGTCCCTCTACGAGTTTTGCATCCCACTCTTCCCTCCAATACTAAATTGGTGATCCCATGATGTCGTAGAATGTGCCCTACCAACCGATGCCTTCTTTAGGTCCAGTTATGCCATGAATTTCTTGCCTCCCAATTCTGTTCACTACCTCGTCATTAGTTATGCGGTCTACCCACCTAATCTTCAGAATTCTTCAGAAACACATTTAAAATGCTTCTATTCTCTTCTTATATAAACTGTTTGTCATCCATGTTTCGCTTCCGTAAATGGCTGCACTTCAGACAAATACTTCCAGGAACTATTCCTAACAGTTAAATCTGTATTCTGTGTTAACAAATTTCTGTTCTTCAGAAACGATTTTCTTGCCATTGCAAGTCTACATTTTATATCCTACTTCAGCGACTATCAGTTAATTAGCTGCCCCAATAGCTAAACTCATCTACTATTTGAAGTGACTCGTTTCCTTATCTAATTCCCTCAGCATCAACTGATTTAATTCGACTAAACTCCATTATTCTTGATTTGCTTGCGTTAATGTTAATCTTACGCCCTCCTTTCAAGTCTCTCCTTTCCGTTCAAAGTGCTCTTCAGAGTCCTTTTCCGGCTCTGATCGAATTGAGATGTCATCGTCAAACCTCAAGGTTTTCATTTTTTTCTCTCTGAGCATTAATTTCTACTCCATTTTTTCATTGGTTTCATTTACTGCTTGCTCAGTGTATAGATTGAATAACATCGAAGGTAAGTTACAGTCCTGTCTCACTCCTTCCGACACCAGGCTATCCTGTGCAAGTCACTTCACGTCTGCAAAATTACTGCAACCTGCACCATGTGTAATCTGCTTGCCACAGTCCAGCCATGGTCTCCCACAACAATATTTACCGTTAACACTTTATTCCTGATGTGTCCTATCAAGCGATTCCTTTTTTCTGTCAATTTGTGCCATAAATTTCTTTCGTCCCCTATCCAGTTCAGTGTCTCCTCGTCAGTTCTCCTCTGTAGCATCACATTTTAAAAGCTTTGATTTTGTTCTTATCTGAACTGCTTACCGCCGGCCGGAGTGGCCGAGCGGTTCTAGCGCTACAGTCCGGAACCGCACGACCGCTACGGTCGCAGGTTCGAATCCTGCCTCGGACATGGATGTGTGTGATGTTCTTAGGTTAGTTAGGTTTAATTAATTCTAAGTTCTGGGGGATTGATGACCTCAGAATATAAGTCCCATAGTGCTCAGAGCCATTTGAACTGCTTACCGTCCACGTTTTACTTCCACACAAGGCTACACTCCAGATCTATTCCTTCAAAAAACACTTTCAAACACTTAAATCGACATTACATGGTAACAAATCCTCTTTTCCAGTCTGCAGTTTTTATCTTCTCTACTTGGGTCATGTATTATATTGCTGCCAAAATAGCAAAAGTTGGCCATCACTTTTACTGTCTCGTTTTTTGCTCTAATTCCCTCTGAATCACGTTATTTAAGACACAAAGAAATTGAAGCCATTACTTGGCAATGGGGAAAGTTGAAAATTTCTGCTATCTAGGTAAATGCGCTGACCGCTACGCCAGTCGGACACAGTGGTCACCACAACTGCACGGACTACCCTGGCTCGCCCCATTCTCGCGACATCTCGCCGATTTGCGGAAGAATTCAACTTTCGTATGCATCTACACTTTAATTTGACTACATCCCATTATCCTTGTTGTACTTTATTAATTTCGTCGTCTTGTAATCTCTTTGTAAGATACTACTCTTGCAAGTCGTTTGCCGGCTCTGACTGAATTACAGTCTGACTGTCAAACGTGTGCGTTTTTATTTATTATGCGCGAACATTAAATCCATGTCCAAATTTCTTCTTGGTTTTCTATACAGCTTGCTCGGCATACAGATTGCATGATACTGCAGTTAGGGTACAACCTTGTCTCACTCCCTTCTCAACTACTGGCTCCCTTTTACATCTTAACGTGATCTAGAAAATCAGACTCCGTTCCTGAGTTTTGTTTCCAATATTAAAACGCTATAATTAACATTTTACGGCAGAGTTCATCAGCTGGAATGAGAAGCATACCTATTAAAGTGACGTTGACTTGTCATCATTACGCTGCCAGAGCGGCAGAGGTCAGCTGCCGTAAAATGTGGTGCTGCAGCAGTGTCAACAACAGCAGAGGGCGCAAGGCGCGCCCGGCCGCTTTTTCATTTCTTAATTGCACTGCGGGCGCCGTCGAACAGCCGCGCCGGAGCCGGAGCTGCTGCAATTGGTGTGCAGCGAGCATGCCACGGCGTCACGCGAGCCGGCCGCCGTTCGCGCCGGTCGCTGATTAAATAAGCATTACAGTCCTCCGCTCTGGTCGTTACCTACTTTTCTGATCTTTTATGAAAATTAGCGTCGTTTTGCGTGACAGGAGCGTCGTTCTCCACGCCTGCGTGACAGCCAGTCGAAACGCACAGTTTCCATAACTAATGCAATATTCTGAAAGATACGAGCAGCCGGAAGGATACTGTGATCAGCTCTGTATTCTCATTGTTTCAGCAATCCGTGGTGGCAAAACTGTTCAACACCCCACGAATCGAGCACGTATTAAGTATCTGAAATAAAATAACCGAATACACGCATAATTAAAAATCTTCATGAAATAGTGTCTGCTGAAAATATTATCGAGGTCCAACAAGAACAGATCGAGATTTTTGATGTTATTATGACATTATTTGTTTATGGTGTATTAATGGCCTACTGTATTTCGACCTTGAACTTTGATTTACTCTGACTCACGAGGAGCGTTCAATAAGTAATGCGGCACATTTTTTCAGAAAGCAGATTGGGTTCAGTCAGGATATCGATAAAACATATTGCTCCTCATACTCTTTGCTACACAACCATATTTGTCAACATAATCTCCGGTCAGTGCGACGGCCTTTCGTCACCTTACTGGGAGGGTCTGTATGCCCGTGTGGTAGCACTCTACTCGCCTACATTGGAGCCAACGTCTTGCTGCGTCAATAATCTCCCCATCATCCACGTACTGCTCCCGGCCGAGTGCATCCTTCATTGGTTGAAACAGACAGAAGTCGAAAGGCGAGCTACCGAGCAGGCGCACGCATTTGGGTACCCCAGTTGGTAGACGAATGTTTCATCACTACCTACAGAGATGTCCTGTTGAGCAACGAGGTGTTCGATTACCTTGGCTCAGAGTGTCCGCACGTTCCAACACTGCAGGAGTCAAAGTTGTGTGCGACCGGCCGGCACGCGGGAGATCGGACAGGTTTGTGCAACATTGTTGTGATGCTGACACACGCCTCGCCCAACTACTCCACGTGCTCTTGTTCACTGTAATGTCTCCGTAGACATTCGTAAGCACCTATGAATATCTGTGATGGTCTGGTCTTCCGTAAAAAGAAACTCAAAGACAGCTCTCTGCTTGGAATGTACCTTCGTTGTAGACGCCATTTTGAAGGCATCGTAAGCGCCGCCACCTATCCGAGCTTCAGGAAACTATAGACAATGAAGAGTGAATATTACACGTTGTCTCACAACAAATTCCACATTTTTCAACCGAAATACGCGAAGGAAAAGATATATTGCATTACTTATTGAAAGCCCCGCGTATTTCACCAAAAATCGTCGAATTCAATGCCTGTAGACGAGTTGTTTACTACATATTTATTCTTCTGATACACCGAGTGGCAAAAATGGCGGAACCCCTTCACAGTATGACGGGAAAAAACATTTAAAAAATGTTATGAGCAGTGGAGTAAGCGAATTCAGACACGCGTGGATCCAAATTGGACGCACTTTTAAGAGGTCGTCCACTGTAGTAACATAACTGGTAATTACAAAAATTTGTTGACTCTGTCTGCCGGCCGTAGTGGCCGAGCGGTTATAGGCGGTACAGTCTGGAACCGCGCGACCGCTACGGTGGCAGCTTCGAATCCTGCCTCGGGAATGGATGTGTCTAATGTCCTTAAATTAGTTAGGTTTAAGTAGTTATCATTTCTAGGGGACTGATGACCTCAGAAGTTAAGTCCCATAGCACTAAGAGCCAATTGAACCATTTTTGACTCTGTCTCATTTCCATTTTGACGAATGTCTTATACCTTCGTTTGAAAAAAATAAGAATTGTATCCGAAGCCGTTAACGCATGTTAGCGTGCTGACGCTCGAACAGAAGGAGCCATTCCGAATTTTGGCGGCAGATCACATTTTCGTCCCCAATATTTGACCCAGAAAAGCGATGAGGAAGGTAGATGAGGTGGAGGGGAGAGTGGGGTTCTGGTGCTCAGTTTTGATCACTAGAATGTGCTGCCGAACAGGTAACCGGGTTACATGTGAAAGCGTTGTGCAGTGTGTCAACGAGCAAGGTTAAGTGTCATTGTTCATACTCAAAGGCTAAACGAGAGAACGTGTGAATCTTGACTCTCCTGTGTACGCTGTTCCAATAAGCCACAAGGGGAGTTAAATAGGTAACACAGCACACTTGTTTTTCGGCCAGTTTAGGTTGAAAAAATTTGGAAATACCGTGGAATATTCCCTCTTCAGCACTTATGTTTTCACTAAGTTCCGATAGGTGGCAGCGCTATACATAGCCATCAAAACGGCATTTATTTTTTAATTATTTCTTCTTTTTTTTTAGGAAATTTGTGGTAAGGTCTTATGGGACCAAACTGCTGAGGTCATCGGCCCCTAAGCTTACACACTACTTAATCTAACTCAAACTAACTTACGCTAAGGACAACACACACACCCATGCCCGAGACAGGACTCGAACCTCCGACGGGGAGAGCCGCGCGGACCGTGACAAGGCGCCCAAGACTGCTCGGCTACCCCGCGCGGCACCAAAATGGCGTCTGTAACGGAGGTGCGTTCTAGGCAGACAGCTGTCATTGAGCTCCTTTTGGCAGGAAACCGGAGCATATCAGATACTCGTAGGCACTTGCAGAATCCGCACGGCGACCTCGCATGAAAGCACGCCGAGTCGTTGGGCGAGGTGTATGTCACCATCGCAACAAGCTCTGGCAAACCTGTCCGATCTCCTGCGTGCTGCCCGATCGCACACAGTTATGACTACTTCAGGAAGTTCGTCTCCTCAAAAATGCAAACGATCTTCTTTCCGATGACAGCGCCGGGCTTCTCACAAGTCCGCACACCTCCATGGAAAGCAGCACCTTGACGATGGGGAAGTTATGAATGCAGAGTAATACTCAAGCGGGCAGACAGGCCCTCGCAGCGAGGTGGAGTTAGGCCGTCACATTGAAGGAAGATTACGTTAAAAAATAGGGCCTGGTTGCCAAAGAGTGGGGAATAATATGGTTTACTGGAATGCTGAATAAAACCAATCTGGTTTCAGGAAAAAAAGTGTGATATTCCTTACTGAACGCCCTTCAGACATGTCGATACCGACAAGCAGTCTCGTGCTGCCTTCCTTTCGTGTCTTAAATAAAAACATAAAGTATCACAACACTGCACGAGCACCGGCTTAGTATAGTTCACGCTTCAGTCATTGGTCGTAGGGAGTCAATAGTAACTTATCTGCTGTAGAACGTTACGAAGGCAACACTTCTAAGGACCTGCTTTCGCAAGGCGCGTAGTATTGAATAAAATCACTCGTACAATGAATCATCAGAATCGTAGTCGCATATTTTCGACAACACAGTATCGTTGTGAAGTCATTATATCGTTCGTTCGTGCGTTGAAACAGTGATTTGTTATTGTAGTGAAGTAAATATTCATGAGTTCATTGTACCATGTGGAGGCAGACAAAATGGCCTTTCTGACTTTCATTGAGCGTATGATCTCAGAAATAAATTTGTTCCAATTTTAGCAGGAAGGAATCATTTGGTCCTTACCCTGCTGCTTAAGGTTTTTTCTGAGGAAAGGCATACTTCGGTCATCAACTAAACATGCAGAGATTCCTCCTTTGTTGACGTTTGACGTTTTTCTCATGTGACACAGAGTATGTACTGTAAATACAAAATCTAAGTTTTGCAGATTTAAACTTAAGAAAAGTGAATAAAATGATTCCAATTCTAAAAAAACGCCGCTGCAGGAAACTATATGGTATCCTACTATGCCAAAGGATGGGATGCTGTGGTTACGTTTGCTGCTTTGATGAAAATATTTGAGTGAAAAATAGTAATGTACGTAGCACTGTAGTAATCATGTAGAACAGTTTAGTGCGTAGCACACCCCCTTTCTGTTTCTAGACCATAAGATTAAACGCAGAAGTAAATAAAGTTATATCAACACGAAACCTAGTCCCTAAATTTTAAGGGAAGTCTAGAAATAATTTTTTCAAGTTTTGCTGTATTTTTTATTTAAAAAAATGTGTGAGTCTACATATGAAAATAAACTATTGAATCCTGTATCTGCACTGAAAGAAGTTTAGAGGAGTTTGATTCCAGTCACTGTTCGCCAATGTTGCAAATACCCTCGAAGAGTGACTGTGCTCCTGTCCAATCCTAAAGTTCTAATTCGAGACCATATTTCGGTTTTTCTGTGACTGCAGACTGGGAGTTAAGGGGATTCCACAATGTTTCCTCTTTTACAACCGCCGCCCTCACAATTAACTCTTTAGCCTGAGCTGAGGAACCTGTGTTTACCGCATTCTTCTACCAACCAAGAAGTGTTAGAATTAACCTGAAGTTGCGCTTCAAATCATGTCTACCAGTATGGTAATAAAACTAACAATACGGGAATAAAATAGTTAAACATTAGTTTTCTTTCTCTCTAGCAATTTTTTTGTGCGAAACGATGCGCACTGAGGAACCCCAACCCTGAGCACAAGCAGAGTTTGGCGTATGCTGCTGAAGGCATTCGCAGAAGCCGGAAACCAGACCGGTACGGTAACAGGGGAAACGCTTGGACAATGCCCATCTGCAAACGCTAGGACAATGCCCACCTGCTCCAAGTAACCTCCAAGAAGGCAGGAGGAGATAATAGAGTCTAATGTTCCTTTGACGTCGAGGACATTAGTGTCGGAACACCAACTCAGTTGAACAGGAAGGGGAAGGAAATCGTCGGGGGTCTACGCGAAAGAACTGTGCCAGTACCCGCCTCTAGTGACTTGGGAAAACCATGATGACGGGAGGAGTTTCGTTGGCGCATATTGAAAATTGTGCGTGAGACTGCTACGGTCGCAGGTTCGAATCCTGCCTCGGGCATGGCTGTGTGTGGTGTCCTTAGGTTAGTTAGGTTTAAGTAGTTCTAAGTTCTAGGGGACTGATGACCACAGCAGTTGAGTCCCACAGTGCTCAGAGCCATTTGAAAATTGTGTCAAGTTCATCCTCACAAAATGTGGGGAGACCAGTTTGAGCTTAAGCTAATGGCGGAAACTTTAGAAACGTTTAGGGTACACGCGACTGAGGTTAAGAGATCACTCATATAAAAACTTTCTCTGCTGCAATAACGAAATAACTGTTTCTAAAAGTACTGCCAGTTCACCACCTTAGCAAATTATGTCAGTTAATATGGAGCTTCCTCTTGGACAGTAAGGAAAAGTAAGATTGGAAAAACCTGCATCACTCTGAAAATATCCGCTACATAGCTTAATAAGCACGTTTAAAAACGCGAAAAACATTCAACGTTAATCGAAATAATAATAATAAAAATAAAACAAAAGACCAAATATAAGAGGTAGCGAGAATAACAGAACGGCCGGAAGTTTTTCCTTGTCTTCACCTGAAAACTTCTACCTGAAGCTGAGAGGATCACGTTAAAGTAATAAATATAGTAAAAGTAAACGAAAGAAAGACGATTAGAATTTAACGTTAGAGGTCAGAGTGAGGTGGTGCAGCGCTTAAAGCACTGGACTCGCATTCAGGAAGAGCGGGATGCAATTCCGCGTCCGGCAATAAATATTTAGGTTTTGTGTGTTTTCCTTAAATATAAATATCTGAACAATTTGCTTTCCCATGCTTCGACAATCTGCGCTTGCGCTCCGCCTCTAATCATCTTGCGAAGTTAAGCGCTAATCTTCCTTCCTTGTGTTATACGTGAGCCTACATGAATCGGGTGCACTTAAGACACTGTCTCAGTTACTATGAATACATACTGGTTTTTTGACAGTTTTTTTATTTACACGCCCGTTTTACACAAGAGTGGACTCTTAGCGACACAGTGGCATTATTTCGCTATAGGTGGCAAAATAAATAAAATTTTAACTTTTAAAAGAAAGAAATGAATTAGTTTCCTCTCCAGAATAGACAGACGGTCGCAACAATACGACGCTCGGATGTGTACGACTTTGCAAAGATATACACAAGCATCAAGGGGTCAATAACAGAGTGTCATTCACAACTTAAATGATTCGAAAGAACAGCACTTACGTTGTTACATCAGAAAAGTTACAAAACACAATGACAGCAATACATAAGACGGTACACTTCTCCAACCGTATTACCGCTGCGCATTTTCTTCCAAGCAGCGATGATGCCACCAAAACTGCTAGCCAAGTATTCGACAAGAGACGGGATGCAAGAGCCGAAGTACTTTCGCAATATTAGTGTTCATACATTTTTAATCTGCCGCTGTCTTGCAGCTGTCACGAGTTTTTGAGGTAGGGAACTACGTACTTCCATAACGCCATTCAAAAATATTGTAAATGGAAGAACAGTGATATGACGCTTTTCAAAGTGTAGGTAATTTGTTAATTATGAATGCAAGTCTGTCGGAACATTGCCATTTCTCCAAAATTAATACTTGATCATCGGCTAATGGTACGGAATCTGCTCTGGGTACCGTGTTCCTCTTACATTTAGCTCATGCTTCATGGCAAACGAAACTTAGAAACGCCACATTACGATACAGAAAATACTCAACATTTTAAGTGCTACTGCTCTTATAAAATTTTTTTTTCGATACCACAGAGTGCTTAATATAACATTAGCGCCTACCAAGTTACGGAGGACGTCATTGTTGTGGACTTCATGCTTTGGTGCTAGGGGTTATTAGTGCGAGAGCGAACGTTTCTCATAGCGTGAACATCTCTGTCTTTCCTGGCGCAAATCCCATTGTGCGCGCGTCGTTGATTTATGATAGAGCGCATTTATTTTGTTCTAACTTAGTGGCCGAATGCCTTCCAGTCGCTATAAACGTCCATCTAACAGGGGGATACGTCGTGCGAGATCCGCATGTCAATCGTGTCAATCGTACTGTGTGTTTTATTGGTTGGTTGGTTGTTTTGGGGAAGGAGACGAGACAGCGAGATCATCTGTCTCATCTGATTAGGGAAGGATGGCGAAGGAAGTCGGCCGTACCCTTTGAAAGGAACCATCCCGGCATTTGCCTGGAGCGATTTAGGGAAATCAGGATGGCCGGACGCGGGATTGAACCGTCGTCCTCCCGAATGCGAGTCCAGTGTCTAACCACTGCGCCACCTCGCTCGGTGTGTGTGTTTTACTGTTTTAATTGTTTGAGTATCGTATTTTCTGAGGCAGAGATTAGGGGCCGGCCCAGGTTTGGCCTAAGCGAGTGAGGGAAACCGCGAAACAAACACTCAGGCTGGCCAGTGTGCTGGACCAACGGTCGTTAGTACGCCATGCAGATTACATCCAAGACCGCTCGCCTCTCTGTGTAGCAACCTAGGGCGCTGTATGTTAAACTATATAACCAGGTCATCTCAAAAGGTGTAATGTATGAAGTGTGCTTAAAAAGTAACGGGAGTTTTTTTAATTTCGCAGACACATCCGAATTTCAATTTTTTATCTTTTGGTACAAATGTTCCTGATGTATATTTGCATTTTCAGCTATTTTGAATATATAGTTTATTGTTGACTTTCGAAAAGATGATACGCGTTTTGGAGCACTCATCGAATTTTTACTTACGAAAAAGTTGCAGCAAATAATTTAAATTAAATTTAGCTTGAAAATGGAATTATGTGCAACACCTCACTCGAAATGTTGATTGTGGCATGTGGCGAATTTACTGTGAGTCAAACAAGAGTTTACGTTTGGTATAACAGTTTCAAAGAGGGTCGAAAAGAAGTTGAAGATGACGACCGCCGTGGACGCCCTAACACATTAATTACTGACGATAATGTGGAATACGTAAAGAAAATAGTCCTGGAAAATTACCGAATCACCATCAGAGAGACTACTGATAATGTCGGTACATCCTCTGGCTCACGCCAAGCATTTTTTCCGGATGTTTTGGGATGAAACATGTAGCAGTATAGTTTGTTCCAAAATTGTTGAATCTCGACCGAGAACGACGACACGCAAACATCGCCCAGGAATTGCTGAATGAAGTCGACAACGATCCAGAACTTCAAAGATGGTGACGAAACATGAATATACGGATGTGACGTCGAAACCGAGGCCAAATCGTCCCAATGGAAACTGCCTGGAGAGAGAACAAAATTTGTGGTAATGTCATATGGGACCAAACTGCAGAGGTCATCGGTCCCTAAGCCTACACACTACTTAAGCTAACTTAAACTAACTTACGCTAAGGACAACACACACACATGAATGCCCGAGGGAGGACTCCAACCTCCGACGGGGGGAGCCGCACGGACCGTGACAAGGCGCCGTAGACCGCGCGGCTACCCCGCCTGGCTCCGGGGATAGAGAGAGAGAGAGAGAGAGAGAGAGAGAGAGAGAGAGTAAGAGAAAGAGAGAGAGAGAGAGAGAGAGAGAGAAAGAGAGAGAGAGGCGGAGGTTTGGAGATTTGTTCAAATGGCTCTAAGCACTATGGGACTTAACATGTGAGGTCATCAGTTCCCTAGAATTAGAACTACTTAAACCTAACTAACCTAAGAACATCACACACATCCATGCCCTAGGCAGGTTTCGAAGCTACGACCGTATCAGCAGCGCGGTTCCAGACTGAAGAGCCTAGAGCCGCTCGGCCACAGGGGCCAGCAGAGAGAGAGAGAGAGAGAGAGAGAGAGAGAGAGAGAGAGAGAGAGAGGAAAACAAATGACAAGTTCCATCAGTTGTGAAGGTTGTTATCCATATTTTCTTCGAACATAAGGGGATAGTGCTTCGTGAGTTCCTATCTCACGGTCTTACGGTCAGTAAGGAATACTATCTGGAAGTTATGCGCCGTCTACGTGAAGCAGTCCGAAGAAAACGACCAGAATTGTGGCAAAAGTACTAGTGGAAATTTAATTATGATAACGCTCCCGCTCACAACTCAATGTTGGTTCGCGATTTTTTGGAAGAAAACAAAACCGTCTTGTTGCCTCAACCATCGTATTCGCCAGACAAGACCCAATGCGTCTTCTTTCTATTCCCGAGGTTGGAGAGAACCGTGAAAGCACGTCGTTTTGCGACCATCGAGAATGTGAAAACAGAATCGTTGCATGAGCTAAACACCATAACGATAAGTAAGTTCCAGAAGTGCTTCCAAGATTGGAAGGAGAGTTACAGAAGTGATTTACGTCTTAGGGGATTGCTTTGAAGGAACAAAGCTGGTGCTGATGATGAACAAATAAGGATACTTTAAGAAACACAAAAATTCCTGTTGCTTTGGAACCTTGTACAATTCGAAAAGAACAGTCCTCAAGTTTTTCCAGCGAACAAAAGTTCAATAACGATATATACGTTTGTTGTGTACATCTACATACCAGAAGAACTCAAGTAATTACGCTATACTACTGTGATGCCGTAAACGTGTGTTCGGAGTCCGCAGTTCGTTGTAAATTGGGTGTGTATATTTGGCTGGGACTCAGGTGGCAGAAACTGCAGCTGCGGTCAGTGCAGGGTCGCAGGCGGCGGCGAGCGCGGCCGTAGCAGAAGAAGGAGCGCAGGTCTGCAACTGGCAGCCGGCGCCGGCGCTTTACGACCGCAACAGGTAGCAGGCAGGCCGCGTGGCCCCGCCGTAAACACGGGTAGCGGCCGGCCGGAGTTTCCAGCTGACGTTGCGCCACTCGCTAAGCACGGAAAGACGCCAGCCACGGCGACGTTGGCCCCTAAACCCTGCTCGGAAAAACCCGCGCTGTGAGACGCTTCTCGAGTTGACAGTCCTGACCATATTACTCAGTACTGCGGGAAGACGGAAGTGCGGTTACAGTTTAACATTTCATAGGCTGAGATGGATCGTCCTGCTCGTGGACACATCCCGATGCTTGCATGGAGTGGACATTTATATTACAATGGAGGAGACAGATATGAACGAGGAGTAAGAAGTCGAAGCCCAACTAGTACACGACACATTAGTGTGTTGCTTACGAAACCATACTGGGCACGGAGCGAATCGATTCAGCACAATACATTTATCATAGGTTTCATTACTAACATCACTTTTTTGGAAACTCGTGTGGTCGCATTTAGGAAGACAAAGCTTCTAATATAACCATTTTTCAGTGAAGGGCAGTGGTCTCATTGTCCGTATTATAGCAGCAAAACATACGATGGCTATTCGGAAAGTAAGGTTCAAATGTCTCTGAGCACTATGGGACTCAACTGCTATGGTCGTTAGTCCCCTAGAACTTAGAACTACTTAAACCTAACTAACCTAAGGACATCACACACATCCATGCCCGAGGCAGGATTCGAACCTGCGACTGTACCACTCGCACGGTTCCGGACTGCGCGCCTAGAACCGCGAGACCACCGCGGCCGGCCGTGGAAAGTAAGGTCCTATCAGCCTCCCTAATTGGCCGTGCGGTCTAACGCGCGGCTTTCCGGGCACGAAGGACCGCCGGTCCCCGGCACGAATCCGCCCGGCGGATTTGTGTCGAGATTCGGTGAACCAGCCAGTCGGTGGATGGTTTTTAGGCGGTTTTCCATCTGCTTCGGCGAATGCGGGCTGGTTCCCCTTATTCCGTCTCAGTTACACTATGTCGGCGATTGATGCGCAAACAAGTATTTCACCTACGCGTACACCACCATTACTCTACCACGCAAACATTGGGGCTACACTCGTCTGGTGTGACACGTTCCCTGGGGGGTCTACCGGGGGCTGAACCGCACAATAACCCTGGCTTCGGTGTGGGGCGGCGGAGGGGTGAAATGGACTGCGGTAGTTGTCGTGGGGTTGTGGACCACTGTGGCTGCGGTGGTGACGGAGCCTCTCCGTCGTTTCTAGGTCCCCGGTTAACATACAATACAATACAAGGTCCTATCTGTTGCGAAATGGAAAACACAGTGAAAATCCGATGAAGCCGTGCACAGATGTGTTGAGCCTTGCACAGATGTGCTAGGCAGTGTCTCTAGTACGCCCGTCTATCGCGGCACAGTCGGTCCTTTAATTTCTGAGCGTACAGAGAGAACGCAAAAATGCCTAGATAAATTGTGTCTCCCGCCAAATATGTGGGCTTGGTTGAGACACTTGGCCTGATGTCATACAGCTCACATAACGTAACTGCCATGCGTTTCTTTCCCGTGTCAATTCTCGTCCGCTGTCTGCAGGGGCAATGAAGATTCTCCTGCAGCGTTTTATATGGGAAGTGTTTGATCGCCCACAATACAGCCTGTAATTGGCTCCTCCCGAGTTTCATCTCGGCTCACATGAACTGATGGCAATGAAGAGAACATTGTGACGCAGAGAAAGAGTTGTAGACCAGCGTAGAGAATCTGCGGAAAGCACAGGCGGCTGCCTTCTATGACGAGGGTATCCGAACGCTGGTACAACACTACGGCAAATGTTGATGTCGGAGGGGCGGCTACGTAGAGAAGTAACTGGAAGTTGTAGCTAACTGTTGCAACTAAAAAAGTTTTGATTTTCATAATCGTTTTCATATCGCGACCGATCGGACCTTAGTTTCCGAACAACCCTCATATAAACCGTTAAAGTACTTTATAGTAAAGCATACAACAAAAACAGCACACTGCAGGCTATCCTTGCATATCACTGAACGACGGAAAAAATGATTAACTGTTGCTTACTTATGTAAGTAAACTGGAGCTGTTCCACGTAAATGAGGTGACGGGAACCTTTTTAAAAGTACCAACTCTCTTTCTAATTTGCTGGGTTTCATTTAACTGGTATAAACATTAATAGCAATGGGCAATACAGTGATAGTTTATTGTTGAGATTGTTGGTACAAGGTATTGAATGTTATTCTTCTTCATGGCATTTACGGAGCACGATGCTTACCCAGTCGTGTCCGCAGCCCGTGGTCTCGTGGTCGCTTTCTCGCTTCCCGCTTCCCGCGTTCGATTCCCGGCGCCGTGAGGGAGTTTCACCTGTCTCGAGATAAATTGGTGTTTTGCGTTGTTCTCATCATTTCATCATCATGAAGTGAAAGTGGCGAGACTCGACTGAGCAAAGGTTGGTGATTTGTACGGACGCTGATAATCGCGCAGTTGAGCCCCCCACAAACCAAACCATCATCATCATCATCATCACTTGCCCGTTGTTTGGCTGTACAATTTTAATATACTGCCCATGTAATGCAAGGTCAGTATGTAACAAGAGAAAGAAGTCGAGCAGAGCTGAAATATTTGTACCCTACCACCTCCGACGAATGGCAATTTCGTACGTGTTATTATATAGCATCTTCAAGAACGTCGTACACGTTTGTGCTGTTCGTGCCGCTCAATTCAGAAATAATCCTAGACAATGTATAAATGAACCTGAATGTCAGATTCCACTTATGTGGAAAGTTATTTGTTATTCCACTACGAAACGATCTCATAGAAACAAAATAAACATTTATGTTTATTGAGAATTTCATTTATCTACATCTGCAAGAAATGTATTTTGCGTTCGGTATGCAGCTTTCTTTTTGAGCAGAATAATTGGTTAATTGTTTTTACAGTGTTATGAAACCAAAGTACTAAAACCCTGCAACTGACTACGCATATTATAGTGTTTGAAATGGATGACATTAAATTACTACCTATTGCTTAATTAGTTTTATTCAAGAGTAGTATTTAAGACAGAACGTAGTCTAGCATCAATTGAACCATAAAATACATCAGTAAAAGGGGCTACTAAAATTCTAATTCAGTCCACGGGTCTCATGCATGGTCGAAACAGTGACTGCTGGAACCAACATGTCCACGTGATTTTCAGTAAAGTCATCTGAACCTTCAAAATCTGTCTGATTTATCCATTCTAAATCGTTGTCGCACGCAGAAGCTCGACGTATGACAATCCGTGAGGGTTGCTCTTTGCGCGCTAGTGCACTGTGGACCGCACGCCGTTGTTGTAGAGCGCTTGTCATGGATGAAGGGTAGACACCGCATGTAGTACAGCGTCTCTTTTGCAGTAAACACAGCACGTCGCTGCCACAGCAACGTTCGTCCAGTCTCGTGTTTGACTGGCCGAGGGGCTACTGTGCCACTTTGTGGCGTTCGCATAACCATGATAAATACTATTGTGTATGATTTAGCCATATTTTAGTGAAGAAACATGTTTATTCATTTTAACCCAGCTTTCTCTCAATTTACACTTTTTCTTGCGGAAAAAAATACGTGGTATCTCCCCCAAGTGAGACCGGGTGAGATTTGGGTCTCCCCACCCCCACCCCGCCCCATAAGCAGCTCACGCAGTTAATGGAGGCCCCCTAATTTGCTTTGACGAGACAATAAATTCAATTACATTCATTCTTTATGACAATACATTCCTTTTTCCAAGGGGTAGAAGACCACAGCGTGTCTCAGTCCTTAAAACTTCGCAGGATCTGTTGAAGGCTTAGCTAGTGCACTGTATTGTAAACTAGAGTTCACCGGTTGTTTGCAACTGCTTCATTAACATAAGGCTCTTTAGCACCAGATTGAGTAACAAATGCTATACTCTCATTTCTTTTAATGGTAGGACTTAAGTGTCAGCCCTGCAGACGTTAAGTGCTTTATTCTGACGCTATTTGCAGTAATAGTTCACCTGTAGAGCAAAGTAATCACCAGAGACAAGATCTGGATACCACTTTCTTTCAGTAGGAACCCGATTCTGTAAGAAAACTGAAGAACCAAAAGACACCAACTGAGAACGTGAAACTGTACTATGTGATAAGGCTCCCCAGGATTTAGACGACTTCCAGAGGCAAGCAGGTTACGGGAAACGAGTAGATGGAAAAAATTAGTTGTGCAGCGTAGTATGTAAAAGGTGCGGTAACGGCACATCCCAACATTTATGGGCGCGTTCTTCTGAAAAGAACATTCCAACGGTTCAGTTTCCACTGTCGAGAGCTGTTTGCCTTGTTCTTACATTTCCTTCAGAAAACAACATTGTTTGTGTTTAAACTAATGGATTCTTTTACCAGAAATTGAAATTTGCTTGTCTTGTTTGTACGGAATCCTTCTTAATGTACGACTGTATTATTACAGAAATTCACTGCGGTTATCGCATATTTATCGTTCACACACAAGAACCTTTGTAATTATAATGTTAAGAAATACAGTGGTCGGAAGCTAGAACCGCAGCGAAAGCGAACAGATTTACATCGTGCTGCGAGAGCGCCGGTCTTAGCGACAGACTTCACCATCATTTTTTTTATTTTTTGTTTTGAGAATCAATAGAGAGACTTGGTCGCTAATTAGATTGGCGCTACGCCGCAGTCGCTCGCGCCCGTCGGAGGGAAAAACTGGCGGCCAGGCGCACAAATAGAATCATATTTTCCACAGCGCGTTGAGCTCAATCGCATTAGCGGTGCACTTGGCTGATAACCGGGTTAGCCACTTAGAGATGCGCTGCGGCCCACACCGCTTCTTCACCAGGCTGCGCCCGCCTGCAAATGCGCGCCTGCTGGACAGTAGAGCCTGCCCACATCGACAGTCGCCTTTCTTTCATTTTCGATCTATATACTGCTCCAGTTTTTCTACCTTGTACACTAAGCATTTCCCGTCTCGAACTGTATGCAATTAAAACTGCATCTCCAGATGTTTTCTGAACTCTAGCTGTGAGTAAAGTAAACATCCGGCCCCTAAGTGAACTAAAGCTATTCTCAAGCAGGATGTTGGTTTGCACATTTCAGTGCAGATTTAGGAGACAACCTCAGCAGCCGTCTCAGGTCGATGGAAAAGATGCTGTCGTTTATCGTCTAGTAAAGTCATCAGAAGATCAAAACAAATTGCAAAACGATTTGTAAAATATTTCTACGCGGTGCAAAAATTAGTAATTGACCATAAATAACGAAAAATATGAGGTCAACCACATGAGTGCTAAAAGGAATCCTTTAAACTTCGGTCAAATCTAAAGGTCGGAAATTCATCTGAATACCTAGGAATTACAATTACGAACAACTCAAATTGAAAAGGACACACAGAAAATGTTGTGGGGAAGACGAACTAAAGACTGAGTTTTATTGGTAGAACACTTAGAAAATGCAGCAGATCTGCTAAAGAGACTGCCGACACTACATTTTTGAAAAGTTTTCCGCTCGACGGCCACATCAGCACCTTGTCTATATGTCTGTGCTTATGAAACTCACCGGAGCCGCGCTGGGTTGCAGATACACTGCAACAACTCTCTGAAATGGAAACCTTTTGAGCGTTCTCTACATAAAGAAAGAAATATTCAAACCTTATGAAAGAATAAGTAAAATACAATGACGTAGAAACTTTCGATAGAAAGTAATGGGAAGGGATTCTTAGAAGCAGGAATAGCCGAATTCAACAGTGAAATGCACATTGAACTAGAAAAAATAGAGGAACAGAAGTGGAAACGGCAGTGAACGAAGATGACGTAACATGTAAGATGTTCATGGAGACACTTAAGACGTAAGAGCAAATCCGTTTATTAGGGAAATGAGAACAGAAAAACAGGGTAAAAAGAGCAACTGCATGACTATGTGTGCGAGGGCGAGAAGTGGCTGTTAATGTAAATGGGAGTGGAAGACGCGAGGGATTCTATGGCGCAGATACAGTGGGAAAGATGGAATGTAGTAGTAATCACTGACATGAATTATGAATCAACCTATTGTAATCTTTCAGATGGCAGAGGAGCTCGAGAGCTATATGAGGCGGTATCCAAAACGATTATATATTGTAGGCCTAATCAGCAGTTTAACGAATTAAAAGAAAAAGTAAATTTATACGAGAAACACATACGGTAAGTTTGGGTGTTCGGAAACGTTATTGTGCTGGAGAATGTAGAGAAAACTATGAAAGAATTTAATAGGTGCCGAGACAGTTCTCAAGCTGATTTATAAATACTGGATGTGCTAGTAAGAAAATTCCGATGCATCTGAGAATAGAAGTTGTAAGTAGGCTGTTTAGATTTTTATGTTGGTGACGCCACGTAGCGCTCTGCGTTAACATCGCTGACTGCGCTGTGTGCAGTCTGGGGCTTGTTGGACTGGTTGTTGGAAGTTATTCGCTAGTGTAGTGTTAGGCAGTTGGATGTGAACAGCCCCTAGAGTTGGGCAGTTGGAAGTGAGCCGCCAGCAGTGGTGGATGTGGGGAGAGAGATGATAAAGTTCTGAGATGTTAATATGAGCCTGTGATCCGTCAGAAAAAGGAAATTTGTTAAACTGTGCGTCTACGACTTTTGAACACTATTAAGGTAGATACATTGTTTTTTATCTACCAGAATCTTTCATTTGCTAACTATATGCCTATCAGTAGGTAGTGCCTTCAGTAGTTAGAAGCTTTTATTTAGCTGGCAGTATTGGCGCTCGCTGTATTGTAATAGTTGGAGTAACGAAGGTTTTTGTGAGGTAAGTGATTCATGAAGGGTATACGTTATTGTTAGTCAGGGATATTCTTTTGTAGGGATTATTGAAAGCCAGATTGCGTTGCGTTAAAATATTGTGTCTCAGTTTAGAAATGATCAGAATAAGTAAAGAGAAGTCTCAGTACGTTCAGTTTCAGTCTGGAGTTTAAAAATGAAGTAACGTAGAAGTTTTACTACCATAGGCATTCTTTTCATTGAAAGGGGAAGTTTCAAAGTGCACCAAAGGATAAGTAAAAGAAAGCGAGGAAATTTCGACCAAGCGCGTCGACGACGTTATTGTCTTTATAAACGGAGCACTAGCTAAGTTGGGAGACGACAGAGGAGTGAGTTGTGGTCTTCTTGAAGAAACAGGCTAGGCATTCCGCTGACATTATTTAGGTAGCCTGTGGAAAGTATTTGCTCGTGTTGGCGCGCTCGTGACAATGGACATCAGAGCGAGCTGGAACTCATAGAGCACGCGCGGCACGGGCAGATGACGTGTTTGCAGGGTCGCAACTCGTTGATAGGAAGGAGCACACGGGAAGTAAGCCGGAAGTCGCAGCTTAGCAGGTATTCGGAACGCTTACTGCGAGTGGATTTCCCAGGCGACCGTTGCCGCTTGGCCGGCCGTCTGATGGAGGGCCCGGAAGGTGGGAAGAACTGCACTACTCGTGAATGTGTTCACTGTTACCATAGTGGAACAACCTGAACGAACAGAAATGCAGAGGAGCGAGTAGTTCGTTTTAAAGACCAGAGAAAGGCAGTCACTACCTTGAGGGTGCAATAGTCTCGTACGTCACGCGTCGGATGCCGTGGTCTAATTACGATAATTAAAAACAGTATGATTTCTAGACGGCTTATGCTATTACAACAAGGAAACTGCCATCAGACACCAAGAGAGCGGCCTTAAAAAGTGAGCTAGTTAGATTTTACACAAATGTCCCAATTTACGCAAGAGCCGGAAACATGTTCCGCTTACTAATTCAGTAATTAAAATGCGCTTCAATAGGAAACAGTATTATCAGGCTTAATACAAAATTATGAATATGTAGAACATACAACTTTGGAGCGTTTGTAAAATAACCTTTTTCTGCAGGTAGTCACGGATGTGAGTAGCAGCAGGAAAATGTATTTTATAAACGAACCAGTTGTTTCCACATTTGCAGGCTTTCACCAACAATTAATTCTAAGGGAATTTAAGTATAAGTAGATTGACCAAAATTGTTCGTTAACGTGCCCGGAAATTAGCGAATAATTACTGTAATAAAAAGAACCTGCCAAAAAAATTACTCCATGTGAAAGCTGGCACAGAAGTGGTTCGAATATGCCACACTAATCGCATAGCGCATCATAGGGACCAAGTATAAATTTTATCCTTGGAAACGACCACACGTGTCTCTTACCCAATTCACGGTAAATGTTCTGTCTATTGAATCAACAATTGCGCTTCTATTAGTACAATTAAAATTAAAGTAATAAGAGTATTCAGAAAGATACCTTGTATGTTGTACTGGGAAAACAACGGACTTCAATATGACGAAATACGATGGCTCGTCACGAGTTATCGTTAGCGACGATGATTTGACAAGGAATCAGAGTGGTGTGTGGCAGTTCGTTAGCGGCTGTAAGAGATATTTGAGGATTGAGCGCCGCTCGAGATTAGTCGAGCGGTCTAAGGCGCTGCAGTCATGGACTGTGCGGCTGGTCCCGGCTGAAGTTCGAGTCCTGCCTTGGGCATGGGTGCGTGTGTTTGTCCTTAGGATAATTTAGATTAAGTGGTGTGTAAGCTTAGCGACTGATGGCCTTAGCAGTTAAGTCCCATAAGATCTCACACACATTTAAACATTTTTGATGATTGAGCGACCCAGCTGCCGCACTGTGAGAAAGAGATATCTGGTCTATGCTACGACTGCGGAACTGACTTCTTCCAGTCTGTGAATTACTTAGAAATACTTTAAATCTGAGCAGTAACATGGAGTACCACTTTGTATTGATATTTCGAATTTATTTAAGCTTTCAAGGAAATTTAACTTGCGTGCCGAATTCTTCATATACAGATCAGTCGTATGTCGTCACGTTATAGACAGTTTAACCTTGCGTTAGTAAACAAACGTATTAGTGAAAATTAAACCGGTCTGCATAAGAGACTGATAATTTCAGTTACATTTATGCTACCTACATCTTTTATTAACTGGAGCTGTTCGACGGAAGTGTTGCCACTGGACTCTGGATACGCATTCGGGGGGAGGACGGTCTAAATTCCCGTCTGGCCATCTAGTATTTGGTTTTCTGTGATTTCACTAAGTCCCTCCATCCAAAGAAAGAGCATGGCCCAATTCTCTCCGCATTTTTCCCAACCGAGCATGTGCACCATCTCTAGCGACCTCATTGCCGACGGGACGCTATCCTCTACTCTAATCTAATGTAACCTGATTTAGACGATATCGAAACCTATTACTTGAAAAGTTGCGAGTGCTCTTTTGTCTCAGACAGAGGTAAAGTCACAAACGCACATAAAATCTAAATCATGTTGGCTACAAGGAATTTTGAATGGTAGTCTCGAAAGTGACTTCGTTCATTGTGGAGGAGAGTAGTCAGGAAAACACGTCACGCGTGTGAGGAAAGGTTTGCGATGTAATGCCGACAGTGTGCTCAGAATGTTGGGAGAGATTTCATTCTCAATTTAATCGAGTCCGAATTTGGTAGGGAGAATTTCGCTTACCCAGAATTGGAATCCCGTTAAGTTTTAAGCTATAGCTCTACCTTCAGTTTATCTGTTTCACTTTTCAAAAGGAAGTTAATAGAGAATGGGGAGACAGCGAAGATGGAGTATTGTGGTTTCTGATTGAACGGTTCCGCCGTCTGAGGCTCAGTCTTGCTGTCATACTGAGGAGCAAACCTTCAATCATTGACGATTTTGTCTTTTTTTTGTTTAACGGAAGATCTAAAACGCAGTTCAATCATACACCTGAGACCACTGGAGGAACTACCTGGGTAAATAAGCAGCGAAACTGAAACTCCCGTCTTCAGAGTAGAGTTCAACAGAGCGGCTTTCGCTAGTTTCATAATGATTGTTAGTGCAGGGACTTCAAGGCACAGAACCAAAATGCTCAAATGTCTGTAAATTCCGAAGGGACCAAACTGCTGTGGTCATCGATCCCTAGACCTACACACTACTTAAACTAACTTATACTAGGAACAACACACACACCCATGCCCGAAGGAGGACTCGAACCTCCGGTAGGAGGGGTCGCGCAGTTTGTGGTATGGCGCCTCAAAGCGCACGGCCACTCCACGCGGTGACACAGAACCCTCGCCCTGAAGCTGCTCCAAAGTTAGCGAGAAAATACCTCATAATAATCTAAACCAGCATGGCTGGACGGGGATTTGAACCATGCACTGCGTCACTTGGTTGCTGCTTTCACGGATAGGCCAATAACTTACAGACAAATGGAGAAGTGGATGAATGTTCTCGACTTCCTACATTAGAAACTTCCAATTCCTTGTTTGTGCACCATGCCTTAATCGATGCCCGTATGTGCTTGAAGCCTTTCAATGATGCTGTACGTTTACTGTATCAAAAACAGCGCAAATGTTTTTAACTTAGGTTTTTTGTTATGTTGTACCTCAGTAAGCTAAGAATAGGTCTGCTCACACCAAGAAACAATTTGAACTAATCATCGAAAACAATTTTTCTTCGTAAGCAGATAATAACCCCTCATCTATTCGGTGAGAGCAGACTCATGAAAATTTTGTCGCGGGAACACAGACAGCAGAACCAAATCGGTGGTTTTCGAGTTGCATATTAGCATAACATCTTTTCGACTAGTCTACACTTAGATGCACGTGACGTTACATTATTCCAAGACACGAGAAAGTATTTGAAACAGGTTTTTTTCAACGAGGGGTACGTGAGAATCATTGAATGGAAGTGTGTTCTGCTCCCAGAGCACGACGCATGACTGAAAGGGAACAGAAGAGCATCCTCGCAATGTACATTAGAAGAAAAACATTAAAAGTAGGTGAAATGCACTACCATACTGCAAAATGTTTTTACTTGTGTTTATACAATGGTGTTGTTATTATAAACCAACACTTAATTTTAAACCCAAGTAAACGAGTAATTTTACACTCATCAGATGTTTGAGTTGTGATCTTACTCATTTCGAGCGCAAATGAAAGACCTGTAATTTATTTTCTGATAGATTTTGTTTTGTTACGTTATTATTGGCATGTAACGGATACAGTATGCAACATCATTTCTCCAGTTTCATTATAAAAGATCCGTCATAGTGTATTAACAAGGCGGTCATTTACATATGGGAGGTGCTACTTCCGAGTCCAACGACTTGTTGATAAGCATAAAGCAGCACAATGACAGGTGGCAAAGAGCTCCGCGCCTACCTCAAAACGAAAACCGCTCTACATCCGTCCTGTATTCAGCGCATTTCGTTCCCTGTCTCTGATTTGCCATCTGACCCACTCACATTACACTCTCATGTACATGTCAATTAGACCCAGCAGAATGCAGTTAGAAAATACTTTCTAGAAGAATATACGCTGTAAAATGGAAATACATGTAAGCCGATCTGCTTGTGAACAAGCGCTTCAGACAAAAACAGCGCTACATAGTGCTACGAGTATAACCATCAACGGATTCAGTAAAAGGAGACTATCCGTTCGCACGCTATCGTAATTTCTTTGTGACGAGCTGCTGCTTAATTGCTTTTCGTCGAATTCGACGATACAATCAGTGCGGATGGCATAAACGATTTTAAAGCAATACGGCTGATCCTTCAATAACAATTAATCTTACATTTAAAACTCATTTGATTGTTTGGGTTCGGCTGTGACAGCAGTCAGAACGACTATCGATTACAGGGGGCTACTACGTGCCAGCACACACATCTGAACGTTATGTGGGCAGACTGCAATATCCACGCAAAAGGTAGATTTTTGCCTGAGGTTTGTTATCATAACATCGAATCTTATGTTAAGCGTGTTCGCGTTGTTAAGGACGTTTCTGGTAAGTTGCTTATTCCCCGCATCTTCACTACCCAGTGACATCTTGGACAACTGTTCAGAGTATTACATCAATTTGGCGGAGAAAGCTTGTACCGGCTGTACAGAGTTCACAACATTATTCACGCACTTATCCCTATTTCCAAGAGACTGAGCTGAAATTTTGTATGGGAATTCTATGATGCTCTAGCTGCTTTTTCATACGACTGTAGCAGTAACGATGCTATAAACAAGAAAGACTTGAAGATACACGCACTAGCCGGATTAGATAGACCAGGATTCCTTTGCCAGAAAGATACATAACCACTAAATTGTCACACAGGATGTAATTCAATCTTGATGGCAAAACGAAAGCCAGGTGATTATTCAGCTCTGAGTGGATGTATGTAACAAGCCACGCCTGCACACCAACCGTAGTATAAGTTTGAGGTATTTACGTCAGGAAGGTTCCTCTTTTTAAGCCACATAATGTATCCTACATTGTCCACAAGATCGTTGGCGGCTAATTCTCCTTTGATAGTAAGAACAGAGCCGACCGAATACCATGAAGCTGCGGCCCACGTCATCGCAGGTCGCTTCCAGGTTTAACTAAACGAAGTTGGCAGTCCGATGCGTAATCTACCGTGGGCGTCCATCTTACATAGACTTGCCTGGTTATGGAATCTGGCACAGCAATCTCCTTCTCAGACATAATTGGAGAATTTAGCACAGTAATTGGGCTATTTGAGTCTTACAAATGCGTTATTGACACGAAGACCACCATGTCTACGAGAATGTTTAGACTGCAGAAATGACGTCACACAGTGATTGTAGTAACAGGTTGTTCAAGTTGCTGGACTGAGATGTTGTATCAACAGGAAGGCTTCATTTGCACAAGTACTCTTCAACAATCTTCTTTCACACCTTGCAGGATAGGTTCCCGCCCACCACCACGTCTCGCTGGTGCTTCTTGCCACGTGTAGCGTCGTTTTATATATTATCCTAGACTGAACATAATCACCGCAGGGTACCCCATTATAAGTTGGCGGTTGGAGACTGACAAGGACAGAGGACTGAAGGTAACTAGGCAGTTCATTCAATAACGACCACAACAGGAACAAAAAGAGATGCAATGCAGACTTACCCACGCAACCATTACTTGTCTAATTGTAAATCTGTTTTTGCACACGACCGTAACGGCAAGTCTACTACAAATACAAAGTTACTATAAATGAATGAAACGATTTCGTAAATTGACTGTAGCTACATTAATTGACATATTATGACAAAACTCAACACTCATATAGAAAAACAAACATTGCAGACGCACTTCAGATTTCTGCCACAAGAGCGCAGGAGTGAAGAGTTAGGTAAGATCGTGACAGGTACCGAGAAAACGTATGCAATGCTTAAAATGCATTTACATCTGTCTACCGTAACAGTGCAACGACACTTCAGAACGCTTCCAACAAAGTCCAACCAGCTACCAACTACATTCAGCAATGTGATATGCAGTTTAAAGCTTAAGGCTGCCCCTGCTAGAGGAAATCAACGGGTCGGCCTGCAGTGAGTGAAGAAACGATCGACCGTGTGCGGGAGAGTTCCGCACGTAGTCCACAGAAGTCGACGAACGGAGCAGGCAGAGAGCTGAGCATACCACAACCGAACATTTGAAATATCTTAAGGAAACGACTGAGGCTGAAGTTGTACCCCTTGCAATTGCTACAAGCCCCGACTCGCGATGAGAAAGTCAGAGGCTTTGAATTTTCGGCACAGTTGCAACAGCTTACGGAAGAGGATGGGCTTTGTGAGAACTCATTTTCAGTGATAAGTGGCACAGTGTGCGAATCTGGGGCAGAGGAACTCAACGCTGTCGTGCAGCACATTCGAGATTCACATACAGTTAATGTGCTCTGTGCAGTCTCAGGTTTTGAGGTTTACAGTGCCTTTTTATTCTGTGAGAAGACAGTTACAGGGCACGTGTATCTGGACGTCCTGGAAAACAGGCTCACGTCACAACTAGAGACTGACAGTGTGGACTTAACAGGAACCCCATTTCCACCATA
The DNA here is from genome assembly GCF_023897955.1 of Schistocerca gregaria. Classification (NCBI taxonomy): domain Eukaryota; kingdom Metazoa; phylum Arthropoda; class Insecta; order Orthoptera; family Acrididae; genus Schistocerca; species Schistocerca gregaria. Next base: position 946,550,600 of record NC_064920.1, read on the forward strand.
ATGTTCGGAATTTTTAAACAAGAAATCGAGAAATCGTTGGATCTGTCGTAGTGGGGTTGATGATCAGCAATTCGCGCTATAGTCACCATATTCTCTCGATCTAACGTGAGAGATTTTTTTCTGTGAGGGTTATTTGCAACATTTTGTGTTTACACTTTTTCTGTCAGCAAACGTATCATAACTGCGAGTTTGCATCATTGAACAGATTATTGGGAAATGCAGCACCGATTGTGGGAAGAACTTCATTAACGACTTGATATTTGCAGAATCATTAGGGGGTACATATTTAGCTCTTGTAATGATTGAAAATAAAGGCTTTTCAGTTTCTGTATACTTGTACAAAGCTTTGTGATAATATGTCAGACAATATAGATACAGAAAATTTGTGAAATCGTTTCAGTCATTTATAATAACCTAGTGCTGCGTTACACATTCCGCCGTCTTGTAGGAAGCGTCTCCACAAAAGCGTACCAGTAGCGAAACATCGCACAACGTGCAAATCAGTCGAGGTGGCGATACGAAAGACTAGCAACTGTTTTTCCCCGCGTACAATCGTCACGAAAACAAAAAGGGTGACGAAAAGAAACTATTAACTAGTCCAATGCCTCTCATCTGGATATGAGATTACGTCGTAATTCCAACTATTAAGGTGGCAGTATATGTTTCTTCACGAGTGGCTGTAGACAGACCGTACGCTTAGCGTTTAATATTTGAAGGACGGGCAGTCGCTCCGACTTTCATGTGATTTTGTAGTTAATTAAGTTCTGAATAGCATCTTTTTTCTTGTATTTTTGTCATGTCAGGGGGGAACAATGCGCTGGGAACCAAAATGACGGTTTTTTATTTTCATTTTCACTATGTCTGTTACTCATCACAGTGTGTACCATTAACCACGTTTCCTAAACACGGATGACTGCTAGTTTGTATGAATGTGGGTATAATTGCAAAAACATTCCCATTGATAAATTCAGGTGTACTTTCTTGGTTCGCCGGCAGGGGTGGCGGAGCGGTTCTAGGCGCTACAGTCTGGAACCGAGGGACCGCTACGGTCGCAAGTTCGAATCCTGCCTCGGGCATAGATGTGTGTGATGTCCTTAGGTTGGTTAGGTTTAAGTAGTTCTAAGTTCTAGGGGACTGATGACCTTAGATGTTAAGTCCCATAGTGCTCAGACCCATTTGAACCATCATTTCAACGTTTCTCAGACCATTTATGATGCATTTTAATGTAATAAACTGAGTTAATTATGATTATTATTTAATTTCGTAGAAAACGAATACCTTGGTCATTGTTTTGGTGCACAACGATTTAATTGTGTCAAATGTACAGACCCATTTTTGTGTATGTAATTAACACTGCAAGCATCCTCCACCCCTGACTACTTACATAGAACCTAGGAACGGCCATTCAGTTTAATGTTTCGAAACTGGCTTGGGGCACCAGACTGACCGGGTTTTAGCTGCCCGGGCTCCCTTAATGGAGGGCCTTGCGATTGGTTCCCTCAGACCCATACGTAAGGCAAGTGTTGGTTCAAGTTTTAGATGTTGAACCGATGAAAAATGTTGAAGAAAAGAAACGGGAGCTGTTTCTTCTACCTTCCCACTGGATGAAACGCCTGACACCACTGAAAAATCTGTCTTGTCATTTGGTCAGTTTGCCACCATGAAGTTTTTTCTGTCTCTGTGCGCGAAGGCGAGGCAGGTTCTTCGGCGTGCTAACATAGATGCTCCTGAGTTTCTTCTTTTTGTGGTCACAATTGTTCTCATGCATCGTGTGACTGATTAAGTGTCGAGCTTCTTTACTCTGGGAGTCACAAGCCACTTTCGGCGACTCAATCTTTATTAGAAAATGGTGAATTTTGCCCTCAGTTACTCTGTGAATGTTTTAATCTTTGTCTGTGAGCACACGAGAGTCCACGTTGTGTTCCCCAGTCGAACTAATCTTTGCTGAATAATGACAATTAATATAATGACAAACTGTATCCTCTTACGGAATCATAGTTCAATGATGTTATATGTGCTGAATATAGTCTGAAGTTGAGGGGGACACTAGTCTGTGAATAAATTTTAATTGGGAGTCAGCAAGTTCTTTAAACCTTTCCCCAATGTGCCCGTCAGCAGCCATCCCACCTCCTGCAGTCGTTAGCTTCATTTACCCTGTAAGAGAAAGGTACTACGAAGTATTTAGCTAAGTTTGATATATTTAGGCTTCACATCAAGGGCGCCGAAAGCCTCGCCGCAACGATAACACGGGTTCAGATAAGTGAAATTAAGCGTTGACGAGCTTCATTAACACTTGGAAGGGTGACCGTTGAGGTCTGCCGAGCGCTTTGGCAAACGAGGTGCACTCAGCCCTTGTGAGGCCAACTGAGGAGCTGCTTGAGTAAGGAGTAGCTGCCCCGGTCACGAAAATTGATAGCAGAGGGAGAGTGGCTCGCTGACCACATGCCCCTGCATGTCCACTGATGCCTATGGACTGTGGATGACACGGCGGTCGGTCGGTACCGTTGGGCCTTTCGAGGCCTGTCGCACGAAGACCTACAGCAACGGCACTTCGCTAATAACTACGGGAGTATTGTTGTTGTTGTGGTCTTCAGTCCTGAGACTGGTTTGATGCAGCTCTCCATGCTACTCTATCCTGTGCAAGCTTCTTCATCTCCCAGTACCTACTGCAACCTACATCCTTCTGAATCTGCTTAGTGTAGTCATCTTTTGGTCTCCCTCTACGATTTTTACTCTCCACGTTGCCCTCCAATACTAAATTGGTGATCCCTTGATGCCTTAGAACATGTCCTACCACCCGATCCCTTCTTCTGGTCAAGTTGTGCCACAAACGTCTCTTTTCCCCAATCCGATTCAATACTTCCTCATTAGTTATGTGATCTACCCATCTAATCTTCAGCATTCTTCTGTAGCACCACATTTAGAAAGCTTCTATTCTCTTCTTGTCCAAACTATTTATCTTCCATGATTCACTTCCATACATGGCTACACTCCACACAAATACTTTCAGAAATGACTTCCTGACACTTAAATCTATACTCGATGTTAACAAATTTCTCTTCTTTAGAAACGCTTTCCTTTCCATTGCCAGTCTACATTTTATATCCTCTCTACTTCGACCATCATCAGTTATTTTGCTCCCCAAATAGCAAAACTCCTTTACTACTTCAAGTGTCTCATTTCCTAATCTAATTCCCTCAGTATCACCCGACTTAATTCGACTACATTCCATTATCCTCGTTTTGCTTTTGTTGATGTTCATCTTATACCCTCCTTTCAAGACACTATCCATTCAGTTCAACTGCTCTTCCAAGTCCTCTGCTGTCTCTGACAGAGTATTAGAGAAGACGGGAGTATTAGAGAAGCAAAATAATCATCAGGTTAGAGAGGGATCTTTCTCATGTGACTTAAGGAGATGGATTAGAGCTCTGTTAGAGTACCGACTCGGAGATCTAGCTCTCTATCGCTCCGGTCTACCCATGATGTTTAAGAGCTCGCCCTTCAAACTCATTCAACATCTGGGTTTCCTCCCCTACGCAAGATTACATGACCACAACCCTCAATCACTCTCTCCCATATCGTCGCGAGTCTTTAGTTCTCTTCAGATTGTCCAGTCATACCTCATAACGCCAATAATCCAGATAGACTAATGTTCTTCTGTGTATATTGGTCTAAAGATACCCACTGCTCGTTACGCTTCATAAGTCTATATCTCCTGAAGATCAGCGAAGTAATTTTTAAGTCTTTATCACTGTTATACAGCCTTGGACATGCACTCGAACGTGCCGATGTACCTCTTACATTGCTCTCGTACAATTTTACGCTGTGTTCTTTGCTCTTTAAAACGTTTACCATCTTGTCATTGTTCCTATGTGTATTTCTCTTCCGTGTGCACGTATTTCATCCCTTAGTGTAGTGTATAATGCTTTCCTCGTGACTGTCTGTCTCATATGTCAATTTATTTCTGGTATGCACAGTTTATTGACATGTCACTCCTCTGTTGTTCAGAGTCTGGCTTTCTTACGACCTTATTTGAGCTTACTGATATATTCGTCCTCCACGAATTTTTGATTACTTCCTACTGCCTGACACATTTCTGTGGCGTGCTTAAAGACTTTTGCGGAGCATACTCTCTAAGGACGGACAGACAAATGCGGGTGGTATTATTCCGTAGCAGAACAAGCCAGTCCGCTATTCGCGAATAAAGGCCCCAGTACTTTTTCTGCTAATCTTCAGTGCGTAGTATGAGCATGGCGACCGATCGTTTGCATATGAGTACAAAGGGTACCGCCTACGCTCGACCAGACACCCACGGACGGGAGCGTACCAGCAACTGGGGCCCAGACACACACACACACACACACACACACACATTTACCAGCCGAATGGTCGGTCAGTATTGGTTTCTGAACTCGTTCTGTGAACAGGACGAAAAATTTCTTCGTAAAAGATAACTCTTTTTCTCATCAAAAACCGTTTACATCAGACGTGAAGGAAAGCAAATAGATATGTGAGGCGAAACGCAAAGTTCGGCGGAACGCTTATGAAGAAATAATCCGTCTCTCATTCTTGAGTAAACAAAAAGTCTGCACAAGGCAATTTAATACTAGGCTTGAAACGTGTAACCAAATAAATGTAGTTGTTTGCAAGTATAATATAAAACCGGCAAAAACTGTCAAAGGTGCAGAGCGCGCCGAGCCGCCTATTGACAGAGCAGGTAATTAAAAGGATATCCAGCGGCGAGACGCGGTCTTAAGCGGCGCCGGCCGCTCCATCAAACAATCGTTGCGTCTGTTAATTAAACATGGCCCCCGCTCCCTCCCCTACCCTACTCTCCCCGTCACGTCCGTAGCAATGGCTGCCTACTCCGTAACGTGTTTTATTGTGGACGCCGAATGCGCTCTCGAGTCGCGCTCGCCGCAAAGGGGAAGATTATTTCACTACGTATACAAAATCCCAGCCGATGCTGATCGAGAACGACAAAAGTGCCATCCTGTACGGTTCCTACCGCTAAAGGATTCAACAAGTACGCATTGATTTTCCAGAACACCAATATTAGATTTCTATGCCTAACTTTTAAGGTTGTATCAATAATCAGAAAATAATTGTCTGGAACCACTACTGTGATGCACCAGAAAAATGGTAATGTCTTGTAGTTACACAGTAATGCCGAACCTAAGGACAGCATTTTGTTAAATTCAAAATTTACCAGTGAGTATTCACATTCAAGGGCTGCCTCAGTCGGAGCGATCACCTTCATTGAAAACGGAAGATGATTACTCGGATTTCTTACATTTTTCGTAACTACGTTCGCCTATGTATGTAATACTTAATGGAAATATAAGCTTGCCCTGTCGGTCAAGGAACGTGGGGCATCGGGCACGACACTAAACAGGATTGCAACTATGAAAAATCTCAGATGGGATAGAAGTGAGAAGTCTGTGGCAATATTTTGTTCCTACAGCCGCTGTATGCTACTGAAATAGCTTCAAACTATTCATATTTATTTCAACGCTCTCCGAGGTATTACGCCAGGTAAAAAGGTGGAAGTCTCTATGAAAAAGGTATACTTGTGAACTGCTTATTGTTATCAGTAACTACGCACTTTGTAGAACAGAACGAAGCCAATGGATGGCTCATCGGGCGTCACTTTCAGAAGTAACCGTGCCACCAGGCTCATATCACAGCGTGATGCACGCTAAACAAAGATATTAATCGGCATTCTAGAGCACATTTTGAATTCAAACAATAAGACGTACCTGGAGGAAAATATAGTTCTCCACGAAAATAAATATTCACAAAGAAAACATCGATCATACAAAAACTCAGCTAATGACCTTCGCGCATGGTATCCTCAGTCTTATGGGAACACGGTACCAAGTTGGTTCGTTGTTTCTACACTCTCTCAAGGCTTTTGACGTAATGCCACATCGACACTTTCGGAAGAAATTATGTTCCTGTGCGACACATTACTAGGTTTGCGACTCTGTCGGAAACTTCCTGACGGGCAGCACGTTGCGCTGGAAGGAGAGTCGTGTATGGATACCGCAGTTTTGTCTGATGCACAGTAGCGGAGCGTAATACATTCGTTTGCAGTTCGTGTACTACATTAATCACTTAGCTATAGCACTGGCTGTAAGCTATATTTTTTCTCAGATTGTCCAGTTTATCAACAATGGTGTTTTAACGTGGTCATCGTACTTCAAGTTGTAATTAGTAAAACTTTCAGAAATATCCATTTGAAACTTGGTAAAATATCAGTCTCATAGAAAGATTGGCAACTTGCTCTTAAAGCGGAGAGAGGTGAATTTGCACATTCCAGAGATTTGAAAGCGTGGTCTACGTCGACTACTAGAGCAGTGTGTTACAGCTGGAGCCACCACTTCATTCAGTATTTGGAAATGACAGTATGAATTACGTAGTGGGACGATCAGATTAGTTCCGTTGTAGGTAACGTGTAAGGCAGGTTACGATTCATCGTTAGCATACTGGGAAGCTGCAGTTTCTCAGAAGCGAGATTGCGTCTATAACATGTATGGCCCTTACAACTTGAAAATCACTGAAATTAAGGGACACCTATCAGGTCGTGGAGTGTTTACATAGGAAAGTGGTCCGAATGGTAACCCTCACCTCCCACCCACGTATATATTATTATTATTGTAACGATTGTTCCCCTTTAGGAGAGCGATTGAACTTGAATTCATAATTTCATCTTCGGATGTTTTTCTTCTTTGCTTCCCGAAACCTCCTCATCCTCTCAGAATGCTCTTTCTTCCGTTCCTCTGTCCAATTTTACCAGGAGGACGCGATGTTCTTTCCCCAAACTTCACCCTTGTGATTTTATGCCGGCACTCGGTGCGATCTTCGAGATTTTTTATGTAGATCCCTCTGGACTTCTTTCAGCCCTTCTGTGCCACATTTACTCCTCTTTAATTTCGAATAAATTCTTTACTGTTCTGGAGTCTTCCGTCCTGTAGATGTGTGTATAAAATTTGGCTCGGCGCTTTCTGGTTTCATCTGTTACTATGTTGATCTTTCTATAGAGTTCGTCTTGTGGTCTATTCATCCAAATGCCATGTTTCTTGATTGGACCGTAAATCTTCCTGAGAATTTTTCGTTCCTTCTTTTCTATTTCCTTAATTTTTGAATGACCATCAATCACCATTGTTTCAGCTGCATAGATTTCTTCTGGAAGAATCAGTGTTGTATAGTGCCTTAATTTTGCGTCTGTCGAAATGCACTTCTTGTTGTAATGCGTCCATGTTAGTTTGTAAGCCTTCTGGAGCTTGGTGATTCTTTGTTCGTTGGCAATTCGGTTTAATCCTGAGGACTGTATAGTTTCATCGAGGTATTTAAAATGGCAGATTTGCGCAGTTTTAGCATATTTTGTTATTAAAAGGGGTTTATTTTCTGGCTGCCTTTCCGTATACTGTTTTTTTTTCATAACATATCTGCAGTCCGGTTTTTTTTGTGAAATTTCATGTAGTTTTTCCACTGCGTGAATCGCTTCTGTTCTGTTATTGGTGATAATTGCAAAACCGTCAGCGAAAGCAAGGTACTTGACTTTAATTCGGTTCTCTTTCTTGATACCAATTTGGATACCCTTTACGTGAGGTTCCCATTCCCTGATATATATATAGAGAGTGAGAGAGAGAGAGAGAGAGAGAGAGAGAGAGAGAGAGAGAGAGAGAGAGAGGGGGAGAGAAAGATCCACTGTGTTTGTGCTTATTGAGCATATTTGTAAGTGAAGGTACTCCACACCAAATCGACATACAGCTGCGGCGAGATTTGGATCGATTTGTATGTCTTGTACATTGTGTAAAGTTGTTCGCCGGAAATCGAACAAAATACTGTAAAGCAACACTTAAAACCCAAAGTCACTTAAGAGACTGAAAGCCGAAAGTTCTTCCAGCAAAATTGTCTTTACGATGAAGACCTCCATGGTAACTAGCAACATCTGTTGATCATAATAAAGAAGAGACTGAATTCTCGAAAGTCTGTTCCTGTAGGAAACGTGGCGTGTTCCGCTCACAGAAATACCGAAGTCTGCTTAGGAGGATTTGACGCTGGCCTTTCTATACCTGGGCAGGGCAGATTAAATACACAAGCCAAGCGTTAGTTCCTGGTTGTTGGTTCTTCGATCTCTCTCTTTCGCTTCCAAGCAGGATTCAATAAATGAATTTCAAATCCAGTATTCTCTACTTAGTACTTCAATCTATGGTTAGTGAACGTATATAGTTACTGTACAATTAAAATTTACATCTATGACCACAGTTGTGAGGAAAATCTGTGACTGCCCTCTGCGAGGCCCGCCACAATGCTCTTGTCCAGTTATATCACGAGTTTTAACATTAACAGAATCCGGTGGAGGGTTGTGATAACGCTGACGATATACTCAACAATGTGGAAGCAGTGATTTGCTAAATCAATGAGCAGTTGAATTAGGCCTCGTGATGCGTAAACTTGTCGAATGTGTAGCTAAATAGAACTGGAGAGAAGGTAAGGGGTTAATCGAATTATCAAATGATTCTTATTCTAATATCTGAGTAATAATAACATTATTTATGTGAAGTAAATATTTTCTGTGAGCAAAATTAAATGGAGTGATATGAACGGAATGTAATCTTCGCAATATTAGAAGGAGCTTGACAGTTAATAGAAGAAATATTTGCAGAACGGGTAACGGGAGTGTAAATTCTGTCAATGGTAACGGAAGCGAAAGGCAGGCGTTTCATATTGTCAACTAACGAGAGCCGTTAACGACGTGGTCGAGCTCGGAATATTTTGGCATGGCGAGTGTGGCCGGAAATGCGCGGCGGTGACAACACGGCAGGTCCGAGCAGCGCGGCCGGAAATTAAAAACGCGGCAGAAAGCCGGCAGCAGTCGCGGCGGTGTTTGCTCTGGCGACAGCGCGCGGCCCGCTTACGAGGCGGCCGTGTCGTGATGGGCCGGACTGCCTGCTATCGAGGAGCGCGCCGGCCGCAGATAAGATGGTAATCGGCGGCGCTGCAAGATGGATGAGCTGCGAGAGAATAGGATTCGCATTATGGATATTAGGCAACGGCAACAACAAGGGCGGCGATCGCATCGCGTGGGGGCCGCGCGGCACGCAGCACGCAGCACGCACACAGGCGCGTCGCGGTGCGACGCAGCCGTGCGTATCTGGCCGAGCTGGCCTCTGACGCCGTACTGCCAGCCGCTGCGGGCCCCACCTGTGCCATCGGCGATACGGTTGGCGGTCGCGGTGGTACAAACGCTGGCGGGTCTAGCTCCTTCTGCGGCGCAAGTCACTTATCGACACTGGAGTCTAAGCCCACACGTTTTATAGTGGTCACGAATTATTCATCTCGCTCAAGAAATGATAAGACATAAAGCACCCAATGCCGCACAAGTCATTTCCCCGTAACGCTGTTCGCCGATAATAACATTTTCAAGATGTAATTTCAGACTTTAACCTACTAGGCACTTCAGTCCGGAACCGCGCTGCTGCTACGGTCGCAGATTCCTGCCTCGGGCAGGAGTTGTTGAAAAGAGAGAGATACACTAGATCGCGTGTTGTTTCTAAGTCTAGGGGACTGATGACCTCAGACGTTAGGTCCCATAGTGCTCAGAGCCATTTGAACCATTTTGACACTAAAGTCTAAGGGTACACGTTGTATAATGGTCATGAATTATTCATCTCGTTCAAGAAATGACAAGACACATTGCACCCAATACCGCACAAGTCCTTATTCCGTAACGCTGTGTGTAGATAATAATATTTTCAAGAAGTAATTTCAGACTTTAATGTATGTTGTCAGCGAGATAAATTATTCAGAAACGGAATGCTAATTTAAAAGGAGAAGGAAGGACATTGATCCAGAGTTATTCAAAGCATTCATCCAACTGATTTGCGAAAACTACGAAAAATTTAAATTAGATTAGAGTGATTACAACTGCAATCCCTCTCCGAGTGTCAACGTAGTGACTTCACCACTGCACGAGTGTTTCAGCACTACTCGAGTGTCTCTTACCCTGTATCTCTTCAGTGTAGATGCAAACCATGCTCGAACTCTTACAGGAAGCGGTTCAAATGGCTCTGAGCACTGTGGGACTTAACTTCTGAGGTCATCATTCCCCTAGAACTTGGAACTACTTAAACCTAACTAACCTAAGGACATCACACACAGCCATGCCAGAGGTAGGATTCGAACCTGCGATCGTAGCGGTCGCCCGGTTCCAGACTGTAGCGCCTAGAACCGCTCGGCCACACCGGCCGGCACAGGGATCGGCTAAATGCCGCAAGTGGTGAGGATAATGGGCAAGGGCATTACACTAGTAGTGTGTGAAAAATTTGAGAATTTGTTTTTGATCCATTGCGTGATAGGTTTGTCCGCGCAGTTGTAATGACCAGTGTCTCTGGTTGGATCAGTGATCAGAGCATCTGCCTAGTAAGCAGGAATCGCTGGTTCGAATCCCCATCCGGCATAAATTTTCAACTTTCCTCGTTGAATTCAAACGATGCTCGCTCGCAGTGTCTGTAATTCACTCTGTGCTCACTTTGAGGTCCCGTTACCCAGACTTGGCCTTTAGACTCCACGTTATAGAGAACTGTTTCGTGTAGCAAGCACAAAAGCAGGCAACTTTACTGAGGGTACGTTTAACATCACCTCGCGGTTTCCATACCCATGTGATACCACCAAGAAAATGGCTTTAATCTTCGGTAATCACAGTTATTCCTGACAGAAAAATGTCAAGAAACCAACTACTGGTCAAATAACGCAAAGAAAGTCAACAAGCTGTAGTATGTTCATAGCTCGTGGTCTAGTGGCTAGCCAATCTGCCGCTGGATCATGGGGCCCCGGGTTCGATTATCGGCCGCGTTGGTGATTTTCTCTGCCCAGGGACTGGGTGATTGGTTTGTCCTGACAGTGGCAAGGTTGGACTGTGTAAAAACTGGACTGTGTAAAAATTCGGATTTCCTACGGGCGCTGATGCCCGCGCAGTTGAGTGTCCTACAAACCAAACATTATCATCATTAACAAGCTGTAGTATGTCATTTCCAGGCCAGGCAAGATTGCTAGCACAGTTATCTATCATCGCCGCCTCCCGTCAGGAGGCAGTACCTCACAGAAGCGGTATGAGCCGAACCAGGAAATGGCCGATGAAAATTCCTGCATTCTGCTTCTAATCTAAACTGGCTGCGAAGCTTAAACTATAATCAATCTTATGGGGGGGGGGGGGGGGGTTTGGAGATCACGAAGTGTGAGGACGGTCCTTGTGGAGCGTTCCCTTTCGAGAGCAGGTGGTGTTTTGGTAGCGTCGAGAGAAGGTCATCCTTCGTGATTGACCGAGCTGTTTCTTGCAGTACGGAAAATTGATAGATGCCTAAAGTGTGTTTCTTATGCGGGCGTGAGCTTCGGCTCGAATCATACCGCTCTTCTGGGCGAGTAATGGCGTTTAGCGAATATGTAACGCTCACTAGGTAGAGAGCTCTGATTACGTTGTGAAGCCAAATAGCTAGCTGGATGGTGGTGTTCAACGAACGAGGCGGATTTCGGGAGGTCTTCACTGAACACATTAAATTATATTTGTTTCCGCGAAAATTTTAGTGTAGTCTTTCTGTGTCATTCTCTTTCGACTTCGCACTCTACCACTGATTTGTTTTAGATTATCGGAGGAAGTTTCTAGGGGTCAACTGGAGACCGTGTATTGGACTGCTGTCTGTCTACGTATTCTGGTACACTGGTCGGATTTCGAAATTATTTTTGTCTCTAAGCCTACACGCTATTTAATCTAACTTATGCTATGGACAACACACACACCCATGCCCGAGCGAACACTTGAGCCTCCGACGGGGGGAGCCGCACAGACCCGGACATGCCTCCCTAGACCGCGCGGCTACCCGCCGCGGCCGAAATCTTTCTGAAAGCGGTTAGGTTGCTATAAATATTTTAATTATCGGCTGTGGAGTGGTCGGAAGTTTAACGCTGTCTCGCTGGTGAAAGCGAGGCTGACAACCCTTATTTAATCTGATTTTACATGTGTAGCGGTGCAGAGATTCAATCCGAGTCCGTCAATAAAGAGTCCGCCAGGAAACCTTACCGACTACTTCTGTGGAGCAGCACGCCGACTAATTGGTCTCGCGTTACGGACATCGCCAATAGTGCGAAGATTACGGCAGCGCCACGAAAGCTGCGACATATACAGGGAATCACTCGCATAACTTTTATTACAGCTCACAACGATCGTTGAACCCTAGGCTCACATGATATGTTAAATTCTGCCTCCAGTTTACCACGATTTGTGATCTTGGAAAATCAGGTTTTCTGTCAGCAATCCCTTAGGCAGCACCTGACGAAGTATCGTGCAAGTACTAAGCGGATTAGCGGCAGAAAACCCGATTTTCCAAAATAACAACGCCTAGCCGGAGAATCTTGAAGACCTACACATTCGATTTGTTACATGTTATTTTACCAAGCAACACCAGTCTACTTCAGCTTGAAATCTACGAGGCACACCGTAGTTCAGACCCTTGCAGGGAATGAGCTAAGGCGTTGACTTTCGCGTCAAGTTTCGCTCAGAATCGGCTGCAGCGCGGTGTCGCTGTTCTGTTGGTGGAGACGCGTGGTTCCGGCGCTCCCGGCGGCCGCGCAGCGGGCGGTGTGCGATGCAGCGGGCGTCTTAATTGTGTGACGCGGCGGGCGCCGTGTTTTACTGCATTGCAGCAGCGGCGGCGGCAGCCGGGGACGCGCGCCAAGGCGGCAGACACCGCCGGCAGCGGCGGCGGCAGCGGCTCGATAAACGCCCGCCGCGAGCCGCTGCACGCTCGCTCCTAACTGCACGGAGCAGCGACTGTCCGCACCTCCGCAAAATGACACCATCACGGAGGCACCGGCACACACACGGTCACGCTCAATCTGCGACAAGGTGCAAGGCGAGGATCATACTTCATCATCGTCTGTATCTCCCACCACGCTCTCATCCTCCCCCCCCCCCCTAAAACCCCTCCAAATATAACATTCCATCACCCTCGTTTTTCATACCACAGATGAGTATCATTTTAAAAACAACAATAAAACGTGTAAATCGTTTACTACAATAGTAACAAATTGATTAATTACCATAAATATATAAATATTCTAATGTAATAACAATTTCTTTAATGAATAGTGCAGTGAAATTTCCTGGCAGATTAAAACTGTGTGCCCGACCGAGATTCGAAATCGGGACCTTTGCCTTTCGCGAGCAAGTGCTCTTCAATCTGAGCTACCCAAGCACGACTCACGCCCGGTCCTCACAGCTTTACTTCTGCCAGTACCTCGTCTCCTACCTTCAAAACTTTACAGAAGCTCTCCTGCGAACCTGCAGAACTAGTACTCCTCAAAGAAAAGAAACTGCGGAGACATGGCTTAGCCGCAGCCTGGGAGATGTTTCCCCCTGACAGATGTAAAGCTGTGAGGACCGGGCGTGAGTCGTGCTTCGGTAGCTCAGATGGTGACTGTGAACGCCGCCACCCTCGATACACCTCGACCCTGGAGTGGTGGCTCCTCTGTGCCGAACCAGCAATCCGTAGGACACTTATACAATATGGCAAGGACGTGACTGCGTGGCATCGACAGACCCTCGATTTTTACTACGCGGCACTCAGGGACCTCGACGCCTTACCCCCTTCCCCAGAGAGACAACATGATCAAAGCAGAATCAAGGCTCACATACTATCATTGGCGAAGAGCCGACTAGAAGGAGCAGTCGTCCGCTCGCGACGGCACGACCGAACGTTTGCAGAGGAACCCACTATGCACCACGTTGTGGCGGATAAGCGCCGACAACGCCAACATTTAATCACACAACTCAGGACACACGACGGTCGCTTATGTACGACCCAAGCAACCATAGTAAAGGTGGTGGAGGATCATTTTCGTCATCTTTACAAGGAAAGAATCGTCGATGACGAGGCCATTACTGAAGTGTTACAGCAGGTAACACGTACTATCGACGAGGCTACCGTGAATGCACTAACAGAGGAAATCTCACTCGAAGAAGTCGAAGACGCCGTGGACAAAGGTGCGGCCAATAAGTCTCCTGGACCTGATGGATTGCCCATCGAATTCTACCGGACTTTCCGTGACATCATGATGCCTCGCTGGGTTATAATGTTCCGCGGACTTATGTCTCCAGACTGTGTTGTGCCGCCAGCATTTGTAGAAGGTCTTCTCATACCGGTACTCAAGCCAGGCGGAGGGCTATCGATTAACGACTATCGGCCGCTTACAATGCTGAACGCCGATTACAAGATTTTCACCAGGATTATGGCGAGCCGTATTCAGACGACTTTGCCTATGATCCTCGCTCCAGAACAGACGTCGCAGGGGGGAGAAGCCAACATACACATGGCCACCGGTGACTGCAGGGACTTAATAGCGATCGCTTCTGTGTGCCGTCTGAGAGCGGCGATCGTCTCCGTAGATTTCAACCGCGCCTTTGATAGAGTGCACCACAACTTCCTCCTACGAGTGAAGGACTGTATGGGATTTCCCCCGGGCCTCATCGACACCCTACGGCGTCTTTGGACCGCAGCCAGCTCACACGACCAGGTCAATGGAAGGACGGTTCAACCAGTATCCATTAAGAGGTCTCTACGACAGGGTTGTCCCCTTTCTACCTACCTTTATGCCATCACACTCGAGCCACTCCTAGGGGGCCTTAACCACCGCCTATCTGGCATCAGGCTGCGGGACGTCACCTTCCGCTATAGGACATACGCTGACGACCTGCTACTGCTGGTTCGTTCCAATGACGAAGTTCAAAGCGTACTAACCTGGATTAAGCGATACGGACAGGCCGCAGGCAGTCTTCTGAACATCAACATGTCGGCGGCGTTGGATTTTGGGCGTGGTCTCGGACCGGAAGCCCTCGCTCCCCTCCCACCAGTTTCTGATCTGCGATATTTAGGAATCACGTTCAAGAAAGATGTACGTAAAACAGCTGCAGCAAACTACCGACGGTTATTACACATCATACGCGCAATGGTGCGACAGAACCTGCTCCGGGACTTGAACTAGCTACAACGTGTTGAATACCTGAATCTCTACGTGGCATCAAAACTCAACCACGTGACACAAGTCCTCCCACTACCGATGCAGATAGGTCGCCGGTTTCAGGCGGCCTCCAGTTACTACGTTTCCGCAGGTCATATCTTTAACGTACTACACTCTTACCCTCCCAGTGCACAAAGAAGGGCTGGGATTGGTCAACGTCAGGACGCGAGCAGCTAGCCTTTACATGAGCAACATGAGGAAACAATGTAAAAGTCAATATATCTCTCTCACGGGTCGTTTACTACAGGTTCTGATGCCAGTCTCTAACGTCCCGCCGGTGTCGGTTGCGCACGTCGCACCACAGCTCTCCCATGTGTCGACCTTCATTCTTGATTACAGCTATGTCAGCTCGAACCTCTTCGCCACGCGTCCACCAAAGGCGAAAGATCTTTATAACAACCTTCTGCGTGCTGTTCCCCATAACGTGGTGGAAAACAAGTACCCTACGGTTCACTGGCCAAGAGTGTGGAAAACGATAGACCACAACTTTCTGTCTTCCACGGTGCGTTCGAAGTGGTATCAGATCGCCAACAAAAAATATGCCACACTACAGCGGCTTCACATTATTGGACTGGCAGACTCCCCTTATTGCCCAGATTGTCACCATTTGGATACTGATGAACATCGTTTTACTTGCGCATCATAATCTGGAGTTTGGCGACTAACACAGAAGATATTGGCTTGTTACCTCCGGGTCACACCTGATATGATTGACCCTCAGACCCTACTCTGTCCAGATGGAACTTACTTTCCGGCTGCAAAATATCATGCGCTTACATGGTTCAAAGGACTTACCGTCGCCTACATCGTTAGCGACGGAAAGAAAGAGCAGCTTGATTACTGGTGGTTCCTGCAAAATGCTCACAATGCCCTCGAACGCACACCCAAATACCGTACGCTCTTCGCAAATTATTTACGCAGCGTTTTCGTTAACCCCCCACTCAGCTGGGGAGTGCCGAGCTGCGGTTAATGTACTGTGCCGCATCACACAAACGGCTGAACGTTCTGCCTTGTCAGCCATGAGCGAAGGAAGAGACAAGCTGCTGCAAGGATGCTGTTTTCCTTGAGGCACTAGCGAAGCTGAATGCCTCCGTTGCAGATGCCCTTCAACGGCCTAATTGGAGATATCAGCTAACGATGACGAGGCTCCAAGTGGAACCAGTTACATTATTGAAGAACCTTTTAGTTGGAATTACATCAGTGATTTATGTTTTTATTTCTGGATTACTCTTTTATGCCACCTTTGTTGTTGTCACACTTACTTGTAACACTTAATTACTAGAATTCTCATTTGTACACGTTCCCTAAATGTAATCATGTAACAAAAAAAGTGGCAAAGGATAGCCCTAACCTTGATTTCCCGTATTTCCCCTGATATATAGGCAGCTCTCTGGGGTGGGTTTACTCAAGAGCCAACGCCTGAAGTGGGTCAGATTTTTTGTTATAGGATGAAAAGTGGCTGTGACACTTAGGGTTTTTTTTAGTTCCATTAAAAAAATATGGTAGAGCACTTGCCCCCGAAAGGCAAAGGTCCCAAGTTCGAGTCTCGGTCGTGCACACAATTTTAATCTGCCAAGAAGTTTCACTGCACTATTCATTAAAGAAATTGTTATTACATTAGAATATTTTATGGTAATTAATCAGTTTGTTATTATTGTAGTAAACGATTTACAGGTTTTAATCTGCCAGGAAGTTTCATATCAGGGCACACTCCGCTGCAGAGAGAAAATCTCATTTTTAATAGTGCAGTGCTTCAGTATTACGACAAAGAAACTACACTTCACAAAACTATATTCTTTTGAAATGCATGCATACGCAAATTACACGTGCAACACAATTAATTTAAGAACTATAATATCAAGAAACTCTCACAACTTTTATAATGTCATACACAATATAAAATCAAAGGGCGCACTCAAAATCATCAGCATTTTTATTAGCACTACGATTGTGAACAGTCATCTGCAAGCTATAGCTATACCAGCGTGTAAACGACGGGACTGTGTTCCATTCCTTCCTTTCCACACACGTCGGGACGTTAGCTTATCTGGTCCTGTGGTTTACCTGTCAGCAGGCACTGTCAGTTTGTGAATGTGGGCTTTGTTTGACCTGCCTGGAATGTTCTGTGCAGGCGGCCAGACCTCAAAACCATGCACGTGGACAGGTTCACACGCAACCTACTTGAAAACATAGACTGCAGTTTAACAATGAAAATGTAATCGAAATTTCGTGACTACAACGGAAACGGACAATAACTTTGAGATTTGAGAGCTACCTCTTCAGCACTTAGTGTAGATTAACGCTAAAAATGAATAGCAAAGTAATAAAGACCAATACAAACAAAAATAACAAGTTCACAAAAATCAAATACGGGCAGCATACTGTTCAACGAGTTCCTTCAGGGGAAGCCTATCACGAAATTTATCAAGATGCACAACGACGTAGGTTTCAACAGAAAGAAATTATCAGTAGAAATTTCTTGGTCACGCAAGTGAAGAAGAAGTTTCTGAAACTGTGAAACTGCATGTTTGATTAACATAGCTGTACGGAAAGGGAACGTGAGTAAGGGGATATTCGAAAGGGAAATTAGTGAGTCACAGACACATGTAAAACTAGTGCACAAATAAGGAGGCGAAACATGACCTCAGATCATCACCAAGGCGTAATGTTATGAAAACGTGAATACCTCAGAAGCGTATGGTAGATTCTAGTAACAACCGCAACTCCATAAATGTTCCTTATGCTTTTCTTCATACCAGCACAGCATCCTGAAAATTACTGCATTATTGTTTATCGTTCTCTCTCTCTCTCTCTCTGCCTGTGTGTGTGTGTGTGTGTGTGTCCGTAATGCATGCGTTTGAGTGTGTGAATATTTATCTGAGAGGGCAGTTAAAAAAGCAATCTACAGATAATCCGATGCCCTTTCCTCGTACTTAACAGCGATGCTCGTCTGTAATATGTGACTAACAATCTCACTATGTCTCGGATGTAATGATGAGGTCTTCTTCAACAAAACTGAACACTCGTTGGGGTAAAATGCTGCGTGAAATCATTTGCGAAGGAGTGTCGTCTAGCATAAGGAACTGTGGAACCAATTTTTGTAAGGCATTTGCTCCACTAGGTAAAAAACATCTTTCTCAATGTTATTTTGAAAAAGCTATCAATAACATAGAAAAAATTACACAATTTGTGATAGTAATTCGTCCGTCACTTTTGTACCTAATTAATAAAGGCATAACTGTTACAAATTCTAGAAAGTGCAGCACTGTTCGTCACTTCACTGCTGGTAGCTCACATAATATTCCTTATAGGCCATCGAGGATTTGGGAGATCAGTACAGTTCGCTCTTTGAACTGGAGGAGAGATGAATAAAATGATTCCATCTGTTTTTTAACTTGTCATTTGTAGTCGCGCAGGAGGTCTACGGCCCTTATCCAGCGCGTCCTTATCACTGAATTTTGGGCACTAATAAAAAGAGCTTATTTGCTCTTAAACCCTTTTTCGTTGTGCGTTTCGGATATGGTTCATCGTACGAATATTAGAGAAAAAACTTAATACAGCATATCGCGTCAAGTGGTATCTACCGTAATATTGGTGCTCAACAATGCCTTTTTAAGCAACTATGTTGCGATAGATACCAATTGACGTGATACGTTGTATTAAGTTCTTTTCTCTGATATTCCGATGTAGCGCCATGCCTAAAACGCAAAAATAAAAAGAAACGTTTTAATAAGTGAGCTCTTCTTATTATTAACCAAAAAGCGGTGATAAGGACGTGCTCAATGATGTTCGTATGCAAATAATGACAATATGCCAGATAGGAATGTAATCGCGTGACGCATGATGGAAAGTGGTGGGATTCACTGGCCAGTCTAGGTGAGAATTTTAAGAGGTTTCTCATTTCGGTATAGAAAATACCGTACCCTTTTTTTCCTTCTCCGCCTCAAAAACTCAACGTAAGAGCAGTTGTAATGCACGTGACATCCTTAACACCACTGGCAGAAAGTGTACACATTTTGGAGTGATTATATAGGGTTACGAAAGACTTCTGGTCGCTAAAATGTGTTAATGTCAATACCTAATTTTTAAATGCCGATGACGAGTGAGTCGCAAAAAAAGCTCGAATAGTGAGAATGAAAGGCAGAGATAGAGAGAGAGTCAGACAGACAGATCTAAACATTGTCTTCATTTTTGTCTAATTCATTTAGTCAAACGGAATTCGTAGGATTGCAGACGTATTAATTAATAACTTATATTTGACAGGTTCCAATCAGCTTTCTATATTATAGCTGTTCAGATGTACAATATGTTATCGATTTCAAAGCTATATAACACCATCTTCAGATATGATTTTCACGATTGGGCAGTCAAATGGATACGCGAGAATGTAACTGTATCATTTTAAAATCGATAACATAGTGTATACGCAGCTGACTGGAAAATGCCAAACGCCGAAAAAACCTGACAGCGTTCCCAATGATAAGAATATGGAAGTAACTTCATTATTTTTGTTTATTTATTATTCTTTTTCGGAGTCTCTTTGAAATCATGGTCCCGGCGGAGGTTCGAGTCCTCCCTCGGGCATGGGTGTGTGTGTGTTTGTCCTTAGAATATTTTAGGTTAAGTAGTGTGTACGCTTAGGGACTGATGACCTTAGCAGTTAAGTCTCACAAGATTTCACACACATTTGAACTTCTTCTTTTTTTTAAAAAAAAAAATCATATACAACGAGTCTTGGTATGTGCACTTTGTACCTCTATAACCTAGCTCAGCCGCTAGACATACTTTAGTCAGATCAATTGGAAAAGCAATCGCGCTGTGGGTAAAATTCGATGAGGCGTGGGAGAAGGAGCAGCGCTGCTGGGCTGCTTGCCACGCCGTGAAACCTCGCGAACTCTCTACGCAAGTGCCCGCCGCGTTGCACGCAATACGTCAGAGGCGAGTTTGGAGCGCGCAGCGAGATTGAGCGATGCGCGCGCCGGCAAATTTGTCAGATATTAGGCGGGGGAAGGAGGCGCGCCCCGTGTGATTGCATTACCAGCGGGCCCCGCATAACGGTTTAACAACATTTTCCAACATAATTTGTCTCCGCTTATTATTTTCCGTAATGGATTGAGAGCTGCAATTAGGTTGGCAGCAGTGCGGCGGCGGCGAGGCATCATCTTAACGCAATTCATTAGGGGCGGTCGGCCAGCTGGCGCGTGCGTGTGCGTGTGTGTGGTGCGTGGCGCAGTGCGTGGCCGCACGCGCTTCGCCTCGCCTCGCATCGTCTCGTCTCGTCTCGTCTCGCGTGGCTTGTTAACAAAACGCCCTGGGCGGTCGGCGGCGGCGGCGGCGGCGGCGGCGACGGGTGCGCAGCTAATTCACCACAGCAGTCCGGTACGCCTGCGGTGGAGCGCGCCTGCCTGCCCGCAGCCATCCTCCGCGTCATTTCTCCGCTACGTCGCTACGGCGGCGTTGGTGGTGGTGATGGTGTTATGAACAGGGCGGTCAACAGCGGAGAACACCAGCGCCCTTAGGAAACTAATTCGAAACGAATATGGTTAAATTTTTTGAAAACATTGTGCCAAATGGTAAAATATAGAACGTAATTCTAAGTCACCCTGCAACATTTTCTCTCACTCTTACTCACCCTTTCAACCCGAACAACAAACCACATGAGCCTCAAGTCGGCGTGTTGTTAAAATTCGACGTACGATCAAAAACTAATGTTTTTTTTCTTTTTTAATTTCCCGGGATTTTATGCATCTGATTTTCGATTTTATTTATGTTGTTGGTACACATGTTCTTGCTCGTATTTTTCAATTTTCAGCTGTTTTGAATATATAGATTATTGTTGAGAGTCCAAAAGGTTAACCTCTTTTGGAATGCTCGGCGAATTTTTACTTTAGAAAAAGATGGTTCAAAGAATTTGGAATTAATTTTGCTCGAAAGATGGAATTAAGCGCAGCACCGCAATCGAAATATCGACTGTGGCATTTGGAGAATCTTCTATGAGTAAGCTAAGCGTTTACGAGTAAAGCGTTTCACAGAGGGTCGAGAAGACGACGACGGCTCTGGGCGCCCTAGCATATCAGTCACTGACGACACTGTGGAAGAAGAAAGAAAATGGTTCTGGAAAATCGACGAGGTTGCTGATGACGACGGCGTATCCTCTCGTTTATGCCAAGTATTTTTTCATATGTTTGTGTACGAGACCTGTCATAGTAAAGTTATATCAAAACTGCTGAACTTCGCGCAGAAATGACGTCGCGCAGACATCGCCCAGGAACTTTTCGCTGACTACGCTCATCTTTCTCTCCACTGTAAATTCGTACTCAGCAGTAGGAATTTCTGCTTTAGCACGATACGCTTCTCAAGCTTTTCCGATAAATCGAGGTTCAGAGTGTTAGAAGCCTGTTGAGCAGACACGAGAGCGCCAGCCGCCGATAAATGGCTTCTGAGCAACCTGCTAGAGTGAAAGGATACAACACTGTCTTTACTGTACTCGAATTTTCGGAAAGAGCCAGTACATCCAAAAAACTTCCATTCAGTTTCACTTCTTTGCCATTTGTACAAAATACTCATAAAAGAGCAGTCAAGCTTTTGACCAGGAAGGTCTTGCTGAGGACAGATAATTTTGTCCAGTATACTGTGGATGGGTATGATGTAGGTCAAGTTACTGCTGTGGTTTTCGTTCACGCCACAGGAGCTTACGATACCGTCAGCTGTGAAAGGTGGCTCCGTAATCTGTATTCAGTCGCAAAAGGTTATCGCTTAATACAGCTCATCAAATGTTGGCAGGAAATTACGCGATACTTTGTCATCACACAAAGCAAGACAAGCGTATGGAGGGTTCAGAAAAATGCGCTTCATTTGCATAGGATACGGCGAGTGTTGTTCAAGATGAAGCGATTGAGGGAATGGAGATAAAGCTGCCAAGACGTCTTGAACACCTGGCCAAGTACCGTTATGTTAACCATTTGAAGCCAAATCCTGGAAAGATGCAAGTCTGCGCATTTCATCAAAGAAATAGGGAAGCTAGTAAAACACCAAACAGCACTTGGAGAGAAGAACAACTCAACTGCCACACTCCCAAATATCTCGGAGTCATAACAGGCCGTTCCCCTACATTCAAAGCTCACTGAGAAGAAACCCTGCTCAAAATATCCGCACAGAACAACATCATCCGTAAAATTACAGGAACCAGACGAGGCGCTCAGTCAAAAATGTTTCTAATACCTGTCCTATTACTTTTGTTTCTCCGCAGCACCAGCCTAGCAAAATTCTCTACATGTCAGACAAGTTGATAAAGCTTTGGACAAGACCGGACCCATTGTGAGCGGTTATCTTACGACCAACTCCTGTCAGTATACTGTACCATATTGTGGGCAAACATATACCAAGTATTCCCAGGAAAGCAGCTTCAGAAGTGAAGAGCAAGAAACAGGACACCGATCCCACACGTTCAATTTTTGACATGAGCCTCAGCGACCAAAACGGAGATCAAGAAAGACCTCCATGCAGACAACTGCACCTATTCCTTCACCCCTCCCCTCCCCCCCTCCCCACCCGCCCCCCGCAAGTGACTCGAAGAATGGGATTTTGGCGAAATTCTTTGTCCGAAAGAATGTTAAAGAGGAACCAGTTGTAGGATCACACCTGCCTTATGTTACAGTCTGAGAACCGGGGTTTCACCATGCAAAGTCAACCTCAGGAAATGGGACCTCACCAGTGATGATGAAATTTGTCACTCTGATGATCTATAGGATCAACAACACCTGTTACTCTGCAGGAACCTGTCGGTCACATGCATTACCAGTCATGCTGATGCAACTAACAAAACAGCAGTCAGGGTTGGGCTCTCCACAGAACATGAGGAGAAGGATCTTACTGTCTGTTTTCTTATCTTCCTGACTGTATTGTATAAATATGTATTGTACACATTAACTCCTGTGCTATAGCGTTATTCCTCTGTGGCCGAGTGGTTCTAGGCGCTTCAGTCCGGAACGACGCGGCTGCTACGGTCGCAGGTTCGAATCCTGCCTGGGGCATTAATGTGTGTGATGCCCTTAGGTTAGTTAGGGTTAAGTCTAGTGGATTGATGACCTCAGATGTTAAGTCCCATAGTGCTGAGAGCCATTTGAGCTGTAGCGTTATAACTTTCTTAAATAACCTCTATAATTGAAGCTTGGCATGTAATTAATCTCTGTGTATACGTTATTAATTCCCCTTGTCCTGGACGCGTAAAACAAACAAATGAATTCTAATCTTCCACCAAACATATGTATCACTACAACAATAATAATAACGATAATTATAGTGATGAACTGGAGGCGCCTGACTACAAAGATAAATTTAATGTGCTCTTGAAAAAAGAGTCGTTAACGGAACCACAAAGGGGACTGAAATATCATCATACGAGCGTTTGGAAGAAGGGGAAAAAAATAAAAGACCGATGTGGAGACGAGAACGCATTATGTGCAGATTGGTAGTCTTTCGTCTTTGCAGAGTTCGTACTGAAAAGAACTTTCATCTGTCGACACATTCTTGTGTTAGCCCAAGAGATGTGGAACCAGGCTGCACCTGTGTCAAATATGTATTTGTACTGCTTTTGGAGCGGTTACGTCCCCTTCTCGTGAAATGAGCTTGGCTCGCCTTCTTCCTGTCTGCAGTATCACAGAGCGCTTCATTTCAACACTAGAAGTGATCGAGTAGTTAGTGACCACTCAGAGCATCCATTCCGCACCACAAACAGATGCAGATCGAAGTTGGAGGGGTCCATGGAGTTAAGATTTCCCAGGAAAAGAAAAATCGGTGTACTAACCACTCATGTTAATTTTTATGAATATATTAAAATATACTTTGTATTTTAATGCCGTTATTAGTAAATTCGTAGGAATATGTGACATGTTAAATGTCGGGCTGACAGGAAATGATGTTTGTGGAGGATGAAGAGTGACTAATTTCCCAAAATATTAATCTGCGTCTGACAGTAGAGATACGTTAACTGTGTTTTTGAAATAAGAGTCGGTACCCGTTACTGGAACCACGAAGATGACTGAAAAATGATCACACGAGCGTTTGGTAGAAAATAAGAAAAAAAAATAGATCAATGACGAGATTAGAACGCATTACGTGCAGATTTGTATTCCTTGGCCTTAGCAGATTTCCCGAAACCACTTGAGAAGCTCATTTGAGACATCATAGTATGTACAAAATGGTTCAAATGGCTCTGAGCACTATGGGACTCAACTGCTGTGGTCATCAGTCCTCTAGAACTCAGAACTACTTAAACCTAACTAACCTAAGGACATCACACACATCCATGCCCGAGGCAGGATTCGAACCTGCGACCGTAGCAGTCGCGCGGTTCCGGACTGCGCGCCTAGAACCATAGTATGTACAACAACTATCGTCACGACAAAGACGGAGCTGTAGAGACCGCTCAACGACACCTAACTTTCCCATCTGAATTATCTCTAGAATCAGATTTTCACTGTACAGAGGAGTGTGCGCTGATATGAAACTTCCTGGCAGATTAAAACTGTGTGCCGGACCGGGATTTGAAATCGGGACTTTTGCCTTTCGCGGGCAAGTGCTCTACCAAGTTTGGAAAGTAGGAAACTAGATATTGGCAGAATTGAAACTGTGAGGCCGGGTCGTGAAACGTGCTCGGGTAGCTCGGATGGTAGAGCACTTGTCCGCGAAAGGCAAAGGTCCCGAGTTCGAGTCTCGCTCCGGCACACAGTTTTAATCTCCCAGGAAGTTTTAAGATGTCTCTGCTTCCTTCCCAATTCCAGGAATTTGAGAAGAGTAAAAATAGGTTCTAACATTCGGCTAAATAGCTTTAGCTCAGATTCCGTACGAAAAACTGACAAGAAGTCCAGTTAGAATAAAATAGTGCAGTAGGCAGATTCCACTTATTGACGTGTGTTTTGTACATAGCTTCAGTGTTATCGTTTGCTTAAAAATATGTTCCGAATGCAAGTACTTGCAATTGAACTGTCTGTTATATACTTTTTTCGTCAGAATGTTTAAGATAATTTAAATTTAAAAAATGCAATGAAAGTGCGATAACACACTCTAAATTAAGTGATACACTCCTAGAATATGTCTTACTGGTGTGTTGCACGCAGCGAGCAAGAGAAAATCACGATCTACAACTAGATGCCGAGTTCGTGTTCTGGCAGCAAGGGCAGTTTTGGGCAAGCTGCGGAGTTCGGGCGTTGTGCGGGTAAAAGTTACAGAGTTCATGTCAGCCGGAGGATGTACCTGTGTATGAAATATTATCGGTATTCTTGCCGCATCAGTTTCGAGTAAACAACTGAGTTATCTAGACGACCATCGTCTCCACCGTCAGACTATAGTGAGAGGTACTGTGAACTCTGAGGTCCAGCGTTCAGAACCTGGCTGACGTACACAGGAGACCTCTTACAAAAAAGGTGTAATACTCACTTCCATACGCTACTACTGTATAGTCCTAGTGCTAGATAAGATAACAATACACTGTTGAAACCACTACGCGTACCTGTAAGTTTAGCAGCAGTTGTTATATCTTTAGTGATGCGTCAAAACGGGCTCAAGATGCTGAGACTATACAGAGTTCTTTAGTTATTTGATCGCAAAATGGCTTTCGGATTTTCAGGGCGTCTTCAGGTTGTCACCTGAAAATGGCCTAAGATGCGGAAAGCCGACTCGTGAACAAAAATTATGATTTTGAGGAATTTAATGTTATTAACACGTTCTACCAATCACCGACGGGAAACTCAGTTAGCGTTAAAATTATAACTTAATCTTAATAACAGCTACATTTATCTAGTCAAATGAAGTTTTTATTTAGGCCTATGCAGTTGTATGTTACGAAAGTCATGTTCCATGAAGAGTTTAAACATTGGGTCTGTGATTAAAGCAAAAGCATACATGCCATACGGATGCAAAAAAAGCTGCACAGTATCATTGGACACACACGATATTTTATGATGTTTTTCTATTCTTTCTTGGTTTTTACAGTTTTTCGATATGTCTTTAGACAATAACTCATCTGTTCTCATATCATTTCTATTATTATGCTAGAGTTGCTATTGTCTTCTGACAGTGATACATCTATTCTTACGTATCTAGCATATATATCTGTCTATTACGCAATATAGTTTTTATTGGGGTTGTGGAACTATCCCTGATCAAATACTTCTGAAGTACTTTGTTTGCTCATGTTTTATATAAAGCATTAACTAGTCAACATATTGTTCAAAATATCTTCCCTCTGCTTCTTCTATTCCAGGAAAAAAGCTATTACAATGAAACGAATCCAAGTTTTCTCACTTCTGGATAGGACATATTTAACAGCAATTATCCAAGTTCAATGATTCTCACTCAGTAGCCGGACGCAGTTAGAGAACAAAGATTTGTACTTTTCAGTAGTTATTGTATGACCTTTTATCACAATATTCCCACTTACAACTTGTTTCCTTAAAAAGACGATTGTGCGAAACGTTTTATTTGTTGCATTTGCAAAATACTGCTACAGTTGGATATTCACCATATTTTTCTATCTGTACTGATGGAAGATGACGCCACATTCTATTACATTTCACTGCTGCCATTACGAGCACGACATGTGAAATTTCACGACAATCATCAGCGATGATTAAGTTCCGCATCTACAGTTACCTGCTTCTGCGCCATGCGATTGGCTATAAGGGACTCAACGTTGAATGTACGAAATATTTCTAATGCTTCACAAAATATGTAATGGACGGATCGAGATAAGAAGAGCGAGTAGCCGAAAATTTCGAGGGAGTTTCTCCGTCATTTGCAACTTGTTCTTCGTTGAGGTAGAAAGAAAACGGTAATTACATTGTGATCACAAAAACCATTAATCCCAATGTCCATCGTAATATACGGTGCAACCTAACTCAAGTAATCGATAGACATTTACAACGATTGGAGTTAGAGTGTCATGTGCCGTGTGAGACAGTAAGACGTTTTATTACAGTTATTTACCTTCCCAAAACGGGCTTTAAGCCTGAGCCAACCGGTCCACGGCGAGGCGAAATTCTAGGAACACTGGAGGAAGGAGGTCTTGCTATTAAGACGCCGTGCTATTTGGCAAGTTGTCGTGTGGAAATCTGAAGAGGCGAAGAAGAGTGAAGCAACCGTGTGTTACGTCTGCGAACATCACAACAAGACATTCATTATGTAAAGCAACTCTTCTTCTCGACACACAGTTTCAGAAAGATGATGTAGAACTGAATATCGAATGAAATAAAAAGATACTTGCTTTCACAGTATATAACTGCAGTTGACTGAACTGAGAGCCTGATGAAGGGTGCGGGAGTGATCAACTTGGAGGCTGCCCCACCCAAAAACTGTACCACGCTCTCGCCTCTACGCACAGTGGTTACAGTTCTCTTTTCCTTCAACTGTTAACACGGTAATGCGTTTGGTGCTTACTTCAGGTCTAGATGTCAGTTGCCAGTAACACCTACTTCAGTAGTTATGACCTTTTCTTTACGTTATCGACCCCTCGTAAATGGCAGGTTGTCCTTCATCCAGAATGTATCTACTGTGCTGGCACTGACTGCTCCGGCCTGGAACCAGACACACCTGGAAACTGTCAAAAACACTCCAGTCCGTTCTTCGCGGCTTTTCTTCTTACGCCACAATTTTAGGTTTCAAAAAAAGATTTATTTTTTATTACACACATGTGCTGATGCAACGGCTTACTTTTAGGGCAGAACACTGAGAAAGTTTTCAGACTTTCTTGTTTGCCTTTTTTATACAAGTTTATGTTGCTTCTCTAATCTTGTGTACCAGATAGCTGGGAATGCAACCAAGACTAAATGCTAATTTTTCTTCTATGCCCTTCTCACTCTTAGTAATGAAAGGGGGAGAGGCGAAGGAAGAAATGGCAACTGCCCGGACGTCCGGTAGTAGCTCTGGACGTACGTTTGTCGCACAGAGCACACGTATCTACGTAGTACACGTATCCGCCTATGCTGATATTAGTATTAGAAATAGGAAGTATAAAAATGGTTTAAAATTAAGTGTATATGTTGCGTAATTTGAATTAAAAAGTAAGAAAGTATTATGTACCTCTTTAGGTAATACGAAAATACATTACGCTCGAACAATACAATTATAGCAAATTCCAGTGTAGTCTCATAGGTCCAGATGCCTTTTTTCTTTTCTATTATTTAGGACGGATCACCTTGATGTGCTGACATAGAAATAAATATGTATAAATCTTACTCTCGATTATTTGAAACCGCTGATATAATTAAGTAGCACATTGCTTGTAGCAGAGAGAAAATTACTGCTACAGGATTACTTGCAATACAAGGCTGTTTCGTTCACTACATTAACTTCGTTACCGCTACGTGTTTAGGTTATTTTATTCTTGGCTATGCATCAGTATCCTCACAGTCTTGCTTCATTATTTACTGAGCTGGCTGCGTGAGGGCAACTATACTCTGTGGTACATACTGCCACAGTGCAGCCGAAAGGACTAAAATAGACGTAACACCATCTTGCAATTATGGAGTGTGGGACTGCAGGTAGTCGATGAATTGTAAAAATAATATTTCAACAGCCGTTATTTGTATAGCTTTCTATTTGATTACAAATTTCGACTCGTCAACGGAGGCATCTTCAGGCCCTGTAGCACGGACGACAAAAAAAAAACACCCAGTGATACACGTATATGATAAGGAACCAAATGTGCGCCCGGTTGCCGTAGAAGACTTCACAAGCAATGTGTGCTCTCCACAGATGTAACAACATGTGAAGGGCACACATTACTCATGAAGTCTTCTACCTTAACCGGGCACAAATATTGGCTCCCTGTGACATACATGTGCAGTTTAGATGTACAGAGCCTGAAGATGACTGTGTTGATGAGACGAAACTAGTAGCTTAAATAAAAAGCTACAAAAATAACAGCTGTTAGAATATTATTTTTACAAAATGAATAAAATGTCTGGCTGTTCAAACCTTAAATGAAATGGTGCAACAAAAAGACAACTGATAACGTCTCTGTTGCCATGTCGAAACGTATCGCGCTAATGTTACGGAAAAAGTGAAAGCTTGATTGTAATTCGACACTAGTTACAAAAACTGTTTTAGATTTGAAATAATGTACATTGTGTTCCGGTGGAGAAAAAAATACTTTTGTGCAATCTAAATGCCGACTTACATTCCTTACGCGGACTCGGCTAAGGCGGCAAGACGTTACAACGGAGAAAATTTAAGAGTCTTACTTGTACCGGGTCTTTCCAGAAGCCTGTTGTTCCGGAAAGTTAAATTCCCGACCGTACCTTCTGTAAAAGCAGAGCGATAAACGTTGCAGAATTTTAGAGTAGCTACAGCTCCATAAAATGAGACGCTATAGTTGTAAGTGACAATCCTATCCACGTACGTACTTCGTCCAGACGCCTCTTTTGGATAATCAGAAAAAGGTTATAACCCCCTTTCTTTATAAATGGAAAAATTGACTGGAGCGTCGGAAAGGTGTTTGTAGCGCTGTAAGTGGCTGTGTATTAGGCTGATGCTGGAGTCCGGTGTCGTGCAAGCATCGTACGCACCGTGCCAGGGGAAGGGCCGGCGAACGGAAGCCTGGATAGGGAACAGCAGGCCGCGACCGCAGCGCACAAATTCTGTTAAGTGCAAACTAATTTGTGTCGTTGGCCGCCAGGTATCTGGCGGGGCATACCTGACACACTTGAGGGATTATTAATTATGTTTTCAGCGGGCGCAGGTGCATGTAATTTGGTCGTCCCGGGCGCGCCGTGCATTATGCAGCAGATCAAACACGCCGGCTCCTTTCCGCGCAGCCAACCGGGACAGTAAACACGACGCAGCTCAAACAGCGCCGCCGCCTGTCTTTCCTGTTTACAGACGGCCGCACTTCTCACGCCGGCGTGCGCCGAGGCGCGCGGCCACCTCTACAGGGTTCCCACCGCGGTTTTCAGCAGCAATTTTAGGTGTGCGGAGCGTCGACAATTCGCCATACACTGACGGAGTAGTTGGCACTGGTTTCATTAAATTACTGTTTACTTCATTAAACTATCGTTAACGCTTTTTTTGTTGTTGTCCAGGTGCGGTTTCACACTGACAAGGAGACTGGTTAAAAAAAAATGGTTTAAATGGCTCTGAGCGCTATTGGACTTAACATCTAAGGTCATTAGTCCCCTAGAACTTAGAACTACTTAAACGTAACTAACCTAAGACATCACACAATACCCAGTCATCATGAGGCATAGAAAATCCCTGACCCAGGCGGGAATCGAACCCGGGAACCCGGGCGCGGGAAGCGAGAACGTTACCACACTACCACGAGCTGCGGACGAGTGTACTGGTGCCCCAATTGCGCAGTAGGGGACCGTTTGCTTCTTTTGCAACGCATTTAACACATTCGCCTGCGAAGTTAACAATTTGTCCAGCTCATCTCTCAATGCCGTCCTGAACTCTTTGATCAAGGAATTTACCTTCAGGCCATTGGACAGTTATACTGTCTTTGACAACTGTTTGAATAAGTGAATCGTCAAGTCACAGAGAGAGAGAATACAATGAAAAAAATAGCCTATGATGGCAGAACATAATGTTGCGTCACCATCAACCACCTTGTTATATCCTCTGATAGCCAGGAGAAACTTTACGTTCACTCGTTGTGACTTTAGAATTTCTTCAAGAACAATCTCTATATTTATAAAGGAAAACCAGTAAAAAGAAAGAATCTCCGAGAATACTACGTTGCCCATTATCCCAATCAGATTCGGAATATTCTTTAATGAATAATAACCGACATTAATACACTGTCGCACTATAAAGCCCGAAAGGTACACAAAAAATCGTATGTTTATTAAAAGAAGTTATGTACTATTTATATGTTTCTTGTTTTATTTTAGTTGTCAGTTAATTTATTACAATAACGGCGAACTACGTAATCCTGAGATAAGGAGAATTGTTAGTACAAAAAGGTCGTGAAAGAAACGTTTCAGTATGCGTGTTGACGCTCTGCACAACCTCAACACATTAGGGAACTTTGTTGCGACAGCTCAATTTTTTTTTTTTAAGCTACAGATAATGGGCGTGTTCCACTGAGACTGCTATATAACCTGCTTGATTTACTGGTATTGTTCGGCTGTATACCTATATAATACCTATGTTTTTCACGTAGCGCAGGACAACTCAAGTAGGCGTTTCTTCATGCATCATTTAATGACTTGGTATTGTCGCATGAATGTCGCGCCACGAAACTGATTTACTGAAACGCGGGATCATGTAACAAAATGCAAGGTACTTCTACAGTATGGTTTATTCCAGCTCAAACGTATATAAAACAACTTGCCTGTTTTGCTGTCAACTAGGGCTACATACGACAAACGTGCCATTTTACGTGGTTGCATTAAAAACACGCTATATTATAGAAAAAAACATGTTACCAACTGTTCTACTTCAAACCCTACTACTTATTTCAATTCAAAACAATGTGTTGCTCGTTCCTAAAATTACACTCGTACTGATCGTTGTCTACGACCTATTGAGACAGAAGTACAAGGAAAATGATTGACAGTCAGTTCTCTTGCTGTTCAGAAAAGAAATTGTATGCACAAAATAAGAGCTATATGTCTTATTCCGTATTCAGAAATAGAATATATTTCGTCGCACTGAATGCCGGACAAGCGAGGAACTGTCGCTTGACCATTTTTTATGCAACACTAGATCAGAATGGTATTGTTACCGTGATTAATGAGGTCTCAAAAACGTATTCCAAACAAGCTGACGGCTTTGATGTTCTCAACAGAAAAAAAAAAAAAAATAAATAAATAAATAAATAAATAAATAAATAAAAATGTAAACAGTGACTACGACTTCCCTCGTGTTCCATTAAGAAGGCTCGAAGTATCCTAACATGTCAAACTCTAAATATTCACTCATATCTTTTTGGTAGCTAACCATCTGCTCTCTATTAGTGTCGCTAATAAATTCATCTTTTTAGGGGCAATTGTATACGAGTTTTGCTAATTGGGGAGCAAAATAACTGATGATGTTCGAAGTAGAGGGGTTATAAAATGTAGAGTGGCTATGGCAAGGAAAGCGTTTCTGAAGAAGAGAAATTAGTTAACAACGAATATAGATTTAGGTGTCATGAACTCTTTTCTGGAAGTATTTGTATTGAGTGTAGCCATGTATGGAAGTGCACCAATGGGCGATAAACAGTTTAGACAAGAAGAGAATAGAAGCTTTCGAAATGTGATGTTACAGAAGAATGCTGATGAATAGATGGGCATATCACGTAACTGATGAGAAGGTACTGAGTAGAACTGGGAAGAAGATGAATTTCTGGTACAACTAGAATAGAAGAAGGGATCGGTTGGTAGGACACATTCTGAGACATGAAGGGATCACCAATTTAGTACCGGAGAGAACGGTGGAGGGTAAAAATCGCAGAGGGAGACCAAGAGATGAATAAACTAAGCAGATTCAGAAGGATGTAGGTTTCAGTAGTTATTCGGAGATGAAGAGGCTTGCACAGAATAGAGAAGCATGGAGATCTGCATCAAACCAGTTTCTGGACAGAAGACCACAACAACAACAACTACAATCTTTTTTGATAGCTAACAATCTGTTCTCTATTAGTGTTGCGAATAAATTCATCTTTTTAACGGCAATTATTTGAGATTTATATGAGCAAAAAGTCGTAATTCACATCTGTGATAATGACTGAGAGAAATACTAGTAATATGCGAAGTAAATATGCACAGTAATTCGAAAAACAGCTTGCGATGTACAATTTGAACAAAGCAACAAGTCTGTTATGTGCAGATACATCTGTTGGCACTTTGCTGAGACAGGAAAATACTAGGAAGACTGCCCAATGCAAGCTGCGTGTGCAACGTCAGGAAAGAGGCAGTAACAGCGTGGATGAGCGTAAGACCGGATTGGAGTGCGAAGTATAGAACGGTCCACATCAAGCTGCGTATATCAAATGACTCATGTGACCTGTTAGCACGGTAGTGGGAGAAACAAAGTAACACCGAAAAGACAACTGGAGGAGGATTCCCAGCCAGCAGTGATGCAAAAGCATTCCATAGCATCGATAAGAAGCTACCGTCGCGCTTCAAATCACAGCACTGCTGTTAGTCAAAAGCGAAGTAGTAATCGATAAAAGGAAACAACGCTAAACGTTACGTACAAAATTACTCGGGATATAGAGTCAAATGTTTTAAATGGAAAATCTTTTGTTATTCATTGAGTCTGAGCGACTTGTGTATTAGGGGGTGAAATCTCGTTTTGTAACGACTGCAGACAATTATTTCCATAGACAAGATGTTACTTTGCGAACAAGCTGTTTGGACAGTGACGTAATTGTGTAGCTTTATGAGGAGAACATTGCAAATTTTACAGAACACCACAACAATACTCCACTTACAACAGCAGTAGCCCCGTTTCATGAAGACGTCTGGAATGTGTGCAAAAAGCACTTATTTGCAGTGCGAGGTATTAGCAATAAAAAAAACCTACGAGACATCGTGTTAAAGTGACATAATAAGCGACTTAATTAGTGATTAATATTTGCGACTTAACTGATCTGAATGAAAAAACAGAGCCCAATTACACTACTGAGGATGATGAGTAATACGTGGATTCGCTGCTGAAAGGCGCTGAAACAAGTGTTTTCACAGAACACTTATAGACGTAGAAGTGGATGTTTTTGGTGTATCTGTGTATGTACGGCTAGGTGAAATCTCACAATAAAGGCGTTAGTGCCGTCGGATTTGTCAAGTTTCTGCAGAAAAAGGTATTGGATTCGTCGCCTCTAATTCCATTTGGTAATAGATGGCGTGTTAGAATAGAGACAACAGTCCGAGATACAGCAATTATTGTTGTAAATGAAGGTAAGGTGGACGTCGGAGAACATGGTAGCAGTTGCAAACTGTTGTCGTGACGTATACGGATAACAAGAGAAGCTCTCAGGCAATGACACGGAATGGAAATGAGTTAAGTGCCAGTTGCTGTCGATTAGGAAAGCAGCAGGTGCAGCGAGAATCGTAAGGCAGAGACAAGTGGGCAATAGGGAGTGGGAGCAGGTAGGCTCGGCCACGTGCGGCGGCACGTGCGCGTGTTTACCGGCGCGGCGCGGCCACGTGCGCACCTGGCACGCCCCCGCACCGCGGCCTCCCCCACCCTGCCCCCCAACCCATTCATTTACGGCAGCGACAATGTGCGAGCTGTCGACTGCCCACCTCTCGCCTCCGCTGACGGGTCGCAAGCTGAGATCGCACTGCCGGAAACGACGATAACAGACGGCGGATCATCCCTCTGGCTACGTCGCCAAGCAAATAACGCAAGGAATACGCACGTTACTGGATTGGTGTTCCACTCAGGAACACAAACAGTGTATGCCTGGTAATAAAGACGGCAGTTTATTAAAAAAAAAAAAAAAAAAAAGAAACTGATAAACACGTATCTGGTACCTTTGAGAGACGGATGTCTGTCATTACTACGTCTACAGTTCCTAGTAGCATCTTCTTTCGCTAATCGATCCTAAACAACACAGACCCAGTAACTGAAAGGCATAAGCATAGGCGGGTTGTAATTCGTACTAAGAAAATCTTTATAAAGAGATATTTAGTTAGTTTTCTAACACGTCGACGACAAAGGTACAGCGTGTTAACATCAAACGTTATCGTTCCCCATGTCAGTGGAGTCGGGACACTGATTTTCATCCGTATAACAAACAAAAACAATCACAAGTTGGTGGTAACAAGGCAGCAGGTCCGTTGTTAGAGGCCCACATTAAAAGATGCGCAACACTGAAGACAGTTTTGACGACATTCAAAACTAAGTAATCAGAAAAGAAAGAAGGGTGTGGAAGTGCGAACGAGTGGCTCACCTGTTTCACAAATAGGTCTCAGCAACGTCGTATTAAGACAAATAGGAGCTCTCATAATTTGTAAACATATTTTCGACGAAGACGAGCAGGAGAAAAATTCGTCGGGCACATTTTCTACTCGGAGCGATGCTGCGAAATACCTGCTCTGGTCGACGGGCGGCTGCAGCGCCCAGGAGCGCGCGGCGGGTAGCGGCTCCTCCTTGAGCGTGGCCTGCCCGCGGTGGTGGTGGTGGTGGTGGTGGTGCAGGCCGGCGGCCACGTCCTGGTGGTGGTGGTGCAGCCCGAAGACGAGCCCTGGCGCGGGCGGGCCCGGCCCCGCCGCCGGCCCGCGGCCGCCCACGCCGCCTCCCGCGCCAGCGCCGGGCGGGCCGTACAGCTTGCGCCCCCAGACGGGGTCGAGCTCGACGGGCGCGGGCGCGGCTAGCCCCAGCCCGGGCCACGGAGACGCCGCCGTCGTGACGCCGACGCTAACGCTGGCTGCCACCGTGATCTGGTCTCGCGCACACGTCCGCCGGCCGTCGCGCGCGCGGAGGAACAAGCCGGCGCCGCGCCGCTCCGCGCCCGCCCGCACCGCGGCCCGCCCCCACCGGCCGCTCCCCGGGGCGGGCCGACACGCCCCCGCCGGCCGCGCGCGCCAATCACCGGCCACGCGCCGGCCAATGGGGGCCGCGCCTGGTCCCGCCCCGGGCTGCCATACATTAGCATCTGCTTGCTCCCCGCCGGCTGCCGCTGGCGGGCTCTGGCGGCAAACGCGCGCCCCACGCTGGGAGCAGCCGCAGCTTCGCCACTCGGCGCCCCGAGGCGCGCGCTCCCGCACTGCACAGCTGCGTGCGTTCCTGCTCCGCGTTACACCTGTCCGCGTCGCACAGTTGCTTCTCGCCGAATTTCATACGATGACCGGTTTTGCAATCACACAATACTTTGACACTCGTATAATTTACTACTAAAACTATTTCATTGCGTCTCTAGTTCTATGACCCACATGTCGTCCTCGCTCATTGCCTTGAAATTAGTAAATAAAAATAATCAGCCTTTACTTATGAACTGTCGAACAGGAACAGATGGAGAGGAGCTGACACACACGCCAATTTTCAAACGTACTCAATCAAATTTTCGAATTTTCTAAGATTTCTCCACCAGATTTTAAACACAGGTGCTCTAACAATGGTAAAGATATCCCAAGTACGTGATCAATGCCATATTATTTAATTTATTTATTCCTTTATTAAGGATGACCAGGCAGTATTTTACATCAGGCGAATACCTGCACATACACTCAAGTTTTGTGCATATTTGATTCAGTTACAGACAACTGAGATATTATATTCAGAGGAAAACTATAATTACCAATCAAAAATTAGTAGTAAATAATAATAATAATAATAGCAGACTTTAAGAGAAACAGTAACATTAATTACTTTAGTGCTTTTGAGCCCACGGTTAATACCATCAGGAAAGGAAGGCACAAAATTGTGAGGGTTGATTTAGCTACTCGGTTTTCGATTTACAAGGTCCTACTCAAATGTTAACTTAGTGTCATCGTCAAAAAGGATACATAACTGTTGAACAACATTGCAAAAGGTATTACACATGCAGGGATGTAAGCACGGAATAAATATCTTCTTTGTCGTTGGCATTGTCATGTTACTCTAAATGTTAAACTTAAGCAGGGTGTGTTGCATATGAGGTGAAAGAGAACATCATTATCAAATAATTGAACGTAAAAGTATCAAAGATATTACTGCTCTTCTAATGAGCGTAATTATTTGATAACGATGTCACGGTCTTGCACTTTATAAACACGTATACACACGCTGAGTTAATTTCTGGTTTATTCACTTTGTTGTTTAATTTTAACATCTTAATTTACGTTACCATTACACTATCAAAGATGATATTCATACTGTATTCTCATCACTTTTTACGTAGAATATCTTTTGCAGCGTTGTTCACCAATTTGAGGACGATACTCAGTTAAAATTTCATGAAACACCGTAAGGCGGAAACCAGGCAAAGAAACAAATTAATACAGTAGAACATTTGTGGTTTTCATTTATGATTATGGTAATGGTCTACCGAGAGATTGCGGAAGGAATGCTAACATTAGAAAAGATTAAAAAAGGAAGACATCATGTTAGAAAAGAAGAAATGAGTGACAGTAACTCTTAACAAAGAGCAGAGTGTTTCGATAGTGGACTTCTCTGTAGATGGGGGGGGGGGGGGGGGATGTGTAGCTAGAGCGAGCCTCAGAAGAGGTGAATATTGACACGAGGTGAACCGTTATCCGTCTTATGAAGATGGAAAGGAGGCTGATATTTTGAGGAAAATGGTTCCAAAGTCGGTTTCCTGATACAAAACGTGATTTGGAGATATCTGTGTCATGTAGTCGCACATAGAGCGTTTTGTTACCTTCTGAAGGAGTATTTTTGGTGTACATTTTCTGATCATTTACTGTATCATGCTAATTTCTGATTCAGGGTTTGAAATGATTTTATCTTCAATTGCACAGTTATGAAGGAATTAAGAAATTTCTGCAAGAAGGTACGTGGGTTGTTAGGGAACTGGAGCAGATGAAGTTACGATTAACGCCTCGTCCTCATCTAGGTTGCTAGTGTCTTTCCCTTTACTGTTTTCATGAATTACAACACGACTTTCTGATTTAATTTAGTATTACGGACTACCTACAGGGCTTGTGTCAATGTTCAATGCCCTCTAGAGCTAGAGGGCAGTCAGATGGGAAACTACCAGCAGTTTAGAACAATCGATGAAATTTCATCCAAGTGAACCCTAAGGCATGTCCAGCATCATTTTCGAAATATTCAGAAGATCTTTATCGTAGATAAATATTATACCTTCCAGTGCAATATTCATTTCAATATTCTCCCTACAACAGCGGGAAAGAGTAGTTGTTTAAATGCGTGATTTCAGTTTGGAAACATGAAAAGGTTAAGAATGCAATTGTATCAACAGCCTCAAACTCCAACGAGAGCATCTTGCTTTTCATGGAGATAAACGAGTTCCAGCTACGTAGACCTCGCGCTAGCTGTAAAGGTTTCAACAATGTGTAGTCAACTGAACCACTTTCATTTGATCGTCCCTGTCAATTCCCGTAAGACACTTCCTCTGATTATCAATTTGCTTCACAACATATAACTGAGACACCCTTGACTTTTTTAGTTACGTAGCATCCGAAACATACCCTAATATCATCATTAGTACGCGTTGTGAAGTTCTGGTAATCCCAAAAAGCAGTAGTAAATATTTGGACAAAAATAATCCTGCAAACTATCAAACTGCTTTTCCCAGTGTACACAATGTGTAGGTGGTTAATGATAATAGTCTAGAACGCGTCCGCAATAGTTAACACCAATGATTTCTTTGACGTGTTACGGTGGAAATTGACCAAAAATACTCGTTCAGAAGGTAACAAAACGCTCTATGTGCGACTACATGACACAGATATTGTACTATTTATCGAGTAATCGAATTCCAATGGATTTCTTTTGGAACTCATATGGATCACCTCACACTTTTCGTTATTTAGCGTCAACTGCCACCTGCCACACCATACAGAATACTTTGGTATCTGTACATCGCTCAGCTTCCCAGTGATCTTGCAGCATCGCACGAAGGGTGCCATGAGCCTAACTCTTACCTCAGGACTCGGACTGGCTGCAGTGGAATTTGGATATCTTTAATATTTGTGACTGATCTACTTACCAGACAGCTGAGATGAACAAATGTGAGACACAAAACAGAAATACAGCTCAATAACCATCGCATAATGACGAATATGGAGAGATAGCGAAAAATTATTGGTTTTAGGGTGACCGCCTGTGCGGTCTTAGATTGCGATGTTTATGCGGCAACATTGAATGCGGTGTTTAAGCTGCAACATTGCTGAAGCCGATACATTGGATCTGTGTACCGAAGCGGCAAACGATCACAGATGTTTGCACTCAGACAACTTTTAAACACGTAACTTAGCAGGCTGAAAGCTTCAGTCTGTGAACACTTTCGTCACACTTCTACGAAATCAAATACATTGGTTTTTGAGCAGTGTTAACTTCTGGATAGTGTTAATCGTGGGTTATATTTAATTTTAATTACTAGCAGCCTTAACTGGAATTATTGTGTAAGAGCTTCTGAATAATAAAAACGGAAAGTTTTTTCGTTAAATATGAAACAGGAAAGTCTTTGACTTTTACGACGCAACAGAACAGTAAGAATGTATCATGTACATATTTTAGATGTGACTATGATGACATTTTACACTTTTTAATGGACATGAACATACGTCGCGTGACCGGTTCTTGAAATCAGTACTTAAAAGTTCACTTCTTTACCAGCAGTATTGTAGTGATAAAATTCTACAGCTTTTGCGTGAATAAATGGATATATAATAGATACTGATTAATTTGATAACTCAACGTTTTAAAATAATATTTTTCAGTGGATTTGAAATGTTTGCAGTTAACAATCTGTTCCAAGCAGCGGTGTTTTGTTTCGCCTACTTCCGCTTGCCGCCGCCAAGTTACTTCCTTGCACCATTGCCGACCGTGGTGGCCGAGCGGTTCTAGGCGCTTCAGTCCGGAACCGTGCAACCGCTACCGTCGCAGGTTTGAATCCTGCCTCCGGCATCGGATGTCCTTAGGTTTAAGTAGTTCTAAGTTCTAGGGGACTGATGACCTCAGATGTTAAGTCCCATAGTGCTCAGAGCCATTTTTAAGATTCGTCTGAGCAGCTGCCAGTATCCTTACGCTCATACGCAGAGTGAAAGTCACGTATGAGCAGCGCCTTTTCCCGCTTCTGGCTACTTCAAGTGTGGCTGTTAGCTGTATGAGCTATAGTAACAAGAGGCCAAATGCTACCAGGGAAAATTTTTCTGGAGCGCCCAAGCTGCCAGATTCGCGAATGCGCAGAGCAATCTGAGCTGTAGTTGGGGTAGTCTTCACGTGACCCGAGTTTACGTCTCGTGATTTTGCCGTTTTCTCTTCGTCTAAAGCTCTCGCGTCAAATGGAAACAAAACGAATTTCTGTTGGTGGGAGGTATCAAATGAATTAAATACATTCACGTAATCACGGAAGACTGAAATATGTTACTAGTTTCAGTTTTCTGATTTTACTTTATTTTCTCTTCGTCAGCATTCAAACGTTAATCGACTTGCAGAACAATGAAGTTATTTTGTCTGTTTGCTGAAGAAATTTGGCTTTTGTCAATATTTTCCTCAGAGGCAGTCACTTTATTTGAAACAAAGTGCTTCATTCCACACTATTGTCTAGTTTCAACTGTTCGCTCAATTTCAAGTGCAGATTTTAATTTTTTGACATGTGTGGCATTATTCCATAATAGAGAACAAAACATTAGATAATGCAGCAGTGGTACTCCAAGGAAAAAAAAACAAACAAAAAAACAAAAAACTGAAAAGCTTAATACTAGGTATGTCAGTATGAATCTGGACATACAAACCTGGAATTTAAGCCGAATTATGTATGCATTTAGTACAGTTTACCAAATTGCTATGCTCTTGGAATATTTTCTGATGTCTTGTTTCTTTTATGACGTAATGTAAGATCTCTTAATGGTATATACGTATGAACATACGCAAATGTTCACTTGCAGATGACGAAGCAGGCAAGTTTGGTCAATAGTATTGAATAAAATATTTTGTGTCAAATATGTTGACAGCTTCAGCAGAATTTTATAAGTTTGTCTTCAGTGCAACGAAATGTTTTTCGATCACAAGACATTTTTCAGCACTTGGCTGTTACCTCATCTAGGCTTGACGTTATTTCTTAATCAGTGTTGTTTACGTCTTAAATTTACAGAATTCTATTTTTTGGTAAATTATAAACTCGCAGCACACTGTCTTTTATCTTTGTGAGTCCCCGTATAGTTTTATATTTATTCCTAAAGTATAATAAAATTACCAGTTGAACTGTTTCTTAGCTTCACGGATAACCTTGTTAATTTTTTATGCTGTCTGAAATAGTCATTAAATAACATACTGTTATTTGTTCTGGTCTGTACAAGCAACTGTTTTTTTATTTTCCAAAAAATTAACGTTCCTTCTTACTAGATACTTGAAGTGCTGGAAAGTGAATTGGAAATGCTGCATAACAGTATCCAACAGTACGAATACAAAAGAATCTATGTTACATTCACTACACAGCAAAATATTAAGGTATTTTGAGCCTATAGAGTCTAGATTTGAAAACGGTATTAAGCCAAGAACTGCTTCCTGATTTTGGATTGTTTAGATGGATAGCAAGTGATAAAACAATTGCCGTAGGTGCAGTAACTCCATATGTCACCTCTGAACAACATGCCCCTGTGGTTTCCATGGCCACGTGATGCCCCAGTACGCACGCAATTGCAATCAAAAATGTCACGAAATGAGAATGAGCAGAGCAGACACGGAGCACAGGCTTCTTACGTCGTCATAGGTGTGCATGCGCAATAACACCTGTTGTCTGACGCTCTCTGGCACCTGCTCAAACGAATTTATAGTTTCGTGGAGCGGTGCGGAGCTAGCGAACTCGGGAAGCCACCTGCAGGTCTCGTGGAGATAGGGCGGCAAGTTGTGGACCCTCTGGCGCGGAGTAGTATTTTAAAGATCCTGTGTGCTCAACGAGGTTACCTTTCCGGCAAGAAATGCCTACAGAGCATTCGAAAGTACATTCCCTTGTGCGGCCATGAAATTCGCCTTAGGCATTTTACTGCTTCTCTCGGTGGGTGTGGTGGGTTATTGAGCATATAGCGTGCTTGTTTAATACAAAGAGGCTTCACAGGATAGCGTGGAGCCATTAGCCAGCTGGAGGTGGTTTTGGATAAAAGTGGCGACTTGGATAGGGTTAATTTGTGCAAGTAAGTCTCATTTGCTTCCTTGCAAATTTGAGAGTGATGTTCGTGTGTAACGCCTACCTTACTGACTTTGCACTACACTGCAGGGAAAATATAAAAAAATAGTACACTTGGAAAGACTTTTGATTCAATGACGCCGTATTACACCTGGAGGGCCGGCCGGAGTGGCCGTGCGGTTCTAGGCGCTACAATCTGGAGGCAGGAGACCGCTACGGTCGCAGGTTCGAATCCTACCTCGGCGATGGATGTGTTTGATGTCCTTAGGTTAGTTAGGTTTAATTAGTTCTAAGTTCTAGGCGACTGATGACCCCAGAAGTTAAGTCG
Source organism: Schistocerca gregaria (assembly GCF_023897955.1). Classification (NCBI taxonomy): domain Eukaryota; kingdom Metazoa; phylum Arthropoda; class Insecta; order Orthoptera; family Acrididae; genus Schistocerca; species Schistocerca gregaria. Next base: position 946,592,749 of record NC_064920.1, read on the forward strand.
CATAGTGCTCACAGCCATTTTGAACACCTGGAGGATTGTAGATGTACTGATAAAGTGCCAGTTGTGTCTACCCTGTAATAGAGAATGCTCAGTGTCATAAAAAGGCTTGATGCATGCAGGAAATCATGCCACAGAGACGCACTCGTGCTTCCCACAACCAACTCAGCAAGTTTGAAAGGGGTCAAAATGTGGCCTTCCGAGTGGTATGGTGGCCCTATCGAAGAACTGCCGCATAAGTTGGACGCTCTGCGTCAGTTGTGCAACAATATTGGTTATCAGTGGTCACGTGAACATTTTCACACCTGTAGACGGGGTTCTGGACGTCGTATTGCAAGGGCAGGAGTGGCAGATCGTACAGTTGCCACAGTACAAATAAGAGGGCTTGTGCGCCCAGACGTGTCAACACGAACTATTGCGAACAGGTTATTAGCAGTGAGACTACGGAGACACACGGCTCTAGCCCAAATGCTACTCAAGCCACAGCATCGACGTGCACGCTTCGACTGGTGGCGTTACAGTATCGCTTGGAAGATGGCGTGTAGTGGTCTTCAGCGATAAGGGCAGATTTTGCCCGTACGCAAGTGATTGTTTGCGCGTACCACGTAGACCTGGTGAGCGCTGTTTTGTAGAGTGCATTCATTGCAGGTATACTGGCCCCACCCCAGGCCTTAATGGTCCAGGGTGTGACAAGCTACAACTCTTGTTCATCTTTGGTGTTTGTGGAGGGGGCGCTAACCAGCGCTCGATACGTACAGAATGTTCCTAGACCCGTTCTTTTGCCGTTCTTGCAACAGGAAGGTGACATATTGTTCCAACAGAATAATGTTCGTCCACAAGCTGCCTGTGAAACTCAACGTGTTCTGCAAGACGTGCAGCAGCTTCCCTGGCCAGCACGATCGATTTCCGGACTTGTCTCCAATCGAGATCCTGTGGGATATAATGGGACGATAACTGATTCGTGCAACTCGTCAGGCAACAATTCTTAGAGAATTGCGTGAACAGTTCGAGCAGGCGTGACATAACATATCTCAGGACAGTATTCGCCACATGTGCAATCGACTTGATGCCGGGCCAGTGCCTGTATTGCAGTCCACGGAGCGTACATCACGTAATAATACGGGTGTTTCAGCATAGTCGCTACCTGTTACCTCAGAAACGCTTGTGTTGCTGATCTGTAAATGTAATCGTTTCATGTACTCCGTATGCACTGCTACAACAACAAATCCCGAGGGAATTGGAAAGCTCTAAAATGGTGTACTATTTTTTTTCTGGCGGTGTATATTCCTGTTTTGCTGTTGTTATGATTGTGTGTGATAGTTCAAATGGCTCTGAGCACTATGCGACTTAACTTCTGAGGTCATCAGTGGCCTAGAACTTAGAAGTAATTAAACCTAACTAACCTAAAGACATCACACACATCCATGCCCGAGGCAGGATTCGAACCTGCGACCGTAGCGGTCGCGCGGTTTCAGACTAGCGCCTAGAACCGCACGACGTGTGTGATAGTTACTAGAGGCCAGGTAGAGGTGGTATACGAAGTGACATCGGGGTGAGTATCCAGTCCAGTGGTCAGACGTTGGAATCAAGTGATTAGACTGCTACAGGCCTTTCAATTATTTACTTCGGAATAGTGAGAAACTTTGACTCTGTCATCCGGGTCAAAGCGTGTCTGGCAACCGTTATTTAAACAGGTTTTGATATGTGTAGCAGAGCAGAGGATTAATTCGGGTCCGCCAGTAAACGCTTCTAATTAACACCACGTATCATGACGTCGGTTAATTTGTGTCGTGCGCCACACACCGCCAGAGTGCGTGGATTCTGGCCGCGGCCGCTGATGCGACATCGCTTGACTCCAAGGAAGCTTCGAGGCCCGGATGGAAGGAACGTTTTGAATCGGCCATATAGAACAGCAAGTGAAAACTCTGAAAACTTCCTTAAACTATTCGAGAGCTCCTATCCCGATGATCAGAACATTTATGCGTAAGGGAACGATATGACTGTTGATAGATTTATTTGACAATTTAATAAAGGAATACCAGTTTGCAATGCCCCATCGACGTCGAGCTTATTGCAGACCTAACAGAGGGTCATGGTGTAAAGGATGTAACATTACAAAGCAATCTTCTTTTTTTAAACTGAAAAATAAGTCCATTTATGGTCATATCGCTCCCCTACAAATGAATGTTCTGATCATCGGGACAGGTGCTGTAGAACAGTTTAATAAGGTTTCATTGAAATTTTCTACGTGCTTTTGTCTTACAAGCCGACTGTGTCTGCCAGTCATCACCGACGTCGTTCAAATTTATGTTGCATCCAGGCCTTGGCCAGAAATGATAGTGACACAAATGGGAATACTAGACGGCCAAGCATTTTGAAAAAAAAACCTTTTTTCGCAGATCTATCGTGATAAGAACCATTTATGTTAGCGTAGAATCCAGGCATCTGTTGTCGCAGCGAGAAGAGTACAAACGGTAATCCGAAAGTCTTACAGTCGACTCCCTAGGTAGTAAATTTTTTTGTATTCAATTCTTACCTCAACTACACTGCAAATAAACATAAGGAATGCTCAGTATATTGTATTTATTAATATATTCATAAAAGGCATGAAAAAGAAAGGCAAAGGAAAATCGCGGACTGAAAATAAATTTCCAGGAAGGGATTGTAAGACGTACACGAGAACTTTGTGTATGAAATTAGATACTTTTATCACTTTACAGGTTACGTCTTAGACTTTGTGGGGTGATTATCTGCAAAGTCCACGTGGATATTGTAAGTACGATCCTTTCTTGGTAATTTATTTATAACCCTGAAATTCTTTTCGTTCCTTTTCATGTCTTATAAATATATTAATAAATACATTATTGAGCATTATTTTGGTTTATTTGCCTTGTAAATAACGTAAAAATTTAAAATTAAAAAGAGTTTCCACATAGCGACTCGACCTCACGACTCTCCGATTACAGTTATGTACTCCTCTCGCTGCGCCATCCGGTGCTTGGAATCTACGCTAACATAAATGGCTCATCGCAAGACCGACCCGCCCCAAAAATACGGTACGTAACGAAGACAGCTGACTTGTTACAGTAATGGACGGAGAAATGCAATCAACACGATGTAATTCATGTTAATATACCTCCAATTACTTACCCGTTATCAAAGTCACATTGATTCTTCAGTGGAAAAACTCTTGCACGAACATGAAGTGCAATAAGAAGTATGTGATCGAAGCCAGAGTAACAGAAATTATTGTTCCGAGTGGTTTATTAGCAGTTAATGCTTGAAGATTGACACATTTCAGCTCCGATATGATACTGCTAGTTCAGGCAAAGATATAGCGATGCATAAGAACGGGATATTTCTTCTCAACTGTTAGTTGTTTGTCTAAAAGTTCGTCGATTTCTTCAATCAGCTTACCAGTCTAGTGCCATTCGCACACACATACATCGCGTTATTATCATACCTCCACGGAAGTGAACATTCGGCAATATAGAGAAGTAAAAGAGAGCGGACAAGTAGCTACTATTAGCCAGATTGTAGGTTACAAACAGTAATGCTAAACAAATAAAAATGTTCGAGTTTCTGCAGACGATCCTACATTTGCTTGAAGTGACTGTCTCTGCCCTGATTTATATATGTCAAAAATGCATAGCTATCCAGTGATTCTATTTATAACTATACTGTAACTAACTGAACTCCATCTGGCGAGAGATGACCCTTCACTGCTTACAGCGATGTTGCTGGCTTTTATCCACGAAGGATAAAAGTCTGTCGCAGACCTCGACTGGAAGCTGGTTTGTAGAACAGCGGCGTTACCATAGGAACATAAAGAAATTCACGTTACGTGTTAGGCGTACCAGCTGTGCCCAGTCCACTTTAACTGTCATGGTCCTTCTCTCGGCAATTGTAGTTGAGCAGATTGTTTTCCACATGGGAAAAAGTCGTTGTCATACAACAGACAAGGAACGTACCTATCGTCCGTTCGGCCAGAGAAGAAATGATTCGTGACACGCCTTAGAGTTACCACAGGTCTGCTATGGTTTCAGTGAATGTTGTGACGCGCATGAATATTCTGCGGATTCTGTAGGAACGTTTACCATGCAGATTGTTTATTGTAGCGAAGGGACGGTGAGAGATCGTACACGTGAATTTACGTACAGATTACATGTTAACTTCCAACGTAAAAGGAACAGTGGCGGTCTTTTGAGCCACTCAACAAAATAATCGACAGAGTATGAAAGAGCTGTTTATTTCTACAATAATAGTGAAGATATGGTTATATATGAATACCCAGCACTTTATAGTGGTAACGGTTGATTTGTTTCTCTCTTACCTTCGATGTTACCATCAAGTTTTAGGCTGACCTATATTTTACGTGTAGGGTGCAGTCTTACAAATTGTACGGCATTTTATATTGTACCACTGACGTATCTAGCAAAATATCACCATGGTGTTGTCGCTTGTTTATTATGTGATATCTAGCTGTAGTACGTGACTGCTTCGACTGACCGCTGAGAATACCGGCGTAGAGCGGTTAAAGTTTATTTTGTGTTATGAGAGCATTTGTACTCTCACACATATGTAAAGTCAGCTACACTTATACAGTGATAATACAGCGTGGAAACATTTACAAACATCCTAGCTTTGCGCAGTGAAAAGTAAGTTTACAGAGTGTGATGTCGTCTTATAAACTCTACCGCCACTTTTCTTATATATTGTACCCGTACATTTTAAAATAACGACACTACACATGTTTTAACAATTGGTTTGATCTAATAATTGTGTTTGCTATATGAGCTCCCAGTTGTGAAAAATTATACGCAGGAGTGCTATTTCAGGCTATGTTTCGAAGACTGAATTTCGAAATTTTTTTTTATTTCATTTGATTCAACCACAGAAAGTAAAAGATTATGTTAAATTTATGAATATAATTTTCACATATTACATTACTACACTTTATATTGTACATCATTCTATTGAAACACGTAATCGTAAGATACGTTTGCTGCCAGTCACGTAATCAAAAATAAGAGTGGAGAACGACGTTTTTCGTCTTTTCAGCAGGAGAAAAGGAAGTACTTTTCTTAGTATAGCCCCAATTACGTAGCAAGAGTGAATCAGTTATTACAAATATTACTGTAACATAATCAGATTGTCATTTTTCTGATGAAACCTAAGAAATATTGTTTATAGTACCCAGAAGACACGTAGAGGGCTATTGATGCTTTTAGAAACAGCGATACTAGCTTAAATGAAATGTGCGAGATGTACGGCGTTCCAAAGCCCGTTTTGAAGTATAGACTGGAGAATAAAAGTGCGAAATCATTATCGTTTAAAGAAATTTGGATATAGTGCAGACCTACCTTTGCAGCATAGGGAATAACTGGTGGGTGACATTCTAACATTTGAATTCCACATGTTTGGATGTCCTCGAGTAGACTTGTAAAGGCTAGCGTTTGATTTGGCAAAAGCAAATAGGATTACACACATATTTAAGAATCTGACGGGAAGTAAACAATGGTACTACAGCCTCATAACTTGGCGTCCTGAATATCTTCTGCGTCAGTCAGAATCTACTTCGATACATAGAGCCTTTGGCTTCAGTAACGATGCTCCCATGAAATTGTAAATTGTTTCAAGCTCTTTCTCGTTTATTGGTCAAACACGGTTTTCAGGCTATGCTCATGTGTTTGTTGTTACAGTGATTCTGAAATGTATGTGCCTACAGTGATAGTATTCGATAGGAAACGATCTTCTATTAATTTAAAACCTGAAGCTCCACCTGACATCAAATATGCGATTTCATACAGTTGGCTGGAGTTGAGTAACTAGTGTATTGTTCGTTCCGTGAGTAGACCACTTCATTGAAAGTGTAAAATCTGATTCTAACAGTAGGGTATTACTAATATTAGACGGACATGAATCACATACAAAAAGTCTACAAGCTCTAACTTTGACTAGCAGTAATGGTGTAAATATGCTTTGCTTGCCTCCACACACCATTCACTGCCTACAGCCATAAGACGTTGCATTTATAAGCCACTGGCCGCTTATTACAACCAAGCAGCTGACAAATGGTTCCACACGAACCATGACAGAAATATTAGTCAGATAAGGACTGTTCAGAAGTGGGAAGACTCATATGGCAGGGCCGCGACTGTACAGTGGCTTCTCCAAAGCTGGAATCCGGCCATTGTAATCACATTTTTTTTTTCTGTTTTCGGTCTTCGTTGCTATTAAATCCAGTTGAGAATCAATAGCTAGAACCAAGGAAGAAGAAAGGAGTGGTCTCACAAGGTCAAGAACCAAAAGGAAAATCAAGAAAAACTAACGAAGAAATACGCATTCCTCAATCCTTCAACTTTCACATAACAGACTTGTAGCAGGAGAGTGTCAGTAGGTTCACAAGTTATCCCTCCAACGGCAACTCTCTAGCAAAGAAAAACAAGCAGAGCATCATCATCTTCGGCTGAGATTACAGGTAGTTCTCAGGAGAGGGTCCTCCTTGACAAAGACTCCGACAAAAACATAAGTAGGCATAACAAAATTAAAATTGCGGAATCAAATGTTACAATATCTCTTCAAGCTAGTTCTGCAAGATCTGCCAAGTTAACCTACAGCAAGAAATGACTAAGTTCCTCAAATATTTCGTTCCATACCTGGCGTGCGAAAGTAAGTGAGAGGAAAATAGTGTTTTGTTGTGATAGCTGTGGCCTGAATGAGTAGATAATACTGAAACTGATCATTGTAAGTCCAAAAGTAGGCTTATGTTTAGATAATGATATTAAGAGTCAAATTTGTTTGTTAACATCTTAAAAATTAAAAAGATATTGGTAATATATAAATTCCGAATTTTTTGCTGTACTTCGGAAAATCTTTATTGGTAGCATTTATAATACCAGTGACACAATTTAGATGAGCCGCTCATAAATTGTATCACTGCGCACCTCTCCACCTACAGCGTTATGTCTATTAAATTCTATAAATTTTATTTTCGAAACTTTCGATATATATATCTGAGAGAGTGGGCTACGCACTGTGTTGTAGTCTTCAGTCCGAAATTGATTTGATGCAACTCTCCATGTTACTCTATCCTGCGCATCCCTCTTCATCTCTGAATAACAAATGCAACCTACATGCGTATGAATCTTCTTGCTGTATTCGTCTCTTGGTCTCCCGCTACGATTTTTTCTCCCACACTTCCCTTCAGTACTAAGTTGATGATCCCTTGATGTCTCAGAATGTTCCCTGTCAACACTCCCTCGTTTAATCACGTTTGCGTCACAAATTTCTTTTCTCCCCAATTCCGCTCAGCACCTAATCATTAGTTACGTGGTTTACCCATATAATCTTCTGCATTATTCAGTAGCACGAAATTTCAAAAGCTTCCATTGTCTTTGTGGCTAAACTGTTTATCGTCCGTGTTTCACTTATGTACATGGCTACACTCCAGATACTTTCAGAAAGAGACTTCCTGACACATAAAGCTATATACCATGTTAACAAACTTCTCTTCTTTAGTCTTCGTGCTTGCCAAACCCTACCTTGGATAGCAAGGCCGCCGTGTCTCTCATCTACTGAGAGCGTTTGGAGAGTTATGGCTAGGACCCTATAACTAGCTAAGGCGCCAACTCAACAGAATTTGGCACGATATCCCCAAGAAGACATCCAAGTTTTCTATTAATCAATGCCAAGCTGAACGTAGGTGCCGGAGGTGGACCAGCACATTATTGACTCACTCAATTTGTGAAGATTTTTCTCTTGAATAAATCATACAATTTTTCTGAAATTGTAATCCTTTGTTTGTCTGTAAATGTACACAACATTTACCGATTTCCGTTTCATTCAATTGATTCCCTCTGGGTGTACCCTTTGTTTGTTTTATAGTGTACTAAGGTGCCTTCTAAGGAGACTAACTCATAATTTTCTACTACCCGAACTGAAATTACTGCTCTGACAAGCTGAACAACAGAAGAAGAAAAAGAAAAATCAGCAAAGGCACTGTTTAAAATGGAATAGAGGGTTCTAGTTCATCTACACCTGTATGACTAGTCTCAAATTCACAGTTAAGTGCCTGGCAGTCTGTCGATCAACCTCCAGACTATTCCTCCACTGCAACACTTGCTGCAGGACTGTTTTCCCAGAAACAGCCTCGTACCAAAATTCATAAAACGAGTCCTATTTGACTGGACACTGAAGAAGAGGGTAAACTTCAGTACCAGTCGTTGTGCGTATGTAACTGCAGGTTTGCTGTTATTTTGACGTTAATTAGTATTTGCATGCCCTGTAGATGTGGTAAGACGATGAAAGGAACAGGACTGTGAAAAGGCCTATGAATCTGCAGTGCAGTGAAGTCAGCTGACCCTCAGTGCCAGCTCTCGGAAGGCCACTGGGGTAGAGTCGGGGTCAATGAGCCACCGGCTAGTGGCTGTTGCCTTCGAGCACAGTTGCAGGACGTCAGGCTTTGAATAGAAAAACAGAGAACTCCTGGGAAAACCGTTTATGACCTGGAAATGGAGTGAGAAGGATCTTCCTTTTCAGTAGAAGGAGCCATTGTACTCGAAATATAGAAAGCTGACCATTTCCTCAGTAAGCACTGAAAGCCAGAGATTAGCATTTCGAAGATGGACAGGCGAACCACAGTCCTGGGCCTATGAAAATGTGACATATCAACGAATGCTTTGACTGTCCAAAGAAATATATGTTTATACAATGTAAAAGCGGTCAGCACTGGCTCAAGTAAAACAAATATCAGTCAGAAAGACACACCAGTTGGAGATGACACACAGCACCTCACAGGTCGAAGAAAGAGACAGAGAATGTCGCATTTAATTTTTATTTTTTTATTTTTTGTGTAGAGGACGGTAGGACACAAGTGACTGGTTAACAAGCTACAGGAAAGGGACCAGTGTTTTGTAAGGAGCAGTCTGATCCGTTTGTGCTCAGAAGATCCAGAGGAGAGCCAAACAAAATTTAGTGAGAGATGAAACACATGGAAATGCAAGGTTTTCGTTTTAATAAACACTCGATCGAAAATCAGACTGAAGCATCATCTCCAACCTTCAGCTGCATGCTGGGGGGCCTGGGGGCCTCTACTGCCAGCTTTCTATGCTGAGAGCCACTGCTAGCCACTGAGCGGCCCGAGCTGATGCATCAGAGATTTAAAAATTTTTGTGGCTAACAACAAAGGAGATGCTGACGAGAGTTGTTAGATGTTGCAGTAGTCGGTTCTGCAGCCACTTCAACCACCCTATGCAGTGTTACCGTGGGATCGAGCCGTTACCGTGAGGCGATCTGTAGGGCCATTGAAATCATTTTAAAGTAATACAATTACTTCAAGTTTCACTCTAAAGACTTGCACTAACCCCATGAACAGTTGCTTTCAACTCCGACCGCAGGTGTGACTCATTCCCGTCTGTAGCACTACCTGTTTTCATTTAACATTATGACAATCACTGGGACCTTAACGATTGTAATTAATTTACTTACAAGACTATTAGCAACATTCCCCCCTGAACTCTCATGTCAGATGCGCCAAACATTTATTGAATTACTATTGCCACAATTTGACATTTGTTTATCTATTATTTTGCATTAAGAGGAATAATGCGGACACTGGTTGCCATTTTTCCATGACTGATTGCATTTGGATAAATCAAAATAACTATAATTCTTGTCTCATTTAATAACAATCGACGCCCACCAGGACTTAATTCACTAACTTAAAGTGTCAACACGCAATATACAATAAAACAAAAACTGTCGCCAACACGCGCATGGGAAAAACTAACTCTTGAAGCTTTCCATATGAGCTCTGATTTATCTTATTTATTAAGATTTCTCCGTACGTAGGCGAACTCTCTGACAGGAAATCATGGGTTCAGTAACACCACTGTGACGATTCTCCACAGTAACGTAGTGTGATTAAATCACTTGTTATGGATTGTGTCAAAAGCCTTCTGGAAAACTAGAAATATGGAATCAATTTAGATCGCTTTTCTATAGCGCTCATTACTCCCCGTGAACAAAGAACTAGTTGTTTTTCGCAAGAGCAATATTTTCTGAATTTGTGCTGACTATGCGTTAATAGATGGTTTTCTTCGAGGTAGCCGGACGGAGTGGCCGAGCGGTTCTAGGCGCTACAGTCTGCAGCCGCGAGACCGCTACGGTCGCAGGCTCGAGTCCTGCCTTGGGGGAGACCTAAGCTGTAGCGGAGTTGTATGCAGTCCCAGTTGGTGAATGTGTTTAGCGAAAGATGGGGTCGTGGCACTAACAATTGCACTGGTAGAGTTAACGGCTTCACAGCAATTTCCTCGATTCTGGAACGCTTTTTCCACAGTTCGTTGTTTGATGATCCCACCCGAACAGCACAAAGAATGGTTATCCAATTTCTTTATGCACAAAAAGTGCATGCTTCACAAATTTATTGCATGATGAAATGTATGTACGAAGAGCGGCACAGTATTTCGATGGTGTCGACGTTATGAGAAAAGTTGATGGGAGGTCCTGAAATACCCTCCTAACAGCCCCGATATCTTGTATTGGGACTCGGAATTTTTGGACTCTTTAAAACAACTCAGAGAGGTCAGAGGTTCACCTGTGACAAGGGCACTGTGGAAAAGTGGATCATTCATCAACTCAAAAGTTTCTAATTTAGTAAAGCCATCTATTCCCTTCTTACGCACTGGGATCTGTATGTCAATATCATTTTCAGTTACGTATATTTTTACTGTTCCACCTTAACTCTAATTGTAAAATTATTATTAAAATATCTATACATATAATTGTAGTCACCTTTTTATTTGGGCACACCTTATAACTTATAATATTTTCTTCAAACTGATGTTATTTTTCTGTTTATTCGCTGTTAATTCGTAAGGGGATACACATACGGATCTAACTTGCATGTGATATCTGCTTCCTTCCGTTGCTACCTAAGAAAACGGTAGGAAACTCTCACATTTTCAGACATAATACATATGTTCATCTCAGATCGAACGTATGACTGTTAGAAGATTTTAAGGAAATGAACTAATTTCACGTTAAACAAAGTACCAGGCGCTGAGAAGCAAATTTTGTAGAGGAAATTTTTTTGACTATAACAAGATAAACAACAGTTTCAAGGAAACTGCTATTACGTCTTATATGCTACAGTTTTGGAACACTCTCTGGTATAGTACCAGTCAGATTTTCGAGAAATTATCGATTCAAGCAAATCGTTATTATATACTGTAAGTTCAGAATACATTCGGATAAAGTATCGGTCATGTTTCCATTTGTGCCCGTGGTTTAGGACCCATCCACGATTGCCGATAACAGTGTCATAATGCTCCCTCCAGTAGCATCTTTGAGACCCACGAAAAATCATTGTAGCATAGAAACACCTAACTACGGCAAGACAGCATGCGCCGCCATTCTCGAGGCTGTTGGGTTATTGTTTGGAGGAACAATTATTCAACCAGGATTTTATTTGGACCAGAAATTTTATTCCTTGTCCGCAGCTCGTGGTCATGCGGTAGCGTTCTCGCTTACCGCGCCCCTGTTCCCGGGTTCGATTCCCGGCAGGGTCAGGGATTTTCTCTGCCTCGTGGTGAATGGGTGTTGTGTGTTGTCCTTAGGTTAGTTAGTTTTAAGTAGTTCTAAGTTCTAGGGTACTGATGACCATAGATGTTAAGTCCCATAGTGCTCAGAGCCATTTTTATTCCTTGAGAGGCTATCTTAGGGGCTAGACACATTCCCACGTGTCAGTTTTTCCGTCACTTTCTAAGTTGGAATTAAGTCATGGCAGGTAGCAGTAATTTCCACAAGAGTGTTTGAGAGTGACGAATGAAAATGGCTGCATTCTGCTTGTTAGGCTGACTGGCATGAAAGACATGAACGTATTAACAATTTGGTGCGCTGCATGGTACTCTGAAAAGCGCTGTGAAAATAAAAAAAACTTTCTCCGTCGTTTCGAGCATTTCAAAGTACAAACTAGCTTTACAGTCACTGTACTCATTATAACTTGTATGTGGAAAACGCAACTTTGCCTCCGCTCGCAGCATCAGGGCCCACTACCAACGTCGGAAATACTGTGTTCAACTAGAGGTTTTTGATCATAGTTCGGGCGAGAAGGTCCTTTTCCATGCCCACCAGGTACGTCTAACCTTACCAACTCTGGAATTCTTGTAGCATTAAAGGAGTGCACTTACTTTATCTCAGTTTCAGCTTTGAGCAGCCGCACAATCATCTCATCCTTTAAACGGCGTTAAAATGGTCACTTTTTTTAAGACCGCAAGACGTAAACTTTCACGCCCAGAAATATCACAATTAATAAGAAGTTCCGCGCTATTATGCCGTTGTCGAATGGATTTCACTTTAAAACCCAATGTTTCGTCTCCATCCGCGGAGAGCATTTACATGTGGGATAGTAGCTTCTATGAATGTCGGATACACACCCTGGCTCGCTACTGACTGCAGCAATATTCCGATTCCTCGTGCTTCCGCGCAGTGGCGTGACGTCACATGTTTTGAACATGGGAAAGCGATTGACCATTGTCGAATGCCGTCGTCCGCTCTTTCTATATGATACACAAACGGTAAACATCTTCATCAGACCGAAACCCAGATGTCATTCAATTTCACACCTTCTCCTTCCCAGTAAAATTCCTGGGGAGTTTTACAATCTCTATGGCCTTTCCGTATAGCCTTTCATTGTATTCGCTTGTGGCTGTCGGTGCTTAAAACCAATCAAAATGAATGTGGTCGCCTCTTGGCTGCAAATCATGTTACATAACAGCTGATCTGTCAATTTCCCCTCTTCTACAATTGTTTTTGTGCTCCTCCAGTTGTTTTTGGACCTTTCTCTCTGTAGTATCCACATATAACTCCCCACAACTACACAGAGTCCTATAAATTCCTGTTTCTTCCAGCGGATGGCAAACAGCCTTGGCCGATTTCAAGTGATTATGTATTTCTGGATGTGTTTTTAGATTACTGCTATATGCCACTTTTTCAAGATTATTCCTTTGCGATCAGTAAAGTCTTTAATAAAAGGCGGAACATTCAATATCAACGGCGCTTGACAATAGCTATGTCTCTACGTGGCGGTCTTATAGCTCTTTTTATCCCAGCGACCGAATAAACATTCTTGAGCAATGCACTGGGACACGTTTTAATTCTGCGTCAAGCAGCTCTGGTTCAAAGATTTTCATTTCTTGCTCTACCCTCGAACGTTTTTGTGAATCCTCGCTTTTGTTGTGGGTGGTGGTTCGAATCCCAGTGTACGTAACGGACTGTGTGCCAGGGGTTTTGGTCAACTGTGTGACCGAAGATACCATTTTCTTTCTTGAAAATTGGCTCATCTAGAAAATTTAATACTCAGCTTGCCTCTTCTCCATGGTAAGCTGAATCTTCAGATTGATCCTGTTGAGATGTTTGAGGAAACGACCTAGCTCCTCTCTGCCGTGGCGCCACCACAAACGTATCATCAACGATCAAACATCGCTACCTAAGACAAGAATGCCCGTTATTAGCGAACTTGTGCCCCCCAAGTGTCGAAGCACTACATACAGTGCTACATACACGATTGCAGGATTTACTGATTTTGGTACCAAACTCGACAGCCACGCGTACATGGACAATTACAAGTTTCATCGTTAACAACGCAGGTGAAATACAGTTATCCAGAGAGATAATTAACAAATACCTCGGAGCTACAGCAGGTAAAATAAAATATCAGAAAACCTAGCAGACGGAACGGAGCTTTCCAACAAAACTGGATCACGACAACGGAGGGTAGGAAACAGCAGAGGTTAAATAACACGGCCAATCCCCGACAAATGTGCCTCGTCAACTCGACTTACAATATTACACTTTTGCGGGAAACACTTCAAGAACAATCTCAAAGGATGTCATATAGATTCCAAAGGACAACATTTTTAAATAGATACGTCCTCAGTAAAATAATCTACTCGGCGGCGATCATGCCACAGCCCGTGATAACGAACAAGAAACTTCAAAGTGACGGTCAGGACATTCAGTCCAGTTGTCAATCGTAGAATTATTGCCACAACAATGTTCTGGACAACGTTATCCCATTTTCACGTGCTAAAAACAAGGAAAGCAGATAAAACAATCCTTATACCGACAGACATATAGGGATTACAGATGTGCTGAGCTATAACCTGCCTGAAAATATTTTTGTGCCATTAGGCCTCGTCGCAACTTAAAAACATGCTGCACACGTGGATTGTCAAGTCAAACAGTGAAACATAAAACATAACATGCCGGGGCATCCACAGTTGAAAAATGGCTCTAAGCACTATGGGACTTAACATCTGACGTCATCAGTCCCCTAGACTTAGAACTACTTAAACCTAACTAACCTAAGGACGTCACACACATCCATGCCCGAAGCCAGATTCGAGCCTGCGACCGTAGCAGCAGCGCGGTTCCGGACTCAAGCGCCTAGAACCGCTCTGCCACAATGGCCAGCATCCACCGTTCCCGAGGTAGAGTTGCAAACTGGAAACTGTTGCCACCACCTACCACCGATGATATTTACTAAAGACCTAATGCTCAGCATCAACAATACTACCGTCTGCCATAAAATCTACACACTGCGCTCTGTACAGAAATAGTTTACATAAATCCTATGTCACTAGGAAAAATATGCTGGTGGCTGCTTCTTAAGGAGAATATCGCTAAAGTGTACCCAGAAATGTCCTTTGGACACTTCCGCCGTCGCACTCCTGTCACAACAAATCTCTACCTCCTCTCAATTCGATAGCAACCACCCTTTTCTTTGAACGTGCTACACCCGCACGCCATCCGGTACATCCCCCAACGAATGCTGCTAGTTCTTAGGATGCTTTGCGGCAGCTGATGAGCCGCTCTCTCTATTATTTTATTATGCTCTTTAAATCTAGCTTTAAAATTCCGTCCTGTCTGTTCCACATGTCCTCAATATTGCTTGAATAAACTTCAAAGTATTGCTTGTTGTTTCGTATGGCAGTATTTTAAAAACACACTTTAAAATAATATCGTCAGAAACAATCGAATGGTGACTGGGCGTAAAATATATGGCAGCACAAACGACGGTTTTATCCGTAGAATAAAACGGCAAAATTTTAAAAAAACAATGACAACGTCGTTACAAAACGTCTCTTCAGGGAACTAAAGCGGACGAACTATGTACTTCCAGTCGATGCTGGACCCACACAACGAAATTTGTTTTGTGTAAGACAGCCTTATTTGGAATGTACGATGTAGGAACTTAAATAGTGGCTCCTCTTTATTCACATCCGATACAAAAGAGTTACATGTTTGCACCTGTTGGTGTCCTTCAAAGTAGTGACCAGAATTGTGTAGAACGCGTTGCCAGCGATGTTGAAGGCGTAGTATACCATTAGCAGAGCCTGTTCTGTTGGTGGTGCGAATGGAGCGGTCTACTGCCTGTCGAATCTCCGGAACAGTTCTGGAGCGGATGCCACGAAGTGTTTCCTTCATCTTCGGAATCAAATCAAAGTCACAGGGACTTAAGTCCGCGGAGTATGGTCGATGGTATAGTTCTTCCCAGTCCCATCGACCGAACCACAGCTTGCACTGTATGCACCCACGCATTGTCATGCAAAATGATGGGTGGGTTGCGCAGAAAGTGTCACCGCTTCTTTCACAAAGCTGGTCGCAGGTGATCTCCAAAACAGGACAGTAATACTGTTAACTGACGGTCTGCCGTGGACGAGAATCACCATAACATTAGACCACTCCATTCGCACCATCAACACAACAGGATCTGCTGACGGTATACTACGCCTTCCACATTGCTGGCATCGGGTTTTACGCAACTCTGGTGACTACTCTGAAGGACAGTAACAGGTGCAAACGTGTAACTCTTTTGTATCGGTTGTGAATAAATAGTTGCTACTATTTAAGTTCCAACCTTCGTAATTACCTAAAAGTCCCAGCACTTCCATGCGCCACGGTGGTCTTTACGGAAATAGTGAAATACAACCCTCCCATCCCCATCGAAAAAAAATACCCGCAATTGAATGAAAAAGAGTGTGGAAGGGTATTAACAACCCTGTCACACAATATAGTCTGACGACGGTGATACGAGGTGGTTAATGATACATTGCCAACTAAAGAAAAACTTCGTAGGATACACAAGGAGGCCAACCCTACAGATCTGTATGCAAGGCACAATTCGAAACATGGAATTGAACCATAAAAAAGGCGGCCAATATTGTCGGCACGAATCTCTCATCTATTACAACTGATCTTATCACCAAACCGGACTGGCACTGCCACCTAACAGCCAGAAAAGTAAACGTCTGGCTGTTACTAGGCCACTTCCTGCTTTACACAGTAGAAAGCAACTCTCACTCATATCTGGACTACATATAATTTTCGATCACAGAATATTCCAAGCGAAAAGAAAATCCCAGGTATACGGAGATGGTACAGGATTGCCTCGACCCAACATTCAGTCACTGAATATTTTCTAGTCCACACAATATGCTTCGGAGTGGATCAAGCCAAACTAAGAGGGGAAAGTGCACTGTGCCCAATTCGTCGAGTCGTTCCAGATCAGCCTGAGACGAAAAGGACTCGAAAAGGACATCACTTCAGCATTCCAATGATCCGCCGTCTCAGAAAGATCCTTCTCGTGCTGAGGAAAACGGAGGTATTTTATTTATTTACTTGAGAAGTCTGCCTTCGTTTTATTTTCTTGAAGGCAAGGTTTGGATTTTCTAGAGTTATTCGGCATTTTTTTTTTGTTTTTCTTATTTTTACAAGAGGACGGTCTCCAAAATTATCTAATTACGAAAACAACATTGAGCTTAAATTTAAAAGAAGAATGACAAAAGAACAAGAAATGAGGTACTATATGTGTAACGCTGCAGGCGAGTAACGTACGTTTCAGATGATGATTTTGCCCTGGGCATTCCTATCAGACTGCTTAATCACAAGTGTAATAATTGCAACAGTGAACTGCTGTTAGAAAGTAGAAATGATAGTATGGCGTCAGTGGCCGAAGTTCCTAGGTGGTTCTAGGCGCTTCAGTCAGGAACCGCGCAACTGCTACGGTCGCAGTTCGGAATACTGCCTCGGGCATGGATGTGTGTGATGTCCTTAGGTTAGTTAGGTTTAAGTAGTTCTATGTTCTAGGGGACTGATGAACTCAGATGTTATGTCCCATAGTGCTCAGAGCCATTAGTTCCCAGGCGGGAATTTCGGCCGCCAAGTGCAAGTCTTAAGGGCGAGACGCCACATTGGCCGACTTGCGCGTCAACAATGGGGATGAAATGATGATAAAAAGAGAACAACACCCAGTCCGTGAGCGGAGAAAATCTCCTACCCCAGCCGGGAATGGAATCCGTGCCCCCAAGCGTGGCATACCAGCGCGCTGACCATTCAGCTACTGGGGCGGACTACTATTGTCAGAATTTCGCCGACGAAGATGCGGGAGAGAATTAATTCATATGGTTGTTTTCGTTAAAGAAAAATATTAAATAAAATTTTGCTCGATGCAGCCGTTGTGATACGCAGTCAGAGATTGCCCACATTTTTTAAAAATCTTTTTTCCTCACGGGAACCTGATCGTAGCTTTTCCGATACAGTGGTTAACACCCACCCCAGCAGTGAAACCGCGGATTTTCCGCAAGTTTGGCCACGGTTAGTGGGTGGTCGGTACGTCGAGATCTACTGCTCATTTACACCGCATATTCACGTGTGTATTTAAGCCACGGCTGAGTTGATATCGACAGACTGAAATTTAATTCGTGGAGGAGATCGCCATTTATCTTTTGTATCACTGCAAACGTTTCTAATTTTTCGTGTCCTGAATAGACAATAATTTACGCCAGCAATGAAATTGTGGCCAGTTAACATTACTGTTCAGGTAACGTAGCGATACTATTGATCAAAAACGCCAAAGTGCCTTCTGATAGAGCCTATTTTTGATTATGTGTAACGTTTCGTAGTAATCTATAGCTCGCGCAATTTCAGAAGGTACACATTTACCAAAGATATCAAACAAAATAAACTTTGTTCCAATGTAGAAACTTTGTGTCAAACGTATTTTAAAATGTGTCCATCAAAGATACTCCATGCTGGAGACAACTGTGCAGCATGCAGTGTGGCTTAGCCGTTGGTGGTGCTGGATAGCAAACTGCGTTTCACTTTTCCAAACCCGACAGCTGGCTGTTATTTAGTGTTTGTAATTTGAAAAAGGTTCTCGAAATATCATATGTTTATAATTTTTGTATAATCTGGACTAATCGCAATTTGTACAAATATCGGTACTCTTTGACCAGGAGACGACAGTTTTTTTTCTGGCTGTACGTTGGAGTTCGTAACAAACGTGTTTTCAGCGCTAAATGTTGCACCTCTTTGACGACCCTAATTTCGTATTGTTACTTGATTCTGGTTAGGACGTGACATTGTTTGACGGGGATGCGGCGTACATCAAAACATCCACATTATCATGGCTGGGAAGTCAACTGCACATCAGGTATACGACAATGTCTTCCCGACATGCTGGTCAGGACCGGACGAAATGGCTGAAAGAATTCGATCGAGTCGCCAAATACAACTGGTGGGATGACGTGATGTGTTTAGGAACTGATATGTTTTACTCGGACGGCACAGTCCAGGAGTGGTTCGGGAACAACGAAGAGATGTTCAGTATCTGGGATAATTCCAGGCCGAATTGAAGAAAACGTTTGGTGACGGTCAGCAGCAAGAAACAATTGAAGAACAGGGCCCATAGTCATGGTAAAAATGACACATTCTCCGTACAGAATGTTTTGTCCACTATGCTGTATTGAGAATCCAACTACTACCGAAGCTCATCACACTTGACGAAAGAAGTAGCAGAAGACTTGTAATCAAGCTATTCTGGTAAAGGATATTACAACAACCGAGGAATTCATCAAGTGGTGCCAGTGACAAAAGAGGTAAGATCGACTCCCAAATGTGGTCCCTGCTTGAGAGGGAGGGACAGCATGAGAGGCGGAGGGAGAGAGAGAGAGAGAGAGAGAGAGAGAGAGAGAGAGAGGGAGAGAGAGAAGAGAAATGACATTTATGGCAGCAAGAACTGTCGGACAGATAGCAGCCACAACTGCTGACCCCATACGTCAGTAGGTAAAAAAGATTGTTGAAGAAGATGTGTACCGACCGACCTTTAGCATCAATCTCCGCCACCAGTCGATCGCGCCAGAAAGAATGAACTCGGTCATTTCGGACCTATCCTGCAGCCGTCAAACGACAATCCTGCACCCGAGAAACACAGGTACAACCAACACCTTAGCCAAGTTTGACACCCAGCGGAAGAATCGGCATTTGGAGGTCAGAGGATAACGCGCCGGTATGTTGACACTGTGCGATTCCTGGACACATTGCACGCTACTCTGGAGAAAATAGGAAGGGTGGAAGAGAGGTCAGTGTTTAGCGTCTCGTCGACTACGAGGCCCAATAGTGACCGAACACCAGCTCGGATTAAGGAAGGCAATGTTCTTTCAAAGAAATCATTCCAGCATTTATCTTAACCGACATAGGTAAATCAAAGGAAACCCAATCGGGATGGCTGAAGAGGACTTTGAACTATTCTGCTCGAATACGAGTCTATAAGCTAAGACATAGAAAAAGAAGACGAGTGTTCGACGACTACTACACTGACAGACGTCAATCATCACAACAGTTCTGTTCACGTCACTCAATTACAGACTACTATAGTCGGCCTGTGGAACTAAATCCCTAGTCATACCATCCCCAAGTCAACGTAGCCATTCCCCGTCATCATACAGAAGTACGAGGAGCATATGTCGGCGAGTGTTAGCGGTTCTACGCCAATTTTCAGATGCTTTCAAATTAGGAATTTAATCGTGCCCGTTTTAGGCTCTCATGTCTTCACCACCTGCATTATTTTTTTTTAAGATCTGTAACATTTATGACACCCCCCCCCCCCCCCCAAGCACCATGCACCATGGACCTTGCTGATGGTGGGGAGGCTTGCGTGCCTCAGCGATACAGATACCCGTACCGTAGGTGCAACCACAACGGAGGGGTATCTGTTCAGAGGCCAGGCAAATGCGTGGTTCCTGAAGAGGGGCAGCAGCCTTTTCAGTAGTTGCAAGGGCAACAGTCTGGGTGATTGATTGATCCGGCCTTGTAACACTAACTAAAACGGCCTTGCTGTGCTATTACTGCGAACGGCTGAAAGTAAGGGGAAACTACAGTCGTAATTTTCCCGAGGCCATGCAGCTATACTGTATGGTTAGATGATGATGGCGTCCTCTTGGGTAAAATATTCTGGAGGTAAAATAGTCCCCCATTCGGATCTCTGGCCGGGGACTACTCAGGAGGACGTTGTTATCAGGAGAAAGAAAACCGGCTTTCTACGGGTCAAAGAGTGGAATGTCCTTTAAACGGGTAGGTAGGTTAAAAAGTTTAAAAGGGAAATGGATAGGTTAATGTAAGATATAGTCGGAATTACTGAAGTTCGGTGGCAGGAGGAACAAGACTTCTGGTCAGGTGAATACAGGGTGATAAATACAAATAGGGATAATTCAGGAGTAGGTTTAATAATGAATAAAAAATAGCAATGTTGGTAAGCTACTACAAGCAACATAACGAACGCTTTACTGTGGCCCATATATCTATCAAAGCCCACGCCTACCACAGTAGTACAGGTTTATATGCCAACTAGCTCCGCAGATGACGAAGAGATTGATGAAATGGTGATGAGATAAAAGAAATTAGTCAGATAGTGAAGGGAGGCAAAATTTAATAGTCATGGGCGACTGGAATACGATAGTAGGAAAAGGAAGAGAAAGGAACTTAGTAGGTGAATATGGATTGGGGGTAAGGAATGAAAGAGGAAGCCGCCTGGTAGAATTTTGCACAGAGCACAACTTAATCATAGTTAACACTTGGTTCAAGAATCATGAAAGAAGGTTGTATACATGGAAGGAGCCTGGTGATATTGGAAGGTTTCAGATAGATTATATAACGGTAAGACAGAGATTTAGGAACCAGGTTTTTAATTGTAAGACATTTCCAGGGACGGATGTGGACTCTGACCACAATCTATTGGTTATGAACTGTAAATTAAAACGGAATAAACTGCAAAAAAATGGGAACATAAGGAGATAGGACCTGAATAAACTGACAGAACCAGAAGTTGTAGAGAGTTTCAGGGAGAGCATTAGGGAACGATTGACAAGAATGGCAGAAAGAAATATAGAAGAAGAAGAGTGGGTAGCTTTGAGAGATGAAATAGTGAAAGCAGTAGATGATCAAGTAGGTAAAAATACGATGGCTAATAGAAATCTTTGGGTAACAGAAGAAATAATGAATTTAATTGATGAAATGAGAAAATACAAAAATGCAGTAAATGAAGCAGGCAAAAAGGAATAAAAAGTCTCAAAAATGAGATCGACAGGAAGTGCAAAATGGCTAAGCAGGGATGGCTGGAGGACAAATGTAAGGATGTAGAGGCTTACCTTACTAGGGATAAGACAGATACTGCCTACAGGAAAATTAAAGAGACCTTTGGAGAAAAGAGAATCACTTGCATGAATATCAAGAGCTCAAATGGAAACCCAGTTCTAAGCAAAGAAGGGAAAGCAGAAAGGCCTGATGAAGTAAATAGAGGGTCTATAAAAGGGCAATGTTCTTGTGGACACTATTATGGAAATAGAAGTGTAGATGAAGATGAAATGGGAGATGTGATACTGCGTAAATAGTTCGACAGAGCACCGAAAGACCGAAGTCGATACAAGGCCCCAGGAGTAGACAACATTCCATTAGAACTACTGATAGCCTTGGGAGAGCCAGCCCTGTCAAAACCCTACCATCTGGTGAGCAAGATGTATGAGTGAGGTGAAATACCCTCAGAAATCAAGAAGAATATAATAATTCCAATTCCAAAGAAAGCAGGTGTTGGCAGATGTGAAAATTACCGAATTATAAGCTTAAGAAGCCATGGCTGCAAAATACAAAGACGATTTCTTTATAGAGGAATGGAAAAACTGGTAGAAGCCGATCTCGGGGAAGATCAGATTCCGTAGAAATGTTGGAACACGTGAGGCAATACTGACCCTACGACTTATCTTAGGAAACAAATTAAGTAAAGGCAAACCTACATTTGTAGCACATGTAGACTTAGATAAAGCTGTTGACAGTGTTGACTGAAATACTCCCTTTCAAATTCTGAATGTGGCAAGGGTAAAATACAGTGAGCGAAAGGCTTTTTACAATTTATACAGAAACCAGATGGCAGTTATAAGAGTCGAGGGACATGAAAGGGAAGCAGTGGCTGGGAAGGGAGTGAGACAGGGTTGTAGCCTATCCCCGATGTTATTCAATCTGTATATTGTGCAAGCAGTAAAGGAAACAAAATAAAAATTCGAAGTAGGTATTAAAAGCCATGGAGAAGAAATAAAACTTTGAGGTTCGCCGACGACATTGTAATTCTGTCAGAGACAGCAAGGGACATGGAAGCACAGCTGAACGGAATGGACAGTGTCTTGAAAGGAGGATATAAGATGAATATCAATAAAAGCAAAACGAGGATAATGGAATGTAGTCGAATTAAATCGGGTGATACTGAGGGAATTAGTCTAAGAAATGAGACGCTTAAAGTAGTAAATGAGTATTGCTATTTGGGGAGCAAAGTAATTGATGACTGTCGAAGTAGAGATAATATAAAATGTAGAATGGCAATGGCAAGGAAAGCGTTTCTGAAAAAGAGAAATTTGTTAACACCGAGTATGGATTTAACTATCAGGAAGTTGTTTCTGAAAGTATTTGTATGGAGTGTAGCCATGTATGGAAGTGAAACATGGACGATAAATAGTTTGGACAAGAAGAGAATAGAAGCTTTCGAAACCTGGTGCTACAGAAGAATGCTGAAGATTAGATGGGTAGATCACATAACTAATAAGGAGGTATTGTATAGAATTGGGGAGAAGAGAGATTTGTGGCACAATTTGACTAGAAGAAGGGATCGGTTGGTAGCACATATTCTGAGGCATCAAGGGATCAACAGTTTAGTATTGGAGGGCAGCGTGGAGGGTAAAAATCGTAGAGGGAGACCTAGAGATGAATACACTAAGGAGGTTCAGAAGGATGTAGGTTGCAGTAGGTAATGGGAGATGAAGAAGCTTGCACAGGATAGAGTAGCATGGAGAGCTGCATCAAACCAGTCTCTGGAGTGAAGCCCACAACAACAACAATATTTATTTTACAGCTGTCCGTGTGATACTGTGCCATCCAACTTCACTGCATATCGATGCGTTGGAGGTAGAGTTGCATTATGTGATTTCCTTGTTCGAAGGAAGTCATCACTCCATTTTCCATTCTCTTTCTAGTTGCAGTAACTTTCGTGTACGGTGCTTAGAATGTTAAGACATTTGATGGAGCTTGCTAATCTGATGAAATTATTTTTGCTTGATGGAGTGTATTGATGTTGAAGAATTGGTACGATGCACAAGATAACCGGTAGGACAATTCCAAGTTGTTTTATTGTACCGAATTTTGTGGTACTATTTGAGGTGAGTTAGGTCGTGAGTTTGCATTCTTCTGTGTACTGTTTCTCGCTTACAAGTATTCATATGCAATGGTATAGGCTGACAGAGGGTGCGAATTTTCCAAGTATTGAGAATCTGATTACTGTAGCATTATTAAGTTCAATTCATTCTATTTGGCATTCAGTATCACAACCCTAAGTTTTATGCGAAAGGGGACATCAGTTTGATTGAAGATATCGCGTGTTTTTTTTTTTTTCTATGAGACTAAATACGCACAAAATTCTCTTCGTAAACTTGTAATTTGCGCCTACATTTTTAAGGTTAATATCTTAGCTCTTAACAGCACATGTTGTGCAATCATTTATAGACTGATAATTTTATGTATTCGCGTTGCACTTTACTACACTAAAGATAGGGCACTGCCATCTTGGTACTTTGAAGAATAATGATGGCACATGGCATTTCTGCGTCGATTGCCGACAACTGAACAAAATAACGAAAAGAGATATCTGCCCATTGTCGACACGCTAGACTGCTTAATAGGGTCAAAGTATTTCTCAGTTATGTGCATGGAGATAGCATATTGACAAGTCAATCTGACTAGCAAACACAGCCTTCAAAACTCCTGATCACCTCTGTACGTTCGAAGTTCTGCCATTTGGACAGTATAACGCACCAGCCGCCTTGGGGCATATGTTGAATAAGCTGTTTCGAAACATTTAATGGATTGTGATGTGTCTTCGACATCTGGATAATACTATTCTGTTTTCCATAGACATTTAAAGACATACAAAAGGACTACACAAAGGAACACTTCTTAAGTAAGTAAATAAAATACCTCCGTTTTCCCCAGCACGTGAAGGATCTTTCTCAGAAGGCGAATCGTTGAAATGCTGCAGTTAAATCCTTTCTATGTCCTTTTCGTCCATGCTGGTCTGGAACGACTGCACGAGTTAGGCACCGTATATTATCCTCTCTTATTTTGGCTTGATGTACTCCGAAGCATATTGTGTGGAATAGAAAACTATCAGTGACTGAAAGTTGTGTACACGAGATTCACCATAACTTTAGACCAGTCCATTCGCACAATCAACAGAACAGGTTCTGCTAATGGTTTACTACGCCTTACACATCGCTGGCAACGGGTTCTACACAACACTGGTGACTACTTTGAAGGACACTAACAGGTGCAAAGATGTAACTTTTTTGTATCGGTTGTGAATAAATAGTTGCCACTATTTACGTTCCTACGTCGTACATTCCAAATAAAGCTGTCTTACACTAACAAATTTCGTTGCGTGGGGCCAGCATCGACTGGAAGCACATAGTTCGTCCGCTTTAGTTCCCTGAAGAGGCGTTTTGTAACGACGTTGTCATTGTTTTGTAAAATTTTGCAGGTTTATTCTACGAATAAAACCGTCGTTTGTGCTGCCATATATTTTACGCCCAGTCACGATTCGATTGTTTCTGTCAATATTATTTTAAAGTTTATTTTTAAAATACTGCCATACGAACCAACAAGCAATACTTTGAAGTTTATTCAAGCAATATTGAGGACATGTGGAACAGACAGGACGGAATTTTAAAGCTGGATTTAAAGAGCATAATAGTAGAGAGAACGGCTCATCAGCTGCCGCAAAGCATCCTAAGAACTAGCAGCATTCGCTGGGGGATGTAGCACGTTCAAAGAAAAGGGTGGTTGCTATCAAATTGAGAGGAGGTAGAGATTTGTTGTGACAGAAGTGCGACAGCGGAAGTGTCCAAAGGGCATTTCTGGGTACACTTCAGCAATATTCTTCTTAAGAAGCAGCCGCCAACATATTTTTCCTAGTGACATAGGATTTATGTAAACTATTTATGTACAGAGCGCAGTGTGTAGATTTTATGGCAGACGGTAGTATCGCTGATGCTGAGCATTAGGCCTTTAGTAAATATCATCGGTGGTAGGTGGTGGCAACAGTTTCCAGTTTGCAACTCTACCTCGGGAACGGTGGATGCTGGCCGTTGTGGCAGAGCGGTTCTAGGCCCTTCTGTCAGGAACCGTGCTGCTGCTACGGTCGCAGGCTCGAACCTTGCTTCGGACATGGGTGTGTGTGTAATGTTCTTAGGTTAGTTAGGTTTTAGTAGTTCTAAGTCTAGGGGACTGATGACGTCAGATGTTAAGTCCCATAGTGCTTAGAGCCATTTTTCAACTGTGGATGCCCCTGCATGTTATGTTTTATGTTTCACGGTTTGACATGGCAATTCACGTGTGCAGCTTGTTTTTAAGTTGTGACGAGTCCTAATGGCACAAAAATATTTTAAGGTAGATTATAGCTCAGCACATCTGTAATCCCTATATGTCTGTCGGTATAAGGATTGTTTTATCTGCTTTCCTTGTTTTTAGCACGTGAAAATGGGATAACGTTGTCCCGAACACTGTTGTGGCAATAATCCTACGACTGACAACTGGACTGAATGTCCTGACCGTCACTTTGAAGTTTCTTGTTCGTTATCACGGGCTGTGGCATGATCGCCGACGAGTAGATTATTTTACTGAGGACGTATCTATTTAAAAATGTTGTCCTTTGGAATCTATATGACATCCTTTGAGATTGTTCTTGAAGTGTTTCCCGAAAAAGTGTAATATTGTAAGTCGAGTTGACGAGGCAAATTTGTCGGGGATTGGCCGTGTTATTTAACCTCTGCTGTCTCCTACCCTCCGTTGTCGTGATCCAGTTTTGTTGGAAAGCTCCGTTCCGTCTGCTTGGTTTTCTGATATTTTATTTTACCTGCTGTAGCTCCGAGGTATTTGTTAAGTATGTCTCTGGATAACTGTATTTCACCTGCGTTGCTAACGATGAAACTTGTAATTGTCCATGTACACGTGGCAGTCGAGTTTGATACCAAAAATCTGCAAATCCAGCAATCGTGTATGTAGCGCTGTTTGTAGTGCCTCGACACTTGGGACGCACAAGTTCGCTAATAACGGGCATTCTTGTCTTAGGTAGCGATGTTTGAACGTTGATGATATGTTTGTGGTGGCGCCACGGCAGAGAGGAACTAGGTCGTTTCCTCAAACATCTCAACAGGATCAATCTGAAGATTCAGCTTACCATGGAGGAAGAGGCAAGGGGAATATTAAATTTTCTTGGTGAGCCAATTTTCAAGAAAGAAAATGGTATCTTCCGTCACACGGTTTACCAAAAGCCCTGGCACACAGTCCGTTACGTAAACTGAGATTCGAACCACCACTCACAACAAAAGCGAGGATTCACAAAAACGTTGGGGGATAGAGCAAGGAAAGGAAATCTATGAACTCTCTCTCAGCTCGACATATCTTATAGATTATTTGCAATGTGTTCAGTAGAAGTCATAGTTTATATCTTCGTCTTGAGAATTATTTAGTTGGGAGTCAGAGGGCACCAAAGACTCCGTCCGTAGAACTTAAAAGGTCTAAAATCTGGCAGAAAATCCGATTCTGATGATATGTAATGGACATCAGCGGCAGGACACGATCATTATCTTCACAGTACAATAGCAATGGTAATGTTATCGATGACAGTTTGCCGTAACGGAGTCACCAAATACGGTTGTTCAAAGGAAACTGGAGTAATCCGCTGAATTACAGACCCACATTACTGTCTTAGATTTGCAGCAGAATTTTGGAACATATACTGTGCTCGAACATTATGAACTACCTAGAAGAAAACGATCTACTAACACATAGTCAGCACAAATTCAAAGAATGTTGTCCTTCCGAAAAACACTATTTCTTTTTTCACGGGAAGTGATGAGCACTATCGAAAAGCGATCTAAATTGATTTCATATTTCTGAGTTTCCAGAAAGCTTTTGACACCATCGCTCACAAGTGGCTTTAATCTCACTACGTTACTATGGAGAATCGTCTCAGTGGTGCTACTGAACCCATGATTTCCTGTCAGTGAGATCGTCTACGTACGGAGAAATCTTAATAAATAAGAGAAATCAGAGGTCACATGGAAAGCTTTAAGAGTTCGTTTTTCCCATGCGCGTACTGGTGTTCGTTTTTGTTTTATTGTGTATTGTGTGTTGACACTCCAGGTAAGTGAATTAGGTCCTGGTGGGCTTCGATTGCAATTAAATGAGACTCGAATTATAGCTACTTTGATTTATCCCAATACAATCAGACATTAAACAAATGGCAACCAGTGAGAGCATTTTTTTCTCTCGGTACAAAATTATAGATAAACAAATGGCAAATTGTGGTAATGGTAGTTTAATAAAAGCTTGGCATATCTGACAAGAGGGTTCAGGAGGAATGATGCTAATAGTCCTGTAAGTAAATTAATTGCAGTCGTTAAGGGCCCATTGATTGTCATAATGTTAAATGAAAACAGGTAGTGCTACAGACGGGAATAAGTCACACCTGCGGTCAGAGTTGAAAGCAAGTGTTTAGGGCGTTAGTACAAGTCTTCAGAGTGAAGGTTGAAGTAATTGTATTACTTTAAAATGATTTTAATGGCTCTACAGATAGTGTCACGGTAATGGCTCGATGTCACGGTGATATAGGAGCGGGTGGCTGAAGTGGCTGCAGAACCGATTACTGGAAGAGCTAATGGCTCTCGTCAGCAGCTCATTTTATGTTTGCCAGAATTTTTTTAAAATCTTCAGTGCATCCGCACAGGCTGCTCAGTGGCCAGCAGTAGCTCTCAGCATAGAAAGCTGCCAGTAGAGGCTCCCAAAGAAGCAGCTGAAGGTTGGAGATGAAGCTTTAGTCTGATTTCTGATAGAGTGTTAATTAAAACAAAAACCTTGCATTGCCATGTGTTTCATCTCCTACTGAATTTTGATTGGCTCCCCTCTGGATCTTCTGAGCACCAACTGATCAGACTGCTCCTTACAAAACACTGGTCCCTTTCCTGTGTCCTACCGTCCTCTAAACAAAAGGAAAAAAATGAAAACAATAAAAAATAAAATGCGGCACTCTCTGTCTTTTTCTCCGACCAGTGAGGTGCGGTGCGTCATCTCCTACTGGTTTCTCTTTCTGACTCATAATTTTTTTACCTGAGCTAATGCTGACAGTTTTTTCATTGTATCTCATATTTTCATAGGCCGAGGACTGTGGTTCGCCTATCCATCTTCGAAATGCTAATCTGTGGCTTTCAGTGCTTACTGAGGAAATGGTCAGTTTTCTATATTTCGAGAACAATGGCTCCTTCTACTGAAAAGGAAAATCCTTCTCACTCCATTTCCAGGTCATAAACGGTTTTGCCAGGAGTTCTCTTGATGGGAGATACTACCTGTGTTTCTGTTCAAAGTGTGACGTCGTACAGCTGTGCTCCAAGGCAACAGCCAATAGCCGGTGGGACAATGACCTCGACCCTACCACAGTGGCCTTCCGAGAGCTGGCGCTGAGGGTCAGCTGACTTCACTGCCACTGGAGATTCATATGCCTTTTCACAGTCCTGTTCCTTTCATCGTCTTCCCACATCTACAGGGCATGCAAATACTAATTAACGTCAAAATAACAGCAAACCTGCAGTTACATACGCACAACGACTAGTACTGAAGTTTACCCTCTTCTTCAGTGTCCAGTCAAATAGGACTCGTTTTATGAATTTTGGTACGAGGCTGTTTCTGGAAAAACAGTCCTGCAGCAAGTGTTGCAGTGGAGGAATAGTCTGGAGGTTGATCGACAGACTGCCAGGCACTTAACTGTGAATTTGAGACTAGTCATGCAGGTGTAGATGAACTAGAACCCTCTATTCCGTTTTAAACAGTGCCTTTGCTGGTTTTTCTTTTTCTTCTTCTGTTGTTCAGCTTGTCAGAGCAATAATTTCAGTTCGGATAGTAGAAAATTATGAGTTAGTCTCCTTGGAAGGCACCTTAGTACACTATAAAACAAAGAAAGGGCACACCAAGAAGGAATTAGCCGAATGGAACGGAAATTGGTAGATATGTTGTACCTTTACCGACAAACAAATGATTACAATTTCAGAAAAATTGTATGATTTATTCAAGAGGAAAAGCTTGAAAAAGTGAGTAAGTCAATAATGTGTTGGCACCTACAGAAGTGATTATTCAGCTTGGCATTGATTGATAGCATACTTGGATGTCTTCCTGAGGGATATCGTGCCAAATTCTGTCCATTTGGCGTCTTAGCTAATTAGAGGGCCCTAGCCATAATTCTCCACACGTTCTCAGTAGAGAAGAGATGCGGCGACCTTGTCGTCCAAGCTGTCTCTGGCCTGGAATCTCCTTGGCTGGAGCAGAATTGTCTTCACTGATGAGTGCCTCTTCGAACTGAGCCCCGATGACCAGCGCAGACGTGTTTCGGGATCCGTGGCACAGGTACAGGTCTACACTGTTCTATTCCCCGTTTTGTTGCCTTTCACGACCAGACATCCTGGGCTTATATTGCAGCGAAAGTTTCTACTTCACGTTTTGTTTGCAAACTCTACCTGTGTCAACAATGTCGCCGGATCTCTCTTAAGTTGAGAACGTTTGTAGCGTTACACCCAGGGCCCTCTAATCATCTTGGAAATCTGATGATCTAACGCACTAGTTGCATAGAGTCTGGTACTACATCCCTCAGGAGGACATTCAACTATTCTATCAATCAGTGCCAAGACGAATAACTTTTTGTATAAGTGCCAGAGGTGGACCAACGGGTTATCGACTTCCTCAACTTGTGAAGCTCTCTCCCTGAATAAATCATCCAATTTTTTTTGAAATTGCTCTCATTTGTTTGCTCTACATATATATCACATCGGGCGATTTCCGTTCGGATATAATTCCTTCGAGGTGTGCTTCCTTTTCTTTTCTTTCTTTTTTTTTCTTCTTCTTCTTCTGACAGCGTATGTCTTTGTGCGTCCGAAAAGGTGAGGGATATTATTTTTAAGAATAAAGTACTTTTGAATGATATTTATCAGTTCGGGAATTTTTAAAGGTGGACTGAAACCGCGAATAGTCGAACCACCTCCTGTTTCATCTCAAACTAAAATCAGAAATATTATCAATATTATCTTAGAGTGACACCTGCTAACCCAGAAATGATTTGCAAATCGGCAAATATGTTTGGAGATTGGATATCCGTCTTAATTTGAGTATTCCTGCGAACTGTCCGAGGACACAGATTTCGGTTCCTCGTTGTGACTTCACCTACTTTTAAGGTATTGAATTCTAAATGATAATAAATCAAATAGAACATGAGTGAAGAAGACTCCTCTGTTTTCTTTTGTGTGTTTTTAAGCTTTTCTTATTTTTTGTAGATAATACAGTTACGAAATTTCGACATATTAAAGATTTTTCATGCTTGTGGATACTGTGGGTAAGAGTATGAACTCTTTTTCTGAATTACTAGTTCGTTAAAGAACAACGTTGAACTGAGAATACGAAAAATGTTGTGATTGTAAATTAGTTCCATCGTATTTGAATGTCTAACCTTGATCCTTGTTTATCGTTATTGCAAACGAAGTCCTCCGGAGTGGCTGAGCGGTTCTAGGCGCTACAGTCTGGAACCGCGCATCCGCTACGGTCGCAGGTTCGAATCCTTCCTCGGGCAAGGATGTGTGTGAAGTCCTTAGGTTAGTTAGGTTTAAGTAGTTCTAAGTTCTAGGGGACTGATGGCCTCAGAAGTTAAGTCCCATAGTGGTCAGTGCCATTTGCAAACGAAGCTTTGATTCGCTTAAACTGAAAAGGTAAATCTGTCGGGATCAATGACGTATGCGGTACGAGAGATATCTTTCCGGCTGCTGGATCTGTGAGGGTAGTAGCTTCAAATAGGGAGTTACTATGAATAAAGCAGGCACTATAACATCCAAAACCTCAGGAGTTAACCATATGCGTAAAGTGAAACTAAACAAAGTGACGGAGTACAAAGATGATTAGCTGGCAGCCTGAATGATGTGTAATCGATTGCTTCCACTGAGCATTTTCTGAACGAACTGACCATGCGAAGAATTCTTCAAATGCAATTAATTTTGACGCTGCTGAGCTTTCTTATTATAACAATTGCTACTAGTATCTGGTTTGTCAATTGCAGTGGCTGTAAACAGATGTGGCGTTAGGAAAATTTAAGAGTAATATCATTTTTATTCCATGTCAACGATGATAGAGATAGATAGATAGATAGGTAGATAGAGAGAGAGAGAGAGAGAGAGAGAGAGAGAGAGAGAGAGAGGGGGGGGGGGGGGCCGTCTGTTACATTCACTTTAAACTGAAGCATGGATAGGGGAAACTGACTACCGATGCCCCTTAAGAGAGCGTTAAAATTCTGCCGCTGCCGACATGTGTCGATGCGTGTTGACAGTCTCCGTAACGGATAAGGGAACAGGTGGTGTTGGCTACTTATCGGATGGAAAGTTATGGATGACGCGGGCGTCCCATTACTCTTAAAGGCAGCTTGTGCTTGCTCGTTACAGTCAGAGTATATCCTAGTATATAAGTAATGTGACACTGGAAATGAACGATCAGGAGAACCTAAATTTTGTACGGCACAGGTACCTAAAAGTTTTGCTACCACAAATTTTCCGAAGCCAACACAGATCATATCGAAAGCCGCTGAATTTTGTGACTCCTAATTCAACTCGTACAGAAAGGGTTTTTCGGATATTATACTTTTATCCGATCATTCACATTATCGGTATTCAATATAAGAAAGCAAAGAAGGATCACGTGCAAGGCAATAACATGTCATACAATTGCTATTTAGCAACAGGGCTGCCTAACTAGCAGGATGCGAAAAATACTGTATTAATTGCAGTGCAAGCATTAACATTAGAGGAAGCACAAGATCTCGTATTGGTCTGTTACATTGTACTGCAGCGAGTCACTTGTTAAAAAAGTATAAGGCTCCTTGCGACTAATCAACTGTTTAGTTGAAAATTTAAAGAGATATTTAATTATGGTTGTGAACTTGGGAACATAAATAAAAGCTAAATGAGGAAAAATTTTACGTCTCGAATAAAGTGAGAACGACACATAAGGATCATCAAAAGTGATTGATCTATTACTTCATGCAATATTTGGTTTAAGATGAAATATGAAGAATACGAAATGGATGAATAGTGGTTGAAATCGGATGAAAAACCTGCTAAACCTAGAAACTGCGAAATAAAGTATTTAAAATTATCCGATAATAGGAGGCAAGATTATGGAAGAGTATTAAGTATAGGAGACATGAGAAGAAGCAAGACAGATGAAGAAAGAAGGAGGAAAGGTACCCTCTGCCAAGTACCATACGGTTCAGACAATAAGAAATTCAGAAGAAGATACCATTATTGGTATCGAAACTTAGGTAAACTAAAAACATTACCTTGCAACTGAAGGCTGAATTTCTTATTGCCTGAACAATTCACGGTTGCTGAGACGCTGCATTATTTTAAAGATCTGCACCATAAGGTGGCTTCCGAAATGTGTATGAAGCTTTAGATGTAGATTAAGATTTACATCTGCATCAGCATGCATTCTTCGCAAGACATCACAGCAAGCCATATCCGTTTCTGTTCCTCTCGCAAATAGAGCGAGGGAAATGCAAATGTCTTCTCCGTATGAAGCTTCCGTGTCGTGCTGTCCAGGCGGGTGCTATGGTTGCTGGTCCTACGCTTCCATGTGTTTGGTTGACGTGGGTGGGATGTGGGTGTGACAGCCCATGACTGACTGGTTCTGCTACTACACATTTAAGTTCCCATAATGATTTAGTGGTACTTGGATTGATAAATTGCGGGCAAGTGGATTTCTATTATATAAACAACCAGAAACAAATTAACTAGACAAAGAAAGAAGCAGTAAAAGCGAAGCTTCTTAGGGGCAGACATAGATCCGGACACATAAAACTGTACACAGTGGCGAGAAGGAAATAAATAAAGAAGCAGAATAATCTCTATTCTTAAAGGAACTGTTGCGAGAGAAGCAGTAAACAGATAATATTGAGCTCTAAATTAGGGGGTAGCCGGCTCGAATTGGGCAGTGGAAGGTACTTTCATTGGCATTATGTAGATAACACAAGGAAGAGAGTTGGTGATGTCTCGTGCCAGTGTACTGCACGGAATGACAACGTCTCGTGGTGTGATGGCATCTAACCGTTTACGGCAAGGCCTCCGTCAAATTGATATCCCGACCTCTGCGGTGCCCTTGGTGTTGCCAGACAAAAGTAGACCATGTGTTGACACAATAATTTTTTCTTCCCCTGCTTACTCATCGTCATTAGCAACACAATCAGGAAACTTTCCTCATACTTATTTGTGACCTTCAGAGAATATAAAACCGTCCTTCGATATCTGCGTTACTGCAGCTTTCCTCGAAGACTCAAATGCATCTGCGACCAGAAACCATATGAGATGTACGAGGTCAATAGTCTGCTTCCTTCTGCTTCCTCGTTACTTCCACAGAAAACTTCACAAAGACCAAACATTCAACAAGTCACACTATGTATGTCGACAATCAGTACGAAGATCCAATGACTTCTTCCTTCTATGGAAACAAGCGCAATAAGTTTGTTTAATCACTTCCAGCAAGCGAATAACACCAGTATGTTGCAACGTGATTATGTACGACTTCGCAACGCTAGACTGCTAAATCGAAAATAAAAGAAAAGAAACAAAAACCAAATGCGACTTGAATGAGGTAGTAGGACACGAGAAATAATAATAATAATAATAATTAAATAATAATAATAATAATAATTTAAACAACAGCAATGTGGAACTACTAAAAGCTGTTATAACGAATATTCATCACAATAGCTTTTAGTACTTCCATGATGCCGTTTTTAAATAGTGTGAGTTGTGTAGCGCTGCCAAAAGAAAATATCAGTAGTAATAGTAATAATGACAATAATAATAGAGGAAATTAGACAAACCAGACCACCATTTTGTTTTTGATTTGTAGAAAATAACAGACAGTCAAAATTATGTTTAAAAACCTGTAATATTTACTATATTGTGTTATGCACCGTTTGCATTTTATCTTAGAAAATACAACGAAAAGTTATTATGAAAAAATATTATTTTCAAAACTTTACATTTAGCGAGTTTGTGGCAAAATCGTATCCATTTTTAAAGTAATAAAACTAACACCAAAAAATTATGAAGGAAAGGTATTCAGTCATACAAAAGACAATCTGTTTTCGAAACAGGCACAATAGAACAGCATCCAGAAGGTTATAGGGCTCTTTTTTTTTATGCTGAACCCAATAGCCTTGCTACAAGATGCCCATGTAGGCTTTGTTTCTGACAGTTTGGTTTTGTGGTCTTTAAGAAAAAGACTAACGCATTTTTGCCAGCATTTTCTTCTTTGAAAGGGCGTCCAGTGTTATCTCTCTTTCCCAGTTGTATGTCAATTCTTCACAAGTCATTATGAGTAGACCCACAGAAAAACGCTTGCACAGCAAAGTAGTATTAAACTAGCTCTTCTTTAAAAAAATTATCAAGAGTTTTTGGTCTGCCTCGGTTTGTTTCTGATGCTTCCTCATGTGTGGACAACCTCACAAGTGTTGTTTTTTGAACATTTTTTATATCTGCCTTCTTGCAATACATTTTCTCTTTTCTAAACTGCTTCTATCGCCTTAGCTAGTTTAGATGCGCTTCACTTTCTTTGTTCAGTCTTCCCCATTATCATTTTGGAATATGCAAAGGAACTTCAGTAGAATAAGGCTAGATTTTAGTCTTGAAAAAGTAAGGCGTCAAGTTTAGCCAATTGAAGGAGGTCCACTTAACGCGACTAGAGCCTACAGTGTGTTAATAGAATAGATTTTTAACGAAACATCTAAATGAAATGGCTTAGTCGTAAACCTTAAGTCCTACTATAAGAGAAAACATATAGGTTGAAAACCTTAACTGCCAATGACTAGGATATGGCGAACTGATAAGCATCAAGTGGAGAGGGCGACTTGTGCATGACACTACCGAGTGGCAGAAGCCTTAACTACCATTCACACTTTGTAATACCCCAATTATAGAACCCATAACGAACAACCTTTTGTTGCAAAAAGAAATAGAAAATTCAGTCTTCCTGACAGTGATGACAGCTACTGACAACAAACTTTACGCTCTTGACAGTTCGATTAACAAGAATGTTATGTAAATAGTAATTCTTATCGTAAAGAAAGGACGGAATGAAAGAATATTACATGATACGAAACAG
This sequence comes from Schistocerca gregaria, assembly GCF_023897955.1. Taxonomy (NCBI): domain Eukaryota; kingdom Metazoa; phylum Arthropoda; class Insecta; order Orthoptera; family Acrididae; genus Schistocerca; species Schistocerca gregaria. The sequence continues at coordinate 946,628,368 of NC_064920.1, forward strand.
AAACTTTAAAAAAAGAATTCACAAAATTATTATTTACGAAGGTTAAAGCCTAGACCATAAATTGGCCAAAGATAACATTTATCCTAGAAGAGAGCTCTAGCCGCATCGAGCTGTAAGTTCACTGTGTCTACAATGTAGCTCGGCAATGGAGACGTTAACTACACTTCTCTCTTGTACTCTTGCAACAGTAGTACGCAAGTTCAGCGCTATATGATTGTTTTAAAACCGATCTGAAGTTTAAAAGTTTTACGGTGGGAAGTATTAGCCAGAAGTCGGACTGAAGTAAAATCATCTTTACCGGTTAGACAGATAAAGGGGTAGTTGATATATGTGACAGAAAAATAACTCGTGTTATTGCTGATTTGTGATTGGACTTAGTCTTCTTGATACATAATAGTCACGAACATCAAAGGACACAGAAAGAGACATAAACTCAGTTATTAGACTTGAGTAGGCAACAGATAAACGGAATCACGAAGAACTTACAATTGCACCGTGTTGTCAGAAGCTATCGTCAAAGTCATAATTCCTGATGCTAACGGACGCAATTCCCTGAATGAAAAATCGGTGTGTGTGTGTGCTCACCGTAGGGACAAATGATTACGAAGAACAATAAACTTTAATTCAACTTTAATTCTTGTCACATACATCATTTAATGGATATTTAAAGTATATTTGTGGAATTAACTGAGTCTTTAGATAACATAAAGGCGAAAAGTGATTTAGTGACAGTTTAACTGTAAACAGTAATACGTTTACACCGAAATACGACGCATTCTGAACATTGCCCAAGAGTATGTTATCTCTGGAATTACGTCGTGTAGTTGTTGAATACGCGACGCAGCGACGCCTTGACGACGGAATAATAATTAACAACTCAATATCCTCGCAAAAATCATGATGTGACATCGGCTTTGGTGATGGATTAATGATTCAAGACATTATATTTTCAACGTTTGAAAACCCATTCTCAAACAGGGCATAAGAACTACAGTCAGCAAGTTTGCATAAACTGAAAAGTCTGTCGCGAACACCCAAAGGACTTTTGGTTATCATTTCAGATCGAGGGAGTCATCGTGTTATCGAGTGGTGCAGTCGCTATATTTATAAGTGGAGAAGATCGATAGACATCGAACACCATTGCTTTAACTACAAGCAAGGACGGCGCACACACTCCGGCGTGCTGCTCCATCGAGACGTTGGTATCAGTTTTGAGAGATAGTATCTGAAAAATAACCAAACCGCACGAGGAGTTTGATTTTTAAATAGTTACAGATTTGCGTTGTCGTTATAGACGTACGCCGTTCCACGTCCTCTCGACTGGGACAACCATCACCATCGAGCAGAGACGTCACAACTTGATCCCGACTGAGTTGCGAAGAATGCAGAGCCAGGTCGCTTTAGGGGGCAGTCCAATTTAGGGCACTTTCCTCTAATAATAATAATAATAATAACAGTAACCACTGCATAGTAATAAATCAGTCCGTTATAACCGACTCGACGTTATAAGGATAAACAACCCTGAACTAATAACAATAATAATAGTAAAGTAATTGTTGCAAAATAATGAAACAGTCCCTTGTAATCCACAAGATAAAAGTGATGAATGAAGCTGGCCGGCCGGTGTGGCCGAGCGGTTCTAGGCGCTACAGTCTGGAACCGCGCGACCGCTACGGTCGCAGGTTCGAATTCTGCCTCGGGCATGGGTGTGTGTGATGTCCTTAGATTAGTCAGGTTTAAGTAGTTCTAAGTTCTAGCCTTGGACCCATGGGGTCTCCCCTATAAACTGGTGAGAGAGAAAATCCGCTCTCCCATGGAGTTATCGACAGTCAGGCAGGGAGACAGGATGACGGAGTCTTGGCAGAAGACTGCAGAGGTCCTCCTCCGGTCCCTGCTGCCTGACGACAATGCGGATGGAGATACTGAAGGACAACAGCAACTGCGAAATACCGACTCAGACGAATATAACAACGATATGGCAGTCTACCCCTTTTCGGAAGAGGAGGTGGCTGCACATATAAGATCCTTAAAAAGAGGGAAAGCTGCGGGACCAGACAGCATTGTGGCTGAGGTGGTGCAATTCCTGGCCCCCCGGTTAATTGCGCCACTAACTCATCTCTTCAATGAGTGCCTGAGACTAAGGAAGTTTCCTAAGAGGTGGAAAATGCAAACGTGGTGATAATCAAAAAAGGTCCTGAAAAAGACCCGGCAGAGGTTAAATCATACAGGCCGATTTGCCCATTGGACCTGTTTGGGAAGCTACTAGAAAAACTGCTGGCTGGCAGATTGACAGCTCACCGGGTGCTGTGCGGATTGAGCGGCGGGCAGTTCGGCTTCAGGCCGGGGCGTTCGGCATCTGATGCTATCGCTCTGGCGGCTGAGGACTGTGGCTCAACCCCGCATAAGTACGTAGTTGGCAACCTGTGGTGGCCTTCGGTCTTCTTCTGTCTGCGGGAGAAAGAGTGTCCAGGGCCTTTATATGGATGTCTGAGGAGCTATTGTAGGAGCGGGAGGTATGGCTATCATCCCCTAGCGGGAGAGTTGAGAAAGCAATCACCAAAGGATGTCCCCAAGGCTCCATTTTGGGACCCCTTTTCTGGGACATCCATATGGAACCGTTATTATACAACTTACAGCAAAGTCGGCGGTCGCAGCCGAGAAGATATAGAACCAAAGACTGAAAGGGCCATAGAGAAACTGCACCAATGGGGCCACAATACCAAAATGACAATATCTCCTAGTAAATCAGTTAAGCAGGGATCCTACTGTTAGAATCGATGGCTCACCAGTTCTTCGGCGACGGGAGAGACGATACTTAGGAGTCATAATTGACGAGAGATGGAACTTCGGGAAACACTTAGACACCGTAACCCAGAGAGCTCTCCCATTACTTAGCAATCTCATCTCCATAGGACATAAAAGATTTCATCTCCCTCCTCATTAAACTCTATCACAACAGTATTCTAACTTCAGTAGTGGCTTACGGCTCGGGAGTCTGGGCGCACAGGTTCACGAGTGTCGTGCCCGCCATGACAATGAGAAGGGCCCAGAGAAGCATGATTCTGAGATCTGTGGGGGCCTACAGAACATCTCCGGGGGGGGGGGGGGGGGGGGGGAGCTCTGTTAGTCATAATGGGGCTCTGCCCGTTAGACATCAAGATACGAGAACAAGCAGCGTGGTACTGGGCCAAAAAGGAGAATGTGCAGAAAATAATAATCATGGGTATGAGGGTGGAGGATGAAAGGGAAATAAGAAACAGAGGAGTCGAAGTTTGGCAGAGGGCTTGGGAGGAAGAAGAAACTGGGAGCTGGACCTTCCAGTTTTTACCAGATGTAAAAGAGCGTGGGGCCATGAAATACTTCGAACCTACACGAGGACTCATTCACTTTCTCACTGGCCATGGACCCTATCCGACATATTTATGTCGGTTTGGGAGGAGGGCAACCCCCGCGTGTGACTGTGGCGTAGCAGAGGGTACTCCCGACCATGTGGTTTACGAGTGCCCTCTCTTCAATGATGTCGCGACAACACTCCGAGACAGACTTCCAAATAACGACACATACCAACTACTCAGACAAGAAGACACTTTTCACACTTTGAATGCATTGGCAGATGGGGTGTCACGAAAAGTGTTAGCAGAATACCTGAGGGACCTAGATTAGGTATCAACTTGTAGATCAAACCGATTGAGACCAGATCCCATTTCCATACCGCCTGTGCAGGAGCTGGCCGACTTCCATCATAGATGGAATCTGCCACGTACAGGACTGGGGGGGGGGGGATGGGGTCAACACCACCGATTACGACAAGCACCGGATACGACGTAGGTTAAGTTAGTTTTGTGGGACTTAGATTAGGACATTAATTTAGGAAACTGCAGCGATTACTTACCTTGGCCATCCCAGTGCCAGGGGCATGCTCCTCGGGTTTAGCTCGTTGAGTCTGGCTATCCTAAGTAGGTTTACACACAACTGGCACACCTGTGACGCTGCAGGTAATAGTCATAGTAGATTAGTTAAGTGACAAGTAGTTTGGTCAAATTGCCCATTGTCGTAGAAAGCTAAAACTAACACATAGTAGTAGTTAAACTGTAGCTCACTACCATAATTGTAAAAGCTGCATTCAAATATAATCTGTGTATCATTTTATGACCCACCAATCATCTTAGGAGGTGGGTTAACATTGTATAATTAGTATTGTTTATGAAATAAAGATTTTTAAAAAAAGTTCTAGGGGACAGATGACCTCAGAAGTTAAGTCCCTCAGTGCTCAGAGGCATCTGAACCATTTTGAATAAAGCTGAACTAACCAAAATAGTAACAGTAACAGGTGCATATTTCCAGGCTACCAATATAGATCTGGTTTGGACTACGTGGCGAAACCAGGACGTTGATGAAAATATTGTCCATTGTGGTTTTCTCTTAACTAACCTTTACACTGGAGTCGAGAGGCAGTAGAATCTCTTGGTTGGTTTGGGATTATTAATGGGGAAAACAGAAGAATCTTTGACAGGATTGGTGTTCTGCCAACATAGCAAGATGATATGAACCCGTTAAATAAGTTTATTTACCATTACACACTTTTATTTATGGATTTATGACCCACTAACTTGCATGAGATACTCCTGGTACTAACGTTTTACTGCTAAAACTTCCTTCCCCTCGATTCCATCTTCCTCTCGTCACCGAGAGACGAGGGTCACTTGGCTCTTAGTTGTAATCAATATAAGACGTACAATCTGGAGTGCATAGCTCATGGGAAATTGTTTCAAATTGTTCTATCGTTTACTGAATAATTGTACACTTGCCCTCATTACTTACTTAGTGGCCATTTTGCCTAATTATAACATCAATGGTCTCAAGGCCTAGCTCACAGGAAACAAGTATTATTCAGCGATTTGTTCCTATTAGTAAATGAAATCCTTTATAGTGCTAATTGAGACATACCAGCAATAATAGCCAGCCTGGGTGACTGACTAATGGGATAAAGATATCATGTGGAACAAAGCGGGAGTTTTATTAAAATGTTAGAGGTAGTCAAATCAAGCTACAGTAGCCCATTACAAACAGTATTGTGAGGTCCTTAAAAAGTTATTAAATAAGCAAAGACTATATGGTATGCGTATAGAATAGCTAATTCACGGGATAAAATTAAATACATGTGGTCAGTTGTTAAGGAAGTGTCTGGTCAGCAGCACAAGGTCGACAATATAAAGTCAGCTCGTAGCAAAAATATTTCTGTTACTGATAAATCAGATATATGTACAGTATTTAACAATCACTTTCTGAGCATTGCTGGTGAATTAAATAAAAAATTAGTTTCTACAGGAAATCATATAACTTTCTTGGCAAATAGGTTTCCGAGATTGATATTCGAAATACTCCTCTGTGATACAGACAGTTGGGAGATTGAGTCAATAATTAAATCACTGAAGACTCATAGTGGTAATGGAGTGCCTAGCAGAATAATAAAGTACTATGTTGCACTTGTTAGCCCTGTATTTATCCATATTTGTAATTTTTCCTTTAGAAATAGTCAGTTTCCTGAACGATTAAAGTACTCAGTTGTAAAGCCACTTTATAAAGAGAGAGAAAGTGATAACGTAGAAAATTTTAGATCTATTTCTATATCATCAGTGTTTGCTAAAGTTTTTGAAAAGGCTTTGTATGTAAGCATAATTGCTCGTTTTATATCACACTATTTACTATCAAATGTACAGTTCGGCCTTAGAAGTCGTTTAACAACTGAAAATGCTATATTGTCTTTTCCCTGTAGGGTACTGGATGGGTTAAACGAAAGGTTTAGAACGCTAGGCATATTTTTCGATTTAACTAAGGCGTTTGATTGTTATTGTTGTTGTTATTGTTGTGGTATTGAGTCAGGAGACTGGTTTGATGCAGCTCTCCATGCTAGTCTATCCTTGCAAGCTGCTTCACCTCCCAGTACGTACTGCAGCCAACATCCTTCTGAATCTGCTTAGTGTATTCATCTCTTGGCCTCCCTCTACGATTTTTACCCTCCACTCTGCCATCCAATACTAAATTGGTGATCCCTCGAGGCCTCAGAATATTCCCTGTCAACCGATCCCTTCTTCTAGTCAAGTTGTGCCACAAATTTCTCTTCTCATAAATTCTGTTCAATACCTCCTCTTTAGTTATGTGATCTACCAATCTTCAGCGTTCTTCTGTAGCACCACATTTCGAAAGCTTCTATTCTCTTCTTGTCCGTACTATTTATCGTCCATGTTTCACTTCCATACATGGCTACACTCCATACAAATACTCTCAGAAACGACTTCCTGATACTTAATTCTATACTCGGTGTTAACAAATTTCTCTTCTTCAGAAACGCTTTCCTTGCTCTTGATAGTCTACATTTTATATCCTCTCTACTTCGACCATCACCAGTTATTTTCTTTCCAAATAGCAAAACTCCTTTGCTACTTTAAATGTCTCATTCCCTAATCTAATTCCCTCAGCATCAGCGTCTGGTTTTATTGATCACAAAATATTGCTCTTGAAGTTGGACCATTAAGGACTACGGGGAGTAGCTCACAACTGGTTCACCTCTTACTTTAGCAACAGACAGCAAAAGGTCATTATTCACAATGTTGATAACGGCTGTGATGTGGGGTCTGAATGGGGTACAGACAAGTGGGGGTTGCCCCGGGGATCAGTGTTGGGGCCACTGCTGTTACTTATTTATGTAAATGATATGCTCTCTAGCATTACGAGTAACTCTAAAATATTTCTGTTTCCTGATGACACTAGCTTGGTAGTAAAGGATGTTGTGTGAAATATTGGCTCAGTTTCAAATACTGCAGTTTGTGACCTAAGTTCATGGATTGTAGAAAATAAAGTAACACAAACCACGGTAGGACTCAGGTTTTGCAGTTTCTAACACACAATTCAACAAAACCTGATGTTTTTAATTTCACAGAATGGGCATATGATTAGTGAAACTGAACAGTTCAAATTTCTAGGTGTTCTGATAGATAGTAAACTGTCGAGGAAAGCACACGTTCAGGATCTTGTTCAAAGACTTAATACTGCCATTTTTACTCATTTTCATCCCCTTATGTCGTGTGGTATTATATTTTGGAATAACTCTGCCCATTCGAAACGGATATCTTTGGTTCAGAAACGGGCAGTTCGGGCAGTAAGTGATGAAAGTTCGCGAACCTTTTGTCAACCCCTATTCACGAGTCTGGCTGTTTTGAAATTGGACTCTCAATATATATTTCCTTACTATCATTTCTTGTTAGCAATATTAGCTTATTCCGAAAATAAGCAGCTTTCACTCAATTAATACTCGGCAGAAATCAAACCTGCATTTGGACTGGACTTCCCTACCTCTTGTGCAAAAAGTTGTGCACTATACTGCTGAATCCATTTTCAATAAACTACCACTCTAATTCAAAAATCTTAGCAGTAATCTACGCGCTTTCAAATCGAAACTGAAGAGTTTCCTCTTGGGTCACTCCTTCTATTCTGTCGAGGAGTTCCTTGAAAAATTAAGCTGATTTTTGTTGTACTGTGGATTGCGTTTACTTAAACTTATGGACTGACTTTTTCGGGTTCGCAAACATTTTATTTTTATCTGTTATAAGTTTTATGTTGTAATTTCATGTACTGAGACCATCCATGACCTCGGAGATTTGCTCCTCAATTTGGTCCTACGGAACTTGACATGTGAATAAATAAATAAAAAACTATTCAATGAAACATGTATAAGACACTAGTATAATTGCTACTCATCCATCAGTTTTTGTGTTGCCCAGGGTAGTACCGTCTTCTCGTGGATGAAGTACTGCTCATTCATGAGTAGCCGCTGCCATCCATGTTTCTGGCGCCTGTGTTAATTCTTTGCTTACCGCATTACTGCTGACTACTCACTGACTGTTCACTACTGCCCAATGCTGATCGTTTACACGCTTCCTAAGAGACTTTTTCCACTTGGACCTGGCTGTACACAACCCATCTTACTGGAACATTCTATCTGCATATGATCGTCTTAATTCCCACCAAGCAGCCAAAATTCTGAGCTGGCTTTTTCCTGTCACGAGTATGGCCTCAACTCTCGACGTACTTTGAGGTTTCACTAGTGTTGTACTTCACATACTGCAATCTTGGTAGGCCATTAAGTGATAAATGGGAGACAGCTGTAACCGAAGGCATTATCATTTACAAGTACTTAGTTTTGCCACACACTCGTACTTTAGCTTACATAAAAGTGATGAATAGAACTAAGCAATTCATATTTCTCACAGGCATCATTGTAACCAAGGGCCATAATTATGAACAACCTACAATAAGCAGCTGGTCGAATACAAGGATCTCACAGAGGCGTTAAGAGCCACACAGATGCAAAACTCTGTACTGTCTGTGAAAGTTGCGATGGCTGATGCGCAGTGACCAGTCTCTGTCCACAGCACTGGGCCCATTCATTCGTTTGTTCAGAAGGGGAGGCCAATATTGTTTGCGCTGCAATGAGAGAATGGACGCGCATGTCCTATAATCTTTCTCAGGCGTTTTACAGAAACTACTAGGTAAAAAAAATCATTTTTAAGTTATTAGTAGCTTTATATGTTAACTTTATGACGATGCGCCCATCATTTCGTTAATGATCATAGTTGTTGTGTTACTTTCATTTAAACAAGACACTGTGCGAAATTCGAATAAGTTTGCAATGAAAAATAAGGATCGTACGATTTTGTGTTTGGTGCATATCACATAGTATGTTGCTGCAAATGAAATGTAGCTAACATATTGTATTTTTCTTTAGACCTGAATGAGGCCTTTATCTGTCACAAATCTAGAGTAAATTGATTGTGCACTATGTAATCAAAAGTATCCGGACACCCCCAAAAATATTAGTTTTTCACATTATGCTCATTGTGCTGCCAGCTGATCCACATCAGTGATCTCAGTAGTCATTGAAAGTAGGCTGTTTAGGTTTTTATGTTGGTAACGCCACGTAGCACTCTATATGAAAATCACTGACTGTGCTGTATGCAGTCTGTGGCTGGTTTGAATTGTTGGAATTTGCTATTGTAGTGTTGGGCAGTTGGCTATTAACAGCGCGTAGCGTTGCGCAGTTGGAGGTGAGCCGCCAGCAGTGGTGGATATGGGAAGAGATGGCGGAGTTTTGAGAGCGGATGATGTGGACATGTGTCCATCAGAGACAGTAAATTTGTAAGACTGGATGTCATGAACTGATATTTACTTGAATAGTGTTCAAACGATATTATATATATATATATATATATATATATATATATATATATATATATATATATATATATATATATATGTTTTTTGTCTTCAGTCCTGAGACTGGTTTGATGCAGCTGCAGCTCTCCATGCTACTCTATCCTGTGCAAGCTTCTTCATCTCCCATTACCTACTGCAACCTACATCCTTCTGAACCTCCTTAGTGTATTCATCTCTAGGTCTCCCTCTACGATTTTTACCCTCCACGCTGCCCTCCAATGCTAAATTTGTGATCCCTTGATGCCTCAAAACATGTCCTACCAACCGATCCCTTCTTCTAGTCAAGTTGTGCCACAAACTTCTCTTCTCCCCAATCCTCTTCATTACCTCCTCATTAGTTACGTGATCTACCCATCTAATCTTCAGCATTCTTCTGTAGCACCACATTTCGAAAGCTTCTATTCTCTTCTTGTCCAAACTAGTTATCGTCCATGTTTCACTTCCATACATGGCTACACTCCAAACAAATACTTTCAGAAACGACTTCCTGATCCATAAATCTATATTCGATGTTAACAAATTTCTCTTCTTGAGAAACGCTTTCCTTGCCATTGCCAGTCTACATTTTATATCCTCTCTACTTCGACCATCATCAGTTATTTTACTTCCTAAATAGCAAAAGTCCTTTACTACTTTAAGTGTCTCATTTCCTAATCTAATTCCCTCAGCATCACCCGATTTAATTTGACTACATTCCATTATCCTCGTTTTGCTTTTGTTGATATTCATCTTATATCCTCCTTTCAAGACGCTGTCCATTCCGTTCAACTGCTCTTCAAGGACTTTGCCGTCTCTGACAGAATTACAATGTCATCGGCGAACCTCAAAGTTTTTATTTCTTCTCCATGGATTTTAATACCCACCCCGAATTTTTCTTTTGTTTCCTTTACTGCTTGCTCAATATACAGATTGAATAACATTGGGGAGAGGCTGCAACCCTGTCTCACTCCCTTCCCAACCACTGCTTCCCTTTCATGCCCCTCGACTCTTATAACAGCCATCTGGTTTCTGTACAAATTGTAAATAGCCTTTCGGTCCCTGTATTTTATCCCTTCCACCTTCAGAATTTGAAAGAGAGTATTCCATTCAACATTGTCAAAAGCTTTCTCTAAGTCTACAAATACTAGAAACGTAGGTTTGCCTTTTCTTCTAAGATAAGTCGTAAGGTCAGTATTGCTTCACGTGTTCCAACATTTCTACGGAATCCAAACTGATCCTCCCCGAGGTCCGCATCTACCAGTTTTTCCATTCGTCTGTAAAGAATTCGCTTTAGTATTTTGCAGCTGTGACTTATTAAACTGATAGTTCGGTAATTTTCACATCTGTCAACACTTGCTTTCTTTGGGATTGGAATTATTATATTCTTCTTGAAGTGTGAGGGTATTTCGCCTGTCTCATACATCTTGCTCACCAGCTGTTAAAGATTTGTCATGACTGGCTCTCCCAATGCCGTCAGTAGTTCTAATGGAATGTTGTCTACTCCCGGGGCCCTGTTTCGACTCAGGTCTTTCAGTGCTCTGTCAAACTCTTCACTCAGTATCTTATCTCCCATTTCGTCTTCATCTACATCCTCTTCTATTTCCATAATATTGTCCTCAAGTACATCGCCCTTGTATAGACCTTCTATATACTCCTTCCACCTTTCTGCCTTCCCTTCTTTGCTTGGAACTGGGTTGCCATCTCAGCTCTTGATATTCATACACGTGGTTCTCTTCTCTCCAAAGGTCTCTTTAATTTTCCTGTAGGCAGTGTCTATCTGATCCCTAGTGAGATAAGCCTCTACATCCTTACATTTGTCCTCTAGCCATCCCTGCTTAGCCATTTTGCACTTCCTGTCGATCTCATTTTTGAGATGTTTGTATTCCTTTTTGCGTGCGTCATTTACTGCATTTTTATATTTTCTCGTTTCATCAATTAAATTCAATATTTCTTCTGTTACCCAAGGATTTCTACTAGCCCTCGTCTTTTTACCTACTTGATCCTCTGCTGCCTTCACTACTTCATCCCTCAAAGCTACCCATTCTTCTTCTACTGTGTTTCTTTCCCCCATTCCTGTCAATTGTTCCCTTATGCTCTGCTTGAAACTCTGTACAACCTCTGGTTCTTTCAGTTTATCCAGATCCCATGTCCTTAAATTCCCACCTTTTTGCAGTTTCTTCAGTTTTAACCTACAGGTCATAACCAGTAGATTGTGGTCAGAGTCCACATCTGCCCCTGGAAATGTCCTACAATTTAAGACCTGATTCCTAAATCTCTGTCTTACCATTATATAATCTATCTGATACCTTTTAGTATCTTTTAGCAGTGGGGGATATGGGGAGAGAGATGGCGGAGTTTTGAGAGCGGATGATGTGGACATGTGTCCATCAGAGACAGTAAATTTGTAAGGCTTGATGTCACGAACTGTTTGTTCTTTATCACAATCTTTCATTTGCTAACTATGCCTATCAGTAGTTAGTCCCTTCAGTAGTTAGAATCTTTTATTTAGCTGGCAGTAGTGGCGCTCGCTGTATTGCAGTAGTTCGAGTAACGAAGATTTTTGTGAGGTAAGTGATTTATGAAAGGTATAGGTTATTGTTAGTCAGGGCCATTCTTTTGTAGGGATTTTTGAAAGTCAGATTGCGTTGCGCTACAAAATATTGTGTGTCAGTTTAGTGTTGATCAGAATAAGTAAAGAGCGAAATGTCTGAGTACGTTCAGTTCTGCTCAACTGTTTGAAAATCAAATAACGTAAGGGGTTTACCAGCACAGAAATTCAATAATTTTTCTAAGGGGACGTTTCATCATTAGACATCGTGAGAGAGCAGAATGGGGCACTCCGCAGAACTCACGGACTTCGAGCCGAATTAGGTGATTGGGTGTCACTTTTGTCATACGTCTGTACGCGAGATTTCCACACTACTCAACTCCCTAGGTCCACTGTTTTCAATGTGATAGTGAAGTGGAATCGTGAAGGGACACGTACAGCAGAAAACCGTACAGGCCGACCTCGTCTGTTGACTGACGGAGACTGCCGACAGTTGGAGAACGTCGTAATGTGTAGTAGGCAGACATCTATCCAGACCATCCCACAGAAATTCCAAACTGCATCAGGATCCACTGCAAATACTATGAGAGTTAGGCGGGAGGTGAGAAAACTTGGATTTCATGGTCTAGCGGCTGCTCATAAGATACACACCACGCCGGTAAATGCCAAACGACGACTCGCTTGGTGTAAGGAGCGTAATCATTGGGCAATGGAACAGTAGAAAAGCGTTGTGTGGGGTGGCCAATCGCAGAACACAGTGTGGCGGTCCGATGGCAGGCTGTGGGTATAGTGAATCCCCGGTGAACGTCATCTGGCAGCGTGTGTAGTGCCAACAGTAAAAATCGGGGGCGGTGGTGTTATGATGTAGTCGTATTTTTCATGGAGGGGGCTTGCACCCCTTGTTGTTTTGCATGGCACTATCACAGCACAGGCCTCCACTGATGTTTTAAGCACTTTCTTCCTTCTCGCTATTGAAGAGCAATTAGGGGATGGCGATTGCATCTTTCAACACGATCGAGCACCTGTTCACAATGCACGGCCTTTGGCGGACTGGTTACACGACAGTACCATCCCTGTAATGGACTGGCCTGTAGAGAGTCCTGACCTGAATCCTATAGAACGCCTTTGGGATGTTTCGGAAATCCGACTTCGTGTCAGGCCTCACCGACCGACATCGATACCTCTCGACAGTGCAGCACTCCGTGAAGAAAGGGCTGCCATTCCCCAAGAAACCTTCCAGCACCTGATGAACTTATGTCTGCGAGAGTGGAAGCTGTCATCAAGGCTAAGGGTGGACCAACATCATAATGAATCCCAGCATTACTGAAGAAGGGCGCCACGAACTTGTAAGTCATTTTCAGCCAGGTGTCCGGATACTTTTGATCACATAGTGTATGCAGTACGTTCATTTTCGATCGGCTGAATCAGTGATAAAGCTAAAATGAAATATCCATAACATTTGTTATATTTCATAAATGTTTTGAGATACTGAAATGAGATTTTGGCAAATAACTGCATATTAGGAGGAGAGTACTTTGCCACATGGCTAATATACAAAACTTCATTATCTACTGTGTTTTATACCAACTACAGATTCCTTCTATGAAACAATATAATTTTTAAGGGCCATAGATAGCGGGTGACATGAAAAATGCAGAGCATTGGAATAGCATAAATAAGGACATTATAAGTTTATTTTTGTACTGAGGATGTACTGCCGGCCGCTGTAGCCGAGCGGTTCTAGGCGCTTCAGTCCGGAACCGCGGTGCTGTGAGTGTCATTACACCATCAGACTTTCATATCATTCACACATTTCCCAACATTGCAGGAGCTGATAAGAGCTAGAATCATCGTACAATCAGTTTAGAAGTTCATGCAACCAAATTACTGATAGTACACTGAAGAATTGGGGCAAAATCAGAATCTGCCAAATGACGATGAGTTTGGCTTTATGAAAGATGAAGGCATCAGAGAGGCAGTTTTGATGTTGTCGTTGATAATGGGAGCAAGGCTGAAAAAAAGTCAAGAAATGTTCATAGGATCTATCAACCCAGGAAACGCGTTAGATAATATTAAATGGTGCAAGACGTTTGAAATTCTGAGAAAAATAGGAGTATGCCATAGAGAAAGACGGGTAATATGCAGTATTTGCAAGAAGGAAGAAGTAATAATAAGTGTGGAAGATCAAGGGACTTGATTGTCAATTGCATGGTAATCATGTAGATGTAGATTTAAAAGGGTGTAAGAGAGGGATGTAGTCTTTTGGCTCTGCTGTTCAATCTATATGTCGAAGGAGCAGTGACGGAAATAAAGGAAAGGTTCCAACCTAGGATTAAAATTCAAGGTGAAAGGTTATCAATGCTAACATTCGCTGATGACTTGGCTGTTCTCAGTGAAAGTGAAGAAGAATTACAGGACCTCTTGTACAAAACGAACAGCGCGGAATATTGTCTGAGAGTAAATCGAATAAATACGAAAGTAATGAGAATTAGCAGAAATGGAAACACCGATAATTTAACATTACAGTTGACGATCATGTAGTAGATGAAGTTAAGGAATTCTGCTACCTAGGCAGCAAAATAATTCGTGTCGGACGGAGCAAGGAGGACGCAAAAAACACACAAGCACTAGCGAAAAGGGGATTCCGAGCCAGGAGAAGTCTGCTAGGATCAAACATTCGTCTCAATTTGAAGAATAAGTTTCTAATAATATACGTTTGGATCACAGCTTCGTATGGCAGTGAGACACAGACTGTGGGAAAACCGGAACAGAAGAGAACAGAAGCATTTGAGATGTGGTGTTACAGAAAGAGGTTGAAAATTAGGTGGACTGATAAAGTGAGAAATGAGGAGGTTCTCCGGAGAATCGGCGAATAAAGAAATAACAAGGAGGGAAGGATGATAGGACATCAGTTAAGACACTAGTGAATATCTTCCATGGTACAAGAGGTAGCTATAGAGGGTAAAAGCTGTAATGCAAGGCAAGAGACTGGAATGCATTTAGAAAACTATTGAGGACGTAGGTTGCAAGTGCTACTCTGAGGTGAAGAGGTCAGCACAGGAGAGGAACTGGCGGCGGGCCACATCGCTCCGCTCAGAAGACTGGTAACTCAAAACAGGAAAGAAGAGCGTATGAATGAATCAGTATTATTTCTGCCAAAAGTGGCTTCGCCGAATACAGCCTCGGTTGTTTGCCACGTACAGATAAGCTTCTCAGAATGGACATAGCGGGGTGGTTACTTCTCGGGAGTGCGGCGGGCGGCGCCGGTAAATTCGCGGAGACGGCGGCAGGTGGGAGGAGACCGCGGCCCAGCCTCCGGGGGCGGCCCTTAATGGCGCGGCTAATTGCGGCGGTCATTGTGCAACTCTCCAGGCGGCGCTTCCGATCGCCCGCCCCGGGGGAAAGCCTCGCCTCGCCGCCCCTCCGCCTCCTCCACCTGCACGCCGGACGGACAAGTTCTCGCCAGGTGGCGGCGGCGCGCTGGCAGCCGTACACGCAGCTTACAGGCTTGGCACTGCTCATCTACAGCGCCCTCTAAACGTTAACTTAATCGTAGAAGAATGGAAAAACTGGTGGAAGTCGACTCAGCGGAGATACGTACGGACATTAGGGGCATCTCAGAAGATAGGTTAAGTAAAGGCAAGCCTACATTTACCATATTTGTAGATTTAGACAAACTTCTTAAGGATTTCGATTGGTATACATTCTTTGAAATTCCCAAGGTAGTATGAGTAAAATACCGTGAGAGGTATTTCAGTTATACACTCCTGGAAATTGAAATAAGAACACCGTGAATTCATTGTCTCAGGAAGGGGAAACTTTATTGACACATTCCTGGGGTCAGATACATCACATGATCACACTGACAGAACCACCAGCACATAGACACAGGCAACAGAGCATGCACAATGTCGGCACTAGTACAGTGTATATCCACCTTTCGCAGCAATGCAGGCTGCTATTCTCCCATGGAGACGATCGTAGAGATGCTGGATGTAGTCCTGTGGAACGGCTTGCCATGCCATTTCCACCTGGCGCCTCAGTTGGACCAGCGTTCGTGCTGGACGTGCAGACCGCGTGAGACGACGCTTCATCCAGTCCCAAACATGCTCAATGGGGAACAGATCCGGAGATCTTGCTGGCCAGGGTAGTTGACTTACACCTTCTAGAGCACGTTGGGTGGCACGAGATACATGCGGACGTGCATTGTCCTGTTGGAACAGCAAGTTCCCTTGCCGGTCTAGGAATGGTAGAACGATGGGTTCGATGACGGTTTGGATGTACCGTGCACTATTCAGTGTCCCCTCGACGATCACCAGAGGTGTACGGCCAGTGTAGGAGATCGCTCCCCACACCATGATGCCGGGTTTTGGCCCTGTGTGCCTCGGTCGTATGCAGTCCTGATTGTGGCGCTCACCTGCACGGCGCCAAACACGCATGCGACCATCATTGGCACCAAGGCAGAAGCGACTCTCATCGCTGAAGACGACACGTCTCCATTCGTCCCTCCATTCACGCCTGTCGCGACACCACTGGAGGCGGGCTGCACGATGTTGGGGCGTGAGCGGAAGACGGCCTAACGGTGTGCGGGACCGTAGCCCAGCTTCATGGAGACGGTTGCGAATGGTCCTCGCCGATACCCCAAGAGCAACAGCGTCCCTAATTTGCTGGGAAGTGGCACTGCGGTCCCCTACGGCACTGCGTAGGATCCTACGGTCTTGGCGTGCATCCGTGCGTCGTTGCGGTCCGGTCCCAGGTCGACGGGCACGTGCACCTTCCGCCGACCACTGGCGACAACATCGATGTACTGTGGAGACCTCACGTCCCACGTATTGAGCAATTCGGCGGTACGTCCACCCGGCCTCCCGCATGCCCACTATACGCCCTCGCTCGAAGTCCGTCAACTGCACATACGGTTCACGTCCACGCTGTCGCGGCATGCTACCAGTGTTAAAGACTGCGATGGAGCTCCGTATGCCACGGCAAACTGGCTGACACTGACGGCGGCGGTGCACAAATGCTGCGCAGCTAGCGCCATTCGACGGCCAACACCGCGGTTCGTAGTGTGTCCGCTGTGCCGTGCGTGTGATCATTGCTTGTACAGACATCTCGGAGCGTCCGGAGCAAGTGTGGTGGGTCTGACACACCGGTGTCAATGTGTTCTTTTTTCCATTTCCAGGAGTGTAGCTTATACAGGAAACAGACATGAAACGAAAGCAGTGGTCGAGAATGGAATGAGACAGGAGTAAAGCCTGTGTCACTGACTTCTCAACCACTTCATCTCTTACATGTCTGGTTCCGGTATACGATTGAGCCCTATCTCCAACGTTGTTGAATGAAAGTGGAACAACAATGCGTTTGCTAAAATTATCGAGAAGCTTGTATATACAAGATTACTGGAGCATTTAAATTCACATAATTTGCTGTCAAATGTACAGTTTGGTTTTAGAAATGGTTTACCAACTGAAAATGCTATATTCTCTTTTCTCTGTGAGGTTTTGGACGGAGTAAATAAAAGGTTGCGAACGCTAGGTGTTTTCTTTGATTTAACAAAGGCTTTTGACTGTGTTGACCACAAAATATTACTGCAGAAGTTGGACCATTCTGGAGTAAGGGGAGTAGCTTACAACTGGTTCGCCTCTTACTTTAAGAACAGAAAGCAGAAGGTAGTTCTCCGCAATATTGAGAGTGGTATTGATGTTCAGTCCCAATGCGGCACTCTTAAGTGGGGCGTTCCCGAAGAGTCGGTGCTGGGGACACTGCTGTTTCTTATTTATATAAATGATATTCCTTCTAGTATTACAGGTGATTCAAAAATATTTCTGTTTGCTGATGACACAAGCTTGGTAGTGAATGATCTTGTGTGTAATATTGAAACAGTATCAAATAATGTAGTTCATGAAATAAGTTCGTGGCTTGTGGAAAATAATTTGATGCTAAATCACAGTAAGACTGAGTTTTTAAAGTTTCTAACTCACAATTCAACAAGAACCGATATTTTGATCAGACAGAATGGGCATATTATAAGCGAGACGGAACAGTTCAAGTTCCTAGGCGTTCGGATAGATAGTAAGCTGTTGTGGAAAGTCCATGTTCAAGATCTTGTTCAGAAACTAAGTGCTGCTTTATTTACCATTAGAACAGTATCTGAAATAAGTGACAGTTCAACACGAAAAGTAGTCTACTTCGCATATTTTCATACGCTTATGTCATATTGTACTATTTTTTGGGGTAATTCTCCTGATTCAAAAGGGGTATTTTTGGCTCAGAAACGGGTTGTTCGAGCTATATGTGGTGTTAGTTCGAGAACCTCCTGTCGACCCCTATTCAATAGTCTGGGAATTCTGACATTGCCCTCACAGTATAAATTTTACTTAATGTCGTTTGTTGTTAGCAACATTAGCTTATTCCCTAGAGTTAGCAGCTTTCACTCAGTTAATACTACGCAGAAATCAAATCTGCATGTGGGATGCCCTTCCCTTGACTCTTGTGCAGAAAGGTGTGCAGTATTCTGCCGCATCCATTTTCAATAAGTTACCACAAGAACTCAAAAATCTTAGCAATAGCCCAAACACTCTTAAGTCCAAACTGAAGAGTTTCCTCATGGCTCACTCCTTCTATTCTGTCGAGGAGCTCCTGGAAGTGTTGAAAAATTAAGCAAATTCCAGTGTTACATTGTTGATTTTCTTTATTTAAACTTACGACTTGTCGCCTGAATATGTTTCTTATATTTCATTTCATCTGTTTCTACTATCGTGTTATAATTTCATGTATTGACTTATTCAATGACCATGGGGACTTCACCTTAATTTGGTCCCACGGAAAAATAAATAAATAAATAAAAAGGTTCAGAAAGAAGGATTAACAACTCTGAGGTTAGCGGGGGACACTTCGATTCGGTCACTGACAGGCTCAAATGGCTCTAAGCACTATGGGACTTAACATCTGAGGTGATCAGTCCCCTAGACTTAGAACTACTTAAACATAACTAACCTAAGGACATCACACACATCCATGCCCGAGGCAGGATTCGAACCTGCAGCCGTAGCAGGAGCGTGGTTCCGGACTGGAGCGCCTAGAACCGCTCGGTCACTGCGGCCGGCTCGGTCACTGACAGCAAAGGACTTGGAAGAACTGTTGGATGGAATAGATGGTGTGTTGAAAAGAGGTTATGAGATGAACAACAACTGAGGTCATATAGAGGTTTGTGCGATGTAGTCAGATAATAAATCAGGTGATCCTGTGGGACTTAGATTAGGCAACTTGATAGTTTCTTTATAATAGAGTTATTGGGTTTACTGACAACGCTATTTATTGATTCTGCATTGGCAATTGCTTTGCTTGGATTGCCTGAAAGGCTATTTGAGAAGTTGCGTCTATTTCAAACAATGAATAGAAACATAAGTTAATCTGACTGCGTGATTTCCAAGAAAGTCTACTGAGTTGCCAAGCAAATAAAACCATAATCTACCTAATTTCCTTTCCAGTCAGCTCTCTTCCATAATTCTCTACTTCTCTGATATGAAATTTGACTAACCCTTAACTGATTTCCGGTCATTGGAAGTGAAGTCCCTTAATATCTGAAATTTAATTTATTCCTTTTCTCTTTTGGCTGACCTGTGACAATGAGTAACACTCGGGCAACTACTCTCTGGAAACTGCAGCAACTATTGAATGTTACTGAAAAGGGACGTCTCATTTACAGGGCGGTAAGCTAAATACAGATGAACTCCGTGTGCAGTTAGCCCATATAATGTGTCTGCATTTTAAATTCCAGTTGTGAAACTTTCCCTAATTAACGAAAAACAGTCGGAAGGCGTAATGACAAATTAAGAAAAGTCACTTTACAAAATTATTCTTCATTATAATCAAGAACTCCAAAGAAATTACACTCTGAAAATAATTTAAAGTTGTTCTGTAAACAGGATCATGTCCACAGAATTATTACAGAGTATATATATTCATCGTAGATTACAAAAGGTCGCGTTAACTGAGTTAACCTTTCCTCAGTTGTCGTTAGTGTTACCTGATTAATAAGAGGTGGAAATTTCTGTGTTGGACACTAAATTGTGATAAGGGTGTGCAGACAGCAGATCTGCATAATTAAAGGAAAGAAAATTAATTATTACTTTATGATGAAGTCTTCATCAAATCAATCAAAAAATGTTTGTCTCTCGCAATGAAAATACCAAATACTATATTACAAAGTCAGTTTCGTCACTTGATGAGATACAAGTACGTGTGACTGCCTTAGGTGTATTCGAATCTTGGTGCGGGAGTGTTGCATGGCCAGAAAATCCCCCAGACAAAGAGAAATCAGGACCTTTTGAGACGTGTTGCTATTGAAAGATGTAGAAGATGGGTACATCAGGTAACTGGTGAGTAGATACTGAATCTAATTCGGGACAACATAAATTGATGCACAACGTTAGTAAAAGAAGAGGGCGGTTGACAGGGCACGTCCTGAGGCATCAATAAATTTTCAGTTTTGAAAGAAGATAACTATTGGGGAGCAAAAACTCTAAGGATGAGTACAGTATGCATGTTCAAATGGATGTAGGTTGTGGTAGTTCGTCTAGAATGAAGAGACTTACACAGAACAGACTAACGTGGAGAGCTGCATCAAACCAGTCTGCAGACTGAAGGCGCAACAGCAACATCATATTTGTTCCATAGGCCAGCTTTGAAATACTAGCCAAGAGTTAAGCATTAAAATGAATAATAATTTGCTGCCTAATAAATTTACCACTATGATCCCGAAAACGACCGTGATTAGCTTCAGTTTTCAAGATACTGCCCTTACATTCAGAAGCGAGTATACTAAAAGATCTTAATTTTCCATGTAATAAGGGATTCATGCAGCTGCATATGATAACAGAAAAAAAGAGTCGAATCATCTGGTGACAGATCTGAAACTGCCTAAAGCTGAAAAAGAAGTTTTCGTATCTAAATTAACGAAATTGTAGTTTTCACGTTATGTTAAATGTGGCTATGTCTCGTAACCGTCAAACTCTTTTCCTGTTGTTTTTCTAAAAAAGTGAAAATTGCTTGGTACCATCATCATCATCATTTAAGACTGATTATGCCTTTCAGCGTATTCCCCTATTCAGTGCTAACATTAGTGCCTCTTCTGATGTTAAATCTATTACTTCGAAATCATTCCTAACCGGATCCAGGTACCTTCTCCTTGGTCTGCCCCGACTCCTCTTACCCTCTCCTGCTGAACCCATGAGTCTCTTGGGTAACCTTGCTTCTCCCATGCGTGTAACATGACCTCACTATCTAAGCCCGTTCGCCCTGACTGCTACATCTATAGAGTTTATTCCCAGTTTTTCTTTGATTTCCTCATTGTGGACACCCTCCTGCTATTGTTCCCATCTACTAGTACCTGTAATCATCCTAGCTACTTTCATATCCGTAACCTCAAACTTGTTGATAAGGTAACCTGAATCCACCCAGCTTTCGCTCCCATACAACAAAGTTGGTCGAAAGATTGAACGGTGCACAGATAACTTAGTCTTGGTACTGACTTCCTTCTTGCAGAAGAGAATATATTGTAGCTGAGCGCTCACTGCATTAGCTTTGCTACACCTTGCTTCCTGTTCTTTCACTATGTTGCCATCCTGTGATAATATGCATCCAAAGTACTTGAAACCCTCCACCTGTTCTAACTTTGTTCCTCCTATTTGGCACTCAATCCGTTTATATTTCTTTCCCACTGACAATACTTTCATTTTGGAAATGCTAATCTTCATACCATAGTCCTTACATTTCTGATCTAGCTCTGAAATATTACTTTGCAAACATTCAATCGAATCTGACATCACATCTAAGTCATCCGCATATGCAGGACTGCTTATTTTGTGTTCAAATATCTTAATCTCACCCAGTCAGTCTATTGTTTTCAACATATGATCCATAAATAATATGAACAACAGTGGAGAAAGGTTGCAGCCTTGTCTTACCCCTGAAACTACTCTGAACCATGAACTCAATTTACCGTCAACTCTAACTGCTGCCTGACTATCCATGTAAAGACCTTTAATTGCTTGCAAAAGTTTGCCTCCTATTCCATAATCTCGTAGAACAGACAATAACTTTCTCCTAGGAACCCGGTCATATGCCTTTTCTAGATCTATAAAACATAGATACAATTCCCTGTTTCACTCATAACACTTCTCCATTACATCTACATCTACATCCATACTCCGCAAGCCACCTGACGGTGTTTGGCGGAGGGTACCCTGAGTACCTCTATCGGTTCTCCCTTCTATTCCAGTCTCGTATTGTTCGTGGAAAGAAGGATTGTCGGTATGCTTCTGTGTGGGCTCTAATCTCTCTGATTTTATCCTCATGGTCTCTTCGCGAGATATACGTAGGAGGCAGCAATATACTGCTTGACTCTTCGGTGAAGGTATGTTCTCGAAACTTTAACTAAAGGCCGTACCGTACTCCTGCAGAGTCTTCCACTGGAGTTTATCTATCATCTCCGTAACGCTTTCGCGATCACTAAATGATCCTGTAACGAAGCGCGCTGCTCTCCGTTGGATCTTCTCTATCTCTTCTATCAACCTTATCTGGTACGGATCCCACACTGCTGAGCAGTATTCAAGCAGTGTTCGAACAAGCGTACTGTAACCTACTTACTTTGTTTTCGGATTGCATTTTCTTAGGATTCTTCCAATGAATCTCAGTCTGGCATCTGCTTTTCCGACGATCAACTTTATATGATCATTCCATTTTAAATCAGTCTTAATGCGTACTCCCAGATAATTTATGGGATTAACTGCTTCCAGTTGCTGACCTGCTATTTTGTAGCTAAATGATAAGGGATCTATCTTTCTATGTATTCGCAGCACATTACACTTGTCTACATTGAGATTCAATTGCCATTCCCTGCACCATGCGTCAATTCGCTGTAGATCCTCCTGCATTTAAGTACAATTTTCCATTGTTGCAACCTTTCGATACACCACAGCATCATCTGCAAAAAGCCTCAGTGAACTTCCGATGTCATCCACCAGGTCATTTACGTATATTGTGAATAGCAACGGTCCTATGACACTCCCCTGCGGCACACCTGAAATCACTCTTACTTCGGAAGACTTTTCTCCATTGAGAATGACATGCTGCGTTCTGTTATCTAGGAACTTTTCAATCCAATCACAAAATTGGTCTGATAGTCCGTATGCTCTTACTTTGTTCATTAAACGACTGTGGGGAACCGTGTCAAACGCCTTGCGGAAGTCAAGAAACACCGCATCTAACTGTGAACCCGTGTCTATGGCCCTCTGAGTCTCGTGGACGAATAGCTGGGTTTCACACGCCCGTCTTTTTCAAAACCCATGCTGATTCCTACAGAGTAGATTTCTAGTCTCCAGAAAAGTCATTATACTTGAACATAATACGTGTTCCAAAATTCTACAACTGATCGACGTTAGAGATATAGGTCTATAGTTCTGCACATCTGTTCGACGTCCCTTCTTGAAAATGGGGATGACCTGTGCCTTTTTCCAATCCTTTGGAACGCTTCGCTCTTCTAGAGACCTACGGTACACCGCTGCAAGAAGGGGGGCAAGTTCCTTCGCGTACTCTGTGTAAAATGGAACTGGTATTCCATCAGGTCCAGCGGCCTTTCCTCTTTTGAGCGATTTTAATTGTTTCTCTATCCCTCTGTCGTCTACTTGGATATCTACCATTTTGTCATCTGTGCAACAATCTAGAGAAGGAACTACAGTGCAGTCTTCCTCTGTGAAACAGCTTTGGAAGAAGACATTTAGTATTTCGGCCTTTAATGTCATCCTCTTTGCTGTAAGCTAAAGATCTGGTCCTGACAACCTCTAAGAGGCCTAAACCCACACTGATTTTTATCCAGTTGGTCCTCAACTAATACTCGCACTTTCCTTTCAACAATACCTGAGAAGATTTTACCCACAACACTGATTAAAGAGATACCCCTGTAGTTGTTACAATCTTTTCTGTTTCCATGTTTAAAGATTGGTGTGATTACTGCTTTTGTCCAGTCTGATGGAACCTGTCCCGACTTCCAGGCTATTTCAATTATCCTATGTAGCCATTTAAGACCTGTCATTCCACTGTATTTGATGAGTTCCGACTTAATTTCATCCACCCCAGCTGCTTTATTGCACTGCCATCTATTGACCATTTCTCCACTTCCTCAAATGTGATCCTATTTCCATCGTCATTCCTATCCCATTCTATCTCGAAATCTGAAACATTACTGATCGTATTTTCACCTACATTGAGCAACTCTTCAAGATATTCCCTCCATCTGCCCAAGGCATCCACAAGATTCACCAGCAGTTTTCCTGACCTGTCCAAAATACTTGTCATTTCCTTCTCACCTCCCTTTCGAAGACTGCTAATTACACTCCACAATGTTTTTCCAGCAGCTCGACCCGCAGTCTCCAACCTGTTTCGAAAGTCTTCCCAAGATTTCTTCTTGGATGCTGCAATTATCTGTTTGGCTTTGTTTCTTTCTTCAACATAACTTTCTCTGTCTACCTGAGTTCTAGTATGTAGTCATTTTTGATACGGCTTCTTTTTCCTTTTACAGGCTGCCTTGACTGTGTCATTCCACCAAGCTGTTTGCTTCATCCTACTTTTACACACTACTGTCCCAAGACATTCTTTCGCCACTTCTAGTACTGCGTCCCTGTACCTTGTCCATTCCTTTTCCAATGACTGTAATTGACTACATTCAACTAACTGGTACCTTTCTGAGATTGCTGTTATGTACTTGTGCCTGATTTCCTTATCCTGAAGTTTCTCCACTCATCCTCCTACATATGGACCTGACCTCCTGCACTTTCGGCCTCACAATCCCAATTTCACTGCAGATTACATTTTGATCAGTGTCATCAAAGAATCCCCTGAATACACGTGTGTCCTGATCTGTTATTATATAGTCAATGACAGATCTGGTTCCCCTGCCTTCCGAAGTATACCGGTGATGTTCTTATGTTTAAAACAGGAGTTTGTCATTACTAAGCCCATACTGGCACAGAAATCCAAGAGTTGTTTCCCACACAGTAATATCGAGAGCTTCATGGAAATTCTGAAAAGTTACTGCAAATTACACGACGTATTGTTCCACAGGTTTACTTGGAAATGTTTGTTGGCGATTCTGCATTAATCCTCTGCACTGCTACCTTGCTAAATAAAACTATTCGCTTTGACCCGGGATACAGGGTTTAAAATGTCACTACATCCTGCACTAGTAGTAAGTGATCTGTACCGTCTAATTAATTTGGAAAAGATTCCGAGATCTGACCCCTGAACTAGAAAATGTAAACCAATAATGTACATTTCTCCCTTTGGCTCCTAGCAACTCCCACCTATAATCTAAACAACAACAACCGTGGAAGTCAACTAGTGAAAAGACGCACAAAAAACACCTCATTTCAAGTTGTTACAGACACCATTGGAACCTTGGCTCAATTAAACCTCATCAAGGGGCCGTTTTTATCCAAAGCCACTTCCAACTAGCTCCTGGCTTACGCCATATGAAGTCTCTGTTACAGAGTACGCGTGCTAGCTCACTAAATCGTTGGTAGTCCCGTAGCTGGCTAGACGAGCGAATTTGCCCGCCCGTAAAGATGAATCATTAGATTGGAATAACAGATAATTTTGTACAGATTACTCAGTAAACACGGGTATTAGTATGTTTCTTTGACCTTACTGATAAAGGTTTCACTTTTGTTCACGAATTATACCAAAAAACCGCAAAGAGATCGCGGAGGTGGATTACACGACTTTGGTTTGTGTTTTGTTGCAATAAACTTCGAGAATTTCGTGTAATGTTTTTCATCCACCAATTTAAGCAGAGCGTATCCCTTCATGTTTTCTGGAAGTAACGTAAATTTTTAAGATGTTGCACTAGTGGTTTGTTTACTCCCAGTTGCGTCTAGGTCTAATGTTTGAAAATGTTTTTTTTGTTTTACTGTCATTTAAATGACTTATTATTTTTACCACGAGTAAAAAGTGTCTGGCTTGCCATACAGTTGTTAGTTTGGAGTTTCATTATGATGGATCCTGTAGTTTCTTCAACTGCTGTCACTGCATTGGCGTGGAAACTGGGGAACTAAGCGAGGTTCTTTGATGTTTTTGTGGGATATGTAGTAGGGACACAAAGATAGTAGAACAGGAGGCGAAAATTGCTACCCTTCAGGCTGAATTAGACAAGGCGAGGAAAGATCTGGACAAGTTAAAGACAGAGAAACGTGAAGAGAAAGGGTAAGTGTTAATGGGTAAAGAAAAAACAGGCTTAGAACTTCACGTGACAACTTAGTTCTGAATGTGAAAATAAGTTTTACCTGTTGGTTCAATTCGACACTGATGACGCTCAGGCAGATGTAGGTGCAGAGAGGGCACTACGAATTTTCAGTGGTAAATTGAAAAGTAAGAACGTAGGGAAGTCTGCATGGAGAAAGAAAGTCCTACTTTTAGGTAGCCCTCACGTTAGAGGTGTTCGTCAAATTTTGCAGGATAAATTAGGATCATAATACCAGGTCACCAGTATTCGTAAACCTACTGCGGATTTGAAACAGGTAACAGAGGATTTAGGACCACTTCGCTAAGAATTTACCAAGGAAGACGCTTTCATTATAGTAGGTGAGCTGAGTAATTCTATTGGCAGAGATCATGGATACAATATAGCGTGTGATCCGGTAAAGAACGCTTCAGTACAGAGACCTATAAGTACTGAATTTGTTCTTCTGAGACTCCATGACCGATCTCATTCGAATCCCTGTATCAGGAGAGTTAATTGGGAGTTGCAAAGGGTGCTTATATTGGGTGCAGGGTCACATACTGGTGTTGTTCCTGCTGATTGAGTCAGTAGATGGGGTAATATTAGTCATGGCATTCACCTCAACAGGGAAGGAAAGAGTAAATATGCTGGGATAACAGCACAAAAAGATGATGGGGGGTAGGAGAGCTTCTGTCATGAGTAGAGTAAAATACCTGTGGTCACAAGGTTCAGAACAGCAGCTTTTTAAGGCATGGCGGACAGAAAGAAACCAAGTTGTAAGAAGGATCAGAATTGAAAAACCCTTCAGTTTGAGAACAAGACAAAACAAAATAATTCTGGCACATTGCAGCACAAACAGATGTTGCTCAAAAATTTTCAGCAGCAATATTGGAACACGTGAGGCAATACTGACATTACGACTTATCTTAGAAGAAAGATTAAGGAAAGGCAAACCTACGTTTCCAGCAATTGTAGACTTAGAGAAAGCTTTTGACAATGTTGACTGGAATACTCTATTTCAAATTCTAAAGCTGGCAGAAGTAAAATACAGGGAGCGAAAGGTTATTTACAATTTGTACAGAAACCAGATGGCTGTTATAAGAGTCGAGGGGCATGAAAGGGAAGCAGCGGTTGGGAAGGGAGTGAGACAGGGTTGCAGCCTCTCCCCAATGTTATTCAATCTGTATATTGAGCAAGCAGTAAAGGAAACAAAAGAAAAAAATCGGAGTAGGTATTAAAATCCATGGAGAAGAAATAAAAACTTTGAGGTTCGTCGATGACATTGTAATTCTGTCAGAGACGGCAAAGGACTTGGAGGAGCAGTTGAACGGAATGGACAGCGTCTTGAAAGGAGGATATAAGATGAACATCAACAAAAGCAAAACGAGGATAATGGAATGTAGTCAAATTAAATCGGGTGATGCTGAGGGAATTAGATCAGGAAATGAGACACTTAAAGTAGTAAAGGAGTTTTGCTATTTAGGAAGTAAAATAACTGATGATGGTCGAAGTAGAGAGGGTATAAAATGTAGACTGGCAATGGCAAGGAAAGCGTTTCTCAAGAAGAGAAATTTGTTAACATCGAATATAGATTTATGTATCAGGAAGTCGTTTCTGAAAGTATTTGTTTGGAGTGTAGCCATGTATGGAAGTGAAACATGGACGATAACTAGTTTGGACAAGAAGAGAATAGAAGCTTTCGAAATGTGGTGCTACAGAAGAATGGTGAAGATTAGATGGGTAAATCACATAACTAATGTGGAGGAATTGAATAGAATTGCGGAGAAGAGGAGTTTGTGGCACAACTTGACAAGAAGAAGGGACTGATTGGTAGGACATGTTCTGAGGCATCAAGGGATCACAAATTTAGCATTGGAAGGCAGCGTGGAGGGTAAAAATCGTAGAGGGAGACCAAGAGATGAATACACTAAGCAGATTCAGAAGGATGTAGGTTGCAGTAAGTACTGGGTGATGAAGAAACTTACACAGGATAGGGTAGGATGGAGAGCTGCATCAAAGCAGTCTCAGGACTGAAGACCACAACAACAACATTTTATTTCCAACCAGGTTTATGTCATCAATGTGAAAAGTGGCAAGCCATTTCGACTTCCCACTTTTCATCGTTTTAGATAGGCAAATTCGATTAAACTGCTATGCAAACCGAATAAACATATTTTGATGCAAACAATAAATTAATAACAGTGATTTTAAAGGCCATACGATTTCTTTTTCTCTTCTGAATCTTAAGTATCTAGTTGTAAGCAGTATTATTTATTTTTCTGGGTGATCTTTCGAGCTGAGTCTGGAGATCTTGGGAAACGAAACAGTAAGACTTGGTCACAAGCAGGTGGACTCCTTGAAGGCTTAGGCAGTCGGGTTTCTGGGAACTGGACGTTGACCTGGAGGCAGGTAGACGAGGCGAGGCGTCCTCATTGTTTGCGTGGCCTGCTAGCGACCGAGACGCCACTACAAGTGGCGCCAGCCGCGGCCCTGGGACTCGGTGGACAGAACGGCGAGTCGGAAAAAGCTTTAACGAGACGATGTCCTGCTGTTTCGGCAGAGTAGTTTTATGGATTTGGAATGTTGAACTGACAGCTTTCTCTTTGGAAAGAGGGTTTAACCAGAGGCGGCAGCTGGGTCTATGTCAAAAGATGGCATTCAGCAGATAAACACGCCCCTGCCGCCATAAAAAATACACCAAACTGTTCCTGAAATTTTATGGCTTGGTAGGAGGCCGACAGGCCGAAAAGAGCGAACAGAGTTCTTTTTTTGTTTGTCTTTCCAACTGTCGAAAAAAACCCTGCTGTAGGCCCTAAGCAATATACACTGGCGGAAATTTTGTGACTCAAGAATGAAGAGTTAGGGTATCTTGTTAATTATTACTTGTTGACAGTCTGACTGCACCTGAATGAATCACAATTTACACCTTTATTCTCGGCAAGGTACGAGGCATGTTTTTTTTTTAAGGAATTACAGTTTTGAAATTAAAAAAAAGACGTGCTAAGATATCTCAATAATTTTATTTTTACATGAAAGCCTGTACCTTAATCTACTCTTCTATGCAATATTGAGGCACGTGTCATAGCGTTGTACCAGTTTTTGAATATCCTCCTCATAAAAGTCTTCCGCCTGACTTGTTAACCACTGCATCACCACTGTTTTGACTTTGTCATCCTCTTGAAGACGCTGACCGCCCAGGTGTTTCTTCAAGTGCAGGAAGAGATGGTAGTCACTGGGTGCAAGATCGGGGCAGTACGGAGGATGATCTAGAGCTTCCCATAGAAAAGATGTGATGAGATCTTTGGTCTGATTCGCCACATGCGGATGGGCATTGTCTTGCAGCAAAACGATGCCCTTGCTCAACTTCCATAGACTGTTGCTTTGATTCTGGTGTGACGTAGGACACCCATGTTTCATTGCCCGTAACAATTTGGCTTAATTTGTGGTACCGCTTAAGGAAAGTCAATGCACTGTCTAAAAGTTTGGTTTTGTGCACATCCATCAACATTTTCGGTACCCAACATGCGCACAATTTTCGGTAATTCAAGTGCTCGGTCACAATGCCATACAAAACACTATGAGAAACATGAGGAAAGTCATCCCGCAAGGAGGAAACGTAAAGCGTCTCTTTTGTCTCACCTTATTGTCCACTTCCTGCTCCAAACTTTCAGTAACGACCGAAGGACGCCCACTCCGTTGTTCGTCATGAACAATTGTGCAGCCATCTTTAAATGCCCTCACCCACTTTCTTACCATTCCATCACTCATAATATTTTCTCCGTAAACTGCACAGATCTCGCGGTGAATATCGATCGTTTTTATGCCTTTAGCACTAAGAAATCTTATAACAGCCCGTACTTCACAGTCAGCGGGACTCACGATTATCGTAGGCATCTTTAACACGCGTAAACAAGGAAGAATCAGACTGTAATGGCGTCAGGGCGTAGATTAAGGTACAGGGTTTCATGTAAAAATAAAATTATTGAAATATCTTAGCACGTCTTTTTTTAATTTCAAAACGGTACTTACTTAAAAAAAACATGCCTCGTATTTTCAATGAACTGGAATACGTACATATTTTCACTATTTGGTTTGCATTTTGGAGCGATGTACATACAGGTTACAAACAGTTGAGGAGGTTGGGTTTTCTACGGCTTAGTAATATGTAAGATGTGAAAATTACCGAACTTTTAGTTTAATAAGTCACAGCTGCAAAATACTAACGCGAATTCTTTACAGACGAATGGAAAAACTGGTAGATGCGGACCTCAGGGAGGATCAGTTTGGATTCCATCGAAATGTTGGAACACGTGAGGCAATACTGACCTTACGACTTATCTTAGAAGAAAGATTAAGAAAAGGCAAACCTACGTTTCTAGCATTTGTAGACTTAGAGAAAGCTTTTGACAATGTTGACTGGAATACTCTTTTTCAAATTATAAAGGTGGCAGGGGTAAAATACGGGGAGCGAAAGGCTATTTACAATTTGTACAGAAACCAGATGGCAGTCATAAGAGTCGAGGAGCATGAAAGGGAAGCAGTGGTTGGGAAAGGAGTGAGACAGGGTTGTAGCCTCTCCCCGATGTTATTCAATCTGTATATTGAGCAAGCAGTAAAGGAACCAAAAGAAAAATTTGGAGTAGGTATTAAAACTCATGGAGACGAAGTAAAAACTTTGAGGTTTGCCGATGACATTGTAATTCTGTCAGAGACGGCAAAGGACTTGGAAGAGCAGTTGAACGGAATGTACAGTGTCTTGAAAGGAGGATATAAGATGAACATCAACAAAAGCAAAACGAGGATAATGGAATGTAGTCAAATTAAATCGGGTGATGCTGAGGGAATTAGATTAGGAAATGAGACACTTAAAGTAGTAAAGGAGTTTTGCTATTTGGGAAGTAAAATAACTGATGATGGTCGAAGTAGAGAGGATGTAAAATGTAGACTGGCAATGGCAAGGAAAGCGTTTCTGAAGAAGAGAAATTTGTTAACATCGAATATAGATTTATGTATCAGGAAGTCGTTTCTGAAAGTATTTGTTTGGAGTGTAGCCATGTATGGAAGTGAAACATGGACGATAACTAGTTTGGACAAGAAGAGAATAGAAGCTTTCGAAATGTGGTGCTACAGAAGAATACTGAAGATAAGGTGGATAGATCACATAACTAATGAGGAGGTATTGAATAGGATTGGGGAGAAGAGAAGTTTGTGGCACAACTTGACCAGAAGAAGGGATCGGCTGGTAGGACATGTTTTGAGGCATCAAGGGACCACAAATTTAGCGTTGGAGGGCAGCGTGGAGGGTAAAAATCGTAGAGCGAGACCGAGAGATGAGTACACTAAGCAGATTCAGAAGGATGTAGCTTGCAGTAGGTACTGGGAGATGAAGCAGCTTGCACAGGATAGAGTAGCATGGAGAGCTGCATCAAACCAGTCTCAGGACTGAAGACGACAACAACAACAGTAATATTTTAAATTCTACTAACCTGTTCGGTGGATGATTTTCCACATTCTGTGTTTTAGCTCTTTTTTTGGTGGTGTTCTTCCTCTTACAATTGCCATTTGGGTTTTTGTTTTCCACACTTAGCAGCACTAGGAACTAAATACTTGGTTTGTTGCTGTGTTTTGGCTTGTGACGCCGACTGTAGGATGTTATTGCCAAAGATCGAATTTTATTGCCAACTTTCGAGTGTAAATCTTTCTTTCTTTTTTTTTTTGAGATATCAGTGATCAGCTTATGTACGCGTATGTATGTATGTGTGTGTGTGTGTGTGTGTGTGTGTGTGTGTGTGTGTGTGTGTGTATGTGTGTGTGTGCGTGTACGTGTGCGTGTTTGAGTGTGTGGGTGTGCAGGTGCGTGGGTGACCAGAAGGTGTGGAAGAGAGAGAGAGAGAGAGAGAGAGAGAGAGAGAGAGAGAGAGAGAGAAAGGTCTGTATTAGTTTTAAAGCGGCTTCATGTTCAAGAGGGTTAATTTTTGTCGTTTCTTTTATTAAGTGTTATATTGAGTCTATACTGATGTGTGTTTGCTCATTTATCATGTTTGTTTTCAGCAATAGCCTTCTGGATATGGAAGTTTTCTTGCATTTGTATAAGGCATTCGTCATGCTTATTTATTCTCATAATTTTCATATTTCGTTCCATGCTTGTAGGATAGTGGTTATGGTGCTTTAAGTGTTCTGCGAATGTGGAATGGTTTGTTTCATAATTACAACACCTGATATGTTATTTGTATCGTGTTTCAAAAGTCTTGCATGTCATGCCTATCCATTTAGCATCACAACTTTGACATTCAAGTTTGTATATTCCTGATCCTTGGAATTTATCCCTCTTCGTTGTTGGCTGGCTTGAGTTTGATTGGAGGGCTTGCACTGTTTCATATGCCATTTCGAAGCCCTGTTCATTATTTTTGCCACTCTGTGTGTTAATTTATGTGTATAAATCATATTGTACCATCTGTTTCTTTTCTGTGTGATGTTGTCATTATGTATGTGTGTTGACTGTGTTTGTGAGTTTTCAGGTTGCGAGTAGTGTTGTATTCTGGAAATGTTTTGTATTTGTGTTTTTATTTTTCGATTGAGTCTGTGTACTACATGTATGTCATACCCATTGTTTCTAGCTATTTATATGATTGTACTCATTTCTTTTTCATATTTTCTCTTGTTCAATGGGATCCTGTTTAATATATATAACACATGTCTTAGTTCAGCAAGCTTCTGGTTGT
The DNA here is from genome assembly GCF_023897955.1 of Schistocerca gregaria. Classification (NCBI taxonomy): domain Eukaryota; kingdom Metazoa; phylum Arthropoda; class Insecta; order Orthoptera; family Acrididae; genus Schistocerca; species Schistocerca gregaria. Next base: position 946,661,162 of record NC_064920.1, read on the forward strand.
GAGGATGATTATATATGGAATGTATTATTGTGTCTGGGGGCATTGGTTTTATGAAGGCGTTAAATGTATGTTTGCCATTTTCTTTTATTATTGTTATATCAAGATAATTTATTTGATATTCTTTTCCTTTTTCAAGTGTGAATTTTATGTTCTGATGTGCTTTGTTGATTTCACCGTGGAGTTCATGTATTTTTTCGTGTGTTTCATGTAGGAGACGAATAATGTCATCCACATACCTGTACCGATATATATGATTTTAAATCTTTCATTAGTGGTCAACTTGTCAGATACCTGAATTTCTGTACTTGATATTGAGGATCCCGTGGGCAGTCTATCACTAATATTTATTCTCGAACTGGAAGTAATTTTGTTCGGTTGTCAGTCTGATCAAATTTGTTATTTCCGTGATCGCTTGTATAGTGAGGTTGCTGTGGGATATGAGATTTAGTTCTATGATTTCTGTTGTTTCAGTGATAGGAAAGTAGGTACTCATGTTTTCTATGTCGAATGTTATCACTGTTCTGCTGTTTTCTGTTTTATAGTGTTTTGTGATTAACTTTTGGGGATGTGTGGTTATGTGGCACATTGGGGTTTTCCTGAAGTTAATAACGGCTCTCATTGGCGTACCATCTTTATGTACCTTTGGTTGGGTGCGGAGTGTTGGTGCTTGTGGGTTTTTCGGTGTTATGTTGTATTTCTGTTCATCTGTGAGTGCATGTTGAATGTTTTTCAGTGTTCGTTTCAGGTTTGCCTGAAATCGTGTAGTTGGGTCTCACTTCGGAATTGTGTGGTGTTGGCATTTATGAATTCCTTTGTTTTTGTGATGTTTTGTTCTTTGGCCATAAATGCTGTTACATTTAACTTTTATCTTCTTGTTGTTGTTGTCTTCAGTCCTGAGACTGGTTTCATGCAGCTCTCCATGCTACTCTATCCTGTGCAAGCTTCTTCATCTCCCAGTACCTACTGCAAGCTACGTCCTTCTGAATGTGTTTAGTGTATTCATGTCTTAGTCTCCATCTACGATTTATACCCTCCACGCTGCCCTTCAATATTAAATTGATGCCTCAGAATATTTCCTACCAAGCAATACCTTCTTATAGTCAAGTTGTGCCACAAATTTCTCTTCTCCCCAATTGTATTCAGTACCTCCTCATTAGTTATGTGATTTACCAATCTAATCTTCAGCATTCTTCTGTAGCACCACATTTCGAAAGCTTCTATTCTCTTCCTGTCCAAAATATTTCTCGTCCATGTTTCACTTCCATACATGGCTACACTCCATACGAAGACTTTCAGAAATGACTTCCAGACACTTAAATCTATACTCGATGTTAACAAATTTCTCTTCTTCAGAAACGCTTTCCTTGCCATTGCCAGTCTACATTTTATATACTCCCTACTTCGACCATAATTGATTATTTTGCTCCCCAAATAGCAAAACTCCTTTACTATCTCAAGTGTCTCATTTTCTAATCTAATTCCCTCAGCATCATCCGACTTTATTCGACTACATTCCGTTATCCTCGTTTTGCTTTTGTTGATGTTCATCTTATATCCTCCTTTCAAGACTCTGTCCATTCCGTTCATCTGCTCTTCCAAATCGTTTGCTGTCTCTGACAGAATTACAATGTCATCGGCGAACCTCAACGTTTTCATTTCTTCTCCATTCACTTTAATACCTACTCCGAATTTTTCTTTTGTTTCCTTTACTGCTTGCTCAATATACATATTGAATAACATCGGGGAGAGGCTAGAATCCTGTCTCACTCCCTTCCCAACCGCTGCTTCCCTTTCATGCCCCTCGACTCTTATAACAGCCATCTGGTTTCTGTACAAATTGTAAATAACCTTTCGCTCCCTGTATTTTACTTCTGCCAGCTTTAGAATTTGAAATAGAGTATTCCAGTCAACATTGTCAAAAGCTTTCTCTAAGTCTACAAATGCTAGAAACGTAGGTTTGCCTTCCCTTAATCTTTCTTCTAAGATAAGTCGTAAGGTCAGTATTGCCTCACGTGTTCCAACAATCCTGCGGAATCCAAACTGATCTTCCCCGAGGTCGGCTTCTACCAGTTTTTCCACTCGCCTGTAAAGAATATGCGTTAGTATTTTGCAGCTGTGACTTATTAAAGTGATAGTTCTATAGTTTTCACATCTGTCAACACCTGCTTTCTTTGGGATTGGTATTATTATATTCTTCTTTTGGTCTGAGGGTATTTCGCCTGTCTCATACATCTTGCTCACCAGATGATAGAGTTTTGTCAGGACTGGCTGTCCCAAGGCCGTCAGTAGTTCCAATGGAATGTTCTCTACTCCCGGGCCTTGTTTCGACTTAGGTCTTTCAGTGTTCTATCGAACACTTCACGCAGTATCGTATCTCCCATTTCATCTTCATCTACATCCTCTTCCATTTCCATAATATTGTCCTCAAGTAAATCGCCCTTGAATAGACCCTCTATATACTCCTACCACCTTTCTGCTTTCCCTTCTTTGCTTAGAACTGGGTTTCCATCTGAGCTCTTGATATTCATACAAGTGGTTCTCTTTTCTCCAAAGGTCTCTTTAATTTTCCTGTAGGCAGTATATATCTTACCCCTCATGAGATAAGCCCCTACATCCTTACATTTGTCCTCTAGCCATCCTTGCTTAGACATTTTGCATTTCCTGTCAATCTCATTTTTGAGACGTTTGTATTCCTCTTTGCCTGATTCATTTACTGTGTTTTTATATTTTCTCCTTTCATCAATTAAATTCAACGTTTCTTCTGTTACCCAAGGATTTCTACTAGCCCTCGTCTTTTTACCCACTTGATCCTCTGCTGCCTTCACTACTTCATCCCTCAGAGCTACCCATTCTTCTTCTACTGTATTTCTTTCCCCCATTCCTGTCAATTGTTTCCTTATGCTCTCCCTGAAACTCTGTACAACCTCTGGTTCTTTCAGTTTATCCAGGTCCCATCTCCTTAAATTCCCACCTTTTTGTAGTTTCTTCGGTTTCTTCTTGTTTTTTCTTGTTATGACAGTGTTATTGTCCACTAACTTTTGATTCAACGTTTTCGTAGTTATATAAGTCCAAGAAGTAAAAATAAAAAATTCCACATAATATTACATATGCCTGAGTTAGACAGAACTCCAAAAGTTGAAGAATGACGAGTGTTTGAGGCCACAATTTCTAATAAAGGGGGATGACGGGCCAGTTCATTAGAATTGTTGTTTATCTCGGCCAATGGTGGGAGATTTGGAACAACTGAAAAATTAAAACATTGGCTAGAAATCACTGTAAATTTTTCGAGGTGTTGGACACACTTGCAAGGCCCGAAACAGGAGAGAGAGGGAGAGCAGACTCAGTCTTCCTGTTTGACAGCACTCTGGTTCGGGACTGATTTGCTACTTTGATTCGGTAAGCATTCTGATTTCGGAACGTGCACTAGACTCTCTCTTATTGCGGACACACTCGAATTCCACTCTCTGTCTCTGGAATTTGAAGGCGACTCTCGACTTCCGAGACTTTGGAGGAAGGCTGAAGTTCAAGTCTGCAGCACAGCATTATTAGGTGTGCTTTTGGAGTAACTCCATTAGAAGTCGGCTCATACACTATCTCCGAGCATGATGAGAGTATCTTGCAGCTTCGGCGTGTTACGACGAATCAGTTTAGGAAGCGAAGCGCCAGCTATTTATAAGATCCTATATTTTTTTTTACGAGGAAGCAAGCTACATTGAAGATGGGGGACAGAAACATAATTCAATATATTTCAGTGTGATAGAGGTAGTTAAGATTCATTTAGCACTTTTTTGTCTCAAAGGCGCCCTTGCTTCCTCTGATGTGGTATCAGACTATCGCCTAATTGTTTTGAATGAATTAAATTGAATACTGCTTCATACAACGATAACTGTGCCGTTATTCCTATTGTATGAAATTCTTTTGAAAGTACTCTTTTATTTCTGGTAAAAGCCACAGCCAGTTTTTCTCAGGGCGCTACCGCCAGAAATAAACATATTCCAACATGGAGACATCCCACTATCACACGATGGATTAAAAATCTTTCTATAATATTACGCAATAATCCATTTAAACAATGCTTAGTAATTTTTTCTGTGAGGCTGGATGCTCCGGGATAGCTGCCTATGTGCAATGGGACTGACAAAAACACACATTACAATTACTAGTTTCATATATATTTCACAAAATTCTATTACTACTACAGATAATTGTATCAGTTACAGATCGTGAATAGTTAGCTTCCGTCAGCTAAAACATCAGAATCGATAAGATAATGCAACAAAAAATACTCCCATTGTTCTCGTACAAAGCGATAAAGATAATAATAATGATTCTAAGAGCGCAGATAGCGCTTCTCCATTGTTGAGTATCGACGACTGATTTATACCTCTTTTTCCCATACGCTATGCTATAAGAACCCCAAGGAATGCGATTTGCATAGTTACATCAGTTTTACAAATGGTATTCAACGATAGCATATTTCTTTTTATCAACTGTCTACGTCCAAACAGGTGATCATAGATGTCTTTGATTTGATTATGATATCAATATATATTTCAAGGTTGTCTGACTACAGATTGAGTATTTAAAATTTCTTTTACCATTATATTAATATGTTTTAAGTATGCCTGCGTCCAAACAGGTGACTACAGACACATTTGATTTTAATAGTTGTGATAATAAAGGGTCTTTCTGCAATTCTTGCACATGGATGATTTTATTTTAGAGATCAGCCTTTTTTATTACTTCTCCTCGAAATGATTTGTTTTATGCTCTCCCATTTGGGTAAACTACAAACCATCAAAAGAACAGGCTCTGCTAACGGTGTACTACGCCTTCCACATCGATGGCAACGGGTTCTACACAACGCTGGTGACTACTTTGAAGGACAGGAACAGGTGCAAACATGTAACTCTTTTGTGTCGGTTGTGAATAAATAGTTGGCAGTATTTAAGTTCCAACTCTCGTAGTTTGAAGCATTCCTATTGACGAAAAGGTCTGATTTATCACAATATCTTTCACGTAACTGAAGAAACAAAAATATTTAGTTTACCCAAGTGCAAGCTATGTGACTAACCGTAGTGAACAGGTCAAGTGTTATACCTCGACGGAACCTATCCGCGAAATCAATTGTGCCCGACTGCGAGCGCGATCTTTCTGCAGGTGGCACGTAGGCCGCAGCCAGTGGCTTGCGGCCGTTTCAATTTTTGCGCCGCCGCCGCCGCCACCGTCACTGCCTCTGCTGCTGGCGATCACAAACAGAGGCGCGTGGGTGGGCGCTGGCTTTGATCACAGCCCGCCGGCCGCTCCTCATAATTGGCTTTCAATGTGCGCGCCTGGTCAGCCGCAAAATCGCATCCTTCTGCTCGTTAGGCGCGCTTCGTTGACTTTTGATGCCGTTATTATACGGCGCGACCGATGCGCCTGGCGGCACCGCAAAATATCGCCTCCCCGCCCTCCCAAAACAAAGTAACTCGCGTTTCCACGATAGCAAAAACATTGGAAATGTGCATCCGCTGTAATTAATGTACAGAACCGTAAATCGGGGACAGTCAGAGCGTGTATGTCCCTAACAGCATCACACATTTTGTTGTATCATTCAACCTGTACATTTAAATCGGTACAGCGTTATCGAGGCATAACTGTTACACCAAGGGAAGATAAACGTTATAACTTTATTTCTTATTGCTACTTTTAAATAAGTACTAGTATAATTCACTGTATACAGAAGATTTTTAGTAATTGTCATCTAACACACAGAATAATAACTAAAATAAATGAACAAAAAAGAGGTAATCAATCTCAAATAGGTAACATTCAGCTGTAAACTTTGCTCTTCATATTCAATATACACTTTTGTGCCGAAAGTCATGGGATACCGATATACACATATACAGATGGCGGCAGTATCGCGTACACAAGGTATAAAAGGGCAGTGCATTGGCAGATCTATCATTCGTACTCAGAAAGGAAACTCCCCATCCCACCTCCCTCAGATTTAGTGGTAAGATGGCTCAGTGGACAGCCCGTCACAAACACAGGTCAAGCATAAAAATAGGAAGAAGGTGTACTGGACTGTGAAAAAAAGAGAAACAGTGGACTGTTGAAGTACAAGAAATGCAATGCAGAACAACCTTTCGTCACCGTCAAGAGATTCCCCTAGAATACACAATGCTTCCTTAGCACTTATTCTACTGTTTCCGATGAACTTGCTTTGCTAGGGGGGTGGGGATTTCAAACTTTTAAAACACTCACAACAAACACTTTCAGAATTACAGTTACAATTGTTACAATTTGCCTGAATCCATACGGATTTCATCCGGTGCTCTCCGAGGAGCCGGCGGCTGTGTGTCGACCTCATTTCTGCTGCTCAGTGGGGCTCCACCCTCGCCTTGGGTTTGCGGATGAGGACACGGCCTGGCTCCCGCCTTCCAATGCTCGCGTCGGATGGCGGCCGCTACCGAACGCTCAGTGAGGGATTCGCGGGCAGGTCAGTCAGGTACCCTGCTCGGACTCCGTTTCAGACTCTGCTGTCGTGGGGCGAATTTCCACTTGGCTGAAAATTGAGAGTCGCCCCAACTTCCTCCTATTTTTCACAGCTGCTGCAGAAATGTGACTCAGTAACCCTTCTTTTAACCTTGTGTTAACCCAAACCCCTGGCACCAGTTAAGCTTTTTATGTAGCGTTCGAGACGTGAGTCATGGTTGGGATTGGGCGACAGTGTTCGGAAAGAAGAGAAATAGCTGGTGTTAGTGAGAGGGACTCTTGACTACGCTGTTAAAATATCCTTATTAGAAGTAAGTACCGAAATTACAAACACTGTGAGTGCTAAAGCTTCCGATCTTATTCAGAAAACAGTATCAACCCCTGATATGCTTGTTCTAAAGAAACTGCACTCACCAAACGACCAAGTCTTTACACAGAGACGGTGACTAACTAGCACCGTGCCCGCTCGGTTAACGGTGCGGTCTTGTGGTTATCTCACACACCCTGACTGCAAAATTGCATGCCAGTATGGTGATTCGACCTGTTGAGTTGTCATTCATGAACAGCATTCCAGGATGTGTTTTCCAACAGGATAACGCTTGCCCACAAATCCCTGTTGTAACCCAACATGCCCTACAGAGTGTCGACATGTTTCCTTGGCCTGATCGACAACCAGATGTCTCCAGCCGATCACAAATCCGACGACTAGCCAACAGATTCAGCGTCATCCACAAACAGCATCAACCCTCCTTGTAGTAACTAACCAACTGCAACAGGCATGGACCTCCATTCCGCAAACTGGCATCGGACACCTGCACAATATCACGCATGCAAGTTTCCATGCTTGCATTCCACTTTCTGGTTGTTACACCGGTTATTTACGTATTAGCATATTTTGTTTCAGAAAAGATTTTGTGCTTTCTTGGAAAAGATCTGAAATACTGACAAGATCAGTTTCCTGTAATTTATGAAGTAATATTTCCTTGTCTGCACGTTCGAAAATAAACAGAAAACTATCCGATGTTGCATTTCATTCACGACAGTTCTGTACCGGACTTTAACTCTACCTGCGGTTCTTACACTGTCAAGAGTATATTCCAAGGCTGGTGCAACTGCTGAGTGACGAGGTCCCAGATTGCTGGGTACGGTTTTGTAACTGGGCTCAAAAGATGGTTACACGTGAGCCTCAATACAGGTACCATTGTTTGATCGGATGTAGCACAATCTAAATTTGATGGATTGTGTGTACTGGACTGAAGATAATACACACGTTACTGCTGACAAAGACTGCGCATTTTCCTGGTGTGAACGTGTGGTTTGTCTCCTAGGCGACTCATTGGGCCCTTCCGTTTTGAAGGATCTCTAACTAGAGAAAAGTAACTAAGAGTGCTTGTTGGTTCCGTTTCCCCCTCATTCATCCAGTTCGAACTAATGACTGGTTTTATTACCCATAAGAAAACGCCACTCCGACACCGGCCCTCGGCTCTATCAAGTGATGCGCGGCCATTTTTGGAGCAAAATCTACCAGGCCAGCGGACAGGACGCGGCGCACCGACCGAGTTTCATGCACCCCCTCCACACCTTATGCACCTCGAAGTGCTTCTTACGAGGCGTGTTTTTTAAGTAAGTACCGTTTTGAAATTAAAAAAGTCGTGCTAAGATATCTCAATTTTATTTTTACATGAAAGCCTGTACCTTAATCTACGCACTGACGTCATTATAGTCTGAATGTTTTAGATGCCTCCGATAATCGTGAGTCCCGCCGACTGTGAAGTACGGACTGTTATAAGATTTCTTAGTGCTAAAGGCCTAAAAGTGATCGATATTCATCGTGAGATCTGTGCAGTTTACGGATAAAACATTATGAGTGATGGAATGGTAAGAAAGTGGGTGAGAGCATTTAAAGGTGGCCGCACAAATGTGCATGATGAACAACGGAGAGGGCGTCCTTCGGTCGTTAGTGAAAGTTTGGTGCAGGAAGTGGACAAGGAGAGAGAAAACAGACGCTTTACGATTTCCTTCTTGCGGAATGACTTTCCTAATGTTTCTCGTAGTGTTTTGTGTGGCATTGTGACCGAGCACTTGAATTGCCGAAAATTGTGCGCAGGTTGGGTACCGAAAATGTTGACGGATGTGCACAAAACCAAACGTTTAGACAGTGCATTGACTTTCCTTGAGCGGTACCATAACGACGGTGATGATTTATTAAGCCAAATTGTTATGAGCGATGAAGCATGGGTGGCCTACGTCACATCCGAATCAAAGCAACAGTCCATGGAAGTTGAGCAAGGGCATCGTTTTGCTGCAAGACAATGCCCGTCCGCATGTGGCGAATTAGACCAAAGACTGAAACGTCCCCTTAGAAAAAATTATACACGACTGTGCTTAAACTGACACACAATATTTTTAGCGAAACGCAATCTGACTTCCAAAAATCCCTACGAAAGAATGGCCCTGACTAACATTAACCTATACGTTTCACAAATCACTTACCTCACAAAAATCTTCGTTACTCAAGCTACTGCAATACAGCGAGCGCCACTACTCCCAGCTAAATAAAAGATTCAAACTACTGAAGGCACTAACTATTGATACGCATAGTTAGCAAATGAAAGATTTTAATAGAGAACAAACAATGTATTTACCTCACTAGTCATAATATATATAGCAGTTCATGACACCAATTCTTACAAATTTCAAAACTCCGCCATCTCTCTCCCCACGTCCACCACTGCTGGCGGCTCACCTCCCACTGTACAACGCTACGCGCTGTTAGCATCCAGCTGCCGCTGCCCAACACTACAATGGCAGACAACAATGCAAACCAGCCACAGACTGCACACGGCACAGCCAGTGATATTTATACAGAGCGCTACGTGGCGGCGGCTTTACCAATAAAAAAAAACCTAAACAGCCTACTTACATAGCCCCCATGCTCCCCACAAAAAAATTTACAAATTGTTTTGGGCAGTGGCTAATACAGATTTGAAAAATTTTTTCATAATTACAATGACAAAGAAAGGAAATGCACACACTTATCGATACAATGATGGTCAAAAGCCAAAATTTTCTAACAGTCCATAAAGACAGTCCTGATCATTCATCAAAGTAAAATTGCAGTGTTTTTCTCAAAGTCTGAGTAGTAAAAGAAAATGCACACGGAAGTAGTGGATTTCCATGCAGTCTTGAAGAAGTGGTGTTGTCCTTCCAACGGAAAGACAGTGCTGACTCTTGACATGCAGACAGGTAATGGGCCACAACAGAGTAAACCAACAGCAGAGTCAGTCGAAGTTTTGAAGAATATTGGTAGGCAGGTTATCACAGAGTAGACCCCTTGTAGTCCTGGTAGAGATTACGGTATTGGTGGGCCACCAGAGATGCAGACCCACTGTAGACCTTGTAGAAATAATGGTATTGGTGGGTCATCAAAGATGTAGACCCACTGTAGTCCTTGTAGAGATGGCCAGCAGCCATCTGTTTGATTGTGCAGGCGCACCATCACCATTGAAGAGTCTTGCGGATAATATAGCAAGACCATAACCACCACTTGTGCACTCACAAAAATTGTTTTTGAAATGTCCTTAGAACCAGCAATGCTGTTATCCAGTCCCTTACTGAATTATTAACACACGTGCAAACACTATCAGTCCCTACTTCTCACATATTGTCCATATACTATGACCAACAGAAATGTGTGCAGTCAAATGTAATTTACAAGTTACTTAATTTGATGAACTGGTGTCAATTACAATTTCATAACATAAGAATACAATAACAAAGGCACAAAATACATCTTTAAAGAACATAACAATACAGATAACATTTGCAGTAGTACAAGGTTTTCAAAAGAATCGAAATGCCAAATACATCAGTGTTACAAAAATTATAAGTACATACATAAAAGATCAGAATAACTTTTGAAACATCAACTTCACACATGAGCATTAGAACAAAACAGAATAAATAATCTGTAAACATCTTTACGAAGTAAATAACATGTTATTAATGCAAATTATATTTGAGGATAACAGTATTCCTCATCATAGTGAATGTAGCTTAGTATTAGATGAGCAAAAATTGTATGAAACAGTACACAGAGACAGGTCGAAAACAAATACACAATGGTACACAAACATATAGTGGGATACACAAAAGGAAATGACAGGGTTTGTTTTCAGGGTAACATTTGGTACTGCAGTTCAACCCAAAACTTCATTCTGTAGATCTTTTGTCGTATCTCAACATTTGTTTCCTCCAAAAAAATCCTATCCAAGCATGCTTTCTGTATTATGTTCACATCCTCTTTCAAAAATAGTTTTTCTCCACTGTACACTACTTTTTTGGCCAAACAATTTTCTTATAGCTTCTCAATGCTTTTCTTCCAATTCATCATAGTTAGATTCTTATATAGTCTACCCCCTCTTAAGCTAACTTAAATCTTCTGAGCTCAGATACTAAACTAAGGGACGAGGCAAAGCAGCAGCACAAAACAAATTAATACAAACAGCAATGAAAGAAAAAGGTGCAGGTAAGCAAAGCAATAAGCAATAAATGTAATAACTTATATTTAAACATGACAAACCCACAAGCAGAAAAAATAGTACACTGAAGACAACAACGCAGATAAGGGAAATGTATATTCACATCTTAATGTCTATGTAATTAAAGTGGTGAACCACAACTTACTCTATTAAATAAATTACCAAGTACTTGAAAAGAAAATAATGTATGCAGTTCCTGTTACTAGTCCCTTCTTATTGTTCTTTCCTTTCCAAGTGCTCCTTTTTTTTTTTTTTTTTTTTTTGAAGAATGTGGATCATAAAATTATTATTTAACGGATCTGTTGACAGAAAGTTTTCACATTAGCAAATGCATTTACTTTTTATCATTCAATAGTGATGTGGCATATCATAAGTTAGTAGAAATTCTCTCAATTCTCGTAGAAAGACGCTTGTCATTATCAGGTGTGCAGATGTAAGAAAGTATCTTTCCAAGTAATGAGCGTGTCGTTTTTGCGATGCTTTCTACAAAGGAATGTCAATAGCGAGGATAACGGCCTCTTTTTTTTCTCCACCTGTGCCTCTGACAGGCACACACTAATGGCTTTCTTTTGTCAGGTGGTTGTCGCGCAGCTGGGTGCCCACGACGCATTACGTGCAGGTGGACACTTAACTGTCTTGTCGAAATATTTACGACACCAGTTTCCGCTACAGTGGCAGTCTCATATAAAAAATATTTCATAGGTCAAGAATTTGCGTTACACATCTGTAGAAACAAAATCCTATCGATATAACAGTGTCCAAAAAATTTTCGTCGGCATTGTAATACATTCACGCATTTACATACATTTCTTAACTCTTAAAGTACGATTCTCGGTTTCCGACATCCTTTTTCACAAACCAGAGTCCCTAACCACTACTCTTTATTCCTTACCTTATTCGTCGACACTTCTTCAATATTTCATCATAACAGATACATAGAATAATCAAATAACTCATATAGCATCAGCCTATTGACCATAAACATACAACAACAGCATAATACACATAGTTTTCGTAATAATAACATCATAACACCTCAGTCAAATCTCAAAATCGTCGTAGCTTCCACCAATACAATTTCATAAGTGTGAAGTTATCCAACTGTGCAATTACGTAAACATCTGTCACTGATGTAGTAAAAAAAAAGTTTGTCTCTCAGTTAAATTATCAGATAGCTGTGTAATTTATGTGTTAGAGAAATATGGTACCGATGTGTAAAGTTGTATAAGTAAATACCATATTAGCTAGTGCTCCTTGTGCTTGCCATACACATGGTACACAAAGTAAGCGTGTACCCCCCCCCCCCCCCCCCCCCCCCCCCCCCGAGGATTAATGTAATTATACCCACAGGTGTTACAGATTACAGCAATGGAATGAAATTTATCACAAAAAAACTTTCTTTTTAATTCAACAATATTGATAAATAAATGGTTTAAGTACCAAATTAATCACTCAAATGCGTGCCCTGTAGTGCTAAATGTGCGTTTTGCTGTAAGATAATTCTGTGGAACTGTCGTAGTTATCGTCCTCTGTAAGCAAAGTTCTGCTGAGGTCAATGTACTTACCTCATCATAAACGAAGGTGAAATGCTTTCCGTATAGATATCGTAGTTATTACGTACCTTACCGTGATCAAGAAAGTACTATAATCTAACGTATTGTTGTGCTACGATAAAGGCTGTCTCATTGTAGCTATAACACAAAAGTTACTACTAAAACATGTTTTACTTTCCAGAATAATACAGAAAAACTGTGCAGATATAAAACAGATACACCGCACAAGCAACAATGTAAATCATGTCACATATTAGTAGCGTCGTGATATAATCGTGTAGCTATTAGAGAAACCAAATGCTAAGTCATCTTTAATCTCACCGAATGAACTTCAAATAAAGAATGTGTTTTCAAGTAAACCAAAATGTTGCATTAAAATCTCATTAGCAGTACTGGTAAATGTTCTAAGTATGTAAGCCTTATAGTCGTTACGTAATCATGCAACTAACAAGCGAGAATGTACACACACAATAACACTGTGACGTCTGTTCACTATAACAATGCACTCGTAAATACTGTCTAAATAAGTTCTCTAAGTTCTAGACTGGATAGTTAACTTCAGAACATTGTTGCATGTTAACAGATTCTTAGTGTGACAAAGTATACTAGTGACGTGATGTGAACAGCTTTATGCCAAAGACAAAGTTAAAAAGCAGATTATCTTTACTCTTCCTAGTACGAAGAGTTTCAACTTCAACGAAATTATCATGTGGTATATGTCGGATTCTGTAAGGTCCATTGTAAACTAGAAAGAATTTGTGACTCAAGTGTTTCTTCTTATATGACAATGAATGAGCTTTAATGAGAACTTTCTGACCAATATGTAATTTCTTTGCATTTGCTTTACCGTGTAATTTTCTCCTTTTGTCTGCAGCAGAATTTATATTTTTAATAGCCAAATCAATTATGTCTTTGTGTCGAAGTTTACGTCTATGCGGAAAAGGTACAAGCTCTCTCATTCTGTTCGGTGGTTCTTTATTCTTCAGTACAAGAACAGGTGGTAAACTAGTGGAGTTATGAGGCATCTCATTCAGCACGTTTTGAAATAAGTGTAAATATCTGTCACAATGCTGATGCTTTTTGTGACAATAAAGTCTGCAAAGCTTATTGATTTCTTTCATAATCCGTTCAGATGGGTTACAATGTGGTGAGTACAATGAAATAAAAACAGATTTGATTTTATGGTTACGAATCATGCGTGACCAAACAGCAGATCTGAATAGCGGTCCGTTATCTGAAATGACTTTCCTGACGTGTCCAACTTCATGTAAGAAATTTTTAACAAAGGCGTTGGATACAGACTGTCCAGTGGCTTTACATAACGGAGTGAAAGAAACAAATTTTGAAGTAAGTTCAACAGCGACTAGAACGTAGGAAAATCCATTAGATGTTCTGACAAGCGGTCCCAAGAGATCAACAGCAGCAAATTCTTTTAATTTAGAAGGAATGATAGGAAACAATGGAGCACGATGCGAGACAGTAGATGGTTTCGCCTTTTGACAAAGTTTACAAATAGACAAGACTCTTCGAATTCTCTTTTCCATATTGTTAAAATAACAAGTCGTTCGAAGAATATGATAACATTTTCGTGGACAAAATGTGCATAGCTGAAATGAATGTACCAAATGAGCTTATTAACGAAATCGTCTGGAATGCAAAATACCCATAGCTTGTCATCAACAGTGCAGCGTTTGAACAGTATGTTGTTTCTAACCAGATAATAATGCCGAATATGTCTGTGTGTCTTTTCATGCCATTTACTTTTGATGTCTTTCCAAATCGGATCTTTATCTTGTTCATGAGCAATGTCCTTTAAAGATGTGGTGATGAAGTTTTCAAAGGCGACTTTCTGAATGTAAAGAATACTGAAATTTTTCTCGAGGTTGCTTTCTGTCTTACTTTTCTCAAGCCCAGCCGGTGCACGGGACAGTGCGTCCGCAACAATGTTCTCCTTGCCGGGAATGTAGACTATTGTGAAGTGGAATTCTTGCAGAAACAATGCCCAACGTTTTAACCTGTCATGATTTAATTTTGAAGATATAAGAAATTGTAATGCACGATGATCACTGTATACTTTTACGTGCTTACCATAAAGACCGTAGGTCTCTAGAAGAGCGAAGCGTTCCAAAGGATTGGAAAAGGGCACAGGTCATCCCCGTTCTCAAGAAGGGACGTCGAACAGATGTGCAGAACTATAGACCTATATCTCTAACGTCGATCAGTTGTAGAATTTTGGAACACGTATTATGTTCGAGTATAATGTCTTTTCTGGAGACTAGAAATCTACTCTGTAGGAATCAGCATGGGTTTCGAAAAAGACGATCGTGTGAAACCCAGCTCGCGCTATTCGTCCACGAGACTCAGAGGGCCTTAGACACGGGTTCACAGGTAGATGCCGTGTTTCTTGACTTCCGCAAGGCGTTTGACACAGTTCCCCATAGTCGTTTAATGAACAAAGTAAGAGCATACGGACTATCAGATCAATTGTGTGATTGGATTGAGGAGTTCCTAGATAACAGAACGCAGCATGTCATTCTCAATGGAGAGAAGTCTTCCGAAGTAAGAGTGATTTCAGGTGTGCCGCAGGGGAGTGTCATAGGACCGTTGCTATTCACAATATACATAAATGACCTGGTGGATGACATCGGAAGTTCACTGAGGCTTTTTGCAGATGATGCTGTGGTGTATCGAGAGGTTGCAACAATGGAAAATTGTACTGAAATGCAGGAGGATCTGCAGCGAATTGACGCATGGTGCACGGAATGGCAATTGAATCTCAATGTAGCGAAGTGTAATGTGATGCGAATACATACAAAGATAGGTCCCTTATCATTTAGCTACAAAATAGCAGGTCAGCAACTGGAAGCAGTTAATTCCATAAATTATCTGGGAGTACGCATTAGGAGTGATTTAAAATGGAATGATCATATAAAGTTGATCGTCGGTAAAGCAGATGCCAGACTGAAATTCATTGGAAGAATCCTAAGGAAATGCAATCCGACAACAAAGGAAGTAGGTTACAGTACGCTTGTTCGCCCAATGCTTGAATACTGCTCAGCAGTGTGGGATCCGCACCAGGTAGGGTTGATAGAAGAGATAGAGAAGATCCAACGGAGAGCAGCGCGCTTCGTTACAGGATCATTTAGTAATTTCGAAAGCGTTACGGAGATGATAGATAAACTCCAGTGGAAGACTCTGCAGGAGAGACGCTCAGTAGCTCGGTACGGGCTTTTGTTGAAGTTTCGAGAACATACCTTCACCGAAGAGTCAAGCAGTATATTGCTCCCTCCTACGTATATCTCGCGAAGAGACCATGAGGATAAAATCAGAGAGATTAGAGCCCACACAGAAGCATACCGACAATCCTTCTTTCCACGTACAATACGAGACTGGAATAGAAGGGAGAACCGATAGAGGTACTCAGGGTACCCTCCGCCACACACCGTCAGGTGGCTTGCGGAGTACGGATGTAGATGTAGATGTAGAAGAAAGAAATGGAATTTGTTAAATGCCCAAACGATAGCTAAAGCTTCTAATTCAGTAACGGAATAATTTTTTTCAGATTTTGTTAGCACTCGGCTAGCAAAAGCAGCGGTTTTCTGAACAGTAGTGTCATTTTCTATGGCTTCTTGAAATAAATGGGCACCAAAACCAACTTTAGAAGAATCCGTGCTAAGGCAGAAATCTTGTGACAGATCTGGATGAGCTAGTATTGGCGCGTGAAGTAGCGATTCTTTCAAAGAATTGAATTCCAACTGTGCTTGTTCGTCCCAGTTCCAAATAGTATTTTTTCCAGTGAAAGAACAAAGTTTTGATGTGACTAGAATTTGCATATTCAGAAAACGACGGTAAAAGTTTACGAGACCTAGAAAACTGCGGACTTGTTTTTTTGTGGATGGAACTGGAATGGCTCTGATTGCTTCTAACTTTTCAGGATCCAGCTGAATGCCTTCAGAAGAAATAATATGTCCCAAAAACTTCACCTTTGTCCTACCGAATTCAGACTTTTCCAAGTTAACTGTAATTCCAGATTCTGCAAAAATACGTAACACGCTGTTGAGGATGCGATTATGTTGTTCCCATGAGGCTTCTTCTATCAGAATATCGTCCACATATAAGGTGATGTGACGTTTTAAGAACTCAGGTAATATGTAATTTAGCCCGCGAATGAATGCCGCCGAAGAAATGTTCAAGCCAAAAGGAAGTTTCCGAAACTGATAATAAACGCCGAAACAAAGGAAAGCTGTGTATTTTCTACATTCTGGATGAAGTTCGATCTGATAAAAGCTGGATCTGAGATCAATGGAAGACAAAACTTTTACACCATTAAAATTTTGAAGAAGTTCTTCCAACGTTTGCGGCCTGTCTGTTTCAGGAATAATGATAGTATTGATTTGTCTCGAATGTAAGACAAGCCTGATCGACCCATTTTTCTTCTCAACAACACGTAATGGATTGTTATATGAACTTACTGCAGGCTCAATAATGCCCTCGTCAAGCATAGATTGTATTTCTGTTCTAACACGGTCCCTATAATGTGCTGGAATTACGTATGGTCTTACATAAAATTTAGTATGCTCACGAACACGAAATTGGTATTGAAATCCCTTGATTCTTCCTGTTTTTTGAGTAAAAACTGTGGAATGTGCTTGTAAAATCTCAAAAAGGTCCTGCCTATCAGTGTCATTACAATTCTCAATTTTTTGAATTTTATTCAGAATTAACTCATTAGTTTCAAATATGCCGTCGATATCATCCCTGTCAGTACTTGCAGAGTGATTGTTAGTGTCTAGTTCCGTAGTAAATTCCGAACTGTTGTGTAACAGAAGGTAAAGCCGATTAATTTCCTCGTCATGGTTTGAGAGCCAATCTTCAAATTTCAAAGCTATTGACTTAC
This sequence comes from Schistocerca gregaria, assembly GCF_023897955.1. Lineage (NCBI taxonomy): Eukaryota > Metazoa > Arthropoda > Insecta > Orthoptera > Acrididae > Schistocerca > Schistocerca gregaria. The sequence goes on from NC_064920.1 coordinate 946,678,636, forward strand.
CTTCTTTCTCTAAACTTATTTCAGCATCGTGAAAGTTTAAGATTGCTTTGTTTTCATTCAAAAAGTCTACTCCCAGTATAATTTCCGTCGACAATAATGGAACAATAAGAAAATTCATAGAGAAGCTGTGGCTTTGACAAAAGAATTCTAAGTTGGTTTGTTGGCGTACATCTACACTTTTTCCAATGACTGCACCTTGTAGTTTTATCTTGCGTAACGGAAGTGTGGGGCAATCTTTCGATTTGCTGCATTTACTAAAAGCTGTTTCACTAATTACTGAAATGGGACTGCCTGAGTCAAGTACTGCCGTAAATTTTACGTCATTTACTGTAATGTGAATCACAGGATATGCAATGTTGTTATGTTTTACGTCCTGTTTCTGGAGTAAGATGTCCCTAATGTCTTCCATTTTTACGTAATTACTAGCTACGGCAGCTGCGTCGTCAGTTTCATGCGTACGTTTTGTGGCTGCCAGCGGTATGAGTCATTGCCTATTGTGTCTTTGTTGGCTCGAGTCGTTAATGGGATTTGGAGACCTAACTTCTACAAATTCACCTGGTCGAGAGGGCCCTGCTCTGTTTGAATCCCGCCAGTTCTGTTGCAATTCAGGTCTGTCGTTACGATCATATCGTGTGTCGTCATGTCGGTAGATTCCATAGTTTCCTTCTTGTCGGTCACGTGGTGGAGAATTTCTCCCTGAATCGTAACTGCGCGCTGGACTGTTGCGTCTTAAGTTATTCCGTCTCCCTTGATAATAATTATTTTGGTTTCCATATTGTCTGTTTCTCTGATTGTCTCTGTGATAGTCATTACCGCAGAGAGGTGATCTTTCCCTGTAATAATTACTACTCTGCCAACGGTTGTCATACGGGTGGTGCCTGTTTTGGTCACGATTTTCGTTGTACGAATAGCCTTGTCGTGTATTATTTCTGTCATCGCGGAATTGTGACAGGTGGGACCTGTAATTGTTGGGCTCCTGTTTTCGCGTTCCGCGATTGTCAGTGTCAATTTCCAGTTCTTGTAACAGTCCCTGAAAAGCTTCAATGTCGTCTTTGCAACGTCCTGCTAAAATAATCTGTCGTAAATGTGCAGGTAATTTGATTAAGCAAATGCGGATGAGTTCTGAGGGGCTGTATGGGTTTGAAAGATACTGATTCTTATGTAACATGTCTTCAAAATATTGGACAAGACTGGAAAATTCAGATTGTTCGAAACGTTTCATCATTATGATGCTATGTTTTACTCGGTCTTGTGTAGCTTGAGACCAATATGCTGAGAGGAAGGCTTGATAAAATTCTCCTTCACTACGACAATCGTGAATGACCGATCGCATTCTTACAGCTGGTTCATTCTCCAAGTAGCCACACATAAATTCTAATCTGTGCTCTAATGACCAGTTGGGAGGAAAACAATGAGAGAATTGATGGAGCCACGCTTGTGGATGAATGTCGTTGCCAGAATTCTTAAATGTTTTGAATTTACTTGCAGTAATGAACAGCTTATAGTCAAAATCATCGTGTCGGCGGGTAGTATGTCGTTCATTGTTACGTCGTGTCGGCAGTTCCATCTCAAAATTCGGTGCACCTTGCCAATTTCTTTCACAGTTTCCGAAATGCCCTGTGTTATTATTTTATGGCTTTTCCGTATTTCTAAGTCCCTCTTCCCGTGTTGGAGCGCGACTGTCCTCTGAAATACGTAATTCTTGTATTACCTGTGTCAGCTGATCTTGCACTTCCCGGATTTCTCTTTGGTGTTGTGTATTAATTTGATTCTGATTTTGTTTGAATTTCCTAATTTGTTCGCACTCTTCTGTATCATTCAGATCATCATCTACCTTTGTAGATAAGTTAGTGAACTGTTCTGAAAGTTCAGCTACTTTCTCCGATAGTGAACACATTTCCTCAGTGTGTTTTTCTGATCCAAGTTTCAGAGTGTCCATTTGTGTTGAAATCGAATCTACTGTGACCTTTAAGTTTTCCTGAGTTCTTGCAAGTTGCGTAACCGAATCGGTGGATGCAACTGAGTCAATTTTAGCTTGCAAGGTGTCGTGATTTTCACGAACAATAGTTTGCAGTTCTTTTATGGCTGCTTCATGATTCTGTAATGCATTTTCATGCCGCGAAAAAATAGGTTAAAAATGCTCACAAATTTGTGTTTTTAGGTCATTACAGATTTTTTTGCATTTCGATTCAATGTTATGTAACTCAGTAGTTAAATCGTCACGTGTTTGTTCAAGTGTGCTGTCTAACTTCCGAAGATTTTGTTCCATTGTGTCTAACTTTTGAAGATTTTGTCCCATTTGTTTCTGATTTTGTTCAAGCGTTGTGTCTAACTTTTGTAGCCTTTGCCCCATTTGTTGCATTAACTGTAATAACAGTGCACTGGTGTCTGAAACATGTTCCTCAGTGCTTTTCGGCAGTGCATTTGAACCGGCAATATTCGCATTTTGAAAAGCAGAAAATGTGTCTTGATTTATTTGAGAAAACGGTGAGGACGCAAAATCTGAATCTACAGTATTTGCAAGATTGTGTCCTGTCATTTCGGAATCCTGAGGCGAGCTGTTGCCGACCGATCGATCGATAATGCTTCCCTGTTCACTAATTGTTTCACTGCCTACACCATTATTTGCCGCCCGCTCCATTTCCCTACGTGCTATTACCAAATTACTACTTTGAACGTTAGTGAATTCATTACATGGTGACGATAACACACTGCTTTCGTCTTCACTATCATTTCTCAGTTTACTTTGGAGCCTAGTGTTACGTTTTTCACACGCCATTATTGTCACAATTTTTCACATGACAACACAGAAAAACACAATTTGAAGAACAAAAATAAGAGAACACATTAACATAGCACTGAAAATAATATCTAGTTAATTGCAAGCGCAGCTGCGACATACTTCGTGCAAAACTACATGCATGTCACAACTATTTTACTGTACAACAATGAAAGACTGCAACTACAAAGGAAATTCTCTCTATGATTACGCGCTAGCATTATACAAAAGCTTCACTAATTACACAAACTACAAGGAAAAAATCAGAAGATTCCAGTGAGGTATCCTTGGCTAAGGGTCGACATATGAAATGTCCCCTTAGAAAAAAATTATACAGGACTGTGCTTAAACTGACACACAATATTTTTAGCGCAACGCAATCTGACTTCCAAAAATCCCTACGACAGAATGGCCCTGACTAACATTAACCTATACGTTTCACAAATCACTTACCTCACAAAAATCTTCGTTACTCAAGCTACTGCAATACAGCGGGCGCCACTACTCCCAGCTAAATAAAAGATTCAAACTACTGAAGGCACTAACTACTGTTAGGCATAGATAGCAAATGAAAGATTTTAATAGAGAACAAAGAATGTATTTACCTCACTAGTCATAATATATATAGCAGTTCATGACACCAATTCTTACAAATTTCAAAACTCCGCCATCTCTCTCCCCACGTCCACCACTGCTGGCGGCTCACCTCCCACTGCACAACGCTACGCGCTGTTAGCATCCAGCTGCCGCTGCCCAACACTACAATGGCAGACAACAATGTAAACCAGCCACAGACTGCACACGGCACAGCCAGTGATTTTTATACAGATCGCTACGTGGCGGCGGCGTTACCAAAAAAAAAAAAAAAAAAAAAATCTAAACAGCCTACTTACAAGACCTCATCACATCTTTTCGATGGGAAACTCTAGATCATCTTCTGTACAGCCCCGATCTTGCACCTAGTGACTACCATCTCTTCCTGCACTTGAAGAAACACCTGGGCGGTCAGCGTCTTCAAGACGAATTCAAAACAGTGGTGATGCTTTGATTAATAAGTCAGGCGGCAGACTTGTATAAGGAGGGTGTTCAAAACTGGTACAACGTTGTGGCAAGTGCCTCAGTATTGACGAAATTATGTAGAAAAGTAGATTAAGGTGCAGGCTGTCATGTAAAAATAAAATTATTGAGATATCTTAGCACATCTTTTTTTAATTTCAAAACGGTACTTAATTAAAAAACACGCCTAGTATAAGGCTCATTAAAGACGCGATACACCGTCATATACCACGTAACCTGAACATACTTTGGGACGAAATTCAAGTGGTGTGTGCAGAAACCGTATTCGAAATTTGTTTGCAGAGTATGAAATGAATTGTGACGTACTCAGAAGTGTATCGCATTTGTAGACCACCGTTTTGAACGTTTACTTTAATCATAATCTGTAATATTTATTTTGGCCAGAAAGTAAACTTATTTTTTGTACTGGATTATAGCCCTACTTTTCCCTGAAATTTGTCCTTGTAGATCGCCAAATAAATTTTTCTATGACAGTTCTAAGAGTGTATAAATCTGTCTGACACAACCTGCAAATAGTGAATCCGTTTGCCCAGTTGCATTTTCATTTTTTCCCCCACAATATTTTTGCTTTATGAAAGCCAAGCTCTTTCAGCTATCTCTTTGTATCTACGACGTCGCATGTTTGATCTTTGGTGGCCTGTGAAAGCCGTTAACCAATGGGAAACGTTTGCGGCTGTCGAGCTACGAGACAATGTACACTGTTTGTTAAAAGTATCTGGACACCCCCAAAAACATACGTTTTTCATATTAGGTGCATTGTGCTGCCACCTACTGCCAGGTACTCCATATCAGTCACCTCTGTAGTCATTAGACATCGTGAGAGATCAGAATGGGGTGGACTTGAACGTGATTAGGTGACTGGGTGTCACTTGTGTCATACGTCTGTACGCGATATTTCCACACATCTACTGCCAGATACTCCATATCAGTCACCTCTGTAGTCGTTAGACATTGTGAGAGATCAGAATGGGGTGGACTTGAACGTGATTAGGTGACTGGGTGTCACTTGTGTCATACATCTGTACGCGATATTTCCACACTCCTCCGCATCCCTAGGTCCGCTGTTTCCCATGGGATAGTGAGGTGGAACCGTGAAGAGAGGTGAGAAAACTTGGATTTCATGGTCGAGCGGCTGCTCCTAAGCCACCCATCAGGCCGGTAAATGCCAAACGACGCCTCGCTTGGTGTAAGAAGCGTAAACATTGGACGATTCAACAGTGAGAAAACATAGTGTGGAGAGACGAATCACGATACACAATATGGCGATCTGATGGCAGGGTGTGGGTATGACGAATTCCCGGTGAACGTCATCTGCCAGCGTGTGTAGTGTCAAAAGTAAACGTCGGAGGCGATGGTGTTATGGTGTGACCCTGTTTTTCATGGAGGGGGCTTGCGCCCCTTGTTGTTTTGCGTGGCACTATCACAGCACAGGCATACATTGATGTTTTAAGCACCTTCTTGCTTCCCACTTTGAAGAGCAATTCGAGGATGACGGTTGTATCTTTCAACACGTTCAAGAAACTGTCTGTAATGCACGGCCTGTGGCGGAGTGGTTACACGACATTAACATCCCTGTAATGGGCTGGCCTGAATCGATAGAACACCTTTAGGATTTTTTGGTACGCCAGCTTCGTGCCAGGCCTCACCGACCGACATCGATACCTCTCCTCTGTGCAGCACTCCGTGAGGAATGAGCTGTCATTCCCCGAGAAAGCTTCCACCACCTGATTCAACGTATGCTTGCGAGAGTGGAAACTGTCATCGAGGCTAAGGGTTGGCCAACAACATACTGAATTCCAGCATTACCGATTGAGGGCGCCACGAACTTGTAAGTCCTTTCTATTTCGGTGTCTGGATACTTTTGGGCCAGACGCGGTGGTCTCGCGGTTCTAGGCGCGCAATCCGGAACCGTGCGACTGCTACGGTCGCAGGTTCGAATCCTGCCTCGGGCATGGATGTGTGTGATGTCCTTAGGTTAGTTAGGTTTAAGTAGTTCTAAGTTCTAGGGGACTAATGACCACAGCAGTTGAGTCCCATAGTGCTCAGAGCCATTTGAACCTTTTTTGATACTTTTGATCACATCGTGTAGTTCGAATGGGTCTACACCATTCTCTTTTGTTATTTTCTACTTCCTTCTTTGTGTGGTGTGTTTTATGGCTAACGCATGCTGGTTTGGAGTGCTGGAAAGTTGGAAATTGTGGGTTGTGAATAATAGGCGATGTGTCGGTTATTTCAAGCGTGATCTCCGAATAATCAGACAATTACTTTGAAATCAGTCCGTTTACAGAACTTGCAGTAATTTACAGGGTGACACAAAAATCCGTTAACAGTTGAAAATTTAATACTTTAAGGAATAATAGAGGTAGAGAGGTAAACATTGGCAAGCATGTTTGAAATGACATGGGTTCTTTCTGAAACAAAAAGTGCTCAAAATTACCAACAAATGGCGCTTCATATGATACAAAAACAATAATTAGCTTGATAATTGACTTTTAGCAAAGACGATGTTCTTCATGAGAAATTCCCAAACCTTCCGCCGTCATTCATCAACAATAACTGTAGTCGAGGGACAATTTTGTGACACCTGGTGCAATGTGCGACTTCACGAGCTCTGACTTCACCATGCGGAGATGAAACCGCTAAAGTCTCCACTCCTTCCTGAACTTTCCGAGCAACAGTAGCACTTGTGTCTGGTCACGCATTACTGGGCCGATCGTCCAAACCACCCGTGGCTTCAAACTCCATGATCATTTTCCTCATAGCGACAATTAACACAACACCTTAGTCTGTTCGAATACCCTTCTTATGGTGATACGATAGTAAAGGTGCAGTAACGGATTCTCCAGTCTGATAGTAAAGTTTCACCAACAATACTTATTCTGGTAGAGTCAAAATGCCACGATTGCTGGCGCATCTGACTCCCTCTCTCACTTCAGCTCACTTTGCATGCGATTTTCATGCGGCGATACTGACGTCTTCCTGTTCAGAGCCATCTGTTGGTCGGTTTTTGCACTCACTTTTGATTTCAATAACATCCCATTTCATTTCAGGCATGTGTGTCTAGTTTTACCTCTCAACTGGCATTATTCCGTGAATTAGTGTAATTCCAAATGTTAACGGGCTTTTGGGTCACCCAGTATAATGTGAAATGGTATGCTTCTGTGTGGTGACATGAAGATTTATAGATTGCTCACTTTTTATGAAATGGTCCGTGTGATATGTCTACACTGTTTCTTCCATTATCGCACAACAACAGTTCCATGTTGTTTTGCTGCCATCTTGTCCACATCTGTTGTTCCAGACTTCCTCATATCAATGAACAATCTTGGTACGAATAATTACATGACTCAATCGTACACTAATATTGCAGCCCATCAATAATAAATTCTCCGTTCTTTACATGAATGCCATTACAGGTGAAGGAAGGTAGGCCACCGGATGTTGTTCTGGAATGATGATGATTTTTGCAAGACCACGAATTGTGTTTTGGCGTATATTAACATATTTTGAGGAAAACATGTTAGTGAGGGAGTCTCTGATTTCAATAATATTATTTATTATTTATTTACACGTCAAGTTCCTAAGGACCAAATTGAGGAGCAAATCTCCAACTTCATGGAACGTGTCAGTACTTGAAATTACAACGTAAAGGTTGTTGTTGTTGTTGTTGTTGTTGTTGTTGTGGTCTTCAGTCCTGAGGCTGGTTTGATGCACCTCTCCATGCCACTCTATCGTGTGCAAGCTTCTTCATCTCCCAGTACCCACTGCAACCCACATCCTTTTGAATCTGCTTAGTGTAGTCATCTCTTGGTCTCCCTCTACGATTTTTACCATCTACGCTGCCCTCCAATACTAAATTGGTGATCCCTTGATGCCTCAAAACATGTCCTACCAACCGATCCCTTCTTCTGGTCAGGTTGTGCCACAAATTTCTCTTCTCCCCAATCCTATTCAATACTTCCTAATTAGTTATGTGATCTACCCATCTAATCTTCAGCATTCTTCTGTAGCACCACATTTCGAAAGCTTCCATTCTCTTCTTGTCCAAACTATTTATCGTCCATGTTTCACTTCCATACATGGCTACACTCCATACAAATACTTTCAGAAATGACTTTTTGACACTTAAATCTATACTCGATGTTAACAAATTTCTCTTCTTCAGCAACGCTTTCCTTGCCATTGCCAGTCTGCATTTTACATCCTCTCTACTTCGACCATCATCAGTTACTTTGCTCCCCAAATAGCAAAACTCCTTTACTACTTTAAGTGTCTCATTTCTTAATCTAATACCCTCAACATCACCCGACTTAATTCGACTACATTCCATTATCCTCGTTTTGCTTTTGTTGATGTTCATCTTATATCCTCCTTTCAAGACACTGTTCATTCCGTTCAACCGCTCTTCCAAGTCCTTTGCTGTCTCTGACAGAATTACGATGTCATCGGCGAACCTCAAAGTTTTCATTTCTTCTCCCTGGATTTTAATACCTACTCCAAATTTTTCTTTTGTTTCCTTTACTGCTTGCTCAACATACAGATTGAATAACATCGGGGAGAGACTACAACCCTGTCTCACTCCCTTCCCAACTACTGCTTCAATTTCATGTCCCTCGACTTTTATAATAGCCATCTGGTTTCTGTACAAATTGTAAATAGCCTTTCGGTCCCTGTATTTTACCCCTATCACCTTCAGAATTTGAGAGTATTCCAGTCAACATTGTCAAAAGCTTTCTCTAAGTCTACAAATGCTACAAACATAGGTTTGCCCTTCCTTAATCTAGCTTCTAAGATAAGTCGTAGGGTCAGTATTGCCTCACGTGTTCCAACATTTCTACGGAATCCAAACTGACCTTTCCCGAGGTCGGCTTCTACTATTTTTTTCCATTCGTCTGTAAAGAATTCGCGTTTGTATTTTGCAGCTGTGACTTATTAAACTGATAGTATGGTAATTTTCACATCGGTCAACACCTGCTTTCATTGGGATTGGAGTTATTATATTCTTCTTGAGTCTGAGTGTATTTCGCCTGTCTCATACATCTTGCTCACCAGATGGTAGAGTTTTGTCAGGAGTGGCTCTCCCAAGGCCGTCAGTAGTTCCAATGGAATGTTCTCTACTCCTGGGGCCTTGTTTCGACTCAGGTCTTTCAGTTCTCTGTCAAACTCTACACACAGTATCGTATCTCCCATTTCATCTTCATCTACATCCTCTTCCATTTCCATAATATTGTCCTCTAGTCCATCGCCCTTGTATAGACCCTCTATATACTCCTTCCACCTTTCTGCTTTCCATTCTTTGCTTAGAACTGGGTTTCCATCTGAGCTCTTGATGTTCATACAAGTGGTTCTCTTTTCTCCAAAGGTCTCTTTAATTTTCCTGTAGGCAGTATCTATTTTACCCCTAGTGAGATAAGCCTCTACATCCTTACATTTGTCCTCTAGCCATCCCTGCTTAGCCATTTTGCACTTCCTGTCGATCTCATTTTTGAGACGTCTGTATTCCTTTTTGCCTACTTCATTTACTGCATTTTTATATTTTCTCGTTTCATCAATTAAATTCAATATTTCTTCTGTTACCCAAGGATTTCTACTAGCCCTCGTCTTTTTACCTACTTGATCCTCTGCTGCCTTCACTACTTCATCCCTCAAAGCTACCCATTCTTCTTCTACTGTATTTCTTTCCCCAATTCCTGTCAATTGCTCCCTTATGCTCTCCCTGAAACTCTGTACAACCTCTGGTTCTTTCAGTTTATCCATGTCCCATCTCCTTAAATTCCCACCTTCTTTCAGTTTTAATCTACTGGTCATAACCAATAGATTGTGGTCAGAGTCCACATCTGCCCCTGGAAATGTCTTACAACTTAAAACCTGGTTCCTAAATCTCTGTCTTACCATTATATAATCTGTCTGATACCTTTTTGTATCTCCAGACTTCTTCCATGTATACAGCCTTCTTTTATGATTCTTGAACCAAGTGTTACCTATGATTAAGTTGTGCTCTGTGCAAAATTCTACCAGGCGGCTTCCTCTTTCATTTCTTTGCCCCAGTCCATATTCACCTACTACGTTTCCTTCTCTCCCTTTTCCTACTACCGAATTCCAGTCACCCATGACTATTAAATTTTCATCTCCCTTCACTATCTGAATAATTTCTTTTATTTCATCATACATTTCTTCAATTTCTTCGTCATCTTCAGAGCTAGTTGGCATATACACTCCTGGAAATTGAAATAAGAACACCGTGAATTCATTGTCTCAGGAAGGGAAAATTTATTGACACATTCCTGGGGTCAGATACATCACATGATCACACTGACAGAACCACAGGCACATAGACACAGGCAACAGAGCATGCACATTGTCGGCACTAGTACAGTGTATATCCACCTTTCGCAGCAATGCAGGCTGCTATTCTCCCATGGAGACGATCGTAGAGATGCTGGATGTAGTCTTGTGGAACGGCTTGCCATGCCATTTCCACCTGGCGCCTCAGTTGGACCAGCGTTCGTGCTGGACGTGCAGACCGCGTGAGACGACGCTTCATCCAGTCCCAAACATGCTCAATGGGGGACAGATCCGGAGATCTTGCTGGCCAGGGTAGTTGACTTACACCTTCTAGAGCACGTTGGGTGGTACGGGATACATGCGGACGTGCATTGTCCTGTTGGAACAGCAAGTTCCCTTGCCGGTCTAGGAATGGTAGAACGATGGGTTCGATAACAGTTTGGATGTACCGTGCACTATTCAGTGTCCCCTCGACGATCACCAGAGGTGTACGGCCAGTGTAGGAGATCGCTCCCCACACCATGATGCCGGGTGTTGGCCCTGTGTGCCTCGGTCGTATTCAGTCCTGACCTTGGCGCTCACCTGCACGGCGCCAAACACGCATACGACCATCATTGGCACCAAGGCAGAAGCGACTCTCATCGCTGAAGACGACACGTCTCCATTCGTCCCTCCATTCACGCCTGTCGCGACGCCACTGGAGGCGGGCTGCACGATGTTGGGGCGTGAGCGGAAGACGGCCTAACGGTGTGCGGGACCGTAGCCCAGCTTCATGGAGACGGTTGCGAATGGTACTCGCCGATACCCCAGGAACAACAGTGTCCCTAATTTGCTGGGAAGTGGCGGTGCGGTCCCCTACGGCACTGCGTAGGATCCTACGGTCTTGGCGTGCATCCGTGCCTCGCTGCGGTCCGGTCCCAGGTCGACGGGCACGTGCACCTTCCGCCGACCACTGGCGACAACATCGATGTACTGTGGAGACCTCACGCCCCACGTGTTGAGCAATCCGGTGGTACGTCCACCCGGCCTCCCGCATGCCCACTATACGCCCTCGCTCAAAGTCCGTCAACTGCACATACGGTTCACGTCCACGCTGTCGCGGCATGCTACCAGTGTTAAAGACTGCAATGGAGCTCCGTACGCCACGGCAAACTGGCTGACACTGACGGCGGCGGTGCACAAATGCTGCGCAGCTAGCGCCATTCGACGGCCAACACCGCGGTTCCTGGTGTGTCCGCTGTGCCGTGCGTGTGATCATTGCTTGTACAGCCCTCTCGCAGTGTCCGGAGCAAGTGTGGTGGGTCTGACACACCGGTGTCAATGTGTTCTTTTTTCCATTTCCAGGAGTGTAGATTTGTAGTAATGTAGTAGGTGTGCGCTTCGTATCTATCTTGGCCACAATAATGCTTTCACTATGCTGTTTGTAGTAGCTTACCCGCATTCCTATTTTTCTATTCATTATTAAACCTACTCCTGCATTACCCCTATTTGATTTTGTGTTTATAACGCTGTAGTCACCTGACCAAAAGTATTGTTCCTCCTGCCACCGAACTTCTCTAATTCCCACTATATCTAACTTTAACCTATCCATTTCCCTTTTTAAATTTTCTAACCTACCAGCCTGATTAAGGGATCTGACATTCCACGCTCCGATCCGTAGAGCGCCAGTTTTCTTTCTCCTGATAACGACGTCCTCTTGAGTAGTCCCCGCCCAGAGATCCGAATGGGGGACTATTTTACCTCCGGAATATTTTACCCAAGAGGACGCCATCATCATTTAATCATACAGTAAAGCTGCATGCCCTGGGGAAAAATTACGTCCGTAGTTTCCCCTTGCTTTCAGCCGTTCACAGTATCAGCACAGCAAGGCCGTTTTGGTTATTGTACAAGGCCAGATCATTCAATCATCCAGACTGTTGCCCCTGCAACTACTGAAAAGCTTGCTGCCCCTTTTCAGGAACCACACGTTTGTCTGGCCTCTCAACAGATACTCCTCCGTTGTGGTTGCACCTACGGTACGGCTATCTGTATCGCTGAGGCACGCAGGCCTCCCCACCAACGGCAAGGTCCATGGTTCAGGGGGGTAAAGGTAATGACAGATAAAAATGAAATGGTTGTGAACCCAAAAAAATCAAGCCATAAGTTTAAGTAAACGCTATCAACAGTACAACATAAGAATCAGATAAATTTTTCCATGAACTCCTCGACAGAGTAGAAGTAGTGACACATGAGGAAATTTGTCAGTTTCGATTTGAAAGCACGTGGATTACTGCTAAGATTTTTGAATTCTTGTGGGAGCTCACTGAAAATGGATGCAGCAGTACACTGCACACCTTTCTGCACAAGAGTTAAGGAAGTCATATCCAAATGCAGGTTAGATTTCTGACGAGTATTAACTTAGTGAATGCTGCTTATTCTTGGGAATAAGATGATATTGTTAATAAGAAATGACAGTATAGAATATATATATATATATATCTGCCCGCCTCTGAGCCAAAAATACCCGTTCAGAATGGGAAGAGTTAATCCGGAATATAATACCATACGACATAAGAGGATGAAAATAAGTAAAGTAGACTAACTTTCGTGTTTAACGATCACTTTCTTCAGATGCTGTTCGAATAGTAAAAGTATATATGTGTAGACTTTGTCTTAAATTACGTTCGTTTATGAGTGATTTGAGGCTCTAAACTAATTATTCTTCTCATGTCTAAATTCAGTGATCACAGGTAGGAGCAAACAGCCTCGTCGCTTTAGTTATAAGCTGAAACTATTAATATTAGATAACTTGTGGATAGGTTCTTGATGGGTGATTATTTACTACTTGATATCTGGATGCATTGCTATGCATATTCATCTACGTTGCGCATGCATTAAATGAATATGCGTGTCGTGTGACTATTTCGTTATTCATCTGTGGTCACATCGCGTTTAAAATTATGCATACACTTCGATGACAAAAGTTGTGGGATAGCGATATGCACAATACAGATGGCGGTAGCATCGATTACACAAGATATAAAAGGGCAGCGAATTGGCGAAGTTGTCATTTGTTCGGAGGTGATTCATGTGAAATGGTTTTCGACGGGATTATGGCAGCACGACGTGATTTAACACACTTTGAGTCCGCCCCCGGTAGCTGAGTTGTCAGCCCGACAGACTGTCAATCCTAAGGGCCCGGGTTCGATTCCCGACTGGATCGAGATTTTCTCCTCTCAGGGACTGGGTGCTGTGTTATAATCATCATTATTTCATCCTCATCGACGTGCAAGTCGCCGAAGTGGCGTCAAATCGAAATACTTGCACCAGGCGAGCGGTCTGCCCGACGGGAGGCCCTCGTCACACGCCATTATTATTATCATTAACACACTTTGAATGCGGAATGGTAGTAGGACCCGGACGCTTGGGACATTCCATTTTGGAAATCGTTAAGAAATTTAATATTCGGAGATTCAGAGTCTCAAGAATGTGCCGAGTGTACCAGACTGCAGGCTTACCTTTCACCAAGGACAACACAATGGCCGACGGCCTTCACTTAACGGCTGAGAACAGCAACGTTTGCGTTGAGTTGTCAGTCCTAACAAACAAGAAACCCTGCTTGAAATAACCGCAAATAAAAGTGTGGACCGTACGACTAAGGTATCTGTTAGAACCATGTGGCGGAATCTAACGTTAGTGGGCTACAGTGTCAGAACACTAACGCGAGTGCCTTTGCGTTGCACGACATCGCCTACAGCGTCTCTCCTGGGCTCATTACCCCATCAGTTGGATCCTAGACGATTGGAAAATCGCAACCCGGTGAAGTGAGTTAGGATTTCAGTTGGTGAGAGCCGATGGCAGGGTTCGAAGGTGGCGCAGACGCCCGAAGCCATGGATCCATGTTGTCAACAAGGCGCTGTGCAAGCTGTTGGTGGCTCCGTAACAGTGTGGGATGGTGCAACTGAACCGACAAGTGACCATTTGCCGCCATTAACGAACATCATGTTGTCAAACAACGATGGCAAGCTGATAACCTCGGTGCTGAGCTCCCTATACATACCACCACCACCACCACCACAAAACGACGATGGAATTTTTATGACTGACAATGCTCTATGTCACTGGCCCCCAAGTGTTCGCGATTGGTTTGAAGAACATTCTGAACATTTCGAGCTAATGATTTGGCCACCAGATCATCTGACATGAATCACATGGAACATTTATGGGATAAAATCGAGAATCAGTTCGTGCACAACCTTAGCAGTTACGGACGGTTACAGAGGCAACATAGCTCAACTTTTCTGCAGGGAACTTCCAACTTGTTGGACTTATTGAGTCCACGTCACGTCGAATCGGCATGGTATTAGGAGATATCCCATGAATATTGTCATCTCGGTGTAATGGGGCTTTGCTTAATAGTTTACGGCTTTACTTGAATGATCATGGTAGTAGCTCATTCTTTTACCACGAAACACATCTTAACAGCTTTCCATTGTTCGCAAAGTGATATGTGGTCAGCCGAATGTTTTTTTTTTTTTTTTTTTTTTTTGACATGTCATGTAGCACTGTGTATGTGATGAAATCTACTTCATCCGAGTGAGAACGGTTAGACTCCCCTCCTAAGTGAAATATAAAACATGCGTAGTAAATTCTAGAAACGATTTCTGAACATTATTTTTACTACCTCTCTCTTCCACTTTCACGGCTAGTATTGCCGCTATTGTCTTACATTGTCTGCAAGGTTACTTAGGTACTCGCTGCTGTCCTCCTGCTGGGGTGACGGATGTTACAGGCGGTGATGAAATTTAGAGGGGCGGCCGGTGCAGGTGGCAGCAGGTGGATGGCCGTGGACAAACCTCGGCGGCGACCCGCCGCCATTACTCTAATGAACGGCTGCGGCAATTAACGAGCGACGAGCGCCTCCGGCGGCGGCGGTAGCTCCGGCCCCCAGCCCAGCCTCGAGTAATTGTCTCCGCTGAAGACGTCGCTAAATCAAAGGGGCTTCAGCGGCGCCCACACTCGCCCTCTCGAATCTACGCCGCCAGCATCGATCGGTCACTCCCACTGGCTGCAGCCTGCAGGCAGGTGCAAGAATAGCCTCACCTTAGCCCAGTCTACCGACAAAATTCCAAACGCATCCCCTGGAAATATTGATAACATAAATGAACCTTGACATGTAACTTGAGACTATTCCATTCAAACAGTTTCGGTAAAGTTCTCTCATCACTCTTAGGTTTTGCTTGCAGCCTTACCAGTTACATATATTTCTTCAACTTCAATTTAGTTATTTATTTATTAATTTTTGAAATTTTGCTTCGGTTTCTGTATCGAGGCCTATAAAAATGTCCATATGGAAACTTTGTTGAAATAGCGTAGTGTCTTATCTTCGGCTGAGGACCCTGTGGAGCGGCGGGCATATAATCCTATGGACCGTGTCTTTTGTAACGTCATCATGAAATGACACTTAAATTGTCTGTGCGTGCCTTACATCAACCTTTGTCGCTTACAGGAGTCTGAAAACTAGTTTTACGGTCAGCTAGAACCTGATGCAGAACATACTGACCATAATTTCCTGTCTGCAAATCCACGTCAGTACTTGTGTTCACGGAAAAAAAAAATCCTACTTTCTGTTTACTCAGAAGGATCAGGAACTATTACAATAAGTAAAAGTTTTGAGTCTGAACTGATTGATATATTCAGCGAAAACTCACACGCACAAAATATCGTCATATCCCTAATAATAATAATATTAATATTAAATATTTATGTTTATTAATTCCGCCACTGCCGCTCCCAAGCCCGGGGCCTCATCACGCAATTGATGAGGATGGAGGAGGGGGAGGAGTAACACATCGTTAAGAAACGTGGATCTATCTGCCTCTGGATGGTAGCAACCTGTGTGGGCCCGTGCCTAGGGTTACAGGTGAAGTCCGGCCAACGGTCTCAAAGGCTGAAAAGGAATGCTAACTCCCAATGGCAGAGAGAGTGGACTAACCTAATGAAGAAAACCACGAAAACTAATCATTCCACACTAACATTCCGATCTTACCTTGGAATTTATTTCCTACCATGTACAATGTACAATTTCAATTGCAGAATGGAAAGTCCACTAGATGAAAGAACTACCCCAGGTATAAACATGAAACAGGAATCTACCATTGCTTTATGCAATGCATAGGGAGGGACATAGGGTTCTCCTGAGTCCCAGCATCTGCATTAAGGACGAGTCGGAGCATCCTAAGTACCCTTCCAAACTCAAGTTCAAAAATAAATTCTTTGCAGGTGCCTTGAACGTAAACTCATTACTAAAAATTGGTGAACAAAAGAACTTGAAATTCTCTTAGACAAGCAAGAAATAAAAATTTCAGCACGTCAAGAAAAAAGATTTTTGGATGAAAGTGTTACAGAAAACAAAAACCATAGAATTTTTAAGGGTAAACGAGCAATAAAAATCGTGAAAGGCATACCAACACTTGGTCCCGCTTTGTATGTTCATAAAAATCTAGTAGATAACATTACAGACATCAAACCCAGTTCAGAAAGACTATCTCTTCTCAGTATAACCTTGTTAATTGTCATGCTCCAATCAATGATGACAACAAGAAAAATCCGAGTAAAGTAGAAGCATTCTGGGAATGTCTAGAAGAAGAAATAACAAAAGTTCCAAAATAAAATGTTGTTATACTAATGGGGGAGTTTAATGCACAAATAGGGAGGGAAAAATCGTTTCATAAAAGAACGAAAATGGCGTAAGACTAATCATTCTTTGTAGAACATTTCAGTTGAAGGTACTGTCGACTTTCTTCAAAAAATTACCAAGAAATGCAAAACAATGTATCTCTCCGAATCCAATGGTAGGGGAGTTGCATTTATATCACGTGGCTATTTCTAAATGCAATTGTAAAGAAATCATGATTGTAAAAGTAGCAAGAAACAGGGAATTTGATTCTGATCATTACCTGACAAAAGTTAAACTGAAACTTCTCCCCAATAAAAACCAAAAGACAGAGCAAAAATTAATCACATATAATATAGACAGGCTCAACATCTTCAAAGAGATAATAAAAATTTTCAGGGAGAAATTAAAGTAACTAAATCAGGGAAATGGGAAGAAATATTGAAACGTCCCCTTAGAAAAATTATACATAACTTTGCTTAAACTGACACACAACATTTTTTAGCGCAACGCAATCTGACTTTCAATAATCCCTACAAAAGAATGGCCCTGACTAACATTAACCTATACCTTTCACAAATCACTTACCTCACAAAAATCCTCGTTACTCGAACTACTGCAATACAGCGAGCGCCACTACTGCCAGCTAAATAAAAGATTCAAACTACTGAAGGCACTAACTACTGATAGGCATAGTTAGCAAATGAAAGATTTTAATAGAGAACAAACAATGTATTTACCTTAATAGTGTTCAAAAGTCATAATGTATATAACAGTTCATGACGTCCAGTCTTACAAATTTCAAAACTCTGCCATCTCTCTCCCCACATCCACCACTGCCGGCGGCTCACCTCCAACTGCGCAACGCTATGCGCTGTTCACACCCATCTGCCCAACACTACAATGGCAGACAACAATGCAAACTAGCCACAGACTGCACACAGCACAGCCAGTGATTTTCAAACAGAGCGCTATGTGGTGTTAACATCAAGAAAACCTAAACAGCGTACTTACATAGCCCACATGCTCCCCACAAAAAATTTTACAAATTGTTTGGGCACTGGCTAATACATATTTGTTAAAATTTTTTCACAATTACGATAACAAAGAAATCAAATGGACACACTTATTGATACAATGTTGGTCAAAAGCTAAAATTTTCTCACGGTCCATAAAGACAGTCCTGATCGTTCATCACAGTAAAATAGCAGTATTTTTCTCAAAGTCTGAGCAGTAAAAGAAAATGCACACGGAAGTAGTGGATTTCCGTGCAGTCTTGAAGAAGTAGTGTAGTCCTTCCAACGGAAAGACAGTGCTGACTCTTGACAAGCAGACAGGTAATGGGTCACGGCAGAGCAAACTCAGTGCACAGTCAGTCGAAGTTTTGAAGAATATTGGTAGGTAGGTCATCACAGAACAGATAATTGTAGTCTTGTTAGAGAATACGGTATTGGTGGCCACCAGATGGGCAGACCCACTGCAGTCCTTGTAGAAATAATGGTGTTGGTGAGTCATCAAAGGTGTAGACCCACTGTAGTCCTTGTGGAGATGGCTAGCAGCCAACCGTTGCGACTGTGCAGGTGCACAATCACCATAGAAGAGTCAGCACTTGTGCACTCACAATTTTTTTTGGAATGTCCTTAGAACCAGCAATGTTGAATTACTAACATATGTTCAAACACTATCAGTCCCTACTTTTCACATATTGTCCATATACTATGACCAACAGAAACATGTGCAGTGAAATGTAAGTTACAAGCAACTTAATTTGGTGAACTGGTGTCAATTACAATTTTATAACATAAGAATACAATATCAAAGGTACAAAATACACCATTAAAACATAATAATACAGATAACATTTGTAGTAATACAGGCTTTACAAAAGAATCGAACTAACATGTACATCAGTGTTACATAAAAGATCAGAATAACTTTTGAAACATCAACTTCACACATGAGCATTAAAATAAAACAGAATAAATAATGTCTAAACATCTTTACAAAGAAAATAACATAGTATTTGAAAAAGTCTACAACATAAATCTTATTAGCTAAACACATAAAGACAGGAAAAAGACAAATACACAAGGGCGCATAAACACATAGCAGAATAACACAGGAGAAAAGCACAGGGTTTCTTTTCAGTGTAACATTTGGTACTGCAGTCCAACCCAAAACTTGATTCTATAGATCTTCCGTCTTATTTCAACATTTGTTTCCACCAAAAAAAAAAAAAAAAAAAAAACCCTATCCAAGCATGCTTTCTGTATTTATATGTTTACATATTTCTTACCTCATTATTTATTTTCCAGTATCTTACCTCATCATTTATTTCCAAGATAATCCTACCTATACATGCATTCTGTACTTTTTTCGTATAACTTCTCAATGCATTTCTTCCAATTCATCCAACTCATTCTCTTATATAGTCTACCCCCTCTTAAGCTAACTTAAATCTACTGAGCTCAAATGCTAAACTAAGGGACAAGGCAATGTAGCAGCACAAAACAATTAATACAAACAGCAATGAAAAAAATGGAAATCGTCAAAGCAATCAGCAGCAAATGCAATAACTTATATCTAAACATGACAAAGCTCAAGCAGAAAAAATATTGCAGTAAAAATGGCCATGTTTAATACCTATGTTACATCTTAACACTAGGGTGATCCATCACAAGAACTTACGCTAGCAGATAAGTTACCAAATTGTAAAAAAATTATTTATGCAATTCCTGTGAAGGGAAATGTGTATTTATGTGTCCTCATTTTCCTGGAAGTAGATCATAAATTTATTATTGACTGGATCTGTAGGCATAAAATAACTATATTAGTACATCTATTAAAATTTATTTTAACCAATGCTGCAGTGCAGCTAGAAACTAGATATTAAACAAAATGAGTAAATAAAAACATAAAGCAAGCCGTATGGCATTTCTCTCAACTAGCAAGACAATAGCCGTGAAATGTTTCTCATCGTTACCTTAGGCATTTTAGTAAATATCATAAATTAAGAGCTCCACAGTATAATCATATGTTTTCAAGTGTGAGCGTGTCGTATTTGCGATGCTTTCTACAAAGGAATGTCAATAGCGAGGTTAATGGCCTCTTTTTTTTTCTCCACCTGTGTCTCTGAAAGGCACACACTAACGCTTTTTTCCAGGCGACTGTTATGCAGCTGGGTGCCCATGACGCACTACGTACAGGTGGTCACTTAACTTTCTTACGGTTTGCACTACAGTGACAATCTCATATAAAAATTTCACAGGTGGAGAATTTGCGTTTGAAATCTGTAGAAACAAAATCCTGTAAATATAACAGTGTTCAAAACATTTTCGCCAGCATAGTGATACATTCACTCATATATGCACATTTCATAACTCTTAAAGTACGATTCTCGGTTTCCAACATCCTTTTCCACAAATCAGAGTCCCTAACCACTATTCATTATTCCTTGCTTTATTACACATACACATATTCGTCGACATTCTTCAATATTTCATCATTATAAATACGTAGCATAACCAAATAACTCATATAGCATCAGCTTATTGATCATAAACATACCTCAGCAGCATAATACACATCGTCGTCGTAATAATATGATAACATCTCAGTCAATTCTCAAAATTGTCGTAGCTTCCTCCAATAATTTCAAACCCTAAAAAAAATTCTCTGCTCATGTCAAGAGTGTCATCTGCCTAAAACGTTCTTTAAGAATCATGATCCCATACCAAATGCATCATTCAAAGCTCTCGTAGTATCACAATGGTTCCAAAAAAAAAAAACAAAATGAACAGTTCACAAAATACAAACAAAATACGTTTTCATAAGTGTGAAGTTATTCAACTGTGTAATTACGTAAACATGTGTCACTGATGTAGTAAAAAATCGTGTTTGTCTCTCTCAGTTAAATGATCAGATAGCTGTGTAATCCTGTGTTAGAGAAATATGGTACCGACGTGTAAAGTTGTATAAGCAAATACCATATTAGCTAGGGTTCCTTGTGCTTGCCAGACACATGGTACACAAAGTAAGCGTGTACTCCGCTGATGATTAATGTAATTATACCCTCAGGTGTTACAGATTACAGCAATGGAATGAAATGTATCACGGAAAACCTTTGTATCATTGTACTTCAAATATCTTTAAAAATAAATGTTTGAAGTACAAAATTAATCACTCAAATACGTGTACCATAGCGCTAAACTGTGCGTCTTGTTGTAAGATAATCTCTGTGGAAGTGTCGTTGTTATCGTCCTCCGTAAGCTAAGTTCTGCAGAAGTCAATGTACTTACCTCATGATAAACAAAAGTGAAATGCTTTGCATATAGATATCTTAGTTATTACTCTTATTGCCGTGATGAAGAAAGTTCTGTGCTGTAACGTATTGTTGTGCTACGGAAAAGGCTATCCCCTTGTAGCTATACCACAAAAGTTACAACTAAAACATGTTTTACTTTCCAGAAGAATTCAGAAAAACTGTGCAGATATAAAACAGATACACCGCAAAAGCAACTTCGTAAATTGTCACTCATTAGTAGCGTCGTGATAAAATCGTTTAGCTGTCACGTAAACTAACCACTGTGTCAACTGGTATCTCACAGAAAGTACTTTAAATCCAAAATGTATTTTCAGGTAAACCAAAATGTTGCATTAAAATCTCATTAGCTGTATATGTTCTAAGTATGTGAGCCTTATAGTCGTTACGTAATCGTGCAACTAACAAGCAAGAATGTACAAATAACAACACTGTGCCGTCAGTTCACTATAACAATGCATTCGTAAATTTTGCTTAAATAAGTTCTCTTGGTTCTTGGCTGGATATTTAACTTCAAAATAATGTTGCATGTTAACAGTTTCTAAGTGTGACAAAGCATTCTGGTAACGTGAAGTGAAAAATTTTATAGGAAAGACTAAGTTAAAAAGCAGTTAATCTCTTAACAAACGGTTTTACATGTGAAATGTGGTGTAAACCTTTACTCTTCCTAGTACTCAGAGTTTCAACTTCAATGCAATTATCATGTGGTATACGTCGGTAAAGAATACTGGAATTTTTTTCAAGGTTAGCGTCTATGTTATTTTTCGCTGAGCCAGCCGGCGCACGTGGCTGCCTGCGGTGCGAGTCATTGTCTGTCTCTTTGTTGGCGCGCGTCGTTATTGGGATTAGGAGACCTAACTTCTACAAATTCACCTTGTCGATAGGGCCCTGCCCTGTAGGAATCCTGCCAGTTCTGATGCAATTCACGTCTGTCGTTATGATTGTATCGTCTGCCGTCATGTCGATAGTTGCGGTAGTTTCTTTCTTGTCGGTTAAGTGGTGGAGAATATCTCCCTGAGTTATCACTGCACTGTGGACCGTTGCGTCTTAAGTTATTGTGTCTCCCATGATAATAATAGTTATGGTAGCCATATTGTCTGTTTCTATGATTGTCTCTGTCATATTCATTACTACGGAAATGCGATCTTTCTCTGTAACTATTACTCTGCCAGTTGTTGTCATATGGGTGGCGTCTGTTTTGCTCACGATTTGTGTTGTGAGAATAGTCTTGTCGTGTCCAGTTATTAGTTCTTTCACCACGGATGTGACCTGTAATTATTGTGTTCCTGTTTTCGCGTTCCGCGATTGTCAATGTCAATTTCCAATTCTTGTAACAGTCCCTGAAAAGCTTCAATGTCATCTTTGCAACGTCCTGCCAAAATAATATGTCGTAAATGTTCAGGTAATTTGATTAAGCAAATGCGGATGAGTTCTGAGGGGCTGTATGGGTTTGACAGGTACTGATTCTTGTGCAACATGTCTTCAAAATATTTCACAAGACTGGAGAATTCAGATTGTTCGAAGTGTTTCAGCATTATGATACTATGTTTTACTCGGTCTTGTGTAGCTTGAGTCCAATACTCTGAGAGGAAAGCAGGATAAAATTCTCCTTCACCGTGACAATCGTGAATGACCGATCGCATTCTTACAGCTGGTTCATTCTCCAAGTAGCCACACATAAATTCTAAGCTCTGCTCCAGTGACCAATTGGCAGGAAAACAATGAGAGAATTGATGAAGCCATGCTTGTGGATGAATGTCGTTGTCAGAATTCTTAAATGTTTTGAAATTACGTGTCGTAATAAACAGCTTATAGTCAAAATCATCGTGTCTCACATCGCTCATTGTCACTTCGTTTCGGCGGTTCCATCTCAAAATCCAATGTGCCCAGCCAATTTCATTCATAATTTCCGACGTGTCCTGTGTTATTATTTTGTGGTTGTTCCGTATTTTTGTGTCGAAAGAAATCAACAGGGCAGCGAAAAATGTATTTGGAACAACCAAAATGAAGAAAAAAGTCTGGTGAAATGAAATCTGCGAAGAAGCAGTTACAGAAAGAACAAAACAGTGGAAGAAATGAAAATGTTCTAGGAAGCTTGAATACCTTGATGCATTTAGAATGCAAAGGAAAAAAACAGCAAGAATAATAAAGAGAGCTAAAAGATCTTTTGAGAAACCACAACTTCTTGACATACAAAACAACTTTGTAAAAAAGAACTCCCGGAATTTCTACCAGATGTTTAAAAGGCATCTAAAGTGCTACCAAGTTCCAAGTATTTTCTCCATAGATGAAAATGGTAAAGTAGACCTAAGCAACAGCCAGAATTGTGAAACACTAAGAAAGTACCGGTACTTTGAAAATTTATTGAACTCTGAAGAACCAAACTGTAAGCTAGAATTTCCAGATCTCCAAGAAAATGAAGAAGCATATCCACCACCTACAGCTGAAGAAATTGAAAAAAGCAATGAGTGCCCTGGAGAACAATAAAGTCAGTGGAGAAGACTCTATTACAGCTGAACTTATTAAATGGTCTCAACCAAAAGTTATAGCCAACCTTCAGCTCATGTTTGAAGAAGTATGGGAAACTGGAAAGATACCAGAAGACTGGAAAGTGCCTCTCATCCATCCCTTGCACAAGATAGGTGATAAGCAAAATGTAAATAACTGCAGAGGTGTATCTTTGTAGCCAGTGGGTTATAAAATATTTTCAACAGTATTTCTAAACGAGGTAGAAGCAACACGTGATAGCAATTTGGGAGAATATTAGAGTGGATTTAGAAAGGGTAGATCCTGCTCAGAACAGATTTTCAACCTAAAGTCCATAATTCGTCACAGACTTACAAATTCCAAAGATATGGTTTAACATTTATAGATTTTAAAAAGGCATTTGACTCGGTTGATAGGGACAGATAAAGTGATCAGAGAATTTGGCATCAAATCTAAATAAGCAAAACTTATTCGTGAAATGCTCACACACACCAAATCGAAAGTAAAGTTTCGGAGTGAAATTCGTAGGTATTCAACATAAAAACATGTGTGAGACAAGGTGATGGCCTGTCTTCACTCCTCTTTAAATAGTAAGACAATGGAAACAAAAAATAAAGGGACAATCAGACTGGAAACTAAAAACAATGGTATTGAAATTCACTGTTTAGCATTTCCGGATGACTTTGTCATTCTTTCTGAAAACCTAAGAAATGCTTGAATACAAATAAATCTCTTACAAGAAATAGCCAACAAAGCAGGTTTAAGTATATCTGTAGGAAAGACAAAATTGATGACAAATAGAAAAAAATGCTCCAGAATCCGTAGCAACAGATATTGACTAGATAAAGAGGGTAAATAAATTTAAATATTTGGGAGAAATTATCCAAGGAAATGGCTTACGAAAATTCTCAGTGGAAGAAAGAGTCCACAAAATGGTGAGAGCTTATGGAATAACTAGGAATGTCTGCAACAAAAGGTATCTGTCTAAAACTTTGAAGATACATCATTACAACACAGTAGTAAAACCAGAATGTCTCCTTGCAAGCGAATGTCTAGTACTGAACCACAAATTACACAAGCTTGAAGTCCTGGAAAGAAAAAGCATTCAAAAAACTTGGGCCAACAAAAAATAAAGATGGATGGATATTAAGAACGAATGAAGAAGTTTATCACAGAATAGAAAACATAAATGAAAGGTGACTGCTATTTTTTCGACATTTATACAGAATGGACAGCAATAGGTTAATTATTTTTTGGACACTTATACAGAATGAACAGCAATAGGTTAATAAAACAGATTTTTAAATATCTTTGGGACAAGAAGTCAACAATAGCCTGGATTAAAGAAGTTAGGAAAGATTTGGAAAGAACCAACATAAGTGAAAAAGATGCAACAGAAAGAGAGATTTTTCAAGTGGAAAGTGTTAAAATGGGATTCCAAGGTAGGAGGGAGAAGAAGACAGGTTCAAAAGAGAAAAAGAATACATAGTGAAAAATGAAAGAATACTGGAGGAAAAAGAAAGAACAACAAAGAAGGAAGCATTGAAATTGTTGTGTGGTCCTTAGATGACTCAAACGAAGAAAGAAGAAAAAAAAAATTATATTAGAAACAGTTTATAAGTTTTTTAAGTATATCTGTAGGAAAGACAAAATTGATGACAAATAGAAAAAAATGCTCCAGAATCCGTAGCAACAGATATTGACTAGATAAAGAGGGTAAATAAATTTAAATATTTGGGAGAAATTATCCAAGGAAATGGCTTACGAAAATTCTCAGTGGAAGAAAGAGTCCACAAAATGGTGAGAGCTTATGGAATAACTAGGAATGTCTGCAACAAAAGGTATCTGTCTAAAACTTTGAAGATACATCATTACAACACAGTAGTAAAACCAGAATGTCTCCTTGCAAGCGAATGTCTAGTACTGAACCACAAATTACACAAGCTTGAAGTCCTGGAAAGAAAAAGCATTCAAAAAACTTGGGCCAACAAAAAATAAAGATGGATGGATATTAAGAACGAATGAAGAAGTTTATCACAGAATAGAAAACATAAATGAAAGGTGACTGCTATTTTTTCGACATTTATACAGAATGGACAGCAATAGGTTAATTATTTTTTGGACACTTATACAGAATGAACAGCAATAGGTTAATAAAACAGATTTTTAAATATCTTTGGGACAAGAAGTCAACAATAGCCTGGATTAAAGAAGTTAGGAAAGATTTGGAAAGAACCAACATAAGTGAAAAAGATGCAACAGAAAGAGAGATTTTTCAAGTGGAAAGTGTTAAAATGGGATTCCAAGGTAGGAGGGAGAAGAAGACAGGTTCAAAAGAGAAAAAGAATACATAGTGAAAAATGAAAGAATACTGGAGGAAAAAGAAAGAACAACAAAGAAGGAAGCATTGAAATTGTTGTGTGGTCCTTAGATGACTCAAACGAAGAAAGAAGAAAAAAAAAATTATATTAGAAACAGCACTATTATCTGTTCAGAAGTGACATCTATGGGAAGCTCCAGACAAAATTGTCTACCTGTCTGACTTCTAATCACCAAAAGTTAATTGCTCGCCTTAAAAGTGGAAGACTACCTCGTCAATAGCCACGCGGTATTGTCAACATTACGGGCAGCTGACGAACAGCTACTTCCATGAAATCTAAGTGATCCAGGACGTTGTACAGTCCTTGCGGATTCACTCCGTACTTTTTTTTTGCACAGCACACATTCATGTTTCACTGATGCTGACAGATTGATTTCTGGATGCGAAATGCCACTAGTCACCGCCTCACTGACCGCATTTATTTATGGGCGCAGTGGACCGCCAAATGGAACATTTGCTACCTGCTGCCCTAGGCACAGGTAGCAGCATCTAAGCGGTCCCTTTCTCTGACACTTATTAATTAATAGCTCTGTTTTTCAACCATTTACAATGTTCCTAATTTTTATGTATGTAGATTTAAGTTAGCTTTAGTTACTGAACAAGTTTTAGCTCGACTGAATTTTAACTTTGTTAAACTTTGCCGTCTACAATTTTTAAAATGAAACCGATAGTAGAACATGACCTCTAAACTGCCTCTTTAAGATACCTTGCAACAGTAGTTATTTACAAAACAGTCTTGAAACTCGGCACATCGTATTATTGCATGAATGTAATCGATTGCTGTAATTATAACTTTCTATTACCAATATCAAATAATACTTAATCTATGGTGAATAAGGACATTTTCATTTCAAATTTTGTTTTTAGTAAATAACTTGAAAACTAATAAAGGCGGCTATTGGTGTTACATACATATGTTTTTATATCAAACTGAAGCTATACGTAGTTTATCTGCGTGCTAGTGTTCTATTGGACACCCCTTCTTTTGCCGTATTTTTTTCCTATCTCTATGGAGGATAACTGACGCGGCAAAGCTTGTACTGGCCATCAGTACACAGAGGAGTACGAGTAACCGCTTCAGAACGACCAGGGGTCAAATCGAAACAGCACTCGCCCCGCTGATCTGACAATATTGGCATGTTCTGTACCTCAGCGGGCTAACAATTTTCTAGTTGTTAACGGAAGCAAAATACGTGTCGCCATCTAACAGTTTACTTGTAAAAACAGTGGTTGTTCCTCTTTACGCGAATTTCAGTAATAAAATTGTGATGAGTAGTTTCTGTGTCTTGACTGATATTTATCACGTTAGCCGAAAAGAAAAAAAAAACATTTAGTGAAAGAAAACTGTATTACTAGTTACTTTCACTTATTATAATGAAGCAAAATAATACATTTAAAAAATTAGTGCATACTACTGAACTGCGACCTCTCATTTGTTCCTTAACCCATCACAGGCCCTCAGGGGTATAGTAAAGGAGTCGAGGGCGAGAAGGCGGTGATGTTTCAAGATTGTTGAGTGTATCAACTCAGCAATGAGTGATCCTCCGTGATTAATAAAGTTCTTCTGTCAGTGCGTCCCATTTCTATCCAAGCTGCTGTGTGTTGCAGTTTAGTGATCAAGCCCTTGATGGCAAGGAAAATACTGCATAAGAAAGTGTGGAGCTGGAGGTGGTGACAAACGTGGTTGAAGTACGACTGAACCAATAAATCCAGTCTCATTTGTCTATGAGAAGATTATCAGCGGGAATTAGGTAGCAAATAGTTGCAGGCGATGTAGTAAGTGTGCACAGGTGTACGTTTATCTGTCTAGTGGTAGGGCCTGTGAGCGTTTTGAAAGTGATTTGATTGCAGCAACGCTTGTATTAGTAATAGAGAGTTTTACCACTGTTTCGTGGGTTAAAGCGAAGCCGGCGATCCCTGTTTGGACTGATCTGAGTGCAGCAGCTCAATGGTTTAATCCACGTCTAATATAAAAATTTCCAAGTAAATCTGTGGAGTAATACTTCGCGTAATTTGTGTTCCGCGTCGGCACCACTAAGAAGGTGTAGCTCAATTTTGACGGAGGTCCGTTCTTGAGCGACTCATTCTTGAGCGACTCATTCTTGAGTACTGATCGAGTGTTTGGCATTCCCTCCTAGTCAGAGTAAAGGAAGACATCGTAGAAGTTCAGTGACGGTCTGTTGGATCTGTAACCCGTAGGTTCGATCAACACGAGTATTACTGAAATGCAATGTGACTCAAATGGTAGTGACTTGATTGCAGCAACGCCTGTAGTGATCATTTTGTATGAAATCTCTTTTGGAGATAAACTGCAGTAAGATATATGAAAGTCTAGAAACTCCGAAGAAATCTAGTTTCCCCTATCTACGGTACTAAAAATATCGTGTATCTAGAGCAAAAGATGACCTTCGCATTATCGATTTTGTTTGTAAACCGTATCTTCCAAAAATAATTTTTTATTCATTTCTTTTCAAATTATTGAGTAATAGAATAAGTAAGATGTGCCCACTACTAACAGATTTTTTCAATTTAATGCTATAACAATTCCCCACTTTGCGGCTAATGATTACTAGATGCGATCGTATTCCGTGCAGTGAGACATAAATAACAGATGAGTTTTCCATATCTGCCTGGTAGAGTGCTGCATCCGTAGTGACGACCCAGGTGTCTAAGGTACGCTCTGTCATACTCTTCATATAAACAAACATTTTGGTATTTTGGGAGGTGATGGGGTTCACTAGTCCCCAGGGCGTCCACCGCCGTCTAAAACTGGCGATTCTTTGTCGAGTTGTCGCAGACTCCCATTCGACAAGTAAAGCTGTAGTTAAATACCGGAATAGGAGTTGTCTAACATGAAAATGTTGACTGACTTGGAGGCGGACAGATAGTTTCGTCTCAGACGCAGCTGAAAAAGAGAATACAGCAGGTCACTCTTAACGAAGAGAAATGTTCAGGTGTAATAGTGACATCGAGCGCTCTCCACTGTAGTATTATAGAATGCCACAATCTCTATAAGGCTATTCACAAATGACGTTGTTGCATATAAGAGAAGGCCCAACGCTAGGAAACTGTAGCAAAATGCAGAATGTCTGCGTTGAATCAGTGCTTGGTGCAAGGGTTTGCCAGCTGACCTTCAACAAAAACTGACGTAACGTATTTCGCATAAATAGTCGGAAAGACCCGTTACTTTATGGTTACGCGATTGCCGAACAGTCACTGTGAAATATCTCTGCCATGTAAGGCTGAGTCAGTAACAAAGGATGATTAGAATTTTATGTGTTTTTTCATACTCGTGTTTATTCTGATAGAAGTCGCATGTAAGTCTGGTAGATTTTCATGAGTCGTAAACATTCATTTACTTCACGTGCACACGCAGGCTTCCGTGTTGATCAAAGATGTGACGTTAGATGTGGTTCAGTAAGACAGATGACTATCGATCAGAGTACAAACTGGCGGGCACTGACATAGGTTTCCAAGTAAATGGTTTTAAGGCAGGAAAGAAGAACAAAGGTCCGCTGGTGGAGAAAGTCGTGGACATACTTGGTTTGTAGACGCTGCCCGAGTTTCACCTCGCCGCCGGTGCTTTGTTACCTGTGTTATACGGTACTTGCACCAGAAAGCGAGATATAATTACCTACCCCTTTCGCCGTTATATTTTGTGAATTATTCTAGTCAAGTGTGTAAATTTAAGTCAGAAAAGAGATAATTAAAATGTTTTGAGCGAAGCTACTTCATAATTCATGTGACCCTCAGCGAAATGGTCATTCGTAATATTACCTTGCTCGTATATTTCATGACTGCTTTCCTTGCATTTATTTATGTGTTTCCGTAAATTCACTGTTTCGTAAATTAGTGTGCAAGACGTTGGCGGCGTTTCTTGGGATTTTTAATTGCGATATTTCACATCCCGTTATTGCGGTCACTTCTTGGCCTAGTGTTTGGTAACATTTTGGGAATTTGTTATGCGGAAATGTATGGTGTGGTTTCGTAACTACCTGAAGTGGAAATTCTTGGTAAATTCGAGAATTTGTGCACTATGTTGTGGCTAGTGAGCCCCAAGTCCTTTGTCTTGTTAGTTGGTGATTAATGAAACCAAAATCCACTTTCACGAAATAATAATGCTCTATCACATGGAGTCGGACTTGTCTTTATTTGAGTCAGCTTCGCGGTTTCTTTCTTTTAACTGTGCGAAACGAAGGCCTTCGTGCCAAGACTGTGGAATGCGAAGGGTAGCCTTGTGGTATTACCTGTGTATTATGTATCGTGTAATTTCTATCGTTAATTCTATTTTTAATATACAAACTACATGGAAACAGACTTCTTGAGTTTTGATTAGAGATTTTAGTTGTTCCTGAATGCTCGCCCCGGGGCGCACAGTGTTAGAGATGTGATGAACCTGTGTGCCTTTAGTTTAACGTAAAAAGAGTATAAATTTTGCTGTTTTCAAATAGTGCACTCGAATTTTATTAACCTGTACTGAAGATGACTGCGAACTTGTTCATCACATACCACCTATGTCCGCATCTTTGACTTCTTTTTCTTTTTTAACGGACCTTCTTTCTGGAAATTAACCCTGATTTCAGCCGGTGAATTAGAATAGAGAATTAGTAAGGAAATTCTGAAATCAAATGACATAAGACCTTAGTAACGTAGTTGTCAGGATCCAGTTAGCCAGTTGCATGAACTTTGCTTTCAAGGCGTAGCACAATATGGCTTTCACTCTGTTTTATGTCCCGGTATGTTTCGTTGACCTCGAGGTAGCAGGTGGGTGGAAATTTCTCCGCTGGTTCCAACGAACTATGAGAATATTTAAAATGTGGTAAGTTACTGAGCAATAGCGCAGATAATACGTCAATCTTGTGCTGTCAAAAAAAAAATTGTGCATGAATTTTTCTTTAAAAAACAATAAATTAATTCCATTGCAGTTAAATATTCATTGTAGTTAGATGTACATTCATTAAGTCTGTAGCGTTCGTACGAGTATATTTAATATCACTCCGTTGCCTTTGTATATTCATTATCAGTCCGTTGCATTTATACAGCCATTATCGATTCATTCAGTCTGTATATTCAACATTAGTGAACGTGCACAATAATGACGCACTGGTCAACTGTGCAGAAAATTCATTTCCTTTAAATAACAGTTTATCAGTCACAGTAATTAATTGTTTCGGGGCTTTGTTACTCTTAGAAAAGTCACTGCCGTTAATTATCTTGGATTACGAGTACTGTGCGATTTAAGATGGAATGGCCATATAAAACTAATCACAGCTGAGGAAAATGCCAGGCTGATTTACTGAGGTTTTGCCTCCTCTAACTGGGGCTTAATACTGCATTGAATTTGAATCTGAAGTTCGTAGTTGTCTAGGTGGTCTACAGAGGATATCTTCGTTTTTACTTTATACCAACGGGAAAATTAGCAAATTCATTACATGTCGGAGCAGCGATGCATCTCAGTAAGATAGAGTGACAAGGACTGTTTCTGCGCTAAATAGTTTATACTTAGTCGAGTTTATTATATTTCTTGAACATAGCAACACACTACGAGTCGCTCATGTACTGTAGATGGATATCAATCAGTGATAGACTATTATTATACTCCGGATTCACATTAAATAATCCAAGTGCAAAATTCACTTAATTATTTAAATGTTCCTACGAGTTCGAATGATTCCAGCGACTGTCGTAAATTTTCTGTCCAATGTTAGCTTGAATATTTACACGTTCTACAACCCACTAGAATGTCTCTGCTCAACAGTGTGGCAGTTACACATCTCTGCTTCGAATACGTCTCACTTACTCATACCACACCCCCGCCCCGCTGGATAGGAGAAAGGTCACTGCGACTGTGCGTAGCAGAACACTGAGTCCTGAGACTAAGAGTATGTGCAGTCCCTCCTCGCCTGCACTTGCATACTGACCATCACAAAACGTTCTACTGTCACCTCTGAGAAAAGGGCTGGTTTGGTATCGTGAGATTCTTAGTATGCTGGTCTGCAATGTTGGCCATATGTCTGGATACGATCACCAGTTGACATGGATCCATCTTTGGTACAGTATACAGAATCGTTTTAAGGGTGGCGGTGTGGGTCAGTGGGAGAAAGGCAAGCCGTGGCAAGGAAAACCTGTGAGACATTCGTGAAGGAGGGGGAGGGACTCTTGGCGAACTATACTACCAAAAACAACTGTGGATACAAGAGACCCCTGAGCGCTCTGTAATGCCGGCATTTGTACAGCTTTCCTAGCCATAGAAATATTTGTGTCACCATTTCTAAGTATTTCGTTTTATGTACGAGCTATACATGTCAGATGACGCATCTCCTCCGTGCACATTACTTATCTCAACCTCTTAAAAATTCTAAAAATGTTTTTTTCTCCATAAACTTTCTCACAATCACAACTTGCTTAAAACTACTGCACCGTTATTACATTTTCACGTGCTATGGAAACGTAGACCACCAGCATTTACGTGGTGGGCATTACTGAGACCTTGTCCACCTCCGTCACTAAGTGGGCAGCGTAGATGACTGCCGTGAGGAGGATCCAGGTTCGATTCCTAGTACTGCCCGGGATTTTCCCTTGGTGGGGGACTGGTACAGGCTGCACTCAGCCTCGTGATTCTAAAAGAGCAGCTGCTACCTGACCTAGCAGTAGCAGCTCCACGGTCTGGGAAGTCTGCCAAACGGACAGGAGAGCAATGTGCTGACCACATGCCCCTCCACGTCGCATCCCCATGACGTCGCAAGACAGAAGATGACACGGCAGTGGGCAGACATTTCTTGGGCCTTCACGGCCCGCCAAAGAGCTCTCATTACTGGTAGTGAGTGGTAGTTTTGGTGCTATTTTGAACTCTCGCAACTGCCAACGTGTTCCTTGGTGCAGCTCCATACAAGTGTTCCCGATTCAGATTGAGGTACGCTGTAGGTGTTGATATCTCCATCGACTCGTCTTAAGATCCACTTTGTCATGCTGCAAAGCGCTCCTTACTGGAAATCTGATTTTACGAAATTTTTAGTAATATTAAAGGAAAAGTATAGAAGATTTCACTAATAACATCTAAGATAGAGTAATTATCAGTTTTTGCTGTTAGGTTAGCATTCTATACCTACATATCTTTTTTTGAGACACTGGTTGTAAGGGACTAATTATTACGATACTTATAATTTATTTCGTGAGCCAGCAGCAGTTCTGCTCGTTGTTCTGTTAGGAGACATCTGAGGGTGGATTCGTGGTCCAAAACGGTGAAACTTTTGTCGTTAATTGTGTGGAAAATATGTTGTAGAAAGTATAATATGTATAGGTGGGCACCGCTGTCAGTCTTGCAACCGGCGACTGACCACCGACGCAGGAAAGCCGACGGCCGCGTGACAGAGCGGCGGGTGTCGAAGGCTCTCCGTCGAGGCTGGCTGCAGAGTGAAACAAACTTTCTGTACTGTAAAGCATTCGGCGTCCAGACAGATGTGGTTAACAGGCCTCTGAATAATGTACGTGAATGCATCACAACTAGGGATACGATTGGCTCTATGCAGGGTGTTACAAAAAGGTACGGCCAGACTTTCAGGAAACATTCCTCACACACAAAGAAAGAAAATATGTTATGTGGACACGTGTCCGGAAACGCTTACTTTCCATGTTAGAGCTCATTTTATTAGTTCTTTTCAAATCACATTAACCATGGAATGGAAACTCACAGCAACAGAACGTACCAGCGCGACTTCAAACACTTTGTTACAGGAAATGTTCAAAATGTCCTCCGTTAGCGAGCATGCATGCATCCACCCTCTGACACATCGAATCGCTGATGCAGCCCTGGAGAATGGCGCATTGTATCACAGCCGTCCACAATACGAGCACGAAGAGTCTCTACATTTGATACAGGGTTTGCGTAGACAAGAGCTTTCAAATGCCCCCATAAATGAAAGTCAAGAGGGTTGAGGTCAGGAGAGTGTGGAGGCCATGGAATTGGTCCGCCTCTGCCAATCCATCGGTCACCGAACCTGTTGTTGAGAAGCGTACGAACACTTCGGCTGAAATGTGCAGGAGCTCCATCGTGCACGAACCACATGTTGTGTCGTACTTGTAAAGGCACATGTTCTAGCAGCACAGGTACAGTATCCCGTATGAAATCATGATAACGTGCTCCATTGAGCGTAAGTGGAAGAACATGGGGCCCAATCAAGACATCACCAACAATGCCTGCCCAAACGTTCACAGAAAATCTGTGTTGATAACGTGATTGCACAATTGCGTACGGATTCTCGTCAGCCCACACATGTTGATTGTGAAAATTTACAATTTGATCACGTTGGAATGAAGCCTCATCCGTAAAGAGAACATTTGCACTGAAATGAGGATTGACACATTGTTCGATGAACCATTCGCAGAAGTGTACCCGTGGAGGCCAATCAGCTGCCTGCACACGCTGTACATGGTAAGGAAACAACAGGTTTTCCCGTAGCACTCTCCATACAGTGACGTGGTCAACGTTACCTTGTACATCAGCAACTTCTCTGATGCTGACATTAGGGTTATCGTCAACTGCACGAAGAATTGCCTCTTCAATTTTAGGTGTCCTCGTCGTTCTAGGTCTTACCCAGTCGCGAGTCATAGGCTGGAATGTTCCGTGCTCCCTAAGACGCCGATCAATTGCTTCGAACGTCTTCCTGTCGGGACACCTTCGTTCTGGAAATCTGTCTCGATACAAACGTACCACGCCAGTGCTATTGCCCCGTGCTAATCCATACATCAAATGGGCGTCTGCCAACTCCGCATTTGTAAACATTGCACTGACTGCAAAACCACGTTCGTGATGAACACTAATCTGTTGATGCTACGTACTGATGTTCTTGATGCTAGTACTGTAGAGCAATGAGTCTCATGTCAACACAAGCACCGAAGTCAACATTACCTTCCTTCAACTGGGCCAACTGGCGGTGAATCGAGGAAGTACAGTACATACTGACGAAACTAAAATGAGCTCTAACATGGAAATTGAGCGTTTCCGGACACATGTCCATATAACATCTTTTCTTTATTTGTGTGTGAGGAATGTTTCCTGAGAGTTTGGCCGTACCTTTTTGTAACACCCTGTATATGCATTGAGTTGAAGAATATGTCGTCGTGTTACAGTTAAATTACCACTTAGATAATTTTTGCGTACTGTCAGATACGGATTTTTCTCTTCGACTCTTCTGACTAATCAGATTGCAGAGAGACAAGCCGGGGCTTGTTAACGATTATTAAAATCGGAAAATTACGGGGATTTCAGTTAACACTCTGTTTTGGTGTGGTTTTCCCTGAGTGTCGGTAACGGTATCTTCAAGCGCTCAGGTTTACTCAGGAAAGTCGGTTGATTGAACACCCGGTACCGAAGAACATAGAAACTGGATACGAGAAACGCCACGCACTTTGCTTTGTGAAGGTAATACAACAAAAGTACAATATTTCTGTGACAAGTGGTACATTTTTATCACACTGTATCTACTAAACTAATTACGGAATAAGGTTCAGCA
Source organism: Schistocerca gregaria (assembly GCF_023897955.1). NCBI lineage: Eukaryota > Metazoa > Arthropoda > Insecta > Orthoptera > Acrididae > Schistocerca > Schistocerca gregaria. The sequence continues at coordinate 946,714,132 of NC_064920.1, forward strand.
TGGTCTCAATTGTTTTAGAGCTTTAATTACGTTTGCATATGTCTTACCTGGCTGTACAGCATGATGTTATTGTTACTGGTGTTCCAAACCGTCGTTTGGTAAGCCGCATTCAGTCGGCACACAACGGAAACGGACCGCTTGTTTACCAAACAAAGTGGCCACCTCCTGACTTGGTACTTTGAATGGCATGCCTGCCGGAAAATCACTCTGCAGACACACGGTTGCTGTCGTCTGCCACCTCCTGAAGTCTGCGCAGAGTCAAACTCGTGCCGAACAGGGACGCCTCTCTTCCCACATTGACGGGTGCGATCGCGTCCGTGATTCCTCTCGGATCTCAGAGGACTGTACTGTAGTGTAGTTCACCTACGAAGGAAATAGCTTACAAGGCCCTCGTTCGATCAGTGCTCGAATACTGTTGGTCAGTCTGGGACTTTTACCGCATTGACAGATGAAATATAGAAGATCCAAACAATGACGGCGTGTTTCATCATGGGTTCGTTTACTAAGAGAGAAACTCACACAACTCCAATGGCAAACGCTAACGAGACGCACTCTGCATCATTTTGCGGTTTGCTATTAAATTCGGAGAGAGCGCACGTTCTTAGAAGAGTCGACCAATATACTGCACCGTCCTACGGATATTTCGCTAAAACACGATGGATGTAACATAAAAGAGATGCTAACTCGCACTGAGGCATAAGCTGTCACCACATGGGACACGTTTCTCACAGCGAATCGTTTCTGCAGCACGCTGTGAAACGACCTCTTGCGTCTCACGAAACGTATTGCTCATCGTATTTGCGACGGCAGCTCTCTCTATCGGCTCTTCCCAGCTGTATTTGGCGCGTAAATCGCACGATGGGCCCTCGTGAAATAGCTGAGTTAACTTTGGTTTCGTCTGTCGAAGTAGATCGTAGAAAGTCGTAAAAGATATTTTTTACTCTTCAATATCTTGAACAAGGAATTGCTGGTACGGGAACACTACATAATTTTGTACGGTGATTTGAGATACCTACTGCTAGAAGTTATTCGCTTACTCAGATGAATCTCCCTTTTATTTTCGGTGTTGAATTGAACATAGCTCCAGTGTAGTGTCTAATATCATTTTGCACATGCATAATATGCATGGTCTCAATGATATACTGACTACTGTCACAATGAAGTAACGTACTTGATCACACCGATTTCAAGATCGGGAAACGTTCCGTTATTTCTTGGAATGAGAGGGGTGAGTTTTTTCGAAGGTGCTCACCATCGTTCAAAAATATATTTACCGGCAAGATACAGACATGAGGCGGTGCAGAAAACCATGATGATGATGATGATGATGATGTGATGATGAAGTCCCATACTCCTTGACAGAGCATAAGTGACAATGCGGGCGCCCGGCACCGCCGTACCAGGCAAGGTCTTAGCGGAGGTGGTTTGTCATTGCCCTCCTCCGACCGTAATGGGGATGAATGATGATGGTGAAGACAACACAACAACACCCAGTCATCTCGAGGCAGGTGAAAATCCCTCGCTGGAAATCGAACCTAGGACCCCATGCTCGGCAAGCGAGAACTCTACCGGGAGACCACGAGCTGCGGGCAGAAAATCATGGGATAGGTACATATATTTCACAAAGTTTCATAACATCAGTAACTTACAGTGTGTAACTTGTGTTTACTTTCAGACATGGATTGGCAGTGACGACAATTTCTGACCATCGGGTAAACATTCCAGCAACAAGAATTGCAGCAAACATAGTGTTTATAGCAAATAACACCAACTATTGCCGACAATACTTTTATTAAAGTAGTAAGAAAAACCCAGAATCTCTTACATAAAACAAAGTGAAGAAAAAAAAGGAAATTTCGAGGAACCTGGACGCAAACTTACTGCCTTTCTGTTACCTGCTTATGATGCTAACAGCTTCACTACGAGTTAGAAATGGCATGCGTGCGTCCGAAACCGGTTTAAATGCTGTGTCTGCAAATATCATTATTTACTATTTAACTACGACAAATTGTACCAAAATGACACGTTTTGACAGACGACCACCTTGCCCTAAAGAGTATACTTTCGTAGGGCATTAGTTATAACACTTGAAGTATTAAACAGGCCTACGGGAAACCTTTAACTATTGATATTTAGCTTCCTTTCATTTTATTATAACAAGTAGTAGATAAAACAAAGCGAGATCCTCAAAAGCAGCTTATATTCATACAAAATACCCTACAATAAAAATATCTACCAAATACGGAGTTTAACTTGAAATGAATTACTGTGCTGATAAACCTCTACGTTATTTGGTTTTCACACAGTTGAGCAGAACAACGTTCTCAGACATTTCTCTCTTTACTTATTCTGATCATCACTAAACTGACAGACAGTATTTTTAGGGCAATGAAATCTGACTTTCAATAATCCCTGCAAAAGAATGGTCGTGATTAACAATTACCTATAACTTTCATGAATCACTTACCTCACAAAAATGTTCGTTACTCGAACTACTGCAATACAGCGAGCGCCAATACTGCCAGCTAAATAAAAGATTCTAACTACTGAATGCACTAACTACTGATAGCCATACTTAGCAAATGAAATATTTTGATAGAGAACAAACAATGTATTTACCTTAATGGTGTTCAAAAATCAATAAATATATATATATATCAGTTCGTGACATCCAGTCTTACAAATTTACTGTTTCTGATGGACACACGTCCAGATCATCCGCTCTCAAAACTCCGCCATCTCTCTCCCCACATCCAACACTGCTCTCGGTTCACCTCCAACTGCGCAACGCTAAGCGCTGTTCACATCCAACTGCCCAACACTACAATAGCGAATATTCCAAGAATGCCAACAAGCCACAGTCTGCAAACAGCACAGCCAGTGATTTTCATACAGAGAACTACGTGGCGTTACCAATATAAACCTAAAACAGCCTACGTATAAACTCCATGGTGGCTCCCCTATGTTCTGTTTGTAACGTAAAACCGATGTTGCATCTCATTGGCGACGTTCCTCTCCACGAGGTAAAAATCTACCGGTCCAGAATCTTCAGTTGACGCTCGCAGTGTAGTGGAACGTGGAATTCCACGCTGTGACGTCACCAGTTCCTCGTTCGCGTGTGTTTCCGCGTCCCTTGACAGGACGGTTTTGTTAACAATCGTTGTTCCCGCACACCGTGAAACGTCAATGTGAAGTCGTTTCATAAGGCGCTTGTCGAATTCTTTACAACTTATTCACTTTACTATACTACCTGATTTTAGCTCAATTAATGAACTTTTCCAGAAAGAGTGAGCACTCAAATAAGGCCTATTGAATATTGTATGTGTGTTTCAATGTGGGGTTTCGGTTATGTGGGAAACGCTGAGTTCGTCATCGTCTGCTGGGAGCAGACGATGTTGCTTCTCGTTCGAAGGAGAGCACAGGATGACCAACTTAGGTTTCCAATACCTGAACAGAGAGGTTTACCCATCTTAGTCGAAGGCTGTTTTTGTGTGTGAGGTTGGTGACGGAGGGCTACCCCTCTGGTAGCTTCCGATGCACGGGGATCCAGGTAATCTGGAAAGAGAAAGGGGCACTCTTCGGTGAACGCTTGGATCCTAGCTTTTAAGGGGGGTTTCAGGTGATAGGAATCAGGTTGAGTTAGGACTTCGTTATGTTTAACTGGTGAAATACTTAAGAACTTTAGCTTAACTGAAGCGTGTAAAGCGAGTTTTTTTTAATGATTTTTAATCTTATATTTTGTGGAAGTTGCTTTTGTCTTTGTGTGTCGATTTTGTGCCACGCGTTTGGTAATCAATGACCCTTCTGGTCCACCACGGCACGGCAATAGGCTTTATTTTAACAGTTTGCTTGTTTAATGAGCTATAATTTCTGCAAGAATATCTGTTCTTTCATGTGCTTTCTACAAAGCAGCACAACAGCTTGAGTCAGAAGGCACCACGTGCTCTAGTTCGGCCGTTTGCAAGCAGCAGACGCAGTTAGTATGTTAAGTAACTATCGCACAACCTCGTGCATTGGTTGAACCTCTGTCCAGAATAGTGCATGTGTAGAATCGTAATGCGAATCCCATTGAGACATGTTTATGGTATCAATGCGAAGGAGATGATAGTATCATTGTCTCCCATCCCCGTTTTCTGTGTTTCTTCTTGCTGTAGTTAAATTGTGCTATGTTTCATTCTCACGTAACTCTTACTTAAATATATCGAGTCAGGCACCAGTTATGTGTAGTTAGGATGTGCAACCAAATATTTAGTTACAATAAATAATCTACATGAAAGATAAATTCTTTGGTGGCAATCTTACCCCCTTACTTCGATTTCCAATCCTGAATTAATCAAGTTGCTTGAAGCACGACATGGAGTGCTATTTATCTGGCTGCTTAAAGAAATTTGCGTACTTGTAATTAAATTATTAAAGTAATTTAACTAATAATTTTCAAGCTCCGTTTTTTCTAAATGGTTAAGAAGGGCTTGGGGTGGTGGCGACCCTAAATTTCTGAATTTTTATCATTATTTGTGTGAGAGGTAACGCATATGGTTCGATGAGCAACGTCGTAAAGATAGTAATACGTTACAACCGTTCGCATCTGGAACACGAAAAAAAGGGGGGAAGCGTAAGTGGAACACCAAGTACCCTCCGTCACACACCATAATGTGACTTGCAATACGGATGTAGACGTGGGTGTAGATGTAGAAGGAAAACGATGTCTGAATTTGTGTGTGTGTGTGTGTGTGTGTGTGTTGGAAACAAAGGTGGCGCGTTAAGATGGTAGTGGGCGGAGTCGTTTAGCGCGCCATGTGTCGCACGGCCGGCTAATTACAATTACGAGCAACGAATTTACATGGGGAAGGCAGGCGGGCCGGCCGGCGCGGCTCCACGGGTCAGGGAGACGGGAGACGGCCGGAGGCGGCGCTCTCTCGCAAGTATTAGATTTATGCACGCGGTTGGGCTTGCGAGGCCCCTATCAAGGATTGCTAATTCGTTTTAGTCGGGGGTAATTTAGTTTTTGCGCGGCTGCTTTTTCAGGCCTGCCCCCACCGGCGGAGACTAATTCCAGGGCCGTCCCTTCTCGGCGGCGTCGCGCGGGGCAACATATCTCCGCCCCCGCCGCCCTCTCCTCCACGGACGTCCGTCCCGCCCACCACCTGCCACGCGTGAGCCACGCCGCACCTCACTGCCCGCCGGACTGCCTACGGCTTTCGTGAGTAGCGTCGATTCGATCGCGGAAGAAAATCCATCGCATCCGTCGTCCACTTCAGCCAACATCAGATTAACGTGCGCGGAGTTCCATGCTTGTTGTTGGCCAGGTGATTTTTGTTAGAAGAAACTGAAGCGAAAAATACTGAAATTTTTGGCAATGATTTATTAACTTTTTCTTACGTTTTTATTGTAAGAGAGATGTTCAATAATTAATGCCCCAAATTTTTTTCTGTTTGCAGGCTGGTTTTCTTCAGGATTCCAAAACACCGTGTTATTACACACTCTTTTGGCTAAAAAACCCTTGTTTTTCAACATAATTGCGACGACATTACGATACCCTACTGTACGCCTGCACGGTACCTCTAATGGTCGTCGTCGGACCCAACGTCTTCCTGCATCAGTAGCCTCCCCGTAATCCACAGCTGTGCAGCGAGGTGTTACATTATGATCTTTCGATCACCTCGAACGAGAACCGTGAAATGTATTCGCAGTTGCGAATATGGGCAACCGTCAGTTGTATAGTGGAATGACGACAGCTACAATTTGTGCCAGCTCGGATTTCTCGCTTATAGCGAGCGGTCGCCTTGGCTGTCCGAGGACGGCAGCCAGACCGAAACTTCCATATACTTATATGAATATGGTACCTGTCCTTTCGGACATGTCAGTTGCGAGGTCCTTGCAGAGTTGTTGCTGGTAGTTTATTTTTTACTTTTCTTTGTCCTCATAAACTAGTCATTTATTGAGGGTGTCAGCTGAGTGAGCATTGTAACTATTCCTTGAAAAAGACATCATAAAAATATTATTATTAATTTTAAGTAGCTATTATAACAACACGCTGTCAGAGCCTAGTGATGTATGCTTCTACATCTTTACATTTGGCCTCTAGCCATTCCTGTTTAGCAATTTTGCACTTCCTGTCGATCTCATTTTTTAGATGTTTGTATTCTCTTTTGCCTGCTTCATTTATTGCATTTGTGTATTTTCTCCTTTCATCGATTACATTCGATATTTCTTGTGTTAACCAAGGATTTCTACCAGCCCTTGTCTTTTTACCTATTTGATCCTCTGGTGCCTTTACTATATCATCTCTCAAAACTACCCATTCTTCTTCTACTGTATTCCTTTCCCCTCTTCTTGTCAATCGTTCCTTAATGCTCCATCTGAAACCTTCTACAAACTCTGATTATTTCAATTTGTCCAGGTCCCATCTCCTTAAATTCCCACCTTTTTGCAGTTTCTTCAGTTTTAATATGAGTCCACATCTGCCCCTGAAAATGTTTTACAATTTAAAATCTGGTTCCCAATTTTCTGTCTAACCATTTGTAACCTTCCCGTGTAAATAATAATGATAATGTTTTTTGTTAATATATAAACCCATGAAAAATGATAATTTGTTTGCCTTAAGCAGCGCTAAGCCATGGTCCTGTGAAATCAATCTGTATAAACCGAAAAATTCTTACCTCATAATGGTGTCACCGAATAACGCTGTCTATATATGTGCTCGTAAATGGCACAGCTTAGTGCAATGATGGCCTATCTATTAATACTGGACAACATTTGTCGGATATCTGAGTTATTAGAAAAACTGACTTTGCTTATTGACACAGCTGCAAAGCTGATTACTAAAGAACACGTGACTATGGTCTGCGAAAATTTCTGAATATTTAAATTTAAGTAAATGAGTGGATCGGGACTAGTAATGACTTAAGGCAAAATTATTCCTTCCTTTTTTTGTTGACTGGTAAAAATTATATTCTGAAAATCTTTTACATTATTGATAAAGATCTGCAATCCATTATACGAAAAATTGAATATTACAAATCTGGGACAACTGGTGCTGGCGAATCACAAAAAGATTGAAACAAATTCATATTAACATCTCAGACAAATGACTTAACTACGTGCATGCCAATAAAAATAATAAAATTTACCTTGCAATACATGCCTATGAACTGCACTGTACCAGCGAGTGACTGCAACTGCTGCCGAGACTGCTCTGACCTGCGACTCTATTGCAGCAAAGATACGAGGGTCAGTCAAAAAGTAATGCCTCCTATTTTTTTTCTACGTTTAATTGTCAGGAAATTTAAATGCAATACATAGGTTGAAAACCACAACATTGAGGATCATTTTGTCATTTTTCAATGTAATCTCCGCCCATCTCTACAGTTTTGGTCCATCTTTGAACAAGGGCATGTATCCCAGCACGGTAAAAATCACAGCTCTGCTTTCTAAGCCATTGACGCACGGATGTTTTGACGGCCTCCTCATCTTCAAAATGAATCCCACGATGAGCTTCTTTTAGTGGCCCGAACAGATGGAAGTCTGATGGTGCCAGGTCAGGGCTGTATGGGGGATGAGGCAAAACTTCCCATCCAATTTTGACAATCTCGTCAGAGGTGTGACGACTGGTGTGTGGTCTTGCATTGTCATGCAAAAGAAGAACATCTGCCATTGATTTTGTTGGGCGAACTCGCTGAAGACGTGCTTTAAGTTTCTTGAGGGTTGTGACGTATTGAACAGAATTTATTGTGCATCCCTGCTCCAAAAAATCAACCAGAATCACACCCTCTGTATCCCAGAAAACTGTTGCCATAACTTTCCCTGCCGATCGCACAGTTTTGAATTTTTTATTCCTCGGCGAGCTTGTGTGACGCCACTCCATTGACTGCTTCTTTGATTCGGGTTCAAAAAAATGCACCCATGTTTCGTCCCCGGTCACAATTTTTTTCAGGAACTCATCTCCCTCCAAACGGAAACGCTGCAAGTGTTGGGAGGCTATTGTTTTCCTTGCCTCTTTATTCTGATCGGTTAACATTCTTGGAACTCACCGTGCACAAACTTTTGAGTACCCCAATTGTTTAATAATCGTGATCACACTGCCTTTACTAAGAGAAATAATGCGACACACTTCATCTGCAGTCACCCGACGGTCACCACGAATGATGTCATCAACTTGCTGAATGTTGTGTGGAGTCACTGCACTCACCGGCCTGCCGCTCTGCTTTTCGTCAGTCAACGGTGTTTGCCCTTCAGCTTCCTTACAACGACGAACCCATCGTCTAACAGTGCTGACATCCACTGTCACAACACCATACACCTTCTTCAGTCTTTCATGAATGCGTATGGGCGTTTCACCTTCTGCATTCAAGAATTCAATCACACAACGCTGTCTCAAACGAACATCGATGTCGGCCATCTTACAAACTTCTGCTGTGCTGCCACCTGTTGACACAGAAAGTTACTACTGCAGTGGATTGCAGAAGAAGGTTTGAGGAATGGCGCCAAATTCAAATTTTTCACTTAACTTAATTTTTTTAAGTAGAAAAAAAAATGGGAGGCATTACTTTTTGACCGACCCTCGTATTTTCTGTCGCAGGCAGCGCGTGAGCAATACATCGAAATTACATTTGCTCCAGCAGGGTGGTGAACCCCTTACACATTATATAATCGATCTGGAACCTTCTCGTGTCTCCAGGTCTCTTCCAAATGTACAAATTTTGCTCATAATTCTTAAACCAATAGTTAGCTATGATTAAATTATGCTCTGTACAGAATTCTACCATGCGGCTTTCTCCAGTCCATATTTACCAACTACTTTTCCCTCTCTTCCTTTTCCTACTATCGAACTGCAGTCCCCCGTGACAATTAAATTTTTCGCTTCTTGAACTATCTGAATAATTACTTTTATCTCACCATACATTTTCTCCTCCTTTGCAGAGCGAGTTGAGATATGAACTTGTATTTCTGTGGTGGGTGTGGGCTTCGCGTCATTCTTGGCTGCAATAGTGCGTTCAGTATGCTGTTCATAGTAGCTTATCCGCGTGTCTATTTCTTTACTCATTATTAAACCTACTGCTGCATTACCCCTATTTGATTTTGTATTTGCAATCCTGTATTCACCTGATCAGGAGTCCTGTTCCTCCTGCCACCGAAATTCACTTATTCCCTCTATATCTAACTTTAATCTACCAATTTCTTTTTTTAAATTTTCTAACCTTCCTGCCCGATTAAAGGATCTGACATTCCAGGCTCCGATCCATAGAACTCCAGTTTTGTTTTTGCTGATAACGACGTCCTGCTGAGTAGTTCCCGCCCAGAGATCCGAATGGAGGACTATTTTACCTCCGGAATATTTTACTCAGGAGGATGCCATTATCATTTAATCATACAGTAGAGCTGTATGCCCTTGGGAAAAATAATGGCTGTAATTTTCCCTTCCTTTCAGACTTTCGCAGTACCACCACAGCAAGACCATTTCGGTTGATGTTACAAGGCCAGATCTGTCAGTCATCCAGACTGTTGCCCCTCCGACACCAAAAAACTGCTGCACACGTTCGTCTGGCCTCTCAACAAATACATCTCCGTTGTGGTCGCATCTACAGTACTCACTCTATAGTGGCGTCTCTCCACCAACGGCAAGGTCCATGGTTCATGGGAAGGAGGGGTAGGGGGGGGGGATTTGGCTATAAACCTTAATGAAGCTTGTATTCCATTTTAAAACTGATGTATGCTATAAAATAATAATTAACGAGAATGCTTTGCGGTCTTAAAATGGAATACAAGCTTTATTAATATTATCTTTCCGTCTTGATAGAAGTCGAGGTCAGCTCCCGTTACAAATTAGTTACCCATTTAATTTGTCATTCTTGCTTTGGCTTACTATTGTGGGCAGTTCATCGAAGTGCCTGATGTACAATTTTCGTGTGCAGTGTACACGTTCAGTCAAAGCGAGCAAGGTGGCACAATGGTGAGACACGGGAGGACGCCACTTCAAAACCTTGCCCGCCTATCCTGGTTTGTACATGCGGCATAAAAATATGTATGGAGGAATAAAAGTTGTAATTGTTTGCTTTAATTTACATTTGTAAGACACTGTGAGACTTCTTCAGATTCCTGCTGAGAAACGGCCTCTGAATTTGGCAGGTTATATTTATCTGTAATATTTCAGTTAAGAACACTCGTTCCTGCGAGTTCACGAAGTGCTGAGTATGATAGTTTCTTTCCCATTGCTCCGTCAACTAGTACAAATAAAGAGAGCGGTGTCAGCAAAAAAGGGAGGAATATATAGTTTAACGTCCCGTCGACGTCGAGGTCATTAGAGACGAAGCACAGGCTCAGATTGTGTCAAGGATGAGGAAGGAAATCGACTGGCCCCATTCTAAGGAACCATTCCGGCATTTGCCTGAAGTGATTTAGTGAAATCACGACGAACCTAAATCTGGATGGGCGGTCGCGGGTTTGAACCGTCGTCCTCCCGAATGCAAGTCCAGTATGCTAACCACTGTGCAACGGAAGTGTCAGTCGCTCTATAGAGTGAAAAATGAACTGCATGCTCCAAAATCACTTACTTCCGTAAAGACACACCGTAAATTATAAAAAATAATCAACAACATAATAGATAGATTGCTCTTTCAGTAGGGAATATTTCACTTCAGATGTCTAAAATCCACAACAAACAGAATAAGTTACTTGATTTTTATATTCCACGAGACAATTTAGTCAATGACGGATCGTCAGTATTGTCAGCACAACATTCTCTCAAGTCGACGGTAGCAGGCACAGGGCAGCACAATCTGCCTGTGAAAGGTAAGTTGTACAACTGTGGACTAACATCAAGCACGTACTGAACCACGCCCATCTCGCACTTGCAGCATATTTATCAACGAAATGAGATTGTTCTCAGCTTTGCAGAGCTATGTTTTCTGGACGCAGAGTATGTTTGCTTTGTGCTTCGTAAAACCATGATGCAGAAACGACTTTCATTGCATGTGGCTTATTACAAAGTAGACGGTGAAACGACTTCAAGAGAAAGGAAAATCGTAGATGAACTTCAGCTTAAAGGAAGGGGAAAGCAAACTTATGTTTGATTGTATACATTGTCACAAATAATCTCATGCTAAAGTGTCTTTATAAAATACAGCATCGTGAAGTAAGAACATGAGGCCTGTTGGATACCAATGTACACATATAACATACATAAATTTTTTACAGTGTGGTTGCGTTATATTTTGCGACCGTCGAATCATATCTGAAAAGGTTTTGCTAAAAATTAAAGTACTCATAAATTCATACAAACGCAAGTAGCAATGTTTCGCGATTATGTGGTCACTGTTACATGTCGTCGTCGTTCTTTGAGACACTGCTGGGAGGTTTGTGATTCAACACAGGACACTGGGACTCAATCTGATCACCACAAACTACTCAGTACTATGGTCGCTGGTCACAAAAATGCATGCATTGAGAAATTATTTAGTCACTCTGATTAGCCGGAAGAAAGTGCCACTCTACAATATCATATTTTTTGTTCAACGTTACATTTTAGATTAAATTTAAAGATCAGAACGTAAATGCAACAAGACGGAACAAAGTTGAAAGATCCCGAGTTTGCTGAGAGTTTGAGGGAGTATTAACCAACGGGATGGGAATACACTAGAAGACGAATGGGTAGCTCAGCGATAAAATAGTGAAGGTAGCAGAGGATCAAAAAAGTAAAAAGACAAGCCTAGTAGAAATCCTTGGATTACAGTAGATATTGAATTTAATCGGTGGAACGGAGAAAATAAAAAACATACAGCAAATACTGCAGGTAAAAGGGCATAAAGATGTCTAAAGAATGAGATTGAGAGAAAAGGCAAAACGACTCAGTAGATGCAGCTAGAGGATAAATGGAAGGCCATTGAAAGTCAGGTACTGGTTACAGGAAAATTAAAGAGCTGTATGAATACCAAGCGCTGACAGAAAACTAGTACTAAACAAAGAAGGGAAGGCTGAGAGTTGAACAGACTACGCAGAGGGCCTAAATAAGGAAAATGAAGAAGGAAGCAGATAAAGAAGAGATGAGAGATACGATATGATCCTGTGAGAATTTCACAGTACACTGAAAGACCTAAGTCAAAACAAATTCCCTGCAGCAGATGTGTTTCCCTCATAATTACCGGTATCCTTGGGTGAATCAGCCATGACAAAACTATTCAGTTGGGTATGCAAGATGTGTGAGACAGGAGGAATACCATCAGGCTTCAAGAAGAATGTAATAATTCTATTTCCAAAGAAACCAGATACCGACAGGTGTTAGTATTATGAAACTGTCAGTTCAGTAAGTCGTGGTTGCAAAATACTCTCCCTTCGAATTGGCCTCGGAAGACCGAACAGTACCGACAAACAGCCGTGTTATACTCAGCTGATAGGCGTCACCGGATGCAGATATAGAGAAGTAAGTTCTCAGCACATCACTCTCCTGGCCACTGTAAGTTGCCGTGATCTGAGCTGCTGCTTCTCAGTCAAGTATTGTAGCTCCTCAATTGGCTTCACAAGGGCTGAGTGCACCTCGCTTGCCAACAGTGCTCGGCAGAGCCATCCAAGTGCTAGCCAATACATAGAGCGCCTATCTTCCGTGATCTGACGGGAAAAAGAATGGAAGAAAGCAAACCTACGTCTATAGTGGTTTTAGATTTAGGGAATTCTTTTGACAATTTGACGGGAGTACACCCACTGAAATTCTGAAGTAAACGGCGCTAGTATTTGGGCAGTGAAAGATTATATACAAGCTGTATAGAAACCAGACGGCATTTATGAGGGTCTGACGACGTGAAAGGGTAGCAATACTCAAGAAGGGAGGGAGACATGGTTTTACACTATCCCAATTTTATTTAATCTGTATACTGAAGAAGCAGTAAAGGAAACTAAAGAAAAATTTAGAGTTGAAATTAAAGGTCACGGGAAGAAACGAAAACTTTGAGGTTGGCCGATGACATTGTAGTTGTGTCAGAGAAAGCAAAGGACTTGTAAAAGCGATGAATGGGACACCTTCTTTAAAGAAAGATGTGAGATGATCATCAACAAGGGAAACAAGGATAATGAAATGTAGTCGAATTAAATCTGGTGATGATTAGGGATTTAGATTGGGGAATGAGACACTAGAAGTAGTAGATAAGTTTTGCTGTTTGGGCAGTAAAATAACTGTTGATGGCCTTAGGTGAGAAGGTATAAAATGTAGACTGTCAATGGCAAGAAAAACGTTTCAGAAGAAGCGCCATTTGCTGACCTGGAATATAAATTTAAATGTTACGATGTCTTTCTTGAATGTTTTTGTCTGGAGTGTGGCTTCGTAAAATGTGATACGTGGGCGACAAGCAGTTGAGACAAAAGAGGATAGAAACTTTTGGAATGTGTTGCTACAGAAGAATGCTGAAGATTAGATGGGTAGATCGCGTAACTAGTGAGGAGACATCGAACTGAATTGGGAAGAAAATAAATTTGTGGTACAACTTGACTAAAAGACGGGATCAGTTGATAGCACGCTTTGTGAGACATCGGTTTAGTACTGCAGGATAGTTTGGGGGGAGGGTGAAAATTGTAGAGCGAGACCAATTCTTCAATTATTTTACTGCTTCCTTTAGACATACTGTTTATCTACCTGAAGGCTTGTGTTTTATCATTGTTTTGAAGCTGTTACATGTTTTGACTGAGAACGAAATTATTGTGTTATTTTTGTAACAATAATAATAATAATAATGGAATGTCGATGATGACAATAATAATTAAGTAATAGTTAAGAAAAAGCATTGACGTTATCCAATCAGGTCGCTGCACGTGCACATTCATGTAGCCTTGTAGATATAATTCGTGTCAGTTGCTCTCATAGAGTGCATGATAGCGCACGAGACTCGTCAGCCTTTGGCTCGGGTTCGATCTTTACTAGCGTCCCATGGCCAGTTTTTGTGTCGCTACCTTGTTTGCTTTTAGGAACCCAAGCGAAGTACGTATTTGGCGACACTTGAATTTGCCCGCGGTAACGGCCAGAAGCTCTCCTGCACACAGTTTTGACCTGCCAGGAAGTTTCATTGTCTTTCGTGTTATGTCTGTACAGGTAAACTCGTCGGAGCCATTTTCCGATAGGTAATGTACAGTGCCCTCACTGGTTTTCACATGGCCAAGCTCTAGGCGTTCTCAAACTCACGGGAATATTTGATGCCCCCTTCGACCTGTTTCATTATTTCCGCCAGCGGTCTGTCATGTACCCATCCTCCACTTCACGAGTTGGGCCTTCTTCGTTACCCTTCTGTGTAACATTTCTTGGACTTCCGTCAACTCCCCTTTAGTTAGCCCGTAGGAGGCTGCACGACATTCTACTTGGCAAATTCGGAGGAGTACCATTAAAGCTTAGTGATATAAACAATGACACAGGCTTTCCAGAAACATAGATTATTATGGACGCTATTACGTAAAGCATCGGTAGACTCAGTGACCCGGTGAGTCTGAGGAGCACACGTCTCTGCGCAAGTTGAAGTATTGGCCTCTGCTGCGCGCATCGAAGTCTGTGCGCCTGGACACTTGCTGCGTAATCTGTGATGGACGTGAAAATATCACCATGACTGGTTTTCAATGCGTGCAGCGGCAGCTTGTAATTTGCTGTTGAGGCACGGACAGTTTTGAGAATAATGTTGCTTTCTTTATTTGCGATTGTCTGAATGTGTTGTGTGAAGTTTATGCTTTTCGTCCAGTTTGACTCCAGCATATCGTGTTACTGTTTGTCTGGTGATAGAGACGCTTTCTGATTCAACTGTAGAGTTTCTCCGTAGTGAAAACTGACTTTTAAGAGGTATATGTGTTTTTTTGTGGGGCTATGATAGTCTGTTGTTCATGCACCACCGCTGCATCCCCGAAAGAGAACTCTAGTCGCCATCTGTCCGGCTGAGTTCTTGTGTTCCCCGACACCGCAGCCAAGGCATCATGTCGTGAATACAATTAGCAGGTTCAAATGGATGTAGGTTGTAGAAATTACTCGGGAATGAAGAGCCTGCACAGTATAGACTTGCGCGGAGAGTCTTCGGACTGAAGACCAGAACAATAACACCTCCTTCTGCCGAACCCTTCAATTTCTTCAAGGTCTGATATCACCACACTAACTTAAATAAGCGTCACCGACCATGGAGTAGAGTTATGTGAGAAAAAATGACATATTCTCGATATTTCTACCGCTTTCCCTACTTTGTCAATGTTGTCGTAGGTGTATCACGTAATGCGATTATCATATTCCGCTGATTAGAGGGGAAACTGATATTTGTTGACAAAGAATAGCTGCTACCACCGTTTATGGAGGAAGGAGCGCAAGAATATTCCTCTTAAAAACGTCAGAATTCTGCCTTGTCGTCAACTGAAATAGAAACTTCTTTACCCCTCCAGGGAATTTTCGTTACATCTCTTCAGCTTCTTTAACACAGTTAAGATTTATGTCTATCGATTTAAATGGCATAGGCTACCACAGAATTAATACTTTCCACTCACCATTTTATTATTATCTTCGCAATCAACTGCTTACGTATAATTCGTCTTGATAAGGATGGCATTCCTAATTTAATTACTGATCAAAGTGAAGCATGTCTATACGCAACGTTAGTCAGAACTAAAATCTGTCAGTCTCATTTAACTGCCTTCGTCTCTCTCTTAGTGTGACATTTCAGGGTGCGTTTAGTAGCAGAGACTACGAGCCAAGTGATTCCTAATCCACTGGATAAGAAAAAATAATATAAAAAAGTAAAGCTAACGCGTATCACATTGTTAGACACATTATCTTTGGCCAAAGTCGAGGGAGATGTGTCATTACACAAAGTAATTTACACACCACTTGCAAATGGATCTATCCGTAGCCTCTGTAAATTCCCTTAAGAGACGTCGCTTTGCAGCGGGTTGCAGAAAGTGATGTCCTTTTAAGACTTTATAACTATGTGTGTGCGTTGCTACCTTAACGTAATTCCCCTCTCTGCCGCCAGAATCGGTTTGGATGACAGGTTTAGCTTTGAACACCGCTGCCATCAAAACTGTAATACTGTGAAGACGACATGCAACAAATTTCAAATTGCTTGCAAATGCAAATGATGAGCACTTCAGCACAATCCACAAAGTAGGTAGCAGCACTGCCTTAGAGATTCTGTAGGGAAGACCTGGGCGGATTTACGCACAGGGAACGTTTAGAGAGAGCACTTTTCTCGGTAACCATTATTGTTAGAGCGCTACTAACGGCTCTTTCACAATCTTCACAGTACCAACTGAGTGAATGTCTTAGGGCGAAAAAAATTCTTGTGTTATTGTCAAAGTGAGTAAATTTCGTTACTAAACTATCAAAGCTTTTAAGGAGCATATCTATTACATTTGAGAATTGAGAATAGACAAATGTATGTTCGTTTGTAGGAGATTATTCTCTATACAAAGTATTCGTATAATCTGAAAGTTACTGATGTAGTTTCGAAACTAATCCAAAGATGGGTATGGGGCACAGTCACGCAGTTTTTGGGGTACGTTTATGTACTATTTCGCATTGCCATCCTAACTAAACCCCCTTTAAAGAAACTTTGAGACAACGGCAGTTGATAACGCAACCTAAATAAATGAAAGCACAAGAGAAAAAAGATAGAAATTGCTAAAACAACTGTTTTAAGCTAATGGATCTCAGTCAGAAAGAAGTCTATGAGAGCGATGACTGATAAAGGCCGGAAATGGCTAACAGCAAGAACAAGCTAAAATATGAATAGGCATACTTCTGATGTTATCATTAGTGTTCTGCCCAAAGGCAAGTTTTCACACGTCACTCCCATGTCTTTTGCCATCTACTTCGGTTCCGCGCGCAGCTTCCTCTTCCCTTCCTGTCGTCCGTGTCATCTTGTGTCTCCTTCCTCTCAAACTAGTTCATCCCTAGAGCCTGTTAGCAAGAACTCCCATCTCAACGATTGTCCCATCCAGTTCTTCTTCCTTTCTCATATAATAGGCAGCGGCCTGATGAGGATGAAAATTGTCTTATATTTACTGCGTGAAACGATACAACGAATCAAAAAGAAATCAAGAATGGATCTAGTGCCGTAGACGTAAAAGATGGACTCACAACAATCATACCACAGGAAGCACATGTGTTGTGCACATAAATTGCGACAGTTATGATGAATAGAACTTTAATTAATATTCAAGCTTGCATGTAGGCCATACTGTGCTATGAGGAAATTTGTTTATTTCCACTAAATTTTTTGTATTTTACCATGTTAAATGCTGTAAGTAAGGCTGCCATTTTATTTACTGTCAGTAAACATATGCTGAAAATTTTAGTAGTGTACTTCGTTTACTCGTTGTCTTCTGCGGTAGGAGTTAACTTGCCCCCCAAGTTGGGTAAATCTGCGCCATACCTAGAGCACGTTTACGAACTCGACTTGAGCTTATACAAAACTATTTTCCACTCTTAAATGTAATGCTGAATTAGAGGTATATATACTAATATATACTTTAATGACCATGTTGTAAGGCTAAACAATTTAAACACATAAAACCAGCCAAAAAAATTAAAAATTCCGAAAATGAATCCGCGTAAATATGGCCGAGTTCTGGACAGCACACTGAACCTCATACAGTACACCAGAGATTCCACGGACTATCACCAACACCGACTCAAAGGAGGACCTCGGCGCTTGTTCGTGACGTCACGTCAGCTAGGCACGGCGAACGCCAGGTCTGTAGCAGGCAGAAACGCCTGAACGTGTTTATCACTATAAATCTCTTATTTTTGGACAAAATGTTTGGTATTGTTTTGGATTCTGCAGTTTTATTTAGATGAAAGTTTTTCTTACTATCGTAAAGCTACAAATGAAGATCATAGTTCTGTATTACTGAATCCTGTCGAACAAACGTAGATCAATATGAGAAGATGCTTTGCCCCATTGCAAGCTTCGGAAATTTTACATTCAAGTAATTATATTTACTTGATCCATTTTGCTATCGAAACTTACCCCAACCCCCTTACAATGACTAGTTTCTTTTATTTATTTATTTTCGTTTGACATCGTCACTGGAAATGTGAACTAATTTACATGTGTAAATGTCCAACTGATGCCAGTCATTAGATTACAGTTGTTTTCAACGAAAGGGATTCTAAACAGGAAACAAAATAGCTTCATACACCGAAAATACTGCTGAGCTTAAACTTTTTTAAACATGCACATTAGAAAAGATAAATATTCCCTTCTTGCAACTGAAAGGAGAAACTTTATAAGATAAAAAAAATTATTTGATTGTAAGATAACCTTGCGAAGACATCGAAGACAGGATTCGGCCACCAGCGTTAATAGAACGGAAATGTGGCGCTTGCTTCTTCTGTCCCCCATCCCCTCCCCCAAGGTGTACAATCGAAAGATAGCCGGCCGCGGTGGTCTCACGGTTCTAGGCGCTCAATTCGGAACCGCGCGACTGCTACGGTCACAGGTTCGAATCCTGCCTCGGGCATGGATGTGTTTGATGTCCTTAGGTTAGTTAGGATTAATTAGTTCTAAGTCCTAGGCGACTGATGACCACAGATGTTAAGTCGCATAGTGCTCAGAGCCATTTGAACCATTTGAACCAATCGAAAGATATTTCATTAACATTCACTGCTCGACACCCCATAGTCAACCAATATACCTAAAAAAGAGCACCAATATGTTCATAGTTTCTTGTAAAAGCAACCCAGTACAAACGTAACTTCCTCAGATTTACAAATAAGGTAAAGAAGCGCGAATTCTGTTGCTGCTGGACCATGAAGTTGTTTTTGTAAGTCAGTCCTTAAAACAGGTGGAAATTTAAGTTCAGGAGTACACTATTTGTTAAGAAGTATAAAAAGAATTGCAAAATTAATTGATTGCAGAAATCTCTCAGAACAATGTGTGTTGGTCAACTACCCCCAATAGTTACACATTTTCCTGTGTCAAAGAGGGAGACACCACCATTATGAGTAAGCCTGCAACAGACCTGGCGTTCGCCGTGCCTAGCTGACGTGACGTCACGAACAAGCGCCGAGGCCTTCCTTTGAGTCGGTGTTGCTAGAACCCGAAAGAATTAACATTTTAGTCACTCGGCCGTGCAGAATTGAACAACAGCGTCACGTTCCTCTAGTCAGTAAACGGCCTTGTTCGCAGTGATACAAGTGTCCACATGGACAGTCCGGCGACATGTAGATCACCACGGACTGCCGCAATGGAGACCACTGTTCTAGCTTCCCATGACTTGACCGGAAAGAGAATCAGGCTACTAGTGGTGCACCCAGCGAGCGACAAAGGAGTAGCACTACTTCATCTTCTCAAAAGAGCCACAATTCTGCTTACAGCATCACAATCGACGTATCCGTGTGTCGTGGCTCCGAGGAGAACCTGAATGTTGCCAGACTGTATTTGCCATAGTCACACGGCCCAATACCTTGCGTGACGGTGTGGGGTGGAACTGGGTGCACAGCGCCATCACCTATGATTTGCATAGCCTACCATTTGGACAGCAAGCGCCACATTTCCGTTCTAATAACGCTGGTGGCCGGATCCTGTCTTCGATGTCTTTGCAAGGTTATCTTACATCAAGATAAGTGAGACGCCATGTTGCCCCAGCTAAATCTGGCCAAGGATGGCCGAGAGACTGGCAAGCCTCCACTGCTCAAGCACTACAATTGATGAACGGTGGAACAGGGTTGAACCAGCGTGGACTGACGTACTTGTGTTTGTCACACAAGTTCAGCTCGACCTAGCGTCGAGATATGATAGAGACGTTGTTGCTGCCAGAGTTGGCAGCTCTGCGTATCAAATTTCGTAACCTGTACACGCCCAAATCTCCTATAATGTTGGCACGCGAACTGTCGGTGGGTTTTGGATATAGATTCCACAGGCAGGGAGGGCGTCTCTTGTGACGTCCGTCGTGAGCGACGCCGAGGCAGGCAGGCTGCGAGGTGAGGCGAGGCCGGGCGGGTGACCCGGCGAGGAGAGCGGCGTAGCGGGGTAGCGGTATGCAGGGCGGCGCGTTGCCCAAGGCGTCCCCTGGCGGCGCTCTTTTGTAGCAGGGACCGGCCTGACAGCAGCGCCGCGATCGGAGTGGCGGGCCGTGTTGAGGTTTTCGCGGTCCCCGGACTACTTGCCAATCCATCACCGCGCGCGCCTGCCGCGCCGCCCACACGCCGCCCCGAAAAGGGGCCGCCGGCCGCTGGTCGCTTAAAGCGATACTCTAATGACCCACCGGCCACTGTCTTGCCACTACACGTCTTCTCCCACTGTATCCAACTTCTGTGTGTGTCTGTTTGTGTCTGTGTTTGTGCGTGTGCGTGGGCACACGCTGGATATAGATTCCTATATTGAAGTTTACGGAAACTTCTGTACACAGAACCAAAATCTTGTTACGAAAATAACGTACCAACAGTCATGTAACGCCCATTATTACGTGCCTGTTCCCCGTGTTAAATTTCGTAACTAGCTATTCGTTCTGATGATAACTTGCAAGAGTCGAAATCAGTAAACCGTTGTCAGCCCAACCAGTGCGATCAAATAGTTGTGAGCAGGAAAGTACTTCACTTTCTTTATTACTAATCGCATCCCCTCTCCCCCTTCTTCCATCTGTATCACTCTCGCTGACAGCATAGTACGCATTTTTAGATTTTGTAACGAAGTGCTGACAATGATTATTCAGTAAGCAATACTCATAATTATGATTTTAGGGAGAAACTTCTGTAATGAAGAATCAAGAGAGATACTAACGAGGCCATAATTTCACAGTTTTCCTCGCACAGGTCAGAACTTAAATGAGATTGGGTTTAAAACCGGACAAGTGTAGGTAGGATTCGTGCTCTCAAGATTCCGTACAACCTTAATTATGTATACGAATAGTTCATCTACAGATTTTGAAGCGTGAGTTTGCGAGTATCAAAATATTTAACATAAATGGGCGTATCTTTTGACTGATTTGATTTAGAAATTTAAATTTCTTACAACGTCAAGGGATGGCGGAGATTAGTATTTTCGCCTAAGTATCAGATTGATGCTCCTACCTATTGCTGAAAAAAAGGACTCGTAACAGACGCGCAGACAGATAGACTGCAACAAATGATAAGAAATACTTTTTTATGTTACATAACTTCTTTTTATCAACTTTCAAATTCTTTCCTGCCTTTGTAAATGTGAAATCTTTTTCATGTCAAATTTCTTGACTGTCAACGGAAGATGTCCTATAGCGTGTGAAAAGTAAGCCATAAATCGCAGTATCTTTTGATTGCAGTGACTTAGAAGCTTAACATTTTTCACTACCAATGATCTAAGACTTCAGAGTTTGACATGAATTTCAACTTGATACCTCTGCCTGTCACTGTGGAAAAGGGCTCTTTGTAGTCGGACGGAATGACGGCCAACAAAGTGATCCTGTAAGGGCTCCGGTTTCACCGACTGAGGCACGGAACCCTAAAAACTCGAAATTAAACCAACGACCATGAGTTAATGGCAGAATATTTTTGCCAAGAGAACATACATTGAACGTTCATGGAACAATGAATTATCAGAAATCAAACAGCTAGACATTCGTTTATATGCTTTTCATTGTAAGTAAATACCATACTATCGCCGCAAAAAAGTTATTCCCAAACAAAAGTGCCCACGACATTTAATTATATGCAGACGTTTAACTTGTGACCCTGCTCGTCTGTTGCCGCTGTAATTTTCTAGGGTGTAAATATGACCTTGATGTTGCTATAACAGAGTCTTTAGTTTGGCGCGTTGGTATGGTCGCAACAGATCTCTTCTGACAACACTAAATTCAATCTTCGAGCATTTTTGGATCCGGCGCCTGAAATGGAGAAGCCACAAAGAATCAAAGTAAAAGATGAAAATAAAAAAAGTATAAATGAACTGCAAGGGAAGTAGCGTGGGATGTTTCGGTCACCTTCTGCCATGTAATTGTAACGTATGAGAATAAAAAGGCTGCACTCACGTCAATATCTTTTTCCCTTATTTGCGCATTTATGCTGGTTGAAGCTGAGCAAGGGAAAGATCAGTCTGAATTCTAGAGGAGCAAGCGAGGCAACTCTGCGACTTATCTTACCACATGGGTTGAAAAAGGCAAACCTACGACCGCAGCAAGTCCATATCTACGGAAACCTTTGAGCGAAAGACATTTACAACTCCAGTAGAAACCAGACTGCAGTTATGAGCGAAAGGACATAAACGGGAAGCAGAGGCTGAAAAGGAAGTGATCTACGGTTGTAATCTAAGCCCAATGTCATTCAGTCTGTACACTGAGCAAGCTGGGAAGGAAAGCAAGAAAAATTTGGAAACGCAATGAATTTGTGGGACGGTAAACAGGGATCGGTGTTTGCCCGTGATACTGTAATTCAGAAAGCGAAGGACAAAGACAGAAAATCAGCTGAACGGAATAGACAGCCTCTTATAAGATCCAAATCAGTAAAACAAAGGTAATGGAATATTGTCGAATGAAGTGCTGAGGTACTTAGATTAGTAGATGACGCAATAAAATGAATAGATGAGTTTTATTATTTCGGCAGCAAAATAAGGAACGATTTGCCAATGTAAGGAAGATATAAAATCTCATTGGCAGTTGCAAGAAAAGCATTTCTGGAAGATAGGAATGTGTTAATGTTTATTCTAAATTTGAGTTTGAAAATTGTCTCTGAATGTATCTGTCTAGAATGTAGTCTTATACAGAAGTGGAACGTGGGCGATAACCGCTCCAGACAGGATGAAAATAAAACTTTTTGAAATGTAAAGCTAGTGAAAACTGCTGGAGGTTAGATGGGTAGAGCAGATAGCAGCTGAGAAGGTAGTGAATCTTTCAGGCTGAAAATAAATTTATGGCACAACATGACTAAAGAAGGGATCGGTTGACAGGATACTTCCTGAGCCATCAAGAAATCGCCAATTTGGTAATGGTGGGAAATATGGAGGGTAAACATTGTAGGGAGAGGCAAAGGTTTGACTAAACGAAGGAGATTGCAATGGATGTGGACAGTAGTAGTTATGCAGAGACGAAAAGGCTTGGACATAACAATGAAGCGATCAAAGTCACGGGGTAGCGTTATGTACACATACAGATGGCGGTAGTATATGCTCTACACATGGCATAAAAGGCCAGAAGCTGTCATTTGTACTCAGCTGATAAATGTGAAAAGATTTCCGAAGTGATTATGGCCGCACGACAGGGATTAACAGACTTTGAAAGCGGAGTGGTGGTTCTAGCTAGACGCATTGGACATTCCATTTCGGAAATTGTTAGGGAATTCAATATTTCGAGACCCAAAGTGCCAAGAGCGTGAGAGAGTATCAAATTTCAGACGTAACGACACACTACAGACAACTTAGCCGCTGAGATCAGGGATGTTTGCTTAGAGTTGTCACTGCTAACAGACAAGCAACACTGTGTTAAATACCAGCAGAAAACAATGTGGGACGTATGACGAACGTATCCGATGGGACAGTAGAGAGAAATTTGTCGTTAATGGGCTATAGCAGCAGACGATCAACGCGAGTGCCTTTGCTAACACCATGCCATCGCTTGCAGCTTCTCTCCTGTGCTCGTGACCATATCGGCTCGACCATATAAGACTGGAAAACCGTGGCCACCGAGCGACGTGGCGCAGTGGTTAGCACACTGGACTCACATTCGGGAGGACGACGGTTAAACCCCACGCCCGGCCATCCTGATTTAGGTTTTCACTGGTTTCCCTAAATCGGTTCAGGCAAATACCGGAATAGTTCCTTTGAAAGGGGACGGCTTACTTCCTTCCCCATCCTTCTCTAATCCGATGGAACCTGTGAGTTCACTCTTTGGTCCCTTTCCCCAAATAAACCAAGTAACCAACAAAAATGATGGACTGGTCATATGGATCCCGATTTCATTAGGTAAGAGCTGATGGTAGTGTTCGAATATTTCGCAGACCCCACGGGACCATTGACCAAAGTTGTCAGCAAGGCAAGCTGGCGGTGGCTCCATAACGCTATGTGCTGTGTTTACATGGAATGGGAATGTGGTGGGTCCTTTGGTCCAACTGAACTGGTCATTGACTGGAAATGGTTATGCTGTTAGATTCTATTAAACATTTATATAGATTATGTTCTATTATTATAATATGAAATATTGAATTGCTTGTAATTAAATATCTTATTCTATAATAATTTCTTTTGCCTTAAAACTAATTAGGAGCATTTGTAGCCATTCATTGACTTCATGTTTCCAGACAACGATCGAGTTTTTGTGGACTACAATGCACAATGTCAGAACATTCTAGACAATCCCGTTGAATATTTATGGGACATAATCGAGA
This sequence comes from Schistocerca gregaria, assembly GCF_023897955.1. NCBI lineage: Eukaryota > Metazoa > Arthropoda > Insecta > Orthoptera > Acrididae > Schistocerca > Schistocerca gregaria. The sequence continues at coordinate 946,738,427 of NC_064920.1, forward strand.
AGTCATTTTGCCTATAAAATCTAGCACCGGCAACACTTTCGGAATTTTAGACTGCTATAGAAGCAGCACAGCTCAGAATTTCTGCAGACGACTTCAGCGACTTAGGATTCCATGTCACGTCGAGATGCTGCACTGTACCGCTCAAAAGGCGGTCCGACACGTTATTAGGTGGTATCCCATGACTTCTGTCAACTCCTTGTGACTGACTATCGTGGAGACCTGCACCAACCCAGTTTTCGAACGGTAGACCATATCATCATCTCGCCCCTGGTGTCGTCACACTATTAATCATACTTGAATGAAACGGGAAGAAGCCTTAATGCTTGGTTCAATGGAACGTACCCTTTACTACGCACTTTAATTTGAATTACAGATTTTAGATGCAGAGGTGTATGCATAGAGAAAACGAGACCTTACTGGGTAAAGATCTTACGTGAGTTCTGGCAGTTAGTTGCTGATGAGGAAGATAGAAAAGATCTTGAAAAGCTATAGTTCTAGCTCAGGCATGTCGCAGATTGAACACAAAAACAAGTATCCCTTCCGCCGTCTCGTTTTTGTTATTAGTGTATATCACAGTAATCCAAGGCGTTTCCGTTCTCGTGCGCCTATCTGAGAACTGTGCCAACACTGGTTCCGAATATCATGTGACATGTGTCTGCTCTGCTCGGTGGTTAGGCAGCACGTGGCGGCGTTGTTTACGGCCGGCCGACGTCCAGCTGCGCCCCTTGACTTCTGGAGGCTGCGCCACGCCCCCAGGGGACCTCAGGCCGCATTGTCAGCCGCGTCTGACAGCTCCCCACACTGCTGCAAACAGTTAGCCTCCCCCTTAACTGTTCTTCATCTCTCTAAAGTTGAACACGTTCCATTTTTCAGCTGTTTTCTGTTTCAAATAGATCGGGTGAAACAGAACCCCGTCGACAAAACTTAGGTCGACATTAAGGGATATTTCCTGAGACTCGTGGTCTCTGGTGGTTACAGAATAACTGCATTTCGTATAACTCCATTGTTCACCATTTGTTTTTGCATCAGTATTGCAGTGAAAAATGTCTGCACAGCAATGTAAATATCGACAGTACGAGATGTGTGTCTTCTTTGGAAACCAGCTTGTTACATTCACTCACGGTACTTTCTGTTGACCACTTTACTTTACTTTCCTCTCTCAAGGTTGTGTTAAGTACTGCTCGGTTCTGTCGGGTTTGTCTTTCCGGCAGTGTTAGCTGAACGTCCAAAATAATACGCAGCATTGCGGATAGGTTCAGTGACGAAGACTTGGCCGATATGCTCCTCATATATAGGTACACTGAGTGCAATTGAAGAGCATCACAGTGACATCATACTGATCTGTTCCCGCACCGGCGGCAATTACATCGCAGCACTTCTGTACCTGTGCACGTTTTGTATGTTTTGGTGATTGAATATTGCAGTACCTGAGATGCTGTGAAAGCTTATTCACAGAAAAGAAAATAGCTGGGACAATAAACCGAATAAATTATAATTACTTTATTAGTTTGTAACAAGCCTCCAGATACCACAAGTCTTTTATAACAAAACACTCAGAAAATATGCCTGAATAAACCTAGAAATTTTATCGGTGAAGGTACGTGTTTAACCTGAGTTGTTTTTCTTTTTTTGTAAAATAGTCATGTTTTTATAGATGGTGACATATACACAAGCTGTTTCTATCTGCGTTTTTGTCCATCTGAGGACGGAGATGCAATGACTCGTGGGTTTTTATTAATAATTTTATTAGAAAGCCCGTTCGTAGTGTCTAACAGGCCGGGTGCAAGCGACACTGTTGATGGTGACTCATTCGTTAAAGAGAGCATTACATGTTCTCCGGCCGGCCGATGTGGCCGAGCGGTTCTAGGCGCTTCAGTCTGGAAAGGCGCGACCGCTACGATCGCAGGTTCGAATCCAGACTCGGGCATGGATGTGTGTGATGTCCTTAGGTTAGTTAGGTTTAAGTAGTTCTAAGTTGTAGGGGACTGATGACGTCAGATGTTAAGTCCCATAGTGCTGAGAGACACTTCGTTGCACACACTCTCTTCATTTCCTGCCGATAACAACCCATTACATCATAAGCGCTCAACACAGTCTTCCACACGACACGGATACTGGCAGCTGGGGAAAAGGTGGACCCTGATTCACTGAATCGTTCAAGGTTCGAAAAACTGACTATGGCTTTAATGTAAGATAAGAGAGAGAGAAGACAAAATAACTAGTACTGAGAATATCAATCTCAAAAATATTGGATGGCAGACTGTTCAAGATCATTGGATGATTAAATTGGTAGCTGTATTAATCTCTGCTGACTCCGATTTGTAACACTTAGCTAAGACACAATTCCTAGTGATAGCTCTTCTCCCATTTTTCGTAAATGTCGTAATTATCTTTCAGTTACAGACACATCCTGCAAATAAGCTGTGCGGTTAACATCAGAGATGAATACTTTCTTACAAGAATGTGTAGGAATAGAAGTGGATATTTACTGCAGAAACAAAGGTCCATAGTATTTGTCGTCATAAAGGTTTGTGTCAACTGAAGAAGAACCCAAAGGAAAACAGGAAGTGAGGTTAATGGACTAAGTTATAGACGATATCAGTTGTAATACCTACACAGAAATGGAAGGGAAAGTACAAACCCATGAGGAACGGCGATATGCTGGTAATCACACTGCTGCCAATCCGAATTCTCCCAACCAGTGTTCGAATTGGACACTAAAGAAAGGAAAGCGCGGCTTTCACAGAGTATAAATGTAGATTTTAATCACTAGGAAATCTGTAGAATATCGCATTAACTAATTTATGCCGACCCTTATTGAAAATACGGATTCCTTAGAAAGAGAAGTACTCTCTCCTCAAAATGTCCTCGTTAACGTGCCTCCTTAGCAGACTCACACAGCTACCAGTTGATGTCCATGTCACACCGTCCTTATTGGAGGGACTGCGAAATGTTTCTGCAGTTAAATCACAAACACTCGCCCAGACTAGGCAGCAGACGGCGTTGTCGAGTAGAAGGCGAGAGACGAATTCCTCAAGGCGGCGAGCAACGTTTGTCATTCAGGTTTCTGTATGAGAACATCTGCCACCGCAACCAGAACGTCCCGACTATGTCTTCGAAGACAAAAGGAACGACACCAGCGGTCATCCAGACGTCACGACTCCACGCTAAGCAGCGAATCTTAAAGAGGACCTTGGAGAACGCAGGCTGTGACTCTCTTCGAATTGACAAGCGACAGGTAAAATTAAAGCTGTTAAGAGGGACGACGACAAAATACGTGTGCTCTGTAAGAGTGTTTACGTTTGGTAAATAAAAATAAAATGAGCCGTTGATGAGATCTCATTATCGACAATGAGACCTCATTATCAGGGGCCATTTAAGAAAAGAATTCTTAACTTTTCTCTTTTATCACAAAGAACTGATGTTTCAGCCTGTGTCCATTGCTCTACAAGGAATAATTGTTCTAACTCATCAGCAGTTTATGATGGAAAAGACTCCATACTCCAGACATTAAAGGCTCTCTCAGTACACCCAGCGTCCATGACGGATTGATTTTCCCTCAAGGCATGGAGTCTAAACAACGGTGTTATAAGCTGTAGGGTGACAAACATGGAAACAATCAGACAGACAAAGAAACTGATAGAGGCATGCTATTCAAATACAGAGATATGTAAACAGCCAGAATACGGCACTGCGGTCGGCAACACCTATGTAAGACAACAAGTGTCTGGCGCATTTGTTAGATCGGTTACTGCTGCTACAATGGCAGCTTATCAAGATTTAAGTTAGTTTGAACGTGGTGTTATGGTCGGCGCACGGGCATAAGGCACAGCATCTCCGAGGTAGCGATGAAGTGGGGATTTTCCCGTACGACTATTTCACCAGTGTACCGTGAATATCATGAATCTGGTAAAATAACGAATTTCCGATATCCCTGCGGCCGGAAGAAGATCCTGTAAGACCTGGGCCAACGACAACTCAAGAGAATCGTTCAACGTGACGGAAGTGCAACCATTCCGCAAATAGCTGGAGATTTCAATGCTGGGCCATCAACAAGTGTCAGCGTAGGAACCATCCAACGAAACGTCATCGATATGGGCTTCCGGAGCCGAAGGCCCACTTATGTACCCTTGATGAATGTACAATAAAGCTTGACGCCTCGCCTGATTTCGCCAACACCGACGTTGGACTGCTGATGACTGGAAACATGTTGCCATGTCGGACGAGTCTCGTTTCAAATTGTATCGAGCGGATGGACGTGTACGGTTATGCAGACAATCTCATGAACCCATGAACCCTGCATGTCAGCAGGGGAGTGTTCAAACTGGTGTGGGTTTTGTAATGGTATGGGGCGTGTGCAGTTGGAGAGATATTGGACCCGTGATACGTCTAGATACGACTCTGACACGCACGTAAGCATCCTGTCTGATCACCTACATCAATTTATGCCCATTGTGTATTCCGAAGCACTTGGACAGATCCAGCAGGACAATGCGAAATCCCACACATTCAGAATTGCTATAGAGTGGCTCCAGGAACACTTTTCTGAGTTTAAACACTTTCGATCGCCGCAAAACTTCCCAGACATGAACATTATTGAGCATATCTGCGATGCCTTGCAACGTGCTGCTCAGAATAGATATCCACCCCGTCGTATTCTTATGTGTTTATGGACAGCCCTGCAGGATTCATGGTGTCAGTTCCCTCCAGCACTACTTCAGACATTAGTCGAGTCCATGTCATGTCGCGGCCCTACACGATATTCTGCAAGAGTGCCAGTTTCTTTAGCTCTTAAGTATACATCAAATACAACAGATAGTGCAGAAGTTGTAGCGAAACCAGCTAAGTTCCAGATGAGTGCATATTTATTGTGTATCATTGAATGTTGAGTGCCGAGGAAACAGTATTTCGTGATAGAACATCAAATAGAGTTACCGTTTGTGCTTTATACATTTTTTCCAGTAGCATACTCGTTTAAAAAAGGCATTCACTCAGAATTTCAGAATTTGAATAAAAATACATTTTTGAGAATTATTGAGAGGCGTATGTGTTGTGCATAACGTACACAGCCTGACAAAACGTTGAAGCACCCAGAAGACGTGGTCGGATATCAGTCTAACGTCGTACAGGTACACACCATGAGTGGGAATGTGAACGATTAGAGTTGCAATTCTCTGTGACAGGTATAGCTGACACCAGAGTGCTATAGTGTTGGTGGTGTGTTTAGTGTGTGCGAGAGGCGTGAAAGGCGTCAGATGTTGAATGTTGACTGGAAGGACCCGGAGGTGCTGCGTAAACGTGTGAGACAACGTTATCAGCATCTGACTGGGTTTCAAGGGCTCCTCATTGTGGCTTACCATTTATCCGGCTGATAGAACTGAGGAGCATTAGGATGGAGCAGTAACACGTTGTTGGACTGTATGGGATCGTGGGGATGGGGGGGGGGGGGGAAGGGGGGGTAAGCATACTCGTCGTCAGTGTGTCTGACCACCGCAAGGGAGGATTGCTGTATTGTGTACCAAGCACACATCTACGATTGCCATCCAAGATCTGGTAATAGACTACCTGCGACAATTGTTATCCCACACCATTGGTCGGACACTAACAGCAGCCGGAGTAAGCGGGCTCTCACTGCCACGTTCTTTCTAAATTTGACTCGATTTTGTAATCGCTGCAGTAACATTACATGCCCTCTCCAACAGCGAAGTTTCATTTCGTATCCTACTCTCCTTCTGAGTGATTCAGCAGTGTGTTCGTAATAAATAGGTGTTTGTGGTTTGGCCAGTTCAGAGCTGCTCGCTTGCTCGACCGAGCAGCTGGTGCTTTCGCGATGCTCCGAGCGGCCACACCCGCCACAGGAAAAACCTGTAAACAAAGTTTCGTAGTATTGAAACAAACAGTTAGAGGTAATGTGTTAGTACTAACTACAAAACACCGGCATTTCAATAAGTATGTGCACTGGGGTTCCAATTGAACATCTTCTTATAGACTATGAAATCAATAATTAGCAGCTAAAGTTACGGCACTATTAGCACGGTGATCATCCTGACTCTCCGGTTGTGATAGATCCAGGAATTAAATTAGAGGCAGCAAGGCTAATATAAATTTACTTGTTTAGTGTTCAGATAAACATTTCATACAAACAGAATGGAGTCCCCCTTTGAATGCTATTGTTATGCATGGGATGATTAACTACTATTTGGAAACTGCTGCATATCGCCCTGACTGGTGTCATTCATTCAGAAACTGCTGCGAGTAGACGTGTAGGGATGGCTACCGAAAGATATGTGCCAGACATACTAAAGTTACCCCAAGTACTGTCACTTCGTGTAGACAGTGTCGCCTCTACTTGAAGTAGAAGATCCATCACCACCCATCCACTTGAACGAGTGGCGTGTCTGCAGCAGTTCTAGAGGCCCTTTCGAGGGGAGGGAGGGTCGAAGGAGCTGTCGAGGTGTACAACCATCTCTCTAATTGAGGTGTTGTCTTCCACTGGCGCTGAATCTGAGCCAATTAGATTCATTTCACCAGTTGAAAAACCAGCTATGTCCTGAGTAAAGGGAAGGCAAGCGCAAGAAAGTATGTTCCATTGACCATTGAAAGTTCAGACTTATGAAGAATATTGATACCCTCTAGGTAAATGGCAGCAAGTAATAAGAAAGTTCGCCATCATTATGTATGCCTGGAGAGCTCATTCAACATGTTCTTTAGAGTATTCCAGCTGGCACTGAATGAATAGGGAGCATCCAACTACAGACTGCGGTGCACGTTGGAACAAATGATGCCTATCGTCTGAGCTCCGAGGTCATACTTTTATCACTCCTACACCTGGCACAGAACACTAGCCTTGCTCATGGAGATTCTACGGAGCTCACAATATGCAGCAATTTATTCTGAACTGGCCGTGGTCCCCTAGTTCTGAGTGGAAGGTCTGGATCAAAAACTTCGCAGGTTCTCTAACAAACTAGGCTGCAACTTGCGCCATAAGGCTGAGAATTGTAAAGTCCCCCTAAATGGGTCAGGTATCCGCTATACATCAACGGATGCTACGCAAGTATGACTCCGTGTGGGGTGCACACAAACTTTTATTACATTAGGTGATGGTATATCCAGTTCGGATAGCGTAGTATCAGTGTAAGATCCAAAGAAATGTCTTCCAGTGGCGAGGGTATTAAAATACTAGTGATCAATTGTATTCGAAACAAAATACCGGAGTTTGAAGCGCTGCTAAGAAGTAGCGGAGCTTCCACAATTCTTGGTAGGGAAAGCTGCCTAAAACGGGAAACTGACAGTAATGGGATCGCCTGGGCAATTTTAAGTATGTATCGAAATGATTGGCTAATGGAAAATGGAGGTAGTGTATTTGTTGCAGTAGACGAGAAACTCAAATCTAGCGAGACAGAAATTGAAGCTGCATGCAAGACTGGACAAGATTCGTTATCAAGGGAGGGCATCAAGTGAGTGAGGTGGCTCTATCGAACAATAGACTCACCCCAGAGGTAACCGAAAATCTTAGAGAAAACCTCAGTCCACTAATACTTACATTCATCGAACGTAGCGTCATTATCAAAGGAGACTTTAATCATCCAACAGTCAATGGGGGCAATTACAGTTTTGTAAGTGGTGGGCATTACAAGACATTTTGTAAAACAATACTAAAGGCGTTCTCTGAAAACTATCTAGACGAGATCAAATGGAAATATTAGGGATCTCTTTGAGGATATCCATGTTGAAACTGATATCAGTGACCATGAAACAGTTACAGCAACAATGAGTAGCAAAATACAGATGGAAACTCACACAAATGTTCAGCTTGCTGGGGAAGAGGCAGTGGTATCTTATCTCAATGAGAAGATTGAAACATATACGTCTGGACAGAAGTTAGTAGAAAACAGTGGTTCAAATTCAAAAAATAGTTGATCATGCGCTACACGGATATGTACCTAGTAGAACAGTTCCCTCCATAATGTACAGAAACTTCTAAAGCAACTACTACATAATATGTTTGAAACAAAGCATAGGGTTTAAAACAAAGAGATGAGGAAAAACACGTGTGTAACTGTTAAGAGCGTGAGCCTTCCAAAACTGCCAAAACTGAATATTATGGAAAGATTTCTTATAGAAATCAAAGAAAGTCTGGCCGTATATGAAGGGTATTAATCGCCCCAGAACTGTTGCCCACGTACTCATGGGTGATACATGAAGTGAAATAGAGGATAGCAGTGCAATAGCTTAAAGGCTGAATGCCATACAATTTTTTTTTCAAACGAAAATCTATGAACGTTGTCGCAATTTAGTTCTTACACCTTTGCGATGAGCGACAAAAATAATAGAGTCAATGGCATTGAGAAACACTGAAACCGTTAAAACTGAACAAAGCTTCAGGGCTCAGTAGAATCGCTATCAGATTCTATTCAAGATTTGCGGCTGAACTAGTGCTTGTTCGTGGGAAAAATGCACGGGGTTCATCAGTCTCCAAAAAGATTAGCGGAAGTGATTCACGAAACAACTACCATCCAATATCCTTGACATCAATCTGTTGTAGAATCTCAGTACGTATCCTGATTTCAAACGTAAAAATGTATCACAAGCGGAATAATCTCTTCCATGCCCACCAGTGTGAATTCCGAAAACGGTGGTTTTGCCAAGCCGTAACCGCGCTTTCTTCACAAGCAGTGGGTCAAGGCAGTTAGGCAGGTGCAGTGTTTATTGACTTCCGAAAAGCTTGTGAAGGTTAGCGAGGCTGTATTGTAAGGTGATTTTTATTGGTTCACCATCATCTGTGGTGTGATCCCGATGACTTTCAGGTCCCAGAAACGTCGAAACGTGTCATTCACAGAAGGGCAGAAGGGGAACTGCCATCCTGCTGGATGCGACTTACCATCACCGTTTTCACTGCTATACCGAATCGGTTTCCACTAGATACGCAGCCTAGAGCAGAATGAGTCAACACCAGTGATTCGGTGAGACGGATTGGAACGAAGTCCTTCATGATTCTTCAGTAATGATTACGACTTGTGTGGCTCTGTGGGACATTCGCTGTAGTTATCCATGGAATCGGCGAGCTGAATTTGTCTTGACTGCCGTGGCCGTGCGGTTCTAATCGCTACAGTCTGGAATCGCGTGACCGCTACGGTCGCAGGTTCGAATCCTGCCTCGGGCATGCATGTATGTGATGTCCTCAGGTCAGTTAGGTTTAAGTAGTTCTAAGCTCTAGGGGACTGATGAGCACAGCAGTTAAGTCTCATAGTGCTCAGAGCCATTTGAACCATTTGTCTTGACTGCCCTAGTGCAGCAGTGTGTGCACAACTGGGTAAGGTAGAAAAGAGTGACAACTCTCAGTTACTGTACTGGATGTCCTAAAGTTGAAGGTGAATATGATTATGAGCTGGGTATATGTTTTGCTGACTGAAATGGATAATTTTTGGGTGTACAAGTTGGAATCATCTCTTATATTCGTGCATATGGAAAAGTGATTACTTCTGTTGCATTTTGTATATGGTGCCTTTCCGTTCTTGGGACAGGAGTCAACATTATGGTGATGCTTAGGCTGGGAAATTAACGACTAATTGCTTTCAGTTTCTTCTTGCGATGATCAGCATGATCAAATAATTTACAATTCTGTACCAATTGTATCTTTCGTCGCAAAGAGATCACAGAATGATGTGACTTCAACTTTTATTCAAGGACGTATGTACAGAGTTCAGAGATGACATTACAGCACATACTAATGTCAGCTATTACTGACAGAAAACTTCAGTTTCAACCAAAAAGCGTTTGACTAAATACCAAACCTAGGCTTACTAACGAAAGTATCATGGTGTAGGGTATCAAGCGAAATTCGTGGCTGCATTGGGATTTCTAGGTAAGAATGTAGAAGTAACTTCATTTGTGCTCCAGAGGAGTATGGTGGGACCCTTCCTGTTCGTGATGTATATCAATGATGTCGCAGACCATTTAATAGTAACCTCAGACATATCGTAGATGAAGCAGTTATCTGTAATGAAACTCTGATAAAAGCACAAACACTCTATTAGATCTTGATAAGATAAAAAAAAATTCGTAGACTTGCAAATTGCTTTAAATATAAAAGTCCACTTAACAAAACGAAACAAAACGTAGTCTTATGACTACAGTATCAGTGAGTCATTATTTCAATCGGTCACTCCATATAAATACCTGTGTGTAACAAAAAAATGTGTGTGAAATCTGATGGGACTTAACTGCTAAGGTCATCAGTCCCTAAGCTTACACACTACGTAACCTAAATGATCCTAAGGACAAACACACACACCCATGCCCGAGGGAGGACTCGAACCTCCGCCGGGACCAGCCGCACAGCTGTGTGCAACAATTTGTGTTGAGATAAAATGGAATGATTACATAAGCCCATATGTAGGTAAACCAGGTGGCATATTTTTATTCATTGGTCGGATGCGGGGAAAATGGGATACGTCTGCGAAGGAGATCACTCACAAAATACGCACGCGACCATCCTAGAATATTACTTAACTGTGTGGTACCTAAAATACCCAATAACACTAAAATGGAATACGGAACGTACTGAAAGAAAAGTCGCACGAATAGTCATACGTTTGATGTAAAGAAAGTTTCTGATGTGAAGTTTCTTATTGCCTAAATCGAGTGTACGAACCGTGGATTACTAGTTTCAACAGGACTAAGCTGTCATCTTCAGATCCACAGAGTACAGCTTATGAAATCATGCCGTTTGATAAACCGTACAGCATGATGTCGTAAACTGTACTCTGTGGTCGTGTAAATGGCTGCTTAGTTCTGTCCAAACTAATAATCTAGTGTATAAGGACGCGATCAAGGCAATAAAAAACTTCATACAGTATTAGAAGTTTTTTTTGCGTTGGATTAGTTGAATGCTCTCCAGCCGACAATGTCAGGTCTTTATAGGCCATATGTTTTGGCATTCAGTACAGCTTCCAGTCGCCTCGGGACGGATAAATACAGGTTCTGCGTGGTTTTCAATGGAATCTTGTAGCTTTATTGCTGGAAACAGTGATAAGTTCAGATTACAATGAAGGACGTGGGTAGTGATCACGCACACTTCTCTCCAAAGTAGACCACAAAGGCTCTACAATTCTCAGGTCTGGTGACCGTGATGGCCAGGGGAGGGGCTGAAATTCATCCTCGTGCTCGAGAAACCAATGCTGAAGGAAATGAGCTGGGTGAACAGAAGCCCTGGCATCTCGGAACACGACACCACCATTGGCGACAAATGCGGTATGAGGAAATGGACCTGAACCCCGAAAATAGTCATGTTACCCTTGGTAGTAATGCGATTTTGGAGAGTAACCAGGGGGCTCTGGAGTACCACCATGGCTGCTCTATCATGACCGAACTCCAGTCATATTTCAGTCCTGGGACGTAAACTCTGCCAGATATTGGAAATACTGTGAACCGAGACTCAACCGACCAAATGATATTTTTCCTTTGCTCCACGGTCCATGTTTTTCGCGTGTGGCACAACATTTTCCTGTTACAGTCGTTTGCACTACTGATGAATATTTTTTGAATTACATCTCTCTCTTCAGTTCCCATTTATGGAGCTCTCTTCGTGTTGTTTTGGTGCTGAAAGCGTTCGTGAATGCGATACTCTTCTACAGTGATTCTTGCAGCTGTCGTCATCTATTTCCCGTCACATTACTTTTCAATGGCCGTCTGTCGTGACCACTCAACGCATACTGTTATCCACTTTGTGACTTAGCCGATGATGTTTTCCGCTTTCCCTATATGTGGTATCAATATTCGTTATGATGCTTCCTTGGGTTACAGAAGCAACCACCAAGCGAGCAAAAATAATTTTCCTATGTTCGAATAATGCACTATGAACTACACATAACAGTGTTCTGACCACGACCGGTGCTTCCTTGGGTTACAGAAGCAACCACCAAGTGAGCAAAAATAATTTTCCTATGTTCGAATAATGCACTATGAACTACACATAACAGTGTTCTGACCACGACCGATATTTGCAACGTACTGAATACATCGCACTGGCACCGTTCAAGGTCAAATACAACAATGCAACCTGAATACTTTGCCAGCATCTGCATTTATGTTCAAGCATGAATTTCTCGCGGTGTTTCCATATTTTTGCCGAACCCCTGTAGAGGCTAAGTGTCACCTTAAAGTTTACGTAGAAAGTTTCAATAACCAGCTTTAGGTGAAGAATCTATGAATATGCTACAACATCATCCAGTGAAGATCGCGAAGAAAAGAACTGACTAATTAGAGTGCACACAGAGGCGTTTACACAATAATTTTCCAAGCGCTCCATACGGTAATGTAAGCAGGATGAGCTCTAGTAACTGGTGTGAAGAAAAAATGGCTCTGAGCACTAGGGGACTCAACTTCTGTGGTCATAAGTCCCCTAGAACTTAGAACTACTTAAACCTAACTAACCGAAGGACATCACACACATCCATGCCCGAGGCAGGATTCGAACCTGCGACCGTAGCGGTCATGCGGTTCCCGACTGAAGTGCCTTTAACCACACGGCCACACTGGCCGGCCAACTGGTGTAAAGTACCCACTGCTATGCACATAACGGTGGTTTATAGAATAAAACTGTAGATGTAATGTCGAAGGTGGACCGGTATGTTCACAAACTAGAATGTATAGAATATTGAAATGAAAATGAGTGGTATAAATGAAAGGTAATCTAATAACGTGTTCGCCATGTAAGTTGCGTGAAATACAGAAAATAAGAAAACCTATTGTGTGAGATGTTATTAGAGATATTTAGTTTCAAGTTCACTCCAAGCAAGATAGTTGCGTCTCTGGAGATAGTTTAGTGAGTACCTTCTCTTCCACGTAAGTACGGAAAGTATAAAAGAAAGAGGAGTGTACTTTAGACCACATCTTGCGGAAAGCACTAGACTAAATCGCCAGGAAGCATTAGCAAGGGCACCCATACAAGGCGGTGAAGGGGAACCGCCCCCGCCGCCGCCTCTTCTCTCCAACTGTCAGGGAAAGGAGAGAAAAAAATCGCGTAGTGGGGTGTTTTTCTTTCAAGAAAATGGCTTAAAACTTGGTATTACACAGGTTTTTAACAGGAGGGGATCGGAACTGAAACTTTTTTACGGCTACTTAAAAGTCGCCATTCGCGTTCCAGAATATTAGAAGTATTCCTTACTCCCAAGTTTAGAGCTCTCCCACAAATAAACTATAATATGGGCATCCTTCGACGTAGGAAATGGTTATAGAGAGTCTTTGTTTATATAGAATTTCCAAGTTGTACCGTGGTCATATTCATACTCTAAACGTAAATTCTCCCTATGACTGGTTACGAGAGTGTGTCCACAAGTTGGAGGAGAAAAAGCCACATCACTTCCAGTAAATAGGAACATGTTTAGTAAAGCACAGTGGTGATAAGGAAACAGAAGTCCTTGGCTTGAGCGGAGGCGTAGCGGAACTGCCGTTACCATTTTCTAATTTAAATCTTCGTCGTACCGATTAAATAAAAATTTTAAGTAGTCTCTTATTCAATTGTTTCCACAGTATATTAGAGATTGTCTCAAAATCTAAAGAAATATAGCCTTACATGAAAACACGATGAAAGTGAAACACATAATTGGTGTAAGGTATAAATGAACTTTGAGAAACGTCTCTTTTCTAGTAAATCTCCGTTTCCCAGCGTTTTTCTGGGTCTTCAGAAACTTAGAATATTTACCACAGGCCGGAAAAGAGACTGTGCTTTTCGCATTCGATATAGTTTTTTATAAGCTGCTTTCAATCGCTGATGGAGAGTTCTACAGATAATCAGCGAGCCAGACTTGCTTTTTCTCATTCCGCTTCTAGCGAACAAGAGAATCCCGATTTCGCGGATATTTGAGGTTTGTCGCCCCTGTGGTACTAGCTGTACTTTCCCAAAGGCTGATTATTCACCTGGCAGCGGTTCCAGCGGTAAGACTCCGCGTAGAACAGATGGCGGGGGATTACTTTTATGCAGATCTATCAGCGAGAGTGGCGCTCCGCGGCGGGCGGCCGGGAGGTATCGAGTGGCGCTAATGGCGAAATATCGCGCGCGTCACTCCTCGTTTATCCCGATCCGCAGCCGGGATTTGCCACCCGCCTCCCCCGGGAACTCCATAACGATCGTGCTTCTTCAGCCTCATAAGGTAAACAATATAACTCCTCATTCAGCGCGTCGCATAAAAGGTTATGGGCTATGCTGCTAGTGGCGCCGCGCTGTACCAAATGATAGCTGTGGAAATGTAACGGAGTCATAACTTTGATTCTCATGAATACTTGATATAAAAATAAACCGCTCCGGCGTGCTTAAGTAATGTGTCTGCAGGTCTCTTACGAGGAAAGAAGGCGCGGCCGCGTGGGAGCGCGATAAATATGCGTGGGACCGCACGCGTTTGTTTCAGTTAGGGCGGGCGGCGGCGACGGTGGCACGGGCGATGCGACCCCGCCTGCCTGCCTGCAAACAGATTTCAGCCGCAAGCGACCGAGGCAGCCTGCGCTTCGGCACTACTGGCAATGGAAGGCGCCAGTACTGCAGCTTGCGGCAATACCTGACAGCGTCTCTCTCAGAGTGAATTCGTTCATGCGTATCAACAATGCTATTACACCAGTCATACTTTTTTGAGTAGTCATTGGCTTTTAGTCCGAAGGACACACAGCCAACTCTCAATGTGTTAGGAATTTTCTGGGATTTTATAGGGTAAGGTTTCGTTTACATAAAAATTTCATAATTATTTCTAAAAGTAATGTATTATTTTGATGAGACGAACTGCTGTACTACTCGCTCAGATAGTCGAGAGCGCTGGGGCGCCATTTCCGGGATTCAGGGAGGCGAATCATCCCCATATCGAATCCGCCTCGCGCGTAAACTTCAAGGGCTGGTGTGCTGGCCGGTCAAAATGTGGTTTTTCGGTGGTATCCCACATAAATGTAGGTAAATACCGGGATGGTACCCACGTACAGCCTTGGATACGCAATGCACAAACATATAGAAAAACGTTCTCACACTTGACAGTGAGATTTACTCTAGATGTGAACATACAGGATACTGAGATTCCTTCCTGAGGTAGGAGGGAGGGAGGGAATGGTGGTGTCAGAACGCAAATAACTTTGCCAGAATCCGCATAATAATGCCAACCCCGTAGAGAAATTCCAAAGGCAACGAGCAGAAAGGAGAAGAAGAAGAGGGAGAGCAAAAGTACAGCTGGGGTATGGGTTGGCAGTGTATTTGTCTTCAGACGATATGTGGCCGTTAATTGAAAAAGTGTCATTATAATCTATCCATTGCAAAAATATTCTGAAATAGTCCCCTATTCGGATCTCAGGAAGGAAACCGCCAACGGAGAGGTGACCATGAGGGAAAGATAGAACAACAAACGACAGTATAACATTGCAGGAGTAGGAGCATGAAATTCCAGAAGTTTAGATGTTATAAGAAAGCTAGAAAATCTGAAAAGGGAAATGCAAAGGCTCAGTCTACATATAGCAGTGGTCAGCGAAGCGGACTGGAAAGAAGGATTTCTGACCAAACGAATATAGAATAATAGCATAAAATGAAAAATTATTATAATGGGAAAGGGATGCACTATGAATAGGAAAGTAGCGCAGAGAGTGAGCTATTGTGAACAGTTCAGTGATAGGGTTGTTCTCGCCAGATGCGGCAGCAGACCAACAACGACATTGATACTACAGGTATACGTGCCAACATGGCAAGCAGAAGACGAAGAGACAGAGAATATCTATGAGGATACTGAACAGGTAAATCTGTATGTAAATAGAGATGAAAATGGAATAATCATGAGACAGTGAAATACGGTTTTAGGGAAATAAATAGGAAGTACAGGACAGCCAAGGCGAAATGGCCTCAGAAAATATGTCAGATAAACAGGAAAGCATGTTCGTCTGGAGGAGGGACTTAAACTAAAAAACTTAACTCCGCCCGTTCAGGCTGTGAAGGCCCAACGGAACCGACCGACCGCCGTGTCATCCTCAGATCACAGGCGTCCCTGGATGCGGATATGCAGGGGCATGTGCTCAGTACATCGCTCTATCGGCCGCTACTTCTCAGTCAAGTAGCTCCTCAATTTGTCTCACAAGGGCTGCGTGCAACTCGTTTGCAGCGCTCGGCAGACCAGATGGTCACTCATCCAAGTGCTAGCCAAACATGACAGTGCTTAAGTTCGATGGTCTGTCGGAAACTGTTCTTACCACTGTGACAAGGCCATTGGTGAGGAGAGACTTAGCATATAGGAAACTCAAAACAACCTTCGGTGGTAACGTTAAGAGAGCAATGAGAATTCCGCTGTTAAACGCTGAAGAGAGAGCGAACCGGTGGTGAGAGTGTAAAGAGATGTGGAGCACTTTCATGATGATGTGATAGGAGAAACTGGAGTCGCTATGGATGGCGTGCGGGGTCCAGCACTAGTAAGAATTTAAACGAGCTCTGTAAAATTTGTCGTCAAATAAGGCAGGAGGAGTAGATAACATTCTATCGAAATTTGTAAAATCACTGGAGAAAGTGGCAACGAAACGATTATTCAAGTTGATGTGTATCATCTATAAGAATGGCGTCTCCATCAGACGTTCGGAAAAAAATATTATCCGCACAATTTCGAAGATATGAAAGGTATATAAGTGCGAGAACTACTGCATAGTTAACTTAACAGCTCATGCATCGAAGCTGATGACAAAAATAATATACAGAAGAATGGAAAATAAAATTGAGGATGGGTCAGATGACGATCTGCTTCGCTTTAGGGAAGCCAAAGGCACCAGAGAGGTTTGCTGTTCTGCTTGATAATGGGAGCAAAAGAGAAGAAAAATAAAGACACGTTCATAAGATTTGTCGATTTATAAAAAAAAGCCTTCAATAATGTAACATGATGCAAGAAGTTCGAAATTCTGAGAAAAATAGGGGTAAATTATAGGGGAGAGATGAGTAATAAACGATATTTACAAGAACCAAGAGGGAACGATTAGGCTGGAAGACCAAGAACGAAATGCTCAGATCAAAACAGGTGAAGACAGAGATGCAGTCTGTCACCCCTACTGTTCAATGTATACAGCGAAGAATAAAGAAAGAAAGGTTCAAGAGTGGGATTGTAGTCCAATGATAAGATTCGCTGGTGATACTCCTATCCTCAGCGAGAGTGAAGAAGAATTACAGGACCTGTTGAATGTAACGTACAGTGAAATCAGTGCAGAATACGGAATGAAAGTAAATCGGAAAAAGGCAAAAGAAATGAAAAGTAGCAGAAATGAGAACAGCGTGAAATTCAACATCAGTATTGGTTCAAAATGGTTCAAATGGCTCTAAGCACTATGCGACTTATCATCTGAGGTCATCAGTCGCCTAGAACGTAGAACTAATTGAACCTAACTAACCTAAGGACATCACACAAGTTCGTGCCCGAGGCAGGATTCGAACCTGCGCCCGTAGCGGTCGCCCGGTTGCAGACTGTTGCGCCTAGAACCGCACGGCCACTTCGGCCGGCCCTCAGAATTGGTGATCATGAAGTAGACGAAGTTAAGGGATGGTGTGACTCGGAAAACAGAGCAGTCACTGTCGTAACGCTGAAACTGAGTGATTTATCTGACGTACAAAAGAGCATGATAATTTGCTTTCCGACCAATGGTGGAAGCATTTCGGAAAAGGTTAAGTTTGTAAACTGTTCGTGTTCCGCTGTGATACCGTGCATGGCAAAGTAATGGCATCCGTAACGGCGCCGAGGCTACTGAAGTGTACCACGGGCCATAGCTGAGAGGAGTGAACGACGGCTGTGGAAATGTGTGCGGAAGGACAGAAGTGCAACTGTTGAGCAGATGATCAGCCACGTGAACCAAGGGGCTCCCAACTGAGTCTCCTCAACGACTGTTCAGCGAACGCGTATGGGCCTCAGCAGGAGGCGCCTGGTTCATGCACCCGTGTTCACTGCTGGAGGAGGGAGCTTTATGGTGTGGGGAATGTTATCACATCCCGTGGGTGATCTCGCCATTCTTTTCAGAAAGACGCAGTGGATTAGCACAATTAGGCATCTATCCTTCGGTACGATATTCACCCTTTTGACAATTAGTGTATCCGTTGATGGACATAAATTTTATGTTCTTTCCAATAATTTTTTTCTCCTTTGCGGCCTTGATAATGGCCATTACCGGTGGAATGGTTTTCTCGAGAAGAGCTTCTGGCTGCATTTCTTCGCGCAAGCTTTTACAAGCCGCTAAAATCAAACGTTTTTCCTGCGACGTTCTGAAAGTAAGATTAAACAGAAATGCCGTGTGGCTAGGGCCTCCCGTCGGGTAGACCATTCGCCTGGTGCAAGTCTTTCGAGTTGACGCCACTTCGGTGACTTACGTGTCCAGTAGGGTGAAATGATGATAAGGACAACTCAACACCCCACCCAGTCCCTGAGGGGAGAAAATCTCCGACCCATGACACTCTGTCGCGCTGACCACTCAGCTACCAGGGGCGGACTGTAAGTAAGGTAAAGCTGTAAGTACTGTATGGTTTCGGATCCTGCATAAAATCTAGAAGTTTTACTGAGAGGCGAAATCGATTACTTGTAGCCCGCTGGAGTGGCCGAGCAGTTCTAGGCGCTACAGTCTGGAAACGCGCGACCGCTATGGGCGCAAGTTCGAATCCTGCCTCGGGCATTGATGTGTGTGAAGTCCTTAGTTTAGTCAGGTTTAAGTAGTTCTGAGTTCTAGGGGAATGAATACCTCAGAAGTTATGTCCCATAGTGCTCAGAGACATTTGAACCATTTGATCTTGTAATATGTGCTTGGACACAGGAACGCGCAACCTTCTGCTCCTCCTTCCGTGAGATCTCATCCCAAGACCGCCAGAATCATACAGCACAACAATTATAGGACGAGCAACTAAAAATGGAGATCGAGGGAAATTTGGACAAGTGTTAGCAGCTGCAGTCACCCATATTACCAGCACCAGATCATCGACCGGTAGGAATATGGTATGAATTTCGATAAAATGAATCAATGGATAAGAGAGGTGTCACTCCACAACTTATCTGAAGCCTTTCAGTTTACCTGACTATAAGGAAAGAGAAATTTTGAAAATGTAGATCAGCTAAACACACATCCGTTTTAAATACTGTTTTGATCACGAGAAAGTGGTTTATTTACCACTCCTCCAAGCGCCGAAGTTCTTCGTCGTAAACCGACTGCATATTTGTTGAATATAAAACTCTGCAGTTGGCTACTGGTAATCATTTTAAAGAAGCGTGCTTTAAATATTTGTACAAAATGATATAATACTAGTATTTTCAGTTTCACGTTTTTATTAACTGAAAACATTGCTTCATTTTCCCCAAACTCCACTCCCTCTCTCTTCTTTCATCCTTTGTTAGTCGATTGCTTGGTGATATATGTTAAACAAAGGAACAATGTGTGGAAAAAAGCTAAGAAAGGTGTATTAAATTAAATACATTTTCAAGAATTTCTGTATTTAATTTAACATTTCCTTAAAGACGTACAGCAGAAGTAGTTTATTTAGTACTCTTTTTCAAGGCTCTTCATGCAACGTGTACTGCACTATTTCTTCCAGCATTTCTTCTCCTTTGTTATTAAGTGTGCGTGTTTACAAGCCTCTGTAACTTCGTAATACGAATAATGTAACAAGAAAAATAAGAACCAAACAGTCGTTCAAAGTAGTACAGTAATATTGGAACGTATTTCTCCGTATGCAGTACCAAATATTAAGTCGGGTATGAGGTGAAATGTGTATAGAGCTAAACACAAATAAACTATTCAAAACAGAATCGGTATTCTAAAGCTGAAATATCTTCAAGCTATGTCAGTTAGCAGTATACATAATAACATTGAATTATCGTGGATCATGATACAAGAAGCCGTCTGTTTCGGGCATGGAAATGTAGAGTTATGTGACTGATTCCCAATTCACACAAATCTGTAAGGCTGGAACAACAACAAGAAAACAATGAGTGAGAAATTCGATGGACTAAGAACTTGGAAATGGTAGATAGTGACATTCCCATCACTGCAGAAAGTGTGACACATAAAATGGCGAAGGTTCGAATCAAATTCAAGGTATTTCATTAGGGCAGATACGAAATTCATTTTCAGTGCCATTGTAAAAAACGCTGTTAAAAAAACTGCTAAAAAACTGCTGCTCAGAATACCGTCAAATTTGAACAGATTTTTGTCGAAGAAGGGAGAAATATTCTGGAAACAAAAACAAAGAAACGAAAATTTCTTTGTTAGATAGCGCTATAAGTGGCAGAATACGCAATATAAAAGATGTGCGGTACACGGCTTTTCCTCAGCTTGGTGCCTGAGATGCTCGGATGACTTTGTCAATGTAGGATCGCGCGCCACTGGCAACACTGTTTTGCAAGAACGGAGACAGTGCGCCAGCGACTCTCCAGAAGTTGCGGACACTCAAGGGTGTCAGTGAAGACGTCGGCCAAGCGTCTGGAGAAAATGATTACCAAATACGAAAAAGACAGGTTATTTTGAAGTGCAATGTGGCGGGGAGAGGAAACAAATGGATCCGACGTCAGTGGAAGATGTATCCACAGCATAACAGGAGAGGTCGAGCGGTGGTGTGCAAACATGCGGTGCCCAGGGAATTGCGCGAATTTTGGACACTCCTGTCACCACGGCGGATAAAATTCTACGAGACATTATGCCTTGATATTCACACAAAATTGCTCATGTTCAGCAGTTGTTTCACGCGGACTTGCGTGTAGGACGAACATTTACTCTAGAATTACTTGCTCGCATGGAAGTGGGCAAAGAATGGCCATGGAGGCGATCTGGTCCAGCTGCGGCTGAAGGCAACGTGCTGCGTGCGCCGCCACCCCTTCCCTCTCACCCCGTGATCACTCCGCCGCATGTGTACACCATCGCGGCCGCGCTCTGCCGTGGGGGCCGGCCGTCTGTCCGTCTGTCCGTGCCTACAGTCCCTCCCACTCCTAAAGCCCGCCTCACACGGAGCAAGATTCGCTGTAAGTTTCCTTGCTGGCTCGCACGACGGCTACCTTGCGGGCTCCGTCGCCTGCTAACGGGCTACCTTGCTGGAAACCTTGTAAGATTTCCAGGATAGGTCCGGTGCTATTTTTCTTGTAAGGTTCCCTGCGTGCTACCTGCGTTGGCCAATCATGAGACGTTTCGTTTGTGACGTCAGACGCTGAAAGCTTGGGAGGGAAGCCTTTGTTGATAGTCGCTTTTTTGCTGTTGTGAGGTGCGGTAGGAAGTTCTTATAATTATTAAATAATGGCACCACAGTGGTCCAAGGAAGCGATTGAAGCATTGATATGTACTTATAGGGAAGAACAGTATCTGTACGTCGTGAAAACCGCAAATTATTATAATAGACACTTGCGTGCAGAAGCAATCGAAAGAGTTGCAAGTGCTGTGTGTCTTGTTCGACCATTCATATAAAATTTGCAAAGGATGTACGATCTTCTATCCTATAAAATAAAGTCGTATATAAAAGCTATTATTGGTATATTTATAAAGTCAAACAGTAATGAAATGGTGATACTTTTCAAACAAAAGTAGGTGTTATGCGAACTAACCTCAATTCTTTATGAAGCATGGAGCGTACACCTTTTCCAGCGTTTCTCCTCTTAATCCAGTTTTTTTCCATTCTTTCTTTCTTCTTCTCTCATTAGCATGCATTTCTGCATCGTTTAGTACCAAAACAGCTAATAACGCCAGTTTGCTATGAACATCTGTACCTGAAGCAGCCATCTTTTTCGATACAACATGCAGCCGATCACAACACAACTAGCTACCGATCTTGCACTGTGGGAGAGCTTCGGCATGGAAGATAGCTGGCTCCTTTCCTTGCAAGCCGGCAGGCATGCACGCAATCTCGCAAACTTGCGGCGAAGCTTGCTCCGTGTGAGACTGGCTTAAAGCGAGTGCTTTCCTGCAAGTGGGTGTTGTCGAATTATCATTGTGTTTCATGTAATTGAGTCTCTAGTAACGCTGGAGACAAACATGCAGATGAACACAGAGCTGATACTCTGCAAATAAATGATCTTCTACACAGGAAGAATAGTCTCTAGAAGACTACGTTTACTGCTGAATGCAAATTCTGTTAAACCTCGTTGTTTTGTATACATAAAAAACCACAAATTTTAATTTTTTAACCAATCTATAATGGCTTAACTGGCTCGCAGATACGTGGGAGGTACGTAAATGAAGTCCGTCAACTTTATTTCGGATTTTACTTATGTATGTATATTTCGAAGTGAAAGCTCACTTTTCGTTTAGTTTAGTTCCTGAAGTTTCAGTAGAGATTTTTAATTGTAGTCTAGCTAAGGCGTCGAATCAGAACTCTGAAAAAATCTGTTTTCCTAATAGTCCACAACGAAATTAGTCCACGTGGTGTTACTCTGATTATACAAAAACCATCATAACAAACTGATGCATGAAAGCATAATCGCAAAATTCGGGTAGGACTGATGTGCTAGGTCGTGACGAAGGGGCTCGATTAAAATTCGTAAAGCCTGAAGATGGACTTTTTGCTCCGAAATACGAGCAGTTAATTTGAAAAAAAAAAAGCAGAATACACACAGATAACGGCCTTTTATCAATGAAATATTGAAACACATATTTCCTCGTTCCTCGTGTAGTCGTGTGCGGCGCGCCAGACAAATTCCGTGACGTACTGTTCCGCAGATTTACACGTTTACTGACAGACTCGAGTTAATAATGTGCAATGCTACAATAAAAGAGCCTGGCTCTGATCTGCGAGACGCGATTGAACTTATCACTGCCCCAAAGTCAATAATTACGGTCTTGTCGCTATTTAAATACTTTTAGGGGAGTCTGCAAATACGACCACTGTACTGGAATATGTACACGGCTAACAATTCACTCACATCCTCGACTAGCTTCATCCAACTTCTGCCGCTAATCCCAAGAAACACAAAACAGGATAACAGTTAACAGTCAATAGGGGGAAAGGCAAACACAAAAACATCACCCTCAAATTTACTTGTAAAATAATGTACTTGATTGCCTTAAGTTAAACCTCAAAACAAGTGCGTTTTACTCATGGAACACCACCTGTAGCTAGCTACTGGACGCCCGATCTGACAAAAGGCCACTGCCTAAGGAGCACGAGCACACTCGCCTCTCAATCAGAATTCCGGAGATTCTCGCAAGCTTTCTTTATTTGAAAAAAAATATTCTGTCTACCATTAAGGACCATGGATTAATAACATCTGAGAACTACTTTGAAACACCACCTGCACCCCAGAGGACAACAATACGTCTTCTTTTACATCCATGAGAGTCTGCAGCCAACTATTGATTTTGCGAGGTCCTGAACCACTCGACGGAAATTGTTTTAGCACCGACTCGTTTCAGCAAAAACAACCTCAGGAGTTGAGCTCCGTGATTTTCATTGGCTGCTTCCTGTTCAGGATAATAACCCTCTTCTTCAGAGTGCTGCTTCGTGCCCAACATTTATTTGCATATGCTGCTCAAGAGGTCTTACTACTATGGGAAATCACCAAGTCCGTAAGCCAACAGATTCAGACCACAGCCCATTACCAGTAAACCCTCGGCCTCGATTACTTAAAGAACCGAAATGCTATGTCTGGACCAGCTTCAAACTTCTATTGCTTTACAAATGCGTTAATGTGTAAAATCTTATACGTTAAGCATGTAAGCGAAGTCAAACTTACAAAAGGTTTGAAATTATAGCTTGTTGGAAGTCGCTGAGCCTCACATCATCAAACGCTGAATGAGTATAGTCTGGGTAAATTTGTACTCGTTTTCAAGTGAAAGCTAGTTTTTCACGCATCGCAATATTTATGACGTCATATCTCCTGAATCATGAGTCGTGCTCTGATGTAAATTTCGAGGCATTCACACATTCAGTGGCTTGCGTGGATGGAAAATTTGCTTGGACCGGAATACTGAGTAAAGAAGCAGTAAATTAAAACGTCATGCCTGATTCTGAAATTTTACTGCGTGACCAGCGGGAAAATGTAGCAAGTGGTAAAGTTTCTTCGTTCATCGTTTTGGGTGTCTATGAGGGGTGGGGCGCTCAGGGAAAAAAAGAAAATATTTCGTAAAGATTTGAAATCATGTGTAAAGTTTGTTGGAAGTCGTAGTCTGCTCTCATTCTCAAGGACTGTGTTATTATAATCTGGGTAATTTGCATGATATGAGCTACGCTGCCTCAAGACGAGTACTGTGTTAAACCTTTAACTAAGATTATATATCATAATAAGCAGATTGTAACAGCATTTTAAAATTTTAAATTGGATCAATAATTTGCACAATTAAAATTTAATTGCTCCTGGAAGTCGTTAGTTAAACAGCCAGTAACTATAACCAGGCACCATTAGAATGGTTAGCCGCTTAGTAATAGACGCTGGAGCGCAAAACTTAATGACTAAAGTAAGTTTCGCATGACGCGACACTGTTAAGTACGAGGGACGTTCACTAAGTAATGCAACACATTTTTTTTCCTGACGCAAGTTAGTTTTATTCAGGTTTCCAGTAGACCAAATTATTTACCGCTCTTTTGGCTACAAAAAACTATTTTTGAACCTAATCACTGTTCAATGCGAAGTATTACGCCACCTTGCTGGAGGGTCTGTATGCCCGCATGGCACCAATCTACGGGCTGAGGTCGGAGCCAACGTCTTGCTGCATCAATAACCTCCTCAGCAATCACATATTGCTTGCCGCGGGGTGCATTCTCAGTTGGGCCAAACAAATGGAAGTCGGTTGGTGGAGAGCAAGGTTGTAGGATGGATGAGGAAGAACATTTCAGTTAAGTGCTGTGAGCACCTATCAGGTGCGCAGATATCTGTGAGGCCTTGCGTTGTCACGGAGAAGTTCGTTTGCATTTTGTGGCAGTGAACACACTTACGTCATTCGTTCAGTTTCCTGAGGGTAGCACAATACACTTTAGAGTTGATCGTTGAGCCCTGTGAGAGGATATCAGAGCCTTCACAATAACGCCTTCAGAATCCTAGAAGATCATCGCCATGACTTTACCGGGTGTGAATGCGGCGTTGAACGTTTTCTTCGGAAGAGACATGGTGCGGTGCCAGTCCGTGGACTGACGTTTTCTTTACTGCTCGAAGTGATGAACCCACGTTTCATTGCCTGTGACAATTTCCGACAAAAATCCTTCGTTGCTCTTTCTGGTCTTCTGTTAACCGGCGAAGAACTCTGGGGGCAGACACCTCTGAGTGCCCAAACCGGTAGACGAGTATGTCAGCGGTATCAAAACAGACTTCCGGTTGTGCAGCGCTGTGTCTGATTGTGATCTGTCGACCACCTCCAGTGAGAGTGTCCGCACGTTACAACATTACAGTAGCCACAGTGGTGTGCGGCCGGCCGCAGGCTGGAAACCGGACAGGTTTGAGCGACCATGTTGTGATGATGGCAGACGGCTCACCCAACGACTCACCTTGCATTTGTTCACTACCATGTCTACGTAAACATTTTGGAAGCTCGTGCGAATATCTGCGATGCTCTGGTTTTCCGCCAGAAGAGCTCGATGACAGTTCTCTGCTAGAAACGCACTTGCATTATAGACGCCATTTTGAAGACAATGTACAGCACCACCATTTTTCAGAACTTCATGTGGATAAAGAGGCTGAAGAGGGAATATTTCCCTATGTCTCACATCTTTCAAACGAAAACTGCCGAGAAAAGAAGTTTTGCACTGGCTAGTGAACGTCCACTTGTAGTATAGGTCGATGATATTTGGACCGTACGTAGAGAGAAGTGTTGCAATATAGGACGAGAATGTGGTAGAGAAGGGCATTAAAAGAAGTATGTAGTAAGACGGACAGATATGACTTATTTAAAGTCCATAATTACGCTCAAGTTACCATGATTTATGATGATACTCTGGATTTTATGAAAGATCGGACATAGTTCTTAATAGGGTGTGCAGTCTTCAAGGACAGCAATGCATGCTCTGCAAGGAACTCGCCAAGCTGGCCACAATGTCGGTAAGGCGTTCTTGTGGTAGGGCTTTCCATTCTTTCATCAGCACAGTTGAGAACTGTTGGATGATAGTTGGTGCGCGTGCGCCTGCTGCATTATGGCTCCCCAGCGCATCAGACAAGTGCTTGATGGGATTTAAGCAGGGTGGACGGGCAGACCAGTCCATTCGCCGAATGTCATACCATTCCAAGAGCTCCTCCACGTGCACAGGTCGATGATGGCACGCATCATCATTCATAAAAATGATATCAGTACTGGAAGCACGCCCGAAAAGACGCACAGGTGGCCGGAGTACAGTGTTACAGTAACGTTGACCTTTGAGTATACCGTGTTCAAAGGTTTGAAGCCCATGTAACATATGCCTCCCCACACCATAACAGATGAACCATCAAAACGATCATGTTTTTGGCAAGGTTCAGGGGTGCGTTACGCATCCTCAAATATTAAGAGATGGAAACACGCAATGCATTCAAGAACATTGTTGAACATAATCTCTTGGAACGGGAGGATATTTGGCCTTCCCGCTCCCCCCCCCCCCCCCCCCGACTGAAACCCCACCGAACACGTGTAGTATGAGGCTTACTGCATCACGTCCACCTGCGCCGAAGACCATCCAACAGCTGTCCCCCGCGCTGGTGGAGGCAGGCAACGCGCTACCATAAGAACTCTTTACCAACCTTGTGGCCAACATGGGAGCACGTTGCAGAGAAAGCACTGTCGTCCTTGGTGGTCATGGATCCTGTTAAGAAACACATCCCGCCTATTGAAAGGTCCAGGGGAGCGTCTTAAATCGCGATGACTTCGTTGTAATCATTTTCTTTGAATTAAAGTGTCATTTCTCTTCGTCGCACTTCATACGTCTTTCAATTAAGTTCTATACGATACTGTTGCAGTTTCATCGAGCTGTGTTACTTGGCAGTGTGGCATAATGCGAAAGTTGCTTTCGTCCTGAAGTTCTGCTCACCAGTGTAGAGCACCGACCGCTCACCTCCAGGCTGGACAAAACCCCATCCCTCCTCTGATGCCTCTAACAGTGTTTGCGAACAGCACAAGCCCAAAGACGAGGAGAGAAATGATATGTTACAATATATTGTAACTTCCCAGCAGTTCACTTCCGTAACCTCGGAATAAAAATCTGACTAACCTCTCAATAAAATTGTGGCTCACATATAACCTTTCAATAATTAACTGACCGTGAATTTAAACTGGTAAATTTTGGACGCCAGCAGTGCTGCGTTGTGGCCCTGAAAGATCA
This sequence comes from Schistocerca gregaria, assembly GCF_023897955.1. Lineage (NCBI taxonomy): Eukaryota > Metazoa > Arthropoda > Insecta > Orthoptera > Acrididae > Schistocerca > Schistocerca gregaria. The sequence goes on from NC_064920.1 coordinate 946,765,656, forward strand.
TTCTGAACAAACTGAAAATTCTTACCTCAATGAAGTCGCCGGATAACGCGTGTATGTCCGCTCCTATAAGAAATATTTCTGGCACAGCCCAGTACAATCCTGGCCACTAAATTTTTTATGTATAAAAAAACCTGATTTTTCTTTACGGTAATAGGGATGGCCATGGATAGGAGAATTAGTAAAATCTTTAAATTCAAATGAATGATTGACAAAATTTATCTTATAAGAAAGATTATTATTAAAAGATTTTTAAAAACATTTACAACAGTACAAAATCATTTGTTACAAATTACATATGCGCGCGGCTGCTTCTACCATATACTACATCGCTCTCCACGACCGACCGATTGCCAGCTGCTACTCCTATCGGACTGCTCTGTGGTCTGCGATTTTATTGTAGCTTACATACCGCAGGCAGCGCGTGAGCATTCAATCGAAGTTACAGCTGCTCGAGTGCGCTACCAATAAATTCCTTACTCATGGACCTCTTACAAAATGACTTAATTTGTCCGAACTCTCAAGGAACGTTTGATGAGAGCTCATTACATTGCACCACTGTCCTGCTGTTACTCGCATCTTATATTCATAGATTTTCGACCACCATTAGTTCTTCGTTTGTACGACATCGATGAAGTAAGTTGATAAAGTGAGAGAACGCAAGCAGTAGGTGCAACGTGACGACAACTTGGTCACCGAGACGAGCCCTGCGATACCTTCAGCTTGGGAACGCCGGCTGATCACGGTGTATGGCAGCAGACGGCAAAACACGGCAAGTGAGCGGCGCGGCCCGCACTCTGCCCCCCCCCCCCCCCCCCCCCCCCCCTCGACAAGCGCCCGGCACACGAACCGCAAAGTTGTGCGGCCCAGCGCAGCACGTAGCGCGACAGTATATACTAATCCGGGCGTTAAGTTCTGGCAGACCGTAAATCGCGCTCCGTGTTTAACCCGAATCTCTCGCGGATTTACGCGCTAATGCGTCTCCATTTGCGGCGCGGACTCGCCGCCTAATGCTTTGCAACTTGGCTCCGGCGGCCGTCTTGGGACCGGCAGCAAGGAGCGCCGAAGAGGGGCCGGCGCTGCGTACAGCGTGGGGCTGGCTCTGGATAAAACTGGAGAATAAACAGGGGCCGCGGCACTTATGTTAAAACCACGCATTGCTTTTCCGTTCAGCCGAAACCCTAGGGAATTTCCCATCAGTATCGACAGCGTCTGGTCTTCGTGATACTTTGAAAAATAGCTTAAAAAATCAACAATGAGAACTTACGAAATGTTTTACTATAATACCAAATTCTCTATGTTTTCATTCCTTAACGTGACGGTTTTAAACTGTTCTTCGCCGTTATCTCCAAGCTTAATGACATCAGAAAAAATTGCTCATAAAAGGTCAGTCCGTTAACATATTAAATGGAATAAAAATATGCGCAACATATCGTATGAAACCGATATTACCTCGGCCTATCATAGAACGCCAAAAGGACTAAATGGAAGGACTGGACCTTAGGGGCCTGCCTCGGTGACCGAGCGGTTCTAGGCGCTTCAGTCCGGAACAGCGCGACTTCTACGGTCGCAAGTACGAATCCTTCCTCGGGCATGGATGTGTGTGAAGTCCTTAGGTTAGTTAGGTTTAAGTAGTTCTAAGTCTAGTGGACCTCAGAGATTAAGTCCCATAGCGCTCAGAACCATTTTTTTGGACCTTAGGGCAGGGGAGCATTCACCTTTTATTGTTCACAATATTTATTATAGTCAACCAAGAAATGGTTCAAATGGCTCTGAGCTCTGGGACTTAACATCTGTGGCCATCAGTCCTCTAGACTTAGAACTACTTAAACCTAACTAACCTAAGGACATCACACACATCCATGCCCGAGGCACGATTCGACCATGCGACCGTAGCAGCAGCGCGGTTCCGGACTGAAGCGCCTAGAACCGCTCGGCCACAACAGCCGGTAATCAGCACAAATAACAGTTGTCATAAACTTCAAGTGAGAGAACATTTATTTGTATGTGAAACCCATCAGCTGTCTTTCAGTACCAAAGAAAGTGTAACAACTTTTCAAATGGAAACGTAATACCTTTTCATGAGAAACAGAATAAACTGAACGCCTAAAAGGATACCGTAAGTTCACTTACAGACAGTTTTAAAACCTTACCCAAATATATTCGTTTTAAAAAGGAAGGGCAACTTTATACATGAAATGTTTAATAGCTATATTTTGTATTAACAAAATAGTCAAGAAATAATATTTATAATAATAAAGTCGCAGTCAGAGAACGCTTATACATGAAGCCTATCAGTTGGTTTTAGCTACCAATGAATGTACAACAACCTTTCAAATGAGAAAGGTAATACCTTTTTACAGAAAACAGAAAACACTGCACGTCCAAAGGGCTATTGTGAGTTCGCTTACAGACAGTTTTAAGGCCTTGCCCAAATATATTCGTTTAAAACAGACAGTAACGTTACATACGGACTCCCAACTAGAGAGGCAATAATATGCATCAGGCACTTCTGTTACAAATAGTTCCCTGCTCACGGCATCAGCCAAGTGCGGACATGAACGTCCCTGTGGAGCGGCCGACACGGGCCACACTGGGCTGTGCCGCTCGGGACCGATTTATCGGCCCTACCGGGGGTGCGAAGTACAGTAGGTGTGTCCGACTTCACTTCACGGGTTCCCCTCCCCCCAAACTCAGAGGGCTGTCATTGTCTATATGTTGTAAAACTGAGTGTTTAGTTTGTGTATTGTGCACCTTGGACTGTATGATGTACCAAAGTACGCTAACTCCGTGAGGCACTTGTGCGGAGGTCGTAACGTTGTCTAGGAAATCATCCTGACCGTCGCCTGAAGTGTGTAAGCGTAGTCATATCGCTACGTGCAACTCCTATCGATGATCCGTTTTCCTGGAAGCGCAAATGTAATTGTTGAAGGAACTAGATACGGTTAAAAAGTGGGTGTGCTCGTCCTGAACGTGTTCATGAGTTGTGTGTGACTCATCAGCTGTCAAGTAGCTTCCAAACGGTTGAGAAAATAGGAGCACGTGGGTGAGTGTGTCTTGGGAAAGCCAGGTACTTGGGCATTACAGGAGCCGGCCGGCAACATTTACTACAGGTGTAGCCGCTTAGATGTGAAACATTACAGACGCTGGCCAACATTATATAATAGAGCGTGCAAACTCGCGTATTGTCTGTGCAAAAGCACAGGCCTGCTGCAGCATCCAAACTGCTGTCGAGATTGTACTACTATAGTAACTGAAGATCCATGTAATTTGCCAGCTGAAGATGGGTGCAAACCCGAAATGCATATTGGCCTAAATAAAAAACGCATTAAAAAGTGGCTGGTTGCCGTATTTTTTCAGTGAAATATCATTATCCACGGCCACGGAGCTCAACAGTCCAAATAAAATGGACAAATTGTTAATGATAGTTTAACTGATACGACTGTTATTTAACTTCTTTTCATGAGCTATTGCAGACATACTCAGCCACTTCTTTCTTTTTTCAGTGTGGAGCTATTTACTGCAGATACGAAGCATAAGTTAAGTGTTGCGGAAGAGGAGGAAAACAGAAGAAAACGGGGATTCTAATATTTTAAATCAGGTATAATCGCGACTGTTGTGGATGTCAATTGAAAAGCATAAACAATAGGAACCAGACGCTTTCGCCACATCTACATCTACATAGATACTCTGCTAATCACATTTAATAAACCTGGCAGAGGGTTCATCGAATCACATTCACAATTCTCTATTATTCCAATCTCCTATAGCGCGCGGAAAAAACGAACACCTGTATCTTTCCGGACTAGCTCTGATTTCCCTTATTTTATCACGGTGATGGTTTCTCCCGATGTATGTCGTTGTCAACACAATATTTTCGCATTCTGAGGAGGAAGTTGGTAATTGGAATTTCGTGAAAAGTTTCCGCCGCAACGAAAAACGTCTTTGTTTTAATGATTTCCACCCCAACTGCTGTATCATTTCAGTGACACTCTGCCCCCTATTTCTCGATAATACAAAACGTGCTGCCATTCTTTGAACTTTTTCCATGTACTCCGTCAATGCTATCTGCTAAGCATCCCACACCGTGCAGCAGTATTCTAAATGAGGATGGATAAGCGTAGTGTAAGTGGTCTCCTTAGTAGATTTCTTACATTTTCTAAGTGTCCTGCCAATAAAACGCATTCTTTGGTTTGCCTTCCTCACAGCATTTCTATGTTTTCTTTCCAGTTTAAGTTGTTCATAATTGTAATTCCTAGGTATTTAGTTGAATTTACTGATTTACTGCGTAACCGAAGTTTAACGGATTCCTTTTAGCACCCATGTGGATGATCTCACACTTTTAATTATTTAGGGTCAACTGCCAATTTTCGTAACATACAGATATCTTTTCTAAATCGTTTTGTAAACGCTCCACTTGCATTTCGCAGGATTATAACTGCATTATGAGGCGTATTTATTTCAACCAAGATGATGTAAACAGTTTATATACACGATATTGTCTGGATAACCTGCGGTGCGAACTGACCGCTCATCGCTTATTAATCTTCACTATTATCATCACACTAACGGCAACGCACCAGCAACTGTGAGTACTAACATACGATGGGTGTGGCTTCTCACGACGTCACGTTGTTACCTAGAATTATCATAGGAAGCCTGAAACATAAATAGGAGACAATGGGAACAATAGTAGCCTGAAATATAAACTGGAGAGAGTCTTAAAGTGGATCAATTTGGGTTCAAAACTTGTGAGGGTGCCCATGAAGCAATTTTAACTTTGAGAGGTTACTGAAATGCGTTTATGGCATTTGTGAACCTAAATGAAACTTAATTTAGAAGAAGCAATGAACGAAGTTGAAAATTTCAGAATTGAATATGTGGTTGGTATGCTATGCTCTGTCACATTCTACTATATGAACATTTATACTACATTAAACTCTGTCCGAACAGGCCTCGGAAAGCCCAACGTTATCGACAGATCTCCGTGTCATCCTCAGCCGATAGGCCTCACTGGATGCAGATATGAAGGGGCTCGTGAGCAGCACACAGCTGTCCCAGGCCGCTGTCAGTTTTCGTGAGCTGGAGCCGACACTTCTGACTCAAGTAGCTCGTAAACTCACCTCACAAGGGATGAATGCACAGCGCTTGCCAACAGGGCTCGGCGGACTCGGACGGTGTTAGACAAGCCCGACGGCGCGTACCTTCGGTGATCTGAGGGGAACATTTATACACATTATACAAAATTGGAAATACAGCACAAGCTAAATTCCATAATTACTGTGACAAAATTTGTATAGGACTATTGTTAACGTGCGGCATATTCCAGTACCTGAGAAAACTGCAAAACAAAAAAGTGGTGGCGGTTGCGTCTGCCATGATTCGTTGCGCTATTGTTTCTGTCAGCGGTGGTGCGTCACGTGAGCGCCTGGCGACAGTTATAAAACGTCTACAGCACTCTCTACAGGCACCAGTGTACTCTTTTACGGAGATAACTAAAGTTTTACCCGGTTAGATTAGTAGTTACATAAAGACAGAACGACTAGCGGAGGGTACGGAGCGTTGGAGAACGATACCAAATCTAACGACTGATTGATATAGAAGCCAGTTGTGAGCATGCGAGGCACACCAGCGACCGTGTTGCGAAAGGGTGGCGGACGGCAGAAGGCACAAGCCAGTAGTCAGTGTTCCAGCCGGCCGGAAGGCCGCGCCGGCCCCCGCTGCGAGGGACAAAGCTGGGCCGGAATGTGCGCGCCAGCCGCAGTCTTTGTCAGCTGTCGCTGCCGCCTGCTAACGGTCCCGTCTCCGGTGACAGACGCCACGCCCACGCAGCGGGACCTCGGCACCCCGGCACGCCACAGCTTAACCACGTGACGCTGTCGCTGCTACCGACTCACAAGGGCGGCTTGCACACCACTCGTGTCGCAGCGATTTCCGTACTAATTGCTCCAACAGGGTACGTCCCGTTGTTACGTGGCGAATTTCAAGCAATATTGCATAAAAGACTACACTTTATGTTGTTCAAACAATCGTCCTGCGATATATTATTCGAATACATCTACAACGGCTTTACGATGTCAGATGTCAGAGAGTCACAGCTTGCCCCAACATGCAAGGTATGTCCTCGAAACTTCAACGAAAGCCCGTACCGAGCTACTGAGCATCTCTCTTGCAGAGTCGTCCACGGGAGTCTATCTATCATCTCCGTACCGCTTTCACGATTACTAAATGATCCTGTAACGAAGCGCTCTGCTTTCCGTTGGATCTTCTCTATCTCTTCCATCAACCCTATCTGGTACTGATCTCACACCGGTGAGCAGTATTCAAGCAGTGGGCGAACAAGTGTGCTGTAACCTACTTCCTTTGTCTTCGGACTGCACTTCCTTATGATTCTTCCAATGAATCTCTGCCTGGTATCTGCTTTACCGACGATTAATTTTGTATAGTCGTTCCATTTTAGATCACTTCTAATGCCTGCTCCCAGATAATTTATGGAATTAACTGCTTCCAGTTGGTGACCTGCTACATTGTAGCTAAATGATAAAGGATCTTTCTTTCTACGTATTCTCAGCACATGACACTTGGCTACACTGAGATTCAATTGCCATACCCTGAACCATGCGTCAATTCGTTGCACATCCCCCTGCATTTCAGTACAATTTTCCATTGTTACAGCCTCTCGATATACTCAGTATATGCGAGTGTACAGGTGGACTTTCTCATTCATGTTAGAACCCGACTTCTTGATATTTATTAACATGGTTTTGATAATTTTTATGTAATTTGCATCATATTAAGTCCTTAGAAAGTTTTCTCTGACAGACCTCGAGGCAATTCATGCATCTTTTTCTCTTTCATTGTATTTATGGTGCTTCATCAGTTTGTGAATTCGAAGGTAATAAATTCTAGCTTTCAGTTTCTGTTGTCTCCTGAAGGACAATGTCATAGAAAGCAGCACCCATCTACATCTACATCTACATCACACTCAGCAACGGAGGGCGGAGGGTGCTTCTGGTACCACTAACTGATCTGCCCCCTTCCTCGTTCCACTTGCGAAGGACACTTTGGAAGAATGATTGTTGGTAAGTGTCTGGTTCTTTTAGTATTTTATTGTTATTCTTAATTAATTCGAATGTATACGTGACATGGCGAAAGCGGGTCTTATGGCACGCTATATTCAGGAGAGCGGGATATGAACAGAGGCAGTAATGGATTGTGACCCCCCTCCCCCGCCCCCTCCCCTCCCACGAAACCATAGTCGAACACTCAAGATTTCCTGCCTGACCTGGTCTCCTGGATGCCAGTTTCCCGGCAACCGCCGGATTGTTGTGGGGAAACCGACCAAGGAAAACCTCTGCGTCTCGTCAACAACAAAGGGCAGAGGCTGGACTGAGAAAAAAGTTTCCGTGTGTCAGCACTACTGCGTTCACTGTAGGGTATTGTATTTACGGCAATATCAGTAATGGGAAAAACAAGTTGTTACTGTGTTTTTCACAATTTTTTTGTAGTCATGAATCTTGTGACTGTTTGATGTGGCACCCCACCAAATCCTCTCCTGTGTCATCCTCATCATCTCAGTGTAGCACTATCAAAATGCATCCTCAATTATTTGCTGGATGGATTCCAATCTCTGCCTTCCTCTAGAGTTTCTACCCTCTATAGCTCCTTCTAGTACAGTGAAAATTATTCCCTGATGTCTTAACGGACGTCAGTCATATGATCCTGTCCCTTCGTCTTTTTCACACATTCCTTTCCTTTCTTTTTCGATTGCCGGTCGCTGTGGCCGAGCTGTTCTAGGAGCTTTAGTCCGGAACCGCGCTGCTGCTACAGTCGCAGGTTCGAATTCTACCTCGGGCATGGATGTGTGTGATGTCCTTAGGTTAGTTAGGTCTAGGGGACTGATGACCTCAGATGTTAAGTCCTATAGTGCTTAGAGCCATTTGAACCACTTCGATTCTGCGCAACTTCCTCATTCCCTACCGTGTGAGTTCACCTAATTTTCAACATTTGTCTGAAGCACCACATCTCAAGTGCTTCGCTTCTCCTGTGTTCCGGTTTTCCCAAAACCAATGTTTCACTAGCGCACAATACTGTGCCTCAGCCGCACATTGTCAGAAATTTCTTCCTCAATTTAAGGCCTATGTTTGATACTAGTAGACTTCGTTTTCTTAGGAATATCTTTTTTGCCAGTGCTACACTGATTTTGATGTCCTCCTTGCTCCGTCTATCACTGATTATTTTACTGCCTAGGTAGTAGAATTCCTTAACTCCAGTAGCTTCCTCACCATAAATCTTGATGTTCAGTTTCTCGCTGTTCGCATTCTTGCTATTTCTCACTACTTTCGTCGTTCTTCGGTGTACTTTCAGTCCATATTAGGCTTCATTCCTTTCAGCATATCATCTAATTCTTCTTGACTTTCACTTACAATAGCAATGTCATCAGTGAATCGTATCATTGGCAACTTTTCACGTTGAATTTCATTCTACTCCTGAATCTTTCTTTTCTTTATACCATTAATTCTCCCAGGTATGGACTGAACAGTATGGACGGAAGATTACATCCCTGTACTACACGTTTTATAATCTGAGCGCTTCGTTGACGGTCTTACAGGCATTATTCCCTCTTGTAGTGTCTGGCATTGCAGTTTGCTGATAATTTCTGTAAACCTCTCGTGCGGACTAAACGATCTTTTGACGAAACATGTTGCTCTTTGTTGGATCTTGTTTGTCTCTTCTTTCAGTCCTACCTTCAATCTCAGCACCGTTGTCCATAGCGCTACGGATCTCATGGAGGAACAGAGCAAGCTGTATTCAGCAAGATCTGTGTTTGCAGAATCCTTTTTGACTTTTCTAGAGGACATTTTCATTCTCTAAAAACGTCGTAGCTCTTGAGCATAAAACATTTTTCATAATCCTACAACAGATTCTCTTCAACAATCCGTAACGAAAACTGAAGCGTCTTGCGCTTTTTTCCAGTCTCTTGGCACCCTTCTTTGCTCCAGCGAACTACGATAAACTGCTGCTAGAAGTATCAAGTTCTTTCATGTAATCTTTGTAGAATCTTGCAGGGTATCTCACCTGGTCCTGCTGTCACTCCACTGCTTTTCTATTCCGCGATCGGTTTTCCCAATATCTGTCATTTCCACGTTCGTACTTTGAGTGAAAATGGGGGAGGGATGGTGGGCGGGAGGCCTGCTGCGATCTTCCACGGTGAAACAATTTCGGAAGACCGAATGCAATGTTTTAGCCTTCTCTCCGTTATCCTCCGTTTCGGTGTCAGTATGGTCACTGAGTGAATTTGGAACCGCTTATTGATTTTACGGAAGACTAAATCCTCTTAGAGTTTGTACTCAGGTCGGTAGATAGAATTTCACTTTCAAAGTCATTGAACGTTTCTCTCATTGCTCTCCTAACGCTCACTGCCGCTTTGTTCAGCTTTCGTTTGTCAGCTCTATATTGACTTTTCTTGAATGTGTGATGAAGCTCTCTTTGTTTACATACCAGTTTTCTAACACGGCTATTTAACGACGGTATGTCTTTTCCGTGTCTTAAGGCTCTACTCGGGCGTATTGAAAGATGGTCTTTCTTTGTGCTCCACATCTTCGTCCTGAACTCGGAATATTTGATGCTGACTATTTGGTGTTGACTATTCAGATACCCTGCAGTATGTATTCTGTCACTCTTGCTACGTAAAAATATTTTCCTACCTTTCTTAACATTCCTTGTAAGACCTGTAGTCATAGTTACCATAACGGCCTTATGATCACCGTAACCTTCCTCTGCGGTAACTAATTCGCAAAGTTCAGGTCTGTTTACTGCTACGAGGTCTAAGACGTTATTTTCAAACGTTTTTTGGAAGAGCTCCTACATATTTCATCAACCCCAGTTTGATGGCGGAAGCAGTATTTCCTATGGTCCACAAAAGGTTTATGCAAATTGGTTTTAGTCTCAGGCAAAAAATGTCTCTGATTAGCCCAAATCTTTATATTCCAGTGATATTAAGTTGTTCCGTAATTGCACTCACATAAAAAGTTGGGCGTTTTCATGTACCAGCTACATTTCCTAGCAAATTTTTTATAATAAAAAAGTCAAGTTCATTCCATATGATAAAACTCTACGTGACAGAAGAAAACGAAGAACATTACTCAAATCAGCATAAAATATTTATACAGGGTGTTACAAAAAGTTACGGCCAAACGTTCAGGAAACATTCCTCACACACAAATAAAGAACAGATGTTATGTGGACATGTGTACTGAAACGCTCAGTTTCCATGTTAGAGCTCATTTTAGTTTGTTCTTCCACCTACGCTCAATGGAGTACGTTATCATGATTTCATACGGGATACTCTACCTGTCCTGCTAGAACATGTGCCTTTACAAGTACGACACATGTGGTTCATGCACGATGGAACTCCTGCACATTTCAGTCGAAGTGTTCGTACGCTTCTCAACAACAGATTCGGTGAACGATGGATTGGTAGAGGCGGACCAATTCCATGTCCTCCACGCTCTCCTGACCTCAACCCTCTTGACTTTCATTTATGGGGGCTTTTGAAAGCTCTTGTATACACAACCCCGGTACCAAATGTAGAGACTCTTCGTGCTCGTATTGTGGACGGCTGTGATACAATACGCCATTCTCCAGGGCTGCATCAGCGCATCAGGGTTTCCATGCGACGGAGGGTGGATGCATGTATCCTCGCTAACGGAGGACATTTTGAACATTTCCTGTAACAAAGTGTTTGAAGTCACGCTGGCATGTTCTGTTGCTGTGTGTTTCCACTCCATGATTAATGTGATTTGAAGAGAAGCAATAAAATGAGCTCTAACATGGAAAGTAAACGTTTCCGTACACATGTCCACATGACATATTTTCTTTCTTTGTGTGTGAGGAATATTTCCTGAAAGTTTGGCCGTACCTTTTTGTAACACCCTGTATAAGAAAACAGATTTGTTATCGATAATTTGGCGTTATGGAGACTTGTGTTGTCACCAAACGCGTGGTGAAAAATGAGTTACAATCAGCAAAGGAAACGTCTAGATGAAGTTATAGAATGGAACAATGAGGATGATTCGCTGATTTTGCATTTTCAGGATCTATTAATTTGGAGTGAGATTTTGACCGTGTGTCAATAAAATCCCAATAAGCAGCCCTTGGGGAACAAGACACTAACTGTCACGAGGTGTGGAATAGTCACAGGAAGGTTTACCAACGACCCATTAATAGTATTTATCAAACGCAGTATACTACACAATTCTTGTCACTGCGTATTTTTATGCTGACATCACATTATTAGCCATAGAAGCTTCGTCACAAAATTAAAAATTTAGCATGCAGTGAACATCATTACACCATAAATGTTGACCCCTTAAGAAAACGAAGTATACGCATTAATATATTACATTAAAGGTGGCCACGGTCCTATAAAGTTACAAACTTCAAGTGGCTCTAAGCACTATGGCACTTTATATCTGAGGTCATCAGTCCCCAAGACTTAGAACTACTTAAACCTAACTAACCTAAGGACATCACACACACATCCATGTCCGAGGCAGGATTCGAACCTGCGACCGTAGCAGCACCGGGGTTCCGGACTGAAGCGTCTAGAACTGCTCTTCCACAATGAAGACTGACATAAGTCTAACCCTACACTGAGGTAACAAAAGTCATAGGCCAGCAATATGCACATATACAGATGGCGGTAGTACAGCGTACACACGGTATAAAAAGACATCATTGGTGGAACTGTCATTTGTATTCAGGTGAGCCAAGTGAAAAGGCCGCGAGACGGAAATTAATACAATTTACATGTGGAGTGGCAGTTGGAGCTAGACGCATGGGGTATTCTGTTTCGTAAATCTGTAGGGAATTCAGTATTTTGAGGTTCAAAATGTCAAGAGAGTGCCGAGAATTACAAAGATGAGGAACTGCCTCTCACCACATACAACGCAGTGGCCGATGGCCTCCACTTAACGACTGAGAACAATGCCTTTTGCGTAAACTTATCAGTGCTAACAGAGAAGCAACACTGCGTGAAATAACTGCAGAAATCAACGTGGCATCTAGGACGAACGTATCCGTTAGGCATGGTGTTAGGAAGAATTCCTCTAATAGCTAGTAAAATTGTTGTTTATTGGATCACAACCGGTTTCGTGGGCTAAACCACTTCATCAGGTGCAACAACCATAAGAGTTCATAGGCATATCCATCGCTCCTAGTCAAAACTTACTGTTCGATGAATATAGTCAATACTATGGCGAGCGACAGGTAACTAAGACGTGCACCACTCGTTAAGGCAAATTGCTGACAGATGAGACTTGCACTTACAGAGCCATGGTTTAAAGTTTGCCTGCATCAATGCGACGGCAGGGCAACCTGGAGTTGGGCAAAGTAAAAGCGGGCGACATAGCACAGTTAAGCGGGTATTAAACGGCGATCCGCCGCGAACGGTACTGGTCTAGCACGACAGCCATATAGCGCTAGAACGGATGAAACTACAAAAATTAGCAGACACGTTATCCGCGCGCCAGGATAGAGAGCAATTCTAAACTGCCGTCAATTCGCGTATGCGCACTAGGCAGCGATAACTCGTGCATGCGCAGAAGGTTCAAATGTTCAAATCTGTGTGAAATCTTATGGGACTTAGCTGCTAAGGGTATCAGTCTCTAAGCTTACACACTACTTAACCTAAATTATCCTAAGGACAAACACACACACCCATGCCCGAGGGAGGGCTCGAACCAGCCTCACAGTCCATGACAGCAGCGCCTCAGACCGCTCGGCTAATCCCGGACGGCTGCGCAGAAGGGGCTACCGCAGTGTTTCCTGCCTGTTATTTGCTTACTGCTCCATGGCTAGTAGCTCGTTTCAGGTTTTCATGTTGGGGATTTTCCGCGATTTTTTCTGTAAGTAGGTTTTCATAAATGCAGAGAAAAACCTTTCTTTTATACTAGCTGTTTGTGAAAGTATTATTTCTATTAATTATTTCGTATCCTAGAAATGAAATGGAGCGAAGAGTCGTTAAGCGTCTTAAGTCAGGCATACAGCGAGGAACGGTGTACATGTTACTAGCTGTATCATAATACGATACGTCGGCAATCGTTTCTCTGAGAAATATGCATATAGCGCCACACAATGATTTTCGATTTGTATCGTAATGCCTTGGCTTACAAAAGTTCATGTTTGTTTTGACTGCATTTTTGTTTATTTCAGAGTGCCAGAAAAGAGAAACTGGTAGTGATTGGCGACAAAGTCCGTGCAGTTTCGTCCAGTGCGATGGACGAGGACTGAAAAACTCTGAGTAGCACTTGTATATAGTATATTCAAAACTTGGAAAAATAACACAAGTTCACGGTTAAGTATTGGTCCTTTCAAGTGCTGCAAATTGTAGTGCATGCATCCACAAAAACTTTTGAAACGGTGGTCTTTGGTATTCTGCGGCTAAAAGTCAGTCTCTTAAAAGATTCCCCATTCGCCAGGAAACGTAATGTTACAACCAGCTAGCAACATTGAAGGGCGTTTACCAGTATTTTATCAGTGATCTTTACTGGTATGATCGCAAAACGTATAAACATATAATTCTTACCTTCTGGAAGCTGAGATAGCCTGCGTCACACTTTCTGATTCCATCTTCTATCATAGGCAGTAGCTTCTCGAAACAGGCCTTGTCCATACTAACAAAGTTCCGAAATTCTTATGGATCTCCGCGTCTCAGTTCTTTCATTAGCGTCTCTTCTTTTCAGCCAGTGTCGAACCCAACAACGCCTCACTTTTCGTTTTCGTCGCCGTTCTGCCCTAATCCGAAGATTTGCTGTCACTGTCAGGGCAATAGATCCAAATACAAGTGGGTAACCTACGTGCAATATGCTGTATAAACGTAAATTTCGGTAAACATAGACCCGTGTAACCAAGTGTCGTAATACAAAACTGTGACGTCGCAGTTCATCAATAGACAGAGTTCTCCTTATACGCTACAGAAAAACCACATAACATGGAATGAGGTTATCGTGGACATCAATGGCACAATGTCAGATACCGTATACCTCATACAGTTGACCCATCGTCGAGGCAGCTCACGTTTATCTAATGCTCTCACACTGAAAAATGAAATTTTTGGCACGTTCTTGGAGTTGTGGAAATAGCCAGAGCCTCAGTGTATCCAGGTAGTCATTCCTGTAACAACCTCTCCCACAAAAAAGAACGAACCATAAATCCTTCCTCAAGAATAAATACAAATCACATAATGTTCCTATGGTACGTCGCTGGAGTGTTGCCCATATTCTTACATCGCGGCGATTAACTTTTGTCCTTAGTTGGAAGTTAGCCTCATCACTGAATAAATCTGAATGAAAATTATCTTTTACGCCTATCTCCAGGATGCTGTCACAAACTCTAGCCGTTGTTTACCACCGCCATGGAATATTTATAGCAACCGAACTTCTCTGATACCGTGAGCAGACATTTGTGAACTACGTGTAAACCACCGCTGATTATGCTCATGTCTTGACGAGCATAGAGGGCGATCTATGGATTTCCGCTTACAGAAACTACTAACTTTTTGGAACTCCTGGTGGCCTCGCCGAAAGCTTTGAGCTGTGGGTGCGTGGTGCCTATTCTCTATGTAAAACATGTTGCACACTTATCACTCGAACGGAACGGATAGTGTAATGAAAATAGGACATAAGGTGAACATCATCAAACGTAAAGCAAGGACAATGTAATGTAAAATAACTGTATAAGGCGACTGTGATGGAATTAGATTAGGAAATGAAACGCAAAAAATGGTAGATGCATTATGCTGTTTTGGTAGCGTGGCAACTGATGACGACAGACCTAGAGAGGATGTAGCTTATTTAACTGCTAATATAATTCTTCTCGATATCCATTGTTTTGTTTTTTGTTGAGGATCTGTGGTCAGGGAACCTTTCATCTATAAAACTTGGGGCGCGTTAGTTTGCTCGTTTGAGACCTGTATCGGGAAACACTTTGTGATCTTCTCTTATGTTGCTTGTGGTGAAAACAGATGTATAATGGCTGTTTTGATGACTGAAACGAAATCCTTCAATCCTGATGTTTAACACGATTAGCCAGTACCGCCACAACACACGGGGTGATTCAGCTGTCTCAATGGGTTTTGTACAACCCGTGACGCCTTAAAATACCATACGCAATACTTTCATAGTCTCTTGGCCGCTATGCGAAAACTACTAGTCCAACAGAAAAAAAGAACAGGATCTTTTTGTAGGAAATATAATGTAGCAAAATTTTTCACTGAGATACATTTTTGCTAGAGGCTGTAGTTCTCGAATTATTCAAGAAAAACATACCAACATGACTGTTAAATGCGTTTTTCTTGAATATCTCGAAAACAATGGCCTCCAGCTGAATCGTATCCTGGTAAATTTCCTACAAAAGGGTCCTGCTTATTTCGTCTGTATGAATAATACTTTGCACATAACGTGTGAGAGAATATGAAAATCTTGCGTGTGGTTTTTGAAGACATTGTAGATTGCATAAAACCTATAGCTAAGGGCAGCTGAACCTTCCTGTACATATCAGGTAACATGTCCTGTGAATACTTATGTGCCTTTACAGGATACTTCTGGATCCTCATGCCTTTGCTCATTCCTGATTACTCCGCATTTTAGAAGCTCACCCGCACGGCAAGAGGTTTATCGAATAACTAATGAGGAGCATGTGAATCGAAATTTGATTAAAAGAAGGGATCTGTCGAAAGGATATGCCTCAAGCGTCACGGAATTTGGTAATGGAAGGTAACAACTGTTGATTTACGGTAATCAAGGTGAAAAGGATGTAGGTTGCAGTAGTTACGCGGTAAAGAGTCTAGCACAGGGTAGAGCGGCATAGAGGGCTGTATCAGACCAGAAGACCACAGCAACAACAACAACAGGTGTTACAAGTGCGTCATCGTTAAGGCAACAGCAGCGGCCAGGTCGTTCCCGGTCGGGAGCGCTTCTCTGGGTGTGCGCTGGCACTTGCGAGACGACGGTAGCTGCGCTGCGCGGGGTGCGAGGCGGCGAAGCTGCCTGCTCAATCCCGGCAGTTTTATGTTGCCAGGGGAGGCGAGACGAGCCCGCAACAAATTAACACCGCCTCGCCCGCCCCCCTCCTGTTACACGGCGCCATTCGATTAGCACCGGCCGCACGCCCCTGTTTGGATGCCCCCGCACGCTGCCGGACAACAAACAGGAAGCCGTTGCAGTTACGTGTTCGTGCTATCTCTTTCGTTGCCTTCTACAATTTCAGTGAGTGTATCTAGTTCATCTTGAAATTTCTGAACGCAATACTGCCCTACAGACAACGTGTGACTTCTCTTCACAACACGTGCATAAGGTAAGGTGTCTTCGAGATCATGAAAACGAAATATTGCGTCATGGCTACATGTGTGGTCTAAACAGTGCCGAGGCGACGGAGAAGCAGGCAAAGACATCGCGCACCAGTACGAATCAGTTTAGTGCGCCTGCGAAAATATTTGTACGTTGGTAGCTGGTTATAACTGTGTTTTGTGTGCACAGGGCAGAGCACAGCCACATTTGTATTCGGTACGACTCCACAAACCGGACTGAGAGACGAAAGTCGTAGATCCTGAATGACAACTGCTCCTTAAATTATTATGGGGAGATACGCGATCTTTTGATTTAAAACGTGTAGATAAAAATAGCGTCAAGATTGCCATTTTTTATTGGTAATCGGTCTCGCCTCGGTAACCAGCCATCCCAGATCGATCTAAAATGTTGTACCGTGTGCGACAGTCATTACACACCGTCGTATTGTTAAAGCTAAGCCACCCTAAAACGAAAAATTGCAGTTGTTTATGTAAATTGACAACGTTAATCACTAATCAAATACGTCAATTTACATAACCAACTACAATTTCTCGTTTTAGGGCGACTTCGCTCGAAGAATACGATGTTTAATGATTGTCATACATTGAACAAATTTTTAGATGATGGCTCGTCAATGAGTCGAAACCATTAATTAATAGAGAAAATTTGGGATGTTGATTGGTTCAAATGGCTCTGAGCACTATGCGACTTAACTTCTGAGGTCATCAGTCGCCTAGAACTTGGAACTAATTAAACCTAACTAACCTAAGGACATCACACACATCCATGCCCGAGTCAGGATTCAAACCTGCGACCGTAACGGTCGCTCGGTTCCAGACTGTAGCGCCTAGAACCGCACGGCCACTCCGGCGGGCTGGGATGTTGAAACAGGATTTTTATCCACATATGCTCCTTAAATTATCGTCGGAACAGAAGAGTGCGCTGATCAATTCTTCTAAGTTGTCTCGCGCATCCTCTTTCTTTTGGTAAAATAGCATATGCTCCTTAAATTATCGTCGGAACAGAAGAGTGCGCTGATCAATTCTTCTAAGTTGTCTCGCGCATCCTCTTTCTTTTGGTAAAATAGCAGCGATTAGATAAAAAGTTAGAAATTTGGTACATATACGGACCACATTAGATAATTTATACAATCAGTCGGTTAACGTTAATTTTAAATAGAATTTATTCCATTAAATTTGAGCAAGAGCGATCTTTTGAAAACAGGGAGTATGAATACGATACAAGTAGGCACTTGTTAAAAGACAATGACCAGTTCTGCTGAATACTTAAGTTAACTTAATAAAATTAAACCATTTATTTATAGAAATTGTCGGGCCAGTTGGTCTAGCGGCGACGCGCTTGCCCGGGAACAGCGAGGTTGCATGATCGAATCACAGTCTGCATTCGAAACCGTAGCGGCAAGGATGTCTTGTTTACTTCCTCGCCGTCCAGTGCGCACGCGGATTTGTTTACATGTTTCAGACGTTTTACCGCGCTTTATTTTCTTGAGAGGATGGATTATGCCCACCGCAACCTGACAATGAAGATCCGCTGTTCAACAGCAGGTTGAAATTCAACGGATCAGGGCGAAGATAATTTTGATAACACGTTGCCAATTTGAGGGAACAATGGTATGTGTGACCAGGCATAAGGAGAATCACCGCCCATACATCATATTATCTGAGAGAAACCGCGTTGTCATAGAACCCTGGTCCAGGCCCTTGACATGCCAGATGATCGCCAACTGACATCCCTGAACGACATCGCAGGCGCCTTTGTGGACCTCTGAAAACAGTTCTATGTGGCAGAGCACCAGGACACCACAGCAGTGGATGATGCCCTCTACTCGGTGCCGGGAACCCTTGACAGGGCAACTGCGGAGATTCTTACAGCGATGAATATACACCATTGATTCGCTAATGCTCTTCACAAGGGAGCGGCAAACAAATCCTCGTGTCCTGACGGCTTTCCGATGGAGATTTATCGAGTATTCCACGACATCGTAGATTCACGTTGGACTGAGATGTATCAAGTACTGATCACCCCTGACCTTCCCCTTCCATTTGAATTCGTAGATGATCTTCTTATCCTGGTCCCCATAGCTGTTGGTCGTCATCAGCCACTGACCATGTTCAGTTGTGACTTCGAGACCTTTAACCAGGTTCTTGCTGCCCACCTTCAGCACGTCCTCCATGGATCAAACATACTTCGGTGTTAAGAGTAATATTCAGATGGAGCTCAATGATTATTCTAGCATCATAAACCTGGCATCGACCTACCACATTCGCCGTGCCTTGGCGGACTTCAACCAAGCGTTTGAGAGAGTGAATCATGAACTTTTAAAGACAATGTTGCAATGGATGGCATTTCAGCACACAATTATGCACATTTACAAACTTTGCATTGCGAAGCCTATAAGATGCCGCGCTATGAATGCTGGTCAATGGCTGTGCAGCTGCCCAGTAGTGAGACAAGAGCGACGTCGCCCCAAGTTGCATTGCTGCCAGATTTATTCAAGATGGATCCAACATGGCGACTATACATGTGGCAATCTCGCAATGAAGTCATGGAAGGGAGTTCAAATACTGGCGGGAAAATTGGTCGACTGGGCTACCTCAACAAACCTAACACCCTTCCCTGCCCCCTACCCCCTACCCTCAAGAAAATGGCTGGAAGTACAGATATTGTCGGGAAAAGGTCACTTGGGTTACCTCCACTAAGTTAAGAAAGTGAAACGTCCCCTTAGAACAATTTATACATGACTGTGCTTAAACTGACACACAATATTTTTAGCGCAACGCAATCTGACTTCCAAAAATCCCTACGAAAGAATGGCCCTGACTAGCATTAACCTATACGTTTCACAAATCACTTACCTCACAAAAATCTTCGTTACTCAAGCTACTGCAATACAGCGAGCGCCACTACTGCCAGCTAAATAAAAGATTCAAACTACTGAAGGCACTAACTACTGATAGGTATAGTTAGCAAATGAAAGATTTTAATAGAGAACAAACGATGTATTTACCTTAGTAGTCATAATATATATATCACTTCATGACACCAATTCTTACAAATTTCAAAACTCCGCCATCTCTCTCCCCACGTCCACCACTGCTGGCGGCTCACCTCCAACTGCGCAACGCTATGCGCTGTTAGCATCCAGTTGCCGCTGCCCGACACTACAATGGCAGACAACAATGCAAACTAAACACAGATTGCGCACAGCACAGCCAGTGATTTTTCATACCGAGCGCTAAGCGGCGTTACCAATAAGAAAACCTAAACAGCCTACCTACAAAAGTAGTGGGAAAATTTTGCGTGGAAAGTAGGTCAATTCGGCTACTTCCACTAACCTAAGACATCTGACACCCATCTCATCCTTGAAACTGGTGGGAAAAGGACTCACTCGGTGCTGGGCTGCAGGGTAGGATTGACATTAGACTTTATTTTGCATGCAGTGTTTGAGTTATCATAGAGAGTAGCTACATTGACTATGTTCACTATGAAGTGCAGAGTCCAACTGACGTACACAGTACCACAACCAGAGAGCGCTGTCGTCCCATGGCGGTCTGGAGAAATATGGTGGGAAAAGGACTGAATTAGCGTCAAGCTGCTGGAGAGGAGGGAGCGTACTTTATTTACTGGAACAGTTTATTTAGGGACGGATTTCACATAGTTTATTTATTATACTGATACAAAACACTCGCCCTGGCCTGCTTGGGGTCACAGTGAATAGCCTACAGACCTGCAAACTACGAGTAAATTACCAAAATAATGCAGTACTCTGATGAACAGACATGATAACAAGTCGTAAATTTTCTTAGTAATGCAGGTATAACAGGGTCACTAATTGTAAAATGTCGAAATAATGCATTGAACAGGCTACATACCTGTAAAATACTCATAAATTACCGAAAGAATGCAATACACTGAAATACAGACACGAAAACAACTTGTAAATTGTCAAAATAATGCATCTGTAACGCTCTGCACACACACACTCACTAACTGCTCGCTTTACACGAATGCGTTCCTCCTGATGGTCCTAATGAGGCACCCCTTCCATCATGTGTTACCTTTCCTGGAAACCGTAACATCATACTTTCAACAAACGTCTCTGAAACGGTAAACGTTATCACTGCTTTGTAGAGGCACCTATGTCCCAGCACAAAAAGAGTCTTGTGTAAGAATGGAGCATTCTGATTGACTCTTACTGAATTTACACGCTAAATTACTGATGCTGCGATTGTGGGAGCACTGTCCGCTTTTTTTTTATCTGCAGATGAGACTTCCAGTGGCCATATAGCACTGACAGTTAAACCTTGCAAAAAAGGTCTACAGATCATGAAATACTGGTAGACACTTCCTTAGTTACACTGTTCTGCCACGGACGACGGAAGCTTGAATATTCTGTGTGGATCTGATCTCAAACCTGGCTATATATGACCACATACCATCTCGATGTAGTAAACACACAATTATTGTCCTACACCATACAAAATCATCACTTCTGCATCCTGCATATAGCAAACGACCACCAGACCCTCATACATATACTGCAGAGACAGACAGGATAAGCACATGGACTGTATGGAGTCCTCCCAGCACTAGATATTTCCCAAGAGGTTGGGAGATCATCCACACCCGACAATCATCTGACCCCAAACACACACTGGCCAGTTGCGTGAGCAGAACAACCTTAGTGAACCGAAGTCATCCTCTTAACTGTTGTACAAAGGCTGGATTGGTACCCCTCGGAACAAAGGCGTTACTGTATATGGTTCAAACCTGCTTGTTTGCTTGCTTTGTACACCCATCTCCAGACTCTGGGATTACAAGAAAAAGAACATACAAATTTTCACATGTTTTGCCAGAATATCATACCATTGTCGCGATACTTCACGATATCAAGAACAGATCAGTATGCTACCGATCGCTTCCACAGTATAGTTCCGAAGATATAAACTGGAAATTATTTCTATAAAAACCTGAAACTTCAGCGAGGTGCAGCATGCTGTAAACCACTGAGTAACTATAAACTTATCCCGTCAGCGAAGATCTTTACGTGAATATTCGAAAAAAATAGAGGAAACTAGTATTTCCACTCGCCAATACCGGTGTCGGTGATATAACAAATTCAGAATCATCCTTGTAAGTTACAAAATCAACTAAGGTGTTTCTCATGTCTAGAGAACCAGTAAACGTGTCTTCCACATGTCTTTCACCTGCTAGACGCACATACCACAATCGATATTCTCTCAACCAAATAATGGTGTGCAATGTGCAGAAGCAGTCAACCACACAATCTACTTGGGAGGGAATAATGGTGCAGCACAAATACACGTCGATATTAAATCTTCTCAAATTTCCTCGGCCAACACACGTGATCATGAAAGCTGTTCAACACATAGTGAGTATTAGTTCCTCTATTCATCTGTCTAGTGGGCGATATGGTTAACTCAGCTACAATCCTGTACTCCAACTTGTCTCTCCAATTGGACAGCTCATGCTCTTAGCTAGAGACATGAATAATTCCCACTACAGGCTACTGCCGCCTCGAACTCCTCGCACACCAGATAGAATCGTCTTAGGAAATGGGCTACATACAATACATATGTTTTTGGATAGGGTCCGCCTTTAGCAAAACACAGTTTTGTTTTCTAATCCAAACATGTTTCACTGCAGTTGCAGCATCCTCAGTGGGCTTTTATTTTCCATCTGTTAAAGATAAAGAACGTTCTTTGTTGTTTTGTATACATGTAGCTATTAGTTTTAAAAAATGTAATTATAGATATTTGAAAGAACACATAAATTATGAAAATCCACCTTTTTACCATATGGTGTGGTTTTTCTGACGTCTTGTGTTTCTACAGTGACCGTTTGTTCCACAGTTTGTCATCTGCAACCACTTATACCTTAAAGTAGATAAATTGTTTAAGCCAAAATTACGATTTGAAGAACTATATTATTATTATGCCTGAAATTATTTAATTCTATGTGTGTGTGTGTGTGTGTGTGTGTGTGTGTGTGTGTGTGTGTGTGTGTCTATTTAAATGGTGTTTCACTTACTCTTTTTTCGTCTTCATCACTGTCAAACACTGAATATTGAGTTGCCACTGCCACTGTCACTGTCACTCAGTGTTTCACTGCTTATTAGCGGTAAAAACAAAACATAGCTGGCAGTGGAACAGCTGGAGGTGTAAAAACAAGATGGCTGACATTGAACCTTTCAGAGGTGACTGAGACTTTTTTTAATTTAGTGTGTGTGTGTGTGTGTGTGTGTGTGTATGTAAAAGTGGGAGACAGAGAGAGAAAGAGAGGGAGAGAGAGAGGGAGAGACAGAGAGATTTCAGGTTTCAGGATTTCTTTTGTGGTGTGTGGGGGAGGGGGGTTAAGATCTCTATAGGTTGGTTTTGTCTGTTATGAGGGCAGAGAACAGAGTGCCATTGCAGAGAGCTGTGTATTCATTTATCATTTGTTTGCCTTCCACTATGGCTTTTTGTATCTGGTAATTTTCTTCGATTATCAGTTTTTGTGAGGGGCTGTTACTGCATTTGAGAATTTTCAAATCCGTATTGATGTTTGTTGGGCTATGTTTCTTGTCCATGAGGTGTTCAGAAAATGTGGAATGACAGCTGTTACTTTTTAATGCTCTTTTGTGTTCTGTATATCTGGTATTAAAGTTTCTGGTTGTCTGTCCTATATAAACTGCTTTGCAATCCTGGCATGTTAATTGGTAAATACCAGATGTGTTGTGTTTGTCTGGGCTTGTGTTGGTTGTCCTTAGTTTTTTCTGTGTTGAGTTGTCTGTCCTGTAGGCTATTTTTATCCCTTGTTTTTTGAGTATGTTGCCTATTCTGTGTACTGTTTTGTTGTTATAGGTGAGAGTGAACCATCTGTTTGTCATGATGGGTGTTTCCAGTTCATGTGTGTTCATTGGTGGGTTCTGTGTGTTTGTAGGTTGAGGCTTTTGTTTTTGTATGTTGGGTGTCCTTTTTAATTTTGCTTTAATTTTGTGGTTTAGTTTATCTATAGTGATTGTGTCATATCCATTCTCCACTGCTATTTGTCTGATTGTCTGCAATTCATTCTTGTAGTTGTTATCAGTGAGTGGGGTTTTGTTTAGTCTGTGTAGCATATATTGGAAGCCGGCTAGTTTGTGTGTAATCGGATGATTAGAGTCTTTGTGAATGGTTGTGCTATTGGTGGTCGCTTTCCTGAATATAGAGAATTGGTGTTGGTTGTTGTGTCTGTATATTGTGAGGTCAAGGAAGTTTAGTCTTTTGTCGTGTTCTGTTTCTATGGTGAATTTTATTTTTGGGTGTATTTTGTTTATATCACTGTGGAGTTGTTGGATGCGACTTGGTGTTTCATCTATAAGGCATATGATGTCATCTACATAACGGTACCAATATATTATCCGGTATTGTTTGGGTCTAAATATTGTTTCAAATATTTTATTTTCAATGTGATTGAGAAAGATGTTGGCTAGGACTCCACTGACTGGTGACCCCATTGGAAGCCCATCATCTTGTGAGTAAAACTGATTGTCAAAGGAGAAGTAGTTTTGTTGTGTGATAAGTTTTAGGATGCTAGCTGTTTCTTTTATGTGGGGTTCGGGAATTTTGGCTTATTCTTCTAATTGTTGTCTGATGATGTTGATGGTTTCAGTGGTGGGGATATTGGTGTACATGGATGTGATGTCAAATGATGTGAGTGTGGCTGTTGTGGGAATGTTGATGTCTTTGATTTGCTGTACCAGCTCTTCAATATTGCGTATGCTTCTGTTATTTGTGTATATGTAATGTTTCTGTATGTATGTGTGAATTTCTCTGGCTAAGTGGTATGTGGGTGCACTTCTGAAATTGACTACAGGGCGTATAGGAATGCCATCCTTGTGGAGCTTTAGTAGGCTGTTCACTGTTGGTGCTTGGGGGTTCTTTTGTTTAAACCATTTTGCTTTCTGATTTGTGAATATGTGTGAGATATTTTTTTGGACTGTTATTGTGTTTTTCTGGTATCTTTGTGTTGGGTCACTGGTTAGCTTTGTTATGTTGTTGTCTTCCAGGAATTTTAAGGTTTTTTGCTTGTATTCATCCTGTTTTATTATTATCATGGTGCTGCCCTTGTCTGATCTTGTGATGAGTGCCTCATTGTTTTTAAGTTTGTCCTTTATTTTTCTAGAGGTTTTTTCTTCTTCAGTTTTTGTTCCTGTCAATATGTTGTTTTTGTTTTCTTTTATTATGTATCTTATTTCTTCTGTGACTAATTCTCTTGTCAGACCTGCATTGAAGGTTTGGTTATTGTTTCTTTCTTGTTGTTTTATGATGTACTCACTTTCTGTGATAAGATTCTCCATTGTCTTGTGTGTGATGTGTGTGTTGACATTGTATTTTGGGCCTTTTTCTAGAAAACTTATTTCTTGGTTGGTTAGTGGTATGTCAGTAAGGTTTACCAGACCTTTGTGGAATGTGTGGTTTGCTTGCTTTCTATTTTTATGTGCAAAAGCTTTGTTTTGTTTTAAAAGAGTGTTTAGTTTTTGTTGTTGTTTATTCCATTTTGATTTTATTTGTGTTTCTGTGTTTTGTTTGACTGTATTCATGATATCGTTGAATATTTCAGACACTTTAATGTGGTTTCCTAGTTCCAGGTGAATTTTGAATAGTTCAACATTGAGTTCTTGCTTTTTTGTATGTAAGTTTCTAATTTCTTGCTTCAGCCACTCAATTTCAGCTTTGTGTTTGGCATGACGAGCTGTAGGTGACATACTGTTTACATCTACATGTGTATGGTTAGGTATTACATTATATGAAAGACAAAGTCTATTGAATTTTATATTTAAAATAGTTTGATGTAACTTTGCTGTAGTGTTCCGGAATTTGTTGTAGACCTGGCTCGGAAATGCTTGGCAAGGCGTCGAAATAATCATCTTGGTATTGAAGCTCTTTTTTCCGTGTTTGCTTTAAAAATACATATGTTTTTGGATAGGGTCCGCCTTTAGCAAAACACAGTTTTGTTTTATAACCCAAACATGTTTCACTGCAGTTGCAGCATCCTCAGTGGGCTTTTATTTTCCATCTGTTAAGGATAAAGAACGTTCTTTGTTGTTTTGTATACATGTAACTATTAGTTTAAAAAAAATGTAATTATAGATATTTGAAAGAACACATAAATTATGAAAATCCATACCTTTTTACCACATGGTGTGGTTTTTCTGACGTCTTGTGTTTGTTTCTACAGTGACCGTTTGTTCCACAGTTTGTCATCTGCAACAACTTATACCTTAAAGTAGATAAATTGTTTAAGCCAAAATTACGATTTGAAGAACTATGTTATTATTATGCCTGAAATTATTTAATACTATGTGTGTGTGTGTGTGTGTGTGTATCTATACTATTCTTATCGATTGACATACCTTTGCAAGTGAAATTTTTTTTCCATTCCCTTTGCTGTCGCAGTATCCCACATCAAATCCATACCTTCCTTACGACTGGACATAGTCATTTTCTTTGCACACGCAGAACACACACACTTGCACACATAAAAAAAAAGTTTTGCATCACCCCAATTCCCAGAACTCTTGAAGATACACATTGACTGTGGACACTGTATCACAGACACAGTCCCTATGACTGTTCAGAGATGTCGCTAAACCCGCCCAAAGATGTAAACAACCATGCATGAGCAGTGCCTATTAGAAGGAGGGGATCCGACAGCCGATCACTTCCAGTCTTGCCACCAGGAAGGAGGTACAGGGTTCGTGTTGGCTGTAGTTCAACAATAGCTGGGCGGTCAATACCGCGGTTCGATCGCGTCCGCATTGTTATTTTTACCAGGAAGAGCTCTCAGCAAGGGAAGTGTCCAGGTGTCTTGCAGTGTGCCCAAGCAATGTTGTTTGGACATGGAGGAGACACAGAGAGACAGGAATTATCGATGACATGCCTCGCTCAGGGCTTGCAAGGCCGCTACCTACGGATTATGGGTTGGAGGTACCTAGACAGCAACGTCACCATGTTGAATAATGCTTTTCGTGCAGCCACATGACATTGTGTTACGACTCAATCTCTGCGCAATTGGAATGATTTGCAAATTCACTACCGAGGTCCATGGTGGGGTCCATGTTTGCTACCACAACACCATGCAGCGCTGTACAGGTGGGCCCAACAACATGCAGAATGGACCCCTCAGGATTGGTATCACGTTCTCTTCATCACTGAGTGTCGCATATGCCTTCAACCAGAGAACTATTGGAGACGTGTTTGGAGGCAATCCAGTCAGGCTGAGCGCCTAAGACACACTCTCCAGCGAGAGCAGCAAGGCGGATGTTCACTGCTGTTTTGGGATGGCATTATGTGTTGCCGACGTACGCTGCTGGTGGTCATGGAAGAAGCCGTAACAGCTGTATGATATGTGAATGCCTTCCTCCGACCGATAGTGGAACCATATTGGCACCGTACTGGCGAGGCATTCGCGTTCGTGGACGATAATTCTCGCCCTTATTGTGCACATCTTGTGAATTCCTTCGGGATAACGACATCGCTCGAGTAGAGTGGCCAGCATGTTTTCCAGACATGAAACCTATCGAACATGCCTGTGATAGGTTGAAAAGGGCTGTTTACGGACGACGTGACCCACCAACCACTCTGAGGGATCTATGCCGAATAGCCGTTGAGGAGTGGGGCAATCTGGAACAACAGTGCCTCGATGGACTTGCAGAAAGAATGCCACGACGAATACAGGCATGCATCAGAGCAAGAGGACGTGCTACTGGGTATTAGAGATTCTGGAGTGTACAGCAATCTGGACGACCACTTCTGAAGGCCTCGCTGTATGATGGTACAACATGCAGTGTGTTGTTTTCATGAGCAATAAAAAGGGCTAAAATAATCATTCTGTTGATATCTATTTCAATTTTCTGTACAGGCTCTGGAATTCTTGGAACCAAGGTGCTGCAAAACGTTTTTTTATGTTTGTATATTCCTTATGCTCAAGACGAACCAATCCCCTGCTGCCAAGAATAGTGCTTCGCCAAAAACTGACTGCTGGCGATACGAAACAATACTCTCCGAAGATCTGCGTTTGCTGGACATGTCTCGTAAATTTCTCCTGCGAATGATACCATTGTGTCTTACAGAGAGCGGCGTAATCGTCTTACAAACCGGCAGATGTTAAAAGCACGAGCGTAACGACCATGTTACTGTGACAATCGGTCTTGGTTCTACCCTTGCACATAAGAATCCATGTTAAATGCTATACTTTCTTTATAAATCGAGGTATTGCATTACCTCTGAGTAAAGTGTTTTTTTCATACAAATACCGCGACACTGAATATAGACAGTGATCGCCGAAGTGTGTAATATCAGACGAACAGAGCTGTTACACATCAGCGACGGATTTAAGCTCGTAATAAAATTAGCGAATTTAGAAAGTTTTTCAGCTAAGGAACGTAGTATGAAACCAATATTTGCAACTCTGTCAGATATTTCTCCAGTATTTGTAATACGTTATGACTCGATGCCATGTCAGAGGTTCTGCGATATATTCATTGGGCTACAGGCGATGGCTGGTTGAGGAGGATCACAAACAGTACATGGTGTGCTGATTGAGGTCGTAAGAAATACACACAGGCTTTTCATATCTCTAGTGTTACGCTTTCCGGTAGAAATGTTTTCTGCGGTTGGGAATCAAGTTTTTCCATTCAACCACATACCTCCGTTGGATCCTATGGAAATATCTTTTAATGACGCCAAACACTAGTGAATAATATTTCTGGCACTCTCATATATCGAAACAAGTCACCTTTTTCGAACTTATCTGTGAGAGTAAAATTTTAGACAGTCCACTACGGTCGCAGGTTCGAACCCTGCCTCGGGCATGCATGTGTGTGATGTCCGTAGTTTAGTTAGGTTTAAGTAGTTCTTAGATCTAGGGGACCGATGACCTCAGATGTTGAGTCCCATAGTGCTCAGAGCCATTTGAACCATTTCCAAACAATTACACAGAGCGCGTATCTTGCGACTTACAGTATAGTCTGTAGGATACGGTCATCCTCCTCCTCCTAGAGTTCAAACTTAACACTGGTCTGTGCAAGCGACTTCGATCACTGGCAGTCTGCTCCAGTGGACCATTACCAGTACATTTAATAGGATCGCTGCACGGCTCGACTCCAGCATGTGCGCGGTATTTTTTTTTCCGTCATATCGGAAGAGAGACGGAGGTGCAGTAAAAATATTAAAGAGTTCTCTATCGGATGAAGTTAGCCGAGCTTTTATAAATTGTAAATTTTCCCTCTTGGATGGTACAGAATAATGAAGATAAAATATTGGGTCACATGTGTGGACCACGAGGGCCGCAAATCTGCTTCGGACTGCTGTACCTGTATCGAGTCTTCTTAATTTTTGAGATACGATGCACCAGCATAACTGTTCGCACTGTTTTTATACTACCTCGTGTTGCTGGAGTGGGCTTCGTTTGGCGCCGACCTCACACATCGTACACGGTTGGTGGAGCCACAACAACATGTTCCCATTCCCATCGAATGGTCAAAACACAGGCCTGTGGCACTAACTCAGCTTAGCCCGTTTCTACATGGCCTGCAGAACGTGGGAAGTATAGCTTTCTCCGACTTCTACTCAGTTCCGACTTAAATTGGAACAATGGCATGCGCAAAGCTGCAGGGCTGGCAGCGCAGTCTGAAGGGAGCTGCAAGATGAATGCGGACTATCTAAAATCTTATTGTGGCAGATAGTTTCGAAAAAGGTGGCTTGTTTCGATGTATGAGAGTACCAGAAAAATGATTCACTAGTGGCTGTAATCATTAAAATACTTCTCCATAACATCCATCACAGGTATGTGGCTGAATGAAAAGGCTTGATACCAAATCGCAAGTAGCATTTCTACCAGAAAGTGTAGCACTAGAGATCTGAAAAGCCTGTGTACATTTCGTATGGCCTCAGCCATCACACCATCTACTGTTTGTTATCCATCTCAATCAACCATCGCCTGTAACCTAGTTATTAGACCGCAAAACCTCTGACTTGGGGTCGAGACAGAATGCGTTACAAACACTGGCTTCATACCGCGTTCTTTAGCCGAATCACTCTCTAAATTCGGCGATTTTATTATGAGTTTAAACCAATTGGCGACTTGTAAGCGCACTGTTTTTCTGATAATATACACGCCGGCGATCACCATCTGTATTCAGTGTGGTGGTATCATTCTGAAAAAAAAACCTTCATTCGGTGGTAACGCAATAATTCGACTTAAAGAGCCACTATAGCTTTTAATAATGACACTTGTATGGGCACTAACATTGTCGATGTCGTGTTTCTAGCATGTGGAGGCTTGTACGACGAATACACCTCTCTTTCTAAGACACAGTGGTACCATTCGCAGGAGAAGCTTATGAGACATGTCCACCCATTGCTGATTTTAGCTCGGTATTGTTTCCATTGTTTCCTATTACCAGCAATCAGTTAATGGCAAAGTATTATACTTAGTGGTAGGGGATAGGCTCACCTAGAGTATATATATATATATATATATATATATATATATATATATATATATATATATATATAGAGAGAGAGAGAGAGAGAGAGAGAGAGAGAGAGAGAGTGTTTGTGTGTGTGTGTGTGTGTGTGTGTGTGTTCCAACATGTGCAAAGAAAATTATTATGTCTAGTGATACGGAAGGTATGGATTTTATGTGGAATACTGCGATAGCAAAAGGGAATGGAAGATTTTTTTTACCTGTTGCTGTTGTTGCCACCGTTATTTTTGGGGAAGGAGACCAAACACCGAGGTCATCGGTCTCATCGGATTAGGGAAGGACAGGCAAGGAAGTCGGCCATGCCCTTCCTAAGGAACCATCCTGGCATTTGCCTGGAGTGATTTAGGGAAATCACGGAAAACCTAAATTAGGATGGCCGGATGCGGGATTGAACCGTTGTCCTCTAGAACGCGAGTCAATTGTGCTAGCCACTGCGCCACCTCGCTCGTCTTTTCCTTTTTTTTTTTTTTTTTTTTTTGCTTGAAAAGCTGTGGTAAGTAATAAGAATAGTACATATATTTCTATCGTCAGTGGCCTGTGGCGAGAAAGGTTCACACCTGCAGCTAGCTGCAGGAGCCATCCAAATGGAGAGTCCGGTTGGGGTACAGGAATGTAGCTGACTTAATTGTGTCGCCCTCTAGACGGCTGAATAGTGAACTAATACACACTATGTGTCGGACAGCCTTCGTGATCATATGTGTTCTCAGAGGAAATCCGAGAACATTTAATATGGACTTTTGTTTGCACTGGACAGTTATTCCCTTCCAAGTAAATTGTCCAGTTGGCTGCTTCTACACATTTCTCACCATCACTTGGCTGAGAGAATATCGATTGTGGTGTGCGCATCCAGTAGCTGAAATACAGGTGGAAGATACATTTACTGGTTCTCTAGATATGAGAAACACCTTAGTGACCTTGTAAATTATAAGGATGATATGGGATCTGTTACATCACCAACATTGGTATTCGCGAGTGGAAATAGCAGTTTCCTATATTTTCTTCGAGTATCCACGTAAAGATCTTCGCAGACGGGATACGTTAGTACATATTCTGTGGTTTACAGCACGCCGCATCTCGCTAAGGTTTTGGGTTTCTAGATATTAATTTCCAGTCTGTATCTTCGGAATGATACTCTGCAAGTGATCGGTAGCATACTGCTCTGTGATTTACATCGAGAAGTATCGCGAAAATGGTATGATACTCCGGCAAACCATTTGAAAAAAGATATATTCTTGTATTCCCAGAGTCTGGAGGTGGGCGTAGAAAGCAAGCAAGCAAGCGGGTCTGGACCAGAAACAACAACGTCTTTGTGCTAAGGGGTACCGACCCAGCCTTTGTACAACAGTTCAGAGAGTGACTTCGGTTCACTGAGTTTGTTCTGGCCATGAGACGGGCCAATGTGCGTGTGTGTGTTTGGGGGGGGGGGGGGGAGGGGGGGCGGAGCAGTTGACTTGTGACCGTCACCTGTGGTGGATGACGTACTGACCTCACGGGAAGTATCTAGTGCTGTGAGGACTCTATACTGTCCATGTGCTTATCCTCTCTGCCTTTGCGGTATATATATGAGTATCTGGTGGTTGCAAGCTATATGCAGGTTGCAGAAGTTGTTAGTAGGCTGTTTAGCGCTCGGTATGAAAAATCACTGGCTGTGCTGTGCACAGTCTGTGTTTAGTTTGCATTGTTGTCTGCCATTGTAGTGTTGAGCAGCGGCAGCTGGATGCTAACAGCGCGTAGCGTTGTGCAGTTGGAGGTGAGCCGCCAGCAGTTGTGGACGTGGGGAGAGAGATGGCGGAGTTTTGAAATTTTTAAGAATTGGTGTCATGAACTGATATATATATTATGACTATAAAGGTAAATACATTGTTTGTTCTCTATTAAAATCTTTCATTTGCTAACTGTGCCTATCATTAGTTAGTGACTTCCGTAGTTTGAAACTTTTAGTTAGCTGGCAGTAGTCGCGCTCGCTGTATTGCAGTAGTTCGAGTAACGAAGATTTTTGTGAGGTAAGTGATTTGTGAGAGGTATAGGTTATTGTTAGTCAGGGCCATTCTTTTGCAGGGATTTTTGAAAGTCAGATTGCGTTGCGCTAAAAATATTGTTTGTCAGTTTAAGCACAGTCGTGTATAAATTTTTCACAGGGGACGTTTCATATGTCGACCCTTAGCCGAGGATACCTCACTGGAATCTTCTGATTTTTTTCTTGTAGTTTGTATAGTTAGTGTTTATTGCTAGCGCGTAATCATAGAGAGAATTTCGTTTGTAGTTGCAGTCTTTCATTGTTGTACAGTAAAATAGTTGTGGCATGCATGTAGTTTTGCACGAAGTATTTCGCTGCTGCGCTTGCAATTAACTAGATATTATTTTCAGTGCTATGTTAATGTGTTCTCTTATTTTTGTTCTTCAAATTGTGTTTTCTGTGTTGTCGTGTGAAAAATTGTGACAATAATGGCGTGTGAAAAACGTAACACTAGGCTCCAAAGTAAACTGAGAAATGACAGTGAAGACGAAAGCAGTGTGTTAGCGTCACCATGTAATGAATTAACTAACGTTCAAAGTAGTAATTTGGTAATAGCGCATAGGGAAATGGAGCTGGCTGCAAATAATGGTGTAGGCAGTGAAACAATTAGTGAACAGGGAAGCATTATCGATCGATCGGTCGGCAACAGCTCGCCTCAGGATTCCGAAATGACAGGACACAATTTTGCAAATACTGTAGATTCAGTTTTTGCGTCCTCACCGTTTTCTCAAATAAATCAAGACACATTTTTTGCTTTTCAAAATGCGAATATTGCCGGTTCAAATGCACTGCTGAATAGCACTGAGGAACATGTTTCAGACACCAGTGCACTGTTATTACAGTTAATGCAACAAATGGAACAAAGGCTACAAAAGTTAGACACAACGCTTGAACAAAATCAGAAACAAATGGGACAAAATCTTCAAAAGTTAGACACAATGGAACAAAATCTTCAAACGTTAGACACCGTGGAACAAAATCAGAGACAAACACAGCAAAAGCTTCAAAAGTTAGACACAATGGAACAAAATCAGAGACAAACACAGCAAAAGTTTCAAAAGTTAGACACAATGGAACAAAATCTTCGAAAGTTAGACACCACACTTGAACAAACACGTGAAGATTTAACTTCTGAGTTACATAACATTGAATCGAAATGCCAAAAAATCTGTAATGATGTAAAAACACAAATTTGTGAGCATTTTCAACCTATGTTTTCGCGGCATGAAAATGCATTACAGAATCATGAAGCAGCCATAAAAGAACTGCAAACTATTGTTCGTGAAAATCACGACACCTTGCAAGCTAAAATGGACTCAGTTGCATCCACCGATTCGGTTACGCAACTTGCAAGAACTCAGGAAAACTTAAAGGTCACAGTAGATTCGATTTCAACACAAATGGACAGTCTGAAACTTGGTTCAGAAAAACACACTGAGGAAATGTGTTCACTATCGGAGAAAGTAGCCGAACTTTCAGATCAGTTCACTAACTTATCTACAAAGGTAGATGATGATCTGAATGATACAGAAGAGTGCGAACAAATTAGGAAATTCAAACAAAATCAGAATCAAATTAATACACAACACCAAAGAGAAATCCGGGAAGTCCAAGATCAGCTGACACAGGTAATACAAGAATTACGTATTTCAGAGGACAGTCGCGCTCCAAAACGGGAAGAGGGTCTTAGAAATACGGAAAAGCCACAAAATAATAACACAGGGCATTTCGGAAATTGTGAAAGAAATTGGCAAGGTGCACCGAATTTTGAGATGGAACTGCCGACACGACGTAACAATGAACGATATGCTACCCGCCGTCACGATGATTTTGACTATAAGCTGTTCATTACTACACGTAAATTCAAAACATTTAAGAATTCTGGCAACGACATTCATCCACAAGCGTGGCTCCATCAATTCTCTCATTGTTTTCCTCCCAACTGGTCATTAGAGCACAGATTAGAATTTATGTGTGGCTATTTAGAGAATGAACCAGCTGTAAGAATGCGATCGGTCATTCACGATTGCCACAGTGAAGGAGAATTTTTCCATGCCTTCCTCTCAGCATATTGGTCTCAAGCCACACAAGACCGAGTAAAACATGGCATCATAATGATGAAAAAATTCGAACAATCTGAATTTTCAAGTCTTGTGAAATATTTTGAAGACATGTTACATAAGAATCAGTATCTTTCAAACCCACATAGCCCTTCAGAACTCATCCGCATTTGCATAATGAAATTGCCTGAACATTTAAGGAATATTATTTTGGTAGGACGTTGCAAAGACGACATTGAAGCTTTTCATGGGCTCTTACAAGAATTAGAAACTGACACTGACAGTCGCGGGATGCGAAAACAGGAAAACAATCACTACAGGTCACATCCGTCGCAATCCGCGATGAAAGAAACAATAACTGGACAAGACAATTCCATTCTCACAACACAAATCGTGACCAAAACAGACACCACCCGTATGACAACCACTGGCAGAGTAATAGTTACAGAGAAATTAATTACAGAAATTACCGACATGACGACAGACGATATGATCGTAACGACAGACCTGAATTGCATCAGAACTGGCGGGATTCAAACAGGGCGGGGCCCTCTCGGCAAGGTGAATTGGTAAAGTTAGGTCTCCTAATCCCAATAACGGCGCGCGCCAACAAAGAAACAGACAATGACTCGCACCGCAGGCAGCCGCGTGCGCCGGCTGGCTCAGAGAAAAATAACATAAGTTAACTTTGAGCAGAATTCCAGTGTTCCTTATCGACGTAATCACATGATAATTGCTTTTCAGTTGACAGTCTGCGTACTAGGAAGAGTAAAGGTTTACACCACATGTCACATGTAAAACCATTTATTGAAAGATAATCTGCTTTTTAATTTTGTGTTTGCCATAAAGCTGTTCACATCACGTCACTAGTATACTTTGTCAGACTTAGAATCTGTTAACATGCAACCATGTTTGAAGTTAAATATCCACTCAAGAACCAAGAGAACTTATTTAAACAGAAATTACGAATGCATTGTTATAGTGAACAGACGACACAGTGTTGTTATTAGTACATTCTTGCTTGTTAGTTTCACGATTACATAACGACTATAAGGCTTACATACTTAGAACAGTTACCAGTACTGCTAATGAGATTTTAATAGAACATTTTGGTTTACTTGAAAACACATTCTTTATTTGAAGTTCATTCGGTGAGATTAAAGATGACTTAGCATTTGGTTTCTCTAATAGCTACACGATTATATCACGACGCTGCTAATATGTGACACGATTTACATTGTTGCTTTTGCGGTGTATCTGTTTTATATCTGCACAGTTTTTCTGTATTATTCTGGAAAGTAAAACATGTTTTAGTAGTAACTTTTGTGGTATAGCTACAATGAGACAGCCTTTATCGTAGCACAACAATACGTTACATTATAGTACTTTCTTGATCACGGTAAGGTACGTAATAACTACGATATCTATACGGAAATCATTTCACCTTCGTTTATGATGAGGTAAGTACATTGACTTCAGCAGAACTTTGCTTACAGAGGACGATAACTACGACAGTTCCACAGAATTATCTTACAGCAAAACGCACATTTAGCACTACAGGGCACGCATTTGAGTGATTAATTTGGTACTTAAACCATTTATTTATTAATATTGTTGAATTAAAAAGAAAATTTTTTGTGATACATTTCCTTCCATTGCTGTAACCTCCAACACCTGAGGGTATAATTACATTAATCCTCACGCTTACTTTGTGTACCATGTGTTTGGCAAGCACAAGGAGCCCTAGCTAATATGGTATTTGCTTATACAACTTTACACATCGGTACTATATTTCTCTAACACAGAATTACACAGCTATCTGATCATGTAACTGAGAGAGACAAATATTTATTTTACTACTTCAGTGAC
This sequence comes from Schistocerca gregaria, assembly GCF_023897955.1. NCBI lineage: Eukaryota > Metazoa > Arthropoda > Insecta > Orthoptera > Acrididae > Schistocerca > Schistocerca gregaria. The sequence goes on from NC_064920.1 coordinate 946,801,502, forward strand.
AGATGTTTACTTAATTACACAGTTGAATAACTTCACACTTATGAAATTGTATTTTGTCTGTACTTTGTGAACTGTTCATACTTTTTCAGAACCATTGTGATACTATGAGAGCTTTGAATAGTGTATTTGGTATGGGATCACGGTTTTTAAAGTACATTTGTGGCAGATGACACTTTTGACATGAGCAGAGAATTTTATTTTAGGTTTTGAAATTATTGGAGGAAGCTACGGAGATTTTGAGAATTTGACTGAGGTGCTATGGTATTATTACGACGACGATGTGAATTATGCTGCTAAAGTATGTTTAAGCTGATGCTATGTGAGTTATTTGGTTATGCTACATATCTGTTACGATGAAATATTGAAAAAGTGTCGACGAATATGTATATGTAATAAGGTAAGGAATAACGAGTAGTGGTTAGGGACTCTGGTTTGTGAAAAAGGATGTTGGAAACCAAGAATCGTACTTTAAGAGTTATGAAATGTGTGTAAATGCGTAATGTATTACAATGCTGGTGAAAAGTTTTTGGACTCTATTATATTTAAATGATTTTATTTCTACAGATTTGTAACGCAAATTCTTGACCTGTGAATTTTTTTTTTATATGAGACTGCCACCGTAGCGGAAACTGGTGTCGTAAATATTTCGATAAGACAGTTAAGTGACCACCTGCACGTAATGCGTCGTGGGCACCCAGCTGCGCCGCAACCACCTGACAAAAGAAAGCCAGTGTGTGCCTGTCAGAGACACAGGTGGAAAAAAAAGAGGCCATTATCCTCGCTATTGACATTCCTTTGTAGAAAGCATCGTAAATACCGCACCCTCAAACTTGAAAACATGATTACACTGTAGAGTTCTTAATTTATGATATTTACTGAAATGAAATGATGAGAAACATTTTATATCTATTGTCTTTCTAGCTGAGAGATTGCTCATTTTGTTTAATATTCAGTTTCTATCTGCACTGCAGCATTGGTTAAAATAAAATTTAATAGATGTACTAATATCACTATTTTCTGTCTACAGACCCAGTAAGGAATCATTTTATGATTTACTTCCTTGGAAAAGAGAGCACAAATAGACATTTCCCTTCACGGGTATTGCAAAAATAATTTTTTTACGATTTGGTAACTTATCTGCTAGCGTATGTTCTCGTGATGCATCACTCTAGTGTTAAGATGTGACATAGGTATTAAACATTTTTACTGTAATATTTTTTCTGCTTCAGCTTTGTCATGTTTAGATATAAATTATTACATTTATTGCTGCTCGCTATGCTTACTTGCATTTTTTTGTCATTGCTGTTTGTATTAATTGTTTTGTGCTGCTGCTGCTGCTGCCTTGTCCCTTAGTTAAGCATCTGAGCTCAGTAGATTTAAGTTAGCTTAAGAGGGGGTAGCCTATATAAGAGAATGAGTTGTGATGAATTTGAAGAAATGCACTGAAAGGTTATACGAGAAAAGTACAGAAAGCAGGTATAGATAGGACTTTTTGGAAATAATGAAGAACAAAGAGAGATCTCCGAGAAGTAAAGAAAGTTTTGTTTGCAAAGTACTGCAGTAAAACAAACCTTGTCCTTTCCTTTTGTGTTATCCCACTATGTGCTTGTGTACCCTTGTGTATTTGTTTTCTTCCTGTCTCTGTGTGCTGTTTCACATAATTTTTTCTCTTCTAATACTAAGCTACGTTCACTATGATGAGGAATACTATCAGACTCAAATATAATTTGCATTAATAGCATATTATTTACTTCGTAAAGATGTTTACACATTATTTATTCTGTTTTGTTCTAATGCTCATGTGTGAGGTTGATGTTTCAAAAGTTATTCTGATTTTTTATGTATGTACTTATCTCGTAATTTTTTTAAAACACTGATGTATTTGCTATTTCGATTCTTTTGTAAAGCCTGTACTACTGCAAATGTTATCTGTATTGTTATGTTCTTTAAAGATGTATTTTGTACCTTTGTTATTGTATTCTTCTGTTATAAAATTGTAATTGACACCAGTTCATCAAATTAAGTAACTTGTAAGTTACATTTCGCTGCACACGTTTCTGTTGGTCATAGTATATGAACAATATGTGAGAAGAAGGGGCTGAGAGTGTTTGCACATGTGTTAATAATTCAGTAAGGGGCTGGATAACAGCATTGCTGGTTGTAAGGACATTTCAAAAACAATTTTTGTGAGTGCACAAGTGGTGGTTATGGACTTGCTATATTATCCGCAAGACTCTTCAATGGTGATTGTGCGCCTGCACAGTCAAACAGATGGCTGCTGGCCATCTCTACAAGGACTACAGTGGGTCTACACCTTTGATGACCCACCAATACCATTATTTCTACAAGGACTCCAGTGGGTCTGCACCTCTGGTGGCCCACCAATAGTAATCTCTACCAGGACTACAGTGGGTCTGCTCTGTGATGACCTGCCTACCGATAGTCTTCAACGTCGACTGACTCTGCTGTGGCCCATTACCTGTCTGCATGTCAAGAGTCAGCACTGTCTTTCGTTGGAAGGACAACACTACTTCTTTAAGACTGCTTAGAAATCGACTACTTCCAAGTGCAATTTCTTTTATTGCTCAGATTTTGAAAAAAAAACAGTGCAATTTTACTATGATGAACGATCAGGACTGTCTTTATGGACTGTGAGAGAATTTTAGCTTCTGACCAACATTGTATCAATAAGTGTGTGCATTTGATATCTTTGTTATAGTAATTATGAAAAATTTTATCAAATCATTATTGACCACTTCCCAAAACAATTTGTAAAATTTTTTTGTGGGGAGCATGGGGGCTATGAAAGTAGGCTGTTTAGGTTTTCTTATTGGTAACGCCGCTTAGCGCTCGGTATGAAAAATCACTGGCTGTGCTGTGCGCAGTTTGTGTTTAGTTTGCATTGTTGTCTGCCATTGTAGTGTTGAGCAGCGGCAGCTGGATGCTAACAGCGTGTAGCGTTGCGCAGTTGGAGGTGAGCCGCCATATTGTGAATGATTCCAACAATCGGCACACAACTTTACAAAATCGTTGAATGACATGTCTCCTTCTACATGCACATGTATTTTAAATTCAGATTGTCTTGTTGAAGGCTGTAATGAGAATTACTTTATCCCTAAACAAATGTTTCGGGATTCTGGAGTATATTTGGCTTTGATAAAATACATCAGAACCCATATGACGACCAAAACACAATATGTTCGGCTTTGGTCTTGGTTTTCCACAGCAATATCATCGAATATGAACACAGTGTTAGCCTTACGTATTCAGGTAGTGCGATTTCACTGGTTTCACTGAATTTCATTTATGTAATGCCTATTACTCCGCGCAATACCTCCTGTAACAGCAGATACTTGAGATAAAACAGTGTTTTTGAAAAATACACAAAGCTGTTGAGATTGGACTCCATCTATGTGTGTTAGCAGCGTCATGAGGACAGCACTCTTGCCACAATTGGATGGACCTACAACAAATGCCTGTACATTATCATGAAGGAGTATTCCATTCTTCTAGTTTTTCAGGTCTTCTTTTGCATCTTCACAGGACCAGTCACCAATAACAAAGTCCTTGTGATATGGATGTTTCACCCACCCCACATTAATACTGACTATGTTAGTTGGCATATATATAAAGACACACTTGTAAGAATGGTAATAGTATTTGTAGCCAATACAGCTCCATCACTTGACCAACTGAGCTATGTGGCTAGACAGAGAATTCAGCTATATATTTACCCATGGAGAGTAACTTCATCATTCATTTTGACAATTACTGGTGAGGTAGTGTTTGAGGTATTGTCTGCTGCTGAATGACTAAAGGTGCAACATTGGAAACAATGATATTAATAAGTGTAATACTTGGACTATAACAAGAGAGGTATGAAATAAAACACAAACACAGCTTGATATTATATATGCAAAATATTTATTTAAATATCTTACATTGGATGCAGTATTTCAAAAAATCAAAAGACTCTTTCTTCATATTCTTCTTTGCACCAGCACCGTATTTCTCAAATAAAGCTTTTTGATATTCAATAAATTCCACATGTGTCTCCTTCAAATGGATGCTGTCACAATAGTCTGGTTTTTGACATGCACATTTAACATGTTTCTCTTTTGGCACTGCATTCATGCAAAAACGAAGGTACTTTATGTGCAGACAAAGTTACTGCTCCAAATCATCAACTTGTACACTATGTATACATAAAAAGTTCACATCATTGTATACAGAGTCTATGAGTGGCAACCAACGAATCAGTCTCTCCAATGCATGGCATAGTGCAGTATCCACATTGTATAATTTCTTAACTGAGGCACAATATAGATAAACACTCTTGCCTCCCAATATCACACATAGTGCAGTCACACATTGTTGTAATAGATAGTGTCATTCAGTAAGGCGAAAGTCCAGCGTTGGAAGGGGGGGGGGGCGGGGAGGTTAAGTAGGATAATTCTCTGTAGTCATCTGCCGATTGATGTAGCGTTCTGTGCAACATATTTTGTCCCAGTCAAATTCAAAAATAGGCACTTTAACACTCTGTGATACATTTTCAGTTTCCATTCTCATGCAAGCACCAGCCATGATATGCTTCTACACACACATTTACACATTTCGTTACACTAGGAGTTAAATTGCATGTAGAACTGAAAAGCATGGGTACACTTGATGCCTTATTCCCACCATCTGCATTCTCTACCTGCACTAGCACAAGGATATTCTGCTGTGGTGGGTAGTATGCTGGTGACCATTACTGTCCTCCATCTTGCCACTGTTTAGGACCACCAGGAGCATTCAAGTGTTATGAGCAGACTACATGTCCTCATTGCACAAATCGATGAGTGAGACAGACAATAACATCTCCATGTCCTGCTCCAACAAGTGGGCTATTTGTGGAACCTTCCTATCCACAGTATCTGCACTCTGGCCCTTCACTATCACAAGGATGTTCCAATGGGATGGGTCATATGTTAGTGACCAGTACTGACCTCCATCTTGCTGTTGTTTAGCACCACGACCAGTATTCGAAATGTTAGGAACAGACCAGGTGTCTTCATTGCAGAAATCGATGAGTGCATCAGATAACAACAACTTTTAGTCCTGATCCAGCAAGTGGGCTACATGCGCAACAGGATCCCACATGTTCGCTACAGGTTCAGACGTGCTGGTGGCCATTGCTGTTACAGGTTCAGAGGTCAGTGCAGGTCTTGACAAAATGGTGGCTGAGGTTGCTGCAGGTCCAGACGCAGAAGAGGTCGATATAATGGCGCTAGCCCCTGCAGGCTACTACTGAACAAAGACTACTGCTGAAGAAAGACGAGGAAGAAGGTTACATATAGGCCATGATATGGAAACACCCAGTAGTAGTAGTAGTAGTAGTAGTAGTAGTAGTAGTAGTAGTAGTAGTAATAATAATAATAATAATAATAATAATAATAATGCTAACTACAGACAAAAATGTGACATGGGATATTTACTTTTCTGTTTCTTCCTGTTCTGCAGGGCTATTCTGGATCTCGACTGCTGCTGACGCTTAAGATTCTTCTTCTTCTGCTGCTGCTACTGGCTGACTGAGTGAGTATGGGGATGCATAGCTGGTAAGCCTGCCCTGTATCTTCTCTGATGATCACCAGATACTGCGATCCAATTGGCCAAAGCCTATCATGTGGCCAGATTCAGGGCTTCTATTGGTTCCCATCCTTTTTGTCTGGACCACAATCTGGGATGACATCATGGGAGGGGAGTGAGAGAGGGTTGACAGTGCACTGTGGTAGCAATGTTGTGAACTAGGCCAGCTGGTCTCCAAATCTCTGGGTCAATACCTATGCTAAATTGTGGAATAGGGTGAAGTTGATGTGGGATGTTCAGCAATTTCATAAAAGGTAGGTAGTTCCAGCACAAGCATCTATCTGTGTGAGTACTGTAATGCATGTTCACACTATCCCGCTACAGTGCCGTTATTTGCTGAAAAGTATTGACCAAACGCTCATCCATTGTCTTTCCTTTCCACTCATTTTGTAGGTGGCTACAGATATAGTCCTCAGCGGTGTACTTGCATTTACTACACTTATTAAATTCATCCCTGCTCATCACTAGCATTTCCTCAATCATACGCATGGATGCTTGCACTAGAGTGGGTAAACGTCTTGCCTCTTGCACTTCAGAAGGCTGACTGGACTTTAATCGAATGATCTACAGTTAATGCACATGCATTTATCAGCACAAGTCACAAAGTTTAACTTAACCCCATCCTGCTGCTCCTTCATTATTTGATGAAGCGTATTTGTCCTCAGCAATTATCATTGCTTTCCAAACGTCATGCAGGTGGCTATTGATACAGTCCTCAGCTACATCATTACAGATAATATATCTGTTAAACTCCTCCTTCTTCAGTACAGCCATCTCATCTACTCAACACAGTAAACAATTACATTCGTCCTCCCAGTCCAACAGGTAGGCACATACTGATCGAATTTCCCGCCATTTTTCCCGAGACCCGCCATGTTGGATTACATTATGGGAGGGAAGGGGGAATGGACGGCCAACAGCACTCACTGGTGGTGGTGTTATTAACTAGGTCAGGTGGACTCTGGATCTCAAGGTGAATACACTGGATGGAGCTGCTGTCTATGAGATTCATATTGTGTAAATAAACAATGCATACATAATAAAGACTTATGTCCATCCTAACTTTCAGCCCAGAACAGACTGAGTTCATTTACTATCAATTTCCAGATGGAGGATGAGAGAAGAGAGGAGGGGAGGGGAATGAAGGGGGTGGGGGTTAGGTTAGTGTATGTAGCCCAGTTGTCCTGTTTTCCCTCCAAAATTTGAACTTGCCACCATGATGCCACTTCAACATTTCCACATCTATGGTCGCCATCTTGGATCCGCCATCTTGAATAGATTTGGCAACAATGGAAAGTGGGGCCATGCTCACTTTACCCTTCTACATACATAAAAAAAACATATGTGTTACAGAATACTTAATAAGATATGTCTGTGGCCCAAGAAATCCTTAACTGGTAGAGCCCAGTGCACAGCTTGTAAAGGTAAGGTAACAAGGAAGGGGAAGAGAGATTAGGTCTTCACATCCCATCGACGATGGGGTCATTAGAAGTGGAGCAGAAACTCGAATTGGGGATTCCACCTTCCAGGCTTTGGCCACAAGTGATTTAGGGAAAGCACGACAAATCTAGATCTAGATGGTCAGACCATTGTCTCTCTTCTCTCGAAGCCGCTCTGTACGGTGAGCCAAGAGAAATGTGATGTATACAACGTACATAATCAGAGGAATCGCAGTGTTATTTTCATAGCATTCATAGCATTCTGAATCAGTTCTATGCAGAACAAAAGAGAGACTTGTAAATATTCCATATCTGCTAGAGCAGTAGATACGTAATTCCTATTAAAGTAAATGCCACAAACTACACATAATTATACGAAATTGGTGACATCGTTAAAGCGCATCATAGGTGGTGAATCGTCATAGAGCTTTGAGTAAGTCACATATGTTAAGGCATACGTACTAAATTGTGACACACGAAGCTAGACTGCGAATTTTATTGTATGAAGGGTATATGCCAGACATGGTTTCAACCGAGAAACTCTGAAATTATCTACGTAATTAGTCATTTATAAGAAGCTATTGCTCCCATCTTCAGGAAATGCGAAGTTTCAGGGAACCATTGGAAGATCCATGACGAGTTTGTGCGAGCATCGAGAGATCATCACAGAGAGAAATTTAAATGGAAGACAATACAAAGAGGCCAGTATGATTACAGAGGTGCACTTCAGTTTTAGAAGTTCTTTTAAATATATAGAATGTGAGGATGTACGTTAAGTTTTGTGATAATTTCCATTAAGAAATATGCAGGTGACTAATACGCACTTTACCCCCCAGATTGATGACAATGACTATGGAATACAGATTGCTGACTCTGAGAATTCAGTGCTGTCTAAACTAGGGTGATGCAACGAATTTTCTAAAATTCATGGCATGGAATCAGAGACGGTGTGGACATTCATGTGGAATTTTCTTCCGTACGCTTCATATGAATGTCCACAAAGTTTCAATAGTGTTTGATGGGGAAATGTATGTTTTCGAAGACATTGTCGACCAGTGATCTCCCAGAAAGAAATGTAAACACCAGAAAGTAGTGACAGCCATCGTTCTTCGAAGAAGTCTTGGAAATTCTTCACCACGAGTGGACAGCCTTTGTCCTCCTGGCGTAAAGTTGTAAAGTTGCCTGGATATGTGGAAGTACCCCTTTCTTGAAGTTGGTGTTCAGCTTGCCATCAAAATGAAGACCGACATCGCCTGTACAGTACACCAGTGTCGGAAATAATCATACTATGCATATATTCGTTAAATCATTCAACAAAGCAGATTGTTGAGGTCATAAGTTAGTGCCTAATAGCGTATGGTTATCACTGATAATCGTGCTGAAGATGGACCTAATCGAAAACATTACACTTGATCTCCGAGCACGCCAGGTGGCGATGGTAGGCCAACGAAAGGCATGATTAACAATACTCATGGTCAAGGTACTCCGTGAGGAGCCCACGACGCAGGCGGGTCCACAATTCTTACAGTTCTCCTGCGGCTGGGGAACGACGAAGCTGTTATGGCTGTTCTAGAACTACACATCTATACTCCGCAAGCCACCATGTTGTGTGTGGCGGAAAGTACTTTGTGTGCCAGTGTCTCTCCCCCCCCCCCCCCCCCCCTTTTCCTGTTCCAGTCGAGAATAGTCCGCGGGCACAACGATTGTCACTCAGCCACCGTGTGGGTTGGAATTTCTCTAATTTTATCTTAATAGTCTTTTCACGATATATGCGTAGGAAGAAGCAAGATATTTATTGACTCTTCTAGTAGTATACGTTCTCGAAACTTCAGTAGTAAACCACACCGTGACGCAAAATGCCTTTCTTCCAGTGTCTGCTACTATGTTGCTTCATCATATCTGTGACACTTTCCTGCTTACTAAATGAACTTGTAACGAAACGTGCTGCTGGATTTTCTTGTTTCCTCTACGAGACCTGCCCGAGGCAGGATTCGAACCTGCGACCGTAGCAGTCCCGCGGTTCCGGACTGCAGCGCCTAGAACCGCACGGCCACCGCGGCTGGCAGACCTTTCTGGTATCGATCGCTTGCTGACAAGTAATATTGATCTATTAGTCGAAGGAGGGTTTTGTAAGCTATCTCCTTTGTTGACAGACTACATTTCCCCAGGATTCTCCCAATGAATGTCATTCTGGCCTCGCGTAAGAGGTGGTAAACTGTTTGATGAAATAAACGTAAATATACTGTGTACGACCGTCGTCGAACCATCGGTTCTACAAAGGCACCAGTGTTGTAGCAGCAGGACACGCATGTTCCGTAATATTTTTGTGGGCCAACCATTTTCCAGAGATCGGATATTCTGTTCGGCTACACCTCACCTGCTAGCTGATACTGCAGTATTTGTCTTCGTTGAGGCATAATGCCATTTGATTTTACCTTTCCGGTTCGCTTGGTGGCTCATCACTGACCGTGCATAACACGACACTGATGTTTCCAACCACGAAATAGAAGGCTGGTGGACGTGCGCTTACGCCGCGTCTTTACACTAATTTGCTACTGATAAACGGCTCTACGTTCGAATGAATGAGGCATTTTTTCCACTTATGCTGTATTTCTGCTAACTGTTTCTTCGCCAAACAACGAGTTTCGCCTGTTTACGTCGTTATCTTATTCTTAGCTACAGAAAAGCACCAGACGTATAAAAATGACAGCGAATCCCCATTGAGTGGTTATATAAATTCTGATCTGCAGTGAAATTTATAAGCTTGAAAAAAAAACGACGTATATTTAAAAATCAAAATGTACTCGTATTGTATGGTTCTGTTCGCTTCTAAGGTTCCGTACCTCAGTTGGTAAAAAGGCAACCCATATGGGATCACTGTGTTGTCCGTTCATCTGTTTGTCTGCCTGTCTGTCCGAGTGTTAAGCATCACTTTTCTAAGTAACAGGTAGACGGATCAAGTTTAAATTATTGCCACATGCTGAAGTCAAGGGCCCCTTGGTAGTGTAAAAAATTTAAGCTTTTACGTCAATGCAATCAAACTGTACTGCCATTTATGTCACATATTTTGATATCTTACCAGTGTCAGTATCAATAACGGGCAGAGATCGTCGACATTCTGGATTCCCAGGATGGATGAACTGTCTGCATACATAATTAAGTTCGTGCGGATCTCTCGGTGTGCAAGTCCTACTCGTACTTATTCAAATTTTTAATGCGTATGATGTCCTATTCTAGTGAAACACAGGACAATGCTTTAGAAAGCCGAAACTGGTTGTTTGATGAACAAAAAGTTTACATAAGTACAGCCTAAGTTGAAAGATGGCACATTCATTAAATATACATTGTGTAAATTTTAAGTTGACAAACCAGAATAACTCGAAAAATAAGCTTCACACGAAATGTGTAGAATGGCTCTGAGCACTATGGGACTTAACTGCTGAGGTCATCAGTACTCAAGAACTTAGAACTACTTAAACCTAACTAACCTAAGCACATCACACATCCATGACCGAGACAGGATTCGAACCTGCGACCGTAGCGGTTGCCTGGTTCCAGCCTGTAGCGCCTGGAACCGCTCTGTCACCCCAGCCGGCAATGTGTAGAATCTAAAGTTGATTATTTTCGCGAGGGGACATCTTCTGCTGCTAAAATTAGTCCGCCACCCCAAGCCCCTGAGGGTGGGGTAGGATGCAACTTTAAAATTTCAAATGGGAACCCTCATTTTTTTCCCAGAATCAGATTCTACATAAAAACTATGTACATTTTGTCTTAAACATTTGTTTTGTTCTTGATAGTTGGCGCTGCAATTCAAGAAAATCCTTGTTTTCATTTTTGCGTGGAAAATGGTTACGCATAAGTAAAAAATACTTACTTCCTTCGTAAAGTTTGATTCGCTAAAACTAATACTCTCCCTTTCTCCCCATAGGGTAGAGCTTGAGAGAGAGGAATTAGAGTTTTACAAATGTTGACCGAAATATTAATTTTTTCCGCAGATTCGGATGTTTTGTTTGTTTAGTGGTCATGAGGCCACACAGCTTTTAATTATCAAACAAATCATCTGACTAGCTAACTAACTTATCAAACATCCTACTTACTAACGAGTCAACTCTTTGACGAAGAAACTAACTGACTCACGAACCTAATTTTCCACACAAAAATGAGAACATGTATTATCTTAAATTACAGCGCCAACTGCCAAGGATCAAAACAAATGTTTAAGATAAAATGTCAATAGCTTTTTATGTAGAATCCGTTTCTGCAATAAAAAATGGGGGTTCCCACTTGAAATATTAAAGTTGCCTCCCACCCCACCCCCAAGTGGCTGGGGTGGCGGGATAATTTTAGCACCAGCAGATGTCCCACTCGAAAATAACTTCGGATTCTATACGTTTTTTTCGTGTGAATGTTATTTTTCGACTTATTCTGGTTTGTCAACTTAAAATTTACACTCCGTATTTACGGTTGTTCCTACAATGAAGAAGCTGTATGAATTCAATATTTCTTTCTACTTGCAAATCACTCATCTGTCTGTGTACAGCAGTTTTTACAAACGATAACGTGTTTTTCCCAACACTATCAACTAAGCACTAAAAATCAGAAACATGAGGCTATCACTGGATGAGGAGAGAGGGCAAGTGGCAGTGATGGAACGCGTTCCCTCCAACGGCTCATAACAGAGACCAGCGCAGACAGCCGCTGCTGACACGGCAGCCCTCCGCTGGGTCCACAGAGCAGCAGGAGCCGCTGCCCCCCTGTGTGCGGCGGCCGGCCCCCCGCTTCCCGGCCGGGCCGCACCCAGTGATTAAGCAGCCCTGCCGCAGGTGTCAACACCGGCACTGAGTCAGCCATTAGTCCGGCTCATATCCGCCCTGATTGCGCCGCTGTTTGTCTCCCAACGACCGGCCGGCCTCCGCCGATATCTTTGCAAATAATTGGCGCCGCCGCCGGATGAGGAGTGATTGCGCGCTCCCTGCACTGTGCTTGCTGTTCCCAGCACAGCAGCTACGGTTACGCGCCTACTGGCAGGGGGAACAGGCACACGCCACGGCTGATTTCAGATGGGGAGAGGGGCGAACGACATTGTCTTCCTCTATCCCAACTCTCAAATGTAGTGTTCTATTATCCCCCATTTCAACGTTCCTCACTTGCCTAGAATTTAATATTAACAATTACAAACATATTTTAACACAGTAAAACTGTTTCTTCAGTCGTTTCCGCCTACAATCAGTGAAATCAGGGTTTTTATTATTTCTTCCCTTGCTGGAGAGTCTTTCCCTCTCGGCCTTGCCTTACTCAACTTGCTGTGGTTTGTCGGTTATAGCGGTAGACTCAAAACATCAAGTCTCATTTGTTGTTGGCAGCGGGTATGGTTAGTCAGCGACTGGATGCCTGTACCTGGGTAGAAAGTTCTCCGCAGCCGGCCAGGACGACTGGTCATCCAACAGGTCCAGCCCCTAAAAACTATGCTTCCTTACACGTAGCCTCAAGTTTTCTAAAATCCTTATTAAGGCTTACATCGAGACTCTCAATTACCAGTTGGTTTACTCTCCGAGAGTTAACTAATTTGGAAACTGATACGTGTAAAAATGTTAATGTTTTTACTCAAATCTTCTTTGAGGGGGGGGGGGGGGGATCCGTACCTGGGGCGGACCTCTTTGAAAGTAGGATTATTCTGCTCCTAAGAGACATAACGCCTTCTGTCGACTATCAGAAGAAACTGTTAGTTGAAGAAAGCAGTGCGGACAAATTTAGAAACAGGTTACTATAATAGAGGAATATGATAGCGTCTCTGACAGCATAATTCAGTTTAAGTGATATTTAGCAACCGACGCAAAAGTCTTCTCCGGGTGCTGCGAGCTCTGTAGTTGCCCGTTCTGGCTGCCTGGACTCTGACCGGAATGTGGAGAACTGTTCCGGTGGCGCGGCTGTTTGTATCCGAGTTAGATTCCCGGCTCTCGCTAAGCTCTTTGATGCTCGTTTGTTTTCCAGAACCTGCACTTTCCAGCTTTGAGAGATGAGATCAATTGCGAGATCTTAATAAGCTGAGTGCCACACTGCAGGTCTCCTTCAAATTCAAATGCCCAACCCGGTTCTTAATGTTATGTGTATTTACCAAGTCCAGTCTGCAGCTTTTGACAATATCCTAAGGTAAGCTGCTCCTCTTACAATGGTGACAGTATGGCGGGAGGTGACCGTATCATAGAAACAGCAACAACCACTCATTGTTTGTACTTCATCGCAGCACAGCAGGCTACGAGCACCAGGAGACTTGATCCACGAGGTGAATGGATGTTTGGCAGCCAGCGTCCTTCAGCGAGCAGCAGCAGTGGGCCACGAACAAGGGACGAGGGAACCTGGCAGAGAGGATCCAAGCGGCGGGTTATGATACTATGCCATGACTTTGAACTACTCTGCAGGACAAATAAACTTCATAAACAATTACATTAATATGGCAGTTAGCCTACCATATCTGTGTGCTGGTGAAAAGGTTAAAATTTTGTGCTTTTTTATTTTGATTTGTGGTGTCACTGTTCCATAAAGCGTAGTGTATCTCCAGTTCTTCATGGAAACGCTCCGACCAATGTGTCTTGATGCCGACTGACTTTCTTCGACATTATGTGCCACAATAATGAAAAAAAAGTTTTGTCGAGATCAAGTGCATTAGAGAAGGACCCCCAACAGTCGAAATGGTATAAGATATGGGCAGTAGTTCGACGAACTCTGGTTAAAGAACAATTACGGTGAAGTTAGTAACTGAAATTTCCCTCTGGTAACTTGCCAGTTGGGATGCTGCACAGTTTGCACGTTTATTTCAATATCTTGAACTCTCCACCTTTTTTGAAGTCACCGCAAATTAATTCTTATAATTAATCGCTATCCTTACCGCCAACGTCCTCAAAATTTCCAGAAAAATATCTACCTGTACTTTAGTATACAGGATACGTAAAATTTTACTGATAAACTTTCGAAGTTGTGCAAGGGTGTTTGGTACGTTCTTCGATTTCACGATCCATTGTCTAAACCGGCTTGTTATCGAGCAGTTGTGTTCAGAATTTTAGGCCATGTGCTCTTGTACACATGCTGTTAACGGATAAATTCAGTGCCTCCATTTTTCTACGCTGCGAGGCTTGAATTTTTCTGCTCATTGCTCTGGTTTTGTAAGTAATAATATTGTTCCGCGACCAGCTCGAGCTATCCACCTTGTTCTGAAGTTCCGCTAAGTTTAATTTCATGAAACCCCGGTGAACACAAGCTTTGACTGATCGTTATGATTATCGCAGGCGCAATATATGTCAATCGCTTGGGAGACAGAACATGTGTTGGAGTCAAAGATGTGTCACTTTATAGCCAGTACCCATCATGACAATTAATGGGTCCTTTACGGTAACAGCTCTACGCAATACCAGAATGGACGTTGGGAAAAATTTCAACAACAGCGAACACATTTTGTAACAGTATTGTTAATGGTATTTGAGGCATTAGTTATTCCTATTTAGTCTCTACATTACTGCAATTACATGGCAATCAATAGCTCCTTTAAGAAAACAGTTAAACAGTTCTACGCAGTACCAAAATGGACATTGAAAACATATTAATTAGAGAGAACGCGTTTTGCAAGATTATCGTTACAGCACTCATCTTATTGGTATCTAAGACATTATTTATTCTTATCAAACATCTACATTAACTGCAATTACAAGGTGGCTGAAGACTTCTTCTCAAGAACTGAAGAAAGGAAGATTAGGTGTAACGTCCCCTCGAGTTGGAGTTTATTAGAGACAGAGCACAAGCTCGAATAGTGTAAAGGATGGGGAAGGAACCAACCTGGTATTTTCGTGGAACGATTTAGGAAAATGGCGTAAAACCTAAATCTGGATGGCCGGACGCGGGTTTGAACCATCGTCCTCGCGAACACAAGTCCAGTGTGCTGACCACTGCGCCACCTCGCACGGTCAAGACATCAGTTATGAAACGTTAACTCAGATTACCAAATGGTTCAAATGGCTCTGAGCACTATGGGAATTAACATCTATGGTCATCAGTCCCCTAGAACTTAGAACTACTTAAACCTAACTAACCTAAGGACTTTACACAACACCCAGTCATCACGAGGCAGCGAAAATCCCTTATCCCGCCGGGAATCGAGCCCGGGAAGCGAGAACGCTACCGCACGACCACGAGCTGCGGACTCAGATAACCAGAACAAATACTAATTATTATTTATTCCTCTGAACAGTCCTACTTCAACGAGCAGTCAGTAAGATAATCAAACTTACGTTATTTACAGGAGCAAAAGCCCACTAAATTGGAAATTTGTGGTAAGGTCTAATGGGATCAAACTGCTGAGGTCACCGGTCCCTAAGCTTACGCACTACGTGATCTGCCTTAAACTAACTTACACTAAAGAGAGCACACACACCCATGCCGGAGGAAGGACTCAGACCTCCGACGGGCTGAAGGCACAGACCGTAACAAGGCGTCCTAGGCCGCGGGCTAACTCGCGCGGCAAAGCTCAGTAAAAGACATCATATGATTAGTTATCCGTGACAATATAGAAAGGAACGGGGAAGTCTTCCAGTGCTGAAAATAAGTAAAACCAAACAATACAATGCTAAATAATAGTATCTGAATAAAAACACACATACAAAAAGTGGTAAAGGACTGGATTACCTATCATTAGTCAATTCAACAGTCTTCTCTGCTCGTGTTGACCCGTTCTTTTGACTATTAGCACATATCTGTTTTGCGAGATCGTTGATTTGTATTTGCTTCCTTTGCGTACTGAGGCCGAGTTGCGACGACCCACGTCATTAATCGACAGGACACGCCGCAGGTAGAAGTTCAGAAGAATGAATGAAGTGCCCAAGTATCCGTTTCATATACTGCAGATACGTGTAGCGAAACTTTTTGAAGACATATTGGCAAGCGGTTATCTTTCTGCAAGTGGCTTCAGTATTTCACGTCCAGTTGATACTCTGAACAACATTTACTTCCATGATCTTCACCATTTTCTGATAACTTCTAATTAGGCACTGATATTACTTAGCATTTACTCGTATTTGCTTTTGGATGCGGGTCTGGAGCACTGGCGGACTCACGCGTGGCACAAAGCTGTCTTTTCAGATGACTCCCGTTTCTGCGTACGCCGTGACAACGGGCGTATCCGTGTGTGGAGGCCCCAAGGGGAAAGATCGTTGTCAGGTTGCATTTGTCATTCCTCGGGACACAGTCCTAGCACCTAGGTAGAGTATACGGTGTGCCGATGGATGTAGAACATGAACACCTCTGGTTGGCATAGTGAGTGTTCTGAACAGTAGGCGTTACAGTCTTGACGTGTTAAGGGCGGTGGCAGTGTCCCATCTTCGAGATTTCCGTAAGGTTATGTTCGAACAAGATAACACAAGAGACTCCGAGGTGAAGTAACGTTGCCAGTCTTCATTCGTCGTTAGTCTGGGTATGGACCCAGCACCTAGCTAAATAGTACCGGGTACCATTGGATACACAACAAGACCGTCTCCGGTTAGCATAGCCGGCGATTTTAACTGTAGGAGTTACAACTGTGACGTCTTAAGGCCAGTGGCTCTGCCTCATCCTCCAGATCTCCGAGAGGTTATCTTTGAACAAAATAAACGAAGAGCTCGAGTTGCCCATAACGTACTGATCTATCTAGATAGAGAGGCTGTCGGACTGGTGGCATGTCCGGAACATTGTTAATACCTCTCACTCTCCGAAAACAGGTGATCAAAGGTTGCAGAGAAAGAAACGCCCCATCACTCTCTAGCCACAACGATTAATGAATTCTGGGATACAGTTGAAACAGATTGGAATGAGGTACCCATGTCTGTCACTCAAACTCATCCGGACTAGAGGTGCTGCACTCAGAGGTGGCAGCTCTATATATTAAATTTCTCACTTATTGTTCCTTCAAATAAGGATTTACGATGATCATCGATATTTCCGAAATATCGATGGGAGTATTAACATTTATTTTTCAGTATGGATGCTGAAGTCTTTACTGCACCTTAACGTGCACCTTAACGAAAAAACGTGGGCCTGTCATTTTCTTCGTCATTTAAACGAATACTTCGCTGAATGTATCTCGTAACAACATAATTATAGCGTTTAAATGAGCAGAAACAGCATTTGGAAGAAAAAGTTATAATCCTGTTTTGTTCAGTGGCTCAACTTGGTATCAAAAAATTCTACTGAATAGACCGGCAAAATACCTGGGTTGATTACAGCTGTGGAAAAGATAGTAATGTGGTTGAAACGAATGTAGTAGCAAATGATGAGCTAAGAAAAGAATCAAATCACAAACTAATCCACGTAGTGTGCACTAGATGCAATTCAGTGCTTCACATGACTGAAGGATTTTTTTCAAGTGCGTCCAGCGTTTAATAATATCAGTCACTGGTAGAGAACCATCGATGTTAAAATATGTAGATATTGTAGATCTGGCAAATGGTTGTGGGATTCAGCAGCCTATAAAAGGGGCTACTCGTGAAAATTTCGCCGCTAAGTACATTGCAGGCGGGAAAAGTAATCCGACTAGTTTATAATCAAAATATCTGGCATGCAACCAACGCAGACTATTGGAGAGAGTCCGAGAAGTAAGATCACAACAGAAGTGGAAAATCTATTGCTGAACATATTAACATATTAGCCATATCAACGTCGGTTGTAACTAGACTCAAGAACGTGCAGTAATAAGATGGATTAGAATGTTCGAAGGCAGTCAAAACCGTCAAGAATTTCCTTGCAGCTATTTAAATGGCTATCAGTCAGAATATTTGAAAACATGGAAGCCATGTTTCGTTTTGAGAAAGTTATAAAATAGCACAAGAAATTAGTAATTAGCAGACTGAAACAAAAATGGACTGCTATTTCAATTCAGTTTTTATTTAGAATATCGTCTTGTAGATCTTAAATAAGATGTACTAGAAGCATGAAATCACATCATCTGTACTGCCTATTCACAGCTAAAGAAAACTATACTTGAATATTTGGATTGTATAGCCATCTTAAATAAGATGTACTAGAAGCATGAAATCACATCATCTGTACTGCCTATTCACAGCTAAAGAAAACTATACTTGAATATTTGGATTGTATAGCCACACCGAAAACGTCTGATAGAATCTTCTCAAAAGCAGGATATGCTCTATGTTAACTACGAAATAGATTGAAGGGGAAACACCTCTCATACATGTTATTTTTACAACCCGTAAAAAACGTTGTAGAATATGCAGCGTTATGTGTTGGCAAGCGTGATATTAGATTTAGTTTTATGTTACTTTCCATGCCATTCTATAAATTCTTCACTTAAGATCGATGTTAAAAACATTGACTTTTGTGGTCTCGATTCAAATGGTTCAAATGGCTCTGAGCAATATGGAACTTAACTTCTGAGGTCATCAGTCCCCTAGAACGTGGAACTACTTAAACCTAACTAAGGGCATTACACACATCCATGCCCGAGGCAGGATTCGAACCTGCGACCGTAGCGGTCGCGCGGTTCCAGACTGTAGCGCCTAGAATCGCTCGGCCACTCCGGCCGGCTGTGGTCTAGATTATTATCACCCATTGAAGCTTAGATATCGATGATGAAATCCAAATGAGCGTCGATAATCTGCGAACATCGTCCATCCTATCCTCAAAACACCTACAAATTTATTCAGATAATCTGTATAGTTAAAATAAGTAAAATTCCAGAATTGATTGACCTCGGACCGCAGCTCGTGGTCGTACGGAAGCGTTCTCGCTTCCCGCACCCGGGGTCCCGGGTTCGATTCCCGGCGGGGTCAGGGATTTTCTCTGCGTCGTGATGGCTGGGTGTTGTGTGATGTCCTTAGGTTAGTTAGGTTTAAGTAGTTCTAAGTTCTAGGGGACTGATGACCGTAGATGTTAAGTCCCATAGTGCTCAGAGCCATTTGAACCATTTGATTGTCCTTGCTAGTGTAGCAAACTAATGGCCAGCAGTTTACTTCAAAACTGAAGAAACACAACTCTGGCAACGCAAGAATTAACGTTATACTTTTAGCCACTGAAACAAATCCGATGGCGACCTTCGTCGTAATGACCTCTGTCAACGGACCATCAAATGCAAATATCGTATTGGTTCACAGTGGTTGCATCACAAGTGCGCATATCCCCCAGTGGTGCAGCGACAGAAGTGGATTGGCTGTGGCAGCTTAATTCGCGAAGGCAAACAGCTCCTGAAGTGCGCCCGGCCGGTGCTGCGGGTAATAGTGTGCTCCGCCCCGCCCCCAGCTGCAGCCCCGCGGCGGCGCCGGCGCCCCCGCCAGGCGTCGCGACGTTAATCCGGTTCCCATTAAAACAAATCCATAAAACATGAAGCACTGGCGATAAGGCCCCCCTCGCCGCCGCCCTCCGCCGCTGCCGCTGTATCGCTATTAACATCTGCACAGCCACTGCCGGCCCGCTGGAGAAGAATGCCGCTCCGCTGTCAATGGCGTGCAAGGGAGGGAGCGACGGCCACAACCGAGCCGAGCCACTTGCGGCTTTCCGGCCGTCGCCTCACGAACAGGCAGCGAGAGCTGACAGTACAGCCGAAATTACCTTTCGTTACCAATGTCGCATCACAAAACTGTTGGAGTAATTGGGTGCTTTCCGTAATATTGAGCTACAGGCATCAGATACATCTGCAGAAGGAAAGCAAAAGAGTTGGCGCAAATATGGCCCGACGTTAGATATTGCTTACACTGAAGTGACAAGTCATGGGGTACATCTTAATATTGTGTCGGACCTCCTTTTGCCCAGCACAGTGCAATGGCATGGAGTCAATAAGACTTTGGAATTCCCCTGCAGAGATGTTGAGCCATGCTGCCTCTAAAGCTGTCCATAATTGCCAGAGTGCGAAAGTGTTACCGGTGCAGCATTTTGTGCACGAACTGGCATCTCGATTATGTCCCATAAATATTCGATGCGATTCATGTCGGGCGTTCTGGGTTGCCGAACCATATGCTCGAGTTGTCCAGAATGTTCTTCAGACCAACCATGAGCAAAAGCGTATATGACTGTTTCCTGGAAAGAGTTTTAAATGATTAACTATGTCATTTTATGCTCCTAACATGCTTTTCTCCCTCTTGAATTGCATTACTCTTTTTTTTATATAAAAACGGGAAATAAACATAGATAATCTTAAAACCCGCTGAAACGTTCCATTCGAGTCATGTGTTTCCTATGCTGTCACTGGCTAGCTCGTTGTTCCTACAGTCAATGCTAATTCATAGTGATGTCTTGTTTTGCAATTTACGTTTCAGAAAATTGGTTACAAATGGTGTGTATTACCATACAACAGAAATAAATCTATAAAAACTCCTGTAAAACTGTTTTTGAGAATTCCAGAGAATAAGAAGATGTGTAGAATGTGGTTTCACTATACCGGCAAATGTCACCACGTCTACGCACAACTTCACCAACGTTATTAAAAATATGTTGCACTGTGAAGTTAACGTAAATTCGAGATATGCTCTCCCACTGTTACAATGAAGGATAGCGTCCTTTATCGATATTATAGTGAAAATTCTCGTTTTCGCAACTACACCTCACTTCTTCAGTAGCTCAGTTCACAGAGCCGTAAACCATCGAATTTTATAAGATGATGTCCCAAGATCGCTGGTTAGAATGTAGCCCGAAATAACATTTTAACTTATTTGTAATGCGACTCACAGTCCTCTCGCATGAAAACCAAATAACAATTACAAAACTTCACCTCAGCGATCAGATACAGAATATTATTGTATTTTCCTTGCTGTTTACATGCGCTTACATTAGCACTCGCTGTTGACACAGGTCTTGATAAAAACTATTTTTTTTGTAGTTAACGTGACCGCGCTCTTTTACTGCATTATATTCAATGTTTTTATCTTGGTACTCTCCAGCTAGGATCCTTAGTGTTTAAACTTTTGCAGTTTCATCGTCTTCCATCAAGATGAAGTAAGTTTGCTTTAGGTGCTAACGTTTAGTTTACAGTCACAAACATCACAGCCCCTACGTTTGTGCCACCTGCATGTTGAACACGCTTTATATCTCTCAGTATAACCTCAACTTACATCTCGTTGTGCTGAGGGCGTTTGGTTATATGTTCACTACTAGCAATGCTTTCCAAAAACGTGAATTGTTTGTTCACAAAGTAAATGCATTCATTTCTGAGACTAAGAGTGAAGTAAAGCTACATATAATACATCCCACAATCGAAACAACTGCTACAATCAGTTCTTGCTATCGCTACTTCCGTATTCGTGTCATCATACAGCATTGGGACTTGGGACCTCTTTACCTGCAGTCGGATGCGCTATCCGTTATGGCACTGAAAGCCTGCTGAAAATAGTAGTTCTAATGAGAGTTTTCTACAAACAAAGTCAGCACTAAGTTTAGCCAAGAACAATTTCATTGTCGTAGCTCATGACTGACGGTCGACAATCTAGGTGTAAGGAACGGACCCATTTGCAGAAGTTCTACATTTCTACAGTTTTCAGTGAGTTTAATTACGTTGCAGGGTGCAAGGAAAAGAATGTCCGTCGTTTCACATATCGCCGCTGTAAGTGGGTGGAGGATCAACTTTCGCAAGGCTTCCACTTTCAGCATTCATAAAATTCCTTTCTATTTTTATTTAAAAGTTTTAGTTGCGTTTTCCATCACTAAACAGCTAAATCATTTGGAGAGAAAGTACGTAAAAAGTTGTAACTTCGGCTAACGCTACTATAACACACTTATAGCTTCGTCTTATTCCTAGTCTGCGACGTTACCAGAGCATCAGCAAATAACACAGCGATTTCGATCACGTGACCAACTCACACTTTTCTTACACGACATACTGAAAGGTTTGAATCAGTGCAGTCAGGTAGACGCAGTATTTCTTGATTTACGAAAACCACTTGACTCAGTACCACATCTACGTTTATTATTAAAAGTACGATCGTATGGGGTATCAAGCGAAATTTGTGACCAGAAAGGATTTTTTGGTAGTAGGGAGGATGCAGCATGCTATTTTGGATGGAAAGTCGCCTTCAAATAGAGAAGCAAATTCGGGTTTGGCCCAGGGAAGTGTGTTGAGACCCTTAATGTTAATGTTGAACATTATTGAACTTGTGGACAATATTAACAGCAACCTTAGACTTTTTGTAGATTGTACAGTTATCTGTAACTATGTTATGTGTGAAAGAAGCTGCATAAATATTCATTTAGACCGTTTTAAGATTTCGGAGTGTTGCAATGACTGGCAAACTGTTTTAAATGGTCAGAAATGTAAAGTTCTGTACTTCACAAAACTAAAAAAACGGAGTATAAATGACCGTAATATCAGAGAGCCACGGTTGAAATAGGGTAACTCATTCAAAAATCTGGGTGCAACAATTTGTAGGGATATGAAATGTAATGATCACATAGGCACAGTCATGGGTAAAGCAGGTGACAGTTTATTGCTGGAATGATGGGCAAGTGCAACCAGTCTACTGAGGAAAACGCTCACAAATCACTGGTGCGACTCATTCTAGCATACTGCTCATGTGTTGGATCCGGACTAACGGGGTATTGGTGTTAGATGGAAAAGGGCACACAAATGTAACAGGCTTTTTTTGGTCTATGGGGGAGTGTCACAGAGACGCTTAAGGAAGTGATCTGGCTGACTCTTGAAGAGAGACTTAAACCATCCCCAGAAAGTCTACTTACAGAATTCCAAGAAGCAGCTTTAAATCATGACTCTAAGAATATACTACAACCCTCTACGTATCACTGCCCTCGGGATCGTGAGACAAGGTCAGGGTAGTTGCAACACGCACAGAGACATTTAAACAAAAGTTCTTCCCGCGGTCCATACATGAATGGGTCGGGAAGAAATCCTAATAACTGGTACAATGGGTCATTCGGTTCACAGTGGTTTGCAGGATTAGGAACAGGGATATCGTTAAGGATTCACCATCTACCGGAAGTGTACTGTAAGTAAGTCATGCGTGGTGATTAGTAATTGTCTCGCATTTATTCAGAGCATATGACATTTATCTGACTGGTTTCATAAGCAGATAATTAGGGGAACGTTGGTCTATATTTAGACTATAATTTGTTACTAAGAGGTAGTAAGTCTGACATCAACTAGCAGAAATAACAGGTAACAATAATGATCAGGGCAATCACTCTGTATCGAAACGATCGCATTGTGTGCACTCTCATACCTGTATTGGCAACTAACCCCGCCTGTTGGAGCCGAAAACGCATGAAGCAGATTGGC
This sequence comes from Schistocerca gregaria, assembly GCF_023897955.1. NCBI lineage: Eukaryota > Metazoa > Arthropoda > Insecta > Orthoptera > Acrididae > Schistocerca > Schistocerca gregaria. Next base: position 946,824,821 of record NC_064920.1, read on the forward strand.
TTTCATTTCCATTACTGTGGAACTATTTTTATTCCATAGATGAAAAAACATTTATATTTTAAACCAACATCGTCGAACAACATTTCACTGCCCACCAAAAAAAAAAAAAAAAAGTCATATTTCTTATGTCCTTTCTCAAGTGCAAATTTTGCTGAGCTCTCTGAAACCTAGCCGATAACTTGTCGGAGCAATTCATATAATTTCGCTTAGATATTTATCATTGAGTTTAGTTGGATATTTAAATCAACTGATCTTGAGGGTTGTGTACAGTGATTCACATACGAGAGGTGTTCAATAAGTAAAGCAACACTTTTTTTCTGGAAACCTGCTATTTTTATTGATGATTCCTATAGATTATGTTATTCGCCACTCTTTTGGCTACAAACCATATTTTTCAACATAATCTCGTACAATTCGACCTTACTGAGAGGGCCTGTATGCCCGCATGGTAACACACTACTCATCGACGTCGGAGCCAGTGTATTGCTGAATGAACAACCTCCTCACCCTCCACGCACTGCTTCCCGCGAAGTACATCTTTCGTTAATCATTGGGTCAAACAGATGGCACTCTAAAGGCGTCTAGGCGGCGAGGAATCCAGGGGGCACACAGCTTTGAGTACCTCACCTGATGGACGAGTGTGTCAGAGCTACCAACAGACGCGTCCAGTCGTGCAGCGAGGTGTTTGATTGTCATCCATCGGACAACTCGTGTGAAAGTGTCCGCACTTTCCAATGTCGCAGAAGTCACAGCTGTGTGCGGTCGGCCGGCCCGCGGGATATCGGACATGTTTGCGCGACCTCCTCGGGGTGATGGCAAACGCCTCGCCAATGACTTACTCAGCTTTTCTTCACTGCCAGGTCTCCGTAGACACTGTGCAAGTGGAACGCACCACTGCTACAGACGTCATTTTAAAGGCTACGCACAGCGCCGCCACCTATCGGAACTTTATGAAACTAAAGTGGCTGAACTGGGAACATTCCACGATGTCCCACAACAAATTTCGCGTTTTTTCAACCATAATTGACCGAGAAAAATATGTTGCATTACTCATGGAACGACCCTCATACATTATTGCTCCCGAAAATTAAGATCAGTCTCTGGAAAAACTCTTTTGACAGGGGGTATATTCCTTCTGGAACTTTTTCCTCAATTCGATAGTTGAACAACCACTTCCTTTCACTCCGTTTTGTGGCAGTTCCAGTAGCCGTTGACTCCTTTATAAATAGCTGTCAAACTGTACACTCATCCCCCAAACATCGATTGCATACGGATTTTTTAGAAATGAAAATGTAGATAAAAGTTCAAACAAAACAGCTATCCACATCATGTGGTCCTCAGTCAGCATGCGTGGCACCCATCTTGCGCAACCCTTCCGGTAGTTCAATGTTTCCGTGAAAATTCTGTGAGCGGTGCTTCGGCAAACCTCTGGAACCAAAATGCAGAGATCATCCAGGGTGAACCACCGATCTTCATGCAAGCTTTACTCAACCTTCACGACTGACTTCTCAGAAATTGGCGGTCTCCCTCTCCTTTGTTCATCGTGAATTTCGGTCCGACCAGCGCGGAGTTCGCATGTTTACACACAGCGCGTGAAGCACTTTCATAACAGTGTGACCAACTGCTATACAAACAGAGTTCTGTACTTATAAAAAAACATAGGAGACCTTACTTTTGGGATTACCTTCGTACTTACATAGCATGAATTACCTACAAAACATTAAGATGTATGAATACAGGGGACAGTGTTATCAAGGCAGCAAGCAGGTTGACGAATCAACATGAGCTGCACTGTAGTGAGACAGGAACCGCATGCGGCTAGCATGCTAGCCATCACTGACATAAACTATTCCTAAATTTGGGAATTTTTCCGTATTGTTAGCCTCCACAGTTGTGATAGATACCTGTCCACTGAAAGTGTGAGTCTATCGTTGGGCAGTTACGCTGTTACCCTGCTGCCAGTAGCTCGGTCGTAATACGTAGACGCAGTCTGCAAACGCTGGTTCCTTCGTGTTCGCGGCACCGCCACCAGAAAAGACGGCCTGCCGCGGCCGGGGTATCCCCGCGCGGCACCCGGCGTCCGCCAAACACAGGCCTGCGCAGTCCAGGGGGCCTGCGCAAGTCTCTCCCCAGCGCCACTCGACCCTCCAGAGCGAGATGGGCGTAGCGGGTCGCAGAGTCAACGCCCCGTGTGTGCCAGGCTGACACGCAATTATGAGGCGGCCGGCCCGCTGTTGATTTTACTGTCATTTCATGGCCGCAGAAAAATGCGCTCCCGTCCGCAAACACCAGTTGCGACGACAGGCCATACGGGACGACAGCAGTACCCCAAGCTGCCGTTCCAACGTCGAGTGGAGCGTGCACCTACTGCACACACGGTGTGTCTTCTGGCTGACTGGCTTTTCAGCGAAGTCAGACGACTCTAATGCGAAACTCAGAGATGGATTCTGACGGTAGGTTCTACAATACATTTGCTGATACTGTTCTTGGTTCCAATTTGTATTATTGAATGCTCAAAGAACAGTTCTCCCCATTCATTACTAAACGTACTTGTCAACTGTACGATTTTTCGCGTGACGGTGTTCTGTGACGAAGGTGATGATGGTGGTGGTGGTAGTGGTGGTGGTGGTGGTGGTGGTAGACGTCGTTGTAGTGGTGTTCGTTGTGGTAGTGCCCAAGTCCGTAATGCCCTTAGTACAATATCTGGAGACGAATGTACTTCCATTTTTATAACTACACACTTTGACGTAAAACCTTCAACTGACGAGTGACCCATTCTACCCCATTCTCCCTCACATCCGTTCGCACAATGACGTAGAAGCACGTAACACATACAACTCACTCTACGGTTATCCTCTCCATAGGTAGATAAAAGCCAAATCGTGGTTATGAATAGTTCAAGTGAATATTTTGACACAATGACACTTGTGATGTCTCTTATCTTCAGAAATAAATCATCAGAATCGGAACACATGTCTAATAAAAGCTGCTAACCTGTCCAAACTTTTGAAAATAAAAAGCAGAGTAAGTTGTGTTCTTTTACTTTTATTGCCAAACCTCCCGTGTCACCGTTTGGATGCTTAACAGTCCAACACATTGTTTGCTCGCAAAGAAGAGGGCTGCAGAGGGAAGTAAATGAAGAGAAAATTACGCGTTTTTTTAAAAATATTGTGAACAGATTTCTAGATTTTATTCAACGAGGAATTCTGATTCTTCTTATGTGTGGCTGAAGACGAAAGCTTCCTTTTTCAAAACGCGTCAGTTTCAGGGTGACCAGACTTGAAGATAAGATACTTCATAACTGTGGCTGAGCCGAAACATTCTCTTAAAATCAAACACATCGTTTCCAGGTCGCCCGTGCCTTCTAGCCCTGTTCGCTTTTGTGATTTTCTCAGCTGATTTTCAGCTTCAAGGGCGTGGGAGAGGGATTTTTTCAGCCTGAAGGTTCAATGGCTCTGAGCACTATGGGACTTAATATCTGTGGTCATCAGTCCCCTAGAACTTAGAACTACTTAAACCTAACTAACCTAAGGACATCACACTCATCCATGCCCGAAGCTGGATTCGAACCTGCGACCGTAGCGGTCGCGCGGTTCCAGACTGAATCCCCTAGAGCCGCTCGGCCACAACGGCCGGGAACCTGAAGGTGACAGGCTAGTCATTCCCCAATCTTCCTCAGTGGGCGGGGGACGGAGCCGAGTACGCGGATTCGTGATGGCAAGTAATTTCCCCTCGACATCTTCCGTTTCCAGCTCTCACTGCGGAGTAAGATCTAAAGATCCTTCCTGAAAGCAGCATCTTACAGAGCCGCCCTACATGGGAACAATAAATGACCAATTAAAATTTCTGCGTTCTGCTACTGTTTCCGACTAGCTGAAAGGCATGAAATGTTCGTAAAGCGTTGCGTGGGGCAGCGAACTCGACGAGTCAGCCAGCAGTCGTCGTGGAGTTGAGGTGGCAAGCCATGGCAAATATTCCGGGAATTTCACAGATTTATAACAATTTCCACTAGTCAGTACACAATGCACGCATTGGGTTGACTTTATTGAATCATTGAAACACATTGTACATAGCTTGCCGATTTACAGGATACCATATACACCTTTGTAGCTACTGATAACCGTAAAGTAACGAACGATTGCATGAATCCGTTCCCATGCCTACCTAAAGAAATTCGACTGGAAGAAAAGGAACGAAACAGACTCGTTGCACTCACCAAACATGCCAGAATGAGAAAGAACACAATGAGAAAATGTAATTCGTGTACAAAAATATTTAGTGGGAGAAACAGCATTACTCAAATTTCATCAAAAATCTTCTGCTTTACACAAAAGGAATAGGACCCTATAGAATATTCAATGTACCACACCCAGGCCTTTCGAAAATCTATTAAAATTGAACTACTTTACTGTCACGAGGATCTAAAAAAATATTTACATATGAAATAGTAATAATTCTGTGCTCTGGGATCAAGAAGTATTAGAAGTAATAATTCTTTTGTTAATGACACAAACAAAAACTTTGCATCACCTCAGTTCCCAGAAGACCTGAAGGTAGACGTTGATTGTGGATATAGAATTCGCAGACGCAGTCCCTTTAACTATTCAGAGATTCACTAATACCGCCAAAAGATGTAAACAACCATGCATGAGCCATTAGACAGAAGATCCGACAGCCAATCAGTTCCAATCATTCCACCAGGAAAGAGGTACATGACTCATATTGTCTGTAGTTCAACCATGCCTAGTCGGTCAATACTGCTATTCGATGGCGTCCACATTATTATTTTGTGCCAAGAAGGGCTCTCGACAATGGAAATGTCCAAGTGTCTCGGTGTGAACAAAAGCGATGTTGTTCGGACATGGAGGAGATACAGAGAGACAGGAACTGTCGATGACTGCTTCACTAACGCCGTCCAAGGACTACAACTGCAGTGGATGACCGCTACTTAGGATTATGGCTCGGAGGAACCCTGACAGTAACGCCACCATGTTGAATAATGCTTTTCGTGCACCCACAGGACGTCGTGTTACTACTCAAACTATGCGCAATATGCTGCATGGTGCGCAACTTCACTCCTGACGTTCATGGCGAGGTCCATCTTTACAACCACAACACCATGCAGCGCGGTTCAGATGGGCCCAACAACATGTCGAATGGACCGCTCGTGATTTTCATCACGTTCTCTTAACTGATGATTGTCGCATATGCCTTCAACCAGACAATCATTGGAGACGAGTTTGGAGGCAACCCCGGTCAGTCTGGAAGCCTTAGACACACTGTCCAGCGAGTGCAGCAATGTGGGGCTTCCCTGATGTTTTGGTGTGGCACGAAGTGGGGACGACGTACGCCGCTTGCGGTCATAGAAGGCGCCATAACGACTGTACGATACGTGAATGCCATCATCCGACCTATAGGGCAACATATCGGCAACTTTTGGCGAGGCAATCGTCTTCATGGACGATAAATCGTGTCCCCCTTCGTGCACATCTTGTGAATGACTTCCTCTATGATAACGACATCGCTCGACTAGTGTGGCCAGCGTGTTCTCCAGACATGAACCATATCGAACATGCCTGGTGTAAGTAGGCTGTGCCTTGTGCAGTCTGTGTTTAGTCTGCATTGTTGTCTGCCATTGTAGTGTTGGGCAGCGGCAGCTGGATGCTAACAGCGCGTAGCGTTGCGCAGTTGGAGGTGATCCGCCAGCAGTGGTGGACGTGGGGAGACAGATGGTGGAGTTTTGAAATTTGTAAGAATTGGTGTCACGGACTGATATATATATTATGACTATTAAGGTAAATATATTGTTTGTTCTCTCTCAAAATCTTTCATTTGCTAACTACCCTTATCAGTAGTTAGTGCCTTCCGTAGTTTGAATCTTTTATTTAGCTGGCAGTAGTGGCGCTCGCTGTATTGCAGTAGCTTGAGTAACGAAGATTTTTGTGAGGTAAGTGATTTGTGAAACGTATAGGTTAATGTTACTCAGGGCCATTCTTTCGTAGGGATTTTTGGAAGTCAGATTGCGTTGCGCTAAAAATATTGTGTGTCAGTTTAAGCACAGTCGTGTATAATTGTTCAAAGAGGACGTTTCACATAGACCAGTCTTATATAATTGTTCCAAGGGGACGTTTCATATGTCGACCCTTAGCCGAGGATACCTCACTGGAATCTTCTGATTTTTTCTTGTAGTTTGTGTAATTAATGTAGATTTTTTTATTGCTAGCGCGTAATCATAGAGGGAATTTCCTTTGTAGTTGTAGTCTTTCATTGTTGTACAGTACAACAGTTGTGGCGTGCATGTAGAGTTGCACCAAGTATTTCGCAGCTGCGCTTGCAATTAACTAGATATTATTTTCAGTGCTACGTTAATGTGTTCTCTTATTTTTGTTCTTCAAATTGTGTTTTTCTGTGTTGTCGTGTGAAAAATTGTGACAATAATGGCGTGTGAAAAACGTAACACTAGGCTCCATAGTAAACTGAGAAATGACAGTGAAGACGAAAGCAATGTGTTAGCGCCACCATGTAATGAATTCACAAATGTTCAAAGTAGTAATTTGGTAATAGTGCATAGGGAAATGGAGCGGACTGCAAATAATGGTGTAGGAAGTGAAACAGTTAGTGAACAGGGAAGCATTATCGATCGATTGGTCGGCAACAGCTCGCGTCAGGAATCCGAAATGGCAGGACACAATCTTGCAAATACTGTACATTCAGGTTTTGCGTCCTCACCGTTTTCTCAAATAAGCCGAGACACATTTTCTGCTTGTCAAACTGTGAATGTTGCTGGTGCAAATGCACTGCCGAAAAGCATAGATGATCAGATTCCAGACACTAATACATTATTATTGCAATTAATGCAACAAATGAAACAAAACCAGAGACAAACACAGCAACAGTTAGACACAATGGAACAAAATCTTCAAAAGTTAGACACAATGGAACAAAATCTTCGGAAGTTAGACACCACACTTGAACAAACACGTGAAGATTTAACTACTGAGTTACATAACATTGAATCGAAATGTCAAAAACTCTGTAATGACGTAAAAACACAAATTTGTGAGCATTTCCAACCAATTTTTTCGCGGCATGAAAATGCATTACAGAATCACGAAGCAGCCATAAAAGAATTGCAAACTATTGTTCGTGAAAATCACGACACCTTGCAAGCTAAAATGGACTCAGTTGCATCCACCGATTCGGTTACGCAACTTGCAAGAACTCAGGAAAACTTAAAGGACACAGTAGATTCGATTTCAACACAAATGGACACTCTGAAACTTGGTTCAGAAAAACACACTGAGGAAATGTGTTCACTATCGGAGAAAGTAGCCGAACTTTCGGATCAGTTCACTAATTTATCTACGAAGGTAGATGATAATCTGAATGACACAAAACCGGTAGTCTTTAATGACATAGAAGAGTACGAACAAATTAGGAAATTCAAACAAAGTCTGAATCAAATTAGTACGCAACACCAAAGAGAAATCCGGGAAGTACAAGATCAGCTGTCACAGGTAATACAACAATTACGTATTTCAGAGGACACTCGCGCTCCAATACGGGAAGAGGGACATAGAAATACGGAACAGCCACAAAATAATAACACAGGGCACTTCGAAAATTATGAAAGAAATTGGCAAGGTGCACCGAATTTTGAGATGGAACTGCCGACACGACGTAACATTGAACGATATGCTACCCGCCGACACGATGATTTTGACTATAAGCTGTTCATTACTACACGTAAATTCAAAACATTTAAGAATTCTGGCAACGACATTGATCCACAAGCGTGGCTCCATCAATTCTCTCATTGTTTTCCTCCCAACTGGTCACTAGAGCACAGATTAGAATTTATGTGTGGCTACTTAGAGAATGAACCAGCTGTAAGAATGCGATCGGTCATTCACGATTGCCACAGTGAAGGAGAATTTTACCATGCCTTCCTCTCAGCATATTGGTCCCAAGCCACACAAGACCGAGGAAAACATGGCATCATGATGATGAAACATTTCGAACAATCTGAATTTTCCAGTCTTGTGAAATATTTTGAAGACATGTTGCACAAGAATCAGTACCTGTCAAATCCATACAGCCTGTCAGAACTCATCCGCATTTGCTTAATCAAATTGCCTGAACATTTACGGCATATTATTTTGGCAGGCCGTTGCAAAGACGACATTGAAGCTTTTCAGGGACTGTTACAAGAACTGGAAATTGACACTGACAATCGAACGCGAAAACAGGAACACAACAATTACAGGTCACACCTGTCACAATTCCGCGATGACAGAAATAATACACGACAAGGCTATTTGTACAACGTAAATCGTGACCAAAACGGACACCACCCGTATGACAACCGTTGGCAGAGTAGTAATTATTACAGGGAAAGATCACCTCTCCGTGGTAATGACTATCACAGAGACAATCAGAGAAACAGACAATATGGAAACCAAAATAATTATTATCAAGGGAGACGGAATAACTTAAGACGCAATGGTCCAGCGCGCAGTTACGATTCAGGGAGAAATTCTCCACCACGTGACCGACAAGAAATTAATTACAGAAATTACCGACATGACGACAGACGATATGATCGTAACGACAGACCTGAATTGCATCTGAACTGGCGGGATTCAAACAGAGCAGGGCCCTCTCGGCAAGGTGAATTGGTAGAAGTTAGGTCTCCTAATCCCAATAACGGCGCGCGCCAACAAAGAGACAGACAATGACCCGTACCGCAGGCAGCCGCGTGCGCCGGCTGGCTCAGAGAAAAATAACATAGACGCTAACCTTGAGAAAAATTCCAGTATTCTTTGTCGACGTATACCGCTTGCTAATTGCTTTCAAGTTCAAACACTGAGTACTAGGAAGAGTAAAGGTTTACACCACATTTCACATGTAAAACCATTTATTGAAAGATAATCTGCTTTTTCAACTTTGTGTTTGCCATAAAGCTGTTCACATCACCTCACTAGTATACCTTGTCACACTAAGAATCTGTTAACATGCAACAATGTTTTGAAGTTAACTATCCAGTCTAGAACTCAGAGAACTTATGTAGACAGTATTTACGAGTGCATTGTTATAGTGAACAGACGTCACAGTGTTATTGTGTGTGTACATTCTTGCTTGTTAGTTGCACAATTACGTAACGACTATAAGGCTCACATACTTAGAACATTTACCAGTATTGCTAATGAGATTTTAATGCAACATTTTGGTTTACTTGAAAATACATTCTGGATTTAAAGTACTTTCTGTGAGATACCAGATGATACAGTGGTTAGTTTATGTGACAGCTACACGATTTTATCACGACGCTACTAATGAGTGACAATTTACAATGTTGCTTTTGCGGTGTATCTGTTTTATATCTGCACAGTTTTTCTGTATTATTCTGGAAAGTAAAACATGTTTTAGTAGTAACTTTTGTGGTATAGCTACAATGAGACAGCCTTTATCGTAGCACAACAATACGTTACATTATAGTACTTTCTTGATCACGGTAAGGTACGTAATAACTACGATATCTATACGGAAAGCATTTCAGCCTTCGTTTATGATGAGGTAAGTACATTGACTTCAGCAGAACTTTGCTTACAGAGGACGATAACTACGACAGTTCCACAGAATTATCTTACAGCAAAACGCACATTTAGCAACACAGGGCACTCATTTGAGTGATTAATTTGGTACTTAAACCATTTATTTATTAATATTGTTGAATTAAAAAGAAAGTTTTTTGTGATACATTTCATTCCATTGCTGTAATCTGTAACACCTGAGGGTATAATTACATTAATCCTCAGGGGGGTACACGCTTACTTTGTGTACCATGTGTTTGGCAAGCACAAGGAGCCCTAGCTAATATGGTATTTGCTTATACAACTTTACACATCGGTACCATATTTCTCTAACACAGAGTTACACAGCTATCTGATTATTTGACAGAGAAACATTTTCGGAACCATTGTGATACTATGAGAGCTTTGAATGACATATTTGGTATTGGATCATGATTTTTAAAGTACGTTTGAGGTAGATGACACTTTTGACATGAGCAGAGAATTTTTTTAGGTTTTGAAATTATTGGAGGAAGCTACGAAAATTTTGAGAATTTGACTGAGGTGTTATGATGTTATTATTACGATGACGATGTGTATTATGCTAGTGTGGCATGTTTATGATCAATAAGCTGATGCTATATGAGGAATTTGATTATGCTACTTATTTGTTATGATGAAATATTGAAGATGTGTGGACGAATATGTATATGTGTAATAAGGTAAGGAATAATGAGTAGTGGTTAGGGACTCTGGTTTGTGAAAAAGGTGGTTGGAAACCAAGAATCGTACTTTAAGAGATGAAATGTATGTAAATGCGTGAATGTACCACAATGCCGCCGAAAATTTTTTGGACACTGTTATATTTACAGGATTTTGTTTCTACAGATTTGTAACGCAAGTTCTTGACCTGTGAAATTTTTTATATGAGACTGCCACTGTAGCGGAAACTGGTGTCGTAAATATTTCGGTAAGACAGTTAAGGGACCACCTGCGCGTAATGCGTCGTGGGCACCCAGCTGGGCGACAGCCACCGGGAAACAAGCCATTAGTGTGTGTCTTTCAGAGGCACAGGTGGAGAAAAAAATAAAGAGGCCATTACCCTCGCTATTGAAATTCCTTTGTAGAAAGCATCGCAAAAACGACACGCTCATTACTTGGAAAGATATTTTCTTACATATGCATACCTGACAATGACAAGCGTCTTTCTACGAGAGTTGAGAGGATTTGTACTAACTTATGAAATGTCACATTACTATTGAATGATATTTTTATGCTTTGCCTTTCATAGTTGCTTGTTTCATTTGATATCTGTTTTCCAGCTGTGTTACAGCATTGATTTTATAAAATAAAAGTAAATGCATTTGCTAATGTGAAAACTTTCTGTCAACAGATCTGTTAAATAATAATTTTATGATCCACATTCTTAAAAAAAAAGGAGCACTTGGAAAGGAAAGAACAATAAGAAGGGACTAGTAACAGGAACTGCATACATAATTTTCTTTTCAAGTACTTGGTAATTTATTTAATAGAATAAGTTGTGGTCCACCACTTTAATTACATAGTCATTAAGATGTGATTATAACTTTCCCTTATCTGCATTGTTGTCTTTAGTGTACTATTTTTTCTGCTTGTGGGTTTGTCATGTTTAGGTATAAGTTATTACATTTATTGCTGCTTGCTATGCTTACTTGCATTTTTTATTCATTGCTGTTTGTGTTAATCGTTTTGTGCTGCTGCATTGCGTCGTCCCTTAGTTTAGCATCTGAGCTCAGTAGATTTTAAGTTAGCTTAAGAGGGGGTAGACTATATAAGAAACTAACTATGATGAATTGGAAGAGAAGCATTGAGAAGCTATATGAAAATGATTTGGCCAAAAAAAAGTAGTGTATAGTGGAGAAAAACTATTTTTGAAAGAGGATGAGGAAAGTACAGAAAGCAGGTATAGATAGGACTTTTTGGAAATAATGAAGAACGAAGGGAGATCTCCGAGAAGTAAAGAAAGTTTTGTTTGCAAAATACTGCAGTAAAACAAACCCTGCCCTTTCCTTGTGTTATCCCACTATGTGTTTGTGTACCCTTGTGTATTTATGTTCTTCCTGTCTTTAAATGTTTATCTGATAAGACTTACGTTGCAGAATTTTTCTAATACTAAGCTACATTCACTATGATGAGGAATACTGTTATCCTCAAATATAATTTGCATTAATAACATGCTATTTACTTTGTGTTTACACATTATTTATTCTGTTTTGTTCTAATGCTCATGTGTGAAGTTGATGTTTCAAAACTTATTCTGATTTTTTATGTATGTACTTATGTCGTAATTTTCGTAACACTGATGTATTTGCTATTTCGATTCTTTTGTAAAGCCTGTACTACTGCAAATGTTATCTGTAGTGTTATGTTCTTTAAAGATTTATTTTGTACCTTTGTTATTGCATTCTTATGTTATAAAATTGTAATTGACACCAGTTCATCTAATTAAGTAACTTGTAAATTACATTTCACTGCACACGTTTCTGTTGGTCATAGTATATGGACAATATGTGAGAAGTAGGGACTGATAGTGTTTGCACATGTGTTAATAACTCAGCAAGGGACTGGTTAACAGCATTGCTGGTTCTAAGGACAATTCCAAAAACTTTGTGAGTGGGCAAGTGGTGGGTTATGGACTTGCTATGTTATCCGCAAGACTCTTCAATGGTGATTGTGCGCCTGCACAGTCAAACAGATGGCTGCTGGCCATCTCTACAAGGACTACAGTGGGTCTACACCTTTGATGACCCACCAATACCATTATTTCTACAAGGTCTACAGTGGGTCTGCATCTCTGGTGGCCCACCAATACCGCAATCTCTACCAGGACTACAAGGGGTCTACTCTATGATGACCTACCTACCAATACTCTTCAAAACTTCGACTGACTTTGCTGTGGGTTTGCTCTGTTGTGGCCCATTACCTGTCTGCATGTCAAGAGTCAGCACTGTCTTTCCGTTGGAAGGACAACACTACTTCTTCAAGACTGCATGGAAATCCACTACTTCCGTGTGCATTCTCTTTTACTACTCAGAGAAAAACACTGCAATTTTACTTTGACGAATGATCAGGACTGTCTTTATGAACTGTGAGAAAATTTTAGCTTTTGACCAACATTGTATCAATAAGTGTGTGTATTTGATATCTTTGATATAGTAATTATGAAAAATTGTATCAAATCATTGTTGGCCACTGCCCAAAACAATTTGTAAAAATTTTTTGTGGGGAGCATGGGGGCTATGTAAGTAGGCTGTTTAGGTTTTCTTATTGGTAACGCCACATAGCGCTCGGTATGAAAAAATCACTGGCTGTGCCTTGTGCAGTCTGTGTTTAGTCTGCATTGTTGTCTGCCATTGTAGTGTTGGGCAGAGGCAGCTGGATGCTAACAACGCGTAGCGTTGCGCAGTTGGAGGTGATCCGCCAGCAGTGGTGGACGTGGGGAGAGAGATGGCGGAGTTTTGAAATTTGTGAGAATTGGTGTCATGAACTGATATATATATTATGACTATTAAGGTAAATATATTGTTTGTTCTCTCTCAAAATCTTTCATTTGCTAACTACCCTTATCAGTAGTTAGTGCCTTCCATAGTTTGAATCTTTTATTTAGCCTGCAGTAGTGGCGCTCGCTGTATTGCAGTAGCTTGAGTAACGAAGATTTTTGTGAGGTAAGTGATTTGTGAAACGTATAGGTTAATGTTACTCAGGGCCATTCTTTCGTAGGGATTTTTGGAAGTCAGATTGCGTTGCGCTAAAAATATTGTGTGTCAGTTTAAGAACAGTCGTGTATAATTGTTCAAAGAGGACGTTTCACATAGACCAGTCTTATATAATTGTTCTAAGGGGACGTTTCACTGGGACAGATTGAAATGGGTTGTTTACGGACGACGTGACCCACCAACCACTCTGAGGGATGTACGCCAAATCTCGGTTGAGGCGTGGGACAATCTTGACCAACAATGCCTTGTTGAACTTGTGGATAGTATGCCAAGACGAATACAGGTATGCATGAATGCAAGAGGACGTGCTACCTGGTATTAGAAGTCCCGGTGTGTACAGCAATCTGGACCACCACCTGTGAAGGTCTCGCTGTAAGGTGGCACAACATGCAGTGAGTGGTTTTCATGAGCAATAAAAAGAGCGGAAATGTTGTTTATGTTGATCTCTGTTCCAGTTTTCTGTACAGGTTCCGAAACTCTCGGAATCGAGGTTCAAATAAAAATGGCTCTGAGCAGTATGGGCCTTAGCATCTGAGGTCATCAGTCCCCTAGAATTTAGAACTACTCAAACTTAACAAACGTAAGGACATCACACACCGACCGTAGCGGTCGCGCGGTTCCAAACTGAAGCACCTAGAACCGCTCGGTCATAGCGAATATAGTAAGCATACACACACACACACACACACACACACACACACACACACACACACACACACACACACATATATATATATATATATATATATATATATATATATATATATTCTTTCATGTTGTTATAGAATTGAAATTATACACACACACACACACACACACACACACACACACACACACACACACACACACATATATATATATATATATATATATATATATATATATTCTTTCATGTTGTTATAGAATTGAAATTTTGTACTTATGCAGTCGTGAATTGTGCAAAAGCATCACTGATTCTGCTGTACAGCTGTTTAATGACTCCGGCCCTACCGAAGACCATACGGCTATCTGAATTACACACTGGTTGGAACGCACTTCCAGTGAAAAATAAAAAAATATAAAAACTTCCGGATCCCATCCTCCTAACTGTAAGTGTCCGTCAACATCAGTCGTCTACTGTTAACTGAAAGCCTTGGGCATTTGCTGTACTTTTCAAAGAACAAACAATATTTTTGACCAATAAGCTTCTATGAGAAATGTCAAAACGACAGTTTACTTAAACCAATGAAAGAAAATATTTCCATATGTGTACCAACATCCTTTATTTTTGTTACATAAATAAGTGTATTTGTTAATTCATGTGTGTGTGGTCCAATGTAATATGTATTATGCGAATTTAAAGACAAAAGAAGTTAAAGTGACATTATTTACGACAAACTATGAATACGACGGAACGAAAATGCTTTAAGTGGTGACTTGTTGAATGGCGTTATCACGTTTGTAGTGCAAAGCTGTCAACACCATCAGGGGTGTTCTGTAATCACACATTTCATCATCATCCTCATAGCTTTTCAATCTCGAAGACTGCATGATGCTCACATATTTTCTGTGACTGTAGTTTCACTGGTGGCTTGTTTTAAAGAGAAATGCTGGTATCCCATCATCGTTCAAATGGCTCTGAGCACTATGGGACTTAACATCTGTGGTCACCAGTCCCCTAGAACTTAGAACTACTTAAACCTAACTAACCTAAGGACATCACACACATCCATGCCCGAGACGGGATTCGAACCTGCGACCGTAGCGGTCACACTGTTCCAGACTGAAGCGCCTAGAACCGCACAGCCACAACAGCCGGCTCCCATCATCGTCTTCTGTTCTCTTGCTTGGCAGCGTTCATTCTCAACGCATGGATTGGAGAAGGTCGTGTAGTTTTATGACGTAAAATTTGACTTAAATTAAAGCATTGAGAACGTTTATCTCATTCATTTGTCTCTTGGTTAATTCAATTGGTTCATTCCTTGTGCTAATTTGTTTTTTTTTTTTAATAAATTTTTCAGAAAGTAAATTGTTATGCGTCGGTCGTCTTAATACGATGAAGCAACTGATCGGCCGTCATTGTCGCGGCTTTAACTGCAAAATATGTGATGAAAGTTAGAACCTGCAATCACTTACATTTTACCCCCACGAAGTCCAAGGTTATTTTGACGAGTCATCTTTCCACAAAGTCAATATTGCCACTGAAATTGTGAACAATCTTTTCACGGTCATTCATTATCGTGTTAAAGATGGGCTGCCAACACCGGCTTAGGCGAATTTGACTGGTCCCATCATCAATATAATCGCACTTCCTCACTTTTGCTTGTCATATTTCTTACAACCATTATTTAAAAATGTTAATATTGAGAGATGTGGCGATTATTGTGGGCCTTGTGGGACCGAGTTTGTGTTTTGAAGTGGTTGTCGTTTCTAAAGTCGAGAGTACGATCAACGAGGATACGTTCCTGGTACGGAGCCTATAGATCACTCCAAATTGCGTTTCTATACTTGGGCGAATGTCGCGGTTTGTTGAACCTAGGCATGTTCGGTAGAAAGAGAGACCTCAAAGCTTAACGAATAGATAGTAGTTAGCTGGACGGTAGAGTTGAAGTGAGTGAGACGAGCATGGCTAGTGTTAATTTATGTCAACAGGTTTCACTGGTTTTCGTGTTAATTTGAGTGATATTCTTTGTGCGTGTCTTTCACTATTTACCTTCAACAATATTCCCATTTTATGGCTGTGGTGGTTATCAGAGTTGGTAGTAGCATATTTGGAGGCGGTGTTTGAACTGTTATCGGCGAGGCTATTCCATTTTAGTAGTCAGATCTGGGATCCTTTCTGAAAGTAGTTGGTTCGCTACATGGTTTTTCGTTATTAACTTTGGTGTAGTGAGAAGCTGTGACCCTGTCTCACGGATTGAAGGTAGGGTTGGACTTCTTATTTAATATGGTTCTACATGTCTAGCGGAGTAAGGAACTAATCTTGATTCGCCAATAAACGTTTCCGATTAATCTAATGAGCAGTACGTGGAATAACATCTGGTGATTAAAAACAAAGATCAGATATCAGTTGTCTCTTACAGACAAACTATAAAAGATAGAAACACATTGCGCATGTCACTGAGTAGATGAAGGTTCAAAGGTTTGTAGCAACAAGGCGACTACACCAAATGAGAAATCATTTTTGTATGTGGGACTTTAGGCGAAGTCAATCCGTTGTTCAAGTGTAATGTGTATTCCGCCGTCTGCAAGAAGTAGCCTCTGGAAAAGCAGATTTATGACTGGCATAATAAATTCTTGGAAGTTGTTGGCATATGCCAAGGGAAGAGTACTCATCGGCCTCGCACGTGCTATGAAAAAGTCGAGCGCATGCGACATGCGTTCTCACGGGGCCCTCCGAAATCCAAATCGAGGGTATCCGAGATGCGTTCTCACGGGACTCTCGCAAGTCCACAAGACGCGAAAGCCAGGAACCTTAACTTCCTCAAATAACGGCGTGGCTTGGTCTGAAAAGACACCTGCATTTGAAATCTCACAAGTTCTAATTACTACAGCAAGCCTGGTGACCACAACAGAAGGTACGAATTTTGCATTGCAGTTCTCCAGGATATGGCAGAGGACACTGTTTCAGATGGACTCATCTTTTCGGACGAATTGCTGTTTCATGACTCGAGTGAAATAAACTACAATAATGTAAGAATTTGGCCGTCCAGAAACAGAATGTGTTTTGTTCTGTTTCTGTTCTCTAGTTTCTTTTTTGTGAACGTCTCTGCGACAGAAACGTCATACCTGGACATGCTGCAAAACTGGTTTTTTCCTCAACTTCTCTAAGATTCTAATGATTTCATTTTGATGCCTGACGGTGGTTCATGTGACTTTCAGCTTGTGGTGATGGTTTATCGTAACACCATTCTAGTACGTTACGTTGGAAGAGGTGGAAGAGAAGGTCTTGTTCATGGCTTTTGGCCTCCCAGGTCACCAGACATCACATCTTGCAAGTTTTTGCTATGGGGTACATAAAAGACAGGACCTTTTTCCACCTGTGGCAGCTAACCTTGAAGAGCTGAGAAATCGAATTTTTGAAGCTGTTGATTCAATAAACAGGGACCTGCTGATCCGTCTGTAAATAAAATTGGCCTAGCGTTTTCGATAATTCTCGAGCAACGCATGGTGCTCGTGTTGAGTGTGCTGTATACTGTCTGTACGAACAGAAAACTCTGAGTCTACCTCTATCGAGTGACATGTGCAATGTGTCTCTATCTTTCATCTTTTTTCTGTGATAAACAACCTAACTCCGTTCTTTCATTTTGAATCACAGTGTGCGTCTCGCGTGCCGCTCGTCGCCAGTAGTGCGTGGATTCTGGACGCGGCTACAAGGGTGACTTCCCACAACACCACGGAAACTGCAAAGTACATACGGAAGGAACCTTTCAAAACTGCCATTCTATATTCAATTTACAAAATGAACTGTTAAAATGCCACTGAAAAAGAAAAGGTTCGATACAATATTCTAACAGGCACTGGGGCTGACTGGACGATATAGGAAAAATAAAAGGAGGAACCAGCAATATTGCTTTCACCTAACAACTTAGGAGTGCCATCAGACATTAAAAAATTTTAGAAAACGTCACATTTTTGACTCATTGTTATAAAAACAGCCGACAAATGAACTCGTAAACGGGTTGCTAGCCTCTTACTATGACATGATGTGTATTTTGTTAAAATTCAGAACACGGATATCTACATACCACGAGCACCGCACGCTGCTGAATAATCTAGATGGAGGAGGAATCCCCGTGTCACAGTGCCCTATTTGGAGTCCTCACTTCATTTCGCCTTAGTGGTAGACACAGGCCGCGCATTGCTGTTTCTCAACTTAGGCCACTGTTCTTCCCACTGACAAGTGGTCCTGTGTCTCAGCAACGAGTTAGACAGTATCTGATAAAAAGTATCCCGACATTCTTGTTTACGGTGAGACTGAATACTGGCTGTCACAGACGGACGCGAGGAACAGTGTGCTGTCAGTACGGAAGCAATAACAACAAAATGGCTCCGTCAGGCGAGTTCAGTCACTTCGAACATGGACTAGTCACTGGATGTCATCTGGGTAATTAGTGAGTGAAATTTCAAACCTTTCTAAAGCTGTCGAACCCGACTGCTGATGACGAGGTAGTGAAGTGGGAGCCTAAAGAAACAGCAGCAGCTAAAACAAGACCAGGAGATGTCATCTACTGACAGACGCGGACAATCGGGTATTGCGGAGTATGTTTGAAAAGAACCGCACGAAATCAGCGGAAGGAATCACTAATGAGTTCTTAAGTGCTACCAGCTAGCAAACTATGTGTGCGTAAGAATTAAAAAGGTTGGAGTATAATAGTCGAGCAACATCTCATAAACCACGCGCTTTATAGTCAGAGTTAAGTAACTCTTGAGGTGGTGAAAGAAATGATGCGACTGGACAGTGGATGACTGGAAGCGAGTGAGTTGTAATGATGAATCACTCTATAGTATGTAGCAAATCTAAGGAATCTACATCTACATACATACCCCGCAAGCCAGCGTACGGTGCGTGGCGGATGGTATACGTTGGTGTTTGGTGAATGCTTGCAGAACTTTATCTGCCATCGTGTGCAGTGCCAGCAGTGAAATGTGCAGTCCCAGCAGTGGAATGCGGAGGAGATGATGTTACGATATAGGGTCTGTTTGTTCTATATCGTATCTCCCTACCACATTCGCGCAACGACGCTCCGAGCGTGTTTTTTAGGTAATTGACTAGTTTGAACCTGGGACCTGTTGCTGGTAAGGAGACGCCAGACCACACCTGACATGTAGAATTCAGAAGAGTTCGGTGAGACTAGCGATGATATAACCAAATACCTAATGATTTAACCGTCAGCTCCACTGCACTCCCTGTAAAAGAATTTTAATACTAACTAAATTTAGTGGAAGGGGTTCAAGGCTTTCCTATTTTTAGTTTGCTGGTAAAATAACGTCGAAAAAGCAGTTAAGTTTACCATTGGAAATTTTATTCTACTCACAAAACATTGTTTATAAATTGCACAATTGATAAAAGGAAGTGTTTTAATACAGGATGGTAAAAACCAACTGCGTTCAACAAAAATGTGAACAAATATTCCCTGAATGGGTTTCCAAGTTCTACAATGGATCGAAGGATGGCCTAAGCCATATCACATCAATAATCTAGGTTTAAATTAAGTTTCACAAAAGAGAAAACTATCAAAATGGTCTACAGTGACTCTCAGTTATCTTTAATTACTTATCTAACTTGTCATAAATTGCAGTGGCTGATGTGGCTTCTCAATAACTATATAACAGAAAAATCATCGCGTTTCAGATTTTTACTTCAAGTGGCAAATGTGAGCACAATGAGCTTTAATTGACGATCGACACTAGTATTACGCAAAAAGGGGGTGTAACAGATGAGACCTCAGCAGTTCTGAGTGAAGCTTTATGCGCTGTTATGCGGCATCGCGTGCGTTCATTACCTTGTTGGTGTTCGTCAGGGGAGGGCGGCCGGCGCAGCAGCCATCCAGCTTACCGTCTCGGAACTAACTAACTTCTCCTATCTGTTCCTGACATGTGCGCACATATAAAGTCTAATTTGTGTGCTAGAGTCTAGTGTTCTGGTAATCCTACTCGGAATAGATCAATAAAAGTTCGTGGATGTAATGAGTTTCCTTCTCGACTGTGAGGAAATGATCGTTGTCGTGCTTCGTCATAGTTCCATACGAAATTCGCGATTCTTCGCCACTTTTGTTTCTGATCATTTCTCCCGTCATTCTTTCCGGTTGGGGTAGATCCATTGGATATTGTCCACTGTAACTTTCGCCTACCGTTGCGTAGTATCGTTGGAGTGGTACGCAATAATTTTCTTCCCTCGGTTGTGAACGTGTAGCTGAATGCATTGCACTGTACTCTTCGCGACCTGGCTTTCCACTGCCACGTATTGGTTGGGTATCTTGTCTGGCTAACTTTGCTGCTTCATTGCACGATCCAGACTATCTTTAAACATACATTTGTGGTTCCGCATGTATTTGTGATGACGTTTGTTCATCAAGAATTTCGAAACGTGTTTGTAGCTGTGCAGGCTGTCTGATTTCACGTATGTAACTTTCCGTCTGTGATTGGGATCGCAAATGCGTAATATCTTCGTTAATTGCTTGTTTTTCCGGTGCTGTTACAGATAGAGATGTGGTTGCATACTCTGTGCTTGTTCGATCCTGTTTACTACGCTCTTCAATGGTTTGCAACAACTCTGTTCGCAATTTCTGAAATTGTCGCTCGTCTGCGCTTCTATTCTGACTATGCGGTTATCAAGTGGTTCAAATGGCTCTGAGCACTAGGGGACTTAACATCTATGGTCATCAGTCCCCTAGAACTTAGAACTACTTAAACCTAACTAACCTAAGGACATCACACAACACCCAGTCATCACGAAGCAGAGAAAATCCCTGACCCCGCCGGGAATCTAACCCGGGAACCCGGGCGTGGGAAGCGGGAACGCTACCGCACGACCACGAGCTGAGGAATATGCGGTTATCATATCTTTTCAGCGCTGCTTTTGTGATACGTTTGTGTAACACACTGTTTTCAACAACTTCACGCGCTGTACCTGCTGCTTGTCTAGTAATTTCGTTTATCTGTTTCTCTAATTTCTTGACTTCTCCGTGGGTGGTGTTACGTAATGTTTTGATCTCGTCCTGAATGTCATTACGCAATGTTTGTACGTCCTCTTGTACCTTGTCAATGTCTGTTCTCAATTGATTGTGACCTGTTATTAAGTTTTCTAACTCTTCTCGAGATTCTTTTGCCTCGTCTTCAATATGGTGTAATTGAATTATTTTGTTTTGTTCTTTAATCTCACGCATTTGTCTCGTGGTTTCTGCAATTTGTTTCGTCATTTCTGCATTCTGAATTTTAATTTGGTTCGAAATTTCTTTATTTTGTCTTGTCATGGTTTCCGTCATTAATTATAATAATTCTGCCAGATTGGTGGGTCCTATTGCTTTTTCTTCCGACGTCCTACGCTCTGTGTTTTCGCCCAATTGTTGGTTTGCAACCGATTGCATTGAACTGTGCTGTGACACGTTTCTGCTCACATTCCTTGTACTCTGTGGTCAGGGAGCTCTGATTACTTGTACTATGGGTTCTACGTATTCAAGACGCAAGTTAGAATCCTCATCGACTGTCTCACTACTTTCCTGCTCCTCTGTCGTATACTGACCTAGGTTTTCTGTGCCTTGGCGTACATTATCCGCGTTATGGTGCGTTATATGTCCTATTTCTCGCGATACTGCATCGTCTGTTGTACTGTCCTCTATTCTCTGTCCATTTTCATGCTGGGTCTCTACCTCAATTCGGTCAAGGTCTCGATCTGCCATTGCTAATCTTTCCGAATCCCTTATTTTCTGTTTTAAAAGCAATTCAGGCGCCCTACTTCTAGTCAAAATGCGCTCATACGATCTCACGCGTTTCATAAACTTTTTGTTCACACGACTTGACAAACAATTCACTTACGTGTTTGGTCAGAACCAACTTGTCAACGATGTATCCGCCACCTGCGTGCTTGCATTGGAGAGAAAGCTTAATTCTAACAATTTTTAAAATTCATAACTTAATTATGCTATTGTCTCTGCCACAATGTCTCACTATTTACTGAATACTTTCTAACTATCTATCGCTGCAGCTACTGTTTTCGACTATGTATAACTTTAAGGAAAAAATTTTTACAACGAAAATTTTTCAGCAGGTACTTTTCTGACCTAGTTAGGCATGTGGTCGACCTTCAATCATGGTATTTTACCATCCTGGCAGGGTCGCCATTTTCTAACATTTTGGGTGGTGTCTGTTTGTTCTATATCGTGTCTCCCTACCACTTTCGCGTAACGACGCTTTGAGCGTGTTTTTTTAGGAAATTGACTAGTTTGAACCTGGGACCTGTTGCTGGAAAGGAGACGCCAGAAAACAAATGACAAGTACAATTCATAAGAGTTCGGTGAGACTAGCGATGATATAACCAAATACCTAATGACTTGATTCTTGAGTTTCTCCCGGCGTATTTGATAATCAAAATATCCACGGGTGTACTGCCGGTCTATAGTGCCTGTTGGACACTATAGAAAGGCAGTACACCAGTGGATATTTTGATTATCTAATGATTTAACCGTTAGCTCCACTGCACTCCCTGTAAAAGAATTTTAATACTAACTAAATTTAGTCAAAGGGGTTCAAGGCTTTCCTATTTTTAGTTTGCTGGTAAAATAACGTCGAAAAAGCAGTTAAGTTTACCATTGGAAATTTTATTCTACTCACAAAACATTGTTTATAAATTGCACAATTGTTAAAAGGAAGTGTTTTAATACAGGATGGTAAAAACCAACTGCGTTCAACAAAAATGTGAACGAATATTCCCTGAATGGGTTTACAAGTTCTACAATGGATCGAAGGATGGCCTAAGCCATATCACATCTATAATCTAGCTTTAGATTAAGTTTCGCAAAAGAGAAAACTATCAAAATTGTCTACAGTGACCCTCAATTATCTTTAATTACTTATCTAACTTGTCGTAAATTGCAGTTTCTGATGTGGCTTCTCAATAACTATGTAACAGAAAAATCATCGCATTTCAGATTTTTACTTCAAGTGGCAAATGTGAACACCATGAGCTTTAATTGACGATCAACACTAGTATTACTCAAGAAGAGAGGTGTAACAGATGAGACCTCTGCATTTCTGAGTGAAGCTTTATGTGCTGTTATGCGGCATCGAGTGCGCTCATTACCTTGTTGGTGTTCGTCAGGGGGTGGCGGCCGGCGCAGCAGCCATCCAGCTCGCCGTCTCGGAAGTAACTAACTTCTCTTATCTTTTCCTTACTACCATTTACCGAAGTTGGTTTAAAAAAAAAATATCCGGCTGTGTTTTCATCTGACCAATCAGCGTCTCAATGTTAACCTTAAGCTCCGCCTACAAAAATTCTGTCTATCCAATTAGAAACGTTATACTTTTCGTGGTGGGGCAATGTTTTTAAAGTTTGCAACGTAACAGAGACGCGAAAAAGTCTCATGCTAAAACTTGCGGGTGCTGTGGCCCTTTTTGTGTTATCGTAAGATCTATACTGTTTTACTGGAGGGCTCTAGCTTTTAACATAGGCTGGGGGGTGGTCCTTGACGTAACAGAGACGCGAAAATGTCTCACGCTAAAACTTGGAGCTGGCGTTGTCCTAGTGGTTAGCTGGCAACGTGGGTGTCCAGTCCGTCCCTTATCGTAGGGCCTTCTAGCTTAACACGGTTCTACTCTCGGCTTCTGTTCTCGTTTCTCCCCTCGGAAATGCGTCTGTCTCACGGTGGGAAGGTTTGACATGCATTTAGGCATTATTGTGTTAGTCTGTGGCATTCCATTTGCTCACTCGTTACTCGTATTACTTTGGTTAATTTAATGTCACGATTTATTCGGAGCTATGTGACATACTACTGTATTTGCTTATCATGTCAGGGTTTTCATGGAAGGTGTTGGATTTGCCTGACACCTTACAAGGGGTGTTTTCCGTGGTTAGTGTGTCGTCCCCTTATGTGCTTAAGAAAACGCTAAATGCCCAAGGATATGAACACATTTTTCTGCGTTTGTACTGAGTACAGCAGAACACTTTGGAGACGATGACTGTTTATATAGGCTTGAAAATGTACCCTGCCATAAAGCAGCATCCGTGAGGCAATGATGCATGGGTAGTAGGATTCCTGAAATGGACTGGCCTGCCTGGAGTCCCGACATGAACCACCTTTCGGAAGAGTTAAAACGTGGACCTTTCTGCGACCCCAGCGTCCAACATCACTCCCTTCTCTGGTAGAAGAATAGACTGTCATCCCCACACAAGACGCCTCTTTGAAAGAGTCCCCAGCAGAGGTCAAGCCGCCAAAAAAGCCAATGGTAGACGCATCTCACATGAAAGTTCACGAACAGATATGTTGATACTTTTGATCAGATGGTGTACAGACAGCACACTGTGGTTTGGCGTATCATAAGAGTGTAGACTCCCAATTGTATCTCACTGTTACAGAAAATTGTGCCGCTATTCATTCTGTCTACAAATTTACACCTTCAACTACTGAAGTTGGGCCCTTCACCCAACTTAGATATCCTTTGGACAGTTCGAGAGAAATAATTCACTCGAATTTCAAACCATAACTCCGACTTAAGACACCTTCTGTCTTGTTACTGTTGTCGACAGTCACCACACAACCGTGAGAAACGCTAGGAGCGGAGTCAGGCGCAGATCCAAAGTAACGGTTGCGAGGGGGGGACGAGGATGGATTCATGGTGGTCATGACATCCAAAGAATATTTTAGTACAATCGTTTTTATTGTTACATGTATCAAATTTCAAATTTCTCAGCTAACTAAGGAGCAAGGTAACTAAGAGTCTCGAAGTGCTACGAAACTACAAGCTCTGTCTACCATAGGATAGTTTTCAGCTAATAGTCCCACTGACTGGCTACAGAGAATATTCCACCTACGCAGACGCCCATTCACAGGCTGAACGTACCCGCTGCCAACAAGTCGGACACGGTTCATGAGTCCAAATTTAGAACAGGCAAACCACAGCAAGCTGAGTAAGGCAAGACAGAAAGGGTGTGGTCTGGCCCTCCATTACAGGAAAAAAGGAAAAAAAATCGTAATCATAGTTGGGAACAGCTGAAGCTTCCCTCGCATTTAAACGATCGCCACCCATTGTTTGCAGACCCCTTTTCACAGTTGCAGTCCTAAGTGAAATATATGATAAGTGCATACTTATATTTTACACTGTAATTTATGCTATAACGATGTATCAGCTATTAAAACAAGGAACAAGTCCGAAAGAACGGACATATTTTTGATCCTGCAGCCACTATGAATCAATCAACGCCCACAGGCACCTAATGTCTATAATTCCTTTATGTCTTGATTCACAGTGGCTGCAGGATCAAAAAGGTGTCTGTTCTATAAGACCTGTCCTCAAGAGGAGACACCACATATACATAACTAAGGCGATGACGGTCAATTATCCCTTCAGTGCAGATCCACACCAAACTCGAACTCTTACAGGAATCGACGAAATGCCGCGAGGAATGAGACTAATGAGCATGGACTCTACATGAGTAGTTACATAAACAGATGGAAAAAATACTTCCTCATTCAGTCATATATAATGCCTCGTTCGCCTCCCTCAGAACAAACACATTTCATTAACCTTCAGCAATGTCGTATAAATCGTAAAGCACTTCGTGTAATATAATAATGAACCGTAGAAACATGATAAGCCTCATATGGCAATCCTTAAACAAAGTTCCACATTTTATTGGATATCCGTATCGCACAGTATTCCCTATGTTCATCATGTGTATGCATAAACTCCAAAATTATCTGTCATCAAGATTCTTCCTAAATAACAGAACAAGCATCAGTCAGAAATGTTCCTAGTTAAACTGTTGTCCATCAGAGATACGTTTCTCAATTCAGAACCACTCATACACAGTTTCGTTTCCAAAATAAAATCATCATTTATCTGTATCTCTAGAATACATTACCGGCTTCATAAAAGAGTACCTACAGAAAATGCCATCTGATGCACTTTCCTCAATAATAATACAGCATTCTGTCTGATAAAGGTAAAGCAAAAAATCCGCAAGTTACCGGAAGTCATAAGAAACTTCATTACATGTGCAAACTAGCTTCCTAAAAAAACCAATGATTATCTTAGAACCTCAAAACCAAGTCTATTCTGACCATAGTAAGATATCAAAGAAAAAGTTCCAGACTCGTGAAATAAGACAACATTATTACGTTTCAGTCAGTTACTTCACCAGTAAACTCAGAATTATTCCAGCTGAATATAAAGTGGTCACAGATGACTCACCATACCATAGTGACATAATGGAAATCTAAATACAAAAAAAGAAAAAAAATTGTCTTCTTCCACAGTGTTCTCACCTTCTCAGATTATTCTTAGCAAATACAAAGTATCTTTCTCCAAACAACACGAATCTTATAATAATCAGTAATCAATGAAACCTCCTATTAAGTAGATTGACAAAAGATACATTAACAGATGCAAAAATTAGTCTTGAAGTGAATGAAACAGTGCTGAAAGCTAAAGTAAGAAAATGCACTGCAACAGTAGGGTGCCTATGGTCGCAGTACATATGTTTACCAGAGAACAGTAAAGCCCCTAGGGTATTATTCTTTTTATACTTTGATGTTTGAAACCTAATGAAGACCTTGTGATTTGTGTGTGAGTATGGCTTCAAGTTCCACAGTATTTGGATGTGGTACTTTGTGCTTGCGATAAGAACCTTCACACATTAAGAGAAATTTGCTGCTTAAAGACTTTCCATTATGTGACAAGTGATGCGATTTAAGCAACACTTTCTGACCTACCTGTAAGTTTTTGGTGTTCGCTCGTGGGTTCTGTAGCTTCTTCCTTTTCTCTGTGGCTTCCTTGATGTTTTCCAATGCTAAATTAATTACTTCACGGTGTCTTAAGCTTCGATGTGATGGGAAAACTGTTAATTGTTTTATAACATCTGGTGGTGGTTTATTCTTCAATACAAGGAGTGGAGGCCAAGTTGTAGAATCATTTTGTAGTTCGTTAATAGTATTTTGAAAATCTGAGAAGCGCAAATCCAGTTTCTGTATTGGCGATGGCAATACAGTCAGAAAAATTTATATAATTCCTTCATAATGCGTTCAGAAGGGTTACTGAATGGAATAAAACATGATATAAATAATGGTTTAATTTTTTTACGTCTCAAAGTTTTTTTGCCATGTATTAGAATGAAATTGTGGGACATTATCAGAAATTACTGTATCAACATGCTCTACTTCTTTCAGAAAATTCTTCACGAATGCTATAGAAACAGATTTTGCAGTTGCTTTCCATACAGGTGTGAATGAAACAAATTTAGAAGTGAGATGACAGGTATGAACACAAATGATTGAAAATAGTGGTAACGGTGGGTAGTTTTGCTTTTTGTCGCAGTTTGTATTTTGCCAAGACTGAACGAATTCTCTTTTTCCATATTGTTAAAGTTGCATTTATCCAGCAATTTCTGAAAACATTTCTGATCACCACGCAATAAATGATCAGCATTACCTAAATTAGTGCCAAATTAGTGCTTTCATTGAGATTTACAACATGAGAATGATTGAACCTGCTGTGATCGTTATCGCTACAGATCTTTTCTTCGATAATGCAAGGTGTTCCTTTATCTTTCTCACGTCACATTTATTTTGCTGATTAATCGTCTGAGAGGTTCCATGCCCTCTTTTGCATGTCTACTCTCATTTTCATCAATTTTATTAATGTTCTATGTCATTGCACGGTAGTAACAGACCGAATAAGGTTATTGTAATACTTTTCACTTGATTCGTGAACATGTTGTTTTGCTTCCCTGGGTGGCCTGTGCGAGTCCAGCATTGGGGGACGCGGCACACTGCATTTCCGGTTGGGGGCTGCACTTCCCTGAATTCTGTGGCCTTCGTACTACAGGCTTAAGCGCGTGGCGGAACGACTCACGTCCGTCGAAATGGTTCAAATGGCTCTGAGCACTATGGGCCTTAACATCTGTGGTCATCAGTCCCCTAGAACTTAGAACTACTTAAACCTAACTAACTTAAGGACATCACACACATCCATGCCCGAGGCAGGATTCGAACCTGCGACCGTAGCAGTCGCGCGATTCCGGACTGAGCACCAAGAACCTCTAGACCACCGCGGCCGGCGACGTCGATCGAGTTTCACCTATTGTATGCAGGGCAAAACAATCTGCGAGACGTTTGAGTGTCGCCGCAGTTTATGTTTTTACCATTCCGGCGTATCCGGAACGAAGATTCCTGGCACCGACTGACTGCATTGTCCTCTTGATTTTGAGAATATTTGTGGACTGTGCCCTGTTGGATGCGACTGTCTGGCGCCGGATGGTCGGTGGTCAAGGGAGGCTGTTTTCGTAGCCGGTCTAACGGCAAGTTCAGTGCCCTTAGCTGAATAGCAGAGGCATGATTGGTCAATTTAAACTGAGGCTAGCTGACGTCATAAAGCACTGTTCGAAATTGGAGCGAGTAGTCGCTATTGGCGCGAATGACGTTCTGAGACAGTGTGGGGGAATTTTGGAATCAGAACTGAATGCTGATTCGCAGTTTTCGAGGAGAGTAGGGAGTTGAGCATTGCTGGCTTCGCTGCTTGCATCGCATCGAGAGTGGGATTCGGGATCTGATCTTCCTCGGAGTCGGACGGTCTTGCGACTTGGTCGCTCGTTTTCGGAAGAACGTAAAATTCTCGGACAGCCTTCGAGGCCAGGGGTTGGCACAGAGTTGCTGCACGGCAGAAGTCGGCGCCTACGTCATCAGGACGCTACCTACAAACGACGTGCTGCAGATTTCACTACTATTACAGTATTTCGCGGCTCCGGCATTGTAGGACCTTATCAATTCTATACAGAATCCCTCAGCAGCACGCGCGTCCGCTCTGCTACAAGTCCACCTTGCTTTTTTCTCCATGTGATCCCATTTGAGCTCTCACAACTAATTGCGATACTGCTATATAGTCGGGAGATTAATATTTGATTCATTAGCACCTCCAGTTATTATTGTCAGTCTATTGCATCACAAAAAATAGTAGCCCCTTGTTCTTGAGCCAACTCTCGTTCTCATAATATTTCAGTTGGTTGGTTGGTTGGTTGTTAGGGGGAAGAGACCAGACTGCGAGGTAATAGGTCTCAGCGGATTACGGAAGGACGGGGAAGGACGTCGGCCGTGCCCTTTCGAAGGAACCATCCCGGCATTTGCCTGGAGCGATTTAGGGAAATCACGGAAAACCTAAATCAGGATGGCCGGACGCGGGATGGAACCGTCGTCCTCCCGAATGCGAGTCCAGTGTGCTAACCACTGCGCCACCTCGCTCGGTAAATATTTCAGTATACTCATCCTTTAACTTACTTTGTGTGGCGACAATCATGTGTATTTATGTCCTGATGTATAATAAATCTCATTGTAATGTTTAAACCGCATATCAATTCGTAGATATAGGCAGAATCCCATTTCCCGTTGTTTATTATGATAAAGGTCTCTTTTTTGAGTAGATGACAGTTTTTATTAAATTATTGAGTTTGCACTGCTTATTTTACCAACTAGCAGGGTCCACCATCATTTCCTTCCGTTACCGTTGTTCTCATAATTAATTAACTGGTAGATAAGGAGGGGGTCGAGTGCATTTCTCGTTCTCATGCAAAATTCGTCTGAATCAAAGAGGTACAAATTCTTCTCCACCCCGGCACCTCGCACGTCATCTGCCCCTCTTTAGAACGTTGCAGAGACTGAATCTTCGGTATCAGCGAAAGGAACCGGCTGAGTGTCGTCTGACCTTTTAGCTGAATCTGTTGTTAGTATGCGTCACTCTCTCGGATAATTCTTCGACTCGTTTTGCAACTGTCATCAACTGGTTTTGTGTTTTTGAAACGTAAGTGTTAGTCTGAAACTGTAATGACTCAAACTTTCCTGCTAATTCCTCTATTTGCAATTCTTGTTGTGATGTCTGTGGTTTCAACTCAGCAATATTGACAGACTGTACATGATCAAGTGTAGACTGAAGATTATTAATATCGGTCTTGAGTTACTCGCATATCTGAGTTTTCAACCGTTCTGAAATTTCCTCGAATTTACGATTAAGACTGTCTTTAATCTCATCCCGAAACAATGTGAAATTCTCTTCCTGTAGCTTGAAAGTTTGTTCCTACTTGTTACTAGTTTTTTTGATCTTTCTGCACGAAGTTCGTCAATGGATTTTTTAATCTCAAAGAGTAGAGCTAGTATTAATTGACTAACATTATTACTGAAAGAGGGGGAGGTAAAATTACTTTCCCCTGCAGAAGTAGAAGCAGTACCTGAATCTCTCATTACAAAATCGGATTGCGTGACAGTATTTTGCTATCCTAAATTGCATGTAGTTTCCTGCAGTTCATCGTGCAGGGTTGGCAAATAATAGCCTACACTCTGATTATTCATCGCAATTTTGATAAGTTCCCTGACTTCATCATCCTCACAAGAATTTTCTACACTATGTCTCAAATTTCCCGAAACTTCATTTGTAACTACTTCTGGTCTTGTCCATTCCTACCTGTGTTGTAGTTTTCGTTATCGTTGTACCAATACAGAAAATGACATAAAAATTCAAAACAAATATCTTAACCCAAAACTGTTAACCTCACTGTTACGAAAAAAACTAAACAGATTCTGAACCACAGTAACTGCTGAAGTAAAAATTTTGAACTAATGCTGAGCAGCGCGCAAGCAACAAAAAGGCTATGCAACAACTACTGACCAACTAGCACTGTATAAAATTTTGCAAATGCAGCAGCAAGACGAAGCATCTCTATGTTCGAACTCGTTCTGCGAAACAGAATCCTGACTGACAGGTAGCCAGATGAAAGTTTTATTATAAAAACTGTTATTATTATTAACCTGATTAAAGTTTTATTATAAAAAAGTTATTATTATGGCAACAGACGTACGGAAATGTGGAAAGCTCTATCTCTGACAATATTATCGATATCTATATTTTTTTCTAAGAATTGCTAAATTATTTAGTGAAACTTTGTTATCGTTATAATAAAATCTGATATGTAGCTGTACAACTTATTCAATCATTTTCTGGAACTTCCTACTATCGAACATGTCAATATTCTGATAGAGAACAAAAAACAGTAATTAATTACTCATCCTATAAACCATGAAAAATCCATTCACTTGTATCTGACTGCGATTTTTAAATTAT
Source organism: Schistocerca gregaria (assembly GCF_023897955.1). Classification (NCBI taxonomy): domain Eukaryota; kingdom Metazoa; phylum Arthropoda; class Insecta; order Orthoptera; family Acrididae; genus Schistocerca; species Schistocerca gregaria. The sequence continues at coordinate 946,855,947 of NC_064920.1, forward strand.
TCTCTAACATCAACTATTAATGCTGTAATGCTCCTACACGCAAAAGACAACTTGCGTTGTCTATTCGCTGCAACTGTGTGAATATCCCGCATCCAGCAACATGCTAAAAGAAGTACGCAGAGTGCAGTACATGGTCACAAACAACTACTCATGCAACTACTGCCCTTCTTTTTTATATAGAAATTGAGTGATCAGGAGGATTTGGTCAACAAGCCTTAAGCGGTGTAAAAAACGAAAGGAGCCAACAATAACCATTAATTTACTGTATTCTAAAAATCGACAATTCAAACACTAACAAAATTTACTCAGAACTACCTTCTCCTTCGACAGGTCGATTATCAAAAACTTTAATTACTCCACAATATTTTTAATCATTAATGAAATATCCTGTCGCAACAAAAATACGAATATTACTTAAAATGTATACATACATAAAGCTGATAAAATTCCTCCAGTGCGTATGCAAGCAACAACTGCGCGCACCAAAAAGGCAAATTACCAGAAAGCCTGGATTAATACAAGCATCTGCTCTGGCGCCACTAGCACGGTGGGGGCAGGCTGCAACCTCTCCTGACACACGGCTTTTCTCACCACGCTGGCTCCATCCAACTGCTCTCAACAACTGTTCACTCGCGACCACTCGCGAAAATAATATCCCAGACTCAGAGTTTGTGTATGCACGCAACAGCAGAATCAATAGCCAACTTTCCAAAGAAAGATATGGATGTCCAACGTTCAAATGTGCGATGTATGTCGAAAGTACCGTTAGGGCAGTGCGGTTACGGCAGCAGACGACCGACGCGAGTGCCTTTGCTAACAGCACTACAGCGCCTGCAGAGCCTCTTCTGGCGTCGTTACCATGTCGGTTGGACCATAGACAACTGGAAAACAGTGGACCGGTCAAATGAGTCCTGATTTTAGTTGGTAAAAGCCGATGGTAGGGTTCGAGTGTGACGCAGGCCCCATGAAGCCGTGGACCCTAGTTGTCAAGAAGGCACTGTGCAAGCTGGCGGTGGCTCCATAATGGAGTGGGCTGTAAATACATGGAATGGACTGAGTCCTCTGTTCTGGCTGAACCTATCATTGACTGAAAATGGTGATGTTGAGCTACGGGGAGACTATTTGCAGCCAGAGAACGAAGTAATTTTTATGGATGACAATGTAGCATTTCACCAGGCCACTATTTTTCGCTATGGGTCTGAAGAACATTCTGGGCAATTTGAGTGAATGGTACGGCCACCCAGATTGCCCGACGTCAATCCCATGGAGCATTTATGGGACGTAACTGAGAGGTCTGTTTGTGCACAAAATGCTGCACCGGCAACACCTTCGCACTTTAGCAATTATGGACAGCTATAGAGGCAGGGGAGTTCCAACGACATGTTGACTCCATGCCATTGCCTTTGATCGGCAAAAAATAGGTACGACACGATATTAGGGAGTGTCCCACGGCTTTTGTTACATCAGTGAACGTGTTGTGAGTTAAAGATGTGTAAAACCAGGTTTGAAATACGTTTTCGTCCGAAACGACTTTTCTTGATAGTTGTAGTAGGAAAGGCAAACATTTGGGAGCATAATATCGGAATAACAAGTGCATAAGCGATTACTTCTGAAACAACCTCCTTGATGGCTTTGTTTATGAAACAAACAGTGTGAGTTAGCTTGTAGCTACGACCAAAAGGAATCTCTGTGGTTGGCAAGAAATGTAAACTGCGAAGGTAGCATCCCTGATGAGGAGTTGATATTGGCACAACTCCCTTTTCGGAGCATCATATAGAAAGAATTGTATTCACACTCCCTTTCTATCGACTATATGTCCCTATTTAGTAAGGGCTTACCTGTTAATTTCTTCTTAAGACTATAACATAAAGGCATCATACCTTGTCTTCAGTAACAGTACTACGTAGGAATGCCCAGTGAGTGAAATGACGGTGTTGAGGCAAAAATGCGGCAACAGTCATTCCTTAGTTGTTTAGTTGCTTAGAATTAGTGCATGCAGACTACTACACTCGACATCTCAACCTTGCATATTGAGTACAAATGTCGCACGATGGTTGATGGTCGCAGATCGACACATATGTCAGTCATCGAGACTTCCTGAATGTGGAAAATCATTCATTCGAGAACAATATTTCTTTAAACAAAATAATCTATTCCTGACACAAACGCACTTGCCGTCCACCCAATACAAATGTTTTGAGGTGTCGCCGATTCCTTCATCCCTCTGTGAAACACAAATTGAACAATACGGCACAAACGTTAGACCCTTTCCACTTGCGACTCTATTTTACAACGTTTATAAGTTTCAAATATTCAACCTCAAATATGTAACGACAGAATAAATACTGAAAAATTAAATAAGGAAATGATTGGGCTGCACTTCAGTCACCAGGTCGGGCAGTGCCTGATGTCAGGTGGTGGTTGGCGTGTAGCCGGTAGCTGGTAGGCCGAGACCACTACAGGGCGAGGAAACTCTCGAGAGTGAACTGTTCTGATCTTGGCACACCCACGAGTTCTTTTGCGGAATTTTTTTGGGGATTTTTTGCTACTAGTGGTTGGTTAGAATATGAGTCGAATTATCTTTAAAGTTCCATCAGACTGATAACTTTAGCAGACCACAGAAATGCGGTTAAAAAGAGGATGTAGTGGTTTCGAAACCACGACTTTCTGTCTACATTGCTCGACGTTTACCACTACATCGTGACCTGATACAGCACTGAAACATCTCGAGAAGAAGACAACACGTTCTCTTCTTACAGTTTTGCCAAATCGTACGTATGGCGGGTCTTAGAATTCTGATGAGCGGCCGGTTTTATTGGCTGCCTTAAATGAATGACTCGGAGTTTAGTTCTATTTAAGTTGCTCTGTTGCACCACATTTACCTATGTTTTATTGGAATCAGCAATTGTACACTACTGGCCATTAAAATTGCTACAGCAAAAGAAATGCAGATGATAAACGGGTATTCGTTGACCAAATATACTAGAACTGATATGTGATTACATTTTCACGCAGTTTGGGTGCATAGGTCCTGAGAAATCAGTACCCGAACAACCACCTCTGGCCGTAATAACGGCCTTGATACGCCTGGGCATTGAGTCAAATAGAGCTTGGGTGGCGAGTACAGGTACAGCTACCCATGCAGCTTCTACACGATACCACAGTTCATCAAGAGTAGTGACTGGCGTATTGTGACGAGCCAGTTGCTCGGCCACCATTGACCTGACGTTTTCAGTTTGTGAGAGATCTGGTGGTGGTGGTGGTTAGTGTTTAACGTCCCGTCGACAACGAGGTCATTAGAGACGGAGCGCAAGCTCGGGTTAGGGAAGGATTGGGAAGGAAATCGGCCGTGCCCTTTCAAAGGAACCAGCCCGGCATTTGCCTGAAACGATTTAGGGAAATCACGGAAAACCTAAATCAGGATGGCCGGAGACGGGATTGAACCGTCGTCCTCCCGAATGCGAGTCCAGTGTGCTAACCACTGCGCCACCTCGCTCGGTGAGAGATCTGGAGAATGTGCTGGCCAGGGCAGCAGTCGGACATTTTCTGTATCCAGAGAGGCCCGTACAGGACCTACAACATACGGTCGTGCATTATCCTGCTGAAATGTAGGGTTTCGCAGGAATCAAACGAAGGGTCGTAACACATCTGAAATGTAACGTCCACTGTTCAAAGTGCCGTCATAGAGAACAAGAGGTGACCGAGACGTGTAACCAATGGCACCCCATACCATCACGCCGGGTGATACGCCAGTATGGCGATGACGAATACACGCTTCCAACGTGCGTTCACCGCGATGTCGCCAAACACGGATCGACCATCATAATGCTGTAAACAGAACCTGGATTCATCCGAAAAAAATGGCGTTTTGCCATTCGTGCACCCGGGTTCGTCGATTAGTACACCATCGCAGGCACTCCTGTGTGTGATGCAGCGTCAAGGGTAACCGCAGCCATGGTCTCCGAGCTGATAGTCCATGCTGCTGCAAACATCCTCAAACTGTTCGTGCAGATGATTGTTGTCTTGCAAACGTCCCCATCTGTTGACTCAAGGATCGAGACGTGGCTGCACGATCCGTTACAGTCATACGGATAAGATGCCTGTCATCTCGACTGCTAGTGATACGAGGCCGTTGGGATTCAGCACGGCGTTCCATATTACCCTCCTGAACCCACCGATTCCATATTCTGCTAACGGTCATTGGATCTCGACCAACGCGAGCTGCAATGTCGCGATACGATAAACCGCAATCGCGATAGGCTACAATCCGACCTTTATCAAAATAGGAAACGTGATGGTACGCATTTCTCTTCATTACACGAGGCATCACAACAACGTTTCGCCAGGCAACGTAGGTCAGGTGCTGTTTGTGTATGAGAAATCGGTTGGAAACTTTCCTCATGTCAGCACGTTGTAGGTGTCGCTATCGGCGCCAACCTTTCGTGAATGCTCTGAAAAGCTAATAATTTCCATATCACAGCATCTTCTTCCTGTTGGTTAAATTTCACCTCGGTAGCACGTCATCTTCGTGATGCACCTAGTTTAGTGGCCAGTAGTGTAACATTGCATTCATCGTGGAAAGAATAAATATAAAGTTAACGCTGAAGTAATCAATCGAGTGACAGTTCGTAAATAGCAAGGGAGAGATAATCTTTGCGACTGAAGCGAAACTTCAGCAAGCAACAATTTGTTCTAGGTTCACCGGGCATTATAAATTACTACAAATGCAATATAACGTGGAGCGTTATCATACTAATGAAAGTATTCTGATAAATAATATTTTAAAGCAGATTAATAAAGTTTATGCTTAGTGAATTAATTACATACTATTTGAAAATTGAATAACTATTGTTCAGAGATAGTAGGCTACGCTGAGCCTTGATATCTATACTTACTGTATTAACAAAACAAAGAAGTCTTCGGTAATCTATTTTCAAAACTCAAATATTGCAACTTCTATCGATGATAAAAGGCTTAAGACTCTGACGATCGACGTCCAAGATGGAACATGTGCCCTAATTAAATATTATCTTCGTAACTATACAGTGGTGTGTATCTGTGGTACGAATTAATGTGTATGAAATCTTATGGGACTTTACTACTAAGGTCATCAGTCCCTAAGCTTACACACTACTTAACCTAAGTTATCCTTAGGACAAACACACACACCCATGTCCGAGGGAGAACTCGAACCTCCGCCGGGACCAGCCGCACAGTCCATGGCTGCAGCGCCTTAGACCGCTCGACTAATCCCGAGCGTCACGAAATGAACATTTCCGCAGGAGCACTTGGTGACAACAGTACATTCCGTTACGGTGTGGGAAATACGACGGGAGCACTGTACTAGTTGCCCGAAGTCGATATTATTACCAATCGTTCTGTACTGACTGCACTACAGCCAACTGTCTGTGTGATCAGTCTGTATGATACATGCCTCCAAAACCGCGCGGGAATAGCCGAGAGATCTAAAGCGCTGCAGTAATGGACTGTGCGGCCGATCTCGGCGAAGGTCGAGTACAACCTCGGGCGTGGGTGTGTGTGTTTGTCCTTAGGATCATTTAGGTTAAGTAGTGTTTAAACTTAGGGCCTGAAGACCTTAGCAGTTAAGTCCCACACGATTTCACACACATTTGAACATTTTTTTAAACATGTCTCTAATGCCAATGATTCCACCTTCTCAAAGAAGTCCGCAAGAAGGCGATAAACTGAACGTGCACATCCTCTGGGCATGCTGTCTTGCAGTCTTATTCTGAAAAGCTTTAGTACCGTTAGTGAAGCCTTAAAGTAGAAATGCCTTTCTTCTCTACTGGAAAAAAGCTCACAAAATGATAAAATTATAATATTCTAAAGGTATGAAAATGGGCCTAATGGAGTATCATCTCGGTAAAGTTCGGTCAAGGTGTTCGTGGTGAAACACTTTTCGTTTGTTCGGGCGTTGTTTAAGGGAGAGAGTGAATTTCGTGCCTCATCTCTGACACTGAACGACTTTAATACGAAGTGTGATTCAGCGGCTCTCAAATCGACGGGCAGTACCGCAGTTTTGGCGAGGCAGCGAATCGTGCGATAGGCCGATACCTGCACTTGTCACCCGAGACCGACACGCCTGTCGGACCAGCTGCAGCCGAACAAAATCCGCGCCCCTTCGTTAATCCGGCGGCCGGCGGCAGCAGCACGGTCGCTTTTTGGCACTCGGAGCCACACGTCCGATGGCTCTCCCGGCCCCACCCCCTCGCCATCGCTCTCTCCCGCTCCCCCCTTCACTCCTCTCGCCCCATCCAGCCGAAGGCGAGCGACGGACCGCGCGACCGCAATGGCTCGCTGTAATTGATCGATGACAGGTGCAATAATTTGCTCTGCGCGGCAATTTGCTTGAGGAGGAGATCACACGGGGACGGCCACAGCGACACGCCCCGCCACCGGCGCCACGATAATTTGCGCGCTGAGTTACGCGTGTAACAATAGCCGGCGGTCAATCCATAGCTGTCAAAGAGTAAATATTGTCTCTGGCGGCGGCGCCTCTGCCGCAAACAGCTGCACGCGCGTGCGGGCACGGATCCGTCAGCTCCTGACATCCGCCGCCAATAATAATGATTTGCCACGGGGGGATTCTAATAATTTAGCGCCGCTGTGCAAACATTTGAATGCATTGCGGAATACAAGTCAAATTACAGTGGTGTCAGGCCGGAGTCCTGGTGGGACGCGTGATATGACGTTGACGGTGGTGCGGCGCTCGGGACAACATTCAATATTGCCTCCCCCGCCCCCGGCTCGCCCCCACCACGGCGGCAGTGCCGTGCCCTTCTGCCCTTCCCAGGAGGTCCTTTGTCATCGTGAGGCGAACAAGCCCGACCGGGCGACAATGCACGCGCCGCGCTAGCCTAGAGCTGCGCCGCCGTCACGCCGCGGCGACAGCAACACGCGCCTCGCCAATGATTTAAAAGCAGCGCGCAGCCCCAGGCGGGTAGGCGCTGGCATCAGCATTTCGATTTGATTATGTAAATGCGGTTTTGAAGCGGGCCCACGAGCCGCGGCTTGTTTTACACGGCGGAGCCGCGCACCTGGCGGCGCGTCCGAGCCTAACGCGCCGTAACGCCCTCGTAAACACCTGACGAGGACTGCCGTTTTATGTAACCGCTGTGAATAAATAGCGCGTCCCGCAGCCATAAATCACACCGCGGCCGCGGCCGGGGGCCGGTGCGCTCTCCAAGATCATCCCGTGACGGACGGCCACCGCTCAAACGCCACGGGCGTGTCGCACTGCGGCCTTTCTGTTGCCGTTGTTCAGTGTAATACTTGGTCACATAAGAAGGGACGGAAGCGCAAAAAGAGACCATGATCTGAATGAACCGTCTGGAAAGGCAATAGTTACCAGGGAGCCATAAAGCGGAACGTCGAGGAATATGTATATGGTCTTGCTAGTATGTATACATTTGCAGACTTGGAAAAAGCTTTTGACTATGTTGACTGGAATATTCTCTTTCATATTCTGAAAATGGCTGTGATCAGATACAGGGAATGGAAGGTTCAAAAATGGCTCTGAGCATTATGGGACTCAACTGCTAAGGTCATAAGTCCCCTAGAACTTAGAACTACTGAAACCTAACTAACCTAAGGACATCACACACATCCATGACCGTGGCAGGATTCGAACCTGCAACCGTAGCGGTCGTGTGGTTCCAGACTGTAGCGCCTAGAACCGCTCGGCCACTTTGGCCGGCGGGAGCGGAAGGCTATTTACAATTTGTACAGAAACCAGATGGCAGTTACAAAGAGTCGAGGGGCACGAAAGGGAAGCCGTGGTTAGGAAGAGAGTGAGACAGGGTTGGAGCCTATCCCCGATCTTATTCAATCTCTTTATCGAGCAGGCAGTAAAGAAAAAAACAAAAGTAAATTTTGGAGTAGGAATTAAAATCCATGGAGGAGAAATCAAAACTGTGAGATTTGCCGATGACCTTGTAGTTCTGGCATACACAGGAAACGACCTGGAAGAGCAGTTGAAGGGAATGGACAGTGTCTTGAAAGGAGGATACGAACATCAACAAAAACAAAACGAGGATAGTGGAATGTAGTCCAATTGAAGCAGGTGATGCTGAGGAATTAGATTAGGAAATGAGACACTTAAAGTAGTATATGACTTTTTCTATTTGGGAAGCAAAATAACTGATGATGGTTGAAGTATAGAGGATGTAAAATTTAGACTGGCAATGGAAAGGAAAGCGTTTCTGAAGACGAGAAGCAAGGAAGCATTTTCTGAAAGTATCTGTATGGAGTATGGAAGTGAAACACGGACGATAAATACTTTAGACAAGAATAGAGGCTTTCGAAGTGTGGTACTACACAATTATGCTGAATACTACATGAATAGATAATGTAACCAATGAGGAGGTAATGAACAGAATTGGGGAGAAGAGGAATTTGTGGCACAAGTTGACTACAAGAAGGGATCGGTTGGTAGGACATGTTGTGACGTATCAAGGGATCACCAGTTTAGTATTGGAGGGTAGCGTAGAGGGTAAAACTCGTAGAGGGAGACCACGAGATGAATACACTCAGCAGAGTCAGAAGGATGTACGTAGTTTGCAGTAATACTTCGATATGAAGCAGCTAGCACAGGATAGGATAGCATGGAGAGCTGCATCAAACCAGTCTCTGGACTGAAGACCACAACAACAACAGTATGCATACATAGGGTGTGCTGCTTAAACGTTTCAGCGCAGATATCTGTGTAACAATAGATATTGAAAAACGACTTCTGTGTGTATGAATGTAAGGTAGAGGCTCATGAAAGTACATACCATGAAACATTTTAAAACGTAAGAAAATATTATTTTCAGCTCAAACTTATGTTTCTAAAATGGATGTCCCCTATTATTCCTTGCTCATCAGTAATGTGAAAAATCACAAAAGGAACGGCGTTGGTTACATCACAATACGTCAATTACATCCAGAGAAATTACAAAGCGAAGCTGACACTTGAACGACACGAGCTGCTATTGCACATGCTGAGATGGGAGCGTGAACCTCAGTTGCCAATGACAGCGTTGTGATCGACAGACTACAACGCGACGAACGCTTTAGTTACTGCTATTCACAATACAAATGTCCAGTCACACACAATTAAAAATAAGGAAACTGTTTACTCCATGGAGCTTTGTTGTTCTTTAATACAGTAGTAGAGTTACCGAATATCACCTGCCAAAGTAAACACAACTAATGGCTGACCAAGGATCTAACAGAGCGGTAAATGCTGTTTATACGTAGTTGTACATCAGTTACATAACGGTACATGGCCGGTACAGGACAGGTCACTGAACGTTTTTTATGATTACCGTAGAATTGAACTTCTGCACACAGTGAAACGATTATACAAATGTAGAGCAGTGTCTCCAAAGCAAACATACGTCTTCTCAGAAACACGCAAAATCTACGCAGGTATGCAGTTACTTTCCTCACAGAAGAAACTCTACAACACACCTTTGAAGAGGTCGGCATTTACATCCTAGCACCGCTGTGTGTGCTCCATCTCTGATCGACTCGCTGCTGCCAGTGGTTCAAAAATGGTTCAAATGGCTCTGAGCACTATGGGACTTAACATCTATGGTCATCAGTCCCCTAGAACTTAGAACTACTTAAACCTAACTAACCTAAGGACAACACACAACACCCAGCCATCACGAGGCAGAGAAAATCCCTGACCCCGCCGGGAATCGAACCCGCACGACCACGAGATACGGACTATGCTGCCAGTGTTTCTGGTGTTATTGCGGCGCATGCAGCGGTAGTACGAGCTCTCATGTTGTCGATAGTTGTTTGAAACTTCTGACGTACCACACTCTTCGCATGTCCCCAGACAAAAAAGTCACCTGGAGGAAATTCGGGGACCGCGCTGGAAATCTCTGAACAGGACTGCCACGCACTGCCCACCGATTTAGGAATTCTTAGTATAGCGCACTGAACGTTACAGTTCCGTACTGTGTACGCAGATAAATAACACACACAAGAGGGTAAACGTTACGTACATATCAATATCTGTGACTGGAAGCCCTATTATTACTTTCGGCCCTCCTGATAACTGTAAAAGTAAGATTACGTACGTCAATCACATAGCGATTCACACTTGCATCTGGGATTGCGAAATAACGGCGTGTTTCGTTTGTTTCAAGCATCAACTTCGCTTTGCAATTTCTCGGGATGTAACTGAGGTATTGCTATGCAACCAGCGCCTTCTTTTTGTGATTTTTCACGTTATTGATTGCGAAAGAAATAACAACGGGTGGCCACTTAAAAAACATAAGTTTGTTTGGAAAATAATGTTTGCTTAGATTTTGAAATCTCTCACATTCATACCAGCGAAAGTCGATTTTCAACCCACACCAATAAAAATAGAAACTTGACAGTTGCAGAGGGTATTGATTATATACTCTAGGTATCGTTTAAGAAGGGATTTTTCGAAATTACACCCTTAAGTGTGTGAAAAGTTTTCTTTCAAAACATGTTGCTACTAAGACAATTTTGTAGGTAGGCATATGAAAATCGATATTTAGTTTCCCGGTCAGAAATAAAAAAATCATCACGTTTCAGTATTTTTGGAAATTCAATCACTAAGGGGGTAAAATAGGGGACGAAATTTTTAAGAAGATATTTCGTTATATTAAGAACATTTTAAAGGTAAATCTTTGATAACTAATAGTTCACTTTTAGATATAAAGTATCTGTGGAAATACCACCACAAGAAATCAAAAGGCATTATTAACAAAAACATTGGACTCCAGCTACCAGAATCGCTTTTGGCCAGAAGTACATTCTGCAGAGACCATGCTTCTATGACCTTACTGAGCGTGAAAAGCTTAGAAGGTGTTGTAGTTTGTGAATAACATAAAAAAATTCGATTAGAGAAAACAAAAGTCTGTCCACGCGAGCGAAGCATAGGGCACTAAGCTATTCTGCTACTGTAGCAGGCGTCACGAAAGTAGGTACAGCATTGCCAGGTAATGATAATTTCAAAAGTTAGTCAAAATTCCGAAAAAAATATTACACATCTCTGTTTTTAGGCTAGAACACGATGGAGTACTTTCCAAAAGGAAAATCTTGCCAGTTGTAATGAAGGGAAAAAAACGAAAGTTGAAAGAAATTTTCAAAAAAAATAAGTTTTTACTTCACTCTGTGGAAAAAACAGAGGCAGTGACATAACTAGACTGAAAAACTTATATGAACTTTCTCAAAGTTTACAGATGCATGTCATACGTATTTTATCGTGAAAACATAAAAGTATTGCGAGATAAAAAAAATAAAATATCATAAGAGATACGAAAGCGCTCCTCATGCGTAACGAAAAATATCATCATTGATTAATTTAGTAGCAGTGGTAGTAGTAGCTTTATTCATCCATAGAACTCTTTTTACGAGGATATAGGACATGTCAAAGTATTTACAAGTTTAGACCAATTTAAAATAAGCTAATTCGAATACACATATGTTGTAAGTAGGCTGTACAGGTTTTTTTTTAATTGGTAACGTCACGTAGCGCTCTGTATGAAAATCACTGGCTGTGCTGTGTGCAGTCTGTGGCTGGTTTGCACTGTTGTTTGCTATTGTAGTGTTGGGCAGTTGGCTGTTAACAGCGCGTAGCGTTCTGCAGTTGGAGGTGAGCCGCCAGGAGTGGTGGATGTGGGGAGAGAGACGGCAGAGTTTTGAGAGCGATCCGTCAGAAAGAGTAAATTTGTAATATTGGATATCGTGGACTGATATATATATATATATATATATATATATATATATATATATATATATATATATATATATATAATGACTATTAAGGAAAATACACTGTTTTTGTTCTCTATCAAAATCTTTCATTTGCTAACTATGCCTATCAGTAGTTAGTGCCTTCAGTAGTTTGAATCTTTTATTTAGCTGGCAGTAGTGGCGCTTGCTGGATTGCAGTAGTTTGAGTAACGAAGATTTTTGTGAGGTAAGTGATTCATTAAAGATATAGGTTATTGTTAGTCAGGGCCATTCTTTTGTAGGGATTATTGAAAGTCAGATTGCGTTGCGCTAAAAGTACTGTGTGTCCGTTTTAAGCACAGTCATGTATAATTTTCCTAAGGGGACGTTTCATACACATATGTTTACAGACTTCTAGTTAGAGACAGTCATTAGATTTACTCCTGGTATACAATACTTTTTTTTACAAATAACTTATTAAATAATGTAATGCCACACTGTTCACTCATATCTCACTATAAAAAAAAATGGTTCAAATGGCTCTGAGCACTATGCGACTTAACTTCTGAGGTCATCAGCAGCCTAGAACCTAGAACTAATTAAACCTAACTAACCTGAGGACAACACACACATCCATGTCCGAGGCAGGATTCGAACCTGCCACCGTAACGGTCGCTCGGCTCCAGACTGTAGCGCCTAGAACCGCACGGCCACTATGGCGGGCTATCTCACTATCAGTCACTGCATACCCTATTCAAACATTGTTTCATAACACTTCACTCACTACACACACACACACACACACACACACACACACACACACACACACACACACATGCTGGTGACCTCTGGGCTATTTTATGTACGGCAACTTCCCATGTGCCATCCTGAAAAACTGGGTTAGCATTCCTCTTTAATGAGTGAGATGTTGAGCTCAGAAAGAGGAAGAGACGTTAGTATTGAGTTAAGCATAGTGTGGCGTGGTGTGTGTGTGTGTGTGTGTGTGTGTGTGTGTGTGTGTGTGTGTGTGTGTGTGTGTGTGTGTGTGTCGGCTCGATGGGGATGGTGGACACAGGTCAACGTCCGTCGATCGCGACAACTCCGATCTATAACTGTTAGTACAAACTCCTCGTTTTATTTGGTTGGTTTCAGATAATGATGAAGTATTGAATAGGATTGGGGAAAAGAGAAAGTTTGTGGCACAACTTGACCAGAAGAAGGGATCGGTTGGTAGGACATGTTCTGAGGCATCAAGGGATCACCAATTTAGCACTGCAGGGCAGTGTGGAGGGTAAAAATCGTAGAGGGGAGACCAAGAGATGAATGCACTCAGAAGGATGTAGGTTGCAGTAGGTACTGGGAGATGAAGAAGGTTGCACAGGATAGAGTAGCATGGAGAATGTATTAAGCGGCCCTCGGTTATAATTGAAGCAATGGTGTTCGAAGGATGTCTGTCTACTTTACTGCCATACGCAGCGACTGCGCCACTCGGTACCGCAAGAACTCCTTTTATCTGAAACAATAAACTACACTCCTGGAAATGGAAAAAAGAACACATTGACACCGGTGTGTCAGACCCACCATACTTGCTCCGGACACTGCGAGAGGGCTGTACAAGCAATGATCACAAGCACGGCACAGCGGACACACCAGAAACCGCGGTGTCGGCCGCCGAATGGCGCTAGCTGAGCAGCATTTGTGCACCGCCGCCGTCAGCGTAAGCCAGTTTGCCGTGGCATACGGAGCTCCATCGCAGTCTTTAACACTGGTAGCATGCCGCGACAGCGTGGACGTGAACCGTATGTGCAGTTGACGGACTTTGAGCGAGGGCGTATAGTGGGCATGCGGGAGGCCGGGTGGACGTACCGCCGAATTGCTCAACACGTGGGGCGTGAGGTCTCCACAGTACATCGATGTTGTCGCCAGTGGTCGGCGGAAGGTGCACGTGCCCGTCGACCTGGGACCGGACGGCAGCGACGCACGGATGCACGCCAAGACCGTAGGATCCTACGTAGTGCCGTAGGGGACCGCACCGCCACTTCCCAGAAAATTAGGGACACTGTTGCTCCTGGAGTATCGGCGAGGAGCAATCGCAACCGTCTCCATGAAGCTGGGCTACGGTCCCGCACACCGTTAGGCCGTCTTCCGCTCACTACCCATCATCGTGCAGCCCGCCTCCAGTGGTGTCGCGACAGGCGTGAATGGAGGGACGAATGGAGACGTGTCGTCTTCAGCGATGAGAGTCGCTTCTGCCTGGGTGCCAATGATGGTCGTATGCGTGTTTGGCGCCGTGCAGGTGAGCGCCACAATCAGGACTGCATACGACCGAGGCACACAGGGTCAACACCCGGCATCATGGTGTGGGGAGCGATCTCCTACACTGGCCGTACACCTCTGGTGATGGTCGAGGGGACACTGAATAGTGCACGGTACATCCAAACCGTCATCGAACCCATCGTTCTACCATTCCTAGACCGGCAAGAGAACTTGCTGTTCCAACAGGACAATGCACGTCCGCATGTATCCCGTGCCACCCAACGTGCTCTAGAAGGTAAGTCAACTATCCTGGCCAGCAAGATCTCCGGATCTGTCCCCCATTGAGCATGTTTGGGACTGTATGAAGCGTGGTCTCACGCGGTCTGCACGTCCAGCACGAACGCTGGTCCAACTGAGGCGCCAGGTGGAAATGGCATGGCAAGCCGTTCCACAGGACTACATCCAGCATCTCTACGATCGTCTCTATGGGAGAATAGCAGCCTGCATTGCTGCGAAAGGTGGATATACACTGTACTAGTGCCGACATTGTGCATGCTCTGTTGCCTGTATCTATGTGCCTGTGGTTCTGTCAGTGTGATCATGTGATGTCTCTGACCCCAGAAATGTGTCAATAAAGTTTCCCCTTACTGGGACAATGAATTCACGGTGTTCTTATTTCAATTTCCAGGAATTATAAGATCCATCATTCACTCCGATGACACATTATAGTCTTGCGAGGATGTTGATTTCTGAAGTATTATACCGTCATTAAGGCATCTCTACGATGCTAATTCAACAACTCCGTAAATCCAGAGATATAGTATTCTCTAAACAACGTCCAGAATGCGTCAGTATGTTGCTGTACACTTCAGTGTTCGTAATTATCACAGAATTGATTAAGTACTTTTGCTTCACAAATAGTAACTGTTCCGTTGTATGGCTAAACGGTAACTGTTATCTTACATTTGTTCAGAATTCTCACTAGTACGCCCAGACGACAATGGAAAAGCTTTAAAACTCCAGATCGGTCTGAAACAATCTAGTAGCTGTCAATAGGCGTACTGCTATCGCAACGTCTACAAGAGAGCGAATTAACATCTCCATTGAAGTTTTGCATTATAGTCGCAGCGAACTTACACCTCGATGCGGCTGCAACTCTCTTCGTGGATAAATGTTACGTCGGATCACTTTACTTGCCTGGATGTTAATTTTCGTAAGGCATATATTCTGAATTATTGATTCAGAATTTCATGGTTTGTATCATCTGATAATCTTTCATTTAGTTCTTTCCTTGTAATAAACGTTGTTAGTTACATAGTATTTCTCTTAGTCAAACTTTCAATAGTGTTAATATTTTGTTGCCAGTAGCTCCCGTCAAGGTCAGATCAACTAATTTCTTTTAAATCTTTTGCTACCAAAGGGATGTCATTAGGGACTCTAGATATTTGAGGTGTTATAATAGCTTGGGGGTACGTATGACTAGAAAGGAAAAAAGAAGGGAAAAAAATAAAGTGAAGGTTTTATGTGGAACTTCGGATGTTTTATAATCATTATTATTATCATTTATTTGTATAACATTTTTTTATCAAAATCCTACTCCGTTTTATCGAAGTCATCCTTCAATGTATAAAATGTATTGCATAACAGGTACTTTTTAACTGCCTTTTTAAATAAGTGTATTTTGCAGTTTCTTTAATCTCTTTTGGTAATTTGTTGGTAGAAAACGCTGTTTTCAGTTTTATGTTTATTTTTTCTTGGTAAATGTAAGTTGAAACTATCTCCTGTTGCATGTTTATGGACAGAGCTGTTTGTGCAGTACTTACCAGTGTTTTTTTTATGTGTACAACTGACTGGTAAATGTAATCATATGGAGCAGTTAAAATCCTCAGTGTTTTGAACAGATCTTTACAGTGAGCTCGACTAGTATTTTTGGTTATTATTCTTACGGCTCTATCCTGGAGTTTAAAATTCTGATCATATTTTGTGCGTTTGTTCCCCAAAAAAGAGTGTCATAGCTAAGAATCGAATGTACATATGAATAATATGTAACAAAAAGACACTGCATGTTACACACTGGTGATAGAATCCTAAGGGCATTTGCTTTCTGTTGGACTCCGTAGAAATTTCCAGCGAGAAAGTTGTTAAGGAAACGAAAAGATTAATTTTTCGTGACATCTATGACATCATTGCACTATATCGTGTCACCTATGAACGTAGATTTATTTACGAGAGACTTCTTGCGCGGCAACCGCAAGAGCTTGTGTGCTACAGCCAGGATTTTTGTTCCGGAGGCTTACCGTAACTCGACAGTGATTGTTCCATAACTACCGAATTTCATTTTATTTGCAGCTCTTACAGATCTTCTATCACTGCTTTCATCACCCAAAGCGTCCGATGTAATCTGCACAAATGTAACTATAGATACTGGAACAAAGTCCGACGTTCCCTTGAAGTCGAATAAAATATATTTGTTCGTACGGTTTTGTGAAACCCAAGTTTTAGCTAAGTATGTTTTAGGCCTATTCTCCTCAGAATCCAATAAGCTTCGCTCTTGCTGCTGCAATGTCCCTGAATTCCATTAAATTGTTTTCTCCATCGTTACACTTTCTGAACCTAAAAATCATGAGGTGAAGAACTGAGGTCTCTGCACCAGAATAATTAATTTTTTTCACAGAAATGACTCTATTTTTCTGTCTGTCGGAAACTTTACTCTGCCTTAATAACGCAAGTACAGTCTTGCGTATTAACTTTCTGTTAAACTCGTCGAATTCCTTAGATTTCCGTACTGGTTTATATCTCTTGCATGATACTTGCTCTCCCCAAAGCCTTGACAGGCATCCTGAATTTGAAAATGGTACCTGTGTCTTTCGCGAAAGATGCCTACGACCGTTTGTATGAGCAAACATCGCTACACAAAATATCTGCTTCCTGGTTAACCTTAAGTTGAAAGTTTGAATAACTTAATTATAATGGTAACGGAAATATGACGTTGCTGTGATAAAACCAACTTCAGAATTTTATACAACAACAACATATATTTCCTAAATACCATGAAAAATACTCCTTAGTCACTCACTTTACTTAGTAATGCGATTATATGGAATGCTGGCCCATGATCAGTAATTAAAAAAAAAAGCACTTTTATCCAACCTAACGACCTCTCCTGACTATTATAACTATAGGAGCCATCACGTAGAGCGTACGTAGTTACCAGAGTCTCAGCAGGGAATGTCTAAATGTCTCCCCTCGTCAGGGTCCACACACGGTGGCTCAGTGAGTCTACACAGCGGCTACTTGCCAACCTAAGGGGACCTGCAAATGCGTGGAGAACCTACGTCTCTCCGGTCCAGTGGAGTCGCACTCTACTTAATAGAGTAGTTGGCTAAACTGTATCTCCACATTCACAGAACCCACAGCAGACAGCCTACGCATACGTCAGCTGACGATCCGCATTCACATTTTCAGACTACACTCCTGGAAATGGAAAAAAGAACACATTGACACCGGTGTGTCAGACCCACCATACTTGCTCCGGACACTGCGAGAGGGCTGTACAAGCAATGATCACACGCACGGCACAGCGGACACACCAGGAACCGCGGTGTTGGCCGTCGAATGGCGCTAGCTGCGCAGCATTTGTGCACCGCCGCCGTCAGTCTCAGCCAGTTTGTCGTGGCATACGGAGCTCCATCGCAATCCTTAACACTGGTAGCATGCGGCGACAGCGTGGACGTGAACCGTATGTGCAGTTGACGGACTTTGAGCGAGGGCGTATAGTGGGCATGCGGGAGGCCGGGTGGACGTACCGCCGAATTGCTCAACACGTGGAGCGTGAGGTCTCCACAGTACATCGATGTTGTCGCCAGTGGTCGGCGGAAGGTGCACGTGCCCGTCGACCTGGGACCGGACCGCAGCGACGCACGGATGCACGCCAAGACCGTAGGATCCTACGCAGTGCCGTAGGGGACCGCACCGCCACTTCCCAGCAAATTAGGGACACTGTTGCTCCTGGGGTATCGGCGAGGACCATTCGCAACCGTCTCCATGAAGCTGGGCTACGGTCCCGCACACCGTTAGGATATACACTGTACTAGTGCCGACATTGTGCATGCTCTGTTGCCTGTGTCTATGTGCCTGTGGTTCTGTCAGTGTGATCATGTGATGTATCTGAACCCAGGAATGTGTCAATAAAGTTTCCCCTTCCTGGGACAATGAATTCACGGTGTTCTTATTTCAATTTCCAGGAGTGTATACTAAGAGTATTCCACAAGATTTCGGGATTGCAGCCGGATCTCGTCGACTTCTTTCCACGATATTTCGGCTGAAAACCTTACAGCCATCTTCAGGCGAGTGTTTGACACTGGAGATTGCTAGTGCATGTCGCTCTATTTATACGTAAAACTGCCACAAGACGCGTATGCGCAAGTTACCGTTGGATGCGCGCCACCTGTCGATTCCAGGGCCCTCTACGATATTACTGCATCTATGGAGCGCATGTGAATGCGTGGTACAAGTAAAACATGCACGCCCTCTGTTGGCAGACGTGTCCAAAAAAATAAAATGCAAAATTCCAACATTAAAATTAAAATTACTTGTCGCTCGACATGTCAGAATGCCTTATTCAATTGAAAGCCGCCATCACGATTAATGAGATTTTCCGCCAAACGTATTTCCACGGATTCCTTGAAAACTGAATCCCAGAAGGATGTCGATGGGGCCAAGATTTTCGTGGCAGTATAATCCATGGTATGTCCTGTGGAAATACAAGGTTCGGCTATGGCCGACTTACTGGGCTGTAAAAGGCGAGTTTGGCGATCATGTTCAACGCAGCGGTCGTGTACTGTGCGTGTGGTCTGACCAATGTAGGCTTTCACACACTCGCAAGGTATTTTATAAATTCCAGCCTTCCGTAATCCCAAATCATCCTTGGCTGAGCCCAGAAGAGCACGAGTCTTTGTAGGTGGCCGGAAGATTGCTTTCACACGATGTTTCTTTAAAATTCTGCATACTTTCGATGAAATGTTACCGACATATGGGAGAAATGCTCTGGACTTAAACACCTCCTTATCCTCTTGATCTTGCGGGTGGTCACGTTTTCCCATCCTTAAAGCAGTACTGACCTGATGTGCAGAATATCCATTTTTTGAAATACAGATTTCAAGTGTTCTAATTCGTCTGCAATGCTGTCATTATCAGACACGACATGTGGCGCGCATGCAACGGTAACATGCGCATTCGCGTCTTGCGGCACTTTTACGTATAAATAGAGCGAATGCACTGGCAATCTCCAGTGTCAAACACTCGCCTGAAGATGGCTGCAAGGTTGTCAGCCGAAATATCGTGGAAAGAAGTCGACGAGATCCGGCTGCAATCCCGAAATCTTGTGGAATATTCGATACGCCGGAAAAACTTCAAGAGTCATATACTAAGAGTAATAATATAAAACAATTCTGGATAATAAATGTTGTATTGATCTTCCCTGAGTGTCGGAAGGGCACCCAGGCGTGTTTTCAGCATATAACTGTTGTATCAAGTCATGTAGCGGCTCACATGGAGCCGTTACATCCTTGCTTGGAGAAACAAAACATATGCCGATGTAACAGCACTGTTAATACAGCATTTAGTGGATTCCAAAATACCACAAGCTTTTGCTGTTTGTTTATGATTTCATTTATGAATTCGTATTTACTGCTGGCCAGATTAGTAAAAAAAGCTTCAGTAGGTTCGATATGACACTATTAGTTTGGTGTTCAGTGTCTTGTCGCCCTTGACGCACACCGATCGGTGTAGCACTACACGTTGGCACTTTCTCCTCCATTACGCTCACTACAAAACACAATTCAGTGCACCTTTCCACGGAGACTGAAGGCACACGATGCCGCGCGGTAGTGCTCAATACTATGGCTGACGTCCTTCACTGCTACAGTGTAAATGTCGCAACGCAGCTGTCAAGCGGACAAACCACAGCCCTTCGCGCCTTACGACGTCAAACAGCAGGCTACTCTGGGCGGCAACTAACTAGTCCTGTGATGATGTGGAAGAAGACTGGAAGAAGAAGAAGAAGAATGGGATAGTCCTGCCTGATGATATTTGAAAGATAATTGTAGGTACAACTGACTGTTGCAAGACAAATATTCTCAAGTCACTACTAACACACCCCAATGGAGTATGCTTCGAGCACGTAAGCGTATTTTCAAAACAACTGTTTCAACCCAAGTAGCAGCTGCTGCAAAGATACTGCAGGATGGTGGTGTAACATACATGACATTCAATCAAAGTAATCAAATCCTCCTCCAGAAAATGTAAATCCAAACAGTGTTCATATTTGATCATGTCGCTGTGGAAAACATACATCTAATTATTCGATGTTTCTGTTTTGGTCGTCAGATGGGTGTTGATGTATTTTATTTGAGCGAGACATATTCCAGAATCACTAAACAGATTGTGAGGGATAACGCAAGTCTCATTATAGCTTTCAGACGAGACAGTTTCAATCTAAATCACATTTGCCAGGCGCTTGGATGAACTGATATGTTATTCAGTGAGTTTGTAAAGATATGCGTAGATTGCTGGAACCACATACAGTAACAGTTTCTTGTTATTGATAAATTAATAAAACTAAACGACAGTAGGTATAGATAGAATACATAGAACTTCCAGGAGTTTAAATATATGTGTATAACTGTGATGAGTATGTCAGTATACATACCACCATGGACAATTCACGTGTATGTCAGGCTCCCAGCCTGAAAGGATAATTTTGCAGAGACAGAGAATGCGTCTGTACATAGATGAAAAACTTCAGTCTCTCGAATGTAAAGTTATGGAGCTAGAGACATGCCCAGACCCTTCTGAGACAGATCAATGAATGGCTAAGGAACTAGAGATGTACATCTGCATCATTCTGAGGAAGAAACTAGATGACTTTGCTGTAAAGGTTGATGAAGCTGAGAAGCAAGCACATGACTTAACTGTGTAGGTTGAGTGAAATGTGTATATAACGCAGCATGTGATTAGCCTGCATAGTATAAAGCAAAATGTCGAGTAAGCATAAGGTTATCGCTGCATGAGAGGCTCTTCAAGAGCAGTTACAGCTGCTGAGGTTAGGCCATTTGGATCGAGAGCGGACACTGATCGAAACCTTTAAACCAGTTACAAAAATGGTTCAAATGGCTCTGAGCACTATCGGACTTAACATCTGAGGTCATCAGTCCCCTACAACTTAGAACTACTTAAACCTAACTAACCTAAGGACATCACACACATCCATGCCCGAGGCAGGATTCGAACCTGCGACCCTGGCGGCCGCGCGGTTCCAGACTGTAGCGCCTAGAACCGCTCGGTCACTCTGACCGGCAAAACCAGTTACTGAATCTCTCGATAAACTCTCGAAAAAATGACATCACAATGGTGCTGATGCTATTGGCAGTTTCATTAATGGTCGCAGCAATTCTAGGATAGACAAAACGTTTGGTGTCAGTGGTTAAAAACCATACAGTCGATCATGCAGTCTCTAAGTTTAAATGGAAAAATATACAGGTAGAGGATAGCGGATTTGAAAGAAAACCAGGTCTACTGAACTTCATTTTCCTAGAACTCTCTAAAACAGTAAAACTTTCCCCTAAAGATCTGGAGGTGTATGGTGAAATAATACAATTGACCGGTGAACACAGCGAAGCAGGAAACCAATGTAGTGTGAAATAGGCAGAGACATTAAAAAGGTGATCGGTAAAACGGTGGTGATGATACTGACATTCACCATTCAGCTATTAACCCCTCAGCATTTATACTAAGATGACTCCAGTGAGACAATAGACTGACTATAATTGCTCATTGCATCAGGTGCTGTGGGCAATAGCGCTCATTCGAATGAAGTTGTCTCATTAATTTCATAGCTTTGAGAAAGAGGTATACCCGAATGAGAGAGTTTGAGAACTGCACAAAACAGGACATAAAACATGCCCTCGTAGGAATACTATAATCAGAAGCTTCGATGACTTCTGACAGGCTGATCTTGTAGATATGAAAATTTGTGAAAATAAAGGATACAAACATATTCTAACGGTTATTGATACATACTCCAGATTTGTCTGGGCGTTACCTCTTTAAACAAATATGGGGAGAAATGTCGTGAGCATTTGTTACAGGCAGGGAGAAACTGATGTCCACACAACCTTCAAAAAGATCGCTGTGAAGAGTTCTACAATAGGTATTCCAAGACCGTGATGCAGCGGTATGGAATATATCAATACTCAACATTCACCAACCTGAAGGCGACTATCGTGGAACATCTGAATAAAACAATAAAAGGTCAAATGTGAATGCATTATAATCTTTGTAGCTCACACAAATGAAGATATCCTCCCAGAAGTAATTGCACAGCGTAATCGAACCAAACATAGCACAACGAAAATGAAAACAATCGATGTCCATGATAATGGAGTCACGGATACAGTGTTCTATTGTATTAAAATGTTGGACCCAAGTAAAAAGAAATATAATGTGTGTGATACGGTACATATCTGAAAACGAAAGACAGCATCTGAGAAGTAATACCTCCAAGCTGGTCGCGTGAGATATTCACAAATTCCAAAGTGCAGAGACCAAATCTCAGAACTTAAATGTTCATGGATAGCAGTGGCACTGAAATTTCAGGATGTTTTTACACAGAGGAAATGCAGAAGAGCTCAGAACCACACGTGTTTCTCATAGAGTGTGTACAAGATGTCCAGAGAATAGAGCATTAGTTAAATCGCTTGATTTTCTCGCAACACAAAACAGATGGATTGGCGCTAATGATAACCATAAACCACAGTGGGGTGCACAGAGCACAACCAGCACAGTAGCATAACATGCGTGATAGGAGACACATTATAGGACGTGGTGGTATTTCCGAGGAATTGCGCATTCTGGGATAATTATTGGGGACCTTGTATAAAACTTCAAAATCTTTTGGTTCCTGGTAGTAAGGGGATCAACTTGCTTGATGGGGCGTGTTCGGAACACGACATTTCATGCGCAAAACATAAAGATTTCCCAGGATGTCACGCTGCAGATTGAATTTTAGCTGATAAAACAAAGACAATACGTTAGAGAAAGGATATTGGTATAAGGTAGCACATTACAGAATTTGTAGTTGATAAAACCATACATGGAAAAATTAAGTTGGGTTTGTATGTGAATTTCAGGCAAATTCCACTCCAGTTTCCCCAACCTTATAACATCAGTCTGCCATCTTATACTACTCCCTTTTTATGTTTGATTGATAAATACATCTTTAGGATGCTTGATGCACAACTGAAAAATGCAGTTTGTCTGCTGAATGGCTTATCATGTGCACACTTACAGTAGGTCTCAATTATGAATTCAACAGTATAAAGGAACTTTAAAATTTTGGCAGTGGAAGAATCTGCTTTCTGTTTGTGTAACTTGTAACTGAAGCAAACTATTATCATAACAGTAAGCATAAATTATACAATGCTAAATACTTGAACGTTTTCATTACCTGGTAGTATCTGTGCAGAAATACAGCAGGTGACTTAATGTTTTTGTGGTTTAAGTCTCGTTTTGTATCATAAGCAGACGAAGATGGCGGGTGAGTGGGTTCAATGGCCCGATCGTCGTCTCCTACCCCACCCCCCCCCGTCACCCACACCTCCTCCCCCTTAAGTGGTAATATACACTGAAGCACCAAAGAAACTGGTATAGGCATGCGTATTCAAATGCAGATATATGTAAACAGTCAGGATACGGCGCTGTGGTCGGCAACACCTATATAAGACAAGTGTCTGGCGCAGTTGTTAGATCGGTTACTGCTGCTACAATGGTAGGTTGTCAAGATTTGAGTGAGTTTTGGTTCAAATGGCTCTGAGCACTATGGGGCTCAACTTCTGAGGTCATTACTCAACTAGAACTTAGTACTAGTTAAACCTAACTAACCTAAGGACATCACACACATCCATGCTCGAGGCAGGATTCGAATCTGCGACCGTAGCGGTCTTGCGGTTCCAGACTGCAGCTCCTAGAATCTCACGGCCACTCCGGCCGGCTAAGTCAGTTTTAAAATGGTGATATTGTCCGGGTACGAGCGATGGGACACAGCTTCTTTGAGGTAGCGATGAAGTGGGGATATTCCCGTACGACCGTGTTCCGAGTGTACCGTGAATATAAGGAATCCGGTCAAACATCAAACAGAAATCCTGTAAGAACGGGACCAACGACAACTGAAGAGAATCTTTCAACGTGGCAGAAGTGCAGCCCTTCCGAAAATTGCTGTAGATGTCAGTGCTGGGCCAGCAACAAGTGTCAGCGTGCAAACCATTCAACGAAACATCATCGCTATGACGATTCGGAGCCAAGGGCCTACTCGTGTACACGAAGCTTAATGCCTCGCCTGGGTCCGTCAACACGACATTGGACTGTTGATGACTGTAAACATGTTGTCTGGTCCGACGTGTCTCGTTTCAAATCGTGTCGAGCGGATGGACACGGGTATGGAGTCAACCTCATGAATCCATGGAACCTGCAATTCAGCAGGGGACTGTTCAAGCTGGTGGAGGCTCTGTAATGGTGTGGGGCTTGTGCAGTTGGAGTGATATGAGACTCTTATACATCTAGATACGACTCAGACATGAGATACGTACGTAAGCATCTTGTCTGATCACCTGCATCCATTCGTGTCCATTGCGCATTCCGATGGACTAGGGCAATTCCAGCAGGATAATGTGACACCCCACACATCCAGAAATGCTTCAGAGTGGCTCCAGGAACACTCTTCTGTGTTTGAACACTTCCGCTGGCCACCAAACTCCCCAGACATGAACATTATTGAGCATATCTGGGATGCCTTGCAACGTCCTGTTCAGAAGAGATCACCATCCCCTCGTATTCTTACGTATTTGTGGACAATCCTGCAGGATTCATGGTGTCATTTCCCTCCAGCACTACTTCAGACATTAGTCGAGTTCCTGCCTCGTCGTGTTGCGGCATTTCTGTGTGCTCGCGGGGGCCCTACACTATATTAGGCAGATATACCACTTTCTTCGGCTCTTCAGTGCATATGATCGACTAACTCTTGTTTTTGTTGCTCTGAAAAGACAAGTGGGCATAGTTCTAATAGTCCTATGATTGTCACTTAGTTATGAACTAGGTGATTTGTTCTAGCCTTTCTTAATCTATCTTCTAAGGTACTTTGTGGAAGAAAGATTGAACGTTATTGCAGATTTCAAGTAATCCATCCTACTCGGTAACATTTCGTCTGTTGCCCCTTCCGTGTCCTCTTGGCTACATGATTGTCTGTTTGTCTTCCTATGTTAAGTTGTCGGCATATTTGACACAACATAAAAAAGTAAAAACTTTGTGGGGTACTGTGGGATAATGCAGGGTAGTAATCATCCAATATCCCTGATTAAACCGATTTTTATGAGTGTAATGACTATGAAGTAATCGCAGTTTAGAAACAGAAGAACATTAGTCAGCTGACGTTGAGAAAGCAAGTTACCTTCACAGACGCGGTGAACTGAACAGCAACAAGAAGCCAATATGGTCGCTCTTTCTTTTAGACCAGTGCAGTCTAATTCTGTATCTCTTCACCAGATGGCATAAATAACGACATAAGAAGCACGGTACCTTGTTTCATTGTCTCTTGTGACATCACGGTTACTAACTGTGCGGAGGTGTCGGATAGAAGCATCACGTAAATAACACCAAATATAGTCTGTAGGGCAAAAGAAGCGTCCTCACAATTACAGTGGGCGTGGGGCCACAGCTTCGCGCATCTATCACAACCAATGATGTAATGATATTTTGCATACGTCCCTACGGCAACGCCCCAGTGTTGCTGCGGTTCTGTCGACGACTTCGTCTTCGCCAGAAGCCTTTCGCGCTTCGCAATTGAAAACTCGCAACAGCGCTGCCAGCCTTCATGGCTCTTCTCTCGCTT
Source organism: Schistocerca gregaria (assembly GCF_023897955.1). NCBI lineage: Eukaryota > Metazoa > Arthropoda > Insecta > Orthoptera > Acrididae > Schistocerca > Schistocerca gregaria. Next base: position 946,881,868 of record NC_064920.1, read on the forward strand.
TACAAAGTGTTTTGCACCTCAGACGTCACCGAAATTTTTATTCGTCATACTCCGGGCATCCTTCGGACATCGCCTCTCCTGTTGAACATCTTACACTTATTGTAAATGTATTCAACGAGAAGGATGTTTGTAGGCCAGTGTGCTTAATTTGCAAGAAAGAATCTACTCGTAAAAAAATATAGTTTTGTTTCGTTATTTATTACTGGATATTGGAATCTTGAAAAAACTCGCGTATATAATCCTATATTTTGGATGACGAGCTACTGTCTCGTGTGCTTCCCCTAAGCATGCCAGATACTGTAGGTTTCCCGTTATTTAAGTTCAAAAGTTGTATGGATTGTATGCTTTATGATCCACGTTGTGGCTTGTCGCTTTTCTTTGGAAAATGGTTTCCATTCGGGTATCACGGCGTTAGAAGCCGGTATATACTTATGTCCTTTCTATTCTTCAGTCGAATAATGTCCCATCGCTGTGTCCCATACCGTGACAAATTTTGGACACTCAAAACAATCTTCAAATGTGTCCTCCATATTACGATTTCCACGTACAGACGATGTTTTTAATTGGATGGAGTAAAGCTTGTGTTGCTCGCTATTGCCCGGTTCGCTGCCTTGTATCAAGTCGATCTGGCGCCTTCTGGAATTATTTTCATAGTTAACTTTTCCCAGACGATGTTCCAATTGTGGTGTGATAATGGCTTTTCCTATTTATTAGAAACTGGAAATCCTTTGAGAGCTATGGCCATATATATATATATATATATATATATATATATATATATATATATATATATATATATATATATATATATGTGTGTGTGTGTGTGTGTGTGTGTGTAAGTGGAAGTGAATGAGATACTTGGCTAAAGATGGTCGTCAGAGTGTGGGCGTTGTTTACCTAGTCATGGAAAGGGATATAAATCGGTCATTGGCCTAGCTGTCCCAGAATTCGCATTGGCCTAGCTGTCCCAGAATTCGCTTGGAGCTATTTACGAAAACTACGAAAAGTTAAAACTGAATAATCGAACGGGATATGAATTTCGTATCTCAAGAATACAAGCGCAGTACCCTAACTACTGCATCTTATTGTTTATTTGGATGTTTCCTGTCTACTGATGACATGTAAATAGATTTGGTTATGACTTTATTTTTTTAAAATTCACGGAGCAAGTAGCCTATAGTATAAAACTGGCTATAATTAAGAATATGCTAGTGTGCATGGGCTATACTGTACCTATCACATGGTTTGCTGGTATGTAACTAGGGCGTTATTATAGTGACCAGCAGCTACCAACTGGTGAAATATGGTGAAATATGCATCATTTTGATTTGCAGCTCCTTGCATTGGCCGTATTTGTGGATGTGAGGTCCGCCAGTCATGCAAAACACCCAAACATGTTTCGGCGCCACTGTGCTATCATCAGTGGATTTTCGTTTTTATTTGTTCTTTACATTTGGTGTGTATGAAATTTCTGGATCACTTGTGTGTTAATTACTATAGGTAGCTTGTCATGTTTTCGTGTGGCAAGAACTTCCATTCTCCGCATAATGCTGAAGTGCTGTGATGCACAGTCACTATAACAAGTATTTTTCACAAATAACGTAGTAACACACTTTTCACTTCACCAGAACACAGTGTGATTGTGGTTTGTTCAAACTACTTTATTTGTGAAAAATACCCTCGCTTCGTAGGTTCTCGGTTGTACTACCGGATCCAGTTGTTGAAGGTGCACGAAATGGACACGGGATTCCAACTGGGAGCCAATGCTAAGATACATCAAAGCAGAACGCGACATCCGGAAGCGAGATGCGACAGGGATGGCTGACGAAAGGCAACTGAGATTCCCACCACCACCACCACAACCCTTCTCCCCGCCATCACCCAACACGGTGCAGGGCCGGCGAGGCCTGAAACCTGGACTGGCAGGCATAAATACTGCCAGGACGCAACAGACACATCATTGCATCAGCACTACCTAATGATGACGGAACGGTTATTTGCCTAAATATCGTGGTCCTTCGACGATTGGCTCCGGCAGTAAATCCGAGAACCTCGGAAGCAGTGTTTACGCCTGGAAAGTCTCATATCACAAGAATATTCTTCCATACGGTTCTTGTTCAATGTGATTTAAAAATTTCTTTCTCAGTTTCGTGGGTTAGGAGCGAGTGACGTGCCATTAATGACGCGTGAAAACACACACACACACACACACACACACACACACAGAGGCAGACATTCAGACAGACAGAGCGACACACACAGAGAGTGAGGAAGACAGAGGCAGAGAGAGAGAGATGCTGGTTTAGAACAGTAGGCAGTAGGAATGAGGTACGATATACAATCACAGGAATGAGTTCACAGCAAATGGATGATTATACTGTTAGTTACTTATGCTAAGTTTAACTATGGCAAATAACATGTATGAACTTCTGTTAAACTAAGCTCGCAACGTATGGAGCTAAACTTTTCGGTAACCCGTTTCTTATGGAAAAAAAAATCATCATTATCATCATTTAAGACTGATTATGCCTTTCAGCGTTCAGTCTGGAGCATAGCCCCCTTATAAAATTCCTCCATGATCCCCTATTTAGTGCTAACATTGGTGCCTCTTTTGATGTAAACCTATTACTTCAAAATCATTCTTAACCGAATCCAGGTACCTTCTCCTTGGCCTGCCCCGACTCCTCCTACCCTCTACTGGTGAACCTATGAGTCTCTTGGGTAACCTTGCTTCTCCCCTGCGTGTATCATGACCCCACCATCTAAGCGTTTTCATCTTGACTGCTACATCTATAGAGTTCATTCCCAGTTTTTCTTTGATTTCCTCATTGTGGACACCCTCCTGCCATTGTTCCCATCTACTAGTACCTGCAATCATCCTAGATACTTTCATATCCGTAACCTCAACCTTGTTGATAAGGTAACCTGAATCACCCAGCTTTCGCTCCCATACAACAAAGTTGGTCGAAAGATTGAACGGTGCACAGATAACTTAGTCTTGGTAATGACTTCCTTCTTGCAGAAGAGAGTAGATCGTAGCTGAGCGATCACTGCATTAGCTTTGCTACACCTCGCTTCCAGTTCTTTCACTGTGTTGCCATCCTGTGAGAATATGCATCCTAAGTACTTGAAACTGTCCACCTGTTCTAACTTTGTTCCTCAATCCGTTTATATTTCTTTCCCACTGACATTACTTTCGTTTTGAAGATGCTAATCTTCATACCATAGTCCTTACATTTCTGATCTAACTCTGAAATATTACTTTGCAAACTTTCAATCGTATCTGCCATCACAACTAAGTCGTCCACATAAGCAAGACTGCTTATTTTGTGTTCACATATCTTGATCTCACCCAGCCAGTCTATTGCTTTCAACATATGATCCAAAAATAATATAAACAACAGTGGAGGCAGGTTGCAGCCTTGTCTTACCCCTGAAACTACTCTGAACCATGAACTCAATTTACCGTCAACTCTAACTGCTGCCTGACTATCCATGTTAAGACCTTTAATTGCTTGCAAAAGTTTGCCTCCTTTTCCATAATCTCGTAGAACAGACAATAACTTCCTCCTAGGAACCCGGTCATATGCCTTTTCTAGATCTATAAAGCATAGATACAGTTCCCTGTTCCACTCATAACACTTCTCTATTATTTGCCGTAAACTAAAGATCTGGTCCTGACAACCTCTAAGAGGCCTAAACCCACACTGATTTTCATCCAATTGGTCCTCGACTAATACTCGCACTTTCCTTTCAACAATACCTGAGAAGATTTTACCCACAACGCTGATTAAAGAGATACCTCTGTAGTCGTTACAATCTTTTCTGTTTCCATGTTTAAAGATTGGTGTGATTACTGCTTTGTCCAGTCTGATGGAACCTGTCCCGACTCCCAGGCCATTTCAATTATCCTGTGTAGCCATTTAAGACCTGACGTTCCATTGTATTTGATGAGTTCCGACTTAATTTCATCCACCGCAGCTGCTTTATTGCACTCCAATCTATTGACCATTTTCTCCACTTCCTCAAATGTGATCCTATTTCCATCATCATTCCTATCCCATTCTACCTCGAAATCTGAAACATTACTGATCGTATTTTCACCTACATTGAGCAACTCTTCAAAATATTCCCTCCATCTGCCCAAGGCATCAACAGGATTCACCAGCAGTTTTCCTGATCTGTCCAAAATACTTGTCATTTCCTTTTTCCTCCCTTTCGAAGACTGCTAATTACACTCCAGAACGGTTTTCCAGTAGCTTGACCCATAGTCTCCAACCTGTTTCCAAAGTCTTCCCAAGATTTCTTCTTGGATGCTGCAATTATCTGTTTGGCTTTGTTTCTTTCTTCAACATAACTTTCTCTGTCTACCTGAGTTCTAGTATGTAGCCATTTTTGATACGCCTTCTTTTTCCTTTTACAGGCTTCCTTGACTGTGTTATTCCACCAAGCTGTTTGCTTCATCCTACTTTTACACACGACTGTTCCAAGACATTCTTTAGCCACGTCTAGTACTGTGTCCCTGTACCTTGTCCATTCCTTTTCCAATGACTGTAATTGACTACATTCAACTAACTGGTACCTTTCTTAGATTTCTGTTATGTACTTGTGCCTGGTTTTCTTATCCTGAAGTTTCTCCACTCTTATCCTCCTACATATGGACCTGACCTCCTGCACTTTCGGCCTCACAATCCCAATTTCACTGCAGATTAAATAATGATCAGTGTCTTCAAAGAATCCCCTGAATACACGTGTGTCCCTCACAGCCTTCCTGAATTCCTGATCTGTTATTATATAGTAAATGACAGATCTGGTTCCCCTGCCTTCCCAAGTATACCGGTGAATGTTCTTATGTTTAAAAAACGAGTTTGTGATTACTAAGCCCATACTGGCACAGAAATCCAAGAGTTGTTTCCCGTTCCTGTTGGCCTCCATATCCTCTCCAAATTTACACATAACCTTTTCATACCCTTCTGCTCGATTTCCAATCCTGGCATTAAAATCACCCATGAACAAAACACTGTCCTTGTCCTTTACTCTAACAACTACATCACTGAGTGCCTCATAAAAACTATCCATCTTATCTTGATCTGTCCCTTCAAAATGCGAATATACTGACACAATCCTAATTTTCTTGCTAGACACTGTCAAATCTATCCACATCAGTCGTTCGTTTACATACCTTACTGCAACTACGCTGGGTTCCATTTCTTTCCTGATGTAAAGCCCTACACCCCATTGTGCTATTCCTGCTTTGACTCCTGACAGGTAGACCTTGTATTCTCCCACTTCCTCTTCTTTCTCACCCCTTACCCGAATGTCACTAACAGCTAAAACGTCCAGCCCCATCTTACCTGCAGCCTCTGCCAGCTCTACCTTCTTCCCAGGGTAGCCCCCTTTGATATATAAAAAATAATAATAAAAGTTGCGCAAGAATTGCCGGCAACAACTGGCGAAGCACCTTACTTGGACAAACCGTAAAATGTATTTGCTACGTTACATATTTTTCTAGAGGATACAAGTTTTCGAAAAAGAGACAGATCCGAATCGCAACAGGCCTACATGTGAACAGCAAGCCTATTTTTAGAGCATTCATTGAAAAAACATTGTCATTAATGATTCGGCACGATTGGTTTACTAATAGAACATGGTAGGCTTTCTGACAAAGCTACTTCCAGACGGTTATTAATTTTTTTGTGGTTTTCTATTTGACATGCAACGAAGGATATTCCCCATCTGTAGGCTGCAGTTCTGAAAACGTGGCGCAGTTACTTAACAGAGCGAGACTATGGCACATCTCAGGCTGCTGTTAAAATTTAAATTTTATAGTACCCTGGAGTGGTATGTTTTACGACGGCGGAAAGTCGTGTATCGGCGGGAACAGGATTAAAGTCCGACTGTGTCGTGCAAATTGCGGACGTCCCCGACGGCGGCAGCAGCAGCAGCAGCAGCAGCGGAGGAAGCCCTTAGAAGGCGAGAGGCGGGCGCTCCTGTGATTTATCCTTCGATTAGCGACGACCGAGGGGAAGGTGCGACCGTAATCGCGTTTGTCCGGCGTCCACGCAGGCTAATTGGCTGCCGGCACCTCCCCCGTGAATATTCGCCGCCAGGGGGGACATCTGGAGATCACCTGCTCTGCGCTGCAGGCGCACGCCGAAAGACGTCACAGTTCCTGTCGGTGGGTACCGGAGTACACAGCTGCTAGTTCTGGTCAGGTATCTTCCACGAAGTGGCAGCGACCACTATGTCTGATACCGACCACTTATATTTCTTGTCCAAGAGAGTAAGTTAGGAAATGTTGGAATTGAGCGACACAGCCGACAATTGGACTCACTTGAACGGTAATACTATAGGGATAGGTTTGCAAGCTTTCAGTTTATTGGTGAGGAACTTGATTTTTAATCTTATACTATGTTCGGTAGCGGGGTCGTCCTGGAGGGTTTGACAACGCCCTAGCGCTTTCGGGCACCCTACAGAAGGAGCGTTTGTACGGTCTCGAAGTTATATGACGGTTTTGCTGTAATGTAATGAAATCGTAAATGGTTGGAGGCGAAGGCAAAGATCGTAAGTTCGAGTCGCAAGTCCCGGGCGAGCCCACGGCTTTGATCTGGCAGAAAGTATTAAATCAGTGCACTCTTCGCTGCAGAGAGAAGATTCATTGAGTCACTTTCATAAAACGCCACTTCCTGCTTGCTATTGGCTCCAAGTCCTAAAATGAAGACTCTTACTGTGCTTTCTATGCAGGACGCGGACGTTCGCTAAACTGAAACACTAGGCTAGAAAAAAAGAAGTCACTAAGCAGAATTTCGTGACCGTGTTTGCGAACATACCTTTGAGTTCTTGTAGAGTTTCTGTATTGGAAAAGTAATTGTTGTCGTGTCCCGAGACGGACACGTTGCTACAACACAGGGGGCTTACCACAGTCGATCTTCTCGATGAGTGCAAGTAGGCGTCGCCGTTTGCAGACTCCAGTAGCTGTGGGAAACAAACTAAGAAGGTGGTGCAGAATACGGAACTCGGTGAATATATCTCAAGAAAGCAGGGTAATAATTCTAAATCCCTTTACTACTGAACACTGAAGGCTCCTCTGGCATTGCTACTGAACCTAACTCCCCATCAATTGCCCATTTACTGCTCTGGCTCTATCTCCGTCGTGATGGCGGTGAAGACGCTGGCGTGTCGACCTAAGTCGGACGTCTGGCAACGAGCGACGCAGAGGCTGTGTCGACTGTACACTGTTGTGTCCCTGCTTTAGTACTGCCGGACCCTTATTTGTATCGCTCATAGCTCATCACAAGGACGTTTCAGGAACATTATGTTATTCATGAGGTTGGCTAGACACGTACTCAGTATACTTTCCATTACCATACAAGGTCCTGTGTGTGAGATTCCTCTGGCTTCGGCCACATCGTTGCTTATGCCGGTTATGTAGCCCATTTCTAAAACTGTCTTCCCATCGCCTTGGGGTCGGCGGCTCTTGTAATTGCTTTCCACTTACATCCTGCCCAGTACTCGGCCCCTGCTCAGCTACAGTAAAATAATTCTCAAAAGCTCTAACTAAAGTATCTGGCGGGATGGAGATTTGCGACACTATGCTTATCCCTGACTACCATTTTCAGAAACGAAAACATTTTTAAACACCACATCCACACCAGGGAGCTAATGATGAGGCGTGTATGTCTAGGTTATAAAGTTTTGTGATGTGTCTGGACTCTGGCCTAAACTTTTAGGCTGGAGGTTTTAGTGCATTGCAGAGTGGCTGGCTCCTCACTTTTTTCCTTGCGGTCAGCCAGCCACTTCCATGTGCTATATTGTTTTAGCTCCCTCTACCACTTTTTTCCTATGTTGTCCATGTTTTACTGCTGACGGCATGCTTCATACTACGCTTCGTTGTGGGTAGGCACACATTTTTCCAAGCTTTTACCTGTGTTTTACGTTCTATTTTATCTTATTGTTCTAAGTTTTTTCTTGACACCCGTCTCAATCTGTTACTGAGCGGGCGCTGAAGACTTTGCCGTCGTTCGCCCATACAACCCTCTCCATCCATCCATACACTTGTCTCGTACATCAACGAAATTGTTTCAGCCAAACAGCCCTAGGAGTAGAATTCATGCATTCCCTTTGGCCAGTCCTTGCTCGCATAAATAGAAGTCCACTTGAAAATGCTGCTTCCTGCCAGGAGATTTTGCAAGTTTGTTTCCAGCTGTCAATGACGAACACTTGCCGTTATTTGAAAGCGACAACGACCTTGCCTCGTTCTCGTCAGATCACTGAAGTTGAGCAACGTCGGGCGTGGCCAGAACTTGGAAGGGTAATCGCCTGGTTCCGCTACATGTTGTTGGCTGCCTTCCTTTTACCTTACGTCAAAGGGGAAGACGATTGGTGGCGTAAACTCTCTGGTCATCAGTCTTAGTGCCAATGTCTTCGATTAAATTCCAAATCTCTCCGCAGTTTCTCGTGAAGTGAGGGTGTGTGACACCGTTGATGGTGATTCGTTCGAGAAATGGAGCCCTTCTGGTACTAATCGAGAGATGCAGACTATGAGCCGGCAGCGGTTTTTATCCTCTCCCTTCTCTCATTGTGATCCAACACAATTATGAGAGTGTGAATTCCTAAGGGACCAAACTGCGAGGTCATCAGTCCTTAGTCTTACACACTACTTAAACTAACTTAAACTCGCTACGTCCGCAGGTTCGAATCTTGCCTCGGGCATGGATGTGTGTGATGTCCTTAGGTTAGTTAGGTTTAAGTAGTTCTATCGGACTGACGACCTCAGCTGTTAAGTCCCGTAGTGCCATTTGAACCATTTAACTCAAACTACCTTTCGCTAAGAACAACAGACACACACCCAAGCCCGAGGAAGGACTCGAACCTCCGGTGGGAGGGGCCACCCAATCCGGTACATGGCGCCTCAAACCGCGCGGCCTCTCCGCGCGGCCACAATTATGACACCACACTACACACACCCCTTACAGTCACCTGCTTGTCAGATACGCTTATACAGACAGCTGCCACACTTCACGAAGGTAAGGTTGCATTGTGTGCGTAGGATAACAAAAGCCTTTTTAATTAGAAGGCTGAACCCGCCCTTGGGGTTCTCCCAGCCAAAAGTGCCATATGACTTTATTTGATCGGAAACTTATTAGCGCTTAAGCCAGCGTAGTGGCCTTCAACCATTTACCATTAGAAGCATTTTAGTAAGGCTGCCCTAGGCTACAATCTTTAGGCTGGGCTAAGCCCCGTTTCACCAGATGCTAGTAACTGTCTCTGGCGTCCCAAAAGTCCAACTGGGCCTCCTCGCTGCCGAACAACAACATAAAGTCAATACTGAATTTCACCATTGAAAAATTGAAAGCTTCCGACTCTATTCCCATTGCATTTCCGTCCGAGTGAACGAAATTCCAAGCTGAGGACCCCATTTCGGACATTTCCTACCTTTCTCTTTTTTGGACGATAATTCCAAGAAGTCGGTGCTAAGACGCAGTCGTCGCCAGCGATTCGAGCAAGTTATCTTGTCAGAATTATCAGCTGTGGAGCAATTTGAGGAAAGAGCGCTGGAATCTGTAGCTCTTTAACCAACTGTACGTTGGTGATATTTAGGCGATAGTTTCACAGTGTAGTCTTATGGGGAAGATAAATTAATGGAGTTATTACATCATCGCAACTTCATTCATAAATACATTCAAGTTCTTATCAAAGCACAGAAAGATAGTTGCCTGTTTGCACAGAAAGATAGTTGCCTGTTTGAGCTGGACATCATACCCGTATCGAATCTATTCGATGGAATAACGACCGTAAGTCTGGTACACCTGCGGCCTTGAAGCCGTTTTTAGACGGTCTTACACGCTCGTTTAGGCAAATTCTGGACTGGCCCTCAACCTGCGACTTAGAAAATACGACATACAAACAGTTGAAGGTCAATAACACGACGTATAATGTTTATACGTCACTTAGACTACGTGAAGACTTTGACGACAAGAAGGGCATCAAGTCACAAAGTTGAACAACAAAATAAATTCGCCAAACTGCGAAAACAACAGCCCCGTACTTCCATACTTTATGATAAACGTTAGGGAAGAGAGTGCCTGGCAATCGAGAGAAGTACAGAGACAGCTGACACTGTGGTTCTACAGGACAGTTGTGAAACCTGTTCTTATAACACAAAACAGTGTGTCCTGGCCGGTTTTGCGAACGCTGTACCCTCACAGTGAAAGCGCTGAACCTGCCGCGAGCGCTTCCTCCTGGACACCAAACGTCGCAGCAACTGGGGTGAGCTCGCGGAGTAATGACTGTTGTCGCAGCGGCTTAAATTCCCATTTACCCGGCAGACACACGTCAGCGCGCACGTCCGCTTGTTTATCCGAGAATTTAAGGCTCTGTGACTCCGCCTTTATTGTGGAAAGATCTACACGAGTGAAGAGCTCCAGCGGTCCGAATCCAATTCTCGGCATTGTGCGCTGCCGGCGGGTGCTATTGGTGATAATTCAGAGCGCGCTCTGCCAGTCCCTGCACCCTCACCCCAGGGGGGCCGCGCCCGCTCAAAGGGTTCCACAGCTCTGCAGATGGCGGGGCTGCCTGCAGACCCAGCTGCGGTGACTGACTCGTTCTGCTGACCCGCTGACGATCCGGACCATTAACTCGTGCTGAGCCGTACAGGCTGGAGACAACGATTGGCGAAGTCGGCGCAACCCGCACCCGAACAATTAATGTACGTCTGTAAATGCGGTCTCGGAGGAAGAAAAGAATCGTCATCCCTGTTGTAGCACTGCAATAATTTATTTCACGCATTGTACTGGGACAAGCAAATAAAGCACATCTAGTACAATAGTGAAAAGCTCTTACACAGACCTGTAACGCTTGTGGCAAACGGGTTAATCTATTTGAAGCGAAATCTGCTATGATTCGTGAAAAGTCTAGTTGGGGGTATGTCGAAATGTGCGGCGAGATTCTGTTTATCAACAAAATCCGTCTTAGTGAGTGACCGTGCCGTAATGCAAAGCACTTGAACATTTCTGCTGTACCTATCAGTGGCGTTAATTGAGGCAAAGATGTGTGCTATAGAGCTGATAACAAAACATCGCTATATGTTGCTACGACTCCTGACCGTTTTAATATCTGACAGGGGCGATGAAGCTCGTGACTGGTTGATTGGAGCGAACAGTCTGGGAACTGATGTTCCTCATGATAGAAATTTTAAATTATTTATCAACGTGTAAATATTATTTCTGGAGCGCACCTGGGTGCTCTTTCTGTGTCTACTGGGTTTAACAGGTTCGGTGCCTGGGGGACGGAGACTCCCTTCATCCTGGAATTGATGGTCCAGTTTTTCAATGATCCTCCAAAATAGGATGCGGTCTGAGCGTAAGAGGCCGGCTCAGGGTCTAGCGATTTCCCCTCTGTGGCCAGGTTTTTCCAACTCCCAATTCAGAGAAACTTATAACAACCGTCGCGTGAAGCAGCATCTTATAGAAGAGCCATAAGCGGGAGCAGGAAATAGTCGGTGAAAACGCCTACATTCTCTCCTCATTCTGCTTGGGAATTGGGAAATGTTAAATAATTTCGTGGAGCGGTTTGGAACTCGCAGCGTCGAACGGTATGCCGTCATCTCTCGTGGGATGTTGAAGGCATGTTATCTCTGGGACAGAGGCGGTGCTTTTGCAGTTTATTTCAAAGGCCGGGAGAAGGTTATTTCTTACATTGAGAGATTCCTAAAATGCGTTCCCGTGCGTGAACGTGGATTTCAAATTGAACTCTTCTGGTTTTCTTGGAGAGTTTTCCTGGTTTGCAAGTGTACAGACTCACTATAGGCACAGTCCTCAAATTAGGTTGTGGAGTCAAGAAGCTAGCTGGACAGCGGTTTTAAGGGAACGAGACGGACTTGACGAGGCTTAATAGAGAGCAATAAATGATATTTGTTTTCATGGAAATTTGAGAGTTGATTTGGGTCACTCTGTCTCTATTGACTTTATTCTTCTTTTTTGTTGTGCAGACTGTCGGAGGAAGTTACCAGGAGCCAGTGGGATGCTGTGTGAACTGTTAGCGGTGTACATGTAATAGTCCAGTGGTCGGATCTCCAAATCTTTCTGAGAGAGATTAGTTTGCCACAGGACTTTTAATTATTTACTCTGAAGTAGCGGTAAGTTTAAACATCTCTCACTGATTCGATAGGGTGGCAGTACAGAAAAGTAATCCACTGAACGTTTTCCATAAAGCCTGCCGAGGAATAAGGCGTGTAATTTGTCTTGCGTTCCACAGAGTGCTAAGAATGGATGACTTCTGGCGACGGCAGCAGGTGGGATTTGGTGCGCCGTGCGATAGGTCCGAGAAACAGACGAAAGTAACGTTTCAAATGGACAGTAATAATGAACCGCCACTGAAGCTGTTACTGTGACGTAACATCACTCCCGCGATGTTCGGTTGGTACTGATGTTTGTTCCTGCGTCACAGGGTTTCAGCTCAGACAGCATTAGTGTCAGTATTGTAGGCATCGTCACCCAGACACAACAGAAGTACCATGACACAACATGACGACAGAAAGGAGGGAGATTATAATATTAAGTCGACTACAAGCAGAGAGAATGAACGATACGATGACTGTTAACATCGACCTTTTACCTAAAACCGGTTACGCGTTACGTCGTCTGCTATCGGAGTGGTAAGAACATTACTTTCTGGTCATTGGTAAGAAGCGAAGGAAGGAATCCCTTTGATTGCTGGATCATTGTGTGTATAAGCGCGACCACGTTTCAACTTGTGAAAATATGAGAAAAAATGACGGCCAATTCAGAATGATTGTTTCTGGGCTGTTACTGAGTCGCTGGAAGGAGCCGCTGGAAGGAACCAGCAAGCACCAAAGAGTAGCTACATCTAGGTTTGTACTACGTATGCCAAAATCGGTGTATTGTGGAGGGTAGGTTGTGTATCGGAGTAAGCTGTCAATACTTTCCCATTACAACGCCAAAGAGAGAGAGAGAAGTAACTGTGCAGCGGCGTTAACGGCAGAGTCTGACGCCACCCTCAGTGACTATTACGTTGAAGTGCCAAAGAAACTGGTACAGGCATGAGTATTCAAAAGCAGAGATACGTAAACAGGCATAATGCGGCGCTGCGGTCGGCAACGCAGTTATTAAGACACTGCTGTTACAATGGCGCGTTATCAAGATTTAGGAGCGTTTGAACGTGGTGTTACAATCGGCGCACGAGCGAAGGGGCAAAGCATCTCCGAGGTAGCGATGAAGTGAGAATTTTCCCGTATTACCATATCAGGAATCCGATAAAACCTCAAATCTCCCACATGGCTGCCGCCGGAAAAACATGGCGAGAACGGAACCAACGATGACTGAAGAGAATCCTTCAACGTGACAGAAGTGCAACCATTCCGCAAATCGCTGCAGATTTCAGTGATGGGCCATAAACAAATGTCAGCATGCGAACCATTCAACTATACGTCATCAGCATACCCTCTCGGAGCGGAAGGCTCATTCGTGTACCCTTATAGACTGCTCGACACAAAGCTTTATGCATCGCCTGGGCCCGTCAACTCCTACATTGGACTTCTGATAACGGGAAACATGTTGCCTGGTCGGAAGAGTCTCGTTTTAAATATGTAGGTGTATGGCGACAACCTTATCAATCAATTGACCTTGCGTGTCGACAGGGATCTGTTGCAGCTGGTGAAGGCTCTGTGTGTGTATGTGAATTCCTGAGGGACCAAACTACTGAGGTCATCGGTTCCTAGACTTACACACTACTTAAACGAACTTAAACTAAGAACAACACACACATCCATGCCCGAGAGAGGACTCGGACCTCCGGCGGGAGGGGCTACTCCACTCCGCACGGCGGTGGAGGCTCTCTAATGGGGTGGGGCGTGTGCAGTAGGTGTGATTTGGGACACCTGATACGGTACGTACTTAAGTATCATGTCTGATCACTTGCTTCTATTCATGTCCATTGTGCATGCCGGTGGACTTAGACAATGCCAGCAGGATAATGCGATATCCCACACGTCCAGGCTCCAAGAACACTCTTCTTAAGCTTTTCGGTTGGTCACCAAACTCCCTAGACATGAATATTATTGAGTATATCTGGGATGCCTTGCAACGGGCTGTTTAAAGGAGATCTCCACGCCCTCGTACTCTTAGGGATTTAGGGACAGTTCTGCAGGTTTCGTAGTGTCAGTTCCTTCCAACACTACTTCAGACATTAGTCGAGTCCACACCACATCCTCTTGAGGCACTTCTGCGTGCTCGCGGGGCCCTACATGGTATTAGTTTCTTTGGCTCTTCAGTGTGTATCTCGCAGCCACTATCCGCGTGTGCCGTGCTATTCCATGCAGCTATAGTTTGTCAGTTTCTGCGACTTTAATTTTATTTTGTTTTAATATTACCTTCTTAATGAAGTATTTTATGTGGCGAGAGCATTACTGCTCTTAAATTCCTTCGTCGGTTACCACATTTAATTGTGAATTTTCTGATGAAAACAGCCGTACTCTGTGTCGAAACCTGAAAAAATTAAAATTTTGTTGCAACCTGTTGGCTGTTTCATACCCATGATATTCTTGTACAGTTACTATCTCACAGCCGTGATTAAATTACTATTTATTAAAATAAACAAAATCAGTGCAAAATTTTATTCCTGACTCGAAGAGCATCTTTATAATTCTTAAATAACCGAAGATAACAACCAGGGAAATGAAGTTCACAAAGTGACAATGCAATTAATCGTAGTCAGTATTTGAGTTATGTGCCATCTCAGCAAGATTGATTCAATACATAATCACAGTAACATACTTTCCCGTCATATACTCAATGTTTGTCAGGATATATACGTACTTTTAAAGTTCAGTTATTCTGACATGAAGTAAACTTGTTTAAAACAACATGAAAAAATTTAATTATGGAACCCAATTAATAAAATCTTAGTTTCGTTTTGCAGTACTCATAACAAGCCAGAAACTGTCATTCTATGGCATCTAGAGAATCAATGAATTTATACTGAAAACAAATGCAATTTAAAAAAGGTAGAATGTGATATTCTATTCCAGGACAGAGCCTCCTACCGTGCTGCTTTCTTGTTCGCTCTTCCCTGAGTGTCCCCCCGTGTCGTTGCCCATGCCGCACTTAGCCGTCGGTCAGAGGGGCTGCTTGCCGATTCCAGCGCTAGCTGCATGATCTCGCTGAGGTCGATAGTTTCATCCGTCACAGTAACGGCTCACTGGTTACGCGTCAAATGTAATTTAATTTTTAATTCCATCCGTTGAGTTTGTGATCATTCTGATACGTTGGCTTTTTGAAGCAATGATGTTTTGGTAGCGGGAAGAAGAAGCTTGTTACAGAATTTTTAGAACATTGTTTTAGGGAAGAGTAGGCGATGGTAAACGGTGATACGTAAGAATAAGATAACAGGTTGAAGAATATTTATCGCGGCAAAGATAAAATACTCTCTCCTTTTGTAAAAAGGTCTGCATTCCGATAACAACAGTTCTAGCTATTTCTATACCGAAAATCTCTCATTTCTGTAGCACAACCCGTACCACATTTGAATGACCTCTTGTGTACACTAATACACTACCAGAAAAAATCCTCACTCAAGGACAACGTCATTTTATTGGCAAGTGATGTTACAGGTAGTTCATCATTGTAGGAGTATATGATAACCAATTCAAACCAAGTGAGGCACACATGTCACAGTACAGGGTGGCAATGCTGGCGTGTATTATCGCATGCAAATGATCATAAAGGAGCTTAATACCATTCTACGGCCCCTTTTGCTGCAGTTCGGTGATGGATCTTGCAACTTTTGTAGAACGGATAACTTCTAGCCTCACGATTCCCATACGTGTTCACGTGGTGAGAGAACTGGTGATATTGCTGGCCAGGGTAGTTATTGTACACCACGAAGAACTCCTGCAACCGTATGTGGACGCGCATTGTCTTGCTGAAATAACGCATACCTTCCTGTCGAAAAAACGAAAATAGTACGGAGATAACATCCTTCACAATGTAGCGGGCGCTGGTTACTTTCCTTTGCCGAAACACCAAATGTAATCATGAGTTGTAACGGACGGTCCTCCACATACCATGAAGATGGGTTTCGGACCTGTGTGTCATGGGCGAATGTACTCTGGGATACGCTACTGGCCGTGTCTACTCCGTCCCTCGCAAAGAGAGGCTACTCTCATCACCGAAGGGAACATAGCGCCACTATACTCTCCAGGCCACCAGAGTGGCCATGCGTGACAGTTTCGTGATGTCAGTGGTAGGCTGGCCACAGTCGCGCGTTGTCTTAGTCCTGCTGCAAGAAGACGGTTCGCAATAGTCCTTGAGACACAGCAGGTGCTACATCTGCCCGGTCTTCTTGCCTGTATTATACTCGGTCGGTCACCGTTGCTTGCACAATGTGTCGATCTTGACGTGCTCCTATACTACGTGGACGTGTAAACACTGGTTTAAGGCAGAGCGGGATTAGCCGAGCGGTCTCTCGCCTGTTGTAAGGAGGAGAATACGTACCATCACGTTTCCGACTTTGATTAAGGTCAGATTGTAGCCTATCGCGATTTCGGTTTATCGTAGCGCGACATTGCTGCTCGCGTTGGTCGAGATCCAATTACTGTTAGCAGAATATGGAATCCGTGGGTTCAGGAGGGTAATACGGAACGCCTTGCTGGATCCCAACGGCGTCATACCACTAGCAGTCGAGATGACAGGCATCTTATCCGCATGGCTGTAACGGATCGTGCAGCCACATCTCGATCTCTGAGTCAAAAGGTGGGGACGTTTGCAAAATAACAACCATCTACACGAACAGTTCGACAACGTATGCAGCAGCATGGACTATCAGCTCGGAGAGCATGGCTGCGGTTACCCTTGACGTTGCATCACAGACAGGAGTGCCTGCGATGGTGTACTCAACGACGAACTTGGGTGCACGAATGGCAAAACGTCATTTTTTTCGGATGAATCCAGGTTCTGTTTACAGCGTCATGATGGTCGCAGCCGTGTTTGGCGACATCGCGGTGAACGCACATTGGAAACGTGTATTCGTCATCGCTATACTGGCGTATCATCCAGTGTGATGTTATGGGGTGCCATTGGTTACACGCCTCGGTCACCTCTTGTTCGCATTGGCGGCACTTTGAACAGTGGACGTTACATTTAAGATGATGTGTTACGACCCGTGGCTCTACCGTTCATTCGATCCCTGCGAAACTCTACATTTCAGCAGGATAATGCACGACCGCATGTTCTGGATGCAGATAATGTTCGACTGCTGACCTGGCCAGCACATTCTCCAGATCTCTCACCAACTGAAAACGTCTGGTCAATGGTGGCCGAGCAAGTGGCTCGTCACAACACGCGTCACTACTCTTGATGAACTGTGGTATCGTGTTGAAGCTGCGTGGGCAGCTGTACCAGTACACGCCATCCAAGCTCTGTTTCACTCAATGCCCAGGGGTATCAAGGCCGGAGCTGGTTGTTCTGGGTACTGATTTCTCAGGATCTATGCACCCAAATTGCGTGAAAATGTAATCACATGTCAGTTCTAGTATAATATATTTCTCCAATGAATACCCGTTTATCATCTGCATTTCTTCTTCGTGTATCAATTTTAATGGCCGGTAGTGTAATATACTCTGGTGCCGCTGAACACAGTCCTGGAGGGTGCTCCATTTATTCTCGTAGTTGATAAGCCACGAGGGACACATTAGCATATTTCACCAATTCAATATGCAAACCTTTCTATCCGTTCTTATGTCTCAGACGTGAACTAAACGAGGCATGCGGTGAAAGACAGGATGGAGCAAACCTCCAATTCCGTCTGGCCATACCGTTTGAGATTTTTTCCTTCCTCCTGGTGCTCTCTCTTTAACATCGACAGTATCGACAAAAATTAGTCAGTATATGTCCTTCTTTGCACAACATAATGGTATATATGAAGCTAATATGATGCGTTACTTAGTTTGGCTGAGTAATTCCGACACAGAAAAGTTCAGGCGGTTACTTAGACATACAACCATGACGGTTCGGAGATCCCTAATTAAAAAAAAATGAAAAGTTTTTGAAGTTCACTTACTTAGAATTTAGATGTGGATATTGCATTATAGATGGATAAGAAACTTGGGTGGAGGTTATTTTCGTATTGCTGAGTCTTCTACAAACAAGTTGGTTGAATAGATAACATCTGTTGTCAGATGGATGCAAGTATTGAACATAACATGCCTATGAGTTATCGCACTCTGCTAGTGTGTCCTATTACTGCATAATTAGTATAAAAATGTACATTCATGACAAATAATAACTGTGTGCTGGTCTGAGGTCGCTGCGTTTCGGAGGAAATTTGATTCTATACACCGTATCAGATCACGTCTTGAGCACCAACTATGGAGTTGCGTTGATCTCTATGTTTTCTAAAATTAATAGGGATTCTCACACAAGCGGCCCCTCCTGCTGGAGGTTCGAGTCCTCCCTCGGTAATGGGTGAGTGTGTTGTTCTCGGCATAAATTAGTTTAAGTTAGTTTCAGTAGTATGTAAGTCTAGGGACCGCTGAGCTCGGCTGTTTGGTTCTTTACGAATTCACACACGTACAAACACACACACACACACACACACACACACACACACACACATACACACACACACACATTTCCCCCCAAACGCTACGGAGCGGTATCTTTCGGAAAAGTGATTTAACAAAGGAGAGAGATGAGAATCTGAGGTCTCGAGATACGTGCATGGGTAGCTCATTTGGAGCAAGAGGCAACTGTCCGGCTTTGAGATCCAATTTGAAAAACAGAAATTCAACGAATCATTGATACGTATCACGCTGTATGCTTCGCTGACAGGTAAAAACATGTCATCGCAGTCACAACCCTGAGGTTTAGTCGAAATCTCCGATGTCTTGTTTCTTCCAGAAGTGCTGCACCCGGAGCTTGTGGGTAGGTTCTCTGCGTTTCATAGAGCTGATGGTATGCAGAGATCTTGACACCGTCCTTCAGACGGAAGCTAGAGGCGTACCGCACACGGAAGACAGTAATGCCTTGCGATTATTGTTCATCGAAGCTTAGATAGCAAAACATGCTAAAACGACCAGCGGTGGTCTACGAACGAAGGCGCTTTTGCAACAGGAAGAAGTGGCTGGCACCGTCGATCGGCTAACAGCTGTGGTGCTGGTGAGAGGGAGAGGGAGAGGAAGCGGGCATAAAATATTTACTTTAAATAAGTGCGGCAGAGGCGCGGGGCCGGCCCTCCCGCATTGTCCGCGGAATAATGGAGTGGCGGCTAACAAGTGCCCGGGCAGGGCGGCCCGTGACGTCGCACCACACGCCGTCTGATTTATCGGTGCTGCAGCCGGCTGCCGCTCCGCTCGCTACACGTGTCCGACTCTGGCGGCGCCGCCTCCTTCAAAGCTCACGAGTCAGCTGAGAGACGGGTCTGCAGGTAATGACCGGGGCGAACTGTGGGGGAAAAGTAAAAGCGTAGTTGCGCCAAAAAGTTTAAATACTGTACGTTCTCTAGCTTTCTCTCTCACGCAGAATGAGTTGCAGCAGTTCATCATTTTCTTACTTACTGCAGATCCCCAGATGAGCACCATAAAGGCTTCGAACTGGTTTCCTGGAACTCACTGTTCACCAATCAGTATGTCGAGTGACACGTCTGTTGTGTGAATCCTGCCGCACGAAACAATCACATATGTGGATATCACTTCAGAAAACATATTTTCTATATACGTTAAAGGAACTACGTTAATATCAAGCGCAGTGTTCCTTTCCCTTCCTTTATCTCAGATCACCCGTGACGTCAGCCGAAGTCCCAGCTTTGTACGCGGTCAGTCTCCACGAACTACACACATCAAAAATGTTTTGCATCACCCCAGATCCCAGATCTACTGAAGACAGACATTGACTGTGGATATTGTGTCACAGACACAGTCCCTTTGACTGTTCAGAGATGTCACTAAACCCGGCCAAAGATGTAAACAACTCCTATTAGATGGACAGGGTTCGACAGCCAATCAGTTCCAGTCATTCCACCAGGAAGGAGGTACATTGCACGTGTTGTCTGTAGTTCAACCATGCGGTCAATACCTCGATTCGATCGCATCCGCATTGTTATATTGCGCCAGAAAGGGCTCTTTGAAACCACGAGACCATTCAGCGCGCTACAGATGGGCCCAACAACACGACGAATGGACCGCTCAGGATTGGCATCACCTTCTCCTCTCCGATGAGTGTCGCATATTCCTTCAAGCAGACAATCGTCGGAGACGTGTTTGGAGGCAACCCGGTCAGGCTGACCACCTTAGACACACTGCCCAGCGAGCGCAGCAAGGTGGAGGTTCCCTGCTGGTTTGGGGTGGCATTATGTGGGGCCGACGTATGTCACTGGTAGTCATGGAAGGCGCGATAACGGCTGTAAGATACGTGAATGCCAGCGTCCGACCGATAGTGCAACCATATCGGCAGCATGTTGGCTAGGCATTCGTCTTCATGGATGACAATTCGCGCCCTCATCGTGCACATCTTGTGAATGACTTCCTTCAGGATAACAACATCGCTCGACTAGAGTGGCCAGCATGTACTTCAGACATGAACCCTATCGAACATGCCTGGAATAGATTGAAAAGGTCTGTTTAGGGAAGACGTGTTGAGGAGTGGGTAATCTGGACCAACAGGGCCTTGTTTAACTTGTGGGCTGTTTGCTACTACGAATACAGACATGATTCAATGCAAGTGGCCGTGCTACTGGGTATTGAAGGTACCGGTGTGTACGGAAATCTGGACCACCACTTCTGAAAGTTTCCCTGTACGGTGGTACAACATGCAATGTGTGGTTTTTATGAGCAATAAAAAGGGCGGAAATGATGTTTATGTTGATCTCTATTCCAATTTTCTGTACAGGTTCCGGAACTCTCGGAACCTAGGTGATGCAAAACTTTGTTTGATGTACGTATTAGTGATTAACCACGCACGGCACAAATTACGCGACATATAGTTTCGCACATTTACTCATATTGTCACACACCTTTAAATTAGTATAAATAAGGGTAGCTAACATCAGACTGACACGCGAGACAGTGTCAAACTCCTCATTACTGCAAAGTCAACGATTGGGACAGTATAACTATCTATCGACGTTCAGAAAGATCCCGAAATCCGACCACTGAACAACGAAAAGTCACAGATAAACGGTTCAAACACCATCTCCTGCTTGTTCCTAGCTTCCTCCGCCACTAATATAAAAAAAACCAAGAGCTACTCTAAGGAAGGATGATGGTGGATACTCAAGGACAGCATGAGAAGCTGGATGCGATTCTCAAGAGTCACTTCTCTCAGTGCACTCTAGCGGATAACACAGAGCAGGATTCGGCCTCTGGGAGGTAGCGGTAACCAAAAGTAGAACTGCAAATATTCCAGAAATTTGTTAATTTCAAAACGTTAATTGGGTGGTGAGAACGTTTCAGCAAGGCCCAGACGGATTTTTTCCGGCTCTATTGAAACAAGCAGGAGGGGGGTTAATTAGATTATTATTATACAAACTGGAGTTAGCCCAGCAGCAGGAGTCATTTCTGATGCTTGAAGTATAGTAAAAGTTGTTTCTATTTCAAAGCCAGTAAGAATGGATCATGCCAAGGCAAAGGATACAAGTGTGATCAGTCTGTCTTTCTTCCTCCTAAAGGCATTAGAGAAAGTGAATAATGTGCACGTTAGGGTATAGAGGTACACAGAGGTTCCTCTAAACGAAAACCAACAAGCATACATATTATGTACCTATGTTAAAAAGCACTTCACCAACTCATTGGGAAAGTGGAAAAGGCTCTACACATTCACGAAATTGCTCTCTGCGTCTCCATGGATATCTAGGGGGATTTTAGCATCACGATCCTCCACTCCACGGTTAGAGCTGCAGAAGAGCATGGCATTAAGACCACCATATGCTACTTTATCGTGCTGAATATACGAGAGGTAGAAGATAAATTGATGAATGAGAAAATCAGCTACCAGGGGTAATCGCAAGGAGGGGATTTGTCCCAGTTACTGCGGAACCTGGTAGTGAATTAACACTTGAAGAGTTAAATATTAGATATTAGTTTTGGCAACGATAGCCAAACGATTTATTCACAGTAATACTTGCAAAATATGATACATGCATGTCTATTCGAGTTGTTAATAATAATGAATATGCTCCCAACAGTGAACTAAATACATACTGGATAAGAAACTTAAAAGTATGTACAGATTTGGCAAAACTTTCAGCATTAAAGATACAATCCATTTTGTTAATAATGAAGTTAATATGAATACCCGAGAAGATGAGATGTTTCCCCAAGGCAGAAAGTTAAAGTAGCGTTTCGAACTAACAACTCCCTTAGACACGCACTAATACCCAAAGAGAATGTACATAAGGACAAATACAGTAATTCAGGAATGTACAAAACTAATTACCAAAATTGTCAGAGAACGTACATAAGCCAAACTGGAAGAGCATTTGCAATACTTTATAAGGAACTTTAAAATGTAGACTTAGGTGGTATAGCATTGGTTGAACATTTAAGAACAACTAAATATACAGTAGGTGAGATTCAAGGTAGCATGAACATTATCCATACCGCAGTTAAAGTTCCTATGTTAAATATTTTGAAAGATTTGGAAATTTTCGTGGAAAAGAAAAAAACCCGCAAAATTACTTAAACGAACAAGCAGAATTTCATTTACATTTATTCTTCCAGTTATTTGATGAAGTGTTGTAGATAGGCTCCTAAGGTATAATACCTGCCACATGATCCTAACAGAAATGTATTCAGAAACGGTAGTTTTAAATGCACTTTTGTAATGACATTTTTAAATATGGATTTTTTGTAACGAATTTTGAAAGACATTTTAATTTTTACAGATATACTCGTATGTTTTGAAAGATAAGCAGATACGAGGGTCGGTCAAAAAGTAATGCCTTCCATTTTTTTTCTACTTAAAAAAATTAAGTTAAGTGAAAAATTTGAATTTGGCGCCATTCCTCAAACCTTCTTCTGCAATCCACTGCAGTAGTAACTTTCTGTGTCAACAGGTGGCAGCACAGCAGAAGTTTGTAAGATGGCCGACATCGATGTTCGTTTGAGACAGCGTTGTGTGATTGAACTCTTGTATGCAGAAGGTGAAACGCCCATACGCATTCATGAAAGACTGAAGAAGGTGTATGGTGTTGTGACAGTGGATGTCAGCACTGTTAGACGATGGGTTCGTCGTTGTAAGGAAGCTGAAGGGCAAACACCGTTGACTGACGAAAAGCGGAGCGGCAGGCCGGTGAGTGCAGTGACTCCACACAACATTCAGCAAGTTGATGACATCATTCGTGGTGACCGTCGGGTGACTGCAGATGAAGTGTGTCGCATTATTTCTCTTAGTAAAGGCAGTGTGATCACGATTATTAAACAATTGGGGTACTCATAAGTTTGTGCACGGTGGGTTCCAAGAATGTTAACCGATCAGAATAAAGAGGCAAGGAAAACAATAGCCTCTCAACACTTGCAGCGCTTCCGTTTGGAGGGAGATGAGTTTCTGAAAAAAATTGTGACTGGGGACGAAACATGGGTGCATTTTTTTGAACCCGAATCAAAGAGGCAGTCAATGGAGTGGCGTCACACAAGCTCGCCGAGGAAGAAAAAATTCAAAACTGTGCGATCGGCAGGGAAAGTTATGGCAAGAGTTTTCTGGGATACAGAGGGTGTGATTCTGGTTGATTTTTTGGAGCAGGGATGCACAATAAATTCTGTTCAATACGTCACAACCCTCAAAAAACTTAAAGCACGTCTTCAGCGAGTTCGCCCAACAAAATCAATGGCAGATGTTCTTCTTTTGCATGACAATGCAAGACCACACACAAGTCGTCACACCTCTGACGAGATTGTCAAAATTGGATGGGAAGTTTTGCCTCATCCCCCATACAGCCCTGACCTGGCACCATCAGACTTCCATCTGTTCGGGCCACTAAAAGAAGCTCATCGTGGGATTCATTTTGAAGATGAGGAGGCCGTCAAAACATCCGTGCGTCAATGGCTTAGGAAGCAGAGCTGTGATTTTTACCGTGCTGGGATACATGCCCTTGTTCAAAGATGGACCAAAACTGTAGAGATGGGCGGAGATTACATTGAAAAATGACAAAATGATCCTCAATGTTGTGGTTTTCAACCTATGTAATTGCATTTAAATTTCCTGACAATTAAACGTAGAAAAAAAAATAGGAGGCATTACTTTTTGACTGACCCTCGTATATGCAGATATGAGATGTCTATATACACTAAAATGTAAATTTAGTTTTCTGAAGTTTTAAATTATCTTTGGATGCGCGATACCAGTTGCAAGTCCTTTTGTACAGTCAATTTCATCTTTGGTGCTGCCAGAATCATTATTTAGTATTGTCCTTCAAAAGTACTTGAAACGTAAGTCTAATCACTACAGGACGACCAGTTTAATCTACAGAGGTGTCCGCCAATTTTAAAAGCAATCTTTAAAGCTGTCAGCCAACTTTAAGCGAAGTCCCCATACTGGAAACAGGACATTCACTTTAAGTAATGTGAATTTTCCGTATTATCCCAGTTTTTATCTTTTGCAGCTTATGTTCCGATGATGATCTTGCTCTTCTGAAGAGAGAAACCGGTAAATAAGAAATACAAAATGAGCCCTGCGGCTGCTTCCAAAAAGTTACAAGGAGCCTCAGCTGTAAAATAGACTTTTTGAAACTATCCACACTGTGATGTAGGTTAAGATCCCAGATATCACACTGCAGCCACTCAACCTGGTGGGCCCTCTTTTGCAAATAATTGTGGGAAAAAAATTCTGTGACACTCAGTAGCGTTAAAAAAGTTACGTTATTTAGTCTGTGTGGCATAATGGATAGGATAACAGCTTCAGGTGCAGGAGGTTGTACATTCGAATCTCGTCATGTGCACCATAACTTTCTTTTAAAATCTTTATAGATATTACTTTGATCACTATTTTTATTCAGTTAATTGGTTTAAATGCATTTTTGTCACATCAGTTTAATCACCGTATGAACTTTATCATTTGTTTCATTTTTTCTTTATATCATTCTTTTTGCAATCGGATTTTTTGCGAATACAAATTAATTATATATATCTCATGTATCTAGTATAATATTTAGTTATTTGAAAATTACAATATATCAGTTTGAAAACAAAATGCGAAGTAATCCATTTAAATTTGTGCAATGGTGTGAAAAATGTAGCCGGCCGGGCTGGCGGAGCTGTTCTAGGCGCTACAGTCTGGAACTGCACGACCGCTACGGTCGCAGGTTCGAATCCTGCCTCGGGCATGGATATGTGTGATGTCCTTAGGTTAGTTAGGTTTAAGTAGTTCTAAGTTCTAGGGGACTGATGACCTCTGAAGTTAAGTCCCATAGTGCTCAGAGCCATTTGAACCATTTTTTGAAGGTGTTGGATTTGCCTGACACCTTACAACATGGGGTAGTCTCTTAAGATTCACGACTGAAAATGTTCCCTTGCCGTATCGTGCTTGCTGTAATTACATGCATTGAACCTTATTAGTGAAAAAAATGTATTTTTGTTGCCAGAGTGCAGTTTTGTTGCACACTTATCATCATAGAAGCATTTAAAACATAATCTAAACACCAGTCTCACTATGGACAAAATAACACGTATGAAAATTTAAATGAAAGATGGGTTTATAAATAAATCGAAATTTAAGCAAAATGAGGAATAGATATAACGAACGCAATAAAGTGGACGAAAAACAGGGTGATAAAACAAAGTAAATGAAATCGAGAGTAATACATGAAATTAATTAAAAACACATGAACAAAGACTTCAAGGAGAGAAAAAGTGATAGAAAGAAAAGTGATAGCAAATGAAGAAGTTATTATTATGAATAAAATTATGTGAACAGGAAAAAATTAAGAAATTACATTTAAACAAATTAATTGCAAAAAACAATAATCAAAGTCATTTCGATAAAGGCTTGGAAAAAAGTTACTGCACTTGACCAGACATGAACTGGTGCCCTTTACAAAAAAAATGTTCAAATGGCTCAGAGCACCATGGGACTTAACATGTATGGTCATCAGTCCCCTAGAACGTAGAACTACTTAAAGCTAACTAACCTAAAGACATCCTACAACACCCAGTCATCACGAGGCAGAGAAAATCCCTGACCCCGCCGGGAATCGAACCGGGGAACCCTGGCGCGGGAAGCGAGAACGCTACCGCACGACCACGAGCTGCCGACTGCCCTTTTACAGTGCGAAGCTGTTACCATATGTATTATACCACACAACAGGACTAATAACTTTCACATTTTAAAGCTGTTGAGTGCCATACAAAATTCCGATTTTTTTTGTCAATTATTCGCAAACGAGGGCCTATCAGGGGGAATGGCTACATTGCGTGATACCTGGGATCTTAACCTACATCAACGTACAGTTAGTTTCAAAAAGTCTGTCGCGCCGCTGAAGACCTCTCCTTGTTAGAAAAATCTACTCTCTGGCTCTAGTTACCGTAGTTCAATGTCCATATATTTGGTGTCATCGGACTAGCGTGTGTAAACCGAACTAATTGGCGGGCAGCGTTGTCGTCTCCGGAAGTAAGGAAGCTGGCCGTAGCCGCAGCCGCAGCCGCAAGCAGCGGGAGCCGGTAGCGGGTAGCGCAGGCTTCACGGCTTATTGGGCAGCGCGGCGGCTGACAGGCCAGATGGATGCTGCAGCAGATGCGCTCATTGAGGGCTCGCCGTGGCGCGGCTATCGGGTTCGGGCGCGCGGCCGGCGGCGCAAAATGCACAACTGTTACCCGGCAACTCGATCTGTCTCCGGCCCCACCACGATAAGGCCACATGCTGCGCCCAACCTGCTCCCGCTCCCTACAGAGGGGGCGCCGCTCGCTGCTCGCCGGTGTAATGAACCCTGCGACTCGAGAGCCGGGGGGTAGCCGCGTCACAGATACCGTACTCTGCTCTAGACTGCCTTGACCACAATGGCCGCTACTCGGTTCTTATTCGTATCTATTCAAAATCATGCATATGCCCTGTGTTATCTCATTCAGGCGGGCCACGTGGGCCGTCTTTGTGTCTTTATTGTAACTTTTGTCTGCATCTGTCACAGTACAACGAAATCTAGTTGTGCAACACTGCTCTAACATTAATTACACCGATGGCCAGAAGAAAACAGAACACCTTCTACGACTGGAGGTAGGACGGTCATATTCAAAGGAGATGTAAATCAGTATGTTCTGCAGAATTGATTACCATTTCCTTTCAGCATGTGTCCTGTTGTCTAGGAGGCACAGGGTCCGCCATCGGCCCTGATAACCTATTCCACGTGTGATGGCAGGAGGCGCAAATGGCGTCCTGTTGTATAGCCATCCATGCTGCACTCACCTGATCCCAAAGTTCATCTGTGATGGTTAGCATTGGGTCACAGCGCTGCACCCCTCGTTTCACCATACTCAGCCGGCCGCGGTGGCCGAGCGATTCTAGGCGCTTCAGTCCGGAACCGCGCGACTGCTAAGGTCGCAGGTTCGAATCGTGCCTCGAGCATGGATGTGTGTGATGCCCTCAGGTTAGTTAGGTTTAAGTAGTTCCAAGTTCTAGGGGACTGAAGACCTCAGATGTTAAGTCCCATGGTGCTCAGAGCCATTTGAACCAATCACCATACTCCTGGCGATCTCGCGGGCCAGTGCAAAAGGTTGACGTCCTGTGACACCAAGAAAGCACTTGTTTGTGCAGCAGCATGTGGTCATGCATTGTTTTGTTGAAAAATGGCGTCTGTGGTGTGGCTATGGCTACAGATCGAAGGATGTCATTCACTTAGCAGCAGCTGTAATTTGTGGCTGTACCTAACAACATCCAAAACCATAAGGCTTTGAGTTGGTGTTGTATATCTTTTCGAATGCAGTCAACTGTGATACCGCTCCCCTGCGGCGAACCAAGTTACGGCCATCATTTTGAAACAAACAGAACGTGCATTCATCCGAAAACACTATCTGATGGTATTCCTGTCTCCAGTGGCGTCGTTCAACATACCGCTGCAATCCAGCATGTTTCTGCAATTCGTCAAAGGCAGGCGGTGAAGTTGACGATGCGCACGTAACCCATGCTGTAATAAATGATGTCGGACTGTCATCCCTGATAGTGTATTATGTGTTACAGTGCCGAGAAGGAAGCAGATCTGTATTGCAATGTCATTCGGATCAGGTGGCGATCTTCTCTGGGGATGATCTGGGTGGTACGTCTTGACGCGTCTTGACGTGTTCTACAGCCTTCCTTGAACTACTCGGCACACACCAATCGCACAGCCGAAACATTTCGTCCCACACGAGCAGCAATTTCCCGGATAGATGCATCACATTATCTTATGGTAATAGTGCACCCACTTTCAAACTCACTGATTTGACGGTACGGTTCGCGCTTACGTCTGCGAGACATCCTGTACGTCTGTTGAACTCCCACTGATCCGGTACCTTCGGTTTATGGCGACAACGAGAGCAGCAGGCACATTTTACCTAGGTCGTGTTAGTGCAGTGATGTGGACGTTGACCTTGGACACGCGGTCCGACGTGGTTTAAATGTTAATCATTTCTGCAGGAGATACTACTATCTCCTGTGAATATGAACGTCACATTTATATTCGGTCAAGGTGTTCGGTTGTTTCTGAACAGGAGTGTATTGAAGCTAAAATCTTTCTCTTAGTATCTAAGGTTCTTGATAGCCTGGAGGGGGCTCATTTTCTTTATGGTGTTTCGTGAGCTTCTCTGTTTCCTACGACTGTGCCGCACACTTTTGATTAAAATATGTTGATTCAATTAAAGTAATTGTGATGCTCTATACCGCTACACACATTAACTCAAAGGCCGTCGGTTTCAATCGTCACATGATCATATTCAGACCTACAGCCATTTTGATCGACAATGGCCGTGTACGGACAAGGAACCGCTGAATGACAGTTGTCAACTGCTACTAACTGCTGCTAAAGGAAGACAAGGTTCCTGTTGGCTCTCAAGCTTCTCTGAATATTACGTACATAGTAACTTGATCTATGTAATCTTTTACCTTTTACATTGTTCACTTTTAAGACCACAAATCAAACACTCGGCACCACGGAAAAAGAAAAAAAATCCTCTGAGTTGTTCTCCAGTAAGATGGTAATGAAGCAGGCACTTACCGATAATCGAAAACTATATGCCTTCTTCCTTGTTATAGTAAGTCCCTATGGGACCAACTGCTAACAACATCGGCCCCTAGGCTTAAACACTACTTAATTTAACTTACAGTATCTTAAGCTAAGGATAACACATGCAACTATGCCCGAGGGAGGACTCGAACCTTCGACGGGGAGAGCCTAACGAAACGTGGCAAGGCGCCTCAGACTGCACGGCTACCACGCGCGGCTTTATCAATGATGACGAAATGCACGAACAGTGCTTTGTGCAGCGGTTGACCGGACAGACACTCTTTGACTCTTTGTGTTTCTTCGGAATACAGCGGTTTAGTACAGATATTTTTACGCCATTTCTTCTTTTCTGCCGGTTGGCCCCAGGAAATACGTCCCTGACTTTGTAACTTCGCGTTTGTAGGTGGAGTTAATACTAGTAGTAGATTAACTGCACAAGTAAAGTCGATGCAATCTTTGTTATTCGTATAGCAAAAATCCAGATTATGATTTATTATAACATGGTTAAAAGGGGATTTAGAGTAAAAAAGGAAGTATCGAAATTCATTTTGGATTTTACGGTTTTGATCGGCATCAGCAGTTCACAGTTAACTACAATAAACTAACGGGAACTAATTTTCTATTGCTATGTCTTCAGTATGATGCAGCCTATTTCAGCGTGTGCTTGCTGATTAGAACAGTGGTAAGCTGAGAACATTTCAACCAAAGAGCGAACAACGTAATGTAAGATTTTTTCAGAGCACTATTTTGTATTACGTATTGAATGTATATCGATGACGTGAAACAGAGGAATGAGAAGTAATGGACAAACACGAGAGATAAACTTAGCGTCAAAAGGGCTCGCTTCCACAACTCTTATTATTTTTGTGTCACCGTTCTTGTTAGCGAATTTTAGCCTCTCGTGCGCGCACTTCGGATGATATCGCGGGCCGAAAGAGTTGCGTGTGTAGTTTACTCTTTCATTCCATTACAGGAAAATTCTTAATTTCGCCGTAATCCCATTAATGGCGGAGTATCGTGACGCGCGCGGTCCTTGAGCTGGTAATGGTATATCCTTGATGAATGGTATCGTGGCAGGCATCTTCATCCGGCGCGGTAAGTGGGCTGCGCGTGCGCCCTGCGTGTCGGAGCGCCGCGCCGGCGCGTGCGTGCGTGCGTGCGTGCGTGCGTGCCAGGCAATCTGGGGGCACGCGACGCGCAGCAGGGGGGGGGGGGGGGGGGGGGGGGGGCGGCGGGCTCCGCGTCTCCAGTGCGGAAGCTGCGCATTCGTGAACAAAATACCAGGGAGCCTATGAGCGTTTCGTCCTAGGACTGCGCCGTCGACACAGCAAGATGCATTTACCATTCACTTCTACATCTACAACGATACTCGGCATGGCATCTGACGGTGGGTGACGGAGGGTACTTGTGGTACCTGTACATGGTCTTCCATTTCCTATTCCAGTCGTAAATAGCGCTAGGGGAAAATGACTGTTGATAAACCTCTCTATTAACTATAGTTTCTTGTTGTGACCATTTAGTGAGACGGGTGTGGAAGAAAATAGTATGTTGTCCGATTTATCCCGGAAAGTACTCTCTCCTAACTTCAAAAGTAAGCCACTCAGTGATGCCCAACGCCTCTCTTGCAGCGTCTGCCGCTAGAGCTTGTTCAAAATTTGTGAAACGCTCTCGCGCCGACTAAACATCCCTGTGACGAAACGCGCTGCTCTTCGATGGATCTCCTCTGTCTTTTCTGTCAGTTCTACCTGGTAAGGCTTCCAGAGTAATGAGCAGTACTCAAGAATCGGTCGAAACAGTGTTTTTTAAACCACTTCTTTCACGAATGAGGTCCGCAGCTCGTGGTCTTGCGGTAGCGTTCCCGCTTCCCGCTCACGGGGTCCCGGGTTCGATTCCCGGTAGGGTCTGAGATTTTCCCTGCCTCGAGATGACTGGGTGTTGTTGTGACGTCTTCATCATCATCATTCATTCCCATTACGGAAGGCAATGGCAAACCACCTCCGCTAGGACCTTGCCTAGCACGGCGGTACGGGTCTCCCGCATCGTCCCCTACGCTCCTGGGAGTATGGGACCTCATCATTCGTGAATGAGTGACATTTCCTCAATATTCTTCCTACGATAATCTGTCTGGTGTTCGCTTTACCTGCCGTTTATTTTATGTGGTCGTTCCACTCAAGATCGCTTCGTATAATTCCCTCTGTAATCATTGACACTACCTGCAAAGTAGCGCCACAAGATATAACTGAATTGAATACCTATCTCTTCCATCTTCCCCATTGCATTTTGGAATGGAAGGTGGGCTGAAAACTGCAAAATACGCCACCCTATGTCGGCTCCCCACAGTGGTGTGGAATAACAACAAATCTAAATTTGCTGAATCAAACGTTTCCTCATGGTGGAACGTTCCCTTCTTCCGTCGCTACCGAGCGAGACGAGGCTTAGCATACCGTACCTGTTATCTAGAGGCCGACAGTTTAAATCCCAGTCCGGCAATCGTGATTTAGGTTCTCAGTGATGTCCCTAAATCACATAAGGCAAACGCAGTGACGATTTCTTCGAATAGTTTCCTTCGCCATCCTTCCCTAATCCGAATTTGTGCTACGTCATTGGGACGTTGAACTCTAGTCTTTCTCCTTCATCAATTCTGCAGAGCTTCGGTGGCACCGTGCAAAGTTTCATCAACAGAAACAGAATCCACGTGCCATTTGCGGTATGCGGCATGCAGACAACTTATACAATGTACTGCTTCACGCATTTGATTGGAAACATATAGTGGCGGACCAAGTTTAGTTCTCTGCACTCCTGCAAATATAAAATTGGTTCAAACAAGGATCATCAGCGTCGTTCTCACCCGCGAGACGTAAAGTTCTCATTGCTCCAATATCAGTATTCAAAAGCCTAATAGCTCTCTCATCCTTTCAGGATAGCTGCGAGATGCGATCACTGGAGAGGGGTATGTTCACCACTAACAGTTCAGTACACTGCCTGCAACTGACTACAAGCAGTCCCACGCATAATCACCACGACAACAAAACAGCAATGCAAATCAAAATCAATATGGACAGAGTTACAGAAGAACACCACTGCCAAATTTCTACGGATATATAGTTTATTGGCTTATGCTAAGCCCCGCCAAGCCTGTCCCTTGCACTACAACACTTCCGTCCAGCCAGTTGCCGTCTCCAAGATCTGAAAGAAGAGCTCTGCTTACCGACCATGTTAGTAAAAGGGTGAATGGCCTTTCGACCATGATGCACAAATTTTAACATTAAAAGGTTTTTGTACTCACACCATGTCGTATTTAATTACAAACTACGTAGGAAAGTTAATCCAACAGCAATAGAGAGTTATTCAAAACTTGTCAAGGGTGAAGAGTGGCAAGATGTTTATAGTGCCTATAATATAGATGATAAAATCAACGCTTCCCATAACACATTTCTCATGCTCTTTGAGAGTTGCTTTCCATTAGAACATTCTAAACGGGATGCTAGCAGTAACGGACAGCCCGGTTGGCTGACTAGTGGGATAAGGGTATCATGTAGAACAAAGCGGGAATTATATCAAAATGTTAGAAGTAGTCACAATCAAGCTACAGTAGCCCATTACAAACAATATTGTAAGGTGCTTAAAATGTTATTAGCAAGGCAAAAAGTATGTGGTATGCAAATAGAACAGCTAATTCACAGGATAAAATTAAAGCCATATTGTCAGTTGAGAAGGAAGTGTCTGGTCAGCAGCACAAGGCTGATGATATAAAGTCAGTTCGCAGTAATAATATTTCTGTTACTGATAAATCAGATATATGTACAGTATTTAACAACCATTTTCTGAGCATTGCTGGTGAATTAAATAAAAATTTAGTTTCTACAGGAAGTCATATAAATTTCTTGCAAATGCCTTTCCGAGATTGACGTCTTAAATACTCCTCTGTGATACAGACAAGAGGGAGATTGAGTCAATAATTAAATCAATGAAGACTAAGGACTCTCATGGTTATGATGGAGTGTCTAGTAGAATATTAAAGTACTGTGCTGCACATGTTAGCCCTGTATTTAGCCATATTTGTAATTTTTCCTTTAGGAATGGTCAGTTTCCTGAACGATTAAAGTACTCAGTAGTAAAGGCGCTTTATAAAAAGGGAGAAAGGTATAATGTAGATAATTTTAGACCTATTTCTATGCCATCAGTGTTTGCAAAAGTTATCGAAAAGGCTGTGTATGTAAGGTTAATTGATCATTTTATATCACAAGATTTGCTGTCAAATGTACAGTTCGGCTTTAGAAGTCGTTTGACAACTGAAAATGCTATATTCTCTTTTTTCTGTCAGGTACTGGATGGGCTAAACAAAAAGTTTCGAACGCTTGGCGTATTTTTTTTATTTAAAAAAGGCATTCGACTGTGTTGATGTCACAGTTTTGACCCAGAAGTTGGACCATTACGGAATAAGGGGAGTAGCTCACAACTGGTTCACCTCTTACTTTAGCAACAGGCAGCAAAAGGCCCCTATTCACAATGTTGATAACGGCTGTGATGTGGGAACTGAGTGGGGTACTGTCAAGTGGGGGGTGCCTCAGGGATCAGTGTTGGGGCCGCTCCTGTTACTTATTTATATAAATGATATGCTCTCTAGTATTATGGGTAACTCAAAAATATTTCTGTTTGCTGATGACACTAGCTTGGTAGTAAAGGATGTTGTGTGCAACATTGATTTGGTTTCAAGTTGTGCAGTACATGACCTCAGTTCATGGTTTGTAGAAAATAAACTAACGTTAAATCACAGTAAGACTCAGTTTTTACAGTTTCTAACACACAGTTGAACAAAACCTGACGTTTTAATCTCACAGAACGGACATATGATTAGTGAAACTGAACAGTTCAAATTACTAGGAGTTCAGATAGATAGTAAGCTGTCGTGGAATGCCGACGTTCAGGATATTGTTCAAAGACTTAATACAGCCATTTTCACTATTCGAACGGTATCGAAAGTGAGTAATACTTCGACACGTAAATTAGTCTGCTTTGCTTATTTTCATTCACTTATGTCGTATGGTATTACGCTTTGGGGTAACTCTTCCCATTCTAGAAGGATACTTTTGGCTCAGAAACGCGCGGTTCGGGCAATAAGTGGTGTGAGTTCACTAACCTCTTGTCGACCTCTGTTCACGAGTCTGGGTATTTTGACATCGGCCTTTCAATATGTATATTCCTTATTGTCGTTTCTTGTTACCAATATTAGTTTATTTCCAACAATAAGCAGCTTCCACTCGGTTAATACACGGCAGAAATCAGACCTCCATTTGGATCGGACTTCCTTAATTCTTGTGCAAAAAGGTGAGCAGTATACTGCTGCATCCATTTTCAAAAAGCTGCCACTCGAATTCAAAAATCTTAGCAGTAATCCACGCGCTTTCAAATCGAAACTGAAGAGTTTCCTCATGGGTCACTCCTTCTATTCTGTCGAGGATTTCCTTGAAAAATTAAGCTGTTTGTCATTGTATTGCTGATAGCGTTTGCTTAGACTTATTAACTGATTTTCTTTCAGGTTCATGAACACTTATTTTTGTCTGTTATGTTATAAGTTCATGTACTGACACGTTCCATGACGTTGAATATTTGCTCCTCAATTTGGTCCTACGAAACTTGACATGTAAATAAAAAAAAAAAAAAAAACACGCTGACTTACAACATTCGCTCATCCAAAGGGCCCGGTTCGATTCCCGGATGGGTCGGAGATTTTCTCCGCTCAGGGACTGGGTGTTGTGTTGTCCTAATCATCATCATTTCATCCCCATCGACGCGCAAGTCGCCGAAGTGGCGTCAAATCCAAAGACTTGCACCAGGCGAACCGTCTACCCGATGGGAGGCCCTCGAAACACGACATTTCATTTCAGAGCACCGGAAAGTTCAATCCAAAATCCACTCACGAGCACGGGAAGGTACTTTCGGAATCTTGATTTTCCGTACTACAAGAAATAATTCGATTAATAACAAAGGAT
Source organism: Schistocerca gregaria (assembly GCF_023897955.1). Lineage (NCBI taxonomy): Eukaryota > Metazoa > Arthropoda > Insecta > Orthoptera > Acrididae > Schistocerca > Schistocerca gregaria. The sequence goes on from NC_064920.1 coordinate 946,917,054, forward strand.
AATCCTCTTCTGACTTCTGAAATACACGACGCAGACACCACCTTCGCCCCGGAGGGGCATGCCTTCTATGCACCCCAGGAGGGCTCTTGGCAGACTCCCCGATTTCGCGAGTTCCCTACACGCTATACGAATTTGTTTAACGCATCATCGCTTGAGAAAATCCTAATCAGAAGAAGAATGTAGACATTTTTGCTGTCCATTTCCTGCTCCCGCTTATAGCGCATCTGTAACTAGCTGCTTCCTGCGAAAAGGCGATTGAAAACGCCAAGGAAAACTTACTCGCTTTGAACCCTAGTCGGCTCCAACTACCATCCACTTAAAAAGATTATCGAAACACCGGCCCATCAACTTCATGAAGAACAAAAATTCCCTTACCCCGTGTGTCGGATCTCCTATCTATGGGCTCTTACTACCTTCACTGTCACCTGAGGGACCACCGGCAAGTAGCTGTCATGAGCTCCCTGCATTACGGTTTCAGGAAAGGGAAATCCACCGAGGATACGATAAATTACGCAATGAATATTGTGAACACCTCAGACGATAAACTTGTTATAGGCATAATGACATAGCTGGGGCGTTTGCTAATTGGTGGTGACTTGCCCTGTTGAAAAGACTGAATCAGTAACAATCCACGACATTATTGCACAGACAGGTGGCTTTACGAGAATAATCCCAAACGTAAGGTATCCTATTTGCTTATAAGCACATAGACCCGTTTATTTCTACAATGGGTGTTTACAACAGTTTATAGCTTGAACATTTAGCTATTTTTCGACATAATCACCATTTCTGTCGACGCATTTTTGTAGACGCTGTGGCAGTTTTTGTATGCCCATGTCACATCCCTCACGCCGCCATGCTGTTCAGAAAGTTATGAACCTCTTCTTTCACCTCGTCGTCGGAGCTGAATCGCTTTTCGGTCAAATGTTCTTTTAACCAGCCCAGAAAGTTGTCCTGTTCGGCTGCAAGGCGGTGAAGAAATGCGCGGGAAGCATCAACTCGTTGCCGCATGTGGTCTTCAGTCAGCATGCGTGGCACCCAACTTGCGCACACCTTCCGGTAGTTCAATGTTTCCGTTAAAATTCTGTGAGCGGTGCTTCGGGAAACCTCAGAAACCAAAGTGCAGAGATCATCCACGGTGATCCGCCGATCTTCACGCATGGTTTTCTCAACCTTCAACACTGTCTCCTCAGAAATTGACGGTCTCCTTCTCCTTTGTTCGTCGTGAATTTCGGTCCGACCAGCTGCAAACTCTGTACACCACTTACGAACATTTTTGACATCCATGCACGACTCACCATACACTTCCGTCAATTGGCGATGGATTTCAATCGGCGCAGTGCCCTTTACGTTCAACAACCGAATAACTGCACGCAATTCGCACTTGGAGGTAACGTTCAACGGGAGCTCCATTCTCAACGGCTGCCAAGCCAAGACTGAGCGCCTCAGCGCGGCGTGCGCATGTTTACACACAGCGCGTAAAGCACTCTTCATAACAGTGTGACCAACTGCCACACAGACGCAGTTCTGTACTTATAAACAAATAGGAGACCTTAATTTTGGGAATAGCCTCGTAATTAGAATGTCCTGGAAAGAAATTTGTGACAGACACCAGAAAAGGGTTCTCCAGAGCTCTCTTAGTGGTCCAGAGTTGTGGAATGTGCCGCAGACCCATTACTGAACGAGTTTCAGAATATAAAACTAGAGACTACAACGTCTACGTAGATGATCTGTTAGTAACAGTCTCTGTCAGCACAAGGCAAAATAGTAGGATACCCCTTGAGAGACTAAGTAGTTGGTGCGTAGGAAACAAACTAATGATAGCAACGCATAAAAAAGTTTATTTGTTAGCAACAGGAACACTATCAAGAACGAGAAATCCCACAAACAGAATTCATGAGCAACCTATGAAAAGAAAAGGAGTGCGTAGGTACCATGGAAATAACATCGACGAAAAGCAAAACCTTGATGCACTTGCAGAAATCATCTGCCAGATAGGCCTTAGAATCCTAAATAAAATACCAATAGTTGCCCAAAGGAGTTTGCAGCTGCCACCAAGTGCAATGTGAACGTACCACAACGCAGTCTTACTCACTATTGTGGGCTATGGGTCAAGAATTTGGGCTCATAGAGCTAGAAAGGTAAGGGCAAGACAGGCTCTACGGTGAGCACAGAGAAGTGAAGTCCTGCGAGTGACAGGCGCGTATTGAACAACACCTGCTGCTGGCGATGTTAGGGTTGCTACCTCAACTGGTAGACCAGCAGTAAGGAAGAGAGGTGCACATAATGGCTCAAAAAGCGCGAATGTGGTAAGATAAGGGCACAAGAGATGTATCGAATAAGGAAATAAAGGGCTCCTTGACAGACAATGGCAAGAAATCTGTGACACGACAGAAACGGGGAGGAGAACCTACTATTTCCTTCCTAACATAAAAGAAAGAACAAGAATGAAATACTTTCTTCCGACAGACGGAGGTATACACTACCTGTCGGGACATGGTCCATATCCTAGCTACTTACTAAAAATACTACAGCGTATCGCAGACACTTGTGAATATGGAGTAATCGACACCCATGATCACATCGGCTGGGAATGTGCCGTTAGACAAGATGCTACAGATCAGGATAGGAACGCATTCGGAACGCCAACCGTCTATAACGTCATGAGAAATGAGAAACTGTGGCATAAGCTGAACACACTGGCAGCTAAAATACCATATTTTGAACTGCAAGCCTATTTAGGTAAGAGACAATCAAGAAGAGGCCATCATACATCATGATAGCGAGACTCGTCACGGTAGAACACCCAGCTGCCACAACTTTTTGGAAGCATGAGGAGACGAGCCACGGGTAGGATCAGGAAGGATTTCTGAGACGCAGACAGTCGTCTCCCTACCTCCACATCTTGGATGGCACAGCAATGCTGCCCCTGTGAATTCTGAGATGCATCTCAGCGGGTCGGGAGCGAACCATCCAGACGAATGAATCTGATACCAAGAAAATTAGTACAGTGTAGTCCAGAAAAGTGTAATGGACCAGTAACGTGTGCCTTGTGGATTCTGGATGAACACGTATCTGTGCGCCAGACGGCTAAATGGTAGTATTAAACTTTTTTAGTTATTATTATTACTATTATTATTTTTATTTTTACGTACATATTCTATGTTGGTTTTTCCTCCCTTAAACAGCATACTGCTTAGGTGTTATTAACACATTTCAAATTATGTTAAAATATTGTGTGCTACATTATGTCAACTCATGTGCAACATTCGGTCTGTTTCAGCGACTACAGCATCGAGTTAGTAAGACTAGTAATTCCGAAACATTTTTTCAAACATATTAACATAATGAAAATGATCCAAGGCCGGACGTCCGTGGTCCTCTCAACAACCTTTCTTCTCTTCAACGTCGATGAACTGGTGCGGTTGCCTGGATGGTAAAATTAAACCCGGACGTTGCTATACGCAAACAGTCACGCGCTGCAACCAGCAACTGGCCGAGGTGACTACAATGGTGAACAGGGCTAGCACACATGGAGAGCCAAGACATGATATATTACAGTGGCAGGTGTAAATAGCAGCTGACGAGAAAGCACGGGCCAAGTACGAACCGCTGAGACCGCCTTCTTTATGTGAATAGTTCTAAAACTGTAGAAACAGTTTTCGGAGAATGTATCGCATGTCTTTGTGAAAGTGATGAAATACGAGCAAACTAAATTAAAACATTAAACTAACTTCTACACACCACTACATGCATACGAGTACGCGTTATAGCAACTTATCGATATACAGCTTTATAGGCCAAATGAGGCGCAGACGATGTGTAACTTGATGAACAAACTGGTAATCTCGCCACAGTGGTAGTACCGTAGTGTTTTCACCCGAAAAGCAGAGTGGGAACGCAGTAAATGGATACACTCCAGTACTTTAGAGATGTTTTGTTGTCACACACTCCGCGTCTTTACATGCCTATGAGTGCTTTGCCCATTAATAACAACAACAGAAACACGGCGCACAGTATCTCTCACCTTTGCTGCTCACGACGTTTCGCAAGCAATATGTGCATCTCACTTCTCCGGTGATGTCGCTGTTTTCAAACAGTTGTGTCTTGATGCGTCGTCTGCTGTTTCGGTGGCGAATGTTAATGCTGACTCTCTTAGAATCTAAGCCAATCGATCTTGTTACATTCGCAGTTTTCTCTTTCATCAGAGAAGCTCTCCTCCAGAAGTCGTCGCATACTTTTCTTGCGGGACACACGGCCTTTCGGGTCTTCTAATGTTACAACGGTAGGTGCTGAAATCAAAAAATGACAAGCAAAATGACTGCGTCGTGTATTGGCTTGTCTGTTTGGCATAGATTTCCAAGTTCGTAGGTTAGATTTTCAGCAACCCTTTCAGAATTTTTTTGTGGTGGGAAGGTCTGGAAGGAAGTCCACTCAGGCTTGTGCGTTTCGCTACTCCAGTAGCAGCTTTCCGCGTGTAGCGCACGTCTAAACAATTAAAGGGAACCTTACAGTTGTCCACCCAATCGGGCGAGAATACTGTCGCTGACTCGTCTGAGCCTCTGGTTTCGACCTTCCACTCTCCTCGAAACATGTTCGTTCTCATCTTCAGTAAAATTAATGACGTTAACAGCAAGTTGTCGTCGCTTTCTGCGAAGAATTGTCCCACGATACCTTTCGTTATCACTTTTCTCTGTCGTACCATAATGTGACAACGGAAGCTACAATGTAATTTGTCTATCTAATATGTGACCAAGTTCATTCTAGGTAACACTGAGTGTACACTACGACTGAAGTTACAATATACTAGGTGCTACGCACTACTAGCTTGAGGTTGTCTGGGAGTTGAAGAACCGGACCAAATAAGGAATGAACATCATTCGTATCATGATTTTTACTAACACTGTCAGCAAAAACAATTTTAAGACAATTGAAGAGCAATTACTGATAATCGATGAACAATGTTCTCAAATATTTCTGTGAGATCAAATAACAAAAGGTTATAGTGTTAAGTCAAATACTTCCTCTAAACTCTCCAAAAATCACTCATGAAGTAAGAGCATACGGACTATCAGACCAATTGTGTGATTGGATTGAGGAGTTCCTAGATAACAGAACGCAGCATGTCATTCTCAATGGAGAGAAGTCTTCCGAAGTAAGAGTGATTTCAGGTGTGCCGCAGGGGAGTGTCATAGGACCGTTGCTATTCACAAAATACATAAATGACCTGGTGGATGACATCAGAAGTTCACTGAGGCTTTTGCGGATGATGCTGTGGTGTATCGAGAGGTTGCAACAATGAAAAATTGTACTGAAATGCAGGAGGATCTGTAGCAAATTGACGCATGGTGCAGGGAATGGCAATTTAATCTCGATGTAGACAAGTGTAATGTGCTGCGAATACATAGAAAGATAGATCCCTTATCATTTAGCTACAAAATAACAGGTCAGCAACTGCAAGCAGTTAATTTCATAAATTATCTGGGAGTACGCATTAGGAGTGATTTAAAATGGAATGATCATATAAAGTTGATCGTCGGAAAAGTAGATGCCAGACTGAGATTCATTGGAAGAATCCTAAGGAAATGCAATCCGAAAACAAAGGAAGTAGGTTACAGTGCGCTTGTTCGCCCACTGCTTGAATACTGCTCAACTGTGTGGGATCCGTACCAGATAGGGTTGATAGAAGAGATAGAGAAGATCGAACGGAGAGCAGCGCGCTTCGTTGCAGGATCATTTAGTAATCACGAAAGCGTTACGGAGGTGATAGGTAAACTACAGTGGAAGACTCTGCAGGAGAGACGCTCAGTAGCTCGGTACGGGCTTTTGTTAATGTTTCGAGAACATACCTTCACCGAAGAGTCAAGCAGTATATTGCTCCCACCTACGTATATCTCGCGAAGAGACCATGAGGATAAAATCAGAGAGATTAGAGCCCACACAGAAGCATACCGACAATCCTTCTTTCCACGAACAATACGGGACTGGAATAGAAGGGGAGAACCGATAGAGGTACTCAGGGTACCCTCCGCCACACACCGTCAGGTGGCTTGAGGAGTATGGATGTAGATGTAGATGTAGATGAAGGATGAATATTTCCATTTCCAACTAATGTTATTCTCTTTCCAAAAATGTAAAAATTTTGTATGCCACTGGTTACTATTGTTAAAACGTTTACAGCAAATTTCAGTAATAAAGCAAGATAATATTTCAGCAATTAGACATACTTGACAGTCTCTTCAAAGGTTCTAAGAAAAAATCTTCAAAACAGGCAAGCCACAAAAATCTTTAGGATGTGCATGACTAAAATACAACAAATAATTCAGATTTACTTAAAAAGGGGTGCATTAAAACAAAACCAGAGCAATTAAAGCTGCCTGAGCCGGCCGCGGTGGTCTCGCGGCTCTAGGCGCGCAGTCCGGAACCGTGCGACTGCTACGGTCGCAGGTTCGAATCCTGCCTCGGGCATGGATGTGTGTTATGTCCTTAGGTTAGTTAGGTTTAAGTAGTTCTAAGTTCTAGGGGACTAATGACCACAGCAGTTGAAACCCATTGTGCTCAGAGCCATTTGAACCATTTTTGATATGAAACCGCCACGTGTGGGGCAATGTGATACGGACGAACGGACCCGAAATTACTTAGGGCAGGCCCTATACAAAGCTGACCAACCTCCTCCTTTTCTAAGCAAATAGTGCGAACAAACCAAAGGCACAAACATGCAATTATAGCCTGAGGAACAGAGAATTAATTTTTAAGCAAAACGAGTAACAGCTAAAGTCATGAGATTTCACTCTGGCAGTGTAGACAAAATAGTAGTGAAGAGTCGCTAAAAGATGATAAAATAACAGGCCAAAGCCACCATCCTCAGTAACACCTGACAGTAAATCTGTTCAACGGCCAAACGATATTCAGCTTGAAGTCACACCGCGAGGCGGAGACGATAAATACTTAACCGTCGCGCGGGAGTCAAAACATAGGTGGGAAGAAGACGCGGACGGTTGGCTGATGAACGTTATCTACGTAAAACACAGGACTGACTTGGAAGTATAACCTTCCAAAAACGTGCAACAAGATTTGCCCCGGTAACACGCAAAGTTTGCGGCCTGGAAATAACTAAAGAAAGAGTCTTGGCGATTTACTGCACAACGTACAAAGCGCACAATCAAATCACAATGCTATGACAATTACCAAACGGAAGCTATTATATTTTGATACGAGTGACACGCTCCTCAAATAGCCTGGCCAGTCACGGGAACAGGGAACAACAACAACAGGAGGCTGAACCGAGTCCGATATATAAGCAGCAGAGCGCAGACATGCGCAGGAAGCGATCCAGCCACAATTCCGACGCTCACATCGGGAGCACGGTCAGCTTTTACGAATGCAGCGTGGTCTCGGCACCGAAGCAACGAACTAAAAGCAGCTCACCGAGCATACAAAGCTGCTGTGGGACGGCCAACGGCGGAAAAACTTGAAGCCGCCAGGAGATGCGTGGATGACGACCAATCTCTCGCCTTCAGAACTGGTCGGCCATATGATTAACGTGTCCACTCCCATTTCCGGTGCAGGTCCGTCGTTTCTGGAAGATATGATGATGTTTGTTTTGTGGGACGCTCAACAGCGCAGTCGTCAGCGTCCGTACAAGGTCTCAGTTTTAACACAGTTCAGATTTTACACAGTCCAATTGAGCCACTGTTACGATAGATGATGATGATGATGATGATGAAATGACGAGGACAACACAAACACACAGTCCCCGGGCCGAGAAAATCCCCAATCCGGCAGGGAATAGTCCGGAAGATACTCAGCCAGAGCAACTTGGAAGTCACACACTCAGCAGAAGGAAACAGCTGGCCCGTTTCCCCTCAGATCTGAGCTGTTCGTGCTGCTTCACCGACAGATTCTCCCGAAATAACGACCTCAATGGCCCTCGTGGCGAACGTGCCACACCCCCTTCGCGCCAAAGATCGTGTTCCAGGAGACATGGCGTAAGCTACCGATCGCGCACGGTTTGCTAGGTAATGGTATAAAGTCGCTACCTTTTTTTATTTTTACATTTGCGATATAAACGGTACCATTGTTATGCTATTGTGCAGTGAACTGTAGTCTTCATTACCAACAATCAAAGTGTAGATATGTTTACGTTGTATGCCCCTCTCCTACCCTATTCAGTTGTACTTGGAAGGTTTGCTACGCACCGTGTTCAGGTGACGGCCTTGTATACAGAAGTTAATTTAATTTTATAATTTACTTTCCTAGTATTTTAGTATCCTACTTATTGTTTCTTTGTAGACAGGCCGTTTGATAATAAGTCTGTAAATGGTCGAGCCCGGTAAAGTTATCATTTTCATTTGCGTGGCCTGAAGTTCAAATACACAATAAAAAACTGAAAAAATCCAAACATTGGAAAACTGTTTCTATGTCGTTGGCTTAATAACCGTGGCGCTAGTATGACATTTTCAGTGTCCGTGAGACGAGAGTTATTCCCAAGCTACACGAAACCTCTCTCAGTACACGGATATTACGAGATCCAGCAACACTGTAAAGAATATTTCAGACAAGTGTGGACAAATGGTGCTCTATGTATAGAGCATTAAATGTTAGTTTAAAAAATTGGAGAATATAAAGTCTTTTATTGACTTAAACAGGTTTAGATTATTAAATTTCCAAAATATTCTGAAACAGTGAAACACTCTATTGTAAGAAATAAGTGTCCTGGGCTTATCGTGAATGAACTTAACTTGGAGTATTAGAGGATCGACCACGTTTTCAATGTGTGTAAATGGATTATCACACGAAATCGGCTTCACGTTCATGTTACTTACTGACTACACATTTATGACCAGGGAAGATTACTAGCTGAGTGACCGTACAGGATCTGAGAACAGCTTAAAACAAAATATCAACTTGATGTTTTCTTAACTTAGTTTGCCTTAAATATGAGTAAACGCTGGATAATGCTATTAAAATGGAGCAGAAGGAAGTAAAACCTAACACCTATTGAGCACGCCGGTCTTTGTTAGGTTTAAGTGGTTCTAAGTTCTAGGGGACTGATGACCTCAGAAGTTAAGTCCCATAGTGCTCAGAGCCATTTTTGAACCTATTAAGCACAGTATCTCCGCAATAATACAGGATTCAAACACATACGCTCCGAAGGGTAAAGAAGATATAAAACATGTTGTAGGAATGGAAAAGAGTTGTCGTCAGCCTGCTGGACAATTCTCGGAAAATGCAGTTGAGCTGTATGGAAAGCGATGTAAACTTTCTTGTGCGATCTTCGTATTTGCTGATTTTCACAGATCAGATTAATCTGTGGTTATTGAATAAATTTAGAGGCGTGCCAGTAAATTTTTAACCAAAGAGCCCAATCAGTGGGAGTCTCGGGAAGATACTCAGTGATTTCTCGTGAAAATATTTTGAATTTTTATGAAACACTGCTCGGCATTTTGTAAAAACTGATCTTAGAAACAGTTAAAGGCTATTCCACTGACTGCCTCATACATTTCGGTGATGTACCGTGAAATTACGAGAAAGATGAGGACACGTCTTGGGGAGCGCAGAGAGCAGTTTCCCGCGCTTCATTCGTGAGTGGAACAGAAGCGGGATGAAAAGATATCCTTGCGCACAAAGTGACCTCAACCATGCCCTCTCCAGTACATTTCAGAGTCTATATGTTAATGTGCATAGAAGCGGAAGTGAGGTTAGACTGGACATTCCAATGAGGTCGAGGTCATTCGAGATGCGGCTCAAGAAGACACAAGCCTAGTATTCACTTGAGGTGCTTTATGCAAACAACGAACAACTCAAATTAGGAAGACTGAATGAGAAGTTCAATCATGCTTTTCCTGAACGTAAGTGTACACTTTTTAACTACTGTGCAACTTCGCTCGCTAGTATTCGAAGAAATCATGTCGTACGTCCTCCAGTGGCTTACAGGTGCCACATATGTCTTGCATAAAAGGTGTAAGTCGGAGGTTTTGTTGCGAAATAAAACCGTGCTTCTGTATAAGTTCCAATTGAAATGTTATCACGTCTTGAGAACGACTGCGGCTGTCAAACATGCTGCTCTTTCTCATATGGAACGTTTCATGGCAGTAGTGTACTGAAGAAATGAGTGTGAGTTTGGGGTTCGCGACCGCCCCGTGTTGTATATGGTTCCAATGGCCCCTTTATTACCATAACAGAATCTCATTAAGGAATGATTCTGAAAAGTCGTAAATCAGTTAAATTATAAATTAGACACTGTTGTGAGCGCTGTCAGAAACTGTCGAGTCAGTGAGGTATCACAGTGAGTCTGCCAGAACCATTTGCTCGCGGGTTTGCATAATTAGCAATCGTACGGCTCTCTCACGCAGAAAAAGTGAAATGTTTAATGCTCAATTCACCCACCCACCCAAGCATCATTGGGAGTCATGCTTGTTGTAAGATTTCTTTCCAACTACTTGTAGAATGATTACATTCAGCCTAAAGTACGTTAGCAATCTGTATCAAGTAGTCGTAATGTGTAAGAGGTGGTTACAAATTAATTTGCGATATGAATGAAAAATGACTTGTTCCACATCATTGCGATATCATGCAAAATGATCCGTGGACCATGAAACTAACTAACTAATGAAATATTCCTTTTTCCCCGTAGTCTTCCTGCGTTTTAGTGTACTTAGGGTCGATGCATTTGCTGAAAAAAATAGTAGCACTTTGGATGTTTCAACATGTATTACGGTGTGAATTCTGTCATTCATACATTAGTGGGCCGAAAAAATCCATTAACATCACATCTTCGTGTTTAGTTCCTTGCAATTGTTATGGGCAAAAAATAAATATTATTAACCAATATAAAAAAATGAAAATACTGATAAAAGTACTGAGGAAATGTGTAATATGGCACTGAAAATTAACAGTTCAAGGTCTGTGAAAAGTATGACAACGTGAGCGAGTCAGAAGAAGTAATGGCACTTTTTCATGAGAACTCCATGTGTATTTGATGAATATTTTCGATTGAGCTGTCGTAGATGTGTTCTGACGTTTCGAAAGTGACAGAGATCTTGTTAGCTAATCAAAGAATCACTCTAATTTCGATGTATTCCATCAATGATTTTGTGCGATTACAACGCTCCTCGCTTGCTCCAAGCGAGTCACTGCTATCCATCACGGACAACAATAGCGGCTAATGAGATCTAGACAAGGTCGCTGCTTCTGTCTCCCCTTTATTGTGCTGCCGTCCGTGAGGACAGATGTGTGAACGCTGACACTAGGGAAAGGTAAAAAGTTCCTCTGCGTCACAGAGACGCCAAAGATAGCAGTGAAATACGGTTGTACATTTGCGTTAGTACGCGGGTCAAGTGAAGAACTGGTTTGCAGAATAGTCTTGTCTAGACACTTCCATAGAATTATGTCAAAGGTATTAAGCTCACATGAACAGTTTATCGTCGATGGAAAACCATCCCAAGTAGGTAAATATTGATACTGAATATGCTACTTCATTTTCGATATTCAAGTAAGGATAGCGAACAAAACGTGTGTATTGTTCGCTTCAGTTGATGGATGTGGATATTTCCTAGAACTGTATACACGGACTAAAATATCGAGGAAATTGGTAATATTGTACCGCAAATCCAACAGTTTAAGGTGTGTGGAAACAATGACAATTTAAATCAATCAGAAGAAGTAATGGCACACTTTCATGAAAAAGCCATGTGTATTTGTTGAAACTTTACAAGCGCTTAAATGACTTTCTCAGCGCTGTCCGTTCTGTAATGTCGGCGATTTTCTCGGCGTGGTTGATGATATATTTCCATATTTTTATCCGAGTAGCCGATTCAAAGCTGCACACAATGCTCTGAGAAGTGGACTACTTATGTTCTTCAGACGATCCAAGTAGTGGCCTTATGTATGCACTCTGCCTGGATTGCGTTCAGACTTTTATTTCTCCATATTTCTCTTCCCATCCAATCGGGTAAGATGGTCTGTTGGTTGCTTTCAGCCAAATCCCAGCGTGTTAGGAAAGGCATTCGTATTTCCAACTTGAAAGTTGGGAAGGAGATTTTTCAGCTCCAACATTCGCCGTACAACCTACGGAAACCTATCGGAAACCTTCGTCAGAATTGGGATGTCGCCGGCCGGTGTGTTCTAGGCGCTTCAGTCTAGAGCCGCGCGACCGCTACGGTCGCAGGTTCGAATCCTGCCTCGGGCATGGGTGTGTGAGATGTCTTCAGGTTAGTTAGGTTTAAGTAGTTCTGAATTGTAGACCAGTGGTTCCCAACAGGCGGTCCGCGGAACTCCAGCGGTCCGCGAGCTATGCCAAAGGGGTCCGCAAGATGCTATTAGAATAAAAAATATATTAAATATATTTCGTATAACAACAGATTTTTTGTTTTGGCTGCTCAATATTTTTTCAATAATGAATATGTCAATGCTTTTTTCTAAGTACCAAAAAATAGAAAACGTATAAACAGACTCTTAATTTGGCTTTTTTAGGTACTTGATACTCTGATATGACAACGTACCAATCATGCTCTACTAGGGGGTCCTCGAAAATTTTTTTTTTGGATCCCCTGTTCTAGGGGACTGATGACGTCACATGTTAAGTCCCACAGTCCTCAGAGCCATTTGAACCAATTGGGATGTCTGAACTATTTCTAATTTGTTTCTGAAAAGTATTAGACGTATACTGGTGACGTACATTTCATTGCTTCTGTTTTTGTCGTCGTTTAGTGAAATGTACATCTCCTCCACATTTGACAGGTGGTGAGGTATTAGTAATCTCAGTCCTAAATCTGATTTAAATTGAGGCTTCCATTCTATATTTACAATACTTTCTTACTTTGCTTTTTCGAAAGCCTTCTTGATTTTGCTGCCCAGAAACTTGTAGTTTGCTACACGACATCGGTCTCGGTGTATATAATTTCGGTATATGTTACAGGTAGTCATCAAGAAAAAAATATTTTCTTCTTTCTGTGTAGTCACGGAAAATCTACCTGTTTCGTCCCTCATCGATTATTTTCAGATCACAAGAAGGAAAAGAGGAAAAACTGCGACTTGTCGGACCACGAAATCCACACGTTTCGAGTCAGCAATTGTCTATTTTCTATGTTGTCTGGCCCTTTGAAGGTGAGCAGTCTTACGTGTCACAGCGAGCACTGGCCTTTTGCGATGTACCTATTCCAAATGCCCATCATGTGACATCACTGGTTGAGATGTATCCTCATTCACAAAAAGCAGATATTTCCGTCGCGTTCTAAACCGACTGTCAGTAAAGAGGTGTGACAGCCATCTCCGATCTCTGAGAGGAACAATTTTTTCATTATTACTGTTCTCACGTCGTGTTACATGGTCGCAAGTGGCAACCACTCCTCGCAGTCACGATTGGCAGTTCGCATCGGACCAAATCTTTCGCGATGTGCTCATGGACGCGTTCAGACAAATGATAGCTAAATTCTACCATTCTGTCATCTTTCCACGTCGACAATTTTTCTGCGTTAATTCCACACAACCGACCGATACGTACACTTTACGTAAACGTACACCTGCGTAGCTGAGTGATAGCCGTCACGGTAGCTCAGCGTATTCGATCAGAAAGTTAACTTCCCTTTGTAAGAAAAAAAAAACTGAGTGAAATGTTCAACGATGAACTTGAACGGGTGATATGGTACGTCCGAACAATAACGAACAAAATAAGATCAGAAAAAAGTGGTAAAGTGTTTGCGGTAAGATGCGCCGCGCCCGGGTTCGATTCCCAGCCGGGTTGGAGATTTCCTTACGGTCGTGTACTGGTGACTGTGTTGTCCTCATCATCCTTTCATCATCACCGACGCGCATGTCGCCCAATGTGGCGCCACCTGAAAGAAGAGTTGCAACCCGGCGGTCGAATTTCCTCGGATGGGGGGTTCCGCCGAATTATGCCATACGATCATTTAGTTTTTTGTTCACTCTGCGTAGCTGCCATAATTAGGTCGGCGTTGGAGTGCCGCATCACTCGAGACTTGCCAGTGAACAACCACAAATATTTTTTCTGGTTAACTTACTTACACATACCACAGAAATCACGAGGAATTCAGAAAATCACGCTACATCTTCATAAACATCGCAATACAGGGCAATTTGATACTCAGTTTGTATCTGTGTGAATTAAATTACGTGAGTAACAGTGATGAAATTAAAACAAAAAAGTAATGGACAAATATCAGGAATTTCATAGTTTAATAAGGAAGTTATTTACAAAGCCGTCAGTGGGTCAAATTAAAGAACTAGACGAAACGCTTCTGATAAACTTCTCACTTCGTCGGTAACTTCATAGTTCCCCGAAGAAAAATATCAGTTGACCTCAGTGCAATTAATCTGACAAGTATTTGATATATTTTAGAAATACAGTGTGTGCCAAAATATTAGTACCACAACACAAACATTATTTCCACTTTATGTGATTTTCGTGTTTTATCAGTAATTTGCACTAACTAATCTTTTAGATACTATAACAGAAAGAAATGAGAACAAAAAAAAATGTCGATACCAGGGCGTAAAATCTTTGCGAATTTCATTCCAAGTACTCAGTTGGACACTAACTATTCCTCACAGAAAGGCACGTGAACAACATACGCATGTCACCATTTGAGAGAGGACGTATACTTGGGCGTAAAGAAAATTGTTGCAGTAATCGCAAAATCGCTCGACATTTAAATAGGAGCAATGTCGCTATTTGAAGATGTTGGCAGGAGTGCATGAACCATGTCCGAACAAAGTGTCAAAAAGGAATGGGTCGATATAGCGAGACGACAGATCATGAAGACCGAGCGATGGTCAGAGAGGCACTCAGAGCACTGAATTCATTAGCAAGATCTCCGGATCTCTCCCCATTTGGGAATGTTTGCAGCATTATGGGCAGAGGCCTCCAACCAGCTCAGGATTTTGTCGCTCTAACGCCCAAATTGGACAGAGTTTGGCACAATATCCCTCAGGAGGACATTCAAGAACTCTGTAAAACAATGCTAAGACGAATAAGTGCTTGCATGCGGACCAGAGGTAGATCAGCGCGCTGTTGACTTGTTCAGTGCATGAAGCTCTTTCTCTTGAGTAAATGGTCCAATTATTCTGAAGGTGTCATCACTAGTTTATGTATTCATGCAAATCACATGGTGCGTCAATTTTTGAAATATAATGAAATAGCTGCTTTGGAAGATTTAGGACGATACATTATTACAAAGGTTCTTCGAAAACGTTTTGAAAAGAATTTTCCAGGAAACTACGCTAAATTTGACTGGATAACAAACCAATTTTTTGAGAAAGTACAGCAAGACGTAACCACGAAAGAATCTTTCATCGACGCGACAAACCACAGTTCAGTGGAACATGCTTTGAGAGAAAAAACTGTGCTTTGTTTTTGGATGAGAGCAGAAACAGAATATCCTTCTCTTTTCAAGCAGTCCGACTTTAAGTGACATTTATTAGTACTTCCATCTGTGGAAGGTGGGTTTTCTGAGTTCTTGTAAATTAAAAATAATTACAAAATGTTCAAATGTGAGTGAAATCTTATGAGACTTAACTGCTAAGGTCATCAGTCCCTACGCTTACACACTAATTAACCTAAATTATCCTAAGGACAAACACACACACCAATGCCCAAGGGAGGACTCGAACCTCCGCCGGCACCAGCCGCGCAGTCCATGACTGCAGCGCCTGAGACCGCTCAGCAAGTTCAGCTCAATCGAGCCAGACTTTGAAGCTCTCATTAAAGATAATCAGAAACACGCTTCCAAATGAAAAAGTAGATGTTCTTTCAACAGAATGTAAATTTCAAAACTGGCTAATTACTGCTTTTGAAGTATGATTTACCGTCAAAGTTTGATTTGATACTGAATTTTTTTTTACTTCTTGGACACTAATTTACTATAATACACGTTCAATTTATTACACTCTTGCGTATCTGGTTATATTATTTGTGATGTAAAAGTTTGATACATATTTCAAATGTCATTCCTCTCTTACTCATTGAATATTTGTATGATAATTGGTTTAATTTAATTTTACTATTTGCTGTAAATAAGCACCCCACATGTGAGCATGAACGAATCTATAAAAAGTGCTTCCACGAAACCTTATTACTTGTGCGTCACATTTCCAGCATACATAGTAGTTGATGAGCACGTTGCAAAATCCTTATGTGTGTTGTAAGCACTGAGCAAGATGATGAAAATTATTCCCCGGTTCTCACTCCCCCCCCCTTCCCCCCGGACCTTCTTCACCCCTGAGGCAGTCGTCGCTCAACCTTCAGTCTTCTCCCTCCCGTTCCGCCTCCTTCATACACCACGAGGTTCACTAGAAACTGAACAACCTATAGCGGTACACACAAATTTCTAAAAATATCAAGTTGTACGCAGTGCCAAAAAGTCAGGGATTCGCTGATTCAGTGTTGTTTGGCCTGCAGCTCTGGATGTAGAACGAGACTCGATTGGCAGAATCTGTCTTGGAGGCATGGGAATTCTGCAATGTGATGAATCTCTGGTGTGGATCGGACTCTTATACGTTGCAAGGCTAGCGTTAAGGTATTGTTTTGGAGACGTTGGAAACGACTGATGGGGGTGCTGGTACCGTTTTCCCCACTACTGCTGCCTACTCCAGTAAAGGGTGCAACAGCGTGAGGTATTATGGTGATGCCCGTCGTCGGTGACAGCCTCGGCGTAAGTTTCAACAGTACAGAACATTTCTGGCCTTTTGGCTAGGCCTCAGATAACGACGATCCGGCTTTTCCGAGATTACTCCTCATTAGTTTCTTGATACGTCCTAGTCCCCCATTACAGTATCCGTTTCAGTGCGTCTAGCTTACATCTAAATGCATAGAAAGATGGTCGCTTTTGCACTGATTAATTTGTTACGACACATGTTTTCTTGCACTAAATATCATTTTATTATTATGGAAACTGCTTTCCCTCTCTGCTGGAGGAATGTGATTTTTGTACTTTAATAGAGTTTAAATTACGTGCACTTCTAATGTTCATATAGCCCGTACAACAAATTCTTAGCTTGCAGCGGACAGCTGGACTCTGATCTGACTGTACTGCAAATTATGATTTGAAATAAATCACCGCACGACAGTTTGCCTTCTTATTCTTTTTCCTTTTAGCTTGATGTTTTAGCAAATTCTTTGCCAAATCATTAATTATTGTTCACTCAAAAGAGCAAAGCGTGACAACGCAAATTCTACTGAACATGTTATGTTTTAGTAGTGAATATACGCTTTGTAAAATATCTATAAATGAGAAAAGGAAGTACTTTGAAATTCTTTTAATGACGCAAATGTGAACTCCAACTAATACGAACAATCAGCATCCTCGCCCTCTTTGTTATGCTTATATCTTCCTTTGAAAAATATTTCTATTGTAAGACTTTGTTTTTGTGAATTCGTATTGAAATACTATTTAACTAACGGGGAGAGGTAATTATATTGCTGAACACATAACTGATAGCTCTCCCTGATTACCAACACGTAGATATTATTCGACACAATCAAATCTTCGCACAGCAATAACTGCTGAACTCGCGCTTGCAGATAACAAGCTAGTATACCTTTTTCTGAAGTGCTGTCTCTTTATACAGTAATCTTGAAAATCATCGTACGTCCTCAGGTTACTCATCATGGAGCATCCCAAGTTGAAATCTGTGCAGCAACTGAGGTGCCCAAGGTGCTCAGTCCGCTATGATGCAACCACCCTCTCTCCAAGAATCTACAACTACTACTGTGCAAGGCTGTGACTCGATACGACTGTTGCCCGCGCTTTTCTCAAAAATGCAACCTCTGAAAAGCAGAGACTGTGTATCGCTTATATGTTCAGCATAAAAACGTATCTGGAGTGTATTATTCCGAATAAACAGATGATTTTCATTATATTTGCACTCAAAGGTCACCATGATTTAGTATTTCAAACTAAATGAGATTAACAAGCACTTCATTTAGTGTATAATCCTTTCAATAGTCTTTGTAAAATGAAATTGTTTATTAGACTAGAAATCAGAAACATACTCTCAGTGTACGAACAGTTATCACAAGAGCCGAATAATCTGAGCTGGCTTATTGTTGAGGAAGAGATAATGGCTCAAAACTACATCCCGAAAACGAAGCAGTAATAAAAGCATTGCGCAACAGCTCATGCCCCGGAACTAAAGAGCAATGGTCTATTTCTTCTTCTAGAAAATTACAGCTTGCTTTTCCTGGGTTGCCAAATAGATTTTAGTCATTGATATTTATTTCTTGCGTATCATTTATCAACTAGATAAAAAAAAAAAGAGTCCGACCTGTTCTTTCATCACGTTAATGATATCGTGGTTCGTTAAAGAAACACTTATGTTTAAAGCATGTATTGAGTAGTAGTGAACTTTCACCTTTGATAACAGTCGGTTACTTCACTTGTACATAATTTAAGGACAGATAATTCTGCTCAAAAAATGTTGTCTTCGTATATCTTGAACTGCCTTAACGACAATTGTCCGATGCGCTTCATTTGGTAAAAACGTGCTATCCTATCTCGACAGATCATACACCCATTGCATCTTCCACCGCTTCACTTTGGCCCATCGGAATCATTCCTTCGTCAAACAAAATAACTTGTGATTCGCTTTCTCAAGTCAGTTATTTGAAAATTGTTTCTGCTTCCCACAACAAGCCACTTATAAAGCAAATAACCATCTAAAATGGTATAAAAATTCACAAACGTTTCTATCAACGAATTTGAATGCGAGAAGACAATGCTGATAATATATTCAGTTATGATTCTAAGCTGTTTTCAGGTGCACGAAGTATCTGAATTTTTCTTATGCATTGTAACACCATCATCACAGGTAATATCCTTACAATAAATATATTGTCGTACAAAAGATAATTCTCACTCCTTTCACGTATAATTTCAACAGTTAAGCGTTATTTCATTCTCTTCACTTACGCAATATACCGATCGTTATTGCAGCTTTCCATGAAAATGTTAACAACACAAATAGAGCATAACAAGCCAACTGCAGGTGTTTATATTCCACGAAATATTTATACTTTTTCTCAGCCTCTCGGATATTCTTCAGCTCTGCATGCAGGTTAGATTTCAAATAGACACTTTTTTATATTCTTCACAGACAAGCAAAACTGGCAGTATGAATCTGGATATTGCTTAAATGAAAATATACTTTTAATAAATAATGAGTTATTGACAATTTTACTATGTAAATACAGTCAATGCTCAAAGCCCTATCGAGTAAAGTTTACACATATTAAAATTTTGTCACAAGGCTTTTACAAGACTGCGCTTAATAGATCAATTTATTGTAAAAATGTGAAAATTTTATATTTTGCAGACCATACAGCGTCTGTACCAAGTTTACTTGATGTAACTCAAATGTTGCTGTCCAGGCGATCGCTATTTTGGTTTTGGCATTAGGATAATGTTCCGATCAAATAGTCCATAGTAATTTCCAACAAGTGATTTGTGATTGAAATACGTTTTCTGTTTTTCAGATCCACTGTTCTGTAAGCAATGTTTACATATCTTTTTCTTACGTTTTCCGAAAGAGAATAATGGTAAATCTTAAAAACAAGAGATCTGAGGTATTACTAAGTCTCTGCACTTCTTGAAATGAAGCGTTGTGTGAAATGTGTACGCACTCAGTGGAACTCGTGCAGATTGTTATGTACTACCATTTTCCTGGAACCACCAGGGAATTTCAAAGTATTACACGAAGGGAACAAACAAATGCGTTTTGGAGTGAGTAACATATATATCGTATAAGTATGCTCAAAATGTATTACCATGCTTGCTCGCCTAAGATAGCAAACTCTAGAAAAAGGGAAAATACATTTCCATTGAGGACTTTGCTTGTTTTCGGTTTTATATACGCTACTGCCATTAAAATTGCTACACCACGAAAGTGACGTACTACAGACGCGAAATTTAACCGACAGGAAGAAAACGCTGTGATATGCAAATGATTAGCTTTTCAGAGCATTCACACAAGGCTGGCGCCGGTGGCGGCACCCTCAGCGTGCTGACATGAGGAAAGTTTCCAACCGATTTCTCATACACAAACAGCTACTGACCGGCGTTGCCTGGTGACTCGTTGTTGTGATGGCTCGTGTAAGGAGGAGACATGCGTACCATCACGTTTCCGACTTTGATAAAGGTCGGATTGTAGCCTATCGCGATTGCGGTTTATCGTATCGCGACATTGCTGCTCGCGATGGTCGAGATCCAATGACTGTTAGCAGAATATGGAATCGGTGGGTTTAGGAGGGTAATACGGAACGCCTTGCTGGATCCCAACTGCGTCATATCACTAGCAGTCGAGATGACAGGCATCTAATCCGCATGGCTGTAACAGATCGTGCAGCCACGTCTCGATTCCTGGGTCAACAGATGGGGACGTTTGCAAGACAACAACCATCTGAACGAACAGTTCGACGACGTTTGTAGCAACATGGAGTATAAGCTCGGAGACCATGGCTCCAGTTACCCTTGACGCTGCATTACAGACAGGAGCGCCTGCGATGGTGTACTAATCGACGAACCTGGTTGCAGGCAAGGCAAAACGTCATTTTTTCGGATGAATCGGGGTTCTATTTACAGCATCATGATGGTCGCATCCATGTTCGGCGACATCGCGGTGAACGCACATTGGAAGCGTGTATTCGTGACCGCCATACTGGCGTATCACTCGGCGTGACGATATGGGGTACCATTGGTTATACGTCTCGGTCATCTCTTGTTCGCATTGACGGTACTTTGAACAGTGGACGTTCTAATGTAAAATTGTAAGTACCAGTCGTCGTTCTCATATATCTGTAATGCAAGAGCTCTCTAATTGTGTTAAAATCTATTCTTGACTTAAGTTTCATACTTTTCTAATGTAAGCTATGATGTTCATTGTCCTTAGGCCGCCTTCTGAAGAAGACAAATTTAAATTTGTTGAAACCTAGGTAAACAATTCTTTATCCATTGCAACTGGTCGGCTGTTTATAATTTTATTATAAAATACTTATATTATCATCGCCCACAGAATGTGAGTCTCTGCTGAGCTGCGCAGACACAATAGCATATCTGGGGAGAATCTAGGATCTATGGTACGCAGTTTTAACTCAGTGTTTTACCTTCAGCGTATGAATTCTTTGGCAGTATATTCCTTTAAAGCAAACAGTGTACAATCTGCTGCAGGGCAAAAGATTCACCTTAGAAGACACAAACTCTAGATATTAAGGGGAGTGGAGGGGGGCTCGGCCTTGAAAGTCTCGACGAGATATACTTTATTGGATTCGGTATACAAGCGTAGACTGGACAAAGATGTGGGCAAGAAATCGACTGTGGCCTTTGTTGGAAAGCCACCCTGGCGTCAATCTGAACTGACTTAGCGAAACTACGCAAAAATTAAAAAACTAAATGTCTCGCAGGATATTTGCAGCCTGTTGATCTCGGTCATAAGTCCAGTGTCTCAGCCATTATGAGACAACGTTAAGTCACTGTGAGCGATACCATTTCCATCGAGGTGAGACCTTTCTGTAATGCAAATCGACCCAAGCTTTTAGCTGCAGTCTCTGGAGTGAGGAGATCGTGCGGCATCAGACACGTGCACCCCATTGGACCGCACAGAAAGCAGTCAGCCCCGTCGCTTTTTCGCACGGCGCAGCTCTCCACTCGTCCAGCGGTGGCTGATCCGCTCAGAGCTACGAGTACTACGGCAGCGGTGGGAGGAGGCGCCCACCTGCTCGCGGCCGCAGGCACAGGACAAAGCGGCGAGGGCGGCGCCGCCCACGTCGCGGGGCGGCGCGACAGAAGGCGTGCTGTGCCGGCGCCATATGCCGCACGCGGATCCATCACTCCGGCCGGCTTTTTACCGCTGGCCATTATCATTATAATTAGGGAGGCGCGCCGGTGGCGACGCTAGCGGTGGTGGTGTAGCGTTAAGTGGCGCCATTGTGAGCGCCGCGGCGCAGCTGGACGCCCCAAACACGGCTGCTCGAGGGCCCTCCGCCTGGCGGCCGCCTCCTTCACACTTCGGCACGGCGACCAGTCTGGCGGAAGGGACGCCGGACGCCGTACAGATTACCACAGTGCTCGTCATGCGTTATCAGTAGCCTGATGTGATGCCAGGCTACGCAATGGCGCTGGGAAAGTAGAGCTTGGAAAATTAAGGAACGTACTTTAGCGCTTGTATATTGAAGAGATGAAAATTAAGTGTAAGGGTCAGCTGCCATGACTGTTGCGATTTCTCTCTTAGCAAGTGAGTATTAGAATTCATACCTGCAAATCGTCTGACAGCTATCCGTGGGGATATCGGACTTTTCTGTAATGCTGCCAGACTGTAAGACGTAGGAAAGGACAAACACGTAACAGACAAGCAGTTGAAGGAATGACTGTTGTAACCTCCCCCTCACTTATCGACCTTAATGACAGCGAAATTTTAAATCGCATGTACGTAATGGAAATCTGGGAAAAGCAATCGTCACCGAAGTTAATCTGTCGGTAAAGAGGGAGAAAAGAGTTACACCGAAATGAAAGGAAAAATGCAAACGAAATTGGTGGAAATTAATTTTGTAAAAGGGTAAAGTTAATGAAGAAAGTAAATGTGCGGTAGTTATGTCAACAATTAACTGGCGTTAATTAGATATTTGAGATTTGGCGAAAATTACGGTCGCCAGTCCTATGGACAACTACTATAATAACTGAAAAAGAAAGGTTAATGCACATCTAATTAGCACTTTAAAGCGTGGCAACTGAATGTTGACACGTGTTGTGTGAAAATTGAATGTTTGTCAGAATAATAAATTTCGCTACACTCAGACTTAACTTAGCAAAAGAATTAATAAAACAAAAAAAAATAAAAGTTAATTTATTGACTGAAATTAATAGTGAACTTTGCTTCTGAAACCCTACGAAAAAAATAATATAATGTTAGTCTTGGGATACGTCAACAATCATCTCAAAAGCTACTTGAATCTACGAAATTTAGAAATAAGAGATTTAACATTGAACTTGAATTAAATGATTTTGAACTATTAACAATAGTAAAATTTAGTACGTACGAAGCTGAGCTGCGGCCACAGGTAAGCTAAAATTTGGTTAAAAATCTCGCACTCTTCATTTGTGCTTGAGTAATCTAAATACAGTTCTGTTTTTTTATTGTAGCCAGCTATGAATACTTTAACTGAACTTTGAAATTAAAGCAGTGAAATGGAATGATATTACTTTAATGCTGGCGTTTGAATTTCAACGACACTCGGGTTCATTTCGGAAAAAGAACGGACCCTGCTTGGTAATGCAATTGGGACAATGAACAACAAAGGTACATCTAAGTTCCTGTATTTTATTGATGCAGAATGGAACAGTTTGAAAAGCTGAGGTCTGCCACACAGTTCTAAAACTTTACGTGCTTTCAGTCTCCCTTGTTGGTTGATTGAAGGTTTGAAGTCGTCGATAGAAGAGGTGGCGACAATCACTTATTGTCGGCCGTCGCTGTTGCAGAAACTGGATTTTGGCGCGCCTTCTTCTCGACACGGTCACCAGGCGAAACGGGCTCTTGATGTATGCCAGCTAATGTTTCCCGTCTGCGACACCGTGCCAGAAACTATCATAGCAAGTGGAGCGGAATTACTTGCTTCCAAAACCCGAAAGCGCGGCAACTCACGGGAGCGTCACTCAACACACCTACTCCACCGCCCTACTCTAGCCAGAGTCTGCTCTGCCCGCGCTCCACGCGGCAGGGTTAACACTACTCAAGATCCTAAACACTTTGGTTCTCCACACGACCTATCGATATAATCGTTCGATAGCATAGTTTTCCCTTGGCAAGGCCCAGCGTAAAAATACAAATGATATTTACTAAGCAAACCAATTATACATCGACACACACACACACACACACACACACACACACACACATATATATATATATATATATATATATATATATATATATATATATCCAACGGTACCGACCGACCGCCGTGTCATCCTCACCCGATAGACGTGACTGTATGGCGTCACTGAATGCTGATACAGAGGGGTACAGCGCTCTTCATACCGTTGTCAGTTTTCACAACAGGAATCGCTACTTCACTATCAAGTAGCTCTTCAATTGGCCTCATAACGCCTTAGTGCACCCTATGTGGCAACAGCGCCCAGAAGACCGGGGCGGTATCCATACAAATACTGGTCAGTCCCGAGAGTGATTAACTTCGGGCGATCTGAATGGAACCACTGCGGTAAGACCGTTGGTTTAATAGGGTAAGGAATACTATAAAACAAAGCATACCATATCGTCAAATACACAGAGGAATGTTCAGTGAAAGGAGATAAACTGTTGGTAATAACTAAAAAGAGAGACCTGGCCATATCATGTACATGATTCGAACACTAAGAATAGCCAAGACCGACAGTGCTCAGCAGATCAGCATTGGTGAATATGTGGTACAGGCAGCTCGCATCGCAAGCTGCACTCTGCCGTAATAACGGCAGGAGAAGCAGGCACGAACATAATACCGTGACGCGACGTAGGTTCTGTTCATCTGAATTTATATACGCCTGGTTCCAAGGCGATGGAAGCTAGTTCATGTCAAATAAAGGTGGCAGCAACTTCTGCACTATTGTCATAAGGTCAAGGACTTGATATCGTCTCAGGTCCGCAGCATAACGACCCTCGGAGATGGTCCCTCTATGGTTTATGACAGGGAGGCAGCACTGTAGTGACTCGGAGAGAATGCAATTTCTACAGCCATATTTACCTGGGGGAAGGGAGAAGGGGACAGAGAAGACTGCTACTGCTGCTTTTGTGGGGCAGGACGGGAAGATCTCCTGGCACTAAGGCAGGGTAATGTGTAGTGGTGCCAGGAGAACAAACGCTCCTGAAAAGGGCATCATTTGTGACGGAGTGTCTGTAGCTCTAATTTGAAGGCAATGGTTCTGAAACTTACTGGTTTATGCCATCTTGTGGCTTTCTTAATTTAACCGAGGATATTAAAACCGTGCTCTCATCATTCGCGGTCTTGAGGCGACACATTAGTGGGCTCAAATGGATGAGAAAAATTGATACTAAAGTGTAATTTTGTCGACTAAGTTTATCGACTTGCCGGTTAACTATGCAATAGGCCTGTGATTACGGTGACTGGAATCGTAACTAAGCATACCGTATTAATCCGTGATTAGGAACATGATTATTCCGTAATTGAACACTTTTTCTTAGTATGGGACTGATCTGCATAACAGCCAACGCCTCTCCACGTGTGAGTGATACGGGAAAAGACTCAGATATACTGTTTCACCCTCACTGCATGATTAAACAAACAAGAAAACAGGTAAATGGTAGAAAAAACGGCAACTAAGCCGTCAAGAGACGAATCCGTGTCTCCCGAACCGAAAACTTACTAAACGGATTTTCACGCTTTATGGAATCTGGAAAACTGTAATGGCTAACGAAAACTTAAATTGGTCTTTTGGTTAAGTCGAAAATGTTATTGTAATACTAATACGCCACAGAATAACAACATGTACTCCAGTGGCGTTGCCGTTAATTGGTGTCATTTGTTCACAGCAGACAACTGCTTGTTTAGAAACTGGTGGATTAGAGTACTACCAAACACAAAGGTTACCAGTCGGTCAGACACTTCTTCTTCTGTAAGTTGTGGTCTGTACTAAACCTGTGTGGCACAGGGTTGCCATTAGGAAGTTCAAGCCAAGGGTGTCTATAATATTCTAATCACACATTTGCTGTTATTCGTCCAAAGAAATGAGGTCTCCTTCTCGACTCATACCTGTAGCTGCCAGAAGGCTGACATCATTAAGCACTGTGAGCAGAAGAAGAGTACGTGGAGGTGGAGCCGAACAACTAGTGTGCTAATGACTGCTCCTCACGGAGAACTGTGTTTGCAGGGGCAAGACTGTATCTACGTAAGACTGTAGATGAATAAAAGACCATTCTAATCACCGAAGTTCTGATTCAGCTTACAAACGAGCAACAGTTAAGAACTAACGTAGTATTGAAGGCCTGTATCACCTGAAACATCCACGAAAAGGGATGCGTCTAGAGGAGAGAGAGCGAGGAGGCATAAAGTTAACTAGGTGAGCAGGCTACAGTGTCCTGAGCAGTCCTATAGAGACTATATTCGTCAAGATTACATACGACATCTCCCTGTGCAGTAGATGATAACAACATAACAGTAAAACGAAAATGCTCAGCCTGTGGTGTGTGTGTGTGTGTGTGTGTGTGTGTGTGTGTGTGTGTGTGTGTGTGTGTGTGTGAGCACGTGTTTGTGTGTGTGTGTAGTGTGGGTGTACGTATTGAACGCTCTCTGGAGGTGTGTTTTGTTGTTTGTTCTGCGGGATTGATCCTCAGAGTAGACGTGCAAAAGCTATTGCACTCCAGAACTGAATTTTCACTCTACAGCGGAGTGTGCGCTGATATGAAACTTCCTGGCAGATTAAAACGGTGTGCCGGACCGAGACTCGAACTCGGGACCTTTGTCTTTCGCGGGCAAGTGCTCTACCAACTGAGACGAGGTACTGGCGGAATTAAAGCTGTGAGGAGGGGGAGTGAGTCGTGCTTGGATAGCTCAGTTGGTAGAGCACTTGCCCGGGAAAGGCAAAGGTCCCGAGTTCGAGTCTCAGTCCGCTACACCGTTTTAATCTGCCAGGAAGTTTCAATTGCACTCCATTCTAATGGAGCTCAGGGGTATCATGTTAAACTACGGTGATTGGACAAAGACTGGACGAGAAACGCATGCCTGAACGTAACTGTGTATGATAACCGAGCCTACAGGCTTCACTGAGCTATTCGACATGAAAGGCACCTGCGCAATGTCCTTAATACGTTGCAAGCGTCAGTCGTTGTTACGGTAGTGTTTTGTCTAGCTGTGATCGCATTATATCGGAGCTAAGTCAATTCGAATGTCGGCAAATAATTGGTACTCGTATGGTGGGTTCTTCCGTTGCCAAGAAAGCTGAAGTGTTTGGTATCACCATCACTGAACGCATACTTTCGTTCGCGTTGTGGCGTAGCGGATGACATTTCTTTGGAATTTTCCTTGTCGGAAGCAGGGAGTTGCAAGGCGAACTGCAATTTCAAAATCATCATACCGCTGGAGTCGACGGACCCAATCAGGATGCAGCCCCACGGGATTAAGTCGCGTCGTCGTGACGTAGGAGTCGTCTGCTGGGCCTCCTGCAGTACGGAGCAGCCTCCTCCCACTCGCGACGCTGTTACTCTGATAGCGATTATGGGAGATGAACTTTGGCTACGGGCCTGGACAGGAGTAATTACTATGAGTTATGTTTTACCTTGTTTTCAGAATAAACCTTTTGAATTGTAATTAATTTCGACTTTTAATTTGGTAGTTTGTGCCTCGGACCCAACAAATTTCCCAGGCTTCTAGACACTCATCTTTTTTTCCATATGTAAAAGATCTGCTACTGTTTCCCTGTCCGTTAATTGAGTTGGTGCTTGTTTTTTCCTCTGCTTGTATGATATTTCGATATTCCGGTTTTAGTACAGCGTACTGCACCCCGTTCCTATTTTATGGTTCTCTGTTGTCGCTTGTGTATTTTGTCTCCTCTTCTTAGTTTTCACGCTAGTATACTTAATGACTGTCATCGCGTAAGAGTTGTTAACATGTTCAGAGAACAAGAACCTGTTTCTGCCGTTCACGTTGCTGGAGTTTGTAATTTTCAGGCTCAGAAAATCAACGAGTTGACTGCGGCATTAAAACAGTCTGTCGCTCTGAGCCCTCAGGTGCAGCAACAGCGAACACAGCCTGCACCACAGTTCGTCATACCTCCATTCCTTCAGTTCGACCCACAGCAAGAGAAGTGGAACGTATATAACCAGCAACTGGAGGCACATCTAGGCAACTATAATGCATCACAAGAGACACAGAATTTTTTTTTCTTATCCTTTGTAGGCACCTATACCTATAATCTTTGCCTGCAGCTCAGTATTGACTACCGTCCTGAACAGTTGTTGCTGGATCGTATCCTCTTATTGCTAGACAGATATTCTGAACAAGTTTTGTAACAGCTGCACAGTTAAAATTTTTTCGTCTTCATAAGCGTTCCGATCAGTCTACTCGTCAGTGGGTCACGGAACTAAAAGGTTTGTTACGACAGTGTCAATTTAATTGTGACTGCGGTAAAAATTTGATTTATCAAATGTTGCTTGACGCGATAGTTCAGAAATTGTCAGACTCTATAATATCTATTATATGCAAAACTGATAATATACTCTATAATATCTTAGGGCATCATAATCCTTCGCTCTAGGACGCGCTAAACACTGAAAGCAATGACGTTAAAAGCGCACACTCCGCTGCACAGTGAAAATCTCATTCTGGAGACATCACCCAGGCTGTGGCTAAGCCATGTCTCCGTAA
This sequence comes from Schistocerca gregaria, assembly GCF_023897955.1. Taxonomy (NCBI): domain Eukaryota; kingdom Metazoa; phylum Arthropoda; class Insecta; order Orthoptera; family Acrididae; genus Schistocerca; species Schistocerca gregaria. Next base: position 946,945,432 of record NC_064920.1, read on the forward strand.
TATCCTTTCTTCTAGGAGTGTTAGTTATGCTAGGTTCGCAGAAGAGTTTCTGTGAAGTTTGGAAGGTAGGAGACGAAGTACTGGCAGAATTGAAGCTGTGAGGACGGGTCGTGAGTCGTGCTTGGGTGGCTCAGACGGTAGAGCACTTGCCCGCGAAAGGCAAACGTCCCGATTTCGAGTCCTGGTCCGGCACTCAGTTTTAATCTGTCTGGAAGTTTCATATCAGCGCACACTCCGCTGCAGAGAGAAAATCTCATTCAGCAATGAACTTACTTTCCTTGCGGAGCTGGACATCTCTTAAGAGTTTGTGTTGCATGTGTCGCGTGATACCACAAAGTGCGGTTCTAATTCACTCAAAACAAGTGTCAGTGCCGTAAATATTCCGCGCCGACGTCGCGAACTCGCGCGCGCTACACCTCGCGTAAACAAGTTCAAACTGTGTCTGGGGCCTCCTTCAAGTCCCGTACTGACGGTAGTAAGTCTTGTACGCACTGTGGCATTCGACATAGAAGGAATTACTGTCGATTCGGTAACGCTACATGTTTTACGTGCGGAAAACGGGGTCATGTTTCAATTGTCTGTCAATCCAGTAAGCCTAATTGGATGCAGCAGCCTATTGATATCGATATTGTCTCTTCGAGTTGTGCTCAGGTGACTTCAGTGGTCCCCAGCCATAACTATGTTTAAGCGTTGTGGATAAGTGAGCTGGAACTTCCACAGTCGGATTCGGTTGCCCAGTGTATACCTGTTGTATTACAAGCAACCACACACCAGTCAGCATTTATATCGAGGTGCTATTGGATCTTACATCTTCAACAACAGGTGACGTGCCAGGTGCTGGACTCCAAACCGCTGCCTCCGACCCACTTGGTTGTGGTTGTGTGAACTCTGACGGTGATTCTCAACATAATGTCAGTTAGCAACGGTTCAGGTCTGGCCATCAGTTTGCAGTTAATGTGGTAAGCTCTGAGTGTGGACAGCGACAGAACAGCCTTTTACATGTCAAGTCGGGTACACAACGTCGACGGGTACGACCAAGTGCCGGCCAGAGTGGCCGAGCGGTTCTAGGCGCTACAGTCTGGCACCGCGCGACCGCTACGGTCGCAGGCTCGAATCCTGCCTTGGGCATGGATGTGTGTGATGTCCTTACGTTAGCTAGGTTTAAATAGTTGTAAGTTCTAGGGGACTGATGACCTCAGCTGTTAAGTCCCATAGTTCTCAGAGCCATTTGAACCATTTGATACGTCACAGTGACTTTCGGAACAAAGTTCCATCACAGCTGACATCAGTTTCTCTACAGTCCAGTAAGACTGGAAACAAATTGTTTATTGATGTTTTCAGCGAAGGCCTAACGGTGCAATTACAATTAGATACTCGAGTTACTGTCACCTTGTTGAACCAGCATACATGCCAGCTCCTCGGTTCCCCACAGTTTTCTCCCTGTATCAAAGTTTAGTCTGTATACAATGGTGCATGGATCCAAGTTTAAGGTATTTATAGTTTGTCTGCGCGCTACAAAAGTCAGACGCACATGAATGTTTTCTAGCGCTGGAATCTTTTGATTTGTTTAACATTTTCGGTATGGGCACATTCTAACTGTTTGGTTTTTGTCTTGTGGACAATGTGCTTCTCATGTACCCTCACGACAATTTCAGGACCAAATTGCAAAACTTTGTGAACTCTATCCTGACATTTTTCAGGAGTAACTCGGTAAAACTAAGGGGTTAGAAGCCCATATCACTCTTAAATTGGGTGCGCAGCCTAAGTTTCACGGAGCCCGGCGGTACTGCTCAGACAACATTGAGGCTGACTTGTGTAAGCTACAGGACATTGACGTCATGCGGCCTATTTCAGCACCTCAGTGGGTATCATATCACCAATGGTGGTAATAACGAATCAGGCTGGAAAGTTACGGCTTTGTGCTGCCTTCAAGTCAGCGGTTAATCTTCAGACAGTTCTTGATCCATTACCAATCCCTCGACCTGAAGATTTGGCGGACAGCTTGAATGGAAGAAAGTATTTTTCCAATGTTGATCTCACCGCAGCATACCTTCAGCTGCCTCTGGATGACGTTTCCAAACAGTTCATGGTTATCAATATGCACGTGGGACTCTTTCAGTTTCAACGCCTTCCGTATGGGGACGGCGTCCGCCACGCTTCTGTTCAAATGGTTCAAAAGGCTTTAAACACTATGGGACTTAACATCTGATGTCAGCAGTCCTCTAGGATGAGAACTACTTAAACCTAACTAACCTAAGGACATCACACACATCAATGCCCGAGGCAGGATTCGAACCTGCGACCGTAGCAGCAGCGCGGTTCCGGACTGAAGCGCCTAAAACCGCTCGGTCACAGCGGTTGGCTCACGCTTCTGTTCCAAAAGTTTCTCGGGCGCGTTCCATCCTCCTCAAAGTATTTGGATGACATCATTGTATGTGGCAGAACCCCTGAGAAACAGTTATTTCAGGTCTTGTCCGAATCTGGTTTGCGTTGCAACAGAAGAAAGTGTGTCTTCCTTGCTACTGAAGTTATCTCGGACATGTAATAAATGGACAGGGTGTCCATCACAGTCGTCGTCATTTTGAAGCGATCCAGCTTCTTTCTGCATCTACGAATGTCTCTGAACGCTCGGCAAACTTCTTACACTAAATTTCTCCCGAACGCTCCCCAAAACGCCGCTCCGCTCCACAGGCTTCGCAGTAAAGGAGTACCGTTCCAATGCACTACAGAGTTAGACCATGGGTTGGAGCGACTTAAACGAGCTCTTCTCTCATATCGGTGGTTTGTGCATTATGATCCCGACAAGCCGCTGTTTTTGGCTACTGATGCAAGTACTTATGGCATAGGTGCGGTCTTATCTCACCGACCTGCTGGTGTAGAACGCCCCATAACTTCGTGCATAAGGTCCTCATGCCTACCCGACGCAAATATTCCAATATAGAGAAAGAGGCCTTAGCGATCATATAAGGGACGAGTAAATTCCATCAATACCTTTACGGTAGAAAGTTCTACTTAGTCACCGACCACCAGCCGTTGACATCCTTCTTCAATGCAACCAAAGGGCTATCTGATCGGGTGGCAAAGTTACAGCGATGATCTCTCATTTTTTCCAACTGTCAGTATGACATTATGTTTCAGGCTACAACGAAACTTGCAAATGCGAACACCCTCTCCAGGCTTCCAGCAGGACAGGATGAAGCCTTCGATTCCTCGGACGCCGCGTGTTTCCATGTTCAGGATGCAAAACAGTCAGCTCTTCAAGCATTTCTACTGGACGCCAAACTTATTGCTGAAGAGTCAGCCAAGGGTTCCGACCTCGTCGTGACCTTCTATAATGTTCGGAATGGATGGCCGTGTTCGAGATCTTCGATTCGTAAGTCCGGTGTTAGACGCTTCTTGGGCATCCGTCACTTCTTGTCAAGTCGCCAGGGGGTGCTCGTCCTGCACACGGAGAATGGTCAGATGCGTGTCATCATTCCTCAGTCTTTGCGCCGAAGAGTTTTGCAGTTACGTCATGAAAGACATTGGAGTGTAGTGAGGCTAAGCTACTCGCTCGTCATCAACGCTCTTGGACTGGCGTGGATCGCGACATCGCTGAAACCAGGCAGCGCCCAAGCAGCGACTCTTCAGCTGGCCGAAACGTTCAGCGCCATGGAACGTCGATTTCCTGGGCCCCTTCTGGAACACCCGATGGCTTCTGCTCACCGACGCCTTCAATCGATTTCCCTTCGTCCTTCCGATGTCATCAACGACGAGCTCAGCATCCGGGACCTACAGAGTGCCTTCTCCATTAAAGGACGTCCCGAAACTTTGGTCAGTGACAACGGCCCGCAGTTCACGTCCGCTGAGTTTCGACAGTTTTGTCAAGCCAGTGGGGTTACGCATACGACGACTGCTCCTTTCTCTCCAAAGTAAAACGACGAGACCGAAAGTTTTGTCCTAACATTTAAGTCTCAAAAGACCATGTTTCATTACACCTTCCTCGGCTCCTACCGTTCCCTTCCTGCCGCGGGAAAATCTCCAGCCGAGTTACTGCATGGGCGACCTCACCGCTTGCTACTTCCTTTGCTGTCGCCGCGTTCCCAATAGTAGGTTTCAGGTCACCGTTCGCAGCGCTACGGCTAGGGGATCCAGTTTTCTGCCGTTCCTTCTATGGTCGTCGTCCAGCATGGCTTCTGAGTAGTGTAGTACGCGCGCAATTCCGTGCTCAGTAGGTCGTTCGTGGCGTCGATGGTGACTGCCGCCGTCATGTTAATCAGCTCCGTCCCCGCTTCTGTCAGTATTCTACTGTCGGCTCGTTTCCCGCAGACTCACTGCGGTCCGAATCACGCGGAGGTGTGGAGCAATACCTCCGCCTATCCAGTTCGTACCGACGGCCCGGCCTTCCATCCCGGACATAGTGGGCAGTGCCGACAACATGGTTCCGGTAGCGGCACACGAGGCGCCGCCCCCTCCGGTACACCAGTCGCAGTCCCAGTCGCGGCCACCGGTGGGGATCCAGTGTCACCCGCCTACGGTGGCAATGGATATCTCAGAGGGTCCCGCCACCGATGTCGTTCCTGCTGGCAGCACCCTGAACGTCGTTTCCGAACGACTCCTTCCCCCCGCCCTTGTTCCGTGGTGCCGGGAAGATTCAGGGAGGAGGGGTGTAGTGCTGTGCGTTCATAAAGCACGGTCGCCGCCGTAAAATGCGGCCACCGCCTTCTCGAGCACCATGTGACAACGTTCCAGTGGTAGCTGCACTGCATACTTCAAATCGCTCACGCTGGGAGCGGGTCTCCTCTCAGTCACGACACTGTTACTGTGATAGTGTTTACGGGTATTCAACCTTGTCTCTGGACCTGGACCCAAGTGGTTAAGCTAAGTTATGTTCCACCTTGTTTTTAGAAGAAATCTTCTAAGTTATAATTAATTCCGACTTTCCATTTGGTATTTTGTACCTGGGACACAACAATTCGGACCTCCTAGCGAGGACTACTCAGAAGGAGCTCAAATGGCTCTGAGCACTATGGCACTTATCATCTGAGGTCATCAGTCCCCTAGAACTTAAAGAACAACTAAAACCTAACTAACCTAAGGACATCACACACATCTATGCCCGAGGCAGGATTCGAACCTGCTACCGAAGCAGTCGCGTGTTTCCGGACTGGAACGCCTAGAACCGCACAGACACCGCGGCCGGCCAGAAGGATCTCCTCATCAGGAGAAACACAACTGTCATTCTACGGATCGGAGCGTTGAAAATTATATCCTTTAATCTGGCAGATAGGGTAGAAAATTTGGAAAGGGAAATGGATAGGTTGAAGATAAATATAGTAGGAATTATTTAAGTTCGGTGACAGGACTTTTCGTCAGGTGGATACAGGGTTATAAATGCAAAGTAAAATAGGGGTAATGCAGGACTGGGTTTAATAATGAATAAGAAAATAGGAATGCAAGTAAGCTACAACGAACAGCATAGTAAACTCCTTATTGTAGCCAAGATATACGCGAAGCCCACGCCTGCTACAGAAGTACAAATTTACATGGCAACTAGCTCCACAGATGGTGAAGAGACTGTAGAAATGTATGATGAGATAAAAAGAAATTATTCAGGTAGTTAAAGGAGACGAAAATTTAATTGTGATGCGGGACTGGAATTCGACAGAAGGAAATGGAAGAGAAGGAAAAGTAACAGGTGAATATGGAATTGAGGGAAAGGAAAGAAAGAGGAAGCCGCTCAGTAAAATTTTGCACAGAGCGTAATTTAATAATCGTTAGAACTTGGTTTATAAATCATAAAACAAGGTTGTATACTGGAAGAGACCTGGAGACAGCGGGATGTTTCAGATTGATTATATAATCGTAAGACAGATTTCGGAACCAGATTTTACATTGTAAGACATTTCCAGTGGCAAATGTAGACTCTGGCCACAATTTATTGGTTATGCACTGTAGATTAAACCAGAATAAATTGGAGAAATGTAGGAAATTAAGCAGCTGGGACCTGGATAATCTGTGAGAACCAGAGGTTTTTAAGATTTTTAGAGGGAGTATTAGGCAATAGTTGATTAGAACAGTGGAAATGAATACAGTAGAAGAGGAATGGGTCGCTTTCAGAGATGAACTAGTGAAGGCAGCATACGATCAAATAGGTAAAAAGATAAGGCCAAGTAGAAATCCGTGGATGACGCAAGATATATTGAATTTGATTGATGATAGGAGAAAATATAAAAATGCAGCAAATGGAGCGGACGAAGGGAAAAAATTAGATTGACAGGAAGTGCAAAATTGCGAAGCAAGAAAGGCTAGGAGACAAACGCAAGGATTTGAAAGTATATTTCATTAGGGGAAAGATAGGTACCACCTACAGGAAAATGCAAGAGGTCTTTGGGGAACAGAGAAGCAGTTGTACGAATATCAAGAGCTCTGACGGTAAACCAATCCTAAGCAAACAGGGAAAGCTGAAAGGTGAAAGCAGTATGTAGACGGTCTATATAAGGGAGATGAACTTGAAAGCAATATTATAGAAAGGGAAGTGCACGTAGATGAAGATGACATGGGAGATGTGATACTGCGAGCAGAATTTGACAACACTTTGAAAGATCTAACTCGAGACAAGTCCCCAGGAGTAAACGATATTCCGTCAGAACTACTGGTAGCCTCAGGAGAGCCTGCCGTCTGGTATGCAAGATGTGTGAGGCAAGTGAACTACCTTCAGACTTCAAGAAGAACGCCAGTAATTCCAATTACAAAAAAAGTTGTTGCTGACAGGTGTGAAAATTACCGAACTATCAGCTTAATAAGTCTTGGTTGTAAAATACTGACACGAATTCTATACAGAAGAGTGAAAAAACTGGTAGAAGCCAACCTCAATGAATATCAATTTGGATTCCGGAGCGATGTAGGAACAGGCCAGGCAATACTGACCCTATGAATTACCTTAGATGATACGTTAAGGAAACGCAAACCTACATTTATAGCATATATAGACTTAGAGAAAGCTTTTGACGATCTTTACTGGAATACTATGTTTGAGATTCTGAAGGTCGCAGGGCTAAAATACATGGAGAGAAAGGGTATTTACAACTTGTACAGAAACCAGACGTCAGTTATAGGAATGCACGGGCATAAAAGAGAAGCATAAATTGAGAATGGAGTGAGACAGGATTGCAGCCTATACCCGATGATACACAACCTGTGCATTCAACAAGCAGTGAAGGAAACAACAGAAAAATCGGGAGTAGAATTAAAGTCTAGTGAGAAGAAATAAAAGCTTTGAGGCAGTAGATGAGTTTTACTATTCGGGCAGCAAAATAACTAATGTTGTCTGAAGTAGGGGATATAAAGTGTAGACTGGCAATAGCAAGAAAAGTATTTCTGAAAACGAGAAATTTGTTAACATAAAATATAGATTTAAGTGCTAAGAAGTCCTTTCTGAAGCTATTTGTCTGTAGTATAGTCATATATGGAAGTGAATAACCGACGATAAACAGTTTAGACAAAAAGATAACAGAATATTTCGAAATGTGGTGCTACAGAAGAATGCTGAAGATTAGATGGGTAACTAATGAGAAACTACTGAACAGAATTGGGAATACGAGAAATTTGTGGCATTACCTTATCAAAAGATGACCTCCATTGATAGGACACATTCTGAGAAATCAAGGGAAAACCAGTTTAGTACTGAAGGGAAGTGTGCGGTTAAAAGTCGTAGAGGGAGTCCAAGCAGATTCAGAAAGTTGTAGGTTGCAGTAGTTATTCAGAGATGAAGATGCTCGCGCAGGATAGAGTAGTTAGGAAAGCTGCATCAAACCAGTCTACGGACTGAAGATCACAACAACAACAACAACAAGAAAAAATATGAAAAAATAAGAAACATGTCCTTCGGCACACAACCTCATTGATTCGTACGTGATCTTCGAAACATTTGATTACGACATTTTGACGTAACTTCGAGAGATCATCTGCTCTCTGCTTGATCTATATGTTTCTCTTCTTCTATGTGCGATTCTACAACAGACTACGTCATTTGCCTGAAAGTGCATCGCCCTAAATGTGAACTGTGGTTGATTAGTGCTCAGATGACGTTGTGCAATTGAAGAAGCATCAGAGCTTCGGAAAAAATATTCTTGCTCCTCACGACACCACTGTGATCCCCGCTGTAGTGAATTTGTGCTCACAGTCTGTAGCTATTTCTCATTCAGACCTTGTTGTCGATCAAGTGATTTCACACTCTCCGCAATGAATTAATTTATGGCATAGCAGCTGAATTAAAATTAAAATTATACCTTATCATGTGGTGATAAATTCTTTCATTTACTGCGTTCCATCCTTGGTATGTTTGTCAAATAATGTTGTAGAAGCCACACTCTAGTGTGAATAACATTTCTGCCATATTTACTCTACTTATTTATTCTTCTGATATCTTCACCTTTCGTTTAGTGTGCGTCTGTATATACACGGCCACATTCTGTTGCCATGGCCTGTCATCTCAGGCTTATAGCGGATAATTGTGATAAAAATAACTTTCATTTTTCAAGATCATTGATACTTCCAGTCATGAAGCTTTAATACTAACTTACCAGTTTCTTTACTATTGCCTCTGTGATGCTCTCTTCTCTCCCCCTCACCCTTTTTGTTTTTATAAATTTACACGTTAATTTAGCATTTGTGAGAAATATTGCGACTGCTACATATGAGAAATCTAGTGTCCTTGGAAGTACATTAACGTCTATGGCCCGCTTCGGCGCGATATGTTTGAAACAGAGTATTTGGGGAGGCCAGTTCTGAGGGTGTGTGGGAACTGGCATGGTGCAGGCTCAGGTTCGTGTGCTGCTGGAGAAATATGATGCAGCTCACAATGCAGGAGAGTCTGATACGCTTTATACAGTAGATACAAAATCGTCAAATTTCATGAAATCATGGGTATTTTCAGGTACTAAAACATAAATTTAAGTAAAATATTGTTCTAGGGGGAATTCTTTTGAACCTAAAAGACTATATATAAATTTCTGACACAAGTATGAGAAAACCCGTTACTTTAAACGAAAAAAGGAAGTTCCTTTCTCAGCTGTACTATTTAGCTAATGCTTACCTAGTGCTTTCATAATATTCTGGAAAAGTTCATTATTTACAGTGATAATTATTAAGTGCAATATAAAAAACTTGCATCTTACTATCATTTATTACAATATAACTTGAATTCAAAGGAAACCTCGATTTCTGGAATTTTGTATACTGAGTCGACGGCAAGGAGTTTAATCCATGGATTAGTCAACCAACTAAACCTGATGTGGAATCAACTTTTACATCTCTTATTGTGTTTGTTTGTTACGTTTACCTGAAAGAGGACTTAATTCCTATCAAGGAAACCATTGAAAATAAAATCAGTACAAATTAGAAAGGCTTACATGATCTTTGGAGAAGCCCCGGGAAGAAACCACACAATATCCTTATTTCTGTCTTTTACAAAAGAAATATTTTGTTTATTACTAGCAAACCTTGCTCTCTGTCCATCTCCTCTTCCTCCTTTTCCTTGAACCTCCTTCTGTGTGTTTCTCCTTATTCCCGTCTCACTCTTACACTGAGCCTTGTTTGTTATTATTGCCAGTGAAACTGAAATCGCTGAAAATGAATGGGCTAATCGGTTGCCATCATCGATAATAAGGAGTATAAGAGACCTCAATTGCTGGATCTGTGAGGATAGTAGGCCAGTCACAGTATTTCGCATAGTGTAATTTGCAAACGGGAAGAACTACAAAGTTTCGGGCGATTCACATTCCTTAATAGTTTTTAATCGTAATCCAGTAAGTCATAAATACAATATGGCTGCTGTCTGTTAAAACTGACAACACGAAAGAAAGCAAAATATTACATAGTTGTATGTACAATATTTTTTAGGTTTATATATAAGGTGAAAGAATGTATATATGGAAGAAAGCAATTTTTCTTACGTTTAACGTAATCACACATTTTCCCGGCACGGAATTTTTGCTATATCGGTTGTAACAGAAAACCTGCACATTGTTGTCTAAAACAATATGTGGCCTTTATCCGTCTGAATGGTTTTAAGCGTTTTGTATAAAGTTTGAAGTAAATCGTTCAAGAACTTTTCGAGATTTGTGGTAACAACGTTAAACAGAGAATGGTCGTTTTATGATAGTATACACGTGTACGTAGTGGAACAGTGAATAAACTCGTAGAAAAGAAGTCGACAGATTTTTCTGTATATTAAAACAGAAGAAAATTAGATAATATTTTAAGAAGAAAATGATTGTTGGTAATTTTATCGATATAATAACTCGATTTACTAGTACGTTGCTACAGGAACACTAGAAACACATAGACGGTAAGGTAATGTGATAATGACCAGGTCTTTTAAATGTGTTCTAAATATGGAAACAGATTTTCTTCTCAATCTGATGGACAGTGTGCGATTATATTGTGATGAATGGGATTGTACCTTAATATTCAAATTACCTGTTTCACCCCAATTGAAGTGATGTGATTGGTCAATAGAAGTCTTTTGACTGAATAAAACTGAAATTCCTTTAATAAGAGGAGTGTTTCTCACATCATTACAGTTTTGCTATTCTCTAAATACGCATGTTACTTTAATTATATGAGAAATAAAACGAGGTCATTAATAAAAAATTATTATGACTACGTTCCTGAAAGCTCACAGATACTTGTGTTAATGTCATTGGTGGGAAATACAAAACGATTTTCAGATGATAGCTTTATTGCACAGACTGTTAGAAAATCCACATTCTAAATAAATATAATGTACTTAAATAGACTGAAAGGGTAAATATGGTTGGACAGTATGATCAGAAATCAATCACTGAATTCTGGCAGTTTTGGGAGCATCCTACAGTGGAACAACTAGCAGAATTTGTTGGACAGATCACCAACAACGGACAATTAGTAATGTTCTGTAGTTTAAAACTTGCAGTATACAGTGCGAAAACGAATAAGTATCAGTAAAAAATTTGAACCTAGTGAATGTAACTTTGCTGAATTCTTCATTTTCTAGAAAATGCTTGGCAATTTGATCAGATTTCTACGGGAGTATCGCTCACTCGTTATTAGGTCGATGAAAACATCATCGATCGAATGATTATTGAGTACTTTTTATCGATCTGGTTTTACCGTTTAACTGTTTAAAGGAAATGCACAGAAATGACACAAAGACGAGCCACGAAATCCTGCAGAAAAATGCTCAGCGGCTTCCACTGGGAGACGCTGCTAGGAAGGCGTTGTACATTGGGGAGAGTCGGGGAGTCGTATTCTAAAAATTTAGAGGACCTGCATTCCAATGCGAGAGAGGCGGATTTCTGGGTGCTGCAGCACGTGTCGGGAGGCCTGTGATTACCTCGAACGTATGTCTCGCTTAGTGACTCCGACGCTAAAAATAGAGAATTTTAGGCGTTAGTGGCAAAATTACTATCCTGGGTCCTGTCTGTTATTCGCGTATACAATAGACAAGGGGGAAATGATGCTAGTACACACTATACCCAGCACACCCACACAGAAACCATGCAAATGTTCCTGTCTCTAATAAAGCATGAGAAACAGAAACTTAAGAAATGTAAATTTTTTGTGAGTAATAAAAAGAACGCAGCTTCCGCGTTTCTGTATTTTAGGCGTATTTCTTTTTATTACTTATTTTAAACTCGTTTCTTTAATGCTTTAATTTTTGTCTAATTCTCCTGTTTCAGAATTTCTCATATTCCAAATATTAAATCTTTACAGAAATTGTTGGACTGAGCTTTCAGTTGCGATGTAATTATTTTAATTTTCATTAAAATGAGCTTTACTTCTACAATTTTCCTTCCACTACTTCCGGAAACTGTATTGTTATATAAGCTAGAGCATTTATAAGTTTCGTTCTGTTTGTACAGGTATTTTTGGCGCTACAGATTTTGGTAACGCGCTGTAGTGTTGTAGGGCGCAGCTGCTGTTTCGAATCCGGCGTTGGACGAGTTGTGAGTATAAGAATGTAAGAGGTAAGAAACCGAATGCTTTGAGGAAAGTGAAATTTACTACACTAGTGGCCATTGAAACTGCTACATCACGAAGATGACGTGCTACAGACGCCATATTTAACCGACAGGAAGACGATGCTGTGATATGCAAATGATTAACTTTTCAGAGCATTCACACACGGTTGGCGCAGGTGGTGACACCTACAGCGTGCTGACATGAGGAAAGTTTCCAACCGATTTCTCATACACAAACAGCAGTTGACCGGCGTTTCCTGGTGAAACGTTGTTGTGATGTCTCGTGTAAGGAGGAGAAACGCGTACCATCACGTTTCCGACTTTGATAAAGGTCGGATTGTAGCCTATCGCGATTACGGTTTATCGTATCGCGAAATTGCTGCTTGCATTGGTCGAGATTCAATTACTGTTAGCAGAATATGGAATCGGTGGGTTGAGGAAGGTAATACGGAACGTCGTGCTGGATCCCAACGGCCTCGTATCACTAGAAGTCGAGATGACAGGAATATTATCCGCGTGGCTGTAACAGATCGTGCAGCCACGTCTCGATTCCAGGGTCAACAGATGGGGACGTTTGCAAGACAACAACCATCTGAACGAACAGTTCGACGACGTTTGCAGCAACATGGAGTATAAGCTCGGAGACCATGGCTCCAGTTACCCTTGACGCTGCATCACAGACAGGAGCGCCTGCGATGGTGTACTAATCGACGAACCTGGGTGCACGAATGGCAAAACGCCATTTTTTCGGATGAATACAGGTTCTGTTTACAGCATCATGATGGTCGATCCGTGTTTGGCGACATCGCGGTGAACGCACGTTGGAAGCGTGTATTCGTCATCGCCATACTGGCGTATCACCCGGCGTGATGGTATGGGGTGCCATTGGTTGCACGTCTCGGTCACGTGTTGTCCGCATGGACGGCACTTTGAACAGTGGACGCTACATTTCAGATCTGTTACGACCCGTGGCTCTACCCTACATTCGATCCCTGCGAAACCCTACATTTCAGCAGGATAATGCACGACCGCGTGTTGCAGGTCCTGTAAGGGCCTTTCTGGATACAGAAAATGTTCGACTGCTGCTCTGGCCAGCACATTCTCCATACCTCTCACCAACTGAAAACGTCTGGTCAATGGTGGCCGAGCAACTGGCTCGTCACAATACGCCAGTCACTACTCGAACTGTGGTATCGTGCTGAAGCTGCATGGACTTCTGTATATGTACACGCCATCCAAGCTCTATTTGACTCAATGCCCAGGCGTATGAAGGCCGTTATTACGGCCAGAGGTGGTTGTTCTGGATACTGATTTGTCAGGATCTATGCACGAAAATTGCGTGAAAATGTAATTACATGTCAGTTCTAGTATAACATAGTTGTCCAATGAATACCCGTTTATCATCTGCATTTCTTCTTTGTGTAGCAATTTTAATGGCCAGTAGGGTATGATCTGACAACAGCTGGACATTTTCAGATGTGTTCACTTGACAGAGAAATGCTTTCATCTGTGAGGCAGGTGACATGAAAAATTAGCACACAGTGAACTGTGGAATGCCTTGGTTGCATATTAATTTATTGGCACGTTTCGATACATCATCGTCGGACATACAATGAAACCCAAAAACAAACCCCATCACAGTGGGCACATAAGGACTGAAAATATTGCTCTCGTACACGTGGCGCCAGGTGCCAAACTCAGTGCCCAATTTGGTGTGATTTTGTTTGCGTACTTCATTCTATTTCGGAATATGATGCATTTAAAGGCGTTAATAAATTTGTTCACTAACCACCGATGTAAGAGATGGTCACGGCTGCAAGAATCGCGATAAGGAATCTATCGTTTTCTTAAGTAACTATTCCAGGACTCCACACTAGTACTCCACAACAAATTCGTTTTGGTCTTACAACTGATAAAGTAACACGTTCTGTATTTTACGAACACCAATTACGGTTAATGAACACCGAAAATATACACTTACAATAAAAAGGATGATTAAATAAATCGATGGCCTCAAATTATGATACTACATTCATTCGATTAAGGTTATTAAGAACTAAAAGCACACAGATGTGCATCGATAAAAGCCCTGAAGTGACCGGAGGGGAGGAAAGAAAAGCTGCTTTTTGAGCGGCGTGGCTAAGCCTGAGTCGGAGGGGAAGGGGTGTGGCCGCCCTGGCCAGGAGGTAATGCGGCGGTTTTAGCGCGCTTCCTCTGGTGGCCATATTTTTAAACCAGTCTCCTCGATTCATCTTAATTTGTCTTTATTAAAAGTTTCGCCGGACGATGAGTCCGCTGGGGTGGGCCACTGGTCATAGCAAGAGTCGCCACCATTTCAAAACACACACACACACACACACACACACACACACACACACACACACACCCTTACATGCGCACCCACAACTTCCTCATTGCCTACTGTCGGCGGGCTGCGCAAACGTATGGCCAATTACGCTGCCTCATATTTTAAGACCACTCGAGTCCGCGCCACTAATTTATACATGATATTTCACTCCAATTAGCGGAGTAATCGATGACGGAAGGTCGAACAAAGAAAAGTTTTTTCGGGTGGAAATTTTTCTGCGAGAGTTGAGTGGGAGAGGTGGTCTCAAATTGATGGATTGAGAAGGCGTCGGCGTCGGTCGGTGGAAGGTGCCGCTGAGCAGCGACGCCGCCTCCTGGTGGCCCTCCGGGGACGCCGGCGCCGCAGCCGCTCCGGACGCCGTCTTGGCGCGCATCTATCATCCGGTTAGCCGGAGCGGGAATTTTCGGGCCAGCAGAAAAATGGCCTCGACATGTGTCGATTGGCTGCGACCCTCCTCCCACTGCAGTAGCTTCCTGCAGGCCCTTGCAGATTATCTGGTTCCCTCCTAATTGCTGCGCAGAAAATGTGGCCACTGCTGGAACGAAGGGTATAAAATTCAGTTAGAACCACCTACTGTCAAGTAGTTAATGCTTCTTATAAGATGTAAATGTAAGGCGGCAGAACGGGAGTTCGAACGCGGACTGGTAGTTGTAGCAAAACGTATGAGACATTCAGTTTCGAAAACAGTTAGGGAAGTCAATATTCCGGGAGCTACAGTGTCTCGAGTGTGCCGAGAATACCAAATTTCAGGTATTACCTTTCACCATAGATATTTCAGTAGCTGAAGTCCTCCACTTAACGACCGAGAGCAACGGCGTATGTGTTGAGTTGCTAATGCTAACAGAATGCAACATTGCGTGAAATAACCGCAGAAATCAATGTGGAGCCTACGACAGACATATCCGTTAGGACAGTACGGCAAAATTTGGCGTTAATGGGCTATGGAAGCAGACGACCCACGAGTGCCTTTACTAGCACGACATCGCCTGCAGCGCCTCTCCTGGCTTCGTGACCATTTTGGTTGGACACTAGAAGACTGAAAAACAGTGAACTGGTCGTATCAGTCACGATTTCAGTGGTAAAAGCTGATAGTGGGGTTCGAGTGGGGCACGGACCTCACGAAGCCGTAGACGGAAGTTGTCAATAAGGCACAGTGCAAGGTAGTTTGTGCTGTGTTTACATGGAATGGACTATGTCTGCTGGTCAAAGCGAACCGATCATTGACTGGAAATGGTGACTGATGGTTTGACTGATTGAGGGGGTTACAGGACTAAACGTCGAGGTTATCAGTCGCTCGAAATGGTTATTTGGAGACCATCTGCTGCCACTCATGGACTTTTAGTTCCCAAGCAACGATGGAAGTTTTATGGATGACAATGTGCCATGTCACCAGGCCACAGTTGTTTGCAGTTGGTTTGAAGAACATTCTGGGCTCTCCAGAGCGAATGGTTTGGCCATCCAGATCGCCCGACATGAATCCCATCTAATATTTATGGGACATAATCGAGAGGTCAGTTGTACAAAATCCTGCACCGGGAGTGCGATCACGGATGGCCATAAAGACATAATGGCTCATTTTTTCTGCAGGGGCTTCCAAAGACTTGTTGAGTCCATGGAACGTCTAGCTGCTGCACTTCGTCGGGCTGAAACATGTTCGACACGTTATTAGGAGGAATCTCATGACTTTCGTCACCTCATTGTATAGTAAGTCATATTATTTAGCTGTTATCGGTTTCAATCTCATGTTCGATTATTTTCAGACAATTACCATTTTAAGCTCGCTCCTCAAAATTACAGTGGGCGCTTCCTGAAGGACATTAGTGCTTAAAATCATAATTAAAGGCATTTGATAATACCTAATGGTTATACTAATAGATATGATTTACTTCTATTGGGAATAGTAGACAGTGAAATGGAAAAAAATTACTGTCACGACCAAACAAAAAACAATTTCCTCGATCACTTGAAACGAGTGGTTGGTAGCAGGGTAGGTAAAATTTCTTTCAAGTCTTTCAAATAATAATCAATACTATAGGGAAAAGTAGTGATCAGTAGGACAAAACGAAACGAATAACGAGCAACAAGACAATGGATTACGTGCGTAGAGGAGACCTGAAAAGACCTATATAAGAAGAAGATGCACCTCTGGATATGAAAGTATGTAAGCTCACTCCCAGTGGAGTACTGATTAACACAGTCTTGGTTGGCCATAGAAATAATCACAATAATAATTGTAAAAGGAATAATAATAAAATACCTTAATTCCTCACGAATATGAGAGAACTTTGCCTTGTTCTATTCCGCTCATTAAGACAGCTTAAGGGCAGATAACCATCAAGAAAGTTCACATTGTCATTTGTTAGCAGTGGTCAGAAACTCACTTCCAATCCGCCATTAAGGCTTCCTCTAAGATACCCCTAAAACTATGTTTTAAAAGTACCAGACAGATCACTGTTCTAGAACGCCGAGTGTCATCGCCGTCTGAAATGTCCTGACATCTCAGTCCTATTCGCATACACTGACATCGTTTCCCAGCTTTGGACCAAGTGTTTTCCTTACTATTTACTGATCAGATAGGTTTTTAAATTCAGGAACGAGTGGTATACAATGTGGCGCCAGAGACCGCAGCAGCAGTTGTCATGAGAGCCCCGCCGGTCGCGTGTCTCACCTTCTGGCCTCCATCTGATTTATCTTCAGCCAGTGGCGGAGAGGGCATTTCCTAAGGCTTAATATAGCTTTCATTGAGAAAGTCATAGTACTCCCAAAATTATCTTGCAGCAGCGTTATAGTAATAAGACAGTCCGTCACCAATGAAGCTTTTAAAGATGTTGGAGTGCAAAAATTTCAAATATTAAGTCCTGACAGAACGGAGCTGTTAGGAAAGATATGTCTCTAGCAAGAGAGTAGAGCACTAATGACATTGTTCATTTCTGAGACAAAACACAGTCATTTTTTAACCTTAGTGATGATTCACTGAAGAACTGGATTTTGATTCGAAGCTGCTTATAACAGGAAAAATGAAGTATTCGTAGAGAAGTGTGAAGTGAAATAGAAAGAATAAATGTAGTTAAGGGCTTACGAAGGAAGCGTTAAGGTTTGGGGAGTTTTGACTCAAAGGTAAGAGTACGTTACAGAGGAATCTGAAGGGCGTCCGCTGAGAAAATAGAGGTCCTTATGTTTATTGAGGTGGTAACAAACACCTCTTTTTACACAGAAACTTATGTGTTCACTTAATTGTGTTTTTGTCTCTCTCTTGATCTCTGTTGTCGTCCAGAGACAAGTCTCTTTAGGCGTCAGCCGAAAAGAGAGCTTACATATGTGTGTGTGTGTGTATGTGGGTGTGTGTATTTTTCATAGCGTAAGTTAGTTTAAACTAGATTGATTAAGTAGTGCGTAAGCATAGGAACCGATGACCTCAGAAGTTTGGTCCCTTAGGAGTTCACACACACACATAAATAAAGCTGCCCATCTTTGCATAAGCTTAGAACGTTATTAAGATCTGACTGAATATTTGGGAAAATTCTTTCAGTTGTTGTTTCACTATAAATAAGGTCTGCATCAGCATAAAAGTCTTAGATTAGTATTAATACTGTCTGTCAGGTCAATAATATACAACATGAACGGAAAATCAGTACCCATTCTTGGTGCACACCTAAGGTTACTATTTCTCTAGATTAATTACTCTTCAAGATAAGATGCTGGGAAATTTTCAATAAAATGAAAAATTTTCAATAAAGTGAAAAATTTTTACATATTGAAATGTGATCACCTAAGAGGGACAGAAGCTAGAAGAGCTAGTAAAACGTCATAATTTCACTTGAAACGCCTCCATGTTAGCCGTTTCACAAATTTTGCGAAGCAAACATCGATTTTAAACATCTTTTCGCGCGTCCGACGTTCGGTGAGTCTGTGCTTGAAACTGGAGACATTAGAAGAATGGGAGAGTTCAAAATGGTTCAAATGGCTCTGAGCACTATGGGACTTAACATCTGAGGTCATGAGTCCCATAGAACTTAGAACCACTTAAACCTAACTAACCTAAGGACGTCATACACATCCATGCCCGAGGCAGGATTAACCTGCGACCGTAGCAGTCGCGCAGTTCCAGACTGAAGCGCCTAGAACCGCTCGGTAACCGCGGCCGGCGAATGGGAGAGTGCGCGATTTATTAGCCTCAGCGGGATTTAAACAAAAAGAGACAGATTTTTGAATTCGTAATTTATGTTTCATGTTCTATATATGTCGATGTAGTCTGTTTATCGTTTATCCAGGCCACATCTTTCCTGTTCCTACTTTCGTCTGCTAGACTGAATGTGTGAGTTGTCTGTGTGTGGTACTTCAGAGTTATTTGGTTGCAAGAAGATTTCTGTGGATATTACGAACAGTTTAGCCGTCCTCTGTATAGAGTTTAAACAGAGCTACGTTAGGTCAAAGAGACATTAGTGGCTACTAGTCAACACGTACTGTTGGCGCAGGTCAATATTACACAATATGAACGGCGAAGGTACCAATACACATTCTCGGTGCACACCTGAAGTTACTATCTAAACATTCATGGTGGTGTCTGTTTGTACTATATCGTGTCTCCCTACCACTTTCGAGCAACGACGCTCTGAGCGTGTTTTTTAGGGAATTGACTAGTTTGAACCTGGGACCTGTTGCTGGTAAGGAGACGCCAGACCACACATGACATGTAGAATTCAGAAGAGTTCAGTGAGACTAGCGATGATATAACCAAATACTAAATGATCTCAGCGTCAGCTCCACTGCACTCCCTGTAAAATAATCTTAATACTAACTAAATTTAGTGGAAGGGGTTCAAGGCTTTCCTATTTTTAGTTAGCTGGTAAAATAACGTCGAAAAAGCAGTTAAGTTTACCATTGGAAATTTTATTCTACTCACAAAACATCGTTTATAAATTGCGCTATTGATAAAAGGAAATGTTTTAATACAGGATGGTAAAAACTAACTGCGTTCAACAAAAAAGTGAACGAATATTCCCTGAATGGGTTTCCAAGTTCTACAATCGATCAAATGATGACCTATGCCATATCACATCTATAATCTAGGTTAAATTTAAGTTTCAGAGAAGAAAAAACTATCAAAATGGTCTACAGTGACCCTCAATTATCTTTAATTACTTATCTAACTTGTCGTAAATTACAGTGGCTGACGTGGCTTCTCAATAACTATATAAAAGAAAAATTATCGCGTTTCAGATCTGTTCTTCAAGTGGCAAATGTGAACACCATGAGTTTTAATTAACGATCGACACTAGTATTGAGCAAAAAAGGGGTGTAACAGATGAGTCTTCTGCAATTCTGAGTGAAGCCTTATGCGCTCAAAAATGAGGCATCGCGTGCGTTCATTACCTTGTCGGTGTTTAGGCAGCGTCAGGGCGATAGCGGCCGGCGCACCAGCCATCCAGCTCGCCATCTCGGAACTAACTCTCCTAACTTCTCCTTACTACAATTTACCAAAATTAGTTTAAAAAGACTATCTGTCTATGTTTTCATCTGACCAATCAGGGTCTCAATATTAACCTTAATCTCCGCCTACAAAAATTCTGTCTATCCAATGAGAAAGTTATACTTTTCGTGGTGGGGCAATGTTTTTAAAGTTTGCAACGTAACAGAGACGCTAAAAAGTCTCACGCTAAAACGTGCGGGTGGTGTGGTCCTTTTAGCGTTATCGTAAGATCTATACTTTTCTTCTGGAGGGCTCTAGCTTTTAACATGGGCTGGGGAGTGGTCCTTGACGTAACAGAGACGCGAAAAAGTCTCCCGCTAAGACGTGTTGGTGGTAGACTTAGCGGTAGGCTAGCGACGTGGGTGCCCAGTCCGTCCGTTATCGTAGGGCCTTCTAGCTTAACACGGTTCTGCTCTCTGCTTCTGTCCTCGTTTCTCCCCTCGGAACTGCGTCGGTCTCTCGGTGGGAACGTACGACATGCATTTAGGCATTCTTGCGTTAGTGTATGGTATTCCATTTGCTCACTATTTACTAGCATTACTCTGGTTAATTTAATGTCACGATTTATTCGGAGCTATGTGACATACTACTAGATTTGCTTATTATGTCAGGGTTTCCATGGAAGGTGTTGGATTTGCCTGACACCTTACAACTATTTCTGTAGACTAATCGCTATTCAAGATAAGATGCTGCGTTCTCTTTATCCAGCAGACTCTCTAAGCGTTTGCCGGCCGTAGTGACCGAGCAGTTCTAAGCGCTACAGTCTGGAACCGCGCGACCTCTATGGTCGCAGGTTCGAATCCTGCCTCGGCCATGGGTGTGTGTGATGTCCTTAGGTTAGTTAGGTTTAAGTAGTTCTAAGTTCTAGGGGACTGATGACCTCAGAAGTTAAGTCCCATAGCGCTCAGACCCATTTGAACCATTTTCTTCTCTAAGCGTTTGCGCCTTCTATGAGGATCCCGCCTACGGTAGCGTGTAAGCTTTACTTTTCTCTGGGTTACCCGAGAGTAGTGATGGTCTGAGTTGTCATCTCTAGCAGCATAAGTTGAAATGTGCAACAGTGTTGTCTGAGTTTCTGATAGTTCTTCTTCAGAATAGGTATCGGTAATCAAGCTGTACAAATCATTTTAGTTAAGGAACGGTATTATTTATTGTAATATTTAGTTTTCTTAACGTGATCGTTTGTTCAATTGCAACTTGGCGGTGGTGAACGGTGGCACCAAGTGATGTATAAACCCAGTTAGTTTTGTATATCATGTACGAATGTGTCGTACGCTTGCGCTAAATTTCATTTGGTACGTCGTCCTTTTCGTATTTTATTTTCATGGGTTTAGCTTCTTGCATTCTGCTATAAAACGCACGTTATGAGGCTGCGATCCGACGTAATCACCATGAAATACGTCTTATGAGTCCAGTACGGAGATATTTAAGTCTTTGGATCGTGTAACGATCTGAGAAATTTGTGACAAAATTTCTCTCGGAGAAAAGCGGTTTTTCTTGGTACTTTAAAATAAACGTAAACAGTCTCGACCGCCAGAAACCTTTATTTTTGTGGTTACAGGTTTCGGTCGTTTGCTAGCCATCTTCAGACCTCATGCCATGATGGTAAGAGGTGACAGAGAACGGAGCAGGAGTTGCGAACTCCATGAAAGTCGACTGTTGACATTTGCGGAGCTCGTAACGCCTGTTCCGTTCTCTGCCACCGCCTACCACCATGGGATGAGATATGAAGATGGTCAGTAACTGACTGAAACCAGCAACCATAAAAATAAAGGCTTCTAGCAGTCGGAACTGGTTATATTCATTTTAAACGATCTGAGATTTGATGCTTTGTTTTGGAAATCTGTTTAACCAGTATTCAAGTGAACTTGAACCTCCAGAGTAAATTTTTGTGTTGGCACTTGTTCAGAGCAAACGAAAAGAAGCTCTTTTTTGGATAGTGGTTGTTCGTATTGAAAGTCAGATACAGGTTTCATTCAGAACACCGAATTTGCCAGCAAATCTGAGTTTTGAGAAGAAGAGGAATCGTCGTGACGTTTGGGTTTCGCCTAGGACATTAACACACTGTCTGGCATCCCTACCAGCTTCAATGCCTTTTATAAGAAACTCCCCGGCAGAACACTGCCACACCTCCCTTGCCGTTTCTGCCGGGTAATTCGAATGGGGTACTTCCGGACTGAACGCCACTCAAGTTGTGTGGATAACCGTACACGGCGTCGGCAGGGGGTCCAGAAAATTTAAAGCTCCTTTTTATGACTTTGGAAACCAGTTTCTGGAGACTCGATGTCACTGTAAGCGGGCAATAAACGCAGGCTCGGAGGCACCCGTGCCGTGACGCGTCGGTATGTGGACAGAACGCGTGTGAGGGCAGGCCGGTCCCCGCAGAGTGGCGACGCTGTCCACTGCGCAGGCGTCGCGGCGGAGGGCGTCAAGACGGCCCCCATCCTCCCCGCTAATTATAATTATTAGGCCGGAGGCCAGCCCGAGATGGCGGCGGCGAGCCCATTACCGCGGGACCGCCTAATGGCGTATACATAACAAAGGGCTAATTCAGCACGGCGCCCAGCGCACCGCGCTGCGACGCAGTGTCCCGACGCCTCGCCGCGACTTGGTGGCCGTGATTAGCGCTGCCGGACGCTCGCTGGCACCGCCACTCGACGCAACTTCAAGCTACTGGCGAGGAGGCCGCTGCGAAGGCACTGCTCTATCTCTCTCGCTTATTCTCGTAGCTGCTCACACTTCAGTAAGTGCAGTTCCGTCTTTGGGAAGGGGTGCAGTTCGAGAAGATAGCAAATGGTGACATTGCTGGGTGGCTTAAGAGTGGAATCTCTTCATTTACGCTGCAACATTTTCTAATCCAAAACATAAAGTTTCGTAATTAAGCATTTCTCCTTCCGAAATGGACTGAAACATTCATTTAGTTTAGAATCTCTGTTGACTCTGGTAATTCCGATATTATCTGACAGTAAGAGCTCATTTTATGCCAGAAAATAAAGTATTTTATATTGCTTTTGATTATTTTTACAAATGCTACACACCAGCAGCCTCAAAATAATAATATTTAAATACTGTCCTCTCCTGTATTATTCAAATTATTTAGCACATATTTTTCCATTTTTATGATAATTGTTATTAACGTGTCTTGTTTGCCATACCATTAACTTTTCAGAAATTTAACTTTGTAACAGAATGATTTGATGCTCTCAGACAAATCTCTTATACAAAAATGTCAACTGCTGATATACTGCTTCTTAAAATTTGTAATATTCAGTGA
Organism: Schistocerca gregaria; assembly: GCF_023897955.1. Classification (NCBI taxonomy): domain Eukaryota; kingdom Metazoa; phylum Arthropoda; class Insecta; order Orthoptera; family Acrididae; genus Schistocerca; species Schistocerca gregaria. The sequence continues at coordinate 946,968,528 of NC_064920.1, forward strand.
TCAAATTAATGAATGGTACTATTAATGGCAAAGCTCATCAAATTTTTATGTAGTAAGTATAATGCTACCATGAAATTCAAGAACAGATACTAGTAAGAGCACAGAAAACAAATATTTACACATTTATTATTACTACTGGTTTTACGATTGGATATTTGCACTACTACTAATTGATTTAGTTACTAATTACACAATTCTTGTGAATTCTGTATCACAATAGTAAAACCTAAAAGAACATTAAAGCTTTCATAAATTTTATAAAAAGAAGTTAGACTTAATTCATCTAATTTAATTGACTTCTAGTTTCTAGAAAATTAAAAATATGACTTGTTAGTTGAACTGCATTATTTGACTTCAGCCTCTCTACTATATTCAAGGACATTTTACTAAGAATTCTTAAAATCGTGACTTGTAAATTATTATTCTCACTATAGTTACTCAGTTTAAAGGCAATACTCTTCTATATAATGAATGATTAACCTTTTTATAGGACTTATTCCTATTTAACTCTTTTATTAATACTAATAAATTATGTGGTGATGTATATACTTTAGACTCTTAATTTTTTCTTTGTATATTGCAGTAATTTTAAACATAACTGATATTTGGTCTTTATGAGATCTAGAATTTATAGTTATTGTACTTATTTGTTTATTCAATGTTGTTGCTTTTTAGAATTGTTTCCAGATAGTTTCTTAAAGCAGGTGTTTTAAATCTTTGGCTAAACATATTCAGAAGTTCAATAAATTTCCATTTAGCATCCTGTTCATTATATACCTGAGCCCAGTAATACATACTGTATGTTCATAAAATATTTTATTCTGGTTCTATTACTATAGCGTAATGTTGTTTGCAGATATATGTAAGGGCCATATAGAATAATGCGTTGTTTGTTGCTACTATTTGTAGCTCATCATTCTCACATGTTGTTTTATTAATAGTGTAAATGTTAATTTTTCGGTGCATAAATATTATCTGAAGAAAAGTTTATCAACCAGGGTGCTGTTATCCTGCTGCATACAAGTTAAGAAATTCATGACTGGAATCATATTGTAGTGACCAAATACAGTATTTGCTCATTTTTTCCTTTAGAAATAATATATTGTATTTGGTCATTAAGTTCCATTTTGGTGGTGAATTTTGTAACATATTTACTTCTACGATGTTTATAGCAAGATCTTCATATACTAATGGTTGACAAGTAGTACTATAGTGACTTAATAGTCTAGATTAGAGATCGATGTACTGTAACAATCATTCTAAACACATGTATTTAGATCTTCAGCTACACAAAAATTAATGAGTTTAACGTGTTTGCTAAATGTACAAACTTTGAATGTAAACTTCTTCTATCTTAGTATTGGTGCTGGCCTATAATGACTTATAACTCAACTTCCTCTGTGATCACACTGTGAGCAGAATCCTTTCATAGAGATATTCTTGTCTTCCTCGTTTTTCATTTCTCTGACCATCTGAGAAATTAATTTACTGGAAACTGTTGAACATTTTGTAAGGCTGCCACTTCTAATTTCTGTTATAAGTGCTTGAGTAAAATGTGTCTAGCGTAATAAATGTGGTGTTTTGTATAACGATAACTATAAATTTTTTGCCTTGTGCTTAATGGCCCTTATTACCTTTCCTCAAGATATAAAGTTCATCTCTCCTGTCTCCACCTACCTCATCCAGCTGTTGGGTCCTGTGGATTTGTGATATCAACTAGATCAATTTAGTGGTGCAATAATGCTAATTTGTCCCCTTAACCACAGAGATGCTCTGTTCATGTAGGGGTACCTTGCATTCCTAGTCAGAAACTTGATATAATCATAGTAGACGACATATATCTATTATAAGTAAGGATGGGCATAGTTCATTGTAATGATGGTACAAAAGCTGTCTTAGGTACCTCTCGACCAATAATGTCACCATTTTATTGTTGTTTTGTTATGGCATAATTTTTACCTAAGGCAGCAATGAAGGAGATTTGGTTCTGAAAAATTAGCCACAAACCACAAAGAGAGTAATTTTGGACAGAATTAATCAAATGAAACTAAAGGCTAACATTCTGTTACGTTAGTAGATTGGTGACAAAAGAGTATGAGAAACCATTGAAGTAGCAAACTTAGCTGAAAGATGCCGAGCAAAATTTACTGGACGAGCTGTGATGGAGATGCGTTGGTAGAATGGAATCCGGTCTGTTGTTCATGAACAACAGCAAAAAATTTCGTAACTACGGGTTCATAACCAAGAGAGTAACACAATGACAGAAGTTGTGACATGTGGTGACCTATAATGTTGCTGTAATGCGTCCTATATTACGTTTACTGCTGATGTCACTGTCTACTACTTTTTTCTGGGCTGGACTTGACGTCTCTATACTAGGAGTCAGTTCTCAGCGTTTGAAAAACTTAGAGTCATCAATGAGGAATACTTTCAGCCATTCTTTATGTAGATAGATGAAGTACCGATGCTGAAAAACCAATGATTCCGTCGCTTTTGAGAAATGAGAAACTACCATGAGCATTATAAGGATCGAACAGAGGAAAAAGTACAGTTTTCAAGGAGCTGTGATAACACAGTTGCGGACGCAGGACTGTTCATTGACGAAGTGATGACGATCGGACATTGATATTGTCTTCACAAACGGAGTATCAGCCCTGTTTTTGTTACTCCAATGAAAATTCAAACGCATTACTGATACTCCTACTGTTCATTGCTCTTCGATAGTCTCTCTACATTGCACAGTTTCCTCAAAGCTGTCAAAGTGTTGGTCATTTTGTCGTGATGTTTAAGTAGCATATCTGAAGTACTGTTTTTCATAATGGTCTCGTAAAACAAAACATTCTCGGAATGCTTTCCAAGCAGACGACCATACTGCCCAGGCAACTATTACTAATATCAGCCTGGAGGAGTTTTGACTCAAAATATTAACACCTTACACGTCAAATCAGTTATTGTCGTTTTCTCCTGATGACTTTGTTACAAACATACATTTTTATTTTCTATGATTATAAGACATAATGCAGTTGATTACCCTCATTTTCAAAGAAATTGAAATCTAGCAGTACTCCTTAACATAAACAGAGAAAATCAAATTTCTTGGATCGGTTTATAGCCCCTTTTAAATTACGTCAGGGGTCAGCCAAAGATACAGTTTGGCAACACTGTTATTCAACTGTATGCTGGAAAAGGTTATAAGAGAAGGGCAAATAGAAACAGAAAAGAGAACAACAGTTGCTTAAAGATATGTAGATAGAAAGAAGCAATAAACTGTTTGGCCTTTGCATATGCTGTCTTAATAACAGATGGATCATTAGAGAATAAAATGAAATGACTAGAACGTCTGAAGGAAAAAGCAGTAAGGCAGGTGTACCAAATATATCATTTGAAAAGGCAGAATCAACGAATGAAAGTAGCTCAACAAGAATTTTACAAACCAAGCATGGCAACATCAAGAAAGACAACTTTAAATGTCTGATTGAAAATATTAACATGAAAAGTGAAAACAACGGTTAAAATCGTAACTGAGCAAACGAAAGGAGGGGACCCGAAAGTGAGAAATCTGTACAATAAAAAACAATTTTCACAAGACGTTCAACTGAGGCATTATAATGCAGTTGTAAAACGTTAAGACCTCTATGGTTCAGAAAAATTACTTTCATCTTAATGCAAAATGGCTTTAGAAGACTTGGAAAAGATAGAAAGAGGAATCTTACGAAAAATATGAGGTCCAATAAAGACCAAAGAAAGCGTTTGGTTTCTGAGACAAAAGAGGAAATCTACTCATTCTGCTCTAAAATATGATGGAAGGCCCCTGTTGGTGGACTCTTTCATTTCCTCACATCGTATTTTGCCTTTTTGCAAATCATGATATTTATTTTGCGATAAACTTTGAGATTGTGCACTAACTAGTTTCGGTATATCATCATATCGATACAAGCTTTTTTTGCAGTCTCTGCTTAGCCACTGCTTTGAATGTGGTCTTTCGCGACTCTTTTTTGTTCTCGATCAATAGCAATCGTTCGTAGGCTGCAACTCAAGTAGTTTCCTTGTTTGAAGTGAGGTAATGTTTGAGGGCTATCCTATGCTGCTTTCGGTTTAAGTGGGAGAGCTACTTTCAAGGTCACATACTATTTTGATTGAAGACATCTCTGTTTGATGGAGAGCCATGTTAATGAGCAAACATTACACTGTACACCAAATCTGTTAAGGCCAGTCCAGTTTACACCCAGTGCTCAAGTATAGTTTTCCATGTGAGGCTACTTGGCTATCTTTACTAGAATCAGTCCATGCACAGGTATTCGATCGCTTGCTTCCACACGTAGGAATAGGTGTGAACAGGTTGAAAATTCATATGTGCTTGGAAGCTGGTTGCTAGACCATAGATAACTTTTTCAATTACGTGTAATCATAACTTCATCGATGTTGACTGTTCATTGAGTGTGAGGTTGCATCTTGTGCTGATGATCCCGAATTACATATTCCGATGAGATTGTTTTAGTTTGTAAGGCTGAGTATAGGTTGGATTATCCCTACAAGATTATAAGGTATTTCAATTGTCTTTAAAGGTCAGTATATTCTAGTTCTTGTTGTTTCAGTCTCAGAAACACGCAATCCTTTATACTCGCTTTATTTAAATGTGCCGCGCTAGTGAGCCGCCATCTTGAAGTACTACGGAAGTAAAATACGCTAATGATTGTCGCCTTAATTGATCACCACTCAGCGGCAGAATAGGCGAAGCGAATTGTATACAATAATCAGGAGAGTCTCTAAGCAAGCTGGTTAGCATTCAGGAACTAAGTTAGGTAAGACCATGTGTCGTGTGCTGCTTGACGTTAGTATGAGAATTGAGATTGCACTGCTTCCTTAAGCTGCTACGACAACAAGTCTGACACGAGCTTAGGCCTTTGTCAAATGATATTTCAGTTAGTTAGCTATTTTCTGCATTCTGAATTAGTGTGTATACGACAGGAGAGACTGTTACATGGCACATCTGGATATATTTAAAGGAATCAATTGTCTTCATGAGACTCTTCATTCATGTACTACATACTGTACTGCGATACGTAGGTCATTCTTTCTTTTGTTGCGCTGTATTTGTGCATGCGCGTTGTATGGGAATATTTTCCATGCATTTACGAGTCACATCGCGTTACTAACTTTGTTCTCTTGGGCAATACGCTTTTACTTTCTGCATATTATTCTTCCTATGGGCGTAATCTATATCACACCACACCACACACACACACACACACACACACACACACACACAATTTGGGTCGAGCCTGCCTGGAAATCGAATTTGGGTCTTTCTTATTGCTTGAAATTACAAATTCTACCCTTTATTTTTCTTCAGGTCTACCATATTTCAAATTGAATATTTAGAATTTTTGATCCTTCTGATCAATGATGTACCACCAATATTTTCGTTAACATTTTTCGAATTAATCCTAGCTGCCACAGTTTTAGCGTAACTTCACAGAATTTTTCTCGCTTGTGAGTCTAGATTGGTTTTTACATAGGTTCCTTAATGTAATTACGATATTGACGTTTACAGTGATGGTCGGTAATTTCAGAACTGCAGTAATTAAAATATATTATGTCATCCTGGTACAAATGAGTGATGACACATTTGGTCTTTCTGTTTGGATGTTATAGAGGATGCAGGTTAGTAGTGAACAGTGATTGAGGTAGTCTTGCATTTACAGAGACACAGTGCAGAAATATAGTGTAATTTAGTGACGTTATGTTATGACTGAAAATTTCGGTTAGAATGAAATATAAAGAGGAAGGTTGATTTTATTTCCGAAATGCTGAAGAATACATTGCCTAATGAATAGGAGAACAGCATTTGAATATTATAGAGTGAAGTTGTGATTTTTTTGAGTGAACTTTCTCATACTGATTTTACATTTGTGCTATGATCTGGGTAGACTATAACTCAGTGACAAGCAAGTTTATGTGAGTGGCAAGTATATTAACGAAGTTTGTTATGTTGCAGATCATACTTAGTATCATTATGATGACTGTGGTGAGTTACTCCGTTTCTTGTCACAGGCCGTGTTGATGTCCTGAAGCCACTGGGTCATTGGGTATATTTGTTCATTGATTTATGTAGCTGACCAGCTGAGTAAAACTGTGTATGTCTTACTACACTCCTGGAAATGGGAAAAAGAACACATTGACACCGGTGTGTCAGACCCACCATACTTGCTCCGGACACTGCGAGAGGGCTGTACAAGCAATGATCACACGCACGGCACAGCGGACACACCAGGAACCGCGGTGTTGGCCGTCGAATGGCGCTAGCTGCGCAGCATTTGTGCACCGCCGGCGTCAGTGTCAGCCAGTTTGCCGTGGCATACGGAGTTCCATCGCAGTCTTTAACACTGGTAGCATGCCGCGACAGCTTGGACGTGAACCGTATGTGCAGTTGACGGACTTTGAGCGAGGGCGTATAGTGGGCATGCGGGAGGCCGGGTGGACGTACCGCCGAATTGCTCGACACGTGGGGCGTGAGGTCTCCACAGTACATCGATGTTGTCGCCAGTGGTCGGCGGAAGGTGTACGTGCCCGTCGACCTGGGACCGGACCGCAGCGACGCACGGATGCACGCCAAGACCGTAGGATCCGACACAGTGCCGTAGGGGACCGCACCGCCACTTCCCAGCAAATTAGGGACACTGTTGCTCCTGGGGTATCGGCGAGGACCATTCGCAACCGTCTCCATGAAGCTGGGCTACGGTCCCGCACACCGTTAGGCCGTCTTCCGCTCACGCCCCAACATCATGCAGCCCGCCTCCAGTGGTGTCGCGACAGGCGTGAATGGAGGGACGAATGGAGACGTCTCGTCTTCAGCGATGAGAGTCGCTTCTGCCTTGGTGCCAATGATGTTCGTATGCGTGTTTGGCGACGTGCAGGTGAGCGCCACAATCAGGACTGCATACGACCGAGGCACACAGGGCCAACACCCGGCATCATGGTGTGGGGAGCGATCTCATACACTGGCCGTACACCTCTGGTGATCGTCGAGGGGACACTGAATAGTGCACGGTACATCCAAACCGTCATCTAACCCATCGTTCTACCATTCCTAGACCGGCAAGGGAACTTGCTGTTCCAACAGGACAATGCACGTCCACATGTATCCCGTGCCACCCAACGTGCTCTAGAAGGTGTAAGTCAACTACCCTGGCCAGCAAGGTCTCCGGATCTGTCCCCCATTGAGCATGTTTGGGACTGGATGAAGCGTCGTCTCACGCGGTCTGCACGTCCAGCACGAACGCTGGTCCAACTGAGGCGCCAGGTGGAAATGGCATGGCAAGCCGTTCCACAGGACTACATCCAGCATCTCTACGATCTTCTCCATGGGAGAATAGCAGCCTGCATTGCTGCGAAAGGTGGATATACACTGTACTAGTGCCGACATTGTGCATGCTCTGTTGCCTGTATCTATGTGCCTGTGGTTCTGTCAGTGTGATCATGTGATGTATCTGACCCCAGGAATGTGTCAATAAAGTTTCCACTTCCTGGGATGATGAATTCACGATGTTCTTATTTCAATTTCCAGGAGTGTATAATTTGCCGAGTGCTTGTTATGCTTTAAAAAAAATGGTTCAAATGGCTCTGAGCACTATGGGACTCAACTGCTGTGGTCATTAGTCCCCTAGAACTTAGAACTACTTAAACCTAACTAACCTAAGGACATCACACACTTCCATGCCCGAGGCAGGATTCGAACCTGCGACCGTAGCAGTCGCACGGTTCCGGACTGCGCGCCTAGAACCGCGAGACCACCGCGGCCGGCTGTTATGCTTTATTCATTTTTGTTAAGTTGATACTTATGTTGTCAGTTTCCCAGTTGCTTTTGATGTAAGCTTTAGGCGTTTCCATATGTAATATTCTAAACTTGCTCATGTTTAAAAGTGTAGCTTTAAAGTGTTTGTTGTTGACTGACTAGAAGTTTTTTGTGGGCGAGTACCATGTAATTCTTTTATTAAAATATTATGCAATGGTTCGCCTTCACCTCTTCTAATTCTGCTATCAGTGTTTTACGAATTTTGTTATTCATGCGTTTGTGCTTTCACAGCATTGCATTTTAACGCTAAAATTTTACATTCTGATTGGAGTCTGTTGATGTAATAATTTTGTATTCGATTTTAGTTGTGATAACTTTAACTGATTTTTTTAGTGGTGACCAAAGCTCAAATTATGCAAATGTTAGTCCGTGGAACTGTGGGTAGCATGTACAATAATCTACGTGAAAAGCTTTCCATTTTAGTTTCGATTTGCACTTTGTTTCGACTGCATAGTACTTTACAGTTCTAGTCTAAACACAAATTAGAAAAACTGTACTCGCTTTAAACATTGGCTCGAATTGTTCATAAATGTTGGGTGCGTCACGTCTCTTCTTTAACTTGTGTACTTTAAAGTTAATAAGTTAGTCTGGATTGCCACTCAAGTCAATAATCGAGGCTTAAGAGTACACAAAATGCTTTGTCTATACTTGATTTCAAGTATTTATTATTTGCCCTTCTGACCTATATTCGAATGTGTTACTCGTTACCTGTCCATCGTTTGTATTTCTTACCACTTACTGTGTCGTATTGTAAGAAAGTTCATTTATCATGTATTCTCTGGTCCAGTAACATTCTTCTCCCCCAACACGCTTCCAGCCGTTGCAGTTGCTTTTTTTGACGAAGTGCGATAAGGAGAACGAGGAATTATCTACTCGAACTTCTGTTTGCAGACCTATGAAGCAGGGAAGTGCATGACCACAACTCGGTGACCTACCCTCCCTGGCGCTTCTATACTCCACCCCAGACTTAACATCCTATTACTGCTCCAGAACGCAATTTATCCCTTAACATGGTTCTACTGCAACTAGTTACTGTACAAATATAAAATATTTGTTCTTAGTCCATGTTATTTTACAAATACATTAATTTTATACCGCCAAAACACTATATTTAATAATATGCGATTTTTCCACCCCATGCAGAGTGTAAACTATTAAACCTAGGGGAAAAATGAAAAGGTCATTTTTGGAGGATTCAATGTAGTTTAATTTCTGTTGGGAAAAATTTTCGTTAGAAGCCGCGGTTTTCGAGACAGTCAAGGAAAAGGGAGGCCCCTTCCCCATCCTCACGCTCTCAGCCCTGCGGTCGGGATTTTTAGTGTATTGTTCATGGCACTACCCCTAATGTACAAAAATTGCGACTGCACTCATTTTTCCTCTTATTTTCCTTCGTTGACTGGACTGACAATAGTGACCCAACTTGTGGTTAATACTTATTAATAAACACTTGATTTGAAGAAACTAACCCGCTCGTGGGTGGTACAGCAATTGAACCATGACGGAACGCCAGACACAGTACTTAGGGTCCAAGGCATTAAAAGCCCCTATCCTATATTCGTTGCGTTGTAGGCACCGCGGTATACAACTCACACTGCTGAATGCAGTCTGCCACAACACATCGCGGAAGTGCGGAGCGAACGTATATAGCTGTCAGTGGCGACGGTTCCATGGAGCTTCCTGGGTTGCGTTGGCTCCAGGCCCTGCTGTGGTTGGAAGCGGCGGCTGGCCTCAAACGCTCTTCATAAATACGTTGGTGGTGCCGGCCTTGGAATCCTCGACGCGAATTATAGATGACACTATACCTATCGCTAAGGAGGACGCAGTTTTACACAGTCACCTCCGGATCTTGTCTTGCCTGTTCTGATGTCTTCTCCCAGTGAGGACCGTCCAGTCTACTGCACTCCTCCGGTCTTCCGTATCTTGGGCGCTGCCACTCGTATGTACTGTTCCTACTTGCATAATACTCATTAACACACACCACACATGTGACACTGTATTTCCATGTTGCTTAATTGGGTGGGTTCAAACTACCTGAACAACTGCGTTCAATGCGAAGGGACGCTTTTATACGGCAAGAATGATTTTGCGTGAATTTCGAGAGGTTGAGTAGAGAAACTACCTGCGAGAGGTCGGGGTTTCGGCCCGAACGGAGGGTCGCCTGCGGACGGCGGTTGCGAGAAGTAGTGGAGGGTCAAATGGTTCAAATGGCTCTGAGCACTATGGGACTTAACATCTGTGGTCATCAGTCCCCTAGAACTTAGAACTACTTAAACCTAACTAACCTAAGGACATCACACACATCCATGCCCGCGACAGGATTCGGACCTGCGACCGTAGCGGACACGCGGTTCCAGACTGAAGCGCCTTTAACCGCACGGCCACACCGGCCGGCAGTACCGGAGGGGTGCGGTCGGTCCCGACGGGGTATGGAGAACGACCCGTGTTCAGCCGGCTGTTGCTGCCTTGGTTGGCAACGGCTATCTTCCTCTGAGGGGGTTTGTGGAACTGTGAAGTGGTAGCCCCGTGTCTATTGATACCACTGCGTACGCTTGCTGATGGGACAAATTCCGTCGACTGAAAACGGTTAGCCTTGCTGCGCTTCGGACAAACCTGAGAGTAACGAATGTTCGTGCAGTGGTGAGTTGGATCACATGCTGGTTGTGAATGATTTTCTCGAATCGAGCTTAATGCTTGGAACTGTGTGCGCTGGTTACAGGTGTATTAGGCTCAAACATTAGACTTGCATCTGCCTTTGTGGTGTAGCTTGGGCCACTGAATCACATTCTAACATTCATGTTGGTGTCTGTTTGATCTATATCGTGTCTCCCTACCACTTTCGCGCAACGACGCTCTGAGCGTGTTTTTTAGGGAATTGACTAGTTTGAACCTGGGGTCTGTTGCTGATAAGGAGATGCCAGACCACACATGACATGTAGAATTCAGAAGAGTTCAGTGAGACTAGCGATGATATTTCCAAATACTTAATGATTTCAGCGTCAGCTCCACTGCACTCCCTGGAAAAGAATCTTAATACTAACTAAATTTAGTGAAAGGGGTTCAAGGCTTTCCTATTTTTAGTTAGCTGGTAAAACAACGTCGAAAAAGCAGTTAAGTTTACCAATGGAAATTTTATTCTGCTCACAAAACATTGTTTATAAATTGCACTATTGATAAAAGGAAGTGTTTTAATACAGGATGGTAAAAACCAACAGCGTTCAACAAAAATGTGATCGAATATTCCCTGAATGGATTTCCAAGTTCTACAATGGATCGAAGGATGACCTATGCCATATCACATCTATAATCTAGGTTTAAATTAAGTTTCACAAAAGAGAAATTATCAAAATGGTCTACAGTGATCCTCAATTATCTTTAATTACTTATCTAACTTGTCGTAAATTACAGTGGCTGATGTGGCTTCTCAATAACTATATAATAGAAAAATCATCGCGTTTCAGATTTTTACTTCAAGTGGCAAATGTAAACACCATGAGCTTTAATTGACGATCGACACTAGTATTACGCAAAAAGGGGGTGTAACAGATGACACTTCTGCAGTTCTCAGTGAAGCCTTATGCGCTCAAAAATGCGGCATCGCGTGCGTTCATTAGCTTGTCGGTGTATAGGCAGCGTCAGGGCGGTGGATGGCAGCACAGCTCCGCTCACCTCGCTATCTCGGAACTAACTAACCTCTCCTAACTTCTCCTAACTACCATTTACCGAAGTTGGTTTAAAAAAAACTATCTGGCTGTGTTTTCATCTGACCAATCAGGGTCTCAATGTTAATCTTAAGCTCCGCCTACAAAAATTCTGTCTATCCAATGAGAAACGTTATACTTTTCGTGGTGGGGCAATGTTTTTAAAGTTTGCAACGTAACAGAGACGCGAAAAAGTCTCACGCTAAAACTTGCAGCTGGTGTGGTCCTTTTAGCGTTATCGTAAGATCTATACTGTTCTTCTGCAGGGCTCTATCTTTTAACATGGGATGGGGGGTGGTCCTAACGTAACAGAGACGCGAAAAAGTCTCACGCTAAAACTTGCGGTTGGTGTGGCCTTTTTTGTGTTATCGTAAGATTTATACTGTTTTTCTGGAAGGCTCTAACTTTTAACATAAGCTGGGGAGTGGTCCTTGACGTAACAGAGGCGCGAAAAAGTCTCACGCTAAAACTTGCGGGTGATGCGGTTTTAGTGGTTAGCTGGCGACGTGGGTGTCCGTCCATCCCTTATCGTAGGGCCTTCCAGATTAACACAGTTCTGCTCTAGGCTTCTGTTCTCGTTTCTCCCCTCGGAACTGCGTCTGTTTCACGGTGGGAAGGTATGACATGCATTTAGGCATTCTTCTGTTAGTCTGTGGTATTCCATTTGCTCACTCGTTACTCGTATTACTTTGGTTAATTTAATGTCACGATTTATTCTAAGCTATGTGACATACTACTGGATTTGCTTACCATGTCAGGGTTTTCGTGGAAGGTGTTGGAGTTCTAGGCGCTCAGTCAGGAACCGCGCGACTGGTGCAGTCGCAGGTTTTAATCCTACCTCGGGCTCGGATGTGTGTGATGTTCTTAGGTTAGTTGGGTTTAAGTAGTTCTAAGTTCTAGGGGACTTATGACCACAGATGTTGAGTCCCATAGTGCCCAGAGCCATTTGAACCATTTTTTGAAGGTGTTGGATTTGCCTGACACCTTACAACATGGGGTAGTCTCTTAAGATTCACGACTGAAAATGTTCCCTTGCCGTATCGTGCTTGCTGTAATTACATGCGTCGAACCTTATTAGTGGAGACTGGCAGTTTTAATTCTTGTCAGATAACGGTGTAATCTTCTCTCAATGCACATACGACATGCGCTCCTTTAAGCAATATAAGCTTACGTTGTGGCCAACTATTGCTGCTTAGTAATGTTATAAACTTAGTCTGCTTTAGTGCATGACTACTCGGTACCTGTAATTCATCGCCTTTTCCTCAATGTTGTTGCTCAAGCAATTCAAGTTATTTACAGCGATCAAAATGGTCTGGGCCGATCTGTTGATGGAGGAAGGGAATGATAAATGCAGTGAACGTATTTGTAATACAGCTGTGAGAAATGAGTTCGGAGTGTGGTCTAAGTTGTATGTACAAAAGTTGTGACAAAGATTTTACTTTTAAGGGTTTCGTCCGTGGCTTCCATGGTGCGCTGCACATTTTGAGCCGCCGCTCACCTCGATGCCGGCGTTTGTGGAGACGACCATCGACCCAGTGTAGCAAAAGTGTGATTCACCCGAAGAGCCGACACGTTTACACTGATCGACGGTCGAATCCCGATGATCCCGTGCCCACTGCAATCGTTGTCGACGACGTCGTTAGATCAACATGTCAGCACGTTGGAGTGGCCTGCTACGAAGCTCCATGTTCAACAATATAGGATAAACAGTGCGCTCCGAAACACTGGTACGTGCACCGGCATTGGCCTCTTCGGAGGAGATGCCACAGATCACCATCTGTCCCACTTTGCAGAGCATACAACTCTCCGGACCAGACGTTCTGCAAACAGTCGTGGACGTCCAACCATTTAACGCCTAGTGGTAGTTTCACTGTCCTCCTAACACTTTCCGCAGATGCTCACGACAGTAGCATGTGAAATTAGATCAGCTGTCCCGTTTTCGAGATATTCATTCCCAGGCTCTGCTTTACAATGATCTTCCCTTTGTCAAAGTCACTTACCTCAATAGATTTCTCCATTTTCAGCCCATATCTTTACTAGGGTGATCTCGTGCTCGTGTCTACTCCGCTTACATACTTCTCTACGGTATCTTGCGCTCGCAGCGCCACAAGGTGGCATCCAGTGTCGTGGTGGGCAGTGATCATAGTGGTTTGCTTGATTGGTGTATGTGAGTCTTTAGGAAAAGCAGGTAATTTCGATTTCATATAACTTTCTTTATGTTTCATCTTTGCATAATTGAAAATGATAATCGGAATCAGCTTTACTTGTGAATCTCTCGATCCTGTACAATGATAGAAGCTATTAGCAAGCCGCATACGAAGAAACACCAAGAAAATTTAGTTTAGTTTTATCTTCATTGTTAACACTTAGCAATACAGCAAAGCCAACTGCCAATTATTATCGATTAACATTTTAGTCAGAGAAACTGTCAACGGAAAGTGAAATTCGCTTTACAAATTACGATCGTGTTGTGCCGTGTTATCTGTTTACCGACGTGCCGTCAGCCAAGGCTAGCAGTGGTGTACGTTTCTCCAGTCGCTTCATCATTTTAATTAGCGTCAGAATTTCTGAAACTGTGTTTTTTCGGTGGATTCTTCGTGTATAAAATATGTCATGGCAAGTTTAACATGTCGCACTGGGCAGTTTTCTTGTGAGTGCAATTATAGTCAGTTAGAGAAAGATGCACTCGTTACTACTTACAGGGTAACTAAGTTTCATCAACGCTTGTGTGGGAGAAAATTTTAATTTGTGACAGACTACACGCCACTGATGGCTGTCATATACACCGCTAATGATTAGCACGCACACACACACACACACACACACACACACACACACACACACACACACACACACACAGGGCGTCCCATTTATCTTCAGCACCCTCCACGAACCATGGATCTTGCCGTTGGTGGGGAGGCTTGCTTGCCTCAGCGATACAGATAGCCGTACAGTAGGTGCAACCACAACGGAGGGGTATCTGTTGAGAGGCCAGACAAACGTGTGGTTTCTAAAGAGGGGCAGCAGCCTTTTCAGTAGTTGCAGGGGCAACAGTCTGGGTGATAGACTGATTTGGCCTTGTAACAATAACCAAAACAGCCTTGCTGTGCTGCTACTGCGAACGGCTGAAAGCAAGGGGAAACTACAGCCGTAATTTTTCCCGAGGGCATGCAGCTTTACTGTATGAAAAAGAAGAGAGCTGCATCAAACCAGTCTCAGGACTGAAGACCACAACAACAACAACAACCCTAAATAACTATTTGTCCAGATGCAAATCACAAAATTTTTGAAGCAAATGTTCTTTAGCCGTCAGGGGGACATCAATAAGCATGATTGCCTTAGTTGTTGCTTTGTTTTTCTACAAAGATATGAACGGCGGTATGATTTTTTTAAATGGCATCTTGTATTTTTCATTCGGTAATTCATTTCCTCTCCTAAAGACCTATTCAAAAACGTATCATAGTGTACCATTCACTGAAACACAATGTTATTAATTACATAACACAACACAGACTTTGAGCCCGGGATTCCAAACTTGTACGCTTGCTGGAGTTGTCAGCAAACAAATGAAAACCAAGTAAAAATAAAACGCAAAATTGACTTTGACTCTCCTGTACCATTGCCCAGGAGTAGAACAGTCAAAGGTGCTCAAAGTGGTGTCCCTGACTCATCTGCATTGTCACTGTCTTGCTCTTACTGACATGAACTTGGATTCTTTAAATATTTTATTCCAGTAATCCAGTCTCCTCTGAACCACTGTTTCTGTCTTTCTCCAAACGGCAATGTCATCAGCAAAAACAAAAGCATTAAGAGACGTCATAGTCGCCGTTGACTGTATAAACCAAGTCAACAGTCAACGGTGACTATGATGTATTTTAAGAAATATTATATGACTGTGAATCCCAACCACGAGAAGTTAATGAAAGCATTACGTTTTTTTTCTTAATTTTTTCTTTATTATCTTTGATTTTCACCGTATGGAAAAATCTGCCATGCTAACCTTAGTTTTTCAATAAATCTAAGGCAATATTTTCCCCATCAGCTACCAGATAAGACTTTCCGCAAGGTAGGTCTATTTTGCCTTACTCTCTCACAAGAAATCCATCCCCAAACTACAGTCCACAGAGAAACCTTTTAGAATAAGAAATGTGTAATAATGACTCCACTTCCAAAACGAAACCTAATCTCTGCCTGCGTCTGTATTCCTAGCAACAATAGAGTCAGTTCTGTACAGGCAGGGTGCATACTTTAGTTGTTCTATTTATCCTCTTCAAAAACTACTCACTATTAAATAACCATTGCAGCACTCTCGATTACTACAATAGCAGGAATTCCACCTACAATTGCATTAACAGCTGCCTAAACAACTTCTTCCGCCCGTTCTTTATACAATTCTAAGTCACAATAGAGGTCAATGCCATCATTGTAACGTAACACGAGAATTCTTTGGGTTGAGTCAGTGCTCCCACCCCATCCCGTGAATGTCATCGGAGAGCGCGATGAGGTCGTGATTAGTTTGGAATCTTGCATCAACTTCAATACACACCGGATGATTCCTTTGTTGCTGTTACCAATTCGGAGGTGGTTCATGGCCTGGTGTTTGTCTATTGTCTGTATTTGAGAGATTTATATTAGGTGGCGGATGAATCTTGAGATTTGAGTACCATTAATTTCCAACCTCATTTTGCCACTGATCTAGATATTAACCATTTCGGTTCATATTATACTTGGGCGTGAAAATATTATTATTTCTTTCACACCAACTGACATGTAGCGAATTCTATGCATTTTGTTGTCTGCCCTCTGCACTATTGCCACGACAATCACTGTTTTGGCTGTGATTGTTGGTGTGACCACTGGAATACACAGGCTGCACGATGCGAAATCGGTGTGTCCCAATATCGCGTTTTGCTTATGAGTTGATTGAAGTACTTCGGCAAGCTAGCTTCCTTGCTATTCTTCTCTTCAGAATTAAAAACATCCTTTTGGAATCGTTCTTGGATGCAAGGCGACCAATATTTTTCCAAGGAAGCCTGTTGAAATAGTTCAGAAGTAGTACATTTTTCCACAGTTTACGTCGCCCTGAGGACATCTTGGTGCTGACTGCAGTTGATGGTGCATTTTCTGATAATCAGTCCGGTTTTTGGCCAAACGCCTTTAAAGAACTTAATAAATATTATGGGATGTGTGGTTTACTTATCTGGAGAGTAAATTTGAAATTGTCTGTACTTTAGCAGGTTTTACCCCATTAATACTCAAGACAACGGAGGTGCCGCTCACAAAATGCAAGCTGACTGCTCAGGAGAGGGACTGAATTTTTCTGTATTGTGTATATACACTCTGTGATATGGGATTGTGGCCATATACATACCACCTGCCCTAGCAAACAGAGGTGTGCTATGTACACTACATTTGACTGTTGACAATCCTCAATGTAGATCCTTTATTTTGTGGTAACATCAGCTTCCTTTCAGATAAATCTTGGGTTAAAACAGCTTTTATTTCATTAAAGTCATGATTAAACTCCTCTCTTGCAGTATGCTAGTCAGATATCACTTGTGCACTAGCTATTTTACCGAGATTTTTAGTTCAGTACCTAATCTTTCACTAACGTACACATCTTCACAATCACTCCACTTCACAAAACTGTTAGAAACTTTCATTTCCTGAGCACTAAATCGTGCCAGTAACTTTTTATCTTGGCCAATAGCGAGACTGCTATCTTTTCGTTTAATTGTTTAACAGAATTCTTAGTTTCAGTCTGATCAGTCCGAGGCGAACGGACGTTAGATGATAATTGCTTACTTGCTTTCGGTTTATTTTTATAAGCTTATTTTCATCCAGATATTTCAGCGGAAATACGTACAAGATTATTGTTTATCTGAGTGGCTAATCTTTATATTCATTCGTATGAATGTCCCATTCTTTAAATTTTGTTTCAGCCTGAGAAGATAGATGTTTTGCTAACGGTTTGAAATTTGTGTCCATTATAACGGCAAGATTTTCAAATAAATATTTCAAAACAATATTTAGCGCTTTTCCTTGATTGATTTGCGATATTGTGTCCTCTTTTTACAGTTATGGTTGTATTAACAGACTGATTTCACTTGGATGTAAGTTGATGTACATGCAAGGAAATGAACAATTTTAATTAAATGCAATAGATATTTTACAATAAGGTCCAAAAATACGGTCGCCAGTTGATTTGTGCCCTCTTTATAGAGTACGTTTTACAATGAAACAGCCGTCCGGGTAAACGACAGTAAGAAATGGCTATGATTCAGAGTTTCGCGTGCATGTTTTGTCTCTTCAAGAAGTCTCATTCCAACAGTGATGGGTATTTCATTGTATTATACAATCAGCATTAACACCTTTTATAAGCAACCTGTCGTAATTTGAAAATAATAAGAGATATTAACAGATCCCATTGATGAAAGGAAAAAGTTATTACATTTCAGGCCAATATGTTTTGGTTGTCTGCAGTCTTTTTTCAGTGACTGTATCATTAAAGTTCAATAACATTCTTACACTGAAATAATATTGAAATTAAGATAGCTGGACTGCAGTAATGACAAAGATAGTTTCTTTCTCTGTTTAGAGAATGATTAACGTGAGAGCACAAATAAAGATCGTATCATAGGGTCAATGAACAATATGCCTCCAATCATTTAAAAAATGGTCTCTGGAAACATAAATCATTTAAGACAGAAAATATTTTAAATAAGGTATGTCATCAGATATTAAGCTATTAAGTACAGTTAAGTAATTAATTGTTAATTTACTTTGTAATTGAGAGTACACAGAACTTACATAATGCTACCCATATAACAATATGACAGAGAAACATAAATGAGTAGAGATGGGTACACTCTCAGGTTCAAGTTACTAATAACATATCTACGATGGTGCTTTGGTTTCTCTGGATTACAATTTTCTATTTTTTTTTGTCTTTAAATATGGTGTTTCCAGAAAAAAATTTGTACATAATATCATTTTATGATTCAAAGTAATACTATAACCAAGCAAGGAATGTTAATGTCTTGAACTCAATGTACTGTGTTTAGTGTTCTGTCATCTTCAATTACTGTAGTGCCCACACGTAGGCTAGCTTCTTCACTCAAGTTAAGTGTATATTAATCAAGTAACTGAAAGGAGTATCCTGTTTACTGTTTCAGGACAGAATTTCCCTACTCCAAAAGACATGACAAAACATTAAGGTTCTTCCAGTGTTAGTTTCGAAATATTTGAGGGGAATGCAAGCGAACTGCAGGAGTTAACTAAGAACATGAATGCCATATGTTAGATAGTTAAAAGTGAGGACAAATAATTATTATACTAGATTGTAAAAGTTGATAGAGGTAATGCAAGCAGTTCGCCACATGTTGGAGTGTATAAAAGGAATATTATTCCAACAACAACACAATTGATTTTTTGTATGGTGGATGTTTCAAGCCAGACAACATTCAGTATAGTCAATAGAGATGTGAGAATAGGAATAGATGAGCTGTCAAAATCATACAGGGTTGCTATCATGAGGGTGATCGAAGAAGTGCAATTAAAAGGTTCAATACAACTGGTTTACACGCTAGAACTTTTAAGCTTCATTCTGGGACTGACAAATACTAAAATACAGAACGACTGTGCGTGTAGAGGCGAGAACATTAGTCTAAGTTAACTATAGTGACCATGAAAGAGAACAATGAAGTTCCTAAGAGAACAAGCTGTCTTGGTAGTAATAAACAAATTTGGAATACATAGTATTACAATTCTGAGAAATTGGAACATGTATCAAAACAATGTGACAAGCTTCGGAAGAATGCCAACATAAGACGGTGCAGACGCCCACCAGGGCAGAAGGGAAATTTCAATATTTCTATTACCATTGTGACAAGTCATAAAATTCAGATGAGAAGTGTACCAAGATACCCTGGTCACGTGAAAAGAGCTGTACCCAGAAGGATAAGGCACATTGTGATCATTTATAGCTGGCGCATATATGGTGCCATACATGAAAAATGATCATACTTTCAACTTTGAAGGACTTGCATTAATTGCACTACGTGTTAAAAATACGTACATGTTAGTGTGATGATGGGCCCCCATGACTGTAAATAGCAGAATCTAGATATCACAGAGTAGTGCTGCACAGCTTTCACATGAAGTTTTAATACTCCATTCAGTGCCGTTTGCACCTGAGCATGCAGTGTCCCACATATCAGTGGGTGAAGGTGAAGTCCTGATGACACCTTCCATGGCATCCCATACATTCTCGAATGGGAAGAGATCAGGCCATGTGGTTGGCCATGGCAGAGCCATACCCACCTGGCCAGCAGCGCGGTCTTAAGACGCTGCTTCCCTAGTCGGAAGGCGTGCATGTCTCCAGCACGAATCCGCCGGGCGTGTTATGTCGAGGTCCGATGTGCCGGCCAGCCTGTGGATGGTTTTTAAGGCGGTTTTCCATCTGCCTTGGCGAATGTTTCCTGTTCCCCTTATTCCGCCTCAGTTACAATATGTCGGCGATTCATGTGCAAACACTGTCTGGTATGAGACTTTCCTGGGGGGGGGGGGGGTTGTCCACTGGGGGCCGAACCACACTACAACCCTGGGTTTGGTGTGGGGTGGCGGTGGGATAGGTGGATTGCTGTGGCCTGTTGTGGGGTTGTGAATCACTGTGGGCTATATTGGGATGGAGCCTCTCTATCGTTTCTAGATCTCCAGTTTGTGTGGCAGAGGTTTGAGGATAAGCGTTTTCTTGTTGAAATAGAGGTGGGGTGAACAGCAGAGTAACGTATTGTAATACCTCTTTCAAATACTGTGCGACTGTCACTGAACCAGTTAGAGTCACTGATAGTGAATGGGGACCATAGAATATTGTCTCCCACATAATCGCATTAGGATGATGGGACAAGCCATGGGTGATCACAGACCAATCTCCATAGTGCTCTCTTCTGTGCCTCCAGACATGGAATCGGTGATCATCACCTCCAAGGCAGTAGAGGGGCTTATCACTAAAGATGACATGCTGCCAGTCTGCAGAGTTCGTCGTTGTTGACTAAAGGTGAGTTGGTCATGACGCTCTGTGAATGTGGGTAACAAGCAACATAACATTTGGTGTGCGGCGAGCCCTATGTCATGCAACTGCGTGTCAATGGTAACAGCATTTACAGGGTGCTGCATCGAATACAGGAGAGCATGCTGAATGGCCCATATCATTGCTATCAAATCTGTTTACGTATGGCAGACAATGTGTCAGGTCTTCCTCCCTGTAGAGCCTGTCGGAAGTCCAGAGATCCTACACATCACGCATGCATGTCTCCCTGTATTCATTGCTGCCAATAACAGCCAAATGTCTGTGTCCATACCACCGGTGTGGGGCGTAATACGACAGTAGGATCACTCAGCCTTCCTCAGCCCCGTTAAATGCTCCCTCCCAGACTCGTCTAGTTGGGTAACCCGCTGTAAAACATGTGGCTTGAACGTAGTGCACGTTCAGGTGAGGCTCTGGTGATGCGACCAGCTGTTGTACTGGCAGCACGGCCACAGTACCACCCATACTCCAGAAGTGTGTGGCGGACTGTGCAGAAGTCTGCGTACAGTTCTTGATATAATGAACATTGCAATAATTTGTGAAAAATGTCAGAGAAGTGGACATAAGGCTTAGACATTCAAACTCTCAGATGTTGCGTGCTAATAAATCTGGACAAACAATGCACAAGTGTAGGGAAAAGCTCCGGAAGCCTCCAGGGAAGGGAATATGAAACTTAGCTGGTGGTACATTCAGCAGTCATGCATCACCACAGCCAAATGGCCCAAGGTTATGGTAATAAACAGCCAGACAGAAAATTAGGCGATGATGGCCAGATACAAAGAATTAGATAAAGAGATGAATTTCTTAGTAGATACAAGAGCATAGATTACTTAAATTTTAAAGAAGAACTTATGACCACATAAATACTAATTAATAGGCAAACAGTGTGAAGAATGAGAGGGCAACACATGGAACAGTGAGCTCGATTGGGACACCAGTGCTCACTTTAAGGATAGCAGGAAATAGGTTACATACTGAGTTTCATGCTATTAGGAATAGTAAGGACGCCCTTGTAACAACTTAGGAAGGGATTTCCTCAAACGGTAGACAGCTGTCACTGACTCTCTGACTACATATGTGGCATCCTCTGTTGTTGACAGGGCCTGAAGGTGAGATACTGAAGGGACAAACAGAACCACGAAAGACTATTATAGAGGTGGTTGCATGAAAAGGCCATCTGGAATAGAAGGATGTGATAAATGAGTACATTGGGAAGAAACAATGTAATGAACCGGGACAAAGTACTTTAAATGACAGAGTATTGTCAGTGAAAGTAAACAACCGAATCAATTGTCAGATGTGAAGACTTATCCTATATGAAGCAGAGATTGTAAAGTAGATTTTGCAGCCGAAAGTGAACAATTAGATCAAGGGAGAAAGGTCATGAGAATTCCAATAAAGAACCCAGAGATTATTTCGGAAAAAAGGAGTTGTCGTACCTAAACAGGAAGTGCTAAAGGGAATATACATGCTAGATACTCTGGTACAAATAATACGAAGAGGGTGTGTTGAACACCAGTGAGGAACAGTGTGGTTTAACTTCGGTACGTTTAAGTACTGAAGCACTATGCAGCAAAGTAACAGTAAGAAAGGTACGGGAAACACCAGAACAGGCACTAGAATATAATATTATCATCATGCAGGTCGGAGAAGCTTTCCAAACAGGGCAGCTAATGGCAGCAGAAAAACATGACTTAAGAACGTACATATAGGTACAGGAACACATAGAAAAAGTTCTGGCCAATATATTGTAGTAGAGAGTAGAAGTCCGTGGACTACGATAGTATTATTAGTTCCTAAAAATGGTAGATTCTGTGGGAAAATGTAATATGGGATTACAACAGACTGCCACAGAAAACAGGATTTCAGTAAGGGAAGCATTAACAATATTGAACATATCGGAAATAAAGGATAACTCAGGAATGCCAAATATTTTGCCACACTGGTGTTAGCAAGAGCATATGTTAATTGACTCCCCTGGACAAAGATAAGACCGCTTTTAGTGCTACCTACCATCAATATGAATGGAAGATTATCCCAATAAATATTTTGCATGCCTTTATTATAGTATCCTGAAGGAAATCAGTTGCCTTTTATACATTGCGTCTTTTTTATGGCCTCTCTGTCAGCTGTTTCTCATGAATGTCTATCATGTATCATAATTTCTCTTGTCTCTCATCTACACACAGAGGCAATCTAGTTGTCTTTGGTGCATTGACTACAGTTATAACGCAGTGAATCCGTCAAGCACAAAACGCATGTGGAAAGGCCACAGCATTTGTTCAGACCATTACTCGCCACAAAGGAAGAGAGAGTAATAAAATTAATCTTTTCATTCTGATCACAGATTCTAACTCGAAATGAAATTCCGAACAAACTGACACGTAACTCAAACCAGTCGATTAATTAATTAACAATTCATCGCACTTAATTACTGAACTGATGCTACTAAATTAATTTTTCCAAATCCACAGTATTGTCTACATTGAGAACCATCGTTGGAGGGGCAGGACAAATTTATCATTCTCCATTTAGTTTATATAGAAAACACCTAAGATGGCGAAATGTTTGCTTGGTTTTCTTTCCGTTATTTCGAATCGTCGTTGAAGCCACGCGGTGGTGGAGGCACACACTCCTCTCCCGCGTTCTAGGATTTCGCACCAGTTGGGGTCACCCAACTTGAGGGCCGGGACTCGGACACTCCAGGCAGCCAGGACAGCAGAAGCGGTTCCACCACTGTTACTTGTCAGGTTGACTACAAGGACTTTTTCGTGTATCGCGGTGAATCGACCGCGTCTCTGAATAACCTGGGGAGCAGCTCTCCACCCCACTCCGTTGCAGTCTCTAGAGGTCTCAACATCGCGAGGTGCAGTGTGCCGCCGTTGCCCCCATTTAGTGGCTAGTGCTTCCCATTACATTAGTTATCCGTGAACCAATCGTGATGTTTAGGGTTACTGAGCACATCTCTACTGCAGTGATTGCGACTGTACTAACGCTACGTCTACACCGCAACATACTGGCGCTGCAGATCGAAATGTAGTGTGGTAAGCTGTTTTGGCTGAACTCTGTTACCGATATCGTAAACGTGATCCATTGTTAGTTTCTTTTGTTCTGTGATGCTCATTGTTTCATTTCTGCGCTATGTCTGGGGAATGGTATTTATTCTGAAGATTGTTTAGTTGTGTGAACTTGTGTACTTTCAACTTGTCCTACTGTACGTCTACTGCTCCCCCGGCGGCCACATTCTGTGAGTTGTAATCTATTGAAACTTGTGGCAGGGCTATCTCTTATTTATGTGTTTATTTTGTAATATATTCCTCACCAGATTACCCCGATTTACTTTGTCTGCAGCTTCCCTACTGCTTCTTTTGTAAATCAATATCTATCGTAAGAAACGAAGTCCGAAGGCTCAGACAGAAGATACGCACGTGTGTGATCTGCTTGGGAATAATGCCGGTGCTTCTTCGCTAGTCTGCTACAGTTACATCCGCCAACATGCAAAGGCTACACAGCTAGTGGAATGAAAACACGTCCCTCTTCCAGGTACACCAAACAATTCCTTATACATGTATGTACAACAATTCAGTTCATAACATAAAAAGACAATAGCCATTATAGTTAGACTTGTACTCACATATGTGTCAATGAAATAGGTTTGGACACTTTATTTCTATTCGATTTCGAGTTGTTCCTTATCTATGGACTTGCCAGTTGCTTCTAATCGCTTACCAGCTGTTCCTATGTCAATCAGATTAGAAGTGAAATGTTTCAAGGACGAATGTAATGGTTTCTCTGAGGCATTAGTCTGTTTACAGATCCTCACGACAATCTGTGTTGAAATGTAAATTCGGTATTACGTCTCTCCTAGAGTAGTTTGTCTGGTCGATTTGTCTGTGCCACTATGTGTGACTGAATACATATAAGGAGTCAAATGCAAACCTTAAAAGTGTAACTGTTGTTGTTGTGGTCTTCAGTCCTGAGACTGGTTTGATGCAGCTCTCCATGCTACTCTATCTTGTGCAAGCTTCTTAATCCCCCAGTACATACTGCAACCTACATCCTTCTGAATCTGCTTAGTGTAGTCATCTCTTGGTCTCCCTCTACGATTTTTACCCTCCACGCTGTAATCTAATACTAAATTGGTGATCCCTTGGTGCCTCAGAACATGTCCTACCAACCGATCCCTTCTTCTTGTCAAGTTGTGCCACAAACTTCTCTTCTCTCCAATCCTATTCAATACTTCCTCATTAGTTATGTGATCTACCCATCTAATCTTCAGCATTCTTCTGTAGCACCACATTTCGAAAGCTTCTATTCTCTTCTTGTCCAAACTAGTTATCGTCCATGTTTCACTTCCATACATGGCTACACTCCATACAAATACTTTCAGAAATGACTTCCTGACACTTAAATCTATACTCGATGTTAACAAATTAGTCTTCTCCAGAAACGCTTTCCTTGCCATTGCCAGTCTACATTTTATATCCTCTCTACTTCGACCATCATCAGTTATTTTGCTCCCCAAATAGCAAAATTCCTTTACTACTTTAATTGTCTCATTTCATAATCTACTTCTCTCAGCCTCACCCGACTTTATTCGACTACATTCCATTATCCTCGTTTTGCTTTTGTTGATGTTCATCTTATATCCTCCTTTCAAGACACTATCCATTCCGTTCAACTGCTCTTCCAAGTCCTTTGCTGTCTCTGACAGAATCACAATGTCATCGGCGAACCTCAAAGCTTTTTATTTCTTCTCCATGGATTTTAATACCTACTCCGAATTTTTCTTTTGTTGCCTTCACTGTTTGCTCAATATACAGATTGAATAACATCGGAGAGAGACTGCAACCCTGTCTCACTCCCTTCCCAACCACTGCTTCCTTTTTATGTCCCTCGACTCTTATAACGGCCATCTGGTTCCTGTACAAATTGTAAATAGCCTTTCGCTCCCTGTATTTTACCCCAGCTACCTTCAGAATTTGAAAGAGAGTATTCCAATCAACATTGTCAAAAGCTTTCTCTAAGTCTACAAATGCTAGAAACGTAGGTTTGCCTTTCCTTAATCTATTTTCTTAGATAAGTCGTAGGGACAGTATTGCCTCACGTGTTCCAACATTTCTACGTAATCCAAACTGATCTTCCCCGAGGTCGGCTTCTACTAGTTTTTCCATTCGTCTGTAAAGAATTCGCGTTAGTATTTTGCAGCTATGACTTATTAAACTGATAGTTCGGTAATTTTCACATCTGTCAGCACCTGCTTTCTTTGGGATTGGAATTATTATATTCTTCTTGAAGTCTGAGGCTATTTCGTCTGTCTCATACATCTTGCTCACCAGATGGTAGAGTTCTGTCAGGACTGGCTCTCCCAAGGACGTCAGTAGTTCCAATGGAATGTTGTCTACTCCGGGGGCCTTGTTTCGACTCAGGTCCTTCAGTGCTCTGTCAAACTCTTCACTCAGTATCTTATCTCCCATTTCATCTTCATCTACATTCTCTTCCATTTCCATAATATTGTCCTCAAGTACATCGCCCTTGTATAGACCCTCTATATACTCCTTCCACCTTTCTGCTTTCCCTTCTATGCTTAGAACTCGGTTTCCATCTGCGCTCTTGATATTCATACAAGTGGTTCTCTTTTCTCCAGAGGTCTCTTTAATTTTCCTGTAGGCAGTATCTATCTTATCCCTAGTGAGATAAGCCTCTACATCCTTACATTTGTCCTCTGGCCATCCCTGCTTAGCCATTTTGCACTTCCTGTCGATCTCATTTTTTAGACGTTTGTATTCCTTTTTGCCTGCTTCATTTGCTGCATTTTTATATTTTCTCCTTTCATCAATTAAATTCAATATTTCTTCTGTTACCCAAGGATTTCTACTAGCCTTCATCTTTTTACCTATTTGATCCTCTGCTGCCTTCACTACTTCATCCCTCAAAGCCTACCCATTCTTCTTCTACCGTATTTCTTTCCCCCAGTCCTGTCAATTGCTCCCTTATGCTCTCCCTGAAACTCTGTACAACCTCTGGTTCTTTTAGTTTATCCAGGTCCCATCTCCTTAAATTCTACCTAACCAATAGCTTTGGTCAGAGTCCACATCTGCCCCTGGAAATGTCTTACAATTTAAAACCTAGTTCCTAAATCTCTGTCTTACCATTATATAATCTATCTGAAACCTGTCAGTATCTCCAGGCTTCTTCCATGTATACAGCTTTCTTTTAAAATCGACATTTCTCGCCATTGTTCCGTAAGTTGGCAGTACTGTTACCAAAGATCTATGGAGTTGTCTACAAGCGACAGCATACTAGCGGCTAGAGAAACGTGGCCACAATACCTGTTCAAAATGACTGCCCCGCTTGCGACATGCACCAAGGAAGAACAGCGTTCTGTCATGTTCCCTGAGCATGAAAGTACGAAAAGTATAGACATCAATCGGCGAATAAAGGTCTAGTATGATAGTGCATGTTTCGTTTCTTACAATAGGTATTGATTTACAAAAGAGGGAGTAGGGAAGTTGCAGACAAAGAAAATCGGGGTAACCTGGAGAGAGTTGTAATGACGTGACTTCTGTGACAGATGCTTAGCACCCAGGTCAGGCACACTGCGTTGTTACACCAGCACCTACTGTAGCAGGTAGCACTTAAGGCCACTGCGAAGGAAACTCTTCGTGTGATGGTGGATGAAACAGATGCAAATCCGAACTTTAGTTTTGGCTCAGGACATCACAACATGCATCAAGTGCTTAGGTTTCGTAGAATGTCTGAAAGATGAGTACCACAGCACGTCACTCCGGAACTGAATGAGAGACACACTTATCAGTGAGAAATTTTTGACTCGGTTTCAAGCAAATGTGATGGCACAGAGCGATTACCACATGTCTGGCCCACTCAAAGGTGCAATGGAAAGAAAGAAATTCCGCTCTGATGAAGAGGAGCAGCAGGTAGAGCACGATTCTGTGTACTTGCACCATGCTGGAGGAAGTAGAAAGTGTGGTGAATGACAGAAACAATATGTCGAAAAGAAATACACTTGTGTTCTTGTTTTTTTCAATAAAAAATTTAAATATTTAAATTTTTCTTTGAGGCCCTCTTGCATACGAGATCCATATTCTTCACATCACTTCTGCAATTTAACCACTCCCTCTTCATTTAAAATGATATACTAAAATGAATACATATTACACAATATAGTCATACCTTCCTCGCTAGGAACTACATACAGTCATTCTTTGGCACTTAAGTGTATCCATAAACCCCTATCCAATGAAATAATTTTCTGAATGCATTTATTATGTACACAATTTTTTATTATAACCTCACATCTCAATCTTCTTGATAGTACATCGAAATTAACACAATCACAATCTTTTGTACATATTTTCTACCTTTTGTTCATACCGTTACATTGTAATAACTCAGTTCATAACTTTGTATGTAACTGCTTAGAGCTATCTATCAATAAATAATTTACCTCTAGCACCATGTATACATTCTGTTGTTTGCCAGATGTAGCATTTATATAAATCCTACTCCTTATTCTAATATAATGGAACATTAGTTATGTAGCATAACAAATGAATGGTTACAAATATATCTAGATCCGTTACTTTCAGTAGCGCCTTCCAGAATTCTTACATCTCTTAATTCATCTTGAATCAGTCTTAGGTATTTAACAGTCTGTGCTGTATTTACTATATGCACTTTGAGAATGCCTTTGTGCACTTGAAAAAAATGCACTGAGTTCATTCCAGATGTTGATGAATGTCGCATTAGCAGGGATACATGGAAAGATGCGTTTGGTGTACTTAGATGACATGATTTGTGAAGTGATTTCCTTAGGAGAGCATAATGAGAAGCTGCGAGATATTTTTAACAGGCTAAAGGTTCACAGATTGAACTCCCAGTCAGAGAAGTCTACGTTTTTGCTGAATGGGGTCATATTTCTGAAACATAAAATACTGGTGCAGCCTGATAAGTGAAATGTAGAGGAAATTCAGACGTTCCCAGTGCCAATGACTAGTAAAGATTTAGAGGGATAGCTGGGTTTAATAATATACTTGAGTAAAATTGTAGCCCCCTTGTATAAGTCACCATAGGCTGACGAAAAATATGATTGAGGAAGACAGCAGCAAAATATGTTTGAAGAAGTTAAGGGGAAATTAATCAACCCTCCTACATTATATATAGCCTGATTTCGAGAAGCCTTTTATTGTTACTACAGACACACATGGCGAAGCAGTTGGTGCAGTTTCATCACACGACAAGAAGGGAAGTGACCTACCAACAGCGTATACTTCATCACTAAATAAACCAGATAAAAACTACTCAGCAACCGAGGTAGAGTGTTTGCCACTAGTTTGGGAAATGGAGCTATTTAGACCATAAGTCTAAGGAAGAAAATTCGTATCATAACAGATCTTAAGCCACTAACTCGGATTTTTAGTATAAAAGACCCATTCCCACTTGTATTAAAATTAAGACTGAAACTCGAAGATTATTCACGTCAGTTTGTGTACAAGCGGGGCAGATGAAATGCCAGTTCAGATGGGTTAAGCAAACTGAGACAAAAAATATAGGCAACAGGAAGGGAGGCGGAGAAGCAAATAAGAATAGTGATGTGCAGGTAGAACCGAATGAGGACATGGAAGAAATTATTAATGAGCAGAAAGCAGAAGTTATGAGAGACGTACATGACAATCCATTGGGATGTCTCCGAGGAATACGTAGAACCGTTTTTGACAAATGTAATATGGACACAGTAGGTCTACTGGTTGTAACATCAAAGGGAAAAAGATATATTTTGATATTTCAGAACGTTATGAGCAAGTTTACGCACCCATTCTGCTAGAAAGGCAAGATGCCGATACAATGGTGTAAAAATGTATAAAAGAAATTACATTAAGTAATGGTTTTCTGTCAGTGATGTTAACAGATCAAGGCTCTAATTTTCTAAGTATTTAGGATAGTGTGTGAGTTATTAAGGATAAAGAAGACGGAGACAACCACATTTTACCCCAGATAAATTGAGCATTGGAAAGATCTCATTGGATGTTACTGGAATATTTCAGACATTTCATAAATGAAGATCATAGCAATTCAGATTTATGGGTTCCTTACTGTACTTTCGTATTCAATACCACAGCACATAGTAACATTGGACATACACCGTTTGAATACATCTTTGGAAAATCAGCTGAACTGTCAAGAGTATTACAAAACGAGACAACTACAATACGCTGCAATATTGCAATAAATATGCGTGTCAAAACTAGGATGCAGGAAGCGTATTGTGTGGCAAGAGATAAAAAGAGACCAAAGAAGACAGCAAAGCCCGTTGCAATGAGATAGAGCTCATAAGAATGTTTCAAGCAGCTGACAAGGTATTGGTACATGATGAGACAGTAAAGCACGGGAGATCAAAGAAGTTTCACTCTTAATCGAGAGGACCATATAAAGTAGTTAAGGCAGCCTTGCCAAATGAAGTAGTAAAGGCAAATAGGACGCAAGAGTTGAAGGTATACACCAGCAGATTGAAGCCATACTATCAAAATAAAAGCATGCAGTAAAAACTATCATAAGATAAAGATTTCGCTTACAGAACACCAACGCATCATGGTTCCATAGCCAGTGATGATAAGCTCCTGGTTATCTCCTGTGGGTGGTATGTCTAGGAATTTCGAGTGTAGTGGACGAGATTGTAGAGATCAACATCACAAGGAGTATTTAACTAACATCAAGGTAGAGACGAAGTTACTAGTAGAACCTGGAAGTTGGTAACACACGCAAATCTTAGAACAATCAATGAAAAATTTAATAGGGCAAAGAGTGTTCGATAGAAGACAGTTCAGCAGAGAAACAGCACCTAATTCGTAGTAGAACAAATGTATTTTGTTAGTTAATGGGATCATATGCAAAGTAGAGAGAGTACAAGAAAAAGTGTCACTAATACACCAGTTAACAGAGCGTGGAGAAAGACAGAAAATAGAATTTTCTGATTTTGTTGGAGAAATTAGTAAAACATCGTTTGGAACCTTGGACGAGGCAGATGCTTCATTTATAAGACGCTTATCGATATAGTGGAGTCTAGGTCAGAGCAACGTTTTATATTATCTAAAGACCAAGTGTTTATAGTCAGGCTACATGGTCTGACGGAAGGTTCGCTTACCACAAATCAGTAATTGCTTAAGAATGGAATGGCGAAACTGAAACAGTTCGTTACGAAAGGAAAAATGCAGCCGTCATGGCGACCAATGAACAGCTGCTGGTGTTTGAAGCACAATTTGTCAAATTAAATATCGACTATGGACAATTAGTAAGCGCAACAGTTCAATCCGGCGCCGCATTTAGTAAATCTAATTTTCCAATGCCTCTAACGGAAGAATTTGAGTATATGCTACTGACAGTAACGTATCTAGATGTATTTGTAACTACTGATATGTTAAGCTATTAATTAATTAAGAATATGGTCTTCGATTTACATAAAATGTCGCCTTTACCTGTTAAAGTGACTACAGACAAAGACAGCCCGTGTGCACAGAGAAAGATTATTATTTTGTTGACAGGCAGCCCTTAGGCTTTTCCTGTCGTTTACAATATAAGAATACGGACAAAAGGAATGAAATATGTAAAGAAACTTTATTGTTAATTTCGATTTAGAAGAAAGAAATATGCGAAGTGAGGCTACTATGAGATAAGTATATACCTAAAAATTTCATTAAGAAAAGACGATTTCATTGGACAGGGGTTTATGGGCACAATTGAGTGCTAGTGAATGGCTGTATGTAGTTCCTAGAGAGGAAGATACGTATGACTGTATTGTGTAATACTTCTTCATCTCAGGATATTAAATTAAATGGAATGGGAAAGATGAAATTCCAGAAGGGTAGTATGTTTTGTCGGACGAAGTGTTCCAGAGACATTACACTAGGAGAGACGTAATACAGAATTTAGGAAAGCAGATTGCTGTGAGGATCTAGAAATAAAGACTAATGCCTTAGAGATAATAGCAGGATAAAGCCACATCTGGCCAAAGCACTGACTTATTATCTGTCAAGCACTTCCTTACCTGTGGTGTCATATTTCGTTGACAGCAGGGTCAGCATTTTCTTATCTCCAAGGTCCTTGCAGAAATCATGACATCGTGTCACATGCTGAGGTCAAGGAGGGAAGGGGAGGGGAGTTCATACTTGAAAAACTCTGTTTGAAAAAAAGGTCTGCTGTGTAATAAAACTCACGTTAAGGTCAGACAATTAGTAAGGAGCGTTCACTCTAGCCAACGACCTATTTTTCATTTGCCATTAAAGTATTAAAAATATGGATAATTTTTATAATGTACATAAGTAGTCACTGTAAAAAGCAAGTAAGGATAAGTTAGGACA
Source organism: Schistocerca gregaria (assembly GCF_023897955.1). Taxonomy (NCBI): domain Eukaryota; kingdom Metazoa; phylum Arthropoda; class Insecta; order Orthoptera; family Acrididae; genus Schistocerca; species Schistocerca gregaria. The sequence continues at coordinate 947,000,544 of NC_064920.1, forward strand.
GAAAAGTTGGTTCTTTGCAGAATAGCGTAAGGTATACGTTATCAGAATAACTGGCGTATGAGACAGTTGCAGGAAAGTAGGGTTTGTGGCAGGATATACATATTTGGCTGTGCGTGAAGTTCGACCATTGGAATGCAGCGAATGTGAAACGAGAAGTCCTTGGGAAGTTATGGTGACTCTAAGGACCAGGAAGGGACGGTTACATGTGATAAGGAGAACAGGTATTATAGTGGAATTACTGACCTCGGATTCGAAATTGTTAATGTTTCTAAGTAAAGTACTTTTTGTGTGACAGCTGCTAATAAAGAAACCCACGTATGCTAACAGTTTCAGTCTGTTTGATTACCACCGAGAAAAACAAAAATTGTTACTGAATTGTGTAGAGATCCGTTTGTAGTGACAGTATTAATTTACTTTACTAGCCAATCCATTGATCTAGTTGTATGGCGGTGTTGCTTAATGTAGAGGCAGCTGAGAAGACAAACACGGTCCATAATGGTGGGAGGGAGGGAATTACTGTGCCTAACTGAAACAAAAAAAAAAAAATGTTGCAGAAAGAGCGATTTAAATAACTCGGCGCTGTTGTGTGCACCCCAACCAGTGGAACAGGCCAACAACAGCCGACAGCCACCAAAGAGTGCATGACCTCGCCGGACGTATTTAGAGTTTATTTAAATTATTTTAAATTATAGTCATGTGTTGTATTTGGTCTTGTAAAGGTATACACGACAAATTCGAAAAGGTTTCTACATTAAAGTGTCAAAGAAACTGGTATAGGTATGCATTTTCAAATACAGAGATACGTAAACTGGCAGAATATGGCGCTGCGGTCAGCAACGCCTATATAAGTTAGCACGTGTCTGGCGCAATTGTTAGATCGCTTACTGCTGCTGCATGGCAGATTATCCAGATTTAAGAGAGTTTGAACGTAGAGTTGTAGTAGGTGCTTTAGTGACAGGACACAGCATCTCCGAGGTAGCGATGAAATATGGACTTTTCCCGTACGACCATTTCATCAGTGTAGGCCTACTGTGAATATCAAGAATCCAGTAAAACATGAAACATCGCCGCGGACAGGTGAAGGTCCTGCAAGAACGAAACCAACGACGACTGAAGAGAATCGTTCAACGTGACAGAAGTGCAACCCTTCCGCAGATTTCAATGCTGGTTCATCAACAAGTGTCAGTGTGCGAAGCATTCAACGAAACATAATCGATATGGGCTTTATGACTATACAACACATAGCTTTACACATCGGCTGGGTCCATCAACACCGACATTGGACTCTTGACGACTGGAAACATGTTGTCTGATTGGCCGAGTCCCGTTTCGAATCGTATCGAGCGGATGGACGAGTACGTGTATGGAGTCAACCTCATGAACCCATGGACCCTTCATGTCAACTGCGGACTATTCAAGCTGGTGTGGTGGTGGGGCTCTGTAAGGATGTGAGGCGTGTGCAGGTGGAGTGATATGGTACCCCTGATACGTCTAGATACGACTCTGACAGGTAACATGTACCTAAGCATCTTGTCTGATCACCTGCATCCATTTATGCATTGTACGTTCCGACGGACTTGGACAATTCCAACAGGACAATGTAACACCTACACGTCCTGAATTAGTACAGACTGTCTCCAAGAACACTCTCCTGAGTTTAAACACTTCCACTGGCCTGCACACAGGTGTTTGTTTCTTTGGCTCTTCAGTGTAATGTACATAATGTAACATGAGGGGCAATTCGAGTTAGGGGACAGTAACGACGCACTGCTATAGAAGAGAAAATACAGTGACGTGTATTCAAAAGAAATTTGACTATGATTTGAATTTTGAATTTAGGGGCGTGTTTCCACCCTTCTGCACACAGAATTGGTTTCGAACGTTTTTGATAGGAACTTGAGAAGCTTTTTTAATGAAGGTGACTAGCTGTCTATCCCATGCAAAACTGTTTTCCGCTGGTTTTGATGACCTTTGACAATAACAGCTTGAGGCGCTATCGTCCTTCGAACCTGAGTGGGTCATTAGGTTTTAATTAATTCAAGGCTTGGTTTGAGATTATTAGGTGACATACACGGAATTTGCGCAGACCACTTGATTGTATGGCATCTCCCTAAGCCGACAACTCGTACCCGAAGCGCCAAGGTTCCGGGGGGCCGATTGGAAGATCAGTTATCTACCACTGAAGTATAAGTAAGTCCCCCGAAGGAAAGAGGACGGCCATAAGTTTACATGGTGTCAGTACTACGCTGGCATTAATTATAAAAATTAAAATTAAATTATAAGAAGCCGTTATGCATCAAACGTATATTGATTATTGGCATCAGTAATTAGGCTGTAACAAAATTTTTATGTTGGCTAATGATGATGAAATATATTGAAACTTGTGGAAAGTTAATATTTTTTCATTCGCTATTAATGGTGTTACATAAAGAACGACTTTCCAACAATCTTTACGAACTGTAGATCAGAGCTAGTGTAAAATATACTGTTAAACTTTGTTTGGAAGAGCATGTGGAATCTGTGGAAATGGAGAGCCAGGGGATATGTTGGTGCAGATAGGGCAAAGTAACTGGAATGGACATTGGGGAAAGTAGGGGTGGGGGAGGTGAGAATTAAATTGCTAACGGCGTATAATGCGGGATTCTTAGGAAATAATTAACTATTAAGTGTCTGCAAGTGAGAAAGTAGCTTGAAGATAAGATAAAATATTTGTGTAGGGATTTATAAAGAAGAAAGATATGTGATTTTATGGTGTTTCACGAATTAGACGGACTGTTCAACATCTGGAGGAGTGGAAACTCAGGCAACATTTCCGTAGAAGTGAATAGTTCATATCATCGCTTTGTAAGTATGGACACGGCGGATGGATACAGTCTCCATGCACTGCCGCTTAGAAGATTTACTAGTTCTGTCCATTTGTTGGCTTTCTGTTAGAAAATTATTAGGTATGGTAAGAGTGTAAGTAGCTGCTATTTGGATGGCTTCAAGAAATGGTTCAAATGGCTCTGAGCGCTATGGGAATTAACTTCTGTGGCCGTCAGTCCCCTAGAACTTAGATCTACTGAAGTCTAACTAACCTAAGGACATCACACACAGCCATGCCCGAAGCAGGATTCGAACCTGCGACCGTAGCGGTCGCGCGGATCCATACTGTAGTGCCTAGAACCGCTCGGCCACCCCGGCCGGCATTTGGATGGGATAGTTTCAAATTATAAAGAGCTGAAGAAGGGGGATGCTGTAGACGTTCGTTCTGTGGATTCATCTTAAAAAAACATTAATGCCTTGACGAACATTTTGGTCTCTAACATATTTTGTGGTTAATTCTAAACTCGTAAGCAAGAAGAAAATGTATTTGACACGCATACAGTAGATCTCAGTGACCCAGAGAGAACACAAATATTGCGGCTGTTTCATAAGGGTACCATACTATATTTCTGTCAAACATAATCCTGTTAGCATCTTGAAAAGCACCGGTTTTAGAAACATTTTTTGACCTCATTGAAAAACGGTCGTGTCGTAGTGCCTGAAATGTATGTGGCGTGCTTTTCCGATACCCGTGGTATTTTTCTTCTTAATTCGAGAAAACGTTTCGCGAATTGGAGGAAAATTAGCTTTTCCTTTATGAAGTCCACAGGATAAAATCACGAGCTGAATAAAACTGCGAAAAGTGTGGCTTAAGTATTGCCCCACCAGCGGATGCAAAGGAAATGGGCTCTTGCGACGTTTTTAATCAACTCTTAACACTTTTGAGACACTTTAATGGACAAATACAAATGGGCTAAGCAAGCATCGCATAGAACCTGCGAGAAACAAATTTACGTTTGGATTGTTACGCCGACCTACCTGATGTTCTCTGATCTACAAATACACATACCTGTATAACGTGTTCCGAATTTTCCCCTATATGTACATCAAGCAAAAAAGCTTTCATACACAACTGTTCACTTTTGATACTGGTGACTATAGCTGATGGAGAGTTATTTGTGCTAATTATTGTGTTATCGGCTCTACGTCGCTTGCTACTATACTTGCGGCAAGTGCCGAAACACGGAGAAAATGTTTAAACGATTAGTTATCAGATAGTGCATGATCCTGAGGTCAAGCAACGTTTCCCTCTGGAGTTCCAAGTGCCATGTGTGAAGGTGTCCCCCATTTAGCTGATGCACAGTTTGTGTTACAAGCAGAGTGAATGTGAGCTTTTGCTTGTAACAACAAAATGCCTGCGTACGAAAGAAGATAATTAGGGTTTCAAAAAAAAGTAAAATAAAAAGGAGAAGTGGACAGACAAATCAACGTGTTAGTTGCTGATGAGTCTCCCGAGTTGCGTGGCCGTGGTCCATGACTCATGGTCACCCGGAGCACCTCCGAAGACGTCCAGCGCAGCCCTGGGTGAAAAGTCAGGAACCGAAAAGTTTCGTGGACTGCAGAGCAAGATTCTCAATACTCACTAACAACTAAGACATTCGGTCGTGAAAGAGTAAATTTTAAAACAATCCTGTCGGTGGAACGTTCGCTACTGAGCATTATACCAGAGGTTGAAAATACCGCTACAGTTGTGAAGTCCTTTATTTATCACATTACCGGTTTCGGTCTCTTATACATCCATCTTCAGTTGCCGTAACTTGGTGCTGTGACTCCGAGCGTCGTGGTGGACGAGTACATGACGCGGTGGGCTACAAACAAGCGCAGAACATGGAGTCGGGGTCACAGCACCAAGTTACGACACCTGAAGATGGGCGTATAAGAACCCGAAATCGGTCGTGTGTTAAATAAAGAACCTTACAACTGTAACGGCATTTTCAACCTCTGGTTAGCTGTAAAACCAACGTGTATCTGGAAAAGTTTATGAGAAGCCATTCCTTCGTCATCATCACAGGGAGTTCTATAGTAAACTTTACAACACCTGATCCGGAGAACGTAGTTGTGTAAGAGACAGGAATAAATGCTGAAATATTATTATTTTGTTGTTCTCTTGACAGAAAATTGAAATTTATGACAAATGATTTTCTTTGGCTACAGTCCTACTGGTTCAACCATCACTGCTATATTTCTGAACTCGTATTATCACAAATAGAAGGTAGTTCCTCCATCTGGAACCGTCAGTTCCCTAGTATGGCATTAAAACGCACCTAATAAATTATTTATATCTGAACCTCTCTCATTGTTTTTTGTCGTGATAACGTGAGGAGCATAATTCTGTAATATCGGAATACCTTCTCGATTTTTGGAATACAAGTAAGTTATATGCAAAAAGAGATATTATTTTTTTTTTTTTTTGGCTCTCCTCGCGGATGTGAGATTTGGCACTTACATCATTTGACGTTTCCTCTGTGTGTTGCTTTTCACTGTTAAAACGTAAAAATACAATAAAATAATTCCGTTTGATGATGTGTCATGGAGCACAAACTGCCGTGATGTAGATGTTGGTGAGAGAGTGAGAATGACGACGCCGATACCACAAGTCCCTCGAGGTGATCTCTCAGGTTGGAAGAACACATAGATGACGTGACGAGGTGATCTCTATTAAATGCTGTACAGGTTGGAAGAACACATAGGTGGTGTGACTGTGACTTTTTTGTCGGCTTGCGGGGGGGGTGGGGGGGGGGGGTGGGGGGGGGTGTAATGGGACTGTGGGGTCCTGCCCGATCGTCGCTTGTACGGTGTCTAAAGGATGCTGGTTTCTCTTCTCCGGTAGCTATACAGCAATTCAAGCAGATGACATTAATAGTTCTTGTCACAATAAAGTGTCTTTCTCTATATACTATGTCCCTACAAGCAATGGATATGGAGCACTAGTAACTGCTATCGTAGTGCTCTCCTAGTGGCGCGCCGGTCTAGCACTGTGCGGCCGAAGCTGGGAGGAGCGGCACTTGTATTTTCTCCTTGCAGAGGCCGCTCCTGTCGTGGTGCGGTCCTAGTCAGCGGGCTCTGGGCTGACGTCGTCTCACAGCTTCCTCTGCTCTTGTGTCCTTAATCTTCGTGCTGGCGCTCCTTGATACGCCGGAACAAGGCCAATACACATAAATGTTGCTTTTTGCCTCAGAGCGGGTGGATGATTTTGGGTTGGAAAGTGCGACGTATAAGTGGAAGATGTAACAGGAAGGAGTGGAAATGGGTCAGGAAACTGATTGCAAGGACAGGATATAGGAAATGGTTGAAATGGCTCTGAGCACTATGGGACTTAACATCTGTGGTCATCAGTCCCCTCGATTTTAGAACTACTTAAACCTAACCAACCTAAGGACATCACGCACATATAGGCCCGAGGCAGGATTAGAACCTGCGACCGTAGCAGTCGCGCGGTTTCGGACTGAGCGCCTAGAACCGCGAGACCACCGCGGCCGGCAGGATATAGGAACTATGGCTATAGGGTATAGGACAGATAGGTGTCAAAGTGGATTTTTGGGTCATGAAAGAGCACCTACTAAACTTGGCTTGGGTTAGGATATGGACTGCAAGTGCGAATATTGACATAGGTGCGGCAGCAGATCAGAATTATAAAAAGCTGGAGAGACAACTGGGTTCTGCGGGTTTGTGGGATATATAGAATTTGCAAGGATGGTTGAGGAAGATAAGGAGTAGATTTCTTAAACTGGAGAAATACTTGTGTAAGAGAGAAGCGACAGATCCGAAAGGCGATGCGCAATGCACGGTGGTATTAGTCTTGGAAGGAGTGGTAGAGGTTTGGAGGTGCGGAGATCGAGACTGTTACCAAAGGTGAGAACTGCGGAAGATTCTAGCCTTTAGTCTGTTATGGATATTTTGTTGGGTGATCAGTTGATAGAGGTTCTATGTTTGCTGTCAACAGATAATACAAGATGTTATAGTGTGTCGGATGTAATATTTATGGATGGAAAAGTGGAAATCAGGGAGGTGGAGTGATGCGAAATTTGGCCTGCGATTGTTGCCTGGATATTAACAAGTGATTTAGAGGTACGACATCTCACGTGCAACGACCAGATTTAAGAAAACAGACGTGTCAGACGGTAGCAGTAAGCGGCTCCTGGGGACCTGGGCCTTAGGTGGCCAGGCGACATGGTACAGGGCTCCTGCGGAAGGCGCCTTGGCAGACGTCGAGAGGGCGGCCGGGGGAGGGGGGGGGGGCGGGGGCGGGGGCGTGGGGACCCGTGGGAGCGGGGGCGGCGGGGGCGGCGGCGATGGCGGAACCGTGTCGCGGCCTGACAAATCGCCACCTGGTGGCCGCTGGCCGGGTCATCCGCCCGCTCAGCCCTTTTCCCAAATTAATAACACGGGCCGAGAGGCGGCCGCTCCCTTAAGGATGCGCGCGTATAATTGGAGTGTGGCGGGCCGTGCTGGGAGGCGGCGCGGCCGTAACCCGCGCGTATGCGCGTCCGCCTTAATGCAAGCCATTAACGCCGTCCTCCTCCGTCTTATTGCGACACGTCCCGCGCATGCGCCGTCCCTCAAGTGGACACGGGCCCGCATTAATAATGGCGTAGCGGCGACGGCGCCGGCTCTCTGCCGGCCGCCTGCTTTATCTCCTCCCGAGACCGCCGCCGACAACCGTAATCCCCGGATATTAATGCGCTAGCACCTAATAAAATGTTTAGTGTCGCTCGTAATTGGCTTTTCTGGCCTCTTGTCATTCTTCTCTAATGAAGCGTCTCTCTTGAATATTAGATTCCCATGCTCTGAGGCTATACACGATGACGCGAGACAGAGCTGTGTCGCGTCTTTTGTACTGACATTACCCTGGCAATAGTAAGATAAACCAAACAAAAGAAGTCTTCATTAGAACGAACACGTTGCTTAGCACGGGACTAAACTTGAACACAAATGAAAAACAAACACACAAGCTAGGAGCGACTGACAACAAGAAACTAAAAATAAAAATGGTTAACGAAACTGACAATATGTAAACTATTCTGCCATTACTGAAGATGCAAGTAAGTAAGAGCCAGACAGAGAGAGAGAGAGAGAGAGAGAGAGAGAGAGAAATTAAAATCGCTGGACCTGTGGGATGTTTATCCGGAGATATTTCAAGCTGAACAGTCATATCAGTCCAGTTCTACAGAAGGTAGAGAAGTTAGGTGCAAAACTGATAACGGTTGAAATAGTCGAAGCTGTTCGGTTCATTTGCTGCTTAATTAGACTCACTAAACAACATTCACTGAGAGATGCCACGGGAGAGATGCTCATCAGGCAAGCACCCGAGATACTATGTTCTAATACGAGACATTCAGAAACGTTACACTTTTTCGTAAGCTTACTGACCATGACGTTAGAATGAGAGGTATCGTACCTTAAGTTTGTGCAGCAGTACGAAGATTGCTGCTCCCAGCAGATAAATTCACAATCTGATAGGAAGAGGCTGGATTATGTAAATCTAGAGCTCTAAATAGTTTAACTGGTCCGACAGACATTAGGAAATCAGGTACTACATTGTAAAAAGTTTCCAGGAGCAGATACAGACTGAGGTCACAATGTAGTAATGATGAAGAGTAGTCTGAGTTTTAAAAGACTGCTCAGAAGGAATTAGTGTGCAAATACGTGGGATACAGAAGTACTAAAGATTGAAGAGGTACACTAGAAATTCTCATAGGCTATAGGGACAATCACAGAAACGGAAAAGAAAGATATAGGTACGAGTACAAGGAAGGTAACTGCGAGGAAACCATGGATAATAAAAGAAATACTTCAGTTCATCGACGAAGAGAGGGAGTACAAAAATGTTCATGGAAATTCTGGAATGCAGAAATACAAGTAACTTAGAAATGCGGGGAAGCCAAAGGGAAACGGCTACATGAAAAAAAGTTAAGAACTTCGAAAGAGAAGTGGTTGTCGGAAGGACTGATTCAGTTGCTGAAAATAACCTTTGATGAAATTAAACGAACGGCGGTAACATTAAGAGTTCAATGGTAATCGTACTGTTAAATGCAGAGGAGAGAGCGAAGAAGTGGAAAGAGTACACTGAAGGACTCTACCAGATGAAAGACTTGTCTGATGATGTAGTAGAAGAAACAGGAGTCGACAGGAAAGAGATAAGGGATCCAGTATTAGAATCATGATTTAAAAGAACTCTGGACGACTTACGATCAAGTAAGGCAGAAGGGATAGATCACACACCATCAGAATTTCTAAAACCATTTAGAAAAGTATCATCCACACAATTCCGAAGATTGCAACAGCGGTCAAGTGTGAGAATGATCGCACAGTTAGTTCAACCGTTCATACATCCACATTGCTGACAAAAATAATATGCAGAATATTGAAAAAGAAAGCTGAGGATCTGTTAGATGACGATCAGTTTGGCTACAGGAAAGGTAAAGGCAGCAGAGAGGCAGGTCTGACGTGGCGGTTGATAACTGAAGAAAGACTGAAGAAAAATCAAGACACTTTCACAGGGTATGTCGACCTGGAAAAGTGGTCGACAACATGAAAAGGTGCAAGATGTTCGAAGTTCTGAGAAAAATTAGGGTAAACTATACGAAAAGACTGATAATATACAATAGTAACAAGAAACAAGAAGGAATCATAAGACTGCAAGACAAAGAACTAAATGCTCGGATTAAAATTGTGTAAGAGACGGATGTATTCTTCCGCCACTACTGTTCAATCCATACTTCGAAGCAGCAATGACGGAAATAAAATGAAGGTTTAAAAATAGTGGTTAAAAATTCAAGGTGAAAGGACATCAAAGATACTATTCTCTGATGACATTGCTATCCTGGCTGAATATGAGGAATAATTGCAGGATCTGTTAAATGGAACGAACAGTCCAATGAGAGCAAAATATGGACTGAGAGTAAAACGAAGAAAGACGAAAGTAATGAGAAGTAGCAGAAATGAGAATTTCTAAAAACTTAGTATCAGAATTGGGGATTATGAAATAAACATAGGCCTTAACTTAAGGAAGAAATTTTTGAGACTCTAAGTCTGGAGCACAACGTTGTATTGTAGTGACACATGGAGCAGCAGAAAATGGAATCATTTGAAACGCAGTGCTGCAGATGAATGTTGAAAATTAGGTGGGCCGATTCTCCGCAAAATCGGCGAGGAAAGGAATGCATTGAAACACTGACAAGAAGAAGGGACAGGTTGACACGACTTCTGTTAAGACATCAGGGCTAACTTCTAAGATACTAGGAGCTGTAGAGGAAGCCAGATATTGGAATACGTTGAGGACGCAAGTTCCAATTGCTACTGTGAAATGAAAACATTAGCAAGGGAGAGTAATTCGTGGAAAAAAAACTCTTAACCCAAAAATAAATGGGTATCACTTGGGTTATACAATGAGGCACTGAAATTAAACACACATGGGAAAACTATAGAAGATGACAATGAGTTCAGTACTTAACACAGGGTAATCAAATACTTTATTTAACAAAGATTTCTTACCAGTTGCAGAGACAAGAATAATTCACAACTCATCACGTTTATGTTTCTGGTTGGGTCGTTTCATTCATCTCATATCATTTCGTCTCGATGTCCACGACGATAACTTTCCTTGATTGTCATGGGCCCATTGCTGTCGTGGTCCTGCAATCACAGTGTGAAGTTTTTCGGTGCAAAGTTAACCGTTAGTAGTTTTGAATTGAAAATAATGATACTATTTAGGATTATGTGCAGTATTTTTAAAGCACTGTAAACGATAAATCATTGACCTAAAGTTGTGTGTAGTTTCCAAGGTTTGTAGGATACATCTGTCGCCAATATATTTTGTTACAGAAAGTTTTTATATATTACAAACTGGCAAATGAGTCTCATTTACAGGGTCTATTCCATTCTGATGCTACGACCCTCTCCAGTCAGGTATCAGGGGGTTCACCGATAGACGTTTGTGTCTAGACCTGTTATCTCTCTTTCAATATGTAACTTAATCCTAAATCCAAATGATAATCAAAAATTGTTGTGGTAACCAGTCCTTTTAAGACCGATCCACCTCGTGCTGTTACCTCACCGGGGCAGAACGAAAGCCTGTAAGGACGAGAGGACACTTCTCGTGAAATATACCGTTGCTAAATGTAACAACAAATGGCTAATTTGGCAATCAGTTCAGGAAAACATAGGTCATTATCTTGTAAAAGACGTGTGTTTCGTTATAAAACGGGCGCCCTAAGTCCTCAATTGATAATACAGAGAGTCTGTCAATTGCTTCGTGCGTGGTACAGACACACGTATGTTGTTGTGGTCTCCAGTCTGAAGACTGGTTTGATACAGCTCTTCAAGCTACTCTTCCTGCATAAGTATCTTCATGAGTGCTGGAACTCACATCAATTTTAACCTGTCTACAGTATTCATGCTTTGATCTTCCACTACAATTTTTACCTCCCATACTTCTCACCATAACCGAATTGCCGATTTCTTGATGACTCAGGCTGTATTCTATCAACCGAAGCCTTGTTTTAGCCAAGCATGGCAATAAATTTCGTTTTCCCCTTATTCGACTAAGTACTTGCTCATTAGTTGCTCGATCTACCCACCTAGACTTCAGCATTGTTCTGTAGCACCACATTTCGAAACTTTTTATTCCTTTATTGTCTCTACTGTCTATCTTCCACGTTTCACTTCCGTACAAGGCTACACTGCAGACCTTCAGGGTAGACTTCCTAACGCTTAATAGTGCATTAGATGTTAACAAATTTCTGTTCTTTCAAAAACGTTTTTATTGCTACAGCCAGTCCGAGAATCATGTCATCTCTGCTTCAGTTATCATCACCTTTGCAAATAACGCAACTCCTCTAGTACTTTTAGCGTCTCATTTCTTAATCTAACACCTGCGGTATCGCCTGATCTGATTCGATTGCATTCCATTACACTTGTTTTTTTATATTCTTCTTATAATTCACTCTTAAGACACTATCCATATCATTCAATTCTCTCCACAAAATCCTTTGCTGTCTCAAGCAGCATTATAACGGAGTCGGAAAACGTCAAAGTTTTATCTCTTCACCCTGAACGATTCTCTTTCCACATTTATTCTTGGTTTCCTTTACTGCTTGCTCAGTGAACAGGTTGAATAGCTTCTACGATAGACTGTAACCCTGTCTAATCCATTTCTCAACTACCGCTTCCCATTCATGTCCGTTGACACTTATAACTGTAGTGTGGTTTATAGAAGTTGTTAATGACATCTTGCCCCTGTATTTTACCCTTGCTACCTTCAGAATATTAGTCTATTCCCTTCAACATTATCTAGACCTTTCCCCAAATCTACAAACTGCACAAACGTAGGTTGCCTTTCTTTAACCTATCTCCTAAGATAACAATTTATTGTGGCTCAACGGCCTGGTTGCAAGTCCTCTAATTGGACGCCACTTCAGTAACTTGCATGTCCGTAACCTACCCCCGTAACCATGCTGGGAGAGGGGTCCACAGTTTAACATGGAATCCAAGGTAAATTTCACACCATTGAGCTGTTAAGCTACATTAAAGGCAGGCTCACAAACTTTGTTAGATTAGGAATCGGTGCTGTGGTTTTTAGACACGCACATTATCACTAGACCAACGGACGCAACACCTAGCACCCGTCTTACGTCAACTAGCCTCGCGTGCTCCGAGGTTTCTCTGGAACCCAAACTAATCGTCCCCGAGCTCGGCATCTACCAGTATTCCCATTCGTTTGTAAATAATTGGGGTCAGTGTTCTGCAACCACCTGTTTTATTCGGAATTTTTTCTTCGAGTTCAAGGTTATTTTCAACTGTCTCTTATATCTGTCACACCAGGTGAAATCGTTATGGCTGGCTCTCCCAAAGATATCAATAATTATGAAACAATGTCGTCGGCTCCAGAGGTTTCAGCACTTCGTTAAATTCTTCTCGCAGTTTCACATATCGTATCTCATCTTCATTTATTTTCTCTTCCATTTGTATAATATTATCTTCTAGTTCAATTCCCGTGTACAGTCGTTCTTCGTATTCCTTTAAGCTTTCCCTTCTTTGATTGCATACGGTTGCTTTCCTTTTCTCCAAAGGTGTCATTAATTTTCCACACGTGGCATCTGTTTCTCCCATAGTTATGTATGCTTCTGCAGCCTTGCATTTGTCCTTTAGCCATTCCTGCTTAGCCATTTCCCATTTTCTGTCAATCTCATTTTTTAGACGTTTGTATTCCCTTTCCCCTGCTTTATTTGCTGCGTTTCTGTAGTTTCTCATTTCGCCAGTTACATTCAGTATCTTCTTTGTTACCGAGGAATCATACCAGGCATCATCTTTTTACGCTTTTGATCCTCTGCTGCCTTCACCATTCCGTTGTATCCATTTCCCTTATTTCAGTCTTGAAATTCTCAAGATTCTCTGGCTCTTCAAACTACCCAGGTACAACCCCGTTAATTTCCTACTTTTTGCAGTGTTTTCAGTTTCAAACTGCAGTCCACAACCAGTAAATTACGATCAGATTTCACATCTTCCAGGTACGGAAGTGTCTCAGTTCAGAATCTGGTTTCGAAATCTGTCTTACAGTAATGAAATCAATCGGAAACGTTTAGAGCCCCAGATCTCTTATTCGTATGTAACTTTCGTACATGACCCTTAAACCAAGTGCTTACAATGATTAAATTACGCTCTGTGTAAAATTCTACAAAGCGGCTTTGCATTTCATGCCTTTTCCCTAGTCCATGTTCTAATGTTAGATTTCTTTCTCTTGCTTTTCCTACTTTCGATTTCCAATCTCCCGTCACAATTAAATTTTCGTGTCCCTGAAATGTCTCGATAATTTCCTTCGTCTCATTCTTTTAATTTCATCTGCAGAGCTAGTTCTCGTATAAACTCGTGCTGCAGTAGTGGATGTATTCGTATCTGCCTTGGCTACATACCACATTCGTTGTCCTCCCCGTAAGAGCTTACCCCCATTCCTATTTCGTTATTCACTCTTACTACATATAAATTCACCCCATCCATTTTCCTTTTAAAATTCTCTAACCCACCCACCCGATTACGGGTTCTAATATTCCACGCTCAGTTCCACTGGATGCTAGTTTTGTGCCGGCCGGGGTAGCCGAGCGGTTCTAGGCGCTACAGTCTGGAACCGCGTGACCACTACGGTCGCCTCGGGCATGGATGTGTGTGACGTCCTTAGGTTAGTTATGTTTAAGTAGTTCTAAGTTATAGGGGACTGATGACCTCAAAAGTTAAGTCTCTTAGTGCTCAGAACCCTTTGAACCATTTTTTTTTTTTTGTTTTTGCTAGTTTTGTTTTTCCTGACAATGACATCCTTCTGAGTAGTCCCCGCCCGGAATTCCGAATGGGGGACTATTTTACCTGCGGAATAGTTTACCCTATTCAGCAATGCAGTAGAGCTGCATGCCTTTGTCAAACTAAGTGCTATAGTCTCCCGTAGCCTTCAGCCGTTCGCAGTAACAACACAAAAAGGCCTTGTTGGCTGCTGCTACATTGCCTCGTCACTCATCCAAAAATGTTACCCCTGTAACTACTAGAAAAGTTGATGCTTTTCTTCGGAACCACAGGTTAGTCTGAACTCTTCCGTTGTAGTTGATCCTACGGTACGGATATCTCTATCGTTGGAGCACGCAAGCCATCCCACGTCTAAAGGTCTACGGTATTCTTCATGGTGGGCGACACGTATTATTAACAAAACCGCTGGATAACAGGCCCTACTCCTAAGTATATCGTAATTGAATGTGAGACTGCTTGAAGCACAACGGAATTTTGAATTCGTTACTAATTAGGTAATTTAACCATCAAATGGATAATAAGAAATATGCGCCCCTCCCCCTTCACAGACACTACACTTCGATGACTACTTAACGAGTTTTAAAATACTGCCAGTTTCGCTGTTAATTAGTGAAGCCTGACATAGTCAGTGGGGAAGAGTCGGCGGCCACGTACGATCTCTCTTCTATTCTGTTATTTACATTTGTTAGCGCTTATCTGTGGTTTGATGTTTTTATCAATTGACGCTCAGATATGATCTACAAAAAAATGGTTCAAATGGCTCTGAGCACTATGGGACTTAACATCTGTGGTCATCAGTCCTCTAGAACTTAGAACTACTTAGACGTAACTAACCTAAGGACAACACACACATCCATGCCCGAGGCAGGATTCGAACCTGCGACCGTAGCAGTCGCGCGGTTACGGACTGAGCGCCTAGAACCGCTAGACCACTATTTTTTACATATGACACGTTGCCAGTTAGCTACATAAGGCAGTTTCACCCTGTCTCAATAGTTTTAAATTCATTCCTCTGTTATTGTTATTGTTCCAAAGGTAGTTGGACTTAGGTAAAAGCTTTTTGGATTTTATTCACGAATCAATGCCAATTACATAGAATCTTCTCCTTAGAAACGGCATGTTGCCATTTCAGGACGTAATAAAGTTCTCTGCCTTGTAATTTTAAATTTATGCCATCATTATCTTTATATTTTAAAATCCATTTGAATACAGAGTAAGCTTTTTTTCTTTATTTCTGGTCAACAATTCTTTAGACAGGTTTACAATCTCGCTCGCTCTCGATGACATTTACAACTACGTTCTGTTATTGTTTTGTTACTTAAGAATGCATGTTGTTGCTTGACTACAGCTGACGATGCTTTCCAATGCTTATTCGCCGTCTTTTCATGTTTTGAATGGTTTGTTTCCTGACAAGCATAAACATAGTTTATTATACACTGTTAAATGACTTTCTCCAATGTTCACTTTTACTTCTAGTCTTGGCTCCCCAGTATGTTTTGTCAGGTATTGTACAGTGTTTTTGTATTCTACTTTACTGTATACATAACTTTCTTAGGCTATGTTCCCTACATGTGTTACAGATGGTTGCAGATTGCAACTTAAACTAATTATCGAACTTTGATTGTGATAGTAAAATTGATATTTAAGCATTAAAACTTATTACTTGAAAAGGAATTATTTAATAAATCGATGTTACTTAACGAAGTCTACAGAAGACAATCAGAAAATGACGCTGTTTCCTGAAAGAGTGAAAATCATCACACAGCCATATACTGTAAATAGAAACTGAAGTAAAATGACATATAGAAACTCAAAGTCGTGTCAGATCAACAATTTACTCCGGAATATGGTTAAAGAAATCAAAATGGATAAGTCACTAATTTTTTCATTGCTGGCATTGACCCACAAACCGGTGTTATCCATTGAGATAAGCAATTTTTATTAGACTGGAGTATTTAACGTACTGTTCGCTATGACAACAAGAAGGTAAATCAGTAACCATATTATCATACCTGTAATCGATAGTTTGAGCTGGAATCGTTACGAAGTACTTTTAGACCACAACTTATTGTCCATGCGCTAATGCACTATTTAAAAACTTCTAGCTGAAGCAGGAGTGTGGAACGGGACGCAGCGAGCTCAGATTTATGCTGCTGCAACTCAGTGCGGAGATTGTGACTTCCTCACCAAGGTTATGGAAAGTTTATCAAGATCTTCAGCGGGCGCCGCATTTTTATGACGACCAGTGAAGGTCTCGTCTCGATCGCAACCCCCGATGTCCATACGTCGGCCTAGGCATAGAATGCCCTTGACTTCTTACAAAGATCTCGGTGGACTCGCCATTTCATAGTTAGAGGACTTGATCTAAAACACAAACAAAACAATTTTTACAGTTTTCGATCGATTAATTAATAATGCGTTACCAAATCTATGACGAAGTATTTGAGATATATGTGATGGCAAGCAATTTTTTGCATATAATATTAAACTGTGATTGCCTTTATGATGAAAGGAACAAATAGTTTGAATGTTTGCCTGCAGATGATAAAGGGAAAATCTCTTTGAATCAGCTGTACCCAATATCGGAGCATTCTCCAGTAACCTTATAGACGGTGATACAACAGACGTGGAATATGAACGTACGTAGCGGGTGCGATAAGAATATAAATTTCAAATTTTTATTGTCATGCCAAGCTATATATACACACAGACTTACGCATTCTTGCGGATTATGTGGAGAAATTGCGTAATGTTACGTCAGGCTGTATACACCGCGGAATTTGCTCACTATTGCACTGGGCCTTGGTAAACATGGACTTCTTCGGAAACTTTTTCAGTGTATCCATAGACACACCATAAAAATACAGTAAACTATGAATCATAGGAAGCTTGAATCATCCAATACGAGTTTTATACTTACATACTATCGACGAATGTTAACAATTTACGCAGATTTTCCGTAAGGCAAATAACTTAGAGAGTTCCTATGGACACATGTGAAGAAATACGTGGTATGATCATTCTAACATTCCACTCGAATTCAATACAGAATATTCATCGGAGTTAGACGTGGCTTATCCTGATAGATTGTGTAGCGATAATAGTAATTTTTTGTTGGTATTCCATAACACCAAGCGTTTCTAAACTGTTTTCCTTTCTAAGTTGCTGGCGACGCGGGGAGATACTATCCAGAAAACCGTATGCACTTTGTGCCTTGTTATTTTAAAAAAACTCACTTGATGAGCAAAGTATAACAGTGAGAAACGCATGGTAACAAAGTAACAAATGAATTATTACAGTTATTTGAGCATTGTAGTTCATATACGTGATATTTACAGATACGACTAATATAAAACAACGCAATTTTCAATTTCAAATAAGTTTGGTATTCAAATAAAAACTTTATCACAATGACGCTTCTGCGTCGTTTAATTCCTTATAATTTCGAGTAATTACCTGCCATAACTTTTTTCCTAAGCGATAAGAATGAGAGCACATATACATTAACGTAACTTTTCGAAATATGTTCAGTTTCTCAAAAAGATACACCAAAAACGTGCGAAGTGTAAAAATGTAATGCAATAATGAAATGGAATGAGAATATCTCATTATGCGACCCCAGCTAGAAATTCTGTTCATTATCTTCGTGGCACTGTAAAGAATGAGTAATATTAATGAGTATTTTGAGTCCAAATAAGTAAACTAGGAAACATATTTTTTCTTATAATTCGTTTTCTCTTCAATTGCTGCCAAAGAGGCCTTTCCTCTTCTAATACTCTCATCATCTTCAAAAAAATTTGATTCTACAAATTAGAAACTTTTCACTGTTCGACGGTGACTAGTTCTAAACTAATTCAAGATGCGCATTTATTTTTTTGTTACATTATAGGGTTGTAATTATGTAATTGAAAATTTACATTTCACCAATTAATTATTAAAATGTGCATGTCTATGGACTTCTACATTTCTCTGATCATTCAGTTCTTTGCCTGTTTTGTTTCATGCAACTATTTGTAATCATTTACCACTTTTTCATCGGTGGAAAGTTTACTAATATCAGTAGCAATACCTTAACAACAATTTGCACTTCACTGATGATGTACATATAAAACTTTCTATTTTATAATGGTTTCATTATTAATTACATTGTTCGATGACGTCAAGAGCCAAAACACGTAAAGTAAAAAATCCTTAGGTGTTCTAGAGCGAATTACTGGTAAAAGCGCATTATTTAAGTAAAATACGTTCTGCATACTTCAGCAGAAGTGGCGTACATCATAGACATGGAAATAAAGAAAAAAATAGTTACAGTTATTTTGGAGAACTTTAATCGTGCGTCCGCAGCTCGTGGTCGTGCGGTAGCGTTCTCGCTTCCCACGCCCGGGTTCCCGGGTTCGATTCATGGCGGGGTCAGGGATTTTCTCTGCCTCGTGATGACTGGGTGTTGTGTGCTGTCCTTAGGTTAGTTAGGTTTACGTAGTTCGAAGTTCTAGGGGACTGATGACCATAGATGTTAAGTCCCATAGTGCTCAGAGCCATTTTTTAATCGTGCGACTTGTAATTGGAAAAGTCCATTGGCAAAAGATTTCGGATTAGTCTCCATTCGTATCTCCGAGAAGGGGCTGCTACGAGAATAGTGACCATGAGAAAGGGTTAGAATAACCAACGACGGGATAACATTTTAGGAGTCGGAACTTGGACTGTCAGAAGTTTAAAAGAAGTAAGAAAGGTGGAAAATGTAAAATGGAAATGGAAAGGCTATAGCTAGATAATGTGGATATCAGTGAACTGAAATGGAAAGAAGATAAGGATTTTTGGTGAGATGAACCTAGCGTAATACTGCAGCAGCAGAAAATGGTGTAACTGGAGTAGGATTCGTTACAATTAGGAAAGCAGGCCAGAGGGTGAGCTACTGTGAAAAGTTCAGTGGTAGATAGTTCTCATCGAATTCTACAACGATCTTTGACATATACACGCCAGTATCAAAGGAGAGGGTGAAGAGATAAATTGCGGGGACTGCAATCGGGTGGAGAAATGTAGGGTCCCCCTGAATAGGTCAGGCGTGCACTACACGCCGGAAGCGGCTACGAGGGTAGCGGAGTACGTGTGGAGTGCACATGGGGTTTTTTTAGGTTAGAGAATTCCCTCCCTAGGCCCGACAAGACGCCTCCTGAGACGCGGCAAGGCAGGAGTAGGCAAAATGCAACAAGGAATAACAATATTAATGTGCTAATAGTAAACTGCAGGAGCGTCTATAGAAAGGTCCCAGAACTGCTCTCATTAATAAACGGTCACAACGCCCATATAGTACTAGGAACAGAAAGTTGGCTGAAACCAGACGTAAACAGTAATGAAATCCTAAACTCTGATTGGAATGTATACCGCAGAGATAGGCTGGACAGTGAAGGGGGAGGCGTGTTTATAGCGATAAGAAGTGCAATAGTATCGAAGGAAATTGACGGAGATTCGAATTGTGAAATGATTTGGGTGAAGGTCACGGTTAAAGCAGGCTCAGACATGGTAATTGGATGTCTCTATAGGCCCCCGGGCTCAGCAGCTGTTGTGGCTCAGCACTTGAAGAATAATTTGGAAAATATTTCGAGTAGATTTCCCCACCATGTTATAGTTCTGGGTGGAGATTTTAATTTGCCGGATATAGACTGGGAGACTCAAACGTTCATAACGGGTGGCAGGGACAAAGAATCCAGTGAAATATTTTTAAGTGCTTTATCTGAAAACTACCTTGAGCAGTTAAACAGAAAACCGACTCGTGGCGATAATATATTAGACCTTCTGGTGACAAACAGACCCGAACTATTTGAATCAGTTAATGCAGAACAGGGAATCAGCGACCATAAAGCGGTTACTGCGTCGATGATTTCAGCCGTAAATAGAAATATTAAAAAAGGTAGGAAGATTTTTCTGTTTAGCAAAAGTGACAAAAAGCAGATTACAGAGTACCTGACGGCTCAACACAAAAGTTTTGTCTCAAGTGCAGATAGTGTTGAGGATCAGTGGACAAAGTTCAAAACCATGGTACAATATGCGTTAGATGAGTATGTGCCAAGCAAGATCGTAAGAGATGGAAAAGAGCCACCTTGGTACAACAACCGAGTTAGAAAACTGCTGCGGAAGCAAAGGGAACTTCACAGCAAACATAAACATAGCCAAAGCCTTGCAGACAAACAAAAATTACGCGAAGCGAAATGTAGTGTGAGGAGGGCTATGCGAGAGGCTTTCAATGAATTCGAAAGTAAAGTTCTATGTACTGACTTGGCAGAAAATCGTAAGAAATTTTGGTCCTATGTCAAAGCGGTAGGTGGATCAAAACAAAATGTCCAGACACTCTGTGACCAAAATGGTACTGAAACAGAGGATGACAGACTAAAGGCCGAATTACTAAATGTCTTGTTCCAAAGCTGTTTCACAGAGGAAGACTGCACTGTGCTTCCTTCTCTAGATTGACAAAATGGTAGATATCGAAGTAGACGACAGAGGGATAGAGAAACAATTAAAATCGCTCAAAAGAGGAAAGGCCGCTGGTCCTGATGGGACACCAGTTCGATTTTACACAGAGTACGCGAAGGAACTTGCATCCCTTCTTGCAGCGGTGTACCGTAGGTCTCTAGAAGAGCGAAGCGTTCCAAAGGATTGGAAAAGGGCACAGGTCATCCCCGTTCTCAAGAAGGGACGTCGAACAGATGTGCAGAACTATAGACCTATATCTCTAACGTCGATCAGTTGTAGAATTTTGGAACACGTATTATGTTCGAGTATAATGTCTTTTCTGGAGACTAGAAATCTACTCTGTAGGAATCAGCATGGGTTTCGAAAAAGACGATCGTGTGAAACCCAGCTCGCGCTATTCGTCCACGAGACTCAGAGGGCCTTAGACACGGGTTCACACGTAGATGCCGTGTTTCTTGACTTCCGCAAGGCGTTTGACACAGTTCCCCACAGTCGTTTAATGAACAAAGTAAGAGCATACGGACTATCAGATCAATTGTGTGATTGGATTGAGGAGTGCCTAGATAACAGAACGCAGCACGTCATTCTCAATGGAGAGAAGTCTTCCGAAGTAAGAGTGATTTCAGGTGTGCCGCAGGGGAGTGTCATAGGACCGTTGCTATTCACAATATACATAAATGACCTGGTGGATGACATCGGAAGTTCACTGAGGCTTTTTGCAGATGATGCTGTGGTGTATCGAGAGGTTGCAACAATGGAAAATTGTACTGAAATGCAGGAGGATCTGCAGCGAATTGACGCATGGCGCACGGAATGGCAATTGAATCTCAATGTAGCGAAGTGTAATGTGATGCGAATACATAGAAAGATAGGTCCCTTATCATTTAGCTACAAAATAGCAGGTCAGCAACTGGAAGCAGTTAATTCCATAAATTATCTGGGAGTACGCATTAGGAGTGATTTAAAATGGAATGATCATATGAAGTTGATCGTCGGTAAAGCAGATGGCAGACTGAGATTCATTGGAAGAATCCTAAGGAAATGCAATCCGACAACAAAGGAAGTAGGTTACAGTACGCTTGTTCGCCCAATGCTTGAATACTGCTCAGCAGTGTGGGATCCGCACCAGGTAGGGTTGATAGAAGAGATAGAGAAGATCCAACGGAGAGCAGCGCGCTTCGTTACAGGATCATTTAGTAATTGCGAAAGCGTTACGGAGATGATAGATAAACTCCAGTGGAAGACTCTGCAGGAGAGACGCTCAGTAGCTCGGTACGGGCTTTTGTTAAAGTTTCGAGAACATACCTTCACCGAAGAGTCAAGCAGTATATTGCTCTCTCCTACGTATATCTCGCGAAGAGACCATGAGGATAAAATCAGAGAGATTAGAGCCCACACAGAAGCATACCGACAATCCTTCTTTCCACGTACAATACGAGACTGGAATAGAAGGGAGAACCGATAGAGGTACTCAGGGTACCCTCCGACACACACCGTCAGGTGGCTTGAGGAGTACGGATGTAGATGTAGATGTAGAAAATAAGGAAACACAGTAAGAAAAGCATACGTCAATGTAAATGCAGATGCTAGCCAGTCAAGTTGCCCACGAACGGCACTTGTGCAACTTTCTCAGTACGCTGCAAGTGTCAGCCTTGATAAGAATAGCGTTCTGTGTAGTTTTGATTGCGTTATATGATAGTTGAGTGAATTCGAACGAGGCAAATTTTTAGTGTTCATATGGCGTGTGCTTCCACAGCCAGTCACGCGGGGAAGCCGTGTTGTCTGGGCGTCTTGCCACGGTTCGCGCGGCTCCCCCCGTCGGCGGTTCGAGTTCTCAATCGGGTATGGATGTGTTTGTTGTCCTTAGCATAAGTTAGTTTAAGTTAGATTAAGTAGTGCGTAAGCCTAGGGACCGATGAACTCAGCAGTTACACCGAGCGAGGTGGCGCAGTGGTTAGCACACTGGACTCGCATTCGGGAGGACGACGGTTCAATCCCGTCTCCGGCCATCCTGATTTAGGTTTTCCGTGATTTCCCTAAATCGCTTCAGGCAAATGCCGGGATGGTTCCTTTGAAAGGGCACGGCCGATTTCCTTCCCAATCCTTCCCTAACCCGAGCTTGCGCTCCGTCTCTAATGACCTCGTTGTCGACGGGACGTTAAACACTAACCACCACCACACCACCACCAACTCAGCAGTTTGGTCCCACAGCCCTTACCACAGACTTTTTCCTTCCGTAGCCAGGGTACCAGACGCGTTCGCTCTTTCAAAGAGGCACCGTATGTAAGATTTGTGCCACATAGAGGGAAAGCCGAAAAGCATCATACGCTAAGTCACAAAGCAGACGAAAGTATGTGTTTAGTGATCGGGACAGACGGTCACTGAAGAGGATAAGAGAATAAGAGCTGCAAAAGTCCCTGCAGAATTGAATACCGTACTTGGGAAAATCGACATTATTTTCAAAACAACACGAAGTGTGCTCCAAAAGCAGGTAATTCCAAGACGAGTTGGAATACCAAAACCTCTATCAGTTACGTAGATGCCCGTAATAGGAATACATGGTGCCAGAGCCATAAAACCTGGACAACGGTGTGATGGAAGGAAGAGTAATTTGGTTGGATGAGTCCAATATCATATTGTTTGCAAGTCCTGGCCGCATTTACGTCCCAAGAATGAAACATGGCCGCATTTCGGTGACGATTTGGGTAGTCATATAGTGGTACTCCATGGGTCCAATGGTTACTTTACAAGTTCCTATTACTGCCAAAGGTTATGTTACAGTTTTGGCTGATCGGGTCATTCCTGTGGTACAACGTTTGTCGCCAAAGGCGATGATGTGTGACAAGACGACAGGGCTCCTGTTAACAAAGATCGCATCATCCAGGACTGATGTTGTGAGCACGAGGGCGAATTGTCGCATCTCTCCAGGCTTCCTCAGTCATCATATCTCAATATTGTTCAGCTTTCTGTGGTCTACGTTGGAGTGAAGGGAGCGTGGTCGCTATGCACATCCGTCATCGTTATCATTATCTAAATTTGCCATTGTTTTGCAGGAAGAACATTTCCCCAAAAGAATGAAAAGTAAGGTAGGAGACTAGGTACTGGCGGAAGTAAAGCTGTGAGAAGGGGGCGTGAGCCGTTCTTTGGTAGCTCAGATAGTAGAGCACTTGCCCGCGATAGGTAAAGGTCCCGAGTTCGAGTCTCGTTGTGGCACACAGTTTTAATCTTTCAGGAAGTTTCATTTCCCTGAAAACCCAACAAAGCCACCGGATTGGTAAAAGAATACGTTAAAGAATTCAATGAGGGGAAAGAATTGTCTGATGACGAGTAGAAGAAGAAACTGGAGACGACATGGGAGACTTTGGGGATCCAGTATTAGAGCCCGAATTAAAAATAGCTGCGGGAGACTTGAGATCAAATAAGGTGTAAGGGATATATAACATTCCTCCGGAATTTCTAAAATCATTGGATGAAGTGGCAAAGAAAACGACTATTCAAGTTGGTATGTAGAGCAATGAGGTAGGTGATGGACCATTAGAATTTCGAAAAAATATCATCCACATCATTCCGAAGATAGCAAAGGCAGATAAGTGCAAGAACTATCGCAGAGTCAACTTAGCAGCTCATGCACCGAAGCTGCTGACAAGAAGAATATACTGAAGAATGGAAAAGAGATTTGAGGATTTGGTCGATTACGATCACTTTGGCTTTTGCGCTTGACAAGGGAAACAAGACTGAAGAAAAATTAAAGATACGCACATAGATTTCTCGACTTTGAAAGAGCGCTCGATAGTGTAAAATGGTGCAAGATGTTCGAAATTCTCAGTAAAACGGGAGTAAGCTATAGGATAAGACAGGTAATGCACAGTATGTTCAATACCCTAAAGGTAACAGTAAGACTGGAAGACCAAGAGCGAAGTTCTTGGATTAAGAAGGCTGTAAGACAGGGCTGCAGTCTTTCACCTCTACTGATTAACCTGTACATCGAAGAAGCAATGACTCAAATAAAAGTTCAAGAGTGGGATTAAAACTAAATTTGAAAGGATATAAATGAAAAGATTCGGTGATGACGTTGCTATCCTCATCGAAAGTGAGAATTACAGGGCGCGTTGAATAGAATGAAAATTCCAGTGATTATAAAATATGAAATGGGAGCGAAAAGACAAAAGGAATGAGGAGGACGGCAATGGGAAAAGCGGGAAACTTAACGTCAAAAGTGGCTGTCACGTTGTGGAATACTGCTATTTTGGAAGCAAAATGACCCACGGCAGACGAAACAAGGATATAAAAAGCAGAGTAGTATAGGCAAAGAGGGAATCCCTGGTCAATAGAAGTATGCAAGTATCAAATATAGGGCTTTATTTGAGGAAGAAATTTCTGAGAATATATGTTTTGGCCACAACTTTACATGGTAGTGAACCACGGACAGCGAAAAAAAAAAAAAAAAAAAAAAAAAAAAAACAGGAACAGAAGAGAATAGAATGTCTGATATTTGATGACAGAGAAAATTAGGTGGCTTGATAAGGTAAGGAACGAATAGTTTTCTGCAGAATCGGCGATTAAAGGGACACGTGGAAAACACTGACAAGATGAAGGAGCAGGATGATAGGATATGTGCTAAGACACGTGGGGATAATCTCCATGCTACTAGAGGGAGCTGTAGAGGGTAAAAACTGTAGCGGAAGACAGGTTGGAATACATCCAGCATTGAGGTAAGGACGTAGGGTGCAAGTCTAATTCTGAGATGAAGATGTTAGTGCTGTAGATGAATTCGAGGCGGGCCGCATCAAAACAGTCAGATGAGTGATGGCATAAAAAAAATTCGTTGAACAATAATGGAAAATGCGGCATCCAGTAGTCTTGCAAAAATTTAAGACTATTGCCTCATCTACAAATGGTGATGTCTGCTTGGAAAATAATTTTTGAAGTAAGAATACGTTTTCTAGTGGTTATAGAAGACCTTATTACACAATGAGAGACGATATTACACAATTGGCAGCCGGTAATACTTTTCTCACTTAAATTTCAGCAGCACGGCTCAGTTCGACTGTTATTTATTTGGATTGCTATCGGAACCGTTATTCCATCTTGAGGCCTCTACATAGAATAATGAAAAATGACAAGACAGAATGCCACTAGATCCAATGCGCTTTATGTGCCTGGTCAGCTACAACGAAGCAAGTGGTTTGCTTACTTTTATATACTTCATATGGTTGCCTCAAGATGCAACAATTAATCTGGTTGTAACGTAAAAAGGTTCATGGCAGTTTTTTACTTTAGAACGCACAAGACAACAAAATATGTTAGATGTATTTCTTATTCCAATAAAGAGTGGAATACCGCAACGAATATTTAGTAAACTCGCCATATATCATTATAGTGCTCTAGAATCTGCCCAGTACTTTTCCAGACTCTGGAAAATAAAAAGAACTGTCAGTGGAAACTATCGCTGAAACATATACGAGCACATTGCAATATTGGTTATACGTTGCAGAGGTATATGCTAGCCTGGAGAATGGAGAGGAGTGTTCCTGCGTAATTCGAATCAGAATTGTCTACATACCACCATAGGAAAATCAACCTCGATCGAATCACGGATCTCTGATTTGCGGTCTGAAATGTACTTTTCGAGTCATAAAACATAATGCTACCAATGGTACAGTGCAATATCGTTTCGAAGCGCGGTTGCCTAAGGTTACAAATCGCTTCTCAGTCCAGTCAGCATTTTTAATGGTTGGAAAAAGGTGAAAGCCCCCTTAGAAAAATTATACAAGACTGTGCTTAAACTGACACAATTTTTTTTCTTTTCTTTGCGCAACGCAATCTGACTTTCAGTAATCCCTACAAGAGAATGGCCCTGACTAACATTAACCTATACATTTCACAAATCACTTACCTCACAAAAATCTTGTTTACTCGAACTACTGCAATACAGCGAGCGCCACTACTGCCAGCTAAATAAAAGATTCAAACTACGGAAGGCACTAACTACTGATAGGCATAGTTAGCAAATGAAAGATTTTAATAGAGAACAAACAATGTATTTACCTCACTAGTCATAATATATATAGCAGTTCATGACACCAATTCTTACAAATTTCAAAACTCCGCCATCTCTCTCCCCACGTCCACCACTGCAGGCGGCTCACCTCCAACTGCGCAGCGATACGCGCTGTTAACAGCCAACTGCCGCTGCCCAACACTACAATGGCAGACAACAATGCAAACCAGCCACAGACTGCACACGGCACAGCCAGTGATTTTCATACAGAGCGCTACGTGGCGGCGGCGTTACCAATAAAAAACCTAAACAGCCTACTTACAAAGGTAGTGATACATGTTACTTATTGGAATTAAGGAAAAAGTGGAAGGGAGGACCACAAATATAACTTTCTTTCACACAACCAGTTTATCTAACAACATATGACCGTAAAACTTTCTTTAACAAAATGAACAAATTTGCAAAATTCTTTTGACCTAAAACCTCAAGTTGAATAAGCTTTTACAGAAGAAATCTAAAGTGATGTCTTTCAAAACAGCAAACAATATGATAAGATTACAAGACCGCCGGAGCTACAGCCCGCCAGTTATCGGGTGAAACAGCGGTATTTACTACAAATGGTTCAAATGGCTCTGACCACTACGGGAGTTAACTTCTAAGGTCATCAGTCCCCTAGAACTTAGAAGTACTTAAACGTAACTAACCTAACGACATCACATATATCGATGCCCGAGGCAGGATTCGAACCTGCGACCGTAGTGGGTATTTACAGCAGCGCTGGACACAGTGTGTCTTATTAAATGCCCTTCTGCAAAACAAGAAAACTATATAAGCACCGCTGATATCAAGAGCGATTCAGTTACTCAAAACATATTACGTAACTTTTAATTTGAAAGCTGTATGACGAAAGGTTCGGGGTTAAGATGTGCACCTGTGCTTAAAGGTTAAACAGATTAGGAAACAATATGATAATGATAAGGCTTACTTCAAAGAAACCAACCCCTTAATTTCAATCGGCAGCCAAGGTGGGACTGGATCTCAACCCATTACTTCTAACAATTTTATTTTGACTAAATCCCTGGAGACAGTTGTCTGTTAATATTTTCAAAGTTAAACTGATTGTCAGTTATTAAGACCGCTCTGAAGGAACCTCTTAAAACGTTACTTACGAGCACTTATTACAAGAGAACTCACTCGATGGAACCACAAGATCCAGCTAAATTACACCAATAATGACTCGGTGTTTCAAACACAGCAACGAAAAGCTTAGTACAACTGGTTGTTCAGATTATAACTAATGACTGGGAAATGCAATTACAATCAAAGAAATGAACCGGTTAACATCTACATCTAATCACAAAGTCCCTCTTCTGTTGAAAGGCAACCTGAGCTTTATTGCAATTATTCCGCCTGTATTTACGACCAGGAGCTGATTCATTAGAACATTAATGATCGGGTATAAACCAGAAAGGAAAGGCAATATAATAACAGGAGAAATTTTCAAACGACAACTAGTGCCTTAGAACAATACTACGGCCTATATGTACGACCAAAGAGCCGACCGAGTAAAACTCTGAGATCGATTACAAACCAGAAAATAATAAGGAGGGTAGGTAGACAATGAAACAAATGACCACGAGGATTATAGATTGTTACTCCCGTTTATGATCAAGCAGTTCCATGGGTCCACCGTACGTCGCAGCAGTTACTGAGTGGTGCCGATGGAAACCAGGTAGAAGAGGGCAGCCAGGCCACGAGCTGTCGTCAGACACGAATGCTGCCATCCAGCCGACGGGATGTAGGTCTGGTGCTTGTAGTCGACGCTGACCCCACTGAAGTACTCCGGTATATTCGCTCTGAGCAGGTCGTCCTTGCACAGCTCGTGGCCTCGGCCGCTCGGACCTAGTGACCACATCTTGACGCGGCGCTACCGCCAATCC
The DNA here is from genome assembly GCF_023897955.1 of Schistocerca gregaria. Classification (NCBI taxonomy): domain Eukaryota; kingdom Metazoa; phylum Arthropoda; class Insecta; order Orthoptera; family Acrididae; genus Schistocerca; species Schistocerca gregaria. The sequence goes on from NC_064920.1 coordinate 947,029,107, forward strand.
CCAAACTTTGTGCCCTTCCCTCGGGCCAGCGAACCCCGTATATATGTATATCGTCAAGCAAAGACCTTCTAAGGGCACAATCCACAGATACCAACTCTTCCTCGTAGATATTGGCAATGGGGCCGCAAGAAGGGTAGTCGGTACTACACTTGAGCCAGTGGAGCCAGGCGCAACAGTCTACTAACTCGGTGGCACAACGGCTGAGGTGGTATCGTGAGAAAAGTGCTACTTACGCTGATCGAGTTAATTGTGGCGCTCACAATACTTAGTTGCATAAATTCTTACATGACGTTGCAGTTCTCGCTCTTGGCTGCGTTTAAATAATCTTGACCCTCTCGACATGTCGCCTTTAATGTGAGGCATTGTTCACAGTGGCTTCCGTTATAAGGCTCCTAGCTTGGCTTGCTGCCAACTGAAACAGCACCAACCTGCTCTTCAGCGACTTCTAGATGTTGGTACCAGTTTAAGTGGATGTTTATAATTAAAGCCCCCCGTCGGAGGTTCGAGTCCTCCCTTGGGTATATGTGTGTGTGTGTGTGTGTGTGTGTGTGTGTGTGTGTGTGTTTGTGTGTCGCCCTAAGCGTAAGTTAGATTAAGTTAGGTGAAGTAGTGTGTTAGCTCAGGGACCGATTACCTCAGCAGTTTGGTGCCGTAAGACCTCACCACAAATTTCCAAAAATTTATAATTAAAGTGCAGCTACTCGCAGAGGTCCAAGTGATCTGTCATTATTATTGTATGGCGGGGGAACTTAATCGATATTTTAAGGAATGGAACGCAGGCAGAAAAGATCAAACAAGTGATAAAGGGGTAATGTTGATTTTCTTATTAATCGCCACTTTCACAGTTTGTGACCGGACACATCAACGAGATGTTGTACAGCGCCAGATTTGCATCTGGTGGCCGAAATTGGAACCAATTTTTGCAGCGTAAACCGGTTCTGCATTAGCGCACTAGCGTATCTACCAAGTTTCGCTGCCCCACGATAATTACAGCCTTCACTGGACCTCCGCGATTAGCTGCACTTTAATTATAACCATCCGGAACTATATATAAAAAAAACTGAGACAAGAATGCCAGATGCCATTTTCAGAGAGCATCAGACTTTAGTATATATTTATTTCGGTTATGGAGCCACCTTCCTGGTAAATCTGAAGAAACCGCTTAGTGCCGTCTATGTGTGATGGGTTAGCGTTCATCGGTGGCCCTCTGACACAAAGGAAAATCCGATTATCGCATGTTCGCAGCTTGTAGAAAACGGTCCCGTATGTGAAGATAATATCTGGAAAAATTTGTCCCTGACGTATTACTGTTCATTTCATTATACAGATTTCTGCTCCGGGCTAGCAGCTCGTTCGTGAACTTCGCGCAGCTCCGAGAATCTTTATTTTGTGACGAAACCCTATAAAAGTTTCTCCAGCTCGGCTAACGGGGTGAAGATTTTATGGCTTACGACTCGGTTATTCATTTTAAAGCCACTTTAACGCTCTCCGAGAGTTCTTTATACTACTCTGTCCGATTACAAACCCACTGTACGCCGACTATAAATGTGCTCCCTGGAGACGGCCAAAGATAAAGGATTTTGCTTGCCCGCTGCTCGGCTCTAGACTATTCAAGTAGGTCAGAGTTAGCGGCTCCACGTCGCCGCCGTCCTATCTGCTTCCCCAAGTTTGCCGCCCGCCTCAGCGCCTCACCGCGCGAGCAAAAAGATTACGTCGTTCACCGTCGCCTCTCATGTCCTACTAACGCCGAAAGGACAATAGCACATACGTTTTCGACAGAATGACAACTTCGGGCAATGACTTGCATTGCATCTAGTTTTAAAACGTTGATGGAAAGCAATTCGCCGAGATTAATTACTTGTCCACAGCACAGGGAACTTGGATATTCCCTTTGAAAAAGAAGTTTTAAACGTCAGGTTTTACCTATCATGTATCACAGGCTTCTAGTAATGACAAGTTTGGTATGTCTGTACTGTTACTAGCTGCTTTTCTCCATGGAACTTATGAAGGAAATTCAGGAAGGAATATTAAATAAATGTTTACGAATGACTGTTGATGAGTCTCTTGCTGGATGCAGATTCCAGTTGCTCCTACGGTCAAGATCGTTTACGAACTCTGTGTGTGAGAGGTGGACCCTAGCATATTAATTTCCATATTCGGTGATTTGAGTCTTGTTACGCGGATTACGTGCATCAAAACAAAAAGTGATGTATAAGAATAAGTTCTAATCCAATGATGCTGTTAATATTCACTTTGGTAATCAAAGGACTACCCGATCTAGTAGTCTTAATAAATCTACACTGTATTAATACTAGTGGACTAGCAGATACATCGGATAGGATTGACAGGACACAACATAAAACATGTAGAGTTAACATGTAAAGATAGTGATAAGGAAACAGCAGAAGAAATAAATACCGTGGGTACAAGTATAGATGTATTGTTTAGAAGGACATTAGTAATGGTACTTGTACTTTGTGTACTGAAGAATCATCTACTTGCCACAACTATGGAAGGGAGAAAATAAGTAAAGGTAACAGCGTAGCTAATTTCGTGATATCACGAAGAAAGAATAAATTGTGGAGAAATCTCAGTTCTTGAAGTTTGCTACTCTTGGAGCTGTCAGAACAACGCCAGAAGATAATTTCTCCAGAAATCCAGAAGAGCTTCAGTGCCAGTGTCACCAGCAGCTACCAGGTCATCTTCCACAACGTTATAGCAAGTCTTCAGTTGCTTTCAAGTAAACCACAAATTTTTTTTATCTAATTTAATCTTCTCCACACAATGCGCAAATAATCTTCCTTTACGTACTGGAGATAATTTTCCAGCAGATTTTCGGAGCTTTCAGTCTCGACAAACAATATTAATGCTCTTACCTTATTTTGAAGGCATTTTAGCCTCTATCTATCCTGCCTCGATTCTGTTGTTGCCAATAAATCTTGCAACTAGTTATAGTTCTGCTCGCGATGTATTTGAATTGGAAAGAATTATGTTTTTGAACCCTGTACCACTCATGTATACGCCAATGATTTTATGAAGAGTGTTTCACTGTAATATACTAATATAGCCCTTGTCTCATAGTAGACTGCTGCGCCGGACGAATAAAAAGCGAAATTTACTACAATAGGAGGTGGACGTTAGTGGTTACATAGAAATCGGTCTTCTACAAAATAAAAAATATTTTCCTTCTTTAACATTTCCATACCTATTTTAGTACCAAAAGATTAAGAAAAGATTTTCACAGGTTGACTGGAATTATGAAACTAATAGCCAGACGATAAAAATCATAAGGCAGTGATAAGAGTCGAAGGGCAAGAGTAGGAGATAATACTTGACAAAGGAGTGAAACATTTTGTAACTTATTCTCGTTATGCCTCAATATGGCGTAGAACAGATAGTATACGAAACCAACTAGATATTAGGAAAAGGGTTTAAAATTAAGGGAGAAGAAGTAAACGTTTTAAAGTTTGCTGATGACGCAGCAATTTTGTCAAAGACGGCAGAGGACTTGAAAGATTATTTCCACAAAATAGAAAATGTAAGTTCAATCTAGAGAAAAAATGGGTAATAGAGTATAGTCAAATTAAATCAAGTGATGATGTAGTGATTAGATTACAGAATGAGACTCTAAAACTATTAGACGAGTTTTGATATTTGGGCAGAAAAAGAACTGACGACTGCTGAAGAAAAAGATAATGTGATATGTAAACTGCCTACAAAAAGTAAAACTTGTCAGAAAGAAACATTATAAAAATTTAAGAGTTAAATTGTTTATCTGGAGTGGGAAGTTATGTAGAACTGAGATGTAGATGTTAAAAAGTACAGACAATGATAAATTACAAACTGTAGTGTTACAGGAGAATGGTGAAGACTAGAATAAGAGATAGGTTAGTAAGACTCATGCTGAGGCAGCCACGAGTGATTAATTTAGCAATGGAGGTAAGAATTTAGGTGTGAATGTGTGTGAGTATGTGTGTGTGTGTGTGTGTGTGTGTGTGTGTGTGTGTTTGTGTGTGAGTGAGTGGTTATGAGGGTGGGATGATGGAAAGGGTAAGAGGAGGAGTAAACTTGCGGAAGAAGACTAAGACTCGAGTTTAGTAGGGAGGTGCAAATGGGTCAAGGTTGTGTTACTTGCACAAAGATGGAGATTCTTGCATAATGTAAGCTATTGTGAACCAGTGCTTCCAACGAGCCATATGACTTAAAATTACACCATAATACAACTAATACTTTGTTAATTACTATATTCTTTGCATAAATTACTACATGTGGAGCTCTTTTTATTGTTTTCATTTCTAGACACACTATGCTGAAAGTAACGTACTTCGAAAAAATATTTTATTGCCAAGGTTTGGCAAATATACCTCCGAGACATGTAATACTTACTTTTTTATGCTTGTTTGTCTGGATTCACAATCTTTGTATCATGTGTAAGAAGATCAAAGTTTGTCTTCTGATTCAATTAAAATGCAAGGACAGTAAAACGCACGTGACCAAATCCAGTGAAACACCTATTTTGATGTCTCCTCGTATGGATGATGTGAAGTCCTAGATGTGTGACTCGACATCCTAGTGTAACTTCCTGCATCCTATTTCTTAGATACTAACTAAACATGTAAACAAGAAATACTGATATTTTATTGCGCAGCATTACTCATCTGAAGGTTTAACTTTTTATCACTGAGACAGTGAAATACACTCCTGGAAATTGAAATAAGAACACCGTGAATTCATTGTCCCAGGAAGGGGAAACTTTATTGACACATTCCTGGGGTCAGATACATCACATGATCACACTGAAAGAACCACAGGCACATAGACACAGGCAACAGAGCATGCACAATGTCGACACTAGTACAGTGTATATCCACCTTTCGCAGCAATGCAGGCTGCTATTCTCCCATGGAGACGATCGTAGAGATGCTGGATGTAGTCCTGTGGAACGGCTTGCCATGCCATTTCCACCTGGCGCCTCAGTTGGACCAGCGTTCGTGCTGGACGTGCAGACCGCGTGAGACGACGCTTCATAGAGTCCCAAACATGCTCAATGGGGGACAGGTCCGGAGATCTTGCTGGCCAGGGTAGTTGACTTACACCTTCTAGAGCACGTTGGGTGGCACGGGATACATGCGGACGTGCATTGTCCTGTTGGAACAGCAAGTTCCCTTGCCGGTCTAGGAATGGTAGAACGATGGGTTCGATGACGGTTTGGATGTACCGTGCACTATTCAGTGTCCCCTCGACGATTACCAGAGGTGTACGGCCAGTGTAAGAGATCGCTCCCCACACCATGATGCCGGGTGTTGGCCCTGTGTGCCTCGGTGGTATGCAGTCCTGATTGTGGCGCTCACCTGCACGGCGCCAAACACGCATACGACCATCATTGGCACCAAGGCAGAAGCGACTCTCATCGCTGAAGACGACACGTCTCCATTCGTCCCTCCATTCACGCCTGTCGCGACACCACTGGAGGCGGGCTGCACGATGTTGGGGCGTGAGCGGAAGACGGCGTAACGGTGTGCGGGACCGTAGCCCAGCTTCATGGAGACGGTTGCGAATGGTCCTCGCCGATACCCCAGGAGCAACAGTGTCCCTAATTTGCTGGGAAGTGGCGGTGCGGTCCCCTACGGCACTGCGTAGGATCCTACGGTCTTGGCGTTCATCCGTACGTCGCTGCGGTCCGGTCCCAGGTCGACGGGCACGTGCACCTTCCGCCGACCACTGGCGACAACATCGATCTACTGTGGAGACCTCACGCCCCACGTGTTGAGCAATTCGGCGGTACGTCCACCCGGCCTCCCGCATGCCCACTATACGCCCTCGCTCAAAGTCCGTCAACTGCACATACGGTTCACGTCCACGCTGTCGCGGCATGCTACCAGTGTTAAAGACTGCGATGGAGCTCCGTATGCCACGGCAAACTGGCTGACACTGACGGCGGCGGTGCACAAATGCTACGCAGCTAGTGCCATTCGACGGCCAACACCACGGTTCCTGCTGTGTCCGCTGTGCCGTGCGTGTGATCATTGCTTGTACAGCCCTCTCGCAGTGTCCGGAGCAAGTATGGTGAGTCTGACACACCGGTGTCAATGTGTTCTTTTTTCCATTTCCAGGAGTGTATATTCCACAAGTTGATGAAGATCCCAACTGCTAAAAGCTCTGGAGTGTGTTATCTATTCTAAAATTTTGGGAGATTATGTGGTTATGAAAGAAGGGAGGAAACCATTAGTTATTGACTTCTGTGTTCTATATCGTCCGTCTTAAAATTTTTATGTTGATTTTAACTACTTCGGGGTAAAAATCACATCCAAGATTGGCGGTTTTTGTTCCTTAAGGCCCATAGCTTCACTTCGCGTACACCTACACATTTCCTTTACATTTTTCCGACATCTTGATAAAATTCCCTATAGTACCTGATTCCAAATTCCAGTGTCGTTAGTTGCCAGTATGTAGAGAATACTAGCACTTTTTATGTGCCTTGGAGTATTAGGACAACAGCCAATTACTGGAAAATTATCCAACTGTTTAAAAATACCTTGAAGAAATTAATTAATTTTCTTAAATTACAATTCGATTATTGTATAACTTTGTTGTGTGTTGTATTAGCAACTTAAAACAGTACGTTCGAATTTACTCTCTGTAATTCTTTTATGTTGGCCTTATTAGGAATATTTTTTGTAGAAATGTTGTTGTTTTACACGTTACAATGTAGAACATGAAGAAGTGGGTCTTTCTGGAGGTTTACTTGCAAAAAGTTGACTATATTCTGCCAAGCATAATGTGAATATAGTTAGATTGAAGTTGAAAGGCACGGGTAGCCAGAGAGTGGATAATTCTAACTATATGCTGATTACTATAGAGAAGAACCCCCTATCGAGCCTATACAAATGGGATGAGATAGAATTGTTGAATTCAGCTGACATTGAATGACGTCTCTGACGTCCACAACGACAGAGGTTTAGGCGCAGTGTTGTCGTCTGCCACTGACAGATAATCTTATGCATTTAAATTGATTCAGATGTGGGCTCTTGGTAAAACTGTAAAAAATACACTAAACAATTTTGCCTTACTCCACAAAAATTGATTATCACACGACCTAGAGTTATCGCACGACCTAGGTTTCTGGTGTAAGTTCGTATTCAAGACTACAACTGATTTTAACGAGGAGAGCATCTTTAGAATCAATTCCGTGCTGAAAATGTGCTTACAATTCGAAAACTACGTCGTGTGACAGTATTTTCTATGGACACAGGGTAAGAAATGTTTGATTTTGCACGGTAATCTCAAGGCCTTAGATTTACAGCCTCTCATTCATGTTCAGAATTATTTTAATGATTGACAGTTGAGAACTGTAGCTGTGCGTCATTGTGTTTTTCCGAAGTCACGATCAGTTCGTTTGTTGCTTATAAACTGCATTTGTGATCAAATTTTTTAGTTCTGATGGTTTTATTTCAATAAAATTTTTTAAGAAAATCTCTAGCAGGCTTCAGAGTTTTGGATAAATATGTTAAGTCGAATTGCGGCATTGTAGAGACAGCTCTTTGCAGTAATTAATGATCAATTCTTACTGTCATTGTATCGTTGTGATTATTGTTACTCGCAGTAAAGCAGGTATATTAATTGCCGTCGGACTGCCATCATTTCATATATTGTAGCATTGTGTTAAATCATGTGGTACGAGTGTGTGCACAGAATGTTTCTCTTATTTCAGTTTTCTTACAAGCATTAGTTGCAAAGTTGCGTTGATCAGAATTACGTTGCTGAATAGTGCATAGTCTAAGACGAGGTGGCAACGTTTGATATAATCCTGTTGTTGAGTAATTTCACATGTAGGACTAAAGTGATTTACTAGGTAGAGTACTGTTTTTTAAACGTATGCTTCTGCATATTCTCTATTTATTCCACAGTCTTTACGGTGACATATTTCGACACCTGTTAACGACACAGAGCGCCACATACATGGGTGCAGATGAGTGGGCAGGTCTGCACCCTAAGGCAAACAACAACAGCAACAACAACAACTCTAACTGCGACCGTGCAAGATGAGGTGTGTTGTTAAGACGCAATCGCATTACAGAGGTGTGACTTCGAAATAGCTATCCCAACATCTAGACCGGCTTCCTGGCTAGTTCCTTTGAAAGGAACGCAACAGATATCCTCTCTTATTGTGTCCTACAGGAGCCTCAGCAGCAGACGAAGTGAGAGAACTGAAATATATCTTCGTACATTCAGCTATTTATTTGCTACACACACATCACCGAAAGTTATCGTGCAGTGAATGGCTGTACAGAGCAGTATTCTCAGCTATTCCTTTTCCTGTTCCGTTTGCAAATGGAGCGAGCGAAAAAATGTTCCTTGGGTATCTCTGTGTGATCCTAATCCTTTTCGTCATCTTCCTTTAATACGCTTATACATTCGTAGAGTATATTGAAAGGACCGCACGAGCGATCTTTCCAATGTATTCTTTATAGCTGCGCTACATTTTCCAAGAACTCGTCTAATAAATTGTAGTCGGCCTTTCGCCTTCCCTGCAACTGGCTTTACGTGTTTATTTCATTCCACGCTGTTAGGAGCTTTACGCCCAGAGATTTAACTGATGTGACTGAGTCCAGCAGCGCACCATTAACAAATACTCTATTCGAACGTTATAGGAATGTCTCTTCTCTAAAAACGGAACGTCCGATGAGGGGACGAGTAACCGACGTGCGACACCATATAATGTTTACCAGCTGCACTCGATCTTTCACGAGAGTGCAAAGCGACAGTGACCCCGGTAATCGTTCCGCAATACGGCGTGGCGGGGAGCAGCTATGCGACGCGCAAAACATACGGCGGCGCTGCAACGGGTGATTCAGATACAAATCAATTATGTATCCTCGCATCTGCTCAGGACGGCGGCGCGAATGGAAATAAGATGAACAAACGAGCCGGGCCCTCTCGTATTGTCGGGACCGGGCTTTCCCCCTTTCTGCAGTATTTTATGGCGGGCGGCGCCATGTGTGCGGCGCAACTACTCAATTACGCCGGCCAAGGAACCCTCCCCTCCCCCCCCCCCCCCTCCCTCCTGCCAGCTAGGACGCTTGTTTTCCGCTCCGCCTCACTCCCAATAGCACAAAGTGCTCCCCGACACGCACCAGCCTCTGACGTGAAATGGGAGGAAACGTCGCTCGTGCTGTGAGGTCTTGGATCACTTTGTAGATCAACAGCGAAAGTCAGCTCCCGAAGTATTTTAATGTAAAACGATCGTCTGAACGACGTAGTAAATTTGTTTCGGGTGGAAAGTTCATCAAATCTACAGCACAGGGAAAAGAAGTAAAGTTCTAAAAGCGGCAGGTCTCTCATTCGAGGAGAATGGTTGCATAAATCACGCGAATATAACTTCCCTTTAACCCGCTAAAATTAACTATGGGCAGCCGCTGCTCTAAGAATCAATCTCTAAATACTTCTGCACAAATTTAAATGGATAACGCGAAAATTAGGGCTCTAGGCATAGCTCCTAAAGCGGGGAATTTGCAAAGCAAGCATCTTATTCTGGCTAGCGCAGTCTGACTGGAGTAACACGTTGGTGGTGATTTTAAGCTGATTGCTAATAACTTCCGGAATATGCAGGTTGGGTCACTAACAAATGGCTCTGAGCACTATGGGACTTAACATCTATGGTCATCAGTCCCCTAGAACTTAGAACTACTTAAACCTAACTAACCTAAGGACATCACACAAGACCCAGTCATCACGAGGCAGAGAAAATCCCTAACCCCGCCGGGAATCGAACCCGGGAACCCGGGGGCGTGGGAAGCGAGAACGCTACCGCACGACCACGAGATGCGGGCGGGTCACTAACTATTGCCACCTAGAATAACTACGAAAGTATGATAGTAGCTGAAAAGTGTGTGGGACAAATGTTACATGGGATAACGGGGGCCATAATATGACAGTGTTTTGTTGCTAGGTGGGGTCGCTTCAGAGGTATGAAGGTCAACTTTTTCTTTTTTAATGGGACACTGTAGTTTGGTACTTATTTTTTGATAGCGGCTATCGAGACGAATCCAATAAATTGTAACGGTAAGGTTTTTGAAGGTCAACGAAGGTCAAAAAGGTGGCATGAACGTGTTCAAAGTAATGATCATTGGTATCAAATGCAGTGCTGCAATATTCATATCATGGATTGAGTGGTATTCCTTATCACTTCGGCACTTATCGAAGCACATTCGCTGACAATTCTCTCTCGCATATCTTCATGTGTAGTTGGAACGTCTTTATAAATAATGTCTTTTACGAACCGACGCAAGAAAAAATCCAAAGGCGTCAAGTCTGGCGAACGAGCCGGCCACGACACGTCTCTTCCGCGTACGCTGAGTGAACAGGACAAGTTTGTTTCCAGATCAGACATACAACGCACATCATCGGCATTTGCACTGTTGTGCAGATAGAGAGACTTGACAAAAATACGGAAACATCGCGAGAAATGCTTGCGTGAACATAAATGTATATGCTACCGAAGCCTGCAAGTTGCTCTGGTGTCGTATTTGGCCACGAAGTGCACGTGTGCAATGTCCTCAATCCGTTGCAAATGTCACTTATGATCATAACAGTGTTATCTGTAGTTGAGAGTGCATTATGTCGGAGCTATATGAATTCGAAAGCGGCCAGATTGTTGACTCTCCTATGGTGAGTGCTTCCGTAACCAAGATAGTCGAACTATACTGACGGAAAGAAAGCCACAATCCTAAAAAATAACTAACATAGAGTAACGAAATTACGAGAATACATTTGTCTAGGTAACATATTTGTGTGATTAACATTGTAAGATTACAGATTAATGTAAGCACGAGATAAGCGGTTCTAGGAGCTACAGTCTGGAACTGCGCGACCGCTACGATCGTAGGTTCGAATCCTGCCTAGGGCATGGATGTGTGTGATGTCCCTAGGTTAGTTAGGTTTAAGTAGTTCTAAGTTCTAGGGGACTGATGACCTCAGCAGTTAAGTCCCATAGTACTCAGAGTCATTTTTTTCGAGATAAGCTAGTGTAAATGTGAAATACTGGTACATTAACCTGTGACCCCACCAGAATGTTGACTGCAAGCGTACAAACATGCATGGATTGTATTGTAGAGGTGCCGGGTGTTAGTTTGTGGAACGCAGTTCCATGCTCGTTGCACTTGGTCGGTCAATACAGGGGCGGTTAATGCTGGTTGCGGATGGCGCTTTAGTTATCGTCCGATGATGTCCCACATGTACTCGATTGGAGACAGATCTCGTGATCGAACAGGACAAGGCTACATGTCGACACTTTGTAGAGTATGTTGGGTTACAACAGAGGTGTTTATGGGCAAAAGTTATCCTTTTGGAAACACCCCTTGGAACGCTGTTCTTGAATGTCAACACAACATGTCGAATCACCAGATTGACGTACACATTTACAGTCAGGGTAAGTGGGATAACCACAAGAACGCTGCTGATGTCATAGGAAATCGCAACCCAGACGTAATTCCAGGTGCAGGTCCAGTCTGTCTATCACAGGCTGGCTGCATGCCCTCAACTAGCCTCCTTGTAACAAACACACGGCCATCACTGGCATCGAGGCGGAATCAGATTTCATCAGAAAACACAACAGATCTCTACCCTGCCACCCAATGTGCTCTCTATTGACACTACTGAAATAGGAAATGGTGGTGGTTGGGGGTCAGTGGAATGCACGCTACAGGGCGTCTGACTCAGGTCTGTCCTTGAAATAACCGATCTGAAACAATTCACTGTGTCACTCTGATGCCTACTGCTGCTCAGATCGCTGCTGCAGATGCAGTACGAAGGGCCAGAGCCATACGCCGAACACGATGGTCTTCCCTCTCGGTAAAGCCACGTGGCCGTCCGGAGCTCTGCCATTTTTCGGTCGTACGTCCTCGTTACCACCGCTGTCAGCAATCAAGAACAGTGGCTACCTTCCTCCCAAGTCTTTCTGCAGTATCGCAGAAGGAATATCCAGTTTCTCGCAGCCCTATTATACGACCTCGTTTAAACTCAGTGTGGTGTTGACTACAGCGTCTTTGTCATCTTAAAGGTATTTTGGCTAATATCAAGTCACCACATTCAATCTCAAGCGTAACTAACGCTCACGACGTTACAGCATGTATTTAACTCAAACCTGATTTGCGTTCTCATAATAGCGCTATTAGCGTCAGTCTTATGTGATTGGTTCGAAATCTGAATAGACTTCGTCTTTCACATGTAGGAACACGCCTATCAACTTTAGTTTATGTCGCACAAATCCTTTTTTGTGCTGTTTTCTTTTTTTCCGACAGTATATTTGATTTTTCAAGTGACAGCTTATCGAAGTTTTGTACCACAAACAGGGAAAGTGGAAAGCATCATCCGCTAATCAAAAACATTGACGAAAAATGCGTTGAGTGATCGTAACGGACCGTCATGTAAGATAATTGTGACAAATAATAAGAGCAATGCAACTGCAAATGTCGCTGCAAAACTTTATGTTGCTCTGGCGAATACTGTAGCACAAAACCACACGAAAGGAGCTTCAGAAGCAGGGAACGCCAGGGAGAAATGGAACTGAAAACCACTCATCGGTGATGCACATAGCGGCAACAGGAAAACTGGTGCCGAAGCCATAGAACTTGGACCATGGAGCAATGAAAGAACGTCGATCGGTCTGATGTGTATTGTTTAACACTGCTTCCAACTTCTGGCCGAGTTTATTTCCCAAGAATGAAACATGGCGCGTTGTCGGTGATAATTTGGGCACCCATATAGTGGTATTCCGTAGGACCAATAGTTACTGTACTAGGTCGTGTTACTGCCATGGATTATGTGACCATTATGGCGGTTCAGGTCCATCCCATGAAGCAGTCTTTGTTACCCAACGGTGATTCTACGTTCCAAAACGACAAGTCCCACGTTCATATAGTTGACATCCTCAAGGACTCGTTTTGTGAACACTAGGATGAATTGGTGCATCTCCTCGAGCACCACGGTCACGAGATTGAGCCTTTGTCCTTAGCGTTTCAGGAAAGGATGCGTCATCCCTACCTACCTCCAGCATCGTAACCTCAACTTGCCACTGTTTTTCAGAATGAATGGTATAAGATAGCCTTAAAAACAATGGGGGACGTGTGTTCATCCTTTACGAGACAACTGGAAGCTGCTTTGAATGCCAACGGTTTTCCCCACACCGTTTAGGCATGGTAACGTGTTATGTTTTCAGAATTTCAATATTTTTGTATTTGCAGTGTAGTAAGATTACAAAGACAAAAACGGGTAAAAAATAAGACCAAATTACATCGTAGCAAGACACCGGAGACCACAGGTCCCCTATACCAAAATACGCAGAAAATATCCCTGAACGAACTCCAAAATTCTGGGCAAGTATTCTGTCGTCTGAGCTAACCAAAGTTAACTTCAAAATTGCAACATACTGGGATGATGTGTACAGGGAACATGATGCTACTTTAAAATTTAACCTTTTTCATGATACCTTTGTGAGTATATTTGAAAACAGTTTCCCTAAGAAAACAGTGAAACATAACTGTAAGAAAACGCTTAAAAAGCGATGGCTAAAGGAATAAAAATATCTTGTAAACAGAAAAGAGCTTCACTTTTGCAGATATGTTGCCGAACAGTCGCTTAGCCCTAGCCTGCGGATTGTTTCCGGAATGATTTAAAATTTCCTGGCAGATTAAAGGACGAGGGTGGGTCGTTAGCGGTGATTGGATGACTCAACCGGTAGCGCACTTGGCCACGACAGGCGAAGTTTCCGTGTGCGAGTCCAGTTCCGACATACAGATTTAATCTCCGAGGGCGTCTCAGATCAACGCACACTACACTGAAGAGTGATAATTCGTTCAAGATATCGGATTTCTTAAGAACAAATAACTCACTTCCGTACTGAGAGGTGTTCGAAATATTAACTTGATTCTCGGTTTGTGTCACGATTCCTAGGCGCAACTAGATCGTTTTCCATATATGAATTTTGGTCAATGGCTACTTCAATTTAGCCACATGTCGCACAAAAAAAAAGAGAAGGACGCCAATACAATCGTGGGATTCAGTAACAAAGTCGCGGAAAACAGCGAAGAGACAGACTTAAATACGAAATGGAGAAATTTGGCGGAGATTTGTCTTAAGGATGTTTACTTTTCTAAATTTTCTACCTGGAATTAAAGTAGTTTTTATTGCTAAAGAAATGAAGATTAGGGTTTGACATCTCGTCGACGACGAGATGATTGGAGCTGAAGCACGAGATTGGATTTTGCAAGGCAAGGAAGGAATATCGGTTGTGTCCTTCGCAAAGGGAGCACCCCGGAATTCACATTAAGAGATTCAGGTAAATCAAGGGAAACTTAAATCATGGAGGGCAGATGAGGATTTCAACTGTCGTTCCTTCGAATACGAGTCTACTGTCTTACCATCATGCCACATATCTCGCTAAGTTTTCTCACAGTATGAACTTCAATAGCGCGGAAGTCTTGAAGTGACGAACAAAGCGCGAATTATGCTAGTTTTAATCGCTGCTACCGCCACACCTTTCTTCCAGAGACTGCAGGAAAATGTCGCGAGTGACGCCGAAGGGACGCGAGGGCGAGAGGGCGTCATCCCGTTAACCTCTCACCTCCCAGTGTGGCCCGCCCCCAATCAGGCTGCATACACTTTATGGACCCAATTTGCTATTAACGCTTTTGTGGAAAACACGGCTGCCGGGGCACAAATCTGTCGCAGTTTTCGCGCCCGTTGCGAAACAAGAGCGATAATACGCGCCCCCTGCCATAAGTAATTCTGACAGACGCGGAAATAGGCGCATAACAGCGGGAAATGGACATTCGTTTTGTCCGCATGGGGGCACGTAAGGGAGAGCGGAGACCAGCCCACCATTGTTGGTGGCGACGGCCGGCGATTACAATTTCCATAGCGCGTTTCCTCCCTCTCCCCGGCCAGCCGGAGGGCGGCGTACGCGGACGCCGACACCGGACCCTCCCCGCGGCTACCGCTGCGAAGACTAACAAAACGATCGGCTGAATGTCGCTGCAGAGCGTAATGAATCCATTCAGCGGGAGGCGCGCGTCCCTGTGTGCGGGAGGAACGGCTGTAGGCCACCACCCGCAGGGCGCCGCCACCTGTCCCGGCCTGTTAGCACCTGCACATCCACGTCTGTGGATTGCAGACGTCTACCGTGCTGTGAGGAAATAGACGATACGGTATTGTCTACCCGACGCCTGCGACAGTGCGGGGACACTAGAACGTGTATTCACGTTTAATATTTTGCTTCAGCTGTTTCCATGCTCCAGGCCGGGTGATACACGAATGTCTAGTCTCGGTGCGATAAGACAGAATAAAATCTTCGGCAATTTCCAAGAATGATTGCCTGTCGAAGTCGCGGGGTCCAAACGATTCATATCGAACGTGCGATCCTAAATCGATCATGCGACTCTGGTGGCGGCGTTATGAATATGTTTACGGTGGTCACTACAGCGACGACGAAAGAAGAGCGTTACAAAAATACTTGTATTTGCAAAGGAGACGACTTCACTACCATCTTACTCGTCGTCGGTGTTGTTGTCAAGTGAAAGTCCCACAGCCTGGATAAACTCAGCCAATATCACGCAAGAATATGGGTAGAGTGTCACATGACACATAATAATGAAGTGGAAGAATATTTTTAAAGTGACAGGATGTCTTAGACCAAGGATTACACGAGGAGATAATCGACCCGAATGGATCCTGGAAACTGTTAGCAGGGTACGAGAAATCATTAAACCCATCCTTCGTCGATGGCTATGACAAGTCAGACAGTCTCGGACTGATAATCAGGTGGGCCACATCGTCGACAAAACGACAGTTAGGTACCATTAGATTGTAAAAAGGATGTGCTAATGTACATTATAAGAGGCCCACTTTCAGTAATAAGGGAAGAGTTGGCAGTATCGGGCACTCGAAGACACCCTAGTACTCAACAGGTGCTGGTTATCTTGAATCTGCGTTCTTGGCCTTTTTCTCACTCAAGATTCGTATTTTTTAGCTCATAACCTTGTCACGTTGTGTGTTTATATATTACCACACATAAGAGTAGACCCTCATTTTAGCAATGTGGTGCGACTGGAAAGGCGCGAAAAAGAGCTGCGGCTTTATTAAGACAACATTCTGTGGACACCTGATTTCATTGCGTGGCGATGTCACAAGTCTGTCATTTTTGACTAGCCACTTATACGCTGATGTTTAGTTAGCGAATCCACGTACTCTTGAAATCGTTTCCGACATTATAGTTCTGTAAATTGTCCAGCGTGTCGTATCCACCGAGAACTGCCAAATCTCGTAGAAAAATACTAAAAAACGGAGATTAACGTTAAGTCTTAGTGCGCGGCGAGGACAAGTCATAGGGTCGCAAACAGCGCAGGCCAGTCAAGCGCCAGCTTGTCGATTGGCCACGTAGAGTAATAACGCTGTATGCTATGAACACAGAATGATCCTAGGACATTAGAGATTATCACTGAGATTCATACCCTCACGTGCACGCAGTACATATATCAAGAACACCAGTCAATCCAGCATTACCTGGATAGTCAGGAAACTTGGCACGAGAGGGGCAAAGAGAGTCTTTGGTGGGGAAATCGACACTTCATAAAAAGCGTGTGGCAGGCTTAGGACGCAATGTGTGTTCATATGAGGAGAGCCTCACTCCCCCAACCCAACCTATTGTAAACTACTGAAGGGCAGCGCGCAATTACAGCCAATGATGTGGTGAGACGCCTACGGGGTCACCCCAACTCAGGTACAGACATGGTCGAAACATAAATCCGAACAAGTCAGTGAAGTCAAGTGAAGTGAGAAGAGCATCCAGGCAGCGAAAGCCAAAAGTAGCTGCAGTAGTATCAGTGCAGTTAATGAAACCACAGGTGAATAGGTGAAGTCAGTGTATCGTATGGTGGGTTGGGCCTTAGTTAATACTGACAGTCCTATTTCAGAGTAGAAGGATCGATGTTAGCCAGTCACCGTCTCTGTGCTAAGACTTGGCCTCTTTGGTGGTACAACTACTTTGGGCAAGTAGAGCAAGAGTTAAAATTCTTTCCTGAATAAATTTATTAGTTGCAGACCACTTCTTGTTGATATTTGTATTAGGAATGTAACTCGTCCAGCTGTACTTCAGATTTTCACTCCAGCAAACGCAAGCTGTGGAAATAGAGGTACTAAAGCAAGTATCGTTCGTCGCTGACCTGGACGCCCTTCTTTTTTAATGGAAGACTTCACAGGTTTCCATAGCCGCTCGATGTTCTGCGTGTGCACACTGGGGTCATCCGAAGACAAGAACTCTACAGAGTGGTTGACGAACTCGTGGTCGAATTCTTCTGCTCTGTTTTGTAGGACCGAAACCCGTCTATAATGGTTTTACTGCCAGGCAGTATGAACACGCATTAAAGTGACTGACATTGTTTCTGGACAATAGTCTGACAACGAAACACTTCCGGGACTCTCGTTCAATTCCACCAAATACCCTAACGTGATCGATTTCACTCTTTGAAGGTTGTCCTCTCTGATTCTTCCTTATTGCTATGTGAGATTCGTCCACTTCAATAACTTTACTCGGTCCGCCAATCGGTACGCTTCACTACCACATAACACACTTCTCTGCGAAAACCCGGAACAGTCGCACACGGTTTTAACAGATAAGTCAGTTTCCGATACTATTGTTTGCAAGGCGTAGTCTCCAATCCAGCAAGATAGAAGAATTACGCTGATCTGGATGCATAATTTGGAGGAGTCGAACCATGTATTCTTCCTGATATCGTTCGTTTTCTCACTGTCAGCAATGAAATTGTAACGGTATGTCAGCATCGAAACTCTCCTTACCTGCTAGCCGACTAGCAGTGGATGTGAGATGGCTGCTGCTGCTGCTACTGATGATGATTACGATGAGCAACTAATTATGTCTCGCTACAAAGTGTGGATTTGTAAAGTCAGGTGGATGGCTTTTCAGTCACTTAAGGAGCATTTCAAGAAATTGCATCACTGTAGATTGCACTGCCCGAATTTCAAAGCGTACGCTTATCGTTACTCATTGATGTAGATGCACACTGTGCCACTGATGATTTCAGCGTACGTTGCCTACAAGGAGAGGGAACACGTCTATATATACGTGTTCTGCTCCCAGAGCACTCTGCTGCTGCAATGCATACTAGTGGCTCTGCGAGGTGGGCGCCTTACCTGCCTCTTCACAGCCAGCGTCCCCATGCGCACAGCCAGTATACGTAGCATCGTCCATGAGGGGAATAATAAATAAAGCGCGTTGCTACGCTGAGTGCGTGTAGTTCGAACACAGTCCGTCGCCAACGATATTATTGGAAACTGAGAAACAGCTACCGGCGCCTCAAACATGTTTTACATTTTGATTTTCTAGAAACAACAATGTAGCATTTAATAGTAGTATCTTCTCATGTTCTAACAGCTGATCGACAGTGTACGTAAGAATCGTAGTTTCTGCTTTCGATTGTATAGCCGATATGAATCCGTGTAAGGTTAAAACCATTGTTCAAAACGGGTTGTAAGCTACTGGCCAATTTAAGACTTAGAGCCTATTTTTAAGTGATAAGAAGAAGCCAACTAACTAGCCAGTCGTATGTTAAAAACAGTTGTCATCACTTTGCAACCCTGCAGAAACATCGTGTTTATCTTCAGCAATGAGTCATTCCATGATAGGCCTATGTTGCAGAAAATAAGACCTTACAGCGATCAGTATGTTCGATATTACGCGGACACTGCCACGTTGTTTGAGTACTCAAACGACAAATTGTAGCTTTTGAAAGGTATCGAAATTAAAGTAATATGATAGCTGTTATTCATTTAAAGTTTTTCCTGGTCAAGATAAGCTATCTATGAGCTCCCGTAAACCTTCAACATTAGAATTCGTGAAATCTGAATATAAAAATTCGACTGCGAGAATGTGTTGCAAAATCTGATTGCGGTAAAGTAACTTGAAAGTGGCTGTCTAACTCCCTGCAGATTAAACATTCGTAATGGCAAGAATACGTCCTGAATTGAACAATGTGAATCATTAAAATTTTAAACTGATTAACTGGCCCTGTAATAACTCAGTGTTCCTTATTTTATTGATTAATTTTGGCGTAACTGTTGCACAATGGAAATACCATGACACTACTCTTGTCTCGAAAGCGCGTCGCATTTGCTGAGCTACAAGTAGCTACTTGATATGCGTCTAGTGCAACGCGCTATCTTTTTAAAAACAGGCAAAAGCACATTTGGTTCATAACAAGTCTGAAAAATGAAAACTGGTAACTCACATTTTGGCACGTACTTTACATGCGGACAGTGACTTCAGATAGAATGTTATTGTTGTTGTTGTTGTTGTTGTTGTTGTGCTCTTCGGTCCTGAGACTGGTTTGATGCAGCTCTCCACGCTACTCTATCCTGTGCAACCTTCTTCATCTCCCAGTACCTACTGCAACCTACATCCTTCTGAATCTGCTTAGTGTATTCATCTCTTGGTCTCCCTCTACGATTTTTACCCTCCACGCTCCCCTCCAATTCTAAACTGGTTATCCCTTGATGCATCAGAACATGTCCTACCAACCGATCCCTTCTTCTAGTCAAGTTGTGCCACAAACTCCTCGTCTCCCCAATTCTATTCAATACCTCCTAATTAATTATATGATCTACCCATCTAATCTTCAGCATTCTTCTGTAGCACCACATTTCGAAAGCTTCTATTCTCTTCTTGTCCAAACTATTTATCGTCCACGTTTTACTTCCATACATGGCTACACTCTATACAAATACTTTCAGAAACGACTTCCTGACCCTTAAATCTGTACTCGATGTTAGCAAATTTCTCTTCTTCAGAAACACTTCCCTTGCCAGTCTACATTTTATGTCCTCTCTACTTCGACCATCATCAGTGATTTTGCTCCCAAAATAGCAAAACTCATTCACTGCTTTAAGCGTCTCATTCCCTAAGCTAATTCTCGCAGCACCACCCGATTTAATTCGACTACATTCCATTATCCTCGTTTTGCTTTTGTTGGTGTTCAAAAATGGTTCAAATGGCTCTGAGCACTATGGGACTTAACATCTGTGGTCATCAGTCCCCTAGAACTTAGAACTACTTAAACCTAACTAACCTAAGGACATCACACACATCCATGCCCGAGGCAGGATTCGAACCTGCGACCGTAGCAGTCGCGCGGTTCCGGACTGAGCTGTTGGTGTTCATCTTATATCATCTTAGATCCTCCTTTCAACACACTGTCCATTCCGTTCAGCTGCTCTTGCAGGTCCTTTGCTGTCTCTGACAGAGTTACAATGTCGTCGGTGAACCTCAGAGATTTTATTTCTTCTCCATGGATTTTAATTCCTACTCCGAATTTTTCTTTTGTTTCCTTTACTGCTTGCTGAAATACAGATTGAATAACAACCCTGTCTCACTCCCTACACAACCACTGTTTCCCTTCCATGCCCCTCGACTCTTATAACTGCCATCTGGTTTCAGATAGATTATAACATCAAATGTAATTAGTTTTCCGTTTAAAAGAGCTCTAAATTGCAAAATTATCTCTTCCTTTGCTCCATAGACACTAATACAAAAAAAAACTACATGTCGTGAGTGGACAAACGTAAGTAGTCTCTAACATCAAACGAGGTCTTTTCAAAAATGCAGCTCGTAAATATGTCATTACTTACTCCTAATTGAAAATTATGCGTTGCCGTTTATCTTTCCCTGCACTCGAGTCTCTGGATGTGTTAACCAAGAATGCGTAACTACAAGCTGCTGAAATAAAGCAAAAAAGTCTTAAGTCTATTACTTTAAATAAAATCCTCTTCTATTACTCGTCAATATAACCATAATAAAATATTCTTCTCAAAATGCTTCAGTCTCTTCCTCATCTAAATAAATTAATTATTAAATCAACGTGTTCCACTTCTTCAGAATATAACTGCAACCGTACCACTTTGTCTATGACACACCACCGCCGACTGCTGTGTCTTCTCATCTTACGATTAACAGTGCGCATCATCGCCGCCCGGAGTTGTCGAGCGGTTCTAGGCGCTACAGTCTGGAACCGCGCTACCGCTGCAGTCGCAGGTTCGAATCCTACCTCGGGCACGGATGCATGTGATGTACTTAGTTTAGATAGGTTTAAGTAGTTCTAAGTTCTAGGGGACTGATGACCTCAGAAGTTAAGTCCCATAGTGCTCAGAGCCAATGGAATTGCGCATCATTTCCCGCGCATCTTGCAAAGCAGAAATTGTGCATGCAAGCCTCCAGGCGACACAACGTCTCTGATGACACTGCGCGCCTATGATTTCAAACAGTACAGAGGTGCTTACGAGTTCATAATATCCAAATGCCCATGAAATTAACCACAGCCCTCTGTCACTTTTAATCGAGAATATTCCATTAGATGCACCACAATGGCCTTTCCTATTATTTTCTAATAGAGAACAAGAACAAAAAGAAGTTTGATCAAATTGATTTATAAGTTCTACTTAGTCACTTAGCAAAAAGGTGGGAATTTAAGGAGATAGGACCTGGATAAACTGAAAGAACCAGAGGTTGTACAGAATTTCAGGGAGAGCATAAGGGAACAATTGACAGGAATGGGGGAAAGGAATACAGTAGAAGAGGAATGGGTAGCATTGAGGGATGAAATAGTGAAGGCAGCGGAGGATCAAATAGGTAAAAAGACGAAGGCTGGTAGAAACCCTTGAGTAACAGAGGAAACATTGAATTTAATTGATGAAAGGAGAAAATATAAAAATGCAGTAAATGAAGCAGGCAAAAAGGAATACAGACGTCTCAAAAATGAGATCGACAGGAAGTGCAAAATGGCTAAGCAGGGATGGCTAGAGGACAAATGTAAGGATGTAGAGGCTTATCTCACTAGGTGTAAAATAGATACTGCATACAGGAAAATTAAAGAGTCCTTTGGAGAAAAGAGAACCACTTGTATGAACATCAAGAGCTCAGATGGAAACCCAGTTCTAAGCAAAGAATGGAAAGCAGAAACGTGGAAGGAGTATATAGAGGGTCTATACAAGGGCGATGGACTAGAGGACAATATTATGGAAATGGAAGAGGATGTAGATGAAGATGAAATGGGAGATACGATACTGCGTGACAGAGCACTGAAAGACCTGAGTCGAAACAAGGCCCCTGGAGTAGACAACATTCCATTAGGACTACTGACGGCGTTGGGAGAGCCAGTCCTGACAAAACTCTACCATCTGGTGAGCAAGATGTACGAGATAGGCGAAATACACTCAGACTTCAAGAAGAATAAAATAATTCCAATCCCAAAGGAAGTAGGCGTTGACAGATGTGAAAATTACCGAACTATCAGTTTAATAAGTCACAGCTGCAAAATACTAACGCGAATTCTCTACAGACGAGTGGAAAAACTGATAGAAGCCAACCTCGGGGAAGATCAATTTTGATTCCATGAAAATGTTGGAACACGTGAGGGTATACTGACCTTACGACTTATCTTAGAAAAAAGATTAAGGAAAGGCAAATCTACGATTCTAGCATTTGTAGACTTAGAGAAAGCTTTTGACAATGTTGATTGGAATACTCTCTTTCAAATTCTGAATGTGGCAGGGGTAAAATTCAGGGAACGAAAGGCTATTTACAATTTATACAGAAACCAGATGGCAGTTATAAGAGTCGAGGGGTATGAAAGGCAAGCAGTGGCTGGGAAGGGAGTGAGACAGGGCTGTAGCCCATCCTCGATGTTATTCAATCTGTATATTGAGCAAGCAATAAAGGAAACAAAATAAAAATTTGGAGTAGGTATTAAAATCCATGGAGAAGAAATAAAAACTTTGAGGTTCGCCGATGACATTGTAATTCTGTCAGAGACAGCAAAGGACTTGGAAGAGCAGTTGAACGGAATGGACAGTGTCTTGGAAGGAGGATATAAGATGAACATCAACAAAAGCAAAACGAGGATAATGGAATGTGGTCGAATTAAGTCGGGTGGTGCTGAGGGAATTAGATTAGGAAATGAGACGCTAAAATTAGTAAAGGAGTTTTGCTATTTGAGAAGCAAAATAACTGATGATGGACGAAGTAGAGAGGATATAAAATGTAGACTGGCAATGGCAAGGAAAGCGTTTCTGAAGAAGAAAAATTTGTTAACATCGAGTATATATTTAAATGTCAGGAAGTCGTTTCTGAAAGTATATGTATGGAGTGTAGCCATGTACGGATGTGAAACGTGGACGATAAATAGTTTGGACAAGAAGAGAATAGAAGCTTTAGAAATGTGGTGCTACAGAAGAATGCTGAAGATTAGATGGTTAGATCACATAACAAATGAGGAGGTATTGAACAGAATTGGGGATAAGAGGAGCTTGTGGCACAACTTGACTAGAAGAAGGATTCGGTTGGTAGGACATGTTCTGAGACATCGAGGGATCACCAATTTAGTATTGGAGGGCAGCGTAGAGGGTAAAAATCGTATAGGGAGACCAAGAGATGAATACACTAGGCAGATTCAGAAGGATGTAGGCTGCAGTAGGTACTGGGAGATGAAGCAGCTTGCACAGGATAGAATAGCATGGAGAGCTGCATCAAACCAGTCTCAGGAATGAAGACCACAACAACAACACAACTTAGTGACTACTTGATGAGTCTCTAAGGACAGAAAATCGTGGCGAAATTGCACATGTTCAAGGAAATGAATGGTAGAGAATGAAATTTGCACTCTATTGAGTTGGAGTCTCGGTCCGGCGAAGACCTTTAATCAGCCAGGAATTATCATATTCACTCCTGGAAATGGAAAAAAGAACACATTGAGACCGGTGTGTTAGACCCACCATACTTGCTCCGGACACTGCGAGAGGGCTGTACAAGCAATGATCACACGCAAGGCACAGCGGACACACCAGGAACCGCGGTGTTGGCTGTCGAATGGCGCTAGCTGCGCAGCATTTGTGCACCGCCGCCGTCAGTGTCAGCCAGTTTGCCGTGGCATACGGAGCTCCATCGCAGTCTTTAACACTGGTAGCATGCCGCGACAGCGTGGACGTGAACCGTATGTGCAGTTGACGGACTTTGAGCGAGGGCGGGTGGACGTACCGCC
Organism: Schistocerca gregaria; assembly: GCF_023897955.1. Lineage (NCBI taxonomy): Eukaryota > Metazoa > Arthropoda > Insecta > Orthoptera > Acrididae > Schistocerca > Schistocerca gregaria. The sequence continues at coordinate 947,053,205 of NC_064920.1, forward strand.
GAATTGCTCAACACGTGGGGCGTGAGGTCTCCACAGTACATCGATGTTGTCGCCAGTGGTCGGCGGAAGGTGCACGTGCCCGTCGACCTGGGACCGGACCGCAACGACGCACGGATGCACGCCAAGACCGTAGGATCTTACGCAGTCCCGTAGGGGACCGCACCGCCACTTCCCAGCAAATTACGGACACTGTTGCTCCTGGGGTATCGACGAGGACCACTCGCAACAGTCTCCATGAATCTGGGCTACGGTCCCGCACACCGTTAGGCCATCATCCGCTCACGCCTCAACATCGTGCAGCCCGCCTCCAGTGTTGTCGCGACAGGCGTGAATGGAGGGACGAATGGAGACGTGTCGTCTTCAGCGATGAGAGTCGCTTCTGCCTTGTTGCCAATGATGGTCGTATGCGTGTTTGGCGCCGTGCAGGTGAGCGCCACCATCAGGACTGCATACGACTGAGGCACACAGGGCCAACACCCGGCATCATGGTGTGGGGAGCGATCTCCTACACTGGCCGTACACCTCTGGTGATCGTCGATGGACACTGAATAGTGCACGCTACATCCAAACCGTCATCGAACCCATCGTTCTCCCATTCCTAGACCGGCAAGGGAACTTGCTTTTCCAACAGGACAATGCACGTCCGCATGTATCCCGTGCCACCCTACGTGCTCTAGAAAGTGTAAGTCAACTACCCTGGCCAGCAAGATCTCCGGATCTGTCCCCCATTGAGCATGTTTGGGACTGGATGAAGCGTCGTCTCACGCGGTCTGCACGTCCAGCACGAACAGTAGTCCAACTGAGGCGCCAGGTGGAAATGGCATGGCAAGTCGTTCCACAGGACTACATCCAGCATCTCTACGATCGTCTCCATGGGAGAATAGCAGCCTGCATTGCTGCGAAAGGTGGATATACACTGTACTAGTGCCGACATTGTGCATGCTCTGTTGCCTGTGGCTATGTGCCTGTGGTTCTGTCAGTGTGATCATGTGATGTATCTGACCCCAGGAATGTGTCAATAAAATTTCCCCTTCCTGGGACAATGAATTCACGGTGTTCTTATTTCTATTTCCAGGAGTGTAAGTGCATACACCGTTGCAGAGTGAAAATTTCTTTCTCGTAATATTCCTCAGGAATGCCTCCGCAATATCCTTCCTTCCAGGGGTGTTAGTCTTGCAAGTTTCGTGGGAGAGCTTTTGTGAAATTTGAGAAGTAGGAGACGAGGTACTGTAAGAAGTAAAGTAGCGAGGACGCTCCGTGATTCCAACATTTGTGGCTCAGTCCGTGGAGAACTGCCCATGAAGAGCGAAGATCCCGAGTTATAGTCTCGGTGTAGTGAACAGTTTTAATTTGCCATGGAGTTTCGAAATGAATGGCGCTTACAATTGTATGTGCTGTATGAAGGACAATGTATAAACACATATAAGAAACAAATGGTATAGGACAGACAAAAGGTTTATGAAAAAAATATTTTGTACTGTAACTCACCCTCTTCAGCAAGGACATGATAGGAAAATAAACAATATTGTAAAATAAACACAAAAAATTGTCAAGTTACGTATAGCTGAATGTAAACATAACTCTAACGAAATAGGTGGAAGACAACTGCTGGGTCTGTTGGTCTTGAGGAGCCGGCCGTTGTGACCGAGCGGTTCTAAGCGCTTCAGTGTGGAACCACGTGACCGATACGGTCGTCGCAGGTTCGAATCCTGTCTCGGGCACGGATGTGTGTGATGTCCATAGGTTTGTTAGGTTTAAGTAGTTGTAAGTTCTACGGGTCTATACAAGGGCGATGTACTTGAGGACAATATTATGGAAATGGAAGAGGATGTGGACGAAGATGAAATGGGAGATATGATACTGCGAGAAGAGTTTGACAGAGTACTGAAAGAACTAAGTCGAAACAAGGCCCGGGAGTAGACAACATTCCATTAGAACTACTGATAGCCTTGAGAGAGCCAGTCCTGACAAAACGCTACCATCTAGGGAGCGAGATGTATGACACAGACGAAATACCTCGGACTTCAAGAATAATATAATAATTCCAATCCCAAAGAAAGGAGGTGTTGACCGGTGTGAAAATTACCGAACTATCAGTATAATAAGTCACAGCTGCAAAATACTAACTCGAATTCTTTACAGACAAATTGAAAAACTGGTAGAATCCTACCTCGGGGAAGATCAGTTAGGATTCCGTCGTAATGTTGGTACACGTGACGCAATATTGACCCTACGACTTATCTAAAAAAATAGATTAAGGAAAGGCAAACCTACGTTTCTAGCATTTGTAGAGTTAGAGAAAGCTTTTGACACTGTTGACCGGAATACTCTTCTTCAAATTCTGAAGGTGGCAAGGGTAAAATAAAGGGAGCGAAAGGCTATTTACAATTTGTACAGAAACCAGATGGCAGTTATAAAAATCGATGGGCAAGAAAGGGATGTAATGGTTAGGAAGGGAGTGACAAAGGGTTGTAGCCTTTCCCCGATGTTCCGATGTTATTCAATCTGTATGTTGAGCAAGCAGTAAAGGAAATAAAAGAAAAATTCAGAGTACGTATTAAAATCCATGGATAAGAAATAAAAACTTTGAGGCTCGCCGATGACACTGGAATTCTGTCAGAGACAGCACAGGACTTGGAAGAGCAGTTGAACGGAATGTACAGTGTCTTGAAAGGAGGATATAAGATGAACATCAACAAAAGCAAAGCGAGAATAATAGAATGTAGTCGACTTAAGTCGGGTGATGCTGAGGGAATTAGATTAGGAAATGAGACACTTAAAGTAGTAAAGGAGTTTAGCTATTTGGGGAGCAAAATAACGGATGTTGGTCGAAGTAGAGAGGATACAAAATGTAGGCTGGTAATGGCAAGAAAAGCGTTTCTGGAGAAGAGAAATTTGATAACATCGAGTTTAGATTTAAGTGTCCGGAAGTCGTTTCTGAAACTGTTTGTATGGAGTGTAGCCATGTATGGAAGTGAAACGTGGACGATTAATAGTTTATACAAGAAGATAATAGAAGCTTTCAAAATGTGGTGCTACAGAAGAATGCTGAAGATTAGATGGGTAGTTCACATAACTAATGAGGAGGTATTGAATAGAATTTGCGGGAAGAGGAGATTGTGGCACAACTTGATTAGAAGAAGGGATCGGTTGGTAGGACATGTTCTGATGCATCAAGGGATCACCAATTTATTACTGGAGGACAGCGTGGACGGAAAATGTCGTAGAGGGAGATCAAGAGATGAATACACTAAGCAGATTCAGAAGGATGTAGGTACTGGGAGATGAAGAAGCTTGCATATGATAGAGTAGCCTTAAACGAGTCTCAGGACTGAAGACCACAACAACAACAACAACAACAACAACAAGCCGGCTGTGGTGGCCGAGCGGTTCTAGGCACTTCAGTCCAGAACCGCACCGCTACTACGGTATCAGGTTCGAATCCTGCTTCCGGCATGGATGTGTGTTAGGTTTAAGTAGTTCTAAGTTGTAGGGGACTGATGACCTCAGATGTCAAGTCCCTTAGTGCTCAGAGCCATTTTGTTGGTTTTGAGGAAACGAATGAAGTGGGAAATAGAATATTGTGTTTCGCCTTAATCACCAGTTGCATTAAATAAGCAAAGGAACACATTTTTCTGAAAGCAAGTTGGATTTCTTCAGGATTCCGGTACACCATATTGCTCCCCACAGTTGTGGCTATTTTTAACATAATCTCCGTTGAGTGTGACGGCCTTACGTCACCTTACCGGGCAGTCCTAAATGCCTGCGTGGTACCACTCAACTGGTCGACGTCGGAGCCAATGTCTTGCAGCATCAGGAAGCCTCCCCGTCATTCACGAGTGCTTCCTGTGGAGTGCATCCTTCGAGGGCCGCGTGAAAGGAAGTCGGAAGGTGCGAAATCCGTGCTGTAGCGTGGACGAGAAAGAACCGTCTAGTGAGCTACTCTCGGGTGCGCACACAAGCGTGAGACCTTTGTTTTGTAAGTGCGAAGGAGAAGTGCATTTGCATTTTTCTGGTAACGAACGTGCTGAAGTCTGTTCTTCAATTTCCTGAGAGTAGGACAATACACTTCAAAGTTGATCGTTGCAGTACAAGTTAAGATACAAACAGAACAACCCCTTCAGAGTGTCAGCAGACAGTCGCCATTATTTTACCGGCTGTTGGTGCTGTTTTGATTTTTTTCGTCGGAGGGGAGGTAGTGTGGAGCTAGTCCATGGACTGTCGCCTCGATTCTGGTTCGAAATAATGAGCTCATGTTTCAAATGTAAAAAATGTAGTCCATCAACAAAGGAGGTGGCTTACAAAACACTCGTTCGACCTATACTTCAGTACTGCTCATCAGTGTGGGATCCGTAACAGGTCGGGTTGATAGAGGAGACAGAGAAGATCCAAAGAAGAGCGGCGCGTTTCGTCACAGGGTTATTTGGTTACCATGACAGCATTACGGAGATGTATAGCAAACTCAAGTGGCAGACTCTGCAAAAGAGGCTCTCTGCATAGCGGTATAGCTTGCTGGCCAGGTTTCGAGAGGGTGCATTTCTGGATGAGGTGTCGAATATATTGCTTCCCCCTACTTATACTTCGCGAGGAGATCACGAATGTAAAATTAGGGAGATTCAAGCCCGCACGGAGGCTTTCCGGCAGTCGCTCTTCCCGCGAACCATACGCGACTGGAACAGGAAAGGGAGGTAATCACAGTGGCACGTAAAGTGCCCTCCACCACACACCATTGGGTGGCTTGCGGAGTATAAATGTAGATGCAGATGTAGATGGCCTGTGACGATGTTCGACAAACGGCTGTCACAATCAGTCAAGTAAGGCGCAAGCAATTCTGCACAGATGGTCATTCGTTGCTCTTTATGGTCTTGTTTTAGGCGGCGAGGAAAACAGAGGGCACATATCTCTGAGTATCCCAGCTGGTAGACGAATGTGTCTGTACTACCAACAGAGACGCCAAGTGGTGCAGCAATGCGTTTGATTGTGATCCGTCGATCACCTCGAATGAGACTGTCTGCAAGTTCCATCAGTGCAGGAGTCACAGCTAAGTACGGCCTGCCGGCACGCGGAAGATCGGACAGATTTGCGCGACCTTCTTTCGATGGTGATAGAACCCTCGACCAGCAACTCACCGTGCTTTTGTTCACTGTCAGGTCTCCGTACACATTCTGAAAGTGCCTTGAAATATCTGTGATGCTCTGGGTTTCCATCGAAAAGAAATTCAGTGACAGTCTCTGTTTGGAACGCACATCCGTTACAGACGCCATTTTAAAGGCTACGTATAGAGCCGCCACCTATCGGAACTTCGTGGAACGATAGGGGCTGAAGCGATTATATTCTACGATGTCTCAGAACAAATTCTGCCTTTTTTCATCCGAAACTGACTGGGTAAAGAATATATTGCGTCACTTACTGAACATTCGTCGTACTTAAGCCAATACCTTTTATCAAAAATTAAACACAAGGGTGAATAATTGGGAAAGACCTCGAAAGGAAACGTTTATGCCATTGTTAAAATAATAATCAATAACAACTTGTAAACTGGGGGTGTCATCGAACAACTGACCATGCAAAGTGGAGACATACAAGGTGGTTCATTGATAGTGACCGGGCCAAATATCTCACGAAATATGCATCAAACTAAAAAACTACAAAGAACGGAACTTGTCTAGCTTGAAGGGGGAAACCAGATGGCGCTATGGTTGGCCCGCTAGATGGCACTGCCATCGGTACGACGGGTAGTAACTGCGTTTTTTAAATAGAACCCCCATTTTTTATTACATATTCGTGTAGTACGTAAAGAAATACGAATGTTTTAGTTGGACTACTTTTTTCGCTTTGTGATAGATGGCGCTGTAATAGTCACAAACATATGGCTCAGGATTTTAGACGAACACTTGGTAACAGGTAGGTTTTTTAAATTAAAATAACTTCCTCAAAAAGATAAGGTCAGTTTGGCGCCAAGATATCTAATACGTTCCCATCTCGAGTCGGTTTTCTAACCAGTTGCTCAAGGTTGTATGTTGAGAGCGCTCCTAGAATAACTTCACACAAGTCGTTGTTTCTGTCGCCTGTGATAAACGAGTCATTTTCCCAGTCAATGGACGCCAGATTAAAGTGTCCACCTATAGCTAATGAATAATTTGGATATTTATTTCCTATGTACTCAAGACTTTCCATGAAACGTTCTGCGACGTTTGTTGCCGGATGCTGGTGGTTTATAAAAACATCCTAATACAATGGTCACTTCTTTTCTGATAGACGGCTTTATCCACACTGCTTCACAGTCCGACGCAGTATCGACCTCAGCTGCGTTTAAGCAGCTTTTAACTGCAATGAACACACCACCTCCCATAGCATCAGTCCTATCCCTCCTATACATTGTCCAATCCGAATTCAAAATTTGACTGCTGCTAAAGTCTGGTTTCAACCAGCTTTCGGTACCTAATATAATATTAGTATCACTACTGTTTATTTCGGAGAGTAACTCAGGGATCTTGCTGCAGACACTTCGGCAATTTACTAACATGAGGTTTAGCATATTTACGAAAATTGTGGAGAAGGCGAACCAAAGACTGCGTTTTTTGGCAGAATTCTTAGAAAATGAAACAGATCCATTAAAAAGACTGCCTGCACTATGCTTGTCCGTCTTCTTTTGGAGTACTGCTATACGGTGTCGGATCCTTGCGAGACAGGATCAGTGGAAAACATTGAAAAAGTTCAGAGAAGGGGAACACTTTTTGTATTATTGAGAAATTGGGGAGAGTGTGTCACCGACATGATACAGGATTTCGGGTGGACATCATTACAACAAAGGCGTTTCTCGTTGCGGCGGAATCCTCTCAATAAATCTCAATCGCCAGTCTTCTCCTCCAAATGCGAAAATATTTTGTTGTCACCTACCTACATAGGAAGTAACGATCATCATAATAAAATACGGGAGATCAGAGCTCGCACGGAAAGATACTGATGTTCGCTTTTTCGTACTTTGTTCTAGAGTGGAATAATGGAGGATTATTGTGAAAGTGGTTAGGTGAACCCTCTGCCAGGTACTTGAGTGTGATTCGCAGAGTATGCACGTAGATAAAGGTATAGATGTAGATGTGAAGAGCGTCCGGATATCCTACACTATCATCTCATGTAAGCCTTCAATGTAGAAGACCGATGTAAGAGCTGATACTGTACTGACTGATGTGGTAGACTTCATTGAAACGACGAAGGAAAACTTGCAATACGCATCGACAACACCTAGACAGGGTATCTTCCAATATGGACCGGCAAAGTCTGTGCCCAGGTATTGCTATGTCACAACGCAGCCACTCAGAGTACCACTGTTGGGGAGTGGTTTGACCCTCTGCACACATTGCACACTATGAAGCCATGGCCTCTATTTGTGCATCCATTACTAGCCATGTTCAATGGCGCCTTTGCAACAGCTTGGCGCAGACAATACCCGAAAGATCTTGGTGCAACAACCAAAGAACTTCCCACTAGAGAGACTGAGGGATGATGCATCGTCACTTTCGGTGTGCATCAGAAGAACACCAATCTGGACAGAGTAAGCACGCCGTTGAACAAGGCACCAATGAACCACTGGTTGACGGATCTCCTTCAAACACTGTCCATACATGACAAACAAACTCGAGCACCATCTGCCACACCACGTCCGATGTCATCATCTGAGTCACAAAGTGAAAGGCGGCGGAAAAATCTTTCAAAAGGCTGACTTCTTCTGATTGAGTGTGATGACAGAAGTCCTCAGAGGCATCATATGCAGCATCAGAACCCACAAGGAGCCTCGACAGGAGTTCGACATTGGAGTGATTGGTAGTGTGCCGACATGACAACTCATTCTGGTTATTGGATAAGAGAAGCGTTCACCGTTGTAACATCTGCAGTGGACCTGCTAGGACGACTGGGAGGATTCAGACAGAGCTGTCAGTGGTCTGTGATCCATAACTAGAGAAAAGCGGTACGCATAATTGTACTGATGGCCGTGCGTGACCCCATAAATGATAGACAACGTCTCATTTAAACAAGTTGGCTGTAGTTGTATTGGGCCTTGGTCAATGCCTTTGATGCAAACACCTTTGATGCAACGCAAAGCCCACTCGATGTGACAACACCACACCAATGCCGTAAGATGAGCTATATAATGGGAAAACGACAGGCTTATTGGCTTTGAAGTGGATCAAAAACAGATCACTTAGTAGTCTGTTTTTCAGCCGCTGGAAAGCGCTCGGACGCTTTCCCGACCATACCAGCGGAACGCCCTTGTGGCGCAACCAATTTAGAGGTGCTGTGATCTGAACAGCATTCGGGATGAAACAGATGTAATGGGTTAGCTTCCCCAATATACAGGTTGGGGTAGACAAGTCGTGAACGGCCACTAATTAAGACTGTGACGGCTAGATGTCGTGCGCATTATTCAAAATGGTTCAAATGGCTCTGAGCACTATGAGACTTAATTTCTGAGGTCATCAGTTCCCTAGAACTTAGAACTACTTAAACCTAACTAACCTAAGGACATCACACACAGCCATGCCCGAGGCAGGATTCGAACCTGCGACCGTAGCGGTCGCACGGTTCCAGACTGTAGCGACTAGAACCGCTCGGCCACTCCGGCCGGCACGCATTATTCACGTGGCAAGATACTAAGTCTCAGTGAGAAAGAAGGCACACTTATAATGGTTTCACGTCAGTCCCGCTTTGCGCACAACTTCAAACAATGCCTCTGAATTATGCAAGTGTTCTGCTGGCGTACGACCGGAGACAGGTATGTCATCCAAATAGTTAGAGCAAGAAGGTACCTGCGACGTCAGTTGCTCAAGGTATCTTTGGAAAATAACTGGGGGTGGGGGGAAGCACTACCGAATGGTAACCACTGAAACTGGATTGATCTGTTGTGTGTGTTGCTCACAAAAACCTTTTTTGACTCCTTGTCTATAGACAGTTGCAGGTAGGCCTCCTGGAGATCAGTATTTGAACAGAAATGACACTGACCTTATTTGTCTATCAAATCCTCATGGCGTGACAACCGAAAAGAATGAACAACAGTTTGTGGGTTGACGGTTGATTTAAAGCTAGCACAGAGTCTCAACCTGTCCGACGATTTAGTAAGGATCACCAGGTGTGACGTCCATTGGCTGGCCGACACTGATGCAATTCTGATGCAATTCTGCAGTACATCAGTTCATGAGGGACAGGGCGAGCGACGGCCGCGGTGGTCTCGCGGTTCTAGGCGCGCAGTCTGGAACCGTGCGACTGCTACGGTCGCAGGTTCGAATCCTGCCTCGGGCATGGGTGTGTGTGATGTCTTTAGGTTAGTTAGGTTTAAGTAGTTCTAAGTTCTAGGGGACTGATGACCATAGCAGTTGAGTCCCATAGTGCTCAGAGCCATTTTTTTTTTTGACAGGGCGAGCATGAAGAAATTTGGGCTGTGCGTTGACTTTCACTGTGACATGGGCCTCGAACCCCTGGGCCTTGGCTAAACTAGAGTGGAACAGACAACTGTACTTATCACATAATGCTTTAATATTGGCCAGAAAACAAATGAATTAATTTTTAACACGTTCCCATTAACTGACAATCCGAAAAGGAAGGCTATTCATGCCAAAAATGAAAGTAGACTCGCGAGAGCGTAACACATGAAATAATCCTTCTTTAATAGTACAGTGGAACTAGGTTGGCAAGTTGCACACTCCAAACACTGGTATGGTATGTTTGTTGTATGCTGACAACGAGTTATGTGATTTTTGAAGCTGTGGGCTATGTAACCATTCACACGTCGCGCGATTGAACAACGTAACAGTAGCACCAGTAACTAACTGTAAATTAACACAGTGGTTGACCCCAGCTGAGCATACAACTTATTGGGCTGCCGACTGATAAGTTTAGAGTTTGTGTCCTGGCAATCTGAAGAAACAACAACAGGTTCGGTCTAACGCCACCTGTACCTACTGCGTGTGGCCTTGTTTACCACATGCGAAACACTTTGCTCTGCAGCACGGGTACTGTGCCCTATCAGCAACGGTGCCACTGGTTCGCTCATGACCTAGACGTCGGGCGACATCTGGCCTGAGCGGTTGAGAGATTCCCCCTGAGCTGTCTTACTCTTGACGAAATGGATTGCAGGTGCTTTTAAAACCATGCTCCGTTACGTCGACAATGTCCTGTGACTCAATAATTCACAATACTGTACTGAGGTCAGGATTTGGATGCTTTAGTACAGCAGCACGAATACAGCAATCAAACACGTTCTGAGTAATCGCATCTCTCATCATAATGTCACTGTAACTTAACACACTAAAAGTGGCATTGTCTAATAAGGCCACGGAGTTTTGCTACCCACTGTTTGTAGGACTGTCCTAGCTGGTGTTTTAATCTGGAAAGCTAATAATGGGCCACCGCTGCATACACTTCTGATTCAATATGATTTGACATTTTGTCAACTAAGTTGTCGTATGGGACCTCATGAGGGGAGCGAAATAATTTTATTACCAGTCGAAATAAATCTGAGTTAACGGTGGACAGTAAATGGTAAATACGCTAGTTACCCGTTATGCCGTAGGCTTGGAAGTGCCCCGACAACTGAGCGATGTAATCAGCCCATTCTTCGCTTTGCGCCAGAAACATTCTGAATTTAGGAGCTTGAACAGTTTGTTGAATTGTTTCCAATGGAAAACGATTGGTTGGCGGTCTTGCAGTGCTTGTAACAATTGATCAATCCTTTGTACCTGCAGTTGTATAGATCACATTAAAGACACTTCCGGAAGAGACATCATGAATACTTAATACTACAACACGCACAAACAGAAAAATAGCACTGTTGCAAGAGAGGATTAGTTACACAGTAGCCACAGCGATCTAATTGCAAGCTGCATCCTTGGTGTCACTTTGCTTGTTGTGTACAACTTCTTGGACACAGAAGTAGCTAGTTTTAATATTGTTAACTATAACACTCTGAATAAGTAATCCTTTATTAATCAGAAAGAAACTTATCTTTGCTCGCCAGGCTCGGATGTAGCTATGAAACTTGTAAGTAGGCTGTTTAGGTTTTTTTTATTGGTAACATCACATAGCGCTCTGTATGAAAAATCACTGGCTGTGCTGTGTGCAGTCAGTGGCTGGTTGGCATTGTTGTAATACTCGCCATTGTAGTGTTGGGCGGCTGGATGTTAACAGCGCGTAGCGTTGCGCAGTTGGAGGTGAGCCGCCAGCAGTGGTGGACGTGGGGAGAGAGATGGCGGAATTTTGAAATTTGTAAGAAATGATGTCATGAACTGATATATATATATATATATATATATATATATATATATATATATATATATATATATATATATATATATAATGACTATTAAGGTAAATACATTGTTTGGTCTCTATTAAAATCTTTCATTCGCTAACTGTGCCTATCAGTAGTTAGTGACTTCCGTAGTTTGAATCTTTTATTTAGCTGGCAATAGTGGCGCTCGCTGTATTGCAGTAGTTCGAGTAACGAAGAGTTTTGGTGAGGTAAGTGATTTGTGAAAGGTATAGGTTAATGTTAGTCAGGGCCATTCTATTGTAGGGATTATTGAAAGTCAGATTGCGTTGAGCTAAAAATATTGTGTGTAAGTTTAAGCACAGTCTTGCATAATTTTTCTAAGGGGACGTTTCAAACTGTACATGTGGATCTGAGGTTCAGAACACACTAAATGAGCCACAATTATTGACTGGCGACTTGATACAAGTTCAGAATGGCAGTACTGTGGCTTCACTACAGTCACGAGAAATCCCAAGTTTGTAGACACTTCTTGACACTGTTCTGACAGCGTTGGTGCGTAGGTGCAATTCACAAGAGACGGAAGTCTCTTCGCTCCCCAGTGGTTACTCCAATAGGAACTTCCTGGAAGTGGGAAGGATCTAACCTCGAACACAACTGTCCTCTTAGCTTTTGGCGACACTGTTCCAGGGCAGTGGCGCGGCGGTGGCCCCTCGGAACTACGGGAGGCATGGCCTCTTCTTAACATCTCATTGGCACCTCTTGATACCGCTGCGCAGTATCTCTGTGGTGGTCAATACTTCTTGCACTGCTCTCGATAAACGATGAAGACGAACTTGGTCTTAGTTTGTAGATGGTTATCCTTCTATATTGGTTGCACGAGTTGCTTTACTAGTGCCTGACGGTTATGCTGCTTCCGATGAAATGAGAGCTGATACGTTTTTTACAGATACACCAAGTAAGACATGACGATAATCTGTGATCAATGAAAGTTGGAGGTCTACAGTGGAGTCTTATGAAATTAATTTTCTGTAAGAATTTTTCTGTTTTCAATTTCGTGTTTGTTTTAGTATTTCCAAAAGCGTTCAATAGGCCGTTAAAGTCACCCATGGTAATGTTGTTGTTGTTATTGTGGTCTTCAGACCTGAGACTGGTTTGATGCAGCTCTCCATGCTACTCTATCCTGTGCAAGCTTCTTCATCTCCCAGTACCTACTGCAACCTACATCCTTCTGAATCTGCTTAGTGTATTCATCTCTTGGTCTCCCTCTACGATTTTTACCCTCCACACTGCCCTCCAATGCTAAATTGGTGATCCCTTGATGCCTCAGAACATGTCCTACCAACCGATCCCTTCTTCTGGTCAAGTTGTGCCACAAGCTCCTCTTCTCATCTAATCTTCAGCATTCGTCTGTAGCACCACATTTCGAAAGCTTCTATTCTCTTCTTGTCCAAACTATTTATCGTCCATGTGTCAGTTCCATACATGGCTACACTCCATACAAATACTTTCAGAAATGACTTCCTGACACTTAAATCTATACTCGATGTTAACAAATTTCTCTTCTTCAGAATCGCTTTCCTTGCCATTGCCAGTCTACATTTTATATCCTCTCTACTTCGAACATCATCAGTTATTTTGCTCCCCAAATAGCAAAACTCCTTTACTACTTTAAGTGTCTAATTTCCTAATCTAATTCCCTCAGCATCACCCGACTTAATTCGACTACATTCCATTATCCTCGTTTTGCTTTTGTTGATGTTCATCTTATACCCTCCTTTCAAGACACTATCCATTCCATTCAACTGCTCTTCCAAGTCCTTTGCTGTCTCTGACAGAATCACAATGTCATCGGCAAACCTCAAAGTTTTTATTTCTTCTCCATGGACTTTGATACCTACTCCGAAATTTTCTTTTGTTTCCTTTACTGCTTGCTCAATATACAGATTGAATAACATCGGAAAGAGGTTACAACCCTGTCTCACTCCCTTCCCAACCACTGCCTCCCTTTCATGTCCCTCGACTCTTATAACTGCCATCTGGTTTCTGTACAAATTGGAAATAGCTTTTGGCTCCCTGTATTTTACCCCTGCCACCTTTAGAATTTGAAAGAGAGCATTCCAGTCAACATATTCAAAAGCTTTCTCTAAGTCTACAAATGCTAGAAACGTAGGTTTGCCTTTCCTTAATCTTTCTTCTAAGATAAGTCGTATGGTCAGTATTGCCTCACGTGTTCCAGTGTTTCTACGGAATCCAAACTGATCTTCCCCGAGGTCGGCTTCTACTAGTTTTTCCATTCGTCTGTAAAGAATTCGTGTTAGTATTTTGCAGCTGTGGCTTATTAAACTGATTGTTCGGTAATTTTCACATCTGTCAATACCTGCTTTCTTTGGGATTGGAATTATTATATTCTTCTTGAAGTCTGAGGGTATTTCGGCTGTTTCATACATCTTCCTAACCAGATGGTAGAGTTTAGTCAGGACTGGCTCTCCCAAGGCCGTCAGTAGTTCCAATGGAATGTTGTCTACTCCCGGGCCTTGTTTCGACTCAGGTCTTTCAGTGCTCTGTCAAATTCTTCACGCAATATCATAACTCCCATTTCATCTTCATCTACATCCTCTTCCATTTCCATAATATTGTCGTCAAGTACATCGCCCCTGTATAGACCCTCTATTTACTCCTTCCAGCTTTCTGCTTTTCCTTCTTTGCTTAGAACTGGGTTTCCATCTGAGCTCTTGATGTTCATACAAGTGGTTCTCTTATCTCCAAAGGTCTCTTTAATTTTCCTGTAGGCAGTATCTATCTTACCCCTAGTGAGATAAGCCTCTACATCCTTACATTTGTCCTCTAGCCATCCCTGCTTAGGCATTTTGCACTTCCTGTTGATGTCATTTTTGAGACGTTTGTATTCCTTTTTGCCTGCTTCATTTACTGCATTTTTATATTTTCTCCTTTCATCAGTTAAATTCAATATTTCTTCTGTTACCCAAGGATTTCTACTAGCCCTAGGCTTTTTACCTACTTGATCCTCTGCTGCCTTCACTACTTCATCCCTCAAAGCTACCCATTTTTCTTCTACTGTATTTCTTTCCCCCATTCCTGTCAATGGACCCCTTATGCTCTCCCTGAAACTCTGTACAACCTCTGGTTCTTTCAGTTTATCAAGGTCCCAACTCCTTAATTTCCCCCCTTTTTGCAGTTTCTTCAGTTTTAATCTACAGGTCATAACCAATAGATTGTGGTCAGAGTCCACATCTGCCCCTGGAAATGTCTTACATTTTAAAATCTGGTTCCTAAATCTCTGTCTTACCATTACATAATCTATCTGATACCTTTTAGTATCTCCAGGGTTTTTCCATGTATACAACCTTCTTTCATGATTCTTAAACCAAGTGTTAGCTATGATTAAGTTGTGCTCTGTGCAAAATTCTACCAGGTGGCTTCCTCTTTCAGTTCTTAGCCCCAGTCCATATTCACCTACTATGTTTCCTTCTCTCCCTTTTCGTACACTCGAATTCCAGTCACCCATGACTATTAAATTTTCGTCTCCCTCCACTATCTGAATAATTTCTTTTATTTCATCATACATTTCTTCAATTTCTTCGTCATCTGCAGAGCCAGTTGGCATATAAACTTGTACTACTGTAGTAGGTGTGGGCTTGGTTTCTATTTTGGCCACAATAATGCGTTCACTATGCTGTTTGTAGTAGCTTACCAGCATTCCTATTTTGCTATTCATTATTAAACCTACTCGTGCATTACCCCTATTTGAGTTTGTGTTTATAACCCTGTAGTCACCTGAGCAAAAGTCTTGTTCCTCCTGCCACCGAACTTCACTAATTCCCACTATATCTAACTTTAACCTATCGATTTCCCTTTTTAAATTTTCTAACCTACCTGCCGGATTAAGTGATCTGACATTCCACGCTCCGATCCGTAGAACGCCAGTTGTCTTTCTCCTGATAACGACATCCTCTTGAGTAGTCCCCGCCCGGAGATCCGAATGGGGGACTATTTTACCTCCGGAATATTTTACCCAAGAGGACGCAATCATCATTTAATCATACAGTAAAGCTGCATGCCCTCAGGAAAAATTACGGCCGTAGTTTCCCCTTGCTTTTAGCCGTTCGCAGTACCAGCACAGCAAGGCCGTTTTGGTTATTGCTACAAGGCCAGATCAGTCAATAATCTAGACTGTTGCCCTTGCAACTACTGAAAAAGCTGCTGCCCCTCTTCAGGAACCACACGCTTGTCTGGCCTCTCAACAGATACCCCTCCGTTGTGGTTGTACCTACGGTACGGCTATCTGTATCGCTGAGGCACGCAAGCCTCCCCACCAACGGCAAGGTCCATGGTTCATGGGGGGGGGGGGGGGCATGGTAATGCAGAGGTCTAATTTGTAAAGGTAGTCTAAACAACCTACTTGGCTTTTTATCAATTGACGCGTGGTGCATTGTTGCTACGTGTCTGGATGAAATGGAATGAAACTTCACGAGTTGAGAGGGTATGTGATGTTATTTGGCGGCGAAAATGTCGAGTCAAATTTATGAAGAACTTGGCAGTGTGAGCCCACTTACTAGTGTGGCATTGCACCCTATCTGGCTTGGATGCTTGTACTGATTTGGTCTGGAAGGGTGTCATAAAATCGCCGTATCCTCTCTTGAGGCAAGCTGGGAAACAACTGTAGTAACTGGTCCTTGATATTCCGGATACTGGCACTAGGACGGAGTCGACGTCGAAGCTGGTCCCACACATTGTCCACTAGGGACAGATTTTGGGATATTGCTGGCCACAGGAGAGCGTCAACAGCAGGCAGACAGCTCCTAGGGGCACGTGCTACCTGTTGACGAACGCTACTCTGTTGAAAATTGGCACTTCGATAGTGTGGGATGAGAGTTAGCATGTGAGGGACCAGGATGTTAGTGACATACTACTGTTGCGTCAGAGATCCCGCAATCACTACTAGCCGTGACCTGAAGTCATGACCGATGCTATCCACACCATGGCGCTAGGAGTAACAGTGCTGTTCCTCTCCAAAACATTGAAAGAATGGGACTGCTCCTCAGGTGCCACCATAGTGGCCGACGACTGCAATCCTAGGTAGTGCAGAATGGCGAATCATCTTTGAACACAGTGCGACGCCTTTCACCAGCAACCTATGATTCCTCTTTAATGGTATCACTACAGACAGATCTGTTTATGTTGTGGTGTTAATGGCAGTCTACGCATGGGTCGGCGATTCCTCAGTCCGCTTGCTGCTAGTCACCGACCAATAGTGCTGGGATGACACCACGTTCATGAGAATCCATTTCTTGTTCTCGGATGGCAGGCCCAGATGTCCACTAGTTAAGGTGTGCTTGTTGCAGAATTTTGTGTCCTCCCTAGAAGTGTTCAGACGTGGTCAACGGGAATTTTCGTGACGTGTATGTCTGCTGTTCAACACCGGGACCCTGTCACATCGGATTGCCCCACAGATCAGGATATTGCACAATTGGATCAGCCGGCCTAATGGAGACCCACAGTTAGGCCCCTTTCAATGCCAGTCAGGTGCTGATAACGCTGTCTCATACGCTACGTGGTATCTGCGTATCCAACATATTGATAATTGAACATCTGACGCTGTTCGCATTCCTTATATACCCTACCAGACCTGGTAACAACACTAAACACTAACAACACTAATGCATTCTGGTTGTTGTACTACCTGTCTAGAGAACTGTAGCACTAATCGTTTACATACCAGCAGACGTGTACGTGTAAGAAGTTGCACTGATATTCTCGACTATGTCTTCTGGGTGCTTCACCTTATTTTTCAGGAAATACATTTTTTCCGGTTGCCCTCGAATGTATTCTAGTGGCTCTTTCAAAAGTGAGACCTACGTCTTCTAGAGGGTCTTGGGCTTCTTTGTCTGTCACATCGTAGTCAGCTTTTATTATGACGACGACACTGAAAATTGGTGCTAAAGTTTTGAGACTGTGTGACTGTAGATGTGACCTGAGTGATTCTACTTTAAGTTCTGGTCGACGTTTTGCCTTTAGTCTTTTGATTATTAGTTCTTCAATGCTGGTATTCATGCTTGATAATTTAACAGATCCATCTCATCTGAACTAGAAACCTGTGATATCTTGAGAATGATTTATGTTAGATAAACAGAGGGTATTCAGTACAGGTCCCTCCAATTACCTCGGGATTTTGACTGTCTAACTGGCCATTTGGACAGAATTTGGCACGATATCATTCAGAAGAATATCCGACAACTGCATCAATCTATGCCAATCCGAATAGCTGCTTGTATAAAGGCCAGAGATGGACTAAGGCGTTACTGAATTGCTCAGTGTGTGTCTTTACCTTGGGGAAAAAAAAATCACTAATTTTTCTGAAATTGTCCCCTAGGAATACACGGATATGAAGCACCTTGTGGTTGCGGTGATTTGTGCTGTAGCGAATCGCGTAACAGACTAGTAACTGCAAAGCCACGTTTCCGCGCTTTTACTGCCATTTGTGACGATCTATACAGCAAGTTATTCACATTGCCCCGTATCTTTCTTAACCCAAAGCAGCTGAATGTTTTAGATATGTTTGAATACGCTCGAACCGCCTGATCGTATGGTTCCCCACTTCATGTTGTATTCTACTGTTGATTACACCACTAATACAAGCCACATACAAAATAATCTAATACTGCATCATTCCTTAGACCTCAGGATGATGTCACACATAGCCTCCGGTCAGATATTCAAAACAATTGTAAGTAGGCTGATTAGGTTTTTTTTTTTTTTTTTTGGTAACGCCACGGCCACGTAGCGCTCTGTATGAAAATCACTGTCTGTGCCGTGTGTAGTCTGTGGCTGGGTGGCATTGTTGTAATATTCGCTATTGTAGTGTTGGGCTGTTGGCTGTTAACAGCGCGTAGCGTTGCGCAGTTGGAGGTGAGCCGCCAGCAGTGGTGGATGTGGGGAGAGACATGGCGGAGTTTTGGACAGAGACTGTAAATTTGTAAGAATGAATGCCATGAATTGATATATATATATATATATATATATATATATATATATATATATATATATATATATACTCCTGGAAATTGAAATAAGAACACCGTGAATTCATTGTCCCAGGAAGGGGAAACTTTATTGACACATTCCTGGGGTCAGTTACATCACATGATCACACTGACAGAACCACAGGCACATAGACACAGGCAACAGAGCATGCACAATGTCGGCACTAGTACAGTGTATATCCACCTTTCGCAGCAATTCAGGCTGCTATTCTCCCATGGAGACGATCGTAGAGATGCTGGATGTAGTCCTGTGGAACAGCTTGCCATGCCATTTCCACCTGGCGCCTCAGTTGGACCAGCGTTCGTGATGGACGTGCAGACCGCGTGAGACGACGCTTCATCCAGTCCCAAACATGCTCAATGGGGGACAGATCCGGAGATCTTGCTGGCCAGGGTAATTGACTTACACCTTGTAGAGCACGTTGGGTGGCACGGGATACATGTGGACGTGCATTGTCCTGTTGGAAAAGCAAGTTCCCTTGACGGTCTAGGAATGGTAGAACGATGGGTTCGATGACGGTTTGGATGTACCGTGCACTATTCAGTGTCCCCTCGACGATCACCAGAGGTGTACGGCCAGTGTAGGAGATCGCTCCCCACACCATGATGCCGGGTGTTGGCCCTGTGTGCCTCAGTCGTATGCAGTCCTGATGGTGGCGCTCACCTGCACGGCGCCAAACACGCATACGACCATCATTGGCACCAAGGCAGAAGCGACTGTCATCGCTGAAGACGACACGTCTCCATTCGTCCCTCCATTCACGCCTGTCGCGACACTACTGGAGGCGGGCTGCACGATGTTGGGGCGTGAGCGGAAGACGGCCTAACGGTGTGCGGGACCGTAGCCCAGCTTCATGGAGACGGTTGCGTATACCCCAGGAGCAACAGTGTCCCTAATTTGCTGGGAAGTGGCGGTGCGGTCCCCTACGGCACTGCGTAGGATCCTACGGTCTTGGCGTGCATCCGTGCGTCGCTGCGGTCCGGTCCCAGGTCGACGGGCACGTGCACCTTCCGCCGACCACTGGCGACAACATCGATGTACTGTGGAGACCTCACGCCCCACGTGTTGAGCAATTCGGCGGTATGTCCACCCGGCCTCCCGCATGCCCACTATACGCCCTCGCTCAAAGTCCGTCAACTGCACATACGGTTCACGTCCATGCTGTCGCGGCATGCTACCAGTGTTAAAGACTGCGATGGAGCTCCGTATGCCACGGCAAACTGGCTGACACTGACGGCGGCAGTGCACAAATGCTGCGCAGCTAGCGCCATTCGACGGCCAACACCGCGGTTCCTGGTGTGTCCGCTGTGCCGTGCGTGTGATCATTGCTTGTACAGCCCTCTCGCAGTGTCCGGAGCAAGTATGGTGGGTCTGACACACCGGTGTCAATGTGTTCCTTTTTCCATTTCCAGGAGTATATATATATATATATATATATATATATATATATATATATATATATATATATATTAACTATGCCTATCAGCAGTTAGTGCCTTCAGTAGTTTGAATCTTTTATTTAGCTGGCGGTAGTGGTGCTCGCTGTATTGCAGTAGTTCGAGTAACGAAGATTTTTGTGAGGTAAGTGATATGTGAAAGGTATAGGTTAATGTTAGTCAGAGCCATTCTTTTGGAGGGATTTTTGAAAGTCAGATTGCGTTGCGCTAAAAAATATTGTGTGTCAGTTTAAACACAGTCATGTATAATTTTTCTAAGGGGACGTTTCACAATTAATTTTGAGTACTGGTTAAACTGTAACTGGAGTGTTTGTGTAGCCAGAGCAGTGAAAGAGCTCAAAAGCCTCGTAACTGTAAACGCATATATGGTTCTGAAAGAAGGAAAACTAAGCGTGCAAAGTGTCTTGGTATGGTTTTTCAGTAACCTGTACCAATGTACTGTGCTGGATATGAGTACAATAGACATGAGCAGCAGCGATTCCAGACTGTACAATGAACTCGCATTCAGGAGAACGACGGTTCAATCCCGTGTCCGGCCATCCTGGTTTAGGTTTTTCGTGATTTCCCTAAATCTCTCCAGGCAAATGCCGGGATGATTCCTTTGAAAGGGCACAGCCGACTTCCTTCCCCATGCTTCCCAAATCCGGTGAGACCGATGACCTCGCTGTCTGGTCTCTTCCCCAAACAACCCAACCCAGACTGTACAAGTCTACATAAGAAATCCCTTCCGTTGAAGAAACTGTAGTTTCAAGTATCCTGACAGTGAATCAAAGATTGTCATTTGTTTCACTTGCAGCTGTGAACACTGTCGAGGTTCAACTTAACATTCTCAATTGCTTTTACTGTCAATGTTAAACCTACAATGAAAAAAATGCGAGAATTTTATCTTCCAACAGTGAGTGAGTAGAGCATTGGTATGAGAGAAGGCGACAAGCCAGTGAAATGTCTCTCCCGGAGTGGGCCGCTGACAGGGTTGGTTGCGAGGGCGGCGTGGCGAGCGAACGGCGGCCGGCATGTAATTGCGACCTGTCACCCGGCGAGGGCGCAAGAAGATGGCCAGCCGGCCAGCCGGCATCACAGTTAATTAGTCAATTATCCACTTCATACCGCGTATAATGAAGCTGCCAAAAGAGACGGATAGTTAGCGCCGGCCACACATTATAATTGGATGGGCCGCACCTCGCCGCTGCAAATTGCCGGCGCCGCGCGCCGCGTTCCGTGCTGTCGCCGGCCGGCGCAGGTGGCGGAGCCAGCGCCGAGCGCCCGCCTGGGCTGGGCTGGCAGCTTGCTCGCTGCCGCTGCTTCCCTACGGCCGAGCAGCACTGCTAGAGCCACGGCGGCGCTTGTGCTGGCGACAGACTCTACCCAAGGCATTTCTCAGCAACTTCCCAACACGATCGGTTGTTTCTATTCGGCGACGTATTACTATCTCCATTTACCTTTTCCTATCTGATGTGTACAATCATTATACAGGGTGGTCCATTGAAAGTGACTGGGCCTAATATTTCACGAAATAAGTGTCAAACGAAAAAACTACAAAGAATGAAACTTCTCTAGCTTGAAGTGGAAAATCAGATGGCGCTATGGTTGGCCCGCTAGATGGCGCTGCCATTGGTCAAACGGATATCAACTTTTTTTTTTTTTAATAGGAGCCCCCATTTTGTATTACATTTACGTAAAGAAATATGAATGTTTTAACTGGACCACTTTTTTCGCTTTTTGATAGACTGTGCTGTAATAGTCACAAAAGTATAAGTACGTGATATCACGTAACATTCCGCCAGTGCGGAAGGTATTTGCTTCGTGATACATCACCCGTGTTAAAGTGGACCGTTTACCAATTGCTGAAAAGGTCGATATGGTGTTGACGTATGGCTATTGTGATCCAAATGCCCAACGGGCGTGTGCTATGTATGCTGCTCGGTATCCTGGACGACATCATCCAACTGTCTGGACCATTCGCCGGATAGTTACGTTATTTAAGGAAACAGGAAGTGTTCAGCCACATGTGAAACGTCAACCACGACCTGCAACAAATGATGATGCCCAAGTAGGTGTTTTAGTTGCTGTCGCCGCCAATCCGCACATCAGTAGCAGACAAATTGCGCGAAATCTGGAATCTCAAAAACGTCGGTGTTGAGAATGCTACATCAACATCGATTGCATACCACATTTCTAAACACCAGGAATTGCATGGCGACGACTTTGAACGTCGTATGCAGTTCTGCCACTGGGCACAAGAGAAATAACGGGACGATGACAGATTTTTGTACGCGTTCTATTTAGCGACGAAGCTTCATTCACCAACAGCGGTAAAGTAAACCGCCGTAATATGCACTACTGGGCAACGGAAAATCCACGATGGCTGCGACAAGTGGAACATCAGCGACCTTGACGGGTTAATGAATGGTGCGGCATTATGGGAGGAAGGATAATTGGCCCCCATTTTATCGATGGCAATCTAAATGGTGCAAAGTATGCTGATATCCTACGCAATGTTCTACCGATGTTACTACAAGATGTTTCACTGCATGAAAGAATGGCGATGTACTTCCAAGATGATGGATGTCTTGCACATAGCTCGAGTGCGGTTGAAGCGGTATTGAATAGCGTATTTCATGAGAGGTGGATTAGTCGTCGAAGCACCATACCATGGCCTGCACATTCACCGGATCTCACGTCCTCTGATTTCTTTCTGTGGGGACAGTTGAAGGATATTTGCTATCGTGATCCACCGACAACGCCTGACAACATGCGTCAGCGCATTGTCAATGCATGTGCGAACATTACGGCAGCGAACTAGTCGCTGTTCAGAGGAATGTCGATACAAGTATTGCCAAATGCATTGAGGTTGACGGACATCATTTTGAGCATTTATTGCATTAATGTGGTATTTACAGGTAATCACGCTGTGGCAGCTTGCGTTCTCAGAAATGATACGTTCGCAAAGGTACATGTATCGCATTGGAACAACCGAAATAAAATGTTCAAACGTACCTACGTTCTGTATTTTGATTTCAAAAACCTACCTGTTACCAATTGTGAGCCATATATTTGTGACTATTACAGCACCATCTATCACAATGCGAAAAAGTGGTGCAAATAAAACGTTTACATTTCTTTACACACTACACAAATATGTAATAAAAATTAGGGTTCCTATTAAAAATTAAAAATAAAAACAAAAAAACGCAGTCGATATCCGTTTGACCTATGGCAGCGCCATCTAGCGGACCAACCATAGCGCTATTTGGTTTTCCCCGTCAAGCTGGACAAGTTTCGTTCTTTGTAGTTTTTTCGTTTGACATTTATTTCGTGAGATATTTGGACCGGTCACGATCAATGGACCACCCTGTATGTGATCATGAAGACTCTCTCGACGTGCTTCCCCGAGACGCAGAATACGACTGCACAGTCTTCGGCGTAATTACGATCTAGTGGGCGACGATATCTCGGGTAGCAACTTTTCTGATTGAGTTATACCAGCAATGTGGTCCTTGTACACAAGTATGAGAGCAGTGGTGACCCAGTTCTCACCATAATTTACGTCCATTTCCGTCAGTGCGAAGTCATAGTCCACCACAAACATTTGGACCACCTAGTAATTTCTTTTTCATAGCTGTTGACGAAGCATTATTATAGCCAATTTCATTGCACTTGCTCGTATATCGAACACTGCCACATATGCACACGATGAATTATGTGGTGCGGCATCAGTACGTAACTCAGCGCAGCCGCTAGAGGCGTCCGCAAGCAGATACCGCTTATACGAGGGTCTTTCAATAAGCAATGCAATATATTTTCTTTCTGAAAGCAGATTGGCTCTATTCAGTATTCCAAACGCCACATTATTCCCCACTCTTTTGGCTACAAATCCACAGTTTTCAAAATAATCACCGTTTAATACGATGACCTTACGACCACTTATTTGCAGGGCCTGTACGCCTCCGCTGTACCACACAATTTGTCAGCATCGGAGCCAACGTACTGCTGCATCAGTAACCTTCTCTTCATCCACCTGTTCCTTCCCGCAGAGTGCATCCTTCATTGAGCCAAACAGATGGAAGGTGGAAGCCGCGGAACCCAGCGTGCACTTAACTTTGAGTACCCCAATTGGTGGACGAGTGAGTCAGCACTACTGACAGAGGCATCCAGTTGTGTTTGATTATGACTCGTCGATCCCCTCGCGTGGGTGTGTCCACACTTTGCAACACTGCAAGAGTCTCAGCTGTATGTGTCGTCTCTGGCACGCAGGCGATAGGTCAGGTTTGTACAACCTTGTTGCGATGATGACAGACGCCTCTCCCAAGCATTCATCATATTTTTGTTCACTGCCAGGTCTCCATAGAAACTGACATTCTGCAAGTGCATATGAATTTCTGCGATCCTGTGACTTTTTGCCAAAAGAAACTTAATGACATCTCTCGGCCTGGAACACATCTGCATTACAGACGCCATTTCGAAGGTTACGTATAGCGCCACCACCTGTCGGAACATCGTGAATTATAGGGGCTGTAGCGGTAATATTCCGCTGTACCCCTCAAGAAATTCTGCTTTTTTTAACTGGAACTGGCCGAGAATAAATGTGTTGCATTTCTTATTGAACGCCCCTCGTATGCGGAACGTGTTAAGAAGACAGGCCTTGGTGCTCGTTGTTACGACTCAGACCAAACGATGTACGCGACAAGCTGCGAACGCCCTAGTTACAGAACCTCAACACTCCTCGAAGGCAACCGCGGCCCTTGTCAGTATATCATTGACAGCAAATGATATCATTAACTGGGCTGCATACCCAACTCTATAGTCTCCGCAGAATTCTGATTTTTCTTTCCTGAAATGAGAGTTTCTACGATAGTGTATAAATGTGAGCACATGAAGCTAAAGGGAAAACTGGACTGAGCAAGGACGAGCAATACCTTAAGATTACAACACAAACTGTATTTGCGCTGTATGCGTAAGAAAAGAGTGCTGCCATTCTACGGTGGGTGCTTGATTCAAGCATAAATTACTAAGTGCATAATGTTCATAACACCTCAGTCGTGTTAACACCGAGTACACAGCACAGTGTCCTGGTGAAGTTTGATACGTAATGACTCAAGCAACAGATCAGAAATTTTCAGTCACCAACTTTCTCTTCCGAATGTGGAAATATATTTTTGACTCACAACGCCATAGGGGGAAAACGTACAAAAAAATGGTTCAAATGGCTCTGAGCACTATGGGACTCAACTGCTGTGCTCATCAGTCCCCTAGAACTTAGAACTACTTAAACTTAACTAACCCAAGGACATCACACACATCCATGCCCCAGGCAGGATTCGAACCTGCGACCGTAGCAGTCGCACGGTTCCGGACTGCGCGTCTAGAACCGCGAGACCACAGCGGCCTGCGAAAGCGTACATCGTAGTAAATAAGAGCACTCACGGAAAGATTTAGGTTTTCATGTCTCCCACGTGCTGTTTGAAAGTGAAACGATCAATAAATAGTATCAAAGCCTATTTACCCACTGCCAAGCACTTAAATTTGAATATCAGAATAGTAATGTAGATGTAGAGATAGGCTGCAGTTTCAACACAGTTGAATGTGAGACAAATTTTCATTCCAAGGCTTTGGCGACGGTTCTGATATACAGACAGCGTAAGTCATAGGCCAGCGATGCTGATAATTTGAAAACGAGGGCTGAAATGATTGACTATAGGAATGGATCTGGACTCACAGAAGATAATTTTGAACAATCAGACCTGAGAGAGCCTGTGCGTCAGTCTGGGTTTATCTATCCTTGTGTGAAGTCCCTCATGTGGGTTAAATGGTTTAAGTGAGGACCGAAGCAGAACATCTCGGATAATTTTATTTTTTATTACCCTGTAAATGATGAATAGAGGATTAGTTTTGGTTATGTATACATAACAACGGAATGCTACAGATAATCGTATATGAAGACGGAAAGAGAAGCAGGTTTGCTCGAAAACTATTCCACACTGTTAACTGGAGAGGTACAGACGATTCTTTTGGCATGTACTACACTGAGATGACAAAAGCCATGGGGTACCTCCTAATATCGTGTTGTACCTCCTGTTGCCCGGCGTAGAGCGGTAATTCGACATGCCATAGGCTCAATAAGTCGTTGCAAGTCCCCTGCAGAAATATTGAGTCATGCTGCCTCCATAGCGGTCTCTAATTAATGCGAAAGTGTTACCTGTGCAGTATTTTGTGCACGAACTGACCTCTCGATTATGTCCCATGTCGGACGGTCTGGGTAGTCAAATAATTCGCCCGAGTCGTCTAGAATGTTCTTCAGATCAGTCGGGAACAATTCTGGCCCGGTGACATGGCACATTGACGTTCATAAAAATTCCGTCGTTGTTTGATTTGACGATGTCCGTGAATGGCTTCAAATAGTCTCCAAGTAGCCGAACATAGGCATTTCCCGTCAACGATCGGCTCGGTTGAACCTGAGGATCCAGTCCATTCCATGTAAATACAGCCCACACCATTATGGATACACGGCTTCGTGAGGTCTGCGTCAAACTCGAACAGTATCATCATCACTTACGGACTAAAATCAGGAGTAACCAGACCAGGTCACGGCTTTTCAGTCGTATATGGTGCGACTGTTATAGTCATGAAGCCAGGAGAGGCTGTGCCGTTGAAGTCATGTTGTTTGCAAAGGCACTTGTCGGTCGTCTGCTGCCACAGACGATTAACGCCAAATTTCACTGCACTGTCCTAACGGATATGTTAGCCATACGTGTCATATTCATTTCTTTGGTTATTTCAAGCAGTGTTGCTTATCTATTAGCACTGACAATCTACGCACTTGCTGCCGCTCTCGGTCGTTAAGTAAAGGCCGTTGGCCACGGCGTTTTTCGTGGAACGACGTAATGCCTGAAATTTGGTGTTCTCGACACACTCTCGACACTGTTGATCTCGAAATATTGAATTCCCTAACGATTTCCGAGACGGACTGTCTCATCCATGTAGCTCCAACTACCATTCCGCGTTCAAATCTATTAGTTCCCGTCGTGCGTGCGGCCATAATCACGACACCGCTTCGCATGAATAACCTTATTGAAAATGACAGCTCCGCCAATGCACTGCTCTTTTATACCTTGTGCGCATCATACTACTGCCATTTGTATATGTGCGTACCGATACCTCATGCCTTTTGTCACCTTAGTTTACAGAATGAAACAAATGGGTGTTAAATCAGGGAAAGTAAATAGACATACAGGCTTCATTCTGATGTGCTCGAAAAACCAAGTTGAAGCACCAGGAAAAGGTTTCGTTTCTCGGTCTTGAATTTATTTTTGAAATACTACATGCTGAAACTGCATGAATCTGTGAAAGCTGTAGCTCTTCTAGATTCATTATACAGTCACTTGAACCGCTTCTCTAATACCATCTCATAGTCAACATCATAGATTTGACATCATCTTATAAGTAAACGAGTCCTTCAAAGTTTTCCATGCTCTACGGATCCCGGCTATATGCTTTATATCCAATTCGTTCTTGCAGGTGTTCTTCTTTCCAGCTTCTATTAGATCTTATTCTCCTCCGTGGAACCCAGCAAAAATCATCCTTTGTCTTCCCATCATAAATTCGATTGGCAAAATATGTAACGCACCTCCACTTGAGGTTCATAACAACGCTAATTATTTATTCTACTCCCGTGTGAACGTTAAATCAATGATCTGTTTTTATATTCCGAATAGCAATTTGTAACAGTTATCTTCTCATTGCTCAATAAGCAGCGTTAGGTTTTGGATGAATTCGCGTAGAAAGACTGTGTCTCACTGCCTTAAGTCCGGCCCTGGAAAATCACACTGATTGTAACTCTGTTTCAGTTTACTAAAGAACTTTAGGCTCTTTTTATTCTTCCAAATATTTCATTTTCTGTCCACCCAGTCATTATCTTCAGCTGTCCAAAATACAAAAACTTGTCAGTTGGTTTAGTTACATCATTGCTGATTTGTTCTATTTCCTCTTAAACGTATTAGTCATTTTGAAGTTTACCTTCATCCCTGCTCTGTTAGGATATGGCGTTATCTGTTGAATTTCCCGTGCACTGAAACCCAAAAACAAAACCAAACTGCGCCTGAACAGGCCATGAAGTCCCAACGGTACCGACTGGCAGCCGTGTCATCCTCAATCCACAGACGTCACTGGATACGGATATGGCGGGGCATGTGGTCAGCACACCGCTCTCCCGACCGTATGCCAGTTTTCGAGACCGGAGCCGCTACTTCTCAATCAAGTAGATTCTCAGTTTGCCTCACAAGGGTTGAGTGCACCTCGCTTTTCAACAGCACTCGGCAGACCGACAGCGCTTAACTTCGGTGATCCGACGGGAACCCGTGTTACCACTGCGGCAAGGCCGTAGGATTAAAACAATAAAGCACAGCTTTCAGAATCTCTCGTTTTATTCGGCGGAAATAATGTTACACAAAAATTGCAAAGTAATTAATTTTTCCTTGTAAAGACCTATTACGTCTCTGAATTCTGAATGCATTCACCACGTTGATCTAGAGATTCTTTTCATGCTTCCTTATATAGCGTCGTCGGTCTTGGTGGTCCAGTGATAAACAATGAACGTGGAGACCGTAAGTTTGTGGCCTCGAATCCCGCTCAGACATGAAATTTTTCAGTCTGATTTTATGCTAGCCCTTACTTACCAGTGATGCGAAGACATGCCAGGACCCAAGTGTCGTGATCTCATGTTAAACTGTAGTTCTCTTTTCTCCAGTCTGATTATTGGGGTAGGTTAAGGGCGAGCAAGTCGCCGAATTGGCGTCCAATTAGAAGAACTTCCACATAGGTGACTGAACATGCATGTTGATAGACTCCCAGAAACTCCTGCAGTACCATTGATTTTATACAAAACCTATTCTTTCGGGAAGCATAATTATGAAGACCTTTGGTGTGATATTTCAAGCCCGTTGCTGAAGGCATTACGTCACGTGAAATTCAAAGGCGAAATACGTATCTACATCTACATGACTACTCTGCAATTCACATTTAAGTGCTTGGCAGAGGGTTCATCGAACCACAATCATACTATCTCTCTACTATTCCACTCCCGAACAGCGAGCGGGAAAAACGAACACCTAAACCTTTCTGTTCGAGCTCTGATTTCTCTTATTTTATTTTGATGATCATTCCTACCTATGTAGGTTGGGCTCAACAAAATATTTTCGCATTCGGAAGAGAAAGTTGGTGACTGAAATTTCGTAAAAAGGTCTCGCCGCGACGAAAAACGTCTATGTTGTAATGACTTCCATCCCAACTCGTGTATCTTCGGATGACCTTACTAGACGGTAAATTACAGCATCATCTGCGAACAATCTATATATAAGGGACCACACCCTGTCTCCGTGAAATGCACTATTGTAACAGATTAAGACAGTTCTTCCGAGTGGTTAGAGCAGATGACCATCGGCTTTCAGGACGAATGGTACAGTGCAATACCCCGCTTGTGTAAACTTAGGAATCATTATCAGAGTCAGAGACCGTCTAGACTCCGACACAAGCACTAAGACCCAGTGTTGATACGCGTAACACAGTGGAGATACGCTATCTGAAATTTACCCCTAACATTAGATCCCAAGGTGGGTAACTGCTATTAAATCAATTAATAACTGTATTTTAAAACAACTGATAACGAAAATAAGATGAGGAGAACACTATCTACTTTAACTGAAATTGAAATCAAAATAAACTGGTAAATTTTTGAATGTATGCTTTGCCGGCGTATACAGCTGGTGAAGAGTTCTCGGGCTTCCAGCCGGGTGGCAGTGTCTTCAAACTGCGACGTTTCGACGAGTGAGATACTCGAAGTGCCGAGATTTTGAGGATGCCGGTCCCTTTATACCTGCGGCGTGCCCCCCTCAACCTGGCCACGGGATGCTGGAGCCAGAGGAGCCGGCGGGCGGTGTGAAGGGGGAAGCGGGTGCGCCGTTCGTGTCTCCGTGAGAGCGTTCCGGTCGGGTCTCGCGAGCTGGACGGTTCTTTGTGCGTTCACGGCGTATTGCGGCTAATGCTGGATTCCAAGCCGCACTCAGTTGATAACCTTGGTCCCTGTTCACAAGATTCTCGTGGACCAGAGAACTCTTCACAAACTGCTAAATTATTACAAAAGTTCGTCTTCGTACATAAGAAGACCAGCAGACTGGCAATACGAAACTAACATAACAGACAATTAATGACCAAAGTATGATGTTCAGGGACGGGTAATGGATTCAAGCTACATATTTCCCTAATGACGTGAATAAAACCAGCGAATCTGGTTGGATGCACAAATTAAAATGAGAAGGACCTAGCTTCGTAACTGGAATGTAACGGCACTGTGGAGTCACTGTATCCTGATAAATGGTAAACTTCCACCCAACGAGCCGGTGCTGTGCAAACGTCGGGACGACTTCTCAGCGCAGCTCACAGCGTTGGAGCACGTGAAGTCTCCTCTAATACGACCGATCCAAGAGTATCTGTCCGCGATCATGCGTCCCTGAAACCGACTCCGCTGCTGGAGCCAGCAAGGCAGCAAACACAAATCGTGCAAAATGTTATTTACTTCTGTCCAATTGCGTGAAACTGCAATGTCAAATCATTTTCCACCACGGAACGTGTCAAGCAGAGGGCCAGTCAAGGGACTCACTCCTCTCAAAGTTTGTTGAGGAACTTTCCGTCTGACATCAAGAGCCCACAGGATACTCAAAGCGTTATTTATACAAGTCAGAATTTCCCATAACCCAAGAGCATGAGATGGGAACTCCACTAGGTCCTGTTCCCAAAGCAGCAGGCCTGGCCTCTTCAAGAATGGCGATTTCTTTCCCTCTGGCTGGAAACACTCAGACCAGAGAGCCGGGCACCGGACTATACCACAATCCACAACACCGAGAATCATGTCCTTCTTTGAGTGATACTAGAGTTCTGCAAGCCTCACTCGAGTTTCTCCACCACCTGCCTAAGTTATGGTCTTAATCCTCTGAATGGCCAGCGAACTGCCCAGTTATTCCCAGAGTTGTGTGCCTCGGCCGTTTCCCAACTCCTTGGGAAACGAACTCTAACGTTCCAACTAATACCCTTGACTGACGCGACGACAGACAACCCCTACACTTTTTATTAAATATAATACTCAGTACGGTCATCGGTCTTAAATAAAGTGGTGCGAATCATACGTCTCGCATATCTCTAGTCATGACAAGGAGCAGAAAGTATGAACTTACTAATGGAAGAAGGCAAGACAGTCGGCTTGAAACGTTTCAATGATATTCCTCAGTTAAAGTAAAGGAAATTTATTGCTCAAATGGTTCAGCACGAGAAGCTTTAGCGTCTTCCTGTAGTTAAACTCTTGCACTACCGCAAAAAAGGTAAGGTCGTTGGGTTAAACACCACGCGCCATTAGCGTCTGAGACGAAGCGGCGAGCACTAGATAGTGTGAGGACTAACGGATGTGTCACAACGGCGTAGCTAATACTTATTTACCAGCAAATATCATGAAACGAAGTAGTGTAAGGGGTTTCAAAACAAACGTATGATATCTCCACCCATAGTAACTACGGTAGGCCGATAAACTTGAATTAAATCGGCAATAACGACACTACTTCGAGTCATTGGTGACGTGCAGTTGTTCCAATGAATCTAGTTTTCTGCTCAACAGGATGTTGATAATTTACAGAATGCAGGCACTGAATAGAAAACACGAGATGATAGGGGAGCACTGTACTCTGAAGATTACTACCGCGGCCCAGGGAAGGATGTTGGTTTCACTAACAAACAGCGTCGTGAGTTGCAACATAGTCGCAGCAAATTTTTAATCAGTGACCCAAGGAGATTAGTTATATATTTTATTTCCGTTACGGACCACAAAATCTTTTTTAACGCATCAGGTAATTAATTTCGGTTCGCCAACACAGACATTATTACATCGCTAGACGGATCACCAACTGATTGGAAGAGTACTACCAAGTCGGTAAAATACTTCGATCATCCCTGCTCCTTCAGGTCCTGCACTAATGGAACATTTCTCAGGCCACATAGATCGTCAGGTTCGCTCTGTGAATTCTCCGCTACAAGATTTTCAATAACTGTGGGAAGTACTACAGAGAGCATTGTTTCAAATTCTCATGGAGACCTGCCAATATCTGATTTCAAATGGCTCTAAGCACAACGTGACTTAACATCTGAGGTCATCAGTCACCTAGACTTAGAACTACTTAAACCTATCTAACCTAAGGACATGACACACATCCATGCCCGAGGCAAGATTCGAACCTGCGAGCGTAGCAGCCGCGTGGTGCCGAACTGAAGCGCCTAGAACCGCTCGGCCACAGCGGCCGACGAATATCTGGCCGAAACGTTTTTCGCTCTTGTAGTTTTTGCATCTATTTAAAATAGCTCTTTTCCTAGTATCATAATGTTATACAAGGTGTCTCAAAATTTGTGGGACAACTGAAATGGTCGGAAATGCATATTTATTGTGGTTGGAATACACGGTGTACACTGCATAATAACAACGCAGCTGATAGTAATTGTTCAAAGTGATGACTGCCAGTCTCGGTGCATGCATGGCAACAGCAAATGAAGTTCTGTTGTGCACTCTCAAAAGGTTCCCGATGTCTCTTGTATTAGGAGACAAGCACCTTGGACTCTAGCAAGCAGGTCTTCAACCGTTTTGACGTGACCCCAGAGAAAAAAGTCTAGTAGTGTGAGATCCGGCGATCATGCTGCTCGTGGGATAGGAACCTCCCCCCCCCCCCCCCCACAAATTCCAATCCAGGTAAGGGTACGCGTTGTTCAGGTGCTCGCAGACATCAACATCGCAGTGAGCTGGTCCACCATCGTTTCGAAACTACATCCTTTCGCGGACAAGAGGTACAGTCTCCAGGAACTGTGGAAGCAATCTCGCAGGAACACCGATTACCGGTTAACGCGGAATAGTCAATCGAGGAAACAGCTAATAAGGTCATGTTAGGTGACCTTGGACAATGTCTGCCCATACTTTGACTGAGAATCGTTGCTGGTGGCCACCGATGTGGGTGGCGTGGGCATTGCCCCCACCCCCAGACAAAACGGTTGCCACTGTTGAAAACACCATCGCTGGGGAATGTGGCCTCATTGGTGAACAATAAAAACTGTACGAAGTCTGGCAGTACAGCACTTCGGTGGATAATCCATTGCCGGAAGTGAACCTGGGGGTCAAAATCCGTTAGTCCCAGTGCTTGCACTCGTTCTTTGAGATAAAAATGTAATATACGTTCCCAAAGTACTCTCCACACTGAATCGTTCGTAGTGTGCTTATTCCTAGGTGGTGGACGACACGATCCAACTCCATCCCCGCAAAATCTGGTGTCCGGGTTGTACCTTTGGCGAGGATCTTGGCTGGCCTTTGTGTCGTGAACGACTCCAGCTCTCGTAAATTGGTATCCATGGAAACAAACTTCTTCCAGTTTGGATGGCGCCCATTGGGAACTCATTCTCCGTAATTTAGTGCTACTTTACGAGCATTATATCCTGCCACATCATATATTAAATCCATGTCAGTCAACTTTCGTGGCGAGTAACCTGTCTGGTGCAACGGACAACTGACACCATAGATAGTGGAACACAGGTTAATGCACCGGTGCGATGCATGCAGTCATCACACGACACACGTGCTACGAGCTAAGTTGTATACGGTATGACTGTTTGGTGGTCAGGGATGTACGCTGTTTATTACCCACTGCTTTTCCTGTGTACAACAGACACCTGGCATCCTTTAGAGACTGCAGCAGAACTGCACCAGCCGTTGCAATACATACATTGAGATTGGCGGCCGTCGCTTTGACACTGTATGTCTCAATAACACAATAATATGCATTTCTGATCATTGGTTCCCTATCTCAATATAATCTGTTGAGAACCCTTTATCACCAGTTTCAGTTTCACCCAAAAGTATTGAGACGAGATATATATAAAGGACGACCTATATTCGGCATCCATGAAACCACTGTGCCGGTGGATACCGTCAGTGCAGCAGGAAGAGTGGCCGAAAGCAGCCCATATTGTAATTGACAGAAGCCGCTCTGACGAGCAGCGGGAGCGCCAGCAAAGCAAGCGGTCGCCCGCAACAAAAGACGTCGGCGGGACCGCGGCACCGCGCCTGCCGCCTCCACAGACGCGGCTGTTCGGACCAGCTGCCGTAATCCGCAAGATTGGAGGCGGCGCGTAGTTTCACTAATGGCCACGATATGGCGCTGCCCATTGTGCGGCAGGGCCCGTGGGACCGCGATTGTTGGCGCCAGTGTGCCGCGACCTCACGTCTCACACGGCTGCGCCGCGCTTCCCTGCCCTCCCCTGCCGCCGCGTCGCTGACGATGCGAGTACATCATTATTCGTAGCGGCGAGAAACAAATAGAGTCCGGAAGAAAAATTATTTGCTCGCGGTTGATTACGAGTACCATTAAGTTGATATCCCGCTCGGTGTAATTGACACGTCCGCCCCCGCCGCCCCCAACCGCCCGCGCCAGCGTCGCGCCCCGCATGCATTGTTTCCCTCGGCAAGGAGGCCGGCGCGCGCCTCGCCTCGACCTACCATTGGCTGCAGAGATAAGCAATTTTCTCAGCTCGTGATTGGGGCTTTCCTCCTGGGGATAAAACTCCATCTACAAATGAACAGCCGTGACAAGAGCTATAATTCGTCGTCCGGATGAGAGCGGAGAGCAAGACAGAGACCGCGGGCGGCGCCACGGAGGCAGCGCCGCTGCCACCTGCCGGCCCGCCGGAAAACTAACTGCTCCGCAGCCGAATAAAATTAAATGCCATTCTCCTCGAGTGGAACTCGCGCGTAGGCAATACACTGGTCGAAACAGTGCTTTTTTTCGTGCGCGAATCCTTTCTTCGAAGGAATATGCATTACTCTTAACCATTATATTCCTTCATCTGAGAGTTATGTTTCTTTTAACTAGAAAATAAGACACTGTTCGCTTCGCCGTTGGAAATTGGGACACACTTTTCAGGGTGAGTGACTTAGCCCATAAACGTAACACATTTTACTGGCCATGGAAAACTGTAACAATGTTTTAGATAAGAGACACTGCAAAAAGGGATGAGTATTTTCTGCATGATCAATGAGTTATCCGTGAACCGAAACACTGAAGCAACAAAAATGTTAAACCTGTCTTGAACCAGAAGGTCGGTTTGAAGACCTGAGTGGGCTATTAGGCATGTTTCTGCTTTCAATGAAATCATATTCATGTTAGTCAATATAGCTGTTCTAGGAGGAGTTTGTCAGCAGTAAAATTTCTTGCAAAGGGAAGCGAGTGTGCTAAGCATGAACAGGTGAAGTGCAGGTTCCACCTTGTGACTGATAGTATACGCTGTGAAGCATGCGATTCCACGCCTTGCTGATACTTCAGGACTTTCTTTTATTGCCCATTTCCAACCTCGTTCTGCAAATCTTTCAGTGTGAACATAACGTGCCACACACCCTTATAAATATTTTCTCCAGAAATCTTGCTTGCTGTTAAAAAGAACATAGCTCATTTATGAACGCATGACTGACTTCAGTATCTCGACAGTCAAAATAATAAACATTAACCACTCAAATTCTAGGCCCACAGCACATAAATGTTTGGTGGAAACCTTGTTTACCTTTAAGTTGTCTGGATGCACTTACAGTCCTTAGGTGACTCAAACCAATGATCACCTAAACGTTGTTTATCCATTTTACTACTATTTCGTGGTTAAATTTTGTTTTACTTGCTGTTAAACATTTCTTTCATAAGCGAAAATGCTTGCTAAATTCCTACAGGATCACTTCCGAGAATACATCGACGTCTTTCGTATTTGACCTAAAATACAGTAGGAGATAATTAAATTAGTTAACGGTTCTAGTTTTGCAGTCTGTCGTCCCTCTAGTATTCTTCGATGAAAGTCCAGTATAAAATGTCCTCGGAGAACTTGTCGCAATAAATCGGTCTTAGTTCAAGTATTTTCACAATATTTTTTCTTGTCATTGCCAGAAAACCGGTTACTTGTCAAAGAGGTACAGAAATTCCACTGCTAAATATGGCGACCAAAAATTGGGTCAGTATCGTAAAAAAAATGGCTCTGACCACTATGGGACTTAACTTTTGAGGTCATCAGTCCCCTAGAACTTAGAACTACTTAAACCTAACTAACCTAAGGACACCACACAGATCCATGCTCGAGACAGGATTCGAACCTGCGACCTTAGTGGTCGCGCGGCTCCAGACTGCAGCGCCTAGAGCCGCTCGGTCACTCCGGCCGTCTCAGTATCAACAATGATAGATTGTACGAAGCGTCGTTATTCCTATCACGATGTGTAATATGGGACAAACGTATCTTTCATCTCTCTAAATCAATGGAACGCTCCTACAAATTGCCGAATGGAAAGGCCATACCTCTCTCAGTCGATGATATATTCCAGTTTTCAGGGCCTCTTAGATGACAGTATCCCAATAATTTCAAACGTTGACTAGAATACGTTTCTTCCTTTTGTTCTTCTTCTTCTTCTTGTTCCTGGACTGTTTCCCGTATTTCCATAGGCCGGCAAGTTAAATGACAGGAAATTAACGAACACCTGTAAAACTATTCCTAAAATTCTTCACTTCTAATCTTCTACACCTATCTTTCTTGTCACCACACGCAAAACACACAAGCGCAGGTTACTTCCTCAAATATCAACATCTAACGTTTTGTGGAGTGAAATACTCTGTCACGTTCGCAATGCTTGTGTCTGACAATGAGTGGCAACATAAATGCTGAGGGGTGACGCATCATTTCAGATACGAAGTTTTTAAAAGTAGCTATATTTCCCTTTAAGAAAACCATCATAACGACCGGGAGAGCGGTGTGCTGACCACACGACCCCCCTATCCGCATCCTTCACAGAGGATGACACGGCGGTTGGAGGGTCCCGATGGGCCACTTGTGGCCTGAAGACGGAGTGCTTTTTTTATATTTCCCTTTAATCTCAGAAAGAGATGTCATTGCACGTGTCGACATCACGTTCTCCTTAAGCTGAACCTGCATAGTCCATTTGTCATTTTTATTGACAGAAGTTACGTGCTTGAGCAAAAGATATCACTTTCCTCAAGAGCATCTCCGTTATCTGGGACACTTCACAACACGAATTACATGTTCTGGGAGGTTTTGCTATTATATTTCATGGTGTTGTTTTGCATAACAGCGGAACGAATGAGAATGGCATAAGTGAAATGAAGCAGAATCTATTTTATGATCAGCCTGCTAGTGTCTAATTTACATTTGAGAATCGAAAAGATACAGCAGAACTGTCATCGAATGTAGAAGAAAAGAAATCCACCACTGTTTAGCTACACTAATGATGACAAACCGCTGGAAACAGTATCTGCCGTGAAATATCTAGCAGTAACTACTCGTAGCGGCCATAAGTGGAATGACCATATAAAGCAAATAGTGCGAAAAACAGATGCCAGACTCAGATTCATAGGAATAATCTTAACAAAATGTAACTCATCTACGAAGGAAGTGGCTTATAACGCACTTGTTCGAGCCATTCTCGAGTATTGTTCATCTATCTGGAATCCCTACCAGATAGGACTGATAGGAAGACATAGAGAAGATCCAATGAAGAGGGGCACGTTTCGTTACCGGATCGTTTAGTCGGCACGAGAGTGTCATGGAGACGCTCAACTAACTCCATTGGCCGACGTTAGAAGAAAAGCGTTGTGCATCGAGGTGACGTTTACTGACGAAATATCGAAAGAGCACTTTCCGGGGAAGAGTCGGGCAGCATATTACTTCCCTCTACCAACGTCGTAATGACTATGAGAAGAAAATTTGAGAAATTAGAGCCAATACAGAGGCTTATCGAGAATCACTCTTCCCACACGCTGTCCGAGAGTGGAACAGGGTTGGAGGGCTCAGTTAGTGGTACAGAAAATACCCTCAGCGACACAACATCAGGTGGCTTGCGCAGTATGATATAGATGTAGGTGAATTTTGCAGTAGTTTCAAAACGTTTCATTTTGTTTTCTTCCAGATGCGCAGAATGTCAGATGGAACATATTCAGCCGGTCGGAGTGGCCGTGCGGTTCTAGGCGCTACAGTCTGGAGCCGAGCGAACGCTACGGTCGCAGGTTCAAATCCTGCCTCGGGCATGGATGTGTGTGATGTTCTTAGGTTAGTTGGGCTTAATTAATTCTAAGTTCTAGGCCACTGATGACCCCAGAAGTTAAGTGGTATAGTGCTCAGAGCCATTTGAGCCATTTGAGCCAACATATTCATGCGGACGCAACTCAGGAAATATTATCCTTTGAGTTGTGGTAACTCCCCATTTTGGTCTGTCTACAGAATGGCGACCATCATGTACGAGGATCTTTCACATTCAGAAAGCTGCTGTTTGATATCCAATTTAAACAGAAATCACTGGGAATACAATGCATCATTTAAGTCTTTTTAATTCCATCCCTTCAGTAACTCTCAGTTGCTTTCTCGAGAAATACAATGATCGATTCTGTAGAAAGCTCAGTTTTTGATACACATTTAAGGTGAGAACCACATTGAGAACATCCGATATAACTAACACTTCGGATAAAATTCATGGCACTTAATGAGTTTGAAAAAGAACTACCAGACATAATATCCTGTGCGTTTACAAGGAATGATCCAAGACCACCTCTTCTGGAATGCATTCTTTAACAAATCCAAAGGAAGACGAGACGCCGTGCGACTGCATACAAGACGGAGTCATCAGTTAGATTATATTCCGAATAGAATTTTAACTCAACCTTTCTTGGAAGAAGAACGATGTATGGAAGTTGAAGCAGATTGGTGGAGAGTAAAAATGAAGTCCCCACGTTTTATCCAGTTGCAATGTCAGCAGCTTGGGTTCTTGCGCTTACCGTGGCTGACTCTCGATC
Organism: Schistocerca gregaria; assembly: GCF_023897955.1. Lineage (NCBI taxonomy): Eukaryota > Metazoa > Arthropoda > Insecta > Orthoptera > Acrididae > Schistocerca > Schistocerca gregaria. Next base: position 947,091,892 of record NC_064920.1, read on the forward strand.
ATGGGACTCTGGGTTCGATTCCCAGACGGGCGTGGTATTTTATTCGCATGGAACTGGCTGTTGTTCAAATCACCATTTCATCTTCATCGACGTTCAAGTCGCCGAAGTGGAGTCCAATAAAGAAACGAGCTGCCCCCTGCACCAGAGGGCGAACTCCGTAGAAGGCTAGTCCTGGCCAAGAAGCAATACTCACATCCTACGTTTTGCGCAGCAGTAATCTAGAGCGGTATACTACCACTCATTTTAGGGCATTTGGCATCTACCATGCAGTTGTTGATAAGTGGGTGTAACAAGAAACAAAATACAACTCTAAGAAAAAAAGACAAAGCATGAAGCAATTATCCGAATGGGAAGAGAATCTATAGACGTGATGCACATGTGTAGACAGACAAATGATCACGATTTCAGAAAAATTGGATGATTTATTCAAGAGAAAGAGCTTCAAAAACTGAACAAGTCAATAACACACTCGTCCACCTTTGGCCCTTAAGCAAGCAGTTACTCAGCTTGGCATTGTTTGAGGGATATAGTGTCAAATTCTATCCAATTGGGGAGTTAAATAGTCAACGTGAAGGAAGATTACTGTTAATGAACTAAAAGATTTACGCAGTGGACACCAAAAGAAAAAGCTCCTCCTTAGGTTTCTGATCCTCACTGCCATAAAAATGCGAAGGAACTGTTAATCAGAACTCAGAGAGAAGTTGTAGTCTAATTCAAAATCGATTTATAGATCTTAAACAAGACACCAAAATTATTAAAGAATCATCATACAAAAAATATTTATTTAACAAAAGCCTTACTAAAATGGGATCTATGGTGAACAAAGTGATCTGCTGGGGATCGACACACGACACTAACCAGAACACTATTCGCTTTATCTCACTTCATACACATGAATCCAGGTTATGGTATCAAGCTACGCCACCACCAAGCATCTATAGTCTACCATAAAAAAAATGAAAAAATACGGTTCGAAATAACAGGGTGCTGAGAAATAGATATTTATCCCTACGTTGCTGACGAATGTTGGGTTTGGCAAGCACGAAGGAAAGCAACAGAACAACTCACAGTACTCGGGCAGCCATTATCTTGTTAAAATATAAATCCAGGAAGGCTTGTCATGGTGAGCAGCATAACAAGGCGTAGAATGTCGTTGTCTTACCGCTTTGCTATAAGATTTCTACGGATGACAACCGAATGGGTCCTGCTATAAAATGAAATGGCACCCCAAGCAATCACTCTAGGTTGTCAGGCCGTGTGGTGGCAACAGTCGCACTGGTATCCCACCGTTGTCCGGGTCTCTCCAGACACGTCATCAGTCGTCATCTGGACTCAGATCAAAATGGGACTCATCACTGAAGATAGCTCTACTCCCGTCAATGGGATTCCAGGCTGAAAGTGCCGCACACACAGTAAACTTTTTGGTATATAGAGGTCGGTGCAAGGGGCACTGTAAATTCTTTCCGCGTTTTTTGACCCACCTATTAATGGCCCTTCTGTTCATTGAAGCACCAATTGCACGTCGTACCGATGATAACGACGAATTCGGGGTTCTAAGTGCCTATCTAACGATGCACAGTTCTCAAATTCCATCTTATCTCTGGGCCGACCGATTCCTTCTTAACGCTGTGTTCGGCTACAGTTCACTCATTTCTGCCAGCACCGTCGAATACTGGCACCGCTCCTATTTAGAAGTAGAGCGATTTAGCGATTACTCCAACCGACGTCTTTGTGCCCAACTATCCATCGTCTTTGAAAAGCTGACATCTAAATGGTTTAAATGGCTCTGACCACTATGGGACTTAACTGCTGAGGTCATCAGTCCCCTAGAACTTGGAACTACTTAAACCTTACTAACCTAAAGACATCACACACATCCATGCCTGAGGCAGGATTCGAACCTGCGACCGTAGCGGTCGCGCGGTTCCAGACTGTATCGCCTAGAACCGCTCAGCCACTACGGCCGGCAGCTGACATCTGTGTATGTTGTTCACACGCCTGGCTGCGAGGCACAATTACTGTTTAAAGGAGTACATGGAATGAAATTCGCAAAGACTTTGTACCCTGGTATAGACACGTCCCCTCCTCATTACCCTGCCAGCTGTACGGTAAAATTTTACTTCATTGTCACACATTCATCCATCGGCAGCCAAAGTTTATACTCTTGCATTCTCTGTCGGTACCTGTGTGATTATCAATTTATGTCCGGTGTTCGTAACGCCTCCGTGGTGTGTCCCTTTCCCACAAATTACAAAAAAATTACGCTGAGCACTATGGGACTTAACTTCTGAGGTCATCAGTCCCCTAGAACTTAGAACTACTTAAACCTAACTAACCTAAGGACATCACACACATCGATGCCCGAGGCAGGTGTCGAACCTGCGACCGTAGCAGTCGCACGGCTCCAGACTGTAGCGCCCAGAACCGCTCGGCCAGTGCGGCCGGCTAAAAATTACACAACAGATGGAGCGGTACATTCGTATATCTTTTTGCACAATCAATATACAGTGATTTTGGGGCAATGTGTGGCCATGTTTCCCATGGTTTCTGGCTGCATTTTCTGTCGTGTTACATTACATGCAGTGTGTAAACATTACTCACTTCAGTGTATATAAAATGCATTTAATGTTGTGAGTGTGGAATAGATCAGGAAAAGGAGTTTGTGACAGCTAGAAACAACACCACAGGTTGCCCCAAAATCGTAATAGGGCGCATACGTGTCCAGTCAATTCAGATAAATCCAAATGATGATGGAGATTTAAACCTGAGAAACGCGTAGTTGAAATAGATAAATTGCGACTGTTACAGTAAACTTTTTGTTTCAGTCGATATCTACCAGAGTCACGGTTAACCCTAATCTTATATGTTTACATTTAAGTGGGGGTAGGACGTCAAACGGGCTGACTTGGAGCAGGAGTGGCACTACAGGGCATTTTAATTGCCAGTGTCTATACTTTTACAAATAAATTCATGAGTGTGAATTCCGAACCCTTCCTGGTCGTGCTGACAGTTTTATGAATCTATTTGTAGAAGTATAGACAGTGGAAATGAAAACGTCCTGTGGTGCCTCTGCTGCTTCAAGTCAGCCTGTTTCATGTCCTACCACTCTTAAATCTATCATCATCAGTAATGATTATTTCTTGATATTTATTTTCTTATAGCCGACCGGATTGGCCGAGTGGTTCTAGGCGCTACAGTCTGACACCGTGCGACCGCTAGGGTCATAGGTTCAAATCCTGCCTCGGGCATGGATGTTTGTGATGTCCTTAGGTTAGTTAGGTTTAAGTAGTTGTAAGTTCTAGGGGACTGATGACCTCAGAAGTTAAGTCCCATGGTGCTCAGAGCCATTTGAACCATTTTATTTTCGTATAGGAAAATATTTAATTTCCCAGTCTACTCCTATATTGCACATTAGAGCTGTATACCGCCACGCTTACGCTGATATTCTGTAATGGAGATGAGAATATATAAACCTATTTTTACATCTACATCAGTTTATCAATCAAACCTCATTATTTGATACTGATAAGTTTAACAACTACACATTCCTTTAAAGGTTCGCTAAGAAATTATTCGAACTGACATTACTTTGTCTGTTTACACCTCCCGCGCAAGGGGAAATACTTAAAATGTTGAACGTGTATTATTTGTTCTGCTTGTGTAACGATTCGCAGCTCCAAGATATTAAGTGAAGCGCCCCATTATTCATATTTCACATTACAGGGGACGAGAAGAATGGCGGCGGGCCACACAGTGCTGGTGTCGGAGAGTGAAGCAGAGGACCCGGGCGAGAGCACGGCAGCCTCTGGGACACCCTCCCACCCTTGCTGCCTCATACAGCGTACAAACCAGCGCCACCGCCGCCTGACTACTTCGCCAAATGAGGCCTCTTGCGGCAATGCAGAGGCGAAACGTGCGCAGTCTTCGGCGAGTTGGCTCGGCTGCTAATCTCCGAGGAATTGGTGTACCAGGGGGTGGCTGATGACAAGTCTGAAAGGCCTCTTTGTTCATATTTCCTTTCATCACCTCAACACAGGCGTCTTACAGTCGAGGAGGCGCCTGTAGCTGATTGACTTTAGGACCGTATTTTCAATAATAGGCATTAGGGGAAGAAGAAAGAATGATTCCTGTGAAGAACAGATCTTGTGAGAGACGGAGCAGAGCCATCACTCGTAGTGGAACTGTAATTTTCATTAACTGAGCGTTGTAACAATGGGACCAACCTGGGAACTAAACATGCATGTGAGAACGTGTTTTATGCTAATAACGACTGAAGAGTAGAATACGTCTCATTTAGTAAAGTCTGTCTAAAACAGAAGTCTGGTATTTTTTGCAAATATTACATTAGTATTCAAATACATATACATTATACAACGTGCTCATGTAAAATTCATTTCAATCTGTGATTTTCTGTTAGTTTTGTAGTAGGTTGAATGGCGCACCTCTCCAGTTTTCTCATAAATATTAGTCTAATTCTCTGACTCAGTTTGGGAAAAGTTTCGGAGGTATGAAAATTTTGAGTAGTAGTAACTAAAAAACCGACGATATGGTAAGAGTCCTTTTTCCTTATCAGTTTCCAGATTGAAATGCAGACAGCAGGTGAAGGGCCAACAACAAGTGCCTGAATGCATACAGACAATGGCGTTCCGCTTAGGATGCTATCAGAACTGTTAATAACTGGTTCCTGGAACACGCTGTTGCGTGTATCATTGACAGTAAAGGCTCCTTTGATCCCCTGTGACTTATGAAATGTTCGCTAGAGTAATATACATCCGGATTCCCATGGAACCGATCGGAGATTGTTTAATTAGGTGTCGTGTGGGCCGTCGCTATGTAATCAAGTGTCTCGTCAAATGTGTTCGCATGAATCTGGCTGCAGCCAATCAGTTGCGGATTTGATTGGAAATCCACTCTTCATTAATGGACTGATAGAGTTAATGATTCCTTATATTAACGATCTACAGGGTTCAACCAACAGCAACTCGCTCAGTGTCCTTAATCGAATGCATCAGTGGTGTAGAATCAGCAAGCCGCGGATAAGGATCAAGAACTATCGTATTGTTAAAGACACGCTTTTGTTAGATGCAAATAAAACCATTCCCCCGGTGAACAGTGCCATACGATCATTAGGGACAGCCTCCATTTACTATGCAGACAAACTATTGTATGTGTAAGTATGAAAATCTTCCACGTTCTACAGAAAATTGTGGCATCACCGAACAAAAGCCCGAATTAACTTGGAAAACTCCAAGCTGCAACTGAAATGAGTAGTTGGTCACTGGGCATACTAGAGGAAATTATGATAAAATCAGCATCAGCGCTTTCTTGTCTATGGTGTCACACAATGAAGCACCAAAGAAACTGGTATAGGCATGCGTATTCAAATACAGAGACATGTAAACAGCAGAATGTGGTGCTGCGGTTAGCAACGCCCATACAAGCTAACAAGTGTCTGGCGCGGTTCTTAGATCGGTTACTGGTGCTACAAGGCAGGTTATCAAGATTTAAGTGAGTATGTACGTGGTGTTATAGTCGGCGCACGGCCCATGAGACACAGCATCTCCGGGGTAGCGATGAAGTGGTGAATTTCCCGTACGACCATTTTACTGGTGTACCATGAATATCAGGAATCCCGTAAAACATCAGATCTCCAGCAACGCTGCGGCAGGAAAAAGATCCTGCAAGAACGGGACCAATGGCGACTGAAGAGAATCGTTCATCGTGACAGAAGTGCAACCCTTCCGCAAAGTAGTGCAGATTTCAATGCTGGGCCATCAACAAGTATCAGTGTGCGAAGCATTCAACGAAACATCGTCGATATGGGCTTCGGAGCCGAAGGCCCCCTCGTGTACCCTTGATGACTGCACGACACAAACCTTTAAGCCTCACATCGGCACGTCAACACCGACAGTAGAGTGTTGACGACTGGAAACTTATTGCCTGGTGGGACGAGTCTCGTTTCAAATTGAATCGAGCTGATGGATGTGTACGGGTATGGGGACAACCTCATGAATCCATGAACAAAATGTTCAAAAGTGTGTGAATTCCTAAGGGACTAAGCTGCTGAGGTCGTCGGTCCCTAGACTTACACACTAACTTATGCTAAGAACAACAGACACACACACACACACACACACACACACACACACACACACACACACATACACACACACACGCACACAGAAACACACACACATGCCCGAGGGAGGACTTGAACATCCGACCTCCGGCGGGAGGGACCGCGCAATCCTTGACATGGCGCCTCAAACGGAATCCATGGACCCTGCATGTCAGCAGAGAATTGTTCAAGTTGATGGAGTCTCTGTAATGGTGTGGGGCTTGTGCAGTTCGAGTGCTATGGGACCCCTGATATGTCTAGATACTACTCTGGCAGGTCGCATGCACGTAAGCATCCTCTCATCACTTGCAGCCACTCATATTCATTGTGCATGGCCGGCCCGTGTGGCCGAACGGTTCTAGGCGCTTCAGTCTGTAACAGCGCGACCCCTACGGTCGCAGGTTCGAATCCTGTTCAGAAGAAATCTCCACCCCCTCGTAGTCTTACGGATTTATGGGCAGCCCTGCAGGATTCCTGGTGCCAGTTCCCTTCACCACTAATTCGAACATAGGTCGAGTCCATGGCACGTCGTGTTGTCGCACTTCGGGGAGATCGAGGGGCCCTACACGATATTAGGCAGGTGTACCAGTTTCTTTCACTCTTCACTTTATTACAGCCGAGACAACTGTGCATGTCATTTTCCACTGACGTCAGCATCAGCATCGTCACATCCAATCACACACCAAGGCCATTGGGGGAAGGGTAGGGAAGGGAAGGGAAGCGGCACCTTAAACATGCGAATCCGATGCATCCCCACCCCCATACACTGCGGAAACTGTTAGGCAGACAGACATGATAAATGATCTTAATTGCCTAAAATACCAAAACGTTTGTGAATCATGGTTGCATTACTGACTTCAAGAAATTCATTTAAGGACTGGCTCTTCAGACACATTGAAAAAAAAAAAAGAAGGTTCAAATGGCTCTGAGCACTAGTGAACTTAACAGCTATGGTTATCAGTTCCCTAGAACCTAGAACTTAGAACTACTTAAACCTAACTAACCTAAGGACATCACACAACACCCAGTCATCACGAAGCAGAGAAAATCCCTAACCCCGCCGGAAATCGAACCCGGGAACCCGGGGGCGTGGGAAGCGAGAACGCTACCGCACGACCACGAGTTAAAGACACACATTGACAAATTTCATTCGAAGCATGCATCATTCACCTTGAAATATTGTAATATTTGAACGCGTATATAGCATATATCTCTATACATAATTAAAAACTAACATAAATTTATAAACGATAAATAACGAATCAGGAATAATTGTAGAACATGGGTTTCACCATAGATTCTATCCCACAAAACCTGAAAACGTGATATTAAATCAAGATTTTTTTTCTCATTCCAGCTGTTCCTTTCACCAGCAGATGGCTGCACTGAAAAAGCGAGGGTAGTTCGATCTTTGTACCACGATTTTCTTTGACGTTGCTATTGTGGCTGCATTGTAGAAAATGTGGACTGTTTGATTGTTGTGCCACAAGTAGTTCTCAGTGTCATCAACAGATGGCTCCACTGTTAGAAACACAACACAATCGTAAATTAATTATTTTGCGCATCCAATACATTGAAATATTCTAAAACGTCTGAAAAATACTTCGGCAGCGCAAAAAGTGGAATGTTTACAATAGTATAAACGACACAGTTTCAGAGGTTTTACTGGTCTCATACAGAAGCCTCTTGGGGTGCGACTGCGCCTAGTGACTGTGTGGATCAGCACGATCTGCTCAAGACGGAGCGACAAAGTGCGAGCGCAGGCAGCTGCAGCAGGTGAGGCGCCCCGCGAGGTCGCGAGGGCCCACGGCAGCCCCGCGCAGCGCCGTGATTGCCGGCGCTGTATCATTGATGGGCGGCGCGACCGCAGGACGCGTAATGGACGCTCGCCCTGGAGACGGCGCGCAGCCGCCCGCCCTCCACTGCCCGGACTGCCGGCGTTGTGGGACGCGCAGCAGACCGCACGCCGACGCACCACGTCTGCTGGCCGGCCGGCTGGTCCTCTGAGACGGATTCTCTGTCCCTAGCTCCTGTACGACCGCTGTCCACACTACCAAAAAGGGAAGACAACCGAAATCTTACAGGTCAAATTGTTTGGTAATTGCGCTAATCAGAGTACAGGGGAAGCTTCTGTGCCTCTGCCTGAGGGACCATGGACAATTAGTAGTCAAGAGCCCCCTGCAGCACAGTTTCAGGAAAGGGAAATCCACGATGATGTGATAAATCACGCATCGACACGTCAAACGACAAGTGTGGTACAGCATAATGACTGATATAGCTGGGGCGTTTGATAATTTGCGGTGGCCTGCCCTGTTCCAAAAGACTTAAACGGTTCGACTGTCCAGTTCCATCCATAACAGTCTAAGAGTTTCCAGAGTGAAATTTTCACTGTTTAGCGGACTGTGCGCTGATATGAAACTCCCTGGTACATTAAAACTGTGTGCCACACCGAGACTCGAACTCGGGACCTTTGCCTTTCGCGGGCAAGTGCTCTACCAAATGAGCTACCCAAGCACGGCTTACGACAGGTCCTCACAGCTGCAATTCTGCCAGCATCTCGTCTCCTACCTTAAAAACTTCACAGAAGCTCTTCTGCGAACCTTGCAGAACTAGGACACCTGGAAGAAAGGATATTGCGGAGACATGGCTTAACCACAGCCTGGGGAATGTTTCCAGAATGAAGTTTAGAAGGTAGGAGACGAGCTACAGGCAGAATTGAAACTGTGAGGACGGGTCATGAGTCGTGCTTGGGTAGCTCAGTTGGTAGAGCACTTGCCCGCTAAAGGCCAAGGTCACGAGTTCGAGTCTTGGTCTGGCACACAGTTTTAATCTGCCAGAGAGTTTCATCTAAGAGTTTGTTACGCAGACAGGGAGGTGCAATTAGAACGTCACGGAAAGAACAGTGTGAAAGACATCATCAAAGGCTGCATACAAGGCTCTGCTTGTGGTCCACAGTCCTGGGATGTTGGCATAAGGTCATTACTGAACAAGCTTCACCGTACAACAAACACTAGAGGCTGCATCGCCTACCCAGATAACCTAGTAATTATAGTATCTGCTGACACAGGGGCTAAATTAGTGGAAAATGTAGGATAGTCCTTGAAGGACTACGTAACTGGTGCGCAGAAAACACTCAGCTAGCAGCGCCAGTAGCCAATGGCGGTAGCAGTTCTCCGTCTGCCAAACGACTAAAATGTAACCACCACACCCAACAGGTGACACATTTACCAATAGCGCAAGGAAATCTGACATTAGTTAAAAAGGGGCCCCTGTGTGCATCACCTAATGAGTTGAATAACTTGATATAAAATTAATTTAATGCCTTAAAACCCACAACAAAGTAAATGATATCGCAGGGAATGAGAATGGGGGTCATTGAAAAATTAATAGCAAGGACCTATGGTATCACAAACAGATTTATTAACCAATGTCAAGGTCGAGGGAGAACAAACATATGAAACGAAACTTCAACTGTGTAACATTTCATTACCATGAACTCCGGTTGGTTGACAATAGACTTGTGGAACCTAAATGGAATTTATCTATAGATAAGACTGGGTACTGTGAGTGGAAGAATTCCAGTCTAGGCAAGCACGCTTTGCTGTATCGTTCCACTCATTTTTCTTTCGTGTCAAAATATATCTAAGCATGCAATTGAGCCGGCCGAAGTCGCCGTGCGGTTATAGGCGCTACAGTCTGGAACCGAGCGACCGCTACGGTCGCAGATTCGAGTCCTGCCTCGGGCATGGATGTGTGTGATGTCCTTAGGTTAGGTAGGTTTAATTAGTTCTAAGTTCTAGGCGACTGATCACCTCAGAAGTTAAGTCGCATAGCGCTCAGAGCCATTTGAACCATGCAATGGATTCGAAATTGCGACCGTCGTGGTAGCGCGGCTCCAGACTGTAGCGCCTAGAACCGCTCGGCCACTCCGGCCGGCTCCAATGGACACTGGAGTGACTACTGCGAGTACAAGGCTGCTGTAAAAAAGGTGGCCGTCAAAAGATTGATAAGCTTTTGAATTTGCTGAAGCCGCACAACATTACCGATATAGCTGGTGAAAGATGAGGTGCTGTCGTCTGCGTGCCAGCGCTACCGAAGCTGCAAGGTTCGGTGGCGCGTCATATTGTTGGAGATGACCATATATCTGCCGGTGATTGTCTCACGTCCGCGAAAATATTAGTTTCGCCTGGGTATCCAGATGAGTTTACAACTAGCTGCTCTCTCCATAGAAACGGAAGAGCTCTAGCGTCTGTACTCCGCGGCGGTAGAGAAGCAAGTCCCCACTTCTAACATTGCTCAAGATCTTCCGAAAAACAGCCAGTCCCCCCACGTTCTTGAATAAGCCTGTCATGGCCCAGCAATGGTTACCGTGCTAATTATGTTTTCTAGCAAGGAGATCCGATCTTCCTCAACCAATCAGTTTAGTACAGTACAGTTTCTGTTCTCCACTAAAAAACAGCACACAAGGCCTCGAGGCGCTGCACCCAAACACCCAGCGCACTTCAGAAGATGAGCGAAGCTTCATAGTGAAAACAGGCTCCGTCTCGACCATAAAACGATTTAGTTGGCGCCGTCTTGGTGAGGCGCGGCGGCATCTAATAAACGCGACATGCAGAGAAATTCGTCATCCAGTTCCACAAAGTACGCTGTTCTTGTAATAAACACATTAGCCTGGCGCCAACCCGATGCTACTTTACATGGATCCGCACACGGGATAAGGAGACCAGACTCCCACACCATGTCTATTCACCAACAATGCCCCGGGACGTCAGTTTCTGAAGAAGTGTCATTTCGCATTAAGCCACGGTGATCCCAGCCTCTTGCTTCGGCCGCTAGCGGAACAACACCGACCGCCAGAATGACGGCCAATGAGCCACTGCCCTGCAGGGCCCACGGCCAGTTTCGGTGACTACGAAGGGAGGCTATCAATGAGAAGGTTCCGAGAACACGCCTGCTGCTCGGGGAAAGTTCTAAAGCTGCCCCTAATACAATGGACACCTCCAGCATCCAAAAATCTGTCTCTACAGCCGAGTTTAGCTCTACTACTGCTACTCAAGTCATGCAAGTACTGTGAGGTCAATCAGTGGTTTACGCTAACCCTAATACTCCATCAGATGAATATCAATCAGGGAAAATTTAGACACACCAAAGGCGAATGAAATTCTATGATAATCACCGAAACAAACTGAAAGGGGAAGTGCCCGATCGGTATTACCACGGCAGTGACCTGGCCGGAAGCCACCGCCATCTTTCAGCAGCACATAAAACAGTTTATTTGTTACTAACAAGAACATTATCAAAACCGAGAAATCCCATAGTCAGAACATATGAGCACCTTTAAAAAGAAAAGATCTGCATAGGCCCCACGGAAATAAAAATTTATTATTGTCATCATTCCGTTATACAGCTGATGGTTGTCATTACTCGCAATTGCGAATACATTTAACGTATTTCATAACGGCTGCAGTCGCCGCAATGCCTCTTTCTTTGGAGATGCACGCATGTCCAAATTAACTTTGCCTCGTAATCAGAATAATACAGGTTCTGCAATATCATACTTATCTGCCGATACCGGGCAAGAGACTCTCAGGTACGTCTGATCAGTACGAGAATATACATAATGGATGTAGAAGTACAGCTTGTAGACGCATGGTTAACGAGATATCGAATTTTGAGTATGGTCCTGAGTCGTGCAGGGGTAGAAAAATGGAGCCGGCACGACAGAAAAAAAAGTAGCTCAGCGTGTTTGGTATGAGGGCCGGATTGTACTCTGTGATAAAAAAAATAAAAAAAACCTGAGTAAAGCAATCAGAGATCAACTTGAACGGATGCCATGTGACGACCGCACAGACCAAACGCCTCGAACTGTACTGAACAAAATGAAAAAAAATAATAATAATAACAATAATAAATGGTAAGGCGTCTGTTCGGTATAAGAGGGAAATGCGGGTTCGAGTCTCGGTCCGGCACAAATTTTCGTTGTCGCCATTCCATTTTACAGCTGCTGTTTGTCATTATTCGCAATTGCGAATACATTTAATGCAAGCTTACATGGCTAACAAAATGAAGAAGAAGCCATACATCATGATACGAGAAGCTCCACGGCAGAACATCCATCTACATCAACATTCTGGAAGAATGAGGAGATGAACCTCGAGGACGGCCAGGAAGGACTTCCTGAGACGCTGACAACCATCTTCCAATGTCTACACCTTGGGTGGCACAGCAGCACAATTCCTGTGAATCCTGCACTGCACTTCAGCACGGCAGGGGCTAACCACCCAGACAAAGAAGAGATCCAGCTTCGCTCTAATACCAAGTACATTAGTGTAGTGTTGTGTAGTATAATATTGTGTAATATATTGCTGTATTACTGTAGTCCACAATTATAACCTAGAAAATTTGTGATTTACCATTCCGGATATTGTAATAGACCGGTAATGTGTGCCTTTTCCGTTCCGAAAAAAATGGTTGAAATGGCTCTAAGCACTATGGGACTTAAGAGCTGAGGTCATCAGTGCCCTAGACTTACAGCCACTTAAACGTAACTAACCTAAGGACATCACACACACCCATGCCCAAGGCAGGAATCGAACCTGCGACCGTGGGAGTCACGCAGTTTCAAACTGTAGCGGCTAGAACCGCTCGGTCACCACGGCCGGCTCACTTTTAGTGTTCATGAGGGTTAAGTTACAGTGACATTATAATGACAGATGCAATTACTCAGAACGTGTTTGGTTGCTGTATTCGTGGTGCTGTACGAAATTATCCAAATGCGGCCGTTGTGGCCGAGCGGTTCTAGGCGCTTCAGTCCGGAACCGCGCGACCGCTACGGTCGCAGGTTCGAATCCTGCCTCGGGCATGGATGTGTGTGATGTCCTTAGGGTAGTTAGGTTTAAGTAGTTTTAAGTTCTAGGGGACTGATGACCTCAGATGTTACGTCCCATAGCGGTTAGAGCCATATTTGAACCATTTGATTTTTGAAGGGAATATTATGGTAGGTCGTCCCTCTGCTGGGTGGTCGTTAGTGCATTTGGACTTGCTGCAGTACGGCTCCCCAACGCATCCCGAACGTGTTCCACGGGATTTAAGTCGAGGGAACGGGCAGGCGAGACGATTTACTGAATATTGTTTCATTCCAAGAGCTCCTTCTCCTGCACGGTTCGATACCGTAGCTCATTGTCATCCACAAAAATGAAGTAAGTGCGGAATTCACTCCTGAAATGACGCACATGGGGAAGGAGAACAGTGTCACAAGAACGTTGACCAGCGTGTGTATTGCATTCAAAGATATGGATGTAAGCACTCCCGTGCAACATTTTACCTCCCCACACTTCGTCACTTGGACCAGATGCATCCAGTTACATTGTCGAACAGTATCATTTTTTTGGTCCACGTGTTATGGTGTTGGGAAGTAAAATGTTGCGTGGGCGGACTGACCTCCACGGTACACTCGCCGGTCGGCGTTATTGTGACATTGATGACACTATGCGACCACGTGGAACAGTGCTGGTGAAAGAGTTCTTGCAACGAGAGGATATGGGGCGAGTGGACTGGCCTGTTCGTGTCCGCTGCTTAAAGCCCATGGAGCATTTGCGGGATGCGTTGCGGAGAGATATTATAACATGTTCACACGCACTAAAGAACACCCAGCGGTTGTCAACCGGGCTGGTGGCGGAATTGACCGCCGTACGAGCAGAACCTCTTATCGGACTAAATGGACTGAATGGAAGCACGTTGCACAGAGTGAACTGCCGTCCGTGCTCGCCACAAATTCTTAATAGAGTCCACCGTTTGTAATGACAAGGGAACCGTCACAAATCGTGGTGACTTTAGTCCCATTATGGTCGTTGAAAGAAGTGCTGTTTCTGATCTTCTTCCAAAGCTGTTTCACAGAGGAAGACTGCACTGTAGTTCCTTCTCTAGATTGTCGCACAGATGACAAAATGGTAGATATCGAAACAGACGACAGAGGGATAGAGAAACAATTAATATCGCTCAAAAGAGGAAAGGTCGCTGGACCTGATGGGATACCAGTTCGATTTTACACAGAGTACGCGAAGGAACTTGCCCCCCTTCTTGCAGCGGTGTACCATAGGTCTCTAGAAGAGCGAAGCGTTCCAAATGATTGGAAAAGCGCACAGGTCATCCCCGTTTTCAAGAAGGGACGTCGAACAGATGTGCAGAACTATAGACCTATATCTCTAACGTCGATCAGTTGTAGAATTTTGGAACACGTATTATGTTCGAGTATAATGACTTTTCTGGAGACTAGAAATCTACTCTGTAGGAATCAGCATGGGTTACGAAAGAGACGGTCGTGTGAAACCCAGCTCGCGCTATTCGTCCACGAGACTCAGAGGGCCATAGACACCGGATCACAGGTAGATGCCGTGTTTCTTGACTTCCGCAAGGCGTTTGACACAGTTCCCCACAGTCGTTTAATGAACAAAGTAAGAGCATACGGACTATCATACCAATTGTGTGGTTGGATTGAGGAGTCTTCCGAAGTAAGAGTGATTTCGGGTGTGCCGCAGGGGAGTGTCATAGGACCGTTGCTATTTACAATATACATAAATGACCTGGTGAATGACATCGGAAGTTCACTGAGGCTTTTTGAAGATGATGCTGTGGTGTATCGAGAGGTTGCAACAATGAAAAATTGTACTGAAATGCAGGAGGATCTGCAGCGAATTGACGCATGGTGCAGGGAATGGCAATTGAATCTCAATGTAGACAAGTGTAATGTGCTGCGAATACATAGAAAGATAGATCCCTTATCATTTAGCTGCAAAATAGCAGATCAGCAACTGGAAGCAGTTAATTCCATAAATTATCTGGGAGTACGCATTCGGAGTGATTTAAAATGGATGATCATATTAAGTTGATCGTCGGTAAAGCAGATGCCAGACTGAGATTCATTGGAAGAATCCTAAGGAAATGCAATCCGACAACAAAGGTAGTAGGTTAGAGTACGCTTGTTCGCCCACTGCTTGAATACTGCTCAACAGCGTGGGATCCGTACCAGATAGGGTTGATAGAAGAGATAGAGAAGATCCAACGGAGAGCAGCGCTCTTCGTTATAGGATCATTTAGTAATCGCGAAAGCGTTACGGAGATGATAGATAAACTCCAGTGGAATACTCTGCAGGAGAGACGCTCAGTAGCTCGGTACGGGCTTTTGTTAAAGTTTCGAGAACATACCTTCACTGAAGAGTCAAGCAGTATATTGCTCCCTCCTACGTATTCTTGCGAAGAGACCATGAGGATAAAATCAGAGAGATTAGAGCCCACACAAAAGCATACCGACAATCCTTCTTTCCACGAACAATACGAGACTGGAATAGAAGGGAGAACCGATAGAGGTACTCAGGGTACCCTCCACCACACACCGTCAGGTGGCTTGCGGCGTATGGATGTAGATGTAGATGTAGATTGCGTATTTATTTCAGTTACCTTCTTTGCTGTTCTATAACTGTTCTTTCTATGCGTGGTCTAAGTTTCATCGATATATGTTATTGTTGCTATTAAGTTTTGCACACCAGTGTATTTGTCAGACGATTCGATGGATAACCTTTAAAGGAAACTGCTGCAGAACGTGTGAATAAGGTGCGTGATATGGAAATAAGAAAGAACATTACTTGAAAGGTTATTTTGCAATTAGTATCGTAGAAAGTATGACACATACAAGTGAAGTCGTGAAGGGGTAGTACGTCTAACTTCGTGTGGTTCGTAGTCAGTAAACGAGTGTCCATTTTATTCCAATAAAAACTGGACGTAAGATCTATACAAATGATACCGGAGAGTGAGGGAATTAAATATGCAGCCCGATTGAATGTTTACATCTACATTCACACTCTGCAAACCACTGTCAAGTGCGTGGCATACGGTGATTTCCACCGTACCAGTTATTACGGCTTCTTCCCATTCCATAGACTTCGCTTATCGCCTCTGTGCATGCTGTCAAAATTAAAAAAATAAATTAAAAGTGTGTGAAATCTTATGGGACTTAACTGCTAAAGTCATCCGTACCCAAACTGACACACTACTTAACCTAAACTAACCTAAGGACAAGCACACACACTCATGCCCGAGGGAAGTCTCGAACCTCCTCCAGGATCAGCCGCACAGTCCATGACTGCAGCGCCCAAGACCGCTCGGGTAATCCAGCGCGGCTACTTACTGTCATTAGTCTGATCTTTTCCCTGCAATCCATTCGGGGGCAATACGTAGGTGACTGTAGTATATTCCTACATTTATCGCTTAAATTTGTTTGCTGAAACCCAATAAGGATGCTTTCTAGGGATAGTTTGCGTCTATCTTTGAGCTACTACCAGTACAGTTTTTTTTAACCACAGTGAGACAATCTGACAATCTCCCAGGAGTCAAATAGACTCGTAACCATTCTAGCTGTCCATCCTATACGGTGAATATCCCGTGTTAGTACTATTTGATATGGGTCCCACACTCTTGAGCAGTATTCTAGGATAGATCACGCGAGTATTTTCTATTCAACCTCCTTTGTAGAGTGAGCGCATTTCCCTAGTTTTATACCTGTTAACCGAAACCCACAACCTGTTTTACCTACGACTAAGACTGTATCACATTCTAAAAAATCATTACATCCAGGTATTTCTGAGTTGACCGATTCCAGTTGTGACTCACTGATTTTTAGCCATAGACTACTACAGTCTTTTTGAGTGAAGTTCAAAATTTTACATTTCTAAACGTTTAAAACAAGTTGTCAGTCTTTGAACTACTTTGAAGTCTTATCAAGATCCGACTGAATATTTCTTCAGCTTTTTTCAGACAGTACTTCATAACACAAAACCTTATTATTTGCACAAAGTCTGAGATTACTGCAGATTTTGTTTGTATGGTTATTAACGAACAACATGAACATGAAGGGCCCCACCACACTTCCCCAGGACACGCCTAATGCTATTTCTACATCTGTATATACCACATCGTTTAAAATGACGTGCTGCATCCTCCCCACCAAAAAATCCTCTATTCAGTCACAGATTTCGTTTGATATGCCATACTATCGCACTCTCAGTAATAACTGTAGGTGTGGTACTGAGACATACAGCAGACCTCTCATTACATTTGTGATTGGTCTCGGGACGTAATTTAAAGAAATGCCCGAGTTGGGTTTCATATGACTGACATTTATACTACATTTTATACCACTTATTTTAGCGGTGAAGCGATATTCAAACTGAGGAACTACTCCTGAATTTTCCTTTAGAAACACACAAATATTTTAAATCGGAATTGAGAATTTCTGTTTTACTACCATCTGTTTCATTCCCGAGCTTTTGACGCGTATCTGGACACTAACACTGGTTAGTTGACTCACAACGCCATAGGGGGAAAACGTACAAAAAAATGGTTCAAATGGCTTTGAGCACTATGGGACTCAACTGCTGTGGTCATCAGTCCCCTAGAACTCAGAACTAATTAAACCTAACTAACCTAAGGACATCACACACATCCATGCCCCAGGCAGGCTTCGAACCTGCGACCGTAGCAGTAGCACGCTTCCGGACTGCGCGCTTAGAACCGCGAGACCACCGCGGCCGGTACTATCACTGGTGTCGCCGTCAGCCTTAAAATATGATCAAAAATTTTTCGATTTTTTGAGACATCTTTTGTTAAGATTGTGGTGGTTGTTTGAGGTTTCACGTACTACCCTTCTATCAGACCAAACGGTATCCATTTAACATCACTCTATCTACGCACTTACAGTCTGTGTTACAGCTATTGTTCAGCAAATGCTGTTTCTTTAGAAGCCTCTTTACACGAACTTTGTACTAGGAGGATCCCTACCAACATTACATTTTCTTGTACCGTATCTAGCCAGTGCTTGGTCAACATCTTCTAAACTTCACAATTTATGTAGCTCTCTTTTTTACTTACCACTCACTCATGTATCTTAGTTAGTAAAATTTTCTAACCGCCCACCTGTTGCATATTAACGGTGACTTATAAAATCGGACAGCTACAAAAAGGTTAAATCATATAACAATAATTACTTACCAAATACTTAACTTCCGAATTTTATAAAAACCTACTGAAATACGGCCTACCGCTCACCATGAAAGCTGGAACATCCACCAGAGGGCGATGGAGACCAGGCTGACCATAACTTGCCTAGATTCTCCTATCAGAAATAAATATTTCCGGTTCCTCCTTGAGATAATACGCTACTGTCTCTTTACCTGCTTTACTGAAGATGATAATCTATCTGCTTATTTTAATTTCACTTTGTTCTTCCTTAATCATTTCTGTATCAACTACCTCTTGGCCACTAATGTAAATTTCAGTGTGAACATCCTGAAAGAGCTCAGGTCTATTTGTTATCACTAAACCTAATACATTTTCGTCATGATTGATCTTTCGAACAATATGTTCTAAGTAGTTTTCAGAGGAAACTTTATGTATCGTTTTGCAAGAGTGAAGGCTCACTACGTACAGAGCTTTAGTTATTCCAGTTTATTGTTCCATGGTTAACGCGTCCTCCAATAACGACATTATGATCAGGGAGCATATGTTCTACCGAGGTGAGGTTCCCTCAAAAATTTTAAGTTAGACCTACGGGTAAATCTGATGTTCCATTGAAGAATCTAATGGGTTTATGCACATACCTGATAATGAATCCTGCCCAAAGGATTTCGCATGAATCTTCCATTTCTGTGTCGAAGGATTTCAGTTTTTTATCTAGCACACTGAACACAGTCTATTTGTCAAGCGGCCATTCTCTCAGTATCCGCCAAGAGTTATTCCAAAAGTGCTGCTGTTCTCGGTTTCAGGTTTCATCATTCTGCATTGACTATCGTACGAACTTCACGGCTTCAAACTTGGATCTTTGTTGCGAACGTTTCAGCAGTTGATCACAAACATTTTAAAAGTACTGTGTCTTCTCTGTATGCGTGTGTGTGGGGTGGCGGGGGGTAGGGGGATGGGAGCAAGGGGGCATTTCTTTGTAACTTACACTGATACTGTGGAATCTCTTAATGTTAGTATTATCTGGATTGATGAAACGAAACTGACTACAGTAACGTTTTCGATCTCAGTAGTACTCAAATAAAGAAAGTCAGGGTGTAGCTTACCACAGAAGCTTTGAAATGTCTGGTTCAAAACTTCTATTTGAATTAAAGCCAAGGGATCACAGTTGATTCTAGACGCAATGCTGCCATTCTGAATGCCGTTGAATTCGTTGAGTAAGGCTGTTCTCCTTATTCCTCTCTGCCAGTCTACTGAATTATCATACTATTGACCTCAGAACCTAGACCACAGGCACCGTTCGTTGCAATGTACACTACAATCTACAATTGGCTGTTCCCTGCTGAAACATTCCCTGCAGTATACAGGATGGTCCATTGATCGTGATCGGGCCAAATATCTCAAGAAATAAGCGTCGAACGAAAAACCTACAAAGAACGAAACTTGTATAGCTTGAAGGGGGAAACCAGATGGTTCTATGATTGGCCCGCTAGATGGCGCTGCCATGGGTCAAACTGATATCAATTGCGTTTTTTAAAATAGGAACCCCCATTTTTTATTACATATTCGTGTAGTACGTAAAGAAATATGAATGGTTTAGTTGGACAACTTTTTTCGCTTTGTGTTAGACGGCGCTGTAATAGTCACAAAGATATGGCTCACAATTTTAGACGAATAGTTGGTAACAGGTAGGTTTTTTAAGTTAAAATACAGAACGTAGGTACGTTTGAACATTTTATTTCAGTTGTTCCAATGTGCTACATGTACCTTTGTGAACTTATAATTTCTGAGAACGCGTCCTTTTATAGTGTGATTACCTGTAAATACCACACATCAATGCAATAAATGCTCAAAATGATGTCCGTCAACCTCAATGCATTTGGCAATACGTGTAACGACATTCCTCTCAACAGCGAGTAGTTCGCCTTCCGTAACGTTCGCACATGCATTGACAATGCGCTGACGCTTGTTATCAGGCGTTGTCGGTGGATACGATAGCAAATGTCCTTCAAATTCCCCACAGAAAGAACTCCGGGGACGTCCGATCCGGTGAACGTGCGGTGCTTCGACGACCAATCCACCTTTCATGAAATATGCTATTCAGTACTCTGTAAGTAGGCTGTTTAGGTTTTGTTATTGGTAACGCCGCTTAGCGCTCGGTATGAAAAATCACTGGGTGTGCTGTGTTTAGTTTACATTGTTGTCTGCCATTGTAGTGTTGGGCAGCGGCGGCTGGATGTTAACAGTGCGTAGCGTTGCGCAGTTGGAGGTGAGCCGCCAGCAGTGGTGGACGTGGGGAGAGAGATGGCGGAGTTTTGAAATTTGTAAGAATTGGTGTCATGAGCTGCTATATATATTATGACTAATGAGGTAAATACATTGTTTGTTCTCTATTAAAATCTTTCATTTGCTAACTATGCCTATCAGTAGTTAGTGCCTTCAGTAGTTTGAATCTTTTATTTAGCTGGCAGTAGTGGCGCTCCCTGTATTGCAGTAGTTCGAGTAACGAAGATTTTTGTGAGGTAAGTGATTTGTGAAACATATAGGTTAATGCTAGTCAGGGCCATTCTTTTGTAGGGATTATTGAAAGTCAGATTGCGTTGCGCTAAAAATATTGTGTGTCAGTTTAAGCACAGTCTTGTATAAATTTTCAAAGGGGACGTTTCATATAGACCAGTCTTGTATAAATTTTTCTGAGGAGACGTTTCATATGGCGACCCTGCCAGGATACCTCACTGGAAGCTTCTGATTTTTTCTTTTAGTTTGTGTAGTTAGGGTAGCCTTTGTTTATTGCTAGCGCGTAATCATAGAGAGAATTTCCTTTGTAGTTGCAGTCTTTCATTGTTATACAGTAAAAGAGTTGTGGCATGCATGAAGTTTTGCACGAAGTATTTCGCAGCTGCGCTTGCAATTAACTAGATATTATTTTCAGTGCTATGTTAATGTGTTCTCTTACTTTTGTTCTTCAAATTGTGTCTTTTTGTGTTGTCGTGTGAAATATTGTGACAATAATGGCGTGTGAAAAACGTAATACTAGGCTCCAAAGTAAACTGAGAAATGACAGTGAAGACGAAAGCAGTGTGTTAGCGCCACCATGTAATGAATTAACTAATGTTCAAAGTAGTAATTTGGTAATTGTGCATAAGGAAATGGAGCGGGTTGCAAACAATGGTTTAGACAGTGAAACAATTAGTGAAAAGGGAAGCATTATCGATCGATCGGTTGGCAATCACTCGCCCCAGGAGTCCGAAATGACAGGACCCATTCTTGCAAATACTGTAGATTCAGGTTTTGCGTCCTCACCGGTTTCTCAAATAAGTCAAGACACATTTTCTGTTTTTCAAACTGCGAAGATTGCCGGTTCAAATACATTTCCGAATAGCACTAAGGAACATGTTTCAGACACCAGTGCACTGTTATTACAGTTAATGCAACAAATGGGACAAAAGCTTCAAAAGTTAGACACAATGGAACAAAATCAGAGACAATCACAGCAACAGTTGGACACAATGGAACATAATCTTCAAAAGTTAGACACAATGGAACAAAATTAGAGGCAAACACAGCAAAAGCTTCAAAAGTTAGACACAATGGAACAAAATCAGAGACAAACACAGCAAAAGCTTCAAAAGTTAGACACAATGGAACAAAATCTTCGGAAGTTAGACACCACACTTGAACAAACACGTGAAGATTTAACTACTGAGTTACATAACATTGAATCGAAATGTCAAAAAATCTGTAATGACGTAAAAACACAAATTTGTGAGCATTTTCAACCTATTTTTTCGCGGCATGAAAACGCATTACAGAATCACGAAGCAGCCATAAAAGAATTGCAAACTGTTGTTCGTGAAAATCACGACACCTTGCAAGCTAAAATGGACTCAGTTGCATCCACCGATTCGGTTACACAACTTGCAAGAACTCAGGAAAACTTAAAGGACACAGTAGATTCGATTTCAACACAAATGGACACTCTGAAACTTGGTTCAGAAAAACACACTGAGGAAATGTGTTCACTATCGGAGAAAGTAGCCGAACTTTCGGATCAGTTCACTAATTTATCTACGAAGGTAGATGATAATCTGAATGACACAAAACCGGTAGTCTTTAATGACACAGAAGAGTGCGAACAAATTAGGAAATTCAAACAAAGTCTGAATCAAATTAGTACGCAACACCAAAGAGAAATCCGGGAAGTACAAGATCAGCTGACACAGGTAATACAACAAATACGTATTTCAGAGGACACTCGCGCTCCAATACGGGAAGAGGGCCATTGAAATACGGAACAGCCAAAAAATAATAACACAGGGCACTTAGGAAATTATGAAAGAAATTGGCAAGGTACACCGAATTTTGAGATGGAACCGCCGAAACGACGTAACAATGACGGACATGCGACTCGCCGACATGATGATTTTGACTATAAGCTGTTCATTACTACACGTAAATTCACAACATTTAAGAATTCTGGCAACGACATTCATCCACAAGCGTGGCTCCATCAATTCTCTCATTGTTTTCCTCCCAACTGGTCATTAGAGCACAGATTAGAATTTATGTGTGGCTACTTGGAGAATGAAGCAGCTGTAAGAATGCGATCGGTCATTCACGATTGTCATAGTGGAGGAGGATTTTATCATGCCTTCCTCTCAGCATATTGGTCCCAAGCTACACAAGACCGAGTAAAACATAGCATCATGATGATGAAACACTTTGAACAATCTGAATTTTCCAGTCTTGTGAAATATTTTGAAGACATGTTGTACAGGAATCAGTACCTGTCAAACCCATACAGCCCGTCAGAATTCATCCGCATTTGCTTAATCAAATTGCCTGAACATTTACGGCATATTATTTTGGCAGGCCGTTGCAAAGACGACATTGAAGCTTTTCAGGGACTCTTAACAAGAATTAGAAATTGACACACACAGTCGCGGGATGCGTAAACAGGAAAACAATCACTACAGGTCACATCCGTCGCAATTCCGCGATGAAAGAAATAATAACTGGACACGACAAGGCTATTCTCACAATACAAATCGTGACCAAAACAGACACCACCCGTATGACAACCGTTGGCAGAGTAGTAATAATTACAGGGAAAGGTCACCTCTCCGTGGTAATGACTATCACAGAGACAATCAGAGAAACAGACAATATGGGAACCAAAATAATTATTATCACGGGAGACAGAATAACTTCAGACGCAACGGTCCAGCGCGCAGTTACGATTCAGGGAGAAATTCTCCACCACGTGACCGACAAGAAATTAATTACAGAAATTACCGACATGACGACAGACGATATGATCGTAACGACAGACCTGAATTGCAGCAGAACTGGCGGGAATCAAACAGAGCAGGGCCCTCTCGGCAAGGTGAATTTTTAGAAGTTAGGTCTCCTAATCCCAATAACGACGCCCGCCAACAAAGAGACAGACAATGACACGCACCGCAGGCAGCCACGTGCGCCGGATGGCTCAGAGAAAAATAACATAGACGCTAACCTTGAGAAAAATTCCAGTATTCTTTACCGACGTATACCGCATGATAATTGCATTCAAGTTCAAACTCTGAGTACTATAAAGGGTAAAAGGTTTACACCACATTTCACATGTAAAACCGTTTATTGAAATATAATCTGCTTTTTAACTTTGTCTTTTCCATAAAGCTGTTCACTTCACATTACTAGTATGCTTTGTCACACTGAGAAACTGTTAACATGCAACAATGTTTTGAAGTTAACTATACAGTCTAGAACCTACGGAACATATTTAGACAGTATTTACGAGTGCATTGTTATAGTGAACAGACATCACTGTGTTAGGTCGTGTGTACATTCTTGCTTGTTAGTTGCACGATTACGTAACGACTATAAGGCTGACATATTTAGAACAGTTACCAGTACTGCTAATGAGATTTTAATGCAACATTTTGGTTTACTTGAAAATACATTCTGGATTTAAAGTACTTTCTGTGAGATACCAGATGACACAGTGGTTAGTTTATGTGACAGCTACACGATTTTATCACGACGCTACTAATGAGTGACAATTTACAATGTTGCTTTTGCAGTTTATCTGTTTTATATCTGCACAGTTTTTCTGAATTTTTCTGGAAAGTAAAACATGTTTTAGTGGTAACTTTTGTGGTATAGCTACAATTAGACAGCCCTTTCCATAGCACCACAATACGTACAGTACAGTACTCACTTCATCACGGCAATAAGAGTAATAACTAAGATATCTATACGCAAAGCATTTCAATTTCGTTTATCATGAGGTAAGTACATCGACTTCTGCAGAACTTAGCTTTCGGAGGACAATAACTACGACACTTCCACAAAGATTGTCTTACAGCAAGACGCACATTTAGCGCTACAGGACACGCATTAAACTATTTATTTTTCAACATATTTGAATTACAAAGAAAGTTTTCCGTGATACATTTCATTCCATTGCTGTAATCTGTAACACCTGAGGATATAATTACATTATTCATCAGGGGGGTACACGCTTACTTTGTGTACCATGTGTATGGCAAGCACAAGGAGCCCTAGCTAATATGGTATTTGCTTATACAACTTCGCACATCGGTACCATATTTCTCTAACACATAAATTACACAGCTATCTGATCATTTAACTGAGAGAGACAAACATTTACTTTACTACATCAGTGACAGATGTTTACGTAATTACACCATTGGATAACTTCACACTAACGAAGTTGTATTTTGTCTGTACTTTGTGAACTGTTCATATTTTTTCGGAGCCATTGTGATACTATGAGAGCTTTGAATGACATATTTGGTATGGGATCACGATTTTTAAAGTACGTTTGAGGCAGATGACACTTTTGACATGAGCAGAGAATTTTTTTTTTAGGTTCTGAAATTATTGGAGGAAGCTACGGAGATTTTGAGATTTGACTGAGGTGTTATGATGTTGTTATTACGACGACGATGTGAATTATGCTGCTGAGGTATGTTTAAGCTATTGCTATATGAGTTATTTGGTTATGCTACGTATCAGTTATGATGAAATATTGATGAAGTGTCGACGAATAAGGTAAGGAATAATGAGTAGTGGTTAGGGACTCTGATTTATGAAAAGGATGTTAGAAACCCAGAATCGTACTTTAAGAGTTATGAAATGTGTGTATACACGTGAATGTTTTGGACACTGTTATATTTACAGGATTTTGTTTCTACATATTTGTAACGCAAATGCTTGACCTGTGAAATTTTTTATATGAAACTGCCACTGTAGCGGAAACTGGTGTCGTAAATATTTCGGTAAGAAAGTTAAGTGACCACCTGCACGTAAAGCGTCGTGGGCGCAGCCACCTGGGAACAAGCCATTAGTGTGTGTCAGAGGCACAGGTAAAAAAAAAAAAAAAAAAAGGGAAGCCATTATCCTCGCTATTGACATTTCTTTGTTGAAAGCGTCGCAAATACGACATGCTCATTACTTGGAAACATTCTTACATCTGCACACCTGATTAACAAGTGTCTTTCTACGAGAGTTGAGAGAACTTCTACTGACTTATGAAATGCCACATAGCTATTGAATGATGTTTTTATTCTTTGCGTTGCATAATTGCTTATTTCATTTGATATCTGTTTTCCAGCTGTGTTACAGCATTGGTTTTATAAAATAAAATTAAATGCATTTGCTAATGTGAAAACTTTCTGTCAACAGATCTGTTAAATAATAATTTTATGATCCACATTCTTCAAAAAAAAAAAAAAAAAAAAAAAAGGAGCACTTCGAAAGGAAAGAACAATAAGAAGGTACTAGTAACAGGAACTGCATACATAATTTTCTTTTCAAGTACTTGGTAATTTATTTAATAGAATAAGTTGTGGTGCACCACTTTAATTGCATAGACATTAAGATGTGAATAGACATTGTCCTTATCTGCATTGTTGTCTTTAGTGTAACATTTTTTCTGATTGAGCTTTGTCATGTTTAGGTATAAGTTATAGCATTTGCTGCGGCTGTTTGCCATTCATAGTGCTACTGAATGTGACTTTGTATTACTAGGTTAAGCCAATTTTATTATTGATTTATTTTTCTTGTTTGCTGCGCATTACCTTATATTAGTTGTAATATTGCTGCCTTTTTTGCCAATTTCCATTTTTTTTAACATTGCTGTTTGTGTAAATTGTTTTGTGCTGCTGCATTGCCTCATCCCTTAGTTTAGCATCTGAGCTCAGTAGATTTAAGTTAGCTTAAGAGGGGGTAGACTATATAAGAAACTAACTATGATGAATTGGAAGAAAAGCATTGAGAAGCTTTAAGAAATTGGTTTGGCCAAAAAAAGTAGTGTACAGTGGAGAAAAACTATTTTTGAAAGAGGATGTGAACAGAATACAGAAAGCAGGTTTAGATAGGACTTTTTGGGAATAATTATGAATTAAGGGAGATCTCTATGCAAAATACTGCAGTAAAACAAACCCTGTCCTTTCCTTGCGTTATCCCACTATGTGTTTGTGTACCCTTGTGTATTTGTTTTCTTCCTGTCTCTGTGTGCTGTTTCATAGAATTTTTTCTCTTCTAATACTAAGCTACATTCACTATGATGAGGAATACTGTTATCCTCAAATATAATTTGCATTAATAACATGTTATTTACTTCGTACAGATGTTTACACATTATTTATTCTGTTTTGTTCTAATGCTCATGTGTGAAGTTGATGTTTCAAAAGTTATTCTGATCTTTTATGTATGTACTTATGTCGTAATTTTTGTAACACTGATGTATTTGCTATTTCGATTCTTTTGTAAAGCCTATACTGCTGCAAATGTTATCTGTTGTGTTATATTCTTTAAAGATGTATTTTGTACCTTTGTTATTGTATTCTTATGTTATAAAATTGTAATTGACACCAGTTCATCAAATTAAGTAACTTGTAAATTACATTTCACTGCACACGTTTCTGTTGGTCATAGTATATGGACAATATGTGAGAAGTAGGGACTGATAGTGTTTGCACATGTGTTCATAATTCAGTAAGGGACTGGATAACAGCATTGCTGGTTGTAAGGACATTTCAAAAACAATTTTTGTGAGTGCATAAGTGGTGGTTATGGACTTGCTATATTATCCGCAAGGCTCTTCAATGGTGATTGCGCGCCTGCACAGTCAAACAGATGGCTGCTGGCCATCTCTACAAGGACTACAGTGGGTCTACACCTTTGATGACCCACCAATACCATTATTTCTACAAGGACTGCAGTGGGTCTTCACCTCTGGTGGCCCACCAATAGTAATCTCTAGCAGGACTACAGTGGGTCTGCTCTGTGATGACCTACCTACCAATAGTCTTCAACGTCGACTGACTCTGCTGTGGCCCATTACCTGTCTGCATGTCAAGAGTCAGCACTGTCTTTCATTGGAAGGACAACACAACTTCTTCAAGACTGCTTAGAAATCCACTACTTCCAAGTGCAATTTCTTTTATTGCTCAGACTTTGAAAAAAACACTGAAATTTTACTGTGATGAACGATCAGGACTGTCTTTATGGACTGTGAGAGAATTTTAGCTTCTGACCAACATTGTATCAATAAGTGTGTGCATTTGATATCTTTGTAATAGTGATTATGAAAAATTTTATCCAATCATTATTGGCCACTGCCCAAAACAATTTGTAAAATTTTTTTGTTGGGAGCATGGGGGCTATGTAAGTAGGCTGTTTAGGTTTTCTTATTGGTAACGCCGCTTAGCGCTCGGTATGAAAAATCACTGGGTGTGCTGTGCTTAGTTTACATTGTTGTCTGCCATTGTAGTGTTGGGCAGCAGCGGCTGGATGTTAACAGTGCGTAGCGTTGCGCAGTTGGAGGTGAGCCGCCAGCAGTGGTGGACGTGGGGAGAGAGATGGCGGAGTTTTGAAATTTGTAAGAATTTGTGTCATGAACTGCTATATATATTATGACTAATGAGGTAAATACATTGTTTGTTCTCTATTAAAATCTTTCATTTGCTAACTATGCCTATCAGTAGTTAGTGCCTTCAGTAGTTTGAATCTTTTATTTAGCTGGCAGTAGTGGCGCTCCCTGTATTGCAGTAGTTCGAGTAACGAAGATTTTTGTGAGGTAAGTGATTTGTGAAACATATAGGTTAATGCTAGTCTGGGCCATTCTTTTGTAGGGATTATTGAAAGTCAGATTGCGTTGCTCTAAAAATATTGTGTGTCCGTTTAAGCACAGTCTTGTATAAATTTTCAAAGGGGACGTTTCATATAGACCAGTCTTGTATAAATTTTTCTGAGGGGACGTTTCAACTCTTCAACCGCACACGAGCTATGTGCCGGACGTCCATCATGTTGGAAGTACATCACCATTCTGTCATGCAGTGAAACATTTTGTAGTAACATCGGTAGAACATTGCGTAGGAAATCAGTATACATTGCACCACTTAGATTGTCATCGATAAAATGGGGACTAATTATCCTTCCTCCCATAATGCCGCGCCATACATTAACCCGCCAAGTTCGCTGAAGCTCCACTTGTCGCAGCCATCGTGGATTTTCCGTTGCGCAATAGGTATACAAGTTTCGTTCTTTGTAGTTTTTTCGTTTGACGCTTATTTAGTGAGATATTTGGCCCAGTCACGATCAATGGACCACCCTATATATCTAGAGAGAGCCTTTGCGTTTCCCTTTTCAGATTTTCTAGCTTCCCAAGCACATTCAAGCTTCTAACATTCCAGGCCCCGAGTAGTAGAACGTTATTCTTTCGTTGATTATTCAGTCTTCTTTGCATGGTCACCTCCTCGTTGGTAGTCCCCTCCGGGAGATCCGAATGGGGAAATATCCGGAATCTTTTGCCAATGGAGAGATCATCATAACACTTTTTGAATTACTAACCACTTGTGCTGTGAATACACATTGTGTCTTTAATGTAGTGGTTGACATTGCCTTCTGCATCCTCATGCTGTTGATCATAGCTGATTCTTCCGTCATTAGGGGCAGTTTCCCTTCTCAAGTGTATTAGAGTGCCCTGAATCCCACCTCTCTGCTCTCTTTGACAGTGCCGTTGTCTTGCGGTGATATTATATTTGTCATGACAATACAATTAAAATGAATAGTACAAACTGATACACGCATACTGAATATACGCGTCAACATTCCTGTGACGTCTTTACTGCAGCCCGCCACAAAGCCCTCCACTGTGCCGACTTTATCATCTCAGAGTAGCAATTGCAGCCTACATCACCCATTATTTGCTGGTTGCGTTTCTGTCTTCCTCAATATGTTTTGCCCTCTACAACTTGCTCTAGTACCAATGAAGCAGTTCCCTGATGTCTGAACAGATGTCCTGTCATCCTCTCCCACCTTCTTATCAGTGTATTCTGAATACTCCTTTCCTTGCCGATTGTCAGGAGAAACTCCTAATTCCTTATTTTATGAGTCCATCTAATTTAGAACATTATTCTATAGCACCACGTCTCAAACCCTTCGATGCTCTTCTTTTGTGGTTTTCTAACAGTCCTAGTCTCATTACTGTACAATGCTGTGGCCCAAACGTACATTCCGAGATTTTTCTGAAGTGGAGACCTATGTTTGACACTGGCAGACTTCTCTTGGACAGGAATGCTCTTTTGACCAGCGCTTGTGGGCTTTATATGACCTCTTTGCTCAGTCTGTCGTGGGTTTTCTACTGCGTAGATAGCAGAATTTGTTAACTTTATTTACTCCGTCATCACCAATTATGACGTTAGATTTCTCGCTGTTCTCATTTATGCTATTTTTCGTTACTTTCGTCTTTCTTTGATTTACTCTCAGTCCAAATTCTGTACTCATTAGATTGTTCATTCCATCCAATAGGCCCTTTTCGCTTTCATTCTGGTTAGCAATGTCATCAGCTAATCATTGACGTCCTTTCACCTAGCATTTTAATCCTACTCTTGAACATTTGATTTATTTCCGTTAGTACTTCTTTGGTATATATATTTAACAGTAGTGGCGAAAGACTATATCCTCTTCTTATACCAGTTTTAATCCGAACGCAACGTTCTTGGTCTTGCTCACTAATTATTCCTTCTCAGTTCTCGTACGTACTATGTATTACCCATCTTTCCCTAGAGCTAACCCCTGTTTTTCTCAGAATTTCGAACACATTGCATCATTTTACATCGTTCATCGATTTTTCCGGGTCGAGAAATCCTATGAACATGTCATGATTAGCTTCCATTATCAACTGCAACGTCATTGGCGAACGCTCTTACCAGGTCGACAGCTCCTGTGAATGTGTCTCGTTTTCTTGTTTTTTTTTCAGTTAATTTTGTTTCCGCTATTAACCGCAACGTCAGAAATGCCTCTCTGATGCCTTTACGTTTACTAAAGTACAACTGATCATCTATCGGACCCTCAATTTTCTTTCCATTCTTCTATACATTATTCTTGTCAGCAACTTGGTTGCGTGAGCCGTTAAGATGATTCTGCCATAATTCTCGCAGTTTTCAGCTCTTGCTAGTTTCGGTATTGTGTGGTTGATGTTTTTCCGGAAGTCTGATGGTGTGTTGCCAGTCTCATAAATTACACAAACCAACGCGAATAGAATTTCCCCCCATCACTAGAAATTCTGATAGAAAGCTATCCATCCCTTCTGCCTTATTTGATCTTAAGTTGTTCAAAGCTTTTCTAAATTCTGATTCTAATACTGGATCCTCTATCTCCTCCCCGTCGGCTCGGGTTTCTGTTCATGTTCATGTATAAGCGCGCCTGATGAGACTAGGATAGGTGGCCGCCCGTTGCCGGGCATTTCCCTAAACTGGTTTAGGAAAACCACAGAAAACTTAAATCAAGATTATGCTTTTTATCTGTTGTTAGGATTGTGGTGGTACCATTATTCTCCGTAGCTTCATTTTGATGACGATTAACTGACTCTACTCTTTTGTACTTGCTTCCTTGATACGAAACACAGCAAGCTTTCCAACAGGTGAAGTAAGTGCACTGCATCAGTTTTAGCTCCAGTAGGAGACAGCATCTCCAACCTGTTGGTTAGCGAGATGAGTGCAGTACTCTGAATCCTTCCTGGTCCCTGCTGCCTTATTACAGAGTCTACAGAGTCCCTCGATCTACCATTTACGCAGCACTCACTGTCAACTTATTTCCTGCAGTGAGGCAAAGAATAGTACTTAAAGGTAATTCTGGTGTCTCTCGTTGTCCCATCCACCACAGCCATTCGTAGCCATTCTTACAAAAGCTTGACAGCAGTCAGAGTGATTTATACTGGCCTATGAGCTGCAACTAACTCGTGCTTTGCCTAGAACAGCATTCATAGAGGAGCTCCATTGTGACTTACGCAATATTTTATGAATTCTAAAAAATAAAAAATTCCTTAAACTTTGCTTGCTGATTCTCATCTAACTTTTGAATCTGTTCACTAAAAATGGTTCGATGGCTCTAAGCACTATGGGACAACATCTTAGGTTCTCAGTCCTCTGGACTTAGAACTGCTTGAACTAAGCTAAGGACATCACACACATCCATGCCCGAGGCAGGATTCTAAACTGCGACCGTAGCAGCAGCGCGGTTCCGGACTGAAGCGCCTAGAACAGCTCGGCCACAGATGCCGGCTTCACTAAAGGAATTCCAGATTTCCTTTAAGAACTGAAACTAAAAACATTCAAGAACGACTTGATATGTAGAAATTTGTCGCATGTAGAACGTAGCCACACGTAAATACGCAATAAACATGATAAATGTTGTAAGGATGGAGAAAATTGGGCGGAAAGGATTTTCTCTATGCTCCCTTACATCTGCCATTTCTTACCGTCGATGTGTTACAGTTCGAGAACAAAGTCTATTCGTAATGTGGCGACTGACAGCCAGTCGACAGATTCCGGAGAAGATATTTCGATATGAAGAGTCAGTGGCTCACATGTCCCCGCACTCCACACAGCCCAACTGTCAAGCGCGGTGCTTACTGAGGCGGTACGATACGTGATGCGACTCGCATTGCGACACAGGAGCAGCCTGCGCAGCTGGAGCGCGTACAAACGCTTCTGAACAGTCTCACTGGTCCACACTGGCACTACAGCGACACACCTATCCCTCCATCACACACCGTCATGTGGCTTGCGGAGTATGGATGTAGATGTAGATGTAGATTCTCTCTCATATCGCCCGGCGCAACAGCTAGTGCTGGTTGCTGCACGCAACTCAATCGTGTGATATACAGGGGGGAAAAGTTTCAAGTCACCTGGTATGCCTAAAAACATTGATTAATATAGATGAAGCACTGCTGCAGCCGTCTCTGTAATTAATTTCTCATAAAAACTTTCACTTTTCTCGTGAAAAAATTGAAACCCGTCGTTGTGGGATTCGCGTGTGTTCTCCGCTATACAATCTTTCTCATTCGATCTTTTGGAAACTACGTGGTAAGAAAATTGATTGTTTGCATCGTATAAGTTGATATCACAACTTGATAATGAACTGATTTTCTTTCCAGTAATGCCCGTAATTATTCTGATACTTCGAAATTAACACACAGTGCACGTTTTGAAAAGTTTGCAATAAAGAATGTGGTCGTTGGCCAATTTACAATTAGCGCATTTTCGTTTATGCAACACTGCGTACAAAATGTATCTAACATATCTAAATTATTTGTAGCTCTGGAAGGAGGGGCATATCTCTTTCCACTCTCAAATAAATACGCGACATATTTGGAAGTTGGCAGCCGTGCACCGTATGCGAGGCTACTGTGCATGTTGTGTCTTGTTGCTTGTCTCATTGCTCCTGTGAGAACACAAGTGTCGCAGGGATAACCGTCCCTAGTCCCCACTGCCAAATCAAGTAACCATCCGTCCCGTCGAGCCACTTTATATCGTAACGTGTCGTACGCTTCAGTGCGAACCCCGCCAGGTAGACAGAGTTTCCAAGTCGAGCCTGGAACCATAGCTGCAGGAGCAATGTCAGCAGCAGACAAGGGCACAGTTCTGAACCACAGGGTGGCTTGAGATCCTTATCTGCATGGAGGTTACAGATCCAAATATAATCTCCTTATTTTCAGGGCCACGGATATGATACGTGAATTGAGATCGCAATCATTAAAAGAAAGGTGTTTTGTCGTTGACGGCACGATCTTCTCATGAAATTCAACCACCAACTTTCTTCTGAGAGTGTGAAAACAGTTTGTTAGCCACCTACATAAGGAGGAATGAACATCATAATGAAATAAGAGAAATCAGAGCTCGCACAGGAAGATCAGGTGTTCGTTCTTCCCTCACGCCGTTCTATGGTGAAACGGTAGAGAAAGAGTTCGAAGGTGGTTTGATGAACCCTCTGCCAGGCACTTAATTTCTGAATTGCAGATTAATCATGCATATGTAAATGTAGATGTAGATAAAAACTATTTCTTGTACTATTTTTTGGTACTTTTGTGATACTGTCATACCTTGCAGTTTTAATGGGCAGTTTTTTTTGTTTACTTATCATAGTATCGAAGACAACTGTGTAAGTTTGAATGACATGTTTAATGTCACAGTATTAGCACAAAAATACACGCTTTTACGCAGTTTACAACGTGACAACAAAAAACAGTTGTCAGGATAACACATCTCGTCAACATCAAAAAGTGAATTAATCCTAAACACAACAATATTAGATATTAACTCTCAGAAGGTTAAATTATCCTAAATACAACAATATTAAAGTTTAAGTAGAAGTTGCTTTACAAAATTGTTACTACACTTACGTTATGGTGTTCGTCAGTACTACGAAAATCGTACGATTCTGGTTCAAAGTTTGGTACTATTTTTAGGATGACAATCAACTCTACTGTGGATGGTTAGATATGTGACATATTGAGCAAAAGATTACCCGAGGTCGCTCGAGTTTACAGTGGACGAAAGCTGGTGAACCAACAAGTTTACACCTCTGCACCTGATATTTACCTTAAGCTGCGATGAGCTGTCGTCTGCTAGGCTGCTCTCTTCCGCTGAAATTGCTATAAAATTTGTTAAACCTTTGCTGAATTTTCCAGCACAAACTTTCCCTATGTTTCTTGATATGCAGGAAAACCCGGAACTCACCCCTAGTCTTAGAAAGTGGCGATATACATGCACATGACTGGAGCAGCGTACATATTATTATGCCCTTTCAGTTCTCGCAAAAACAATTAACTAATTGGCAGGTTCGTTTTCCCACAGTTGGAGCTAAACGATGCTACAGCTAATTTCTAGCTGTATGTAGCCGTTGTCAACCCACTGTTCACCCAAATTTAATCTCTGTGTCATACAGAGTGTTATGCGATCCGTTCTGCACTTGACGCCAGTTCAGATAAGAGTCCTCTGAAATTTCCGTCTTGTCTTACACATAGCCGAACTGTCTCCCCAGTTGGGTTCTTTCATTCTTCACGCCACGGCTTTTTTCGACCAATAGGAGCATTCCTCTCTCTACCAATCGCAAGATACCCATCATTAAACTGCGTCGAAACGTAGGCTCTTTTCTCCTTCCTAGCGTGTCTCCGCCAGTCAGACTTTTTGTGCCCATTCCAGACGCCTAAATGTATACATCGACGCTCTCACGTGTGTAGCACTAGCTGGAAACGTGATTGAAAATGCGTCAATGGTCTTGTTTCGTATCCATTTGGAATTCCGAAATGCAGTTTTCTAAAAGCCTTCTTTCATGTCCTCCCTCAGATGGGCCATTATACTCGCTCTTCCAATCCGAGTCACCTGGTTCGATTCCCGGTAGGGTCAGGGATATTCACCTACCCCGAGATGACTGGGCGTTGTTGTGTTGTCTCCATCACCATCATTCATACTCATTATGGCCGGAGGAAGGCAGAGACCAGCCCAACTCCATTAGAACCTTGCCTAGTATGGCAGTGCGGGTATCCTGCATCATTGCGCTATGCTCTGTCAAGAAGCATGGGACTTCATCGTCACTTCATCATCATCATCATCATCATCATCATCATCACCAATTTCCGGAAAAAATAGTCTTAAATCTAAGAGCCTTTGAAATGTCTAGAAGTTCCAGAATATCTGCGTGAGGGCCCACTCATGTGGATGGATTTGCGGCCTGATGACTGACTTCCTGCCATGTAAAGGCACAAGGTCACAGGCTGACTGTACCTGCTGCACACAACAACTAGATTCTTGAACGCACAAGTAGAATAGGCAGACCACAGGAACCTGAGGAAGCGAAGAGAGAAAGGGAAAGACCCTTCACTAAGGAAAGAGAAAGAGAAAAACCGACTTGGCGGAAACGACTGCAAGAAACAGCATCTTGCTCATCTGCACGCTCGTGTAGCCATGGTTTGTGGGCCAGTGCTAATAGTCGTAGTGCTTAGCAAAATGCTGGTAATTGTGAATGCACACTTCAGTTTCATATTGTTTGCGTTATGACATTATCAGAGAGGTGAGAATCTGTTGCTGTTATAGTTCTTAAATTCATTGCGTGTCATATATACTTCTCAAATCTATGGACATTATTATGTTTCCCCTTAATAATTACGTCCTATTTCCAAGGCGCTACTCCAGGCGCGTGTAAAAATGAATGTGCGCAACGGAAAATACTGAACGTGAAAATCAAGATTTGGCCCTGTCTGACTACCCCTTGAAGTAGACCTTACGACCTCTTAATTGTGACATTATTTCCTCTTTCTTGCGCTTTAACATATAGATTACAACCTAAACATAAATGAATGATTAAGGTAACCAGTAACTACTAAATGACAAATGTTGTTCCTGCTTATACATATATTGTAGATTAAAAATCCCTTTATATTTCAAATTTTGATATTTCCAAACTAACATTACTGATCCATTGGCCAAATCTAACACTTTTTACGGATACGCGATCTGATAAAAAAAAAAGCGAGGTGACTGACGTCATCTGTGTACCGATCACTAGATGACACTATTTTCAAAGATGAATACAGTGGTGTGCAACCACAGTGGAAATAAAACATACGTGATCACAGCTGTTTAGCCTTATAGCCCTAATAAGTCCAAGCAATTAGCAATATGACCATATGTACTGCATCCGGTGCTTCGGAGTGACGATTCTCGACGATGGAAGAACTCCAGCCACAAAATAAATTCTTTCAAACACTAGGGCGGCTGAAGGCGGTATCTTACTAGTGTCCTCTCTGTGTTCTACAGACAAGAAACACAAACTCCCAGCCACAAGGACGGAATTCAGATAACGTCTCTACTTGAGTATCGACAGAAGAAGTGCTCTCGATCACTGAGCGCTGCATACTCAACGACGACTCCCTACTCGGAGGCGAAGTCCAGAATCGTATAAGTTCGCAACTGTACAGTGCCTAACCGTTCTAACTATAAAATTTCCTGCGAGTGAAGACCATCAAAAGCTGATACTGAGCGACCCTCAAACAAGGGCGCTCAAAACGGAAGACCCATTCTCTCCACCACTGGCTTCCCAGCAAAGCTAGGCTCCACTCCCTCGTAACTGCAGAAGGCGAATCATATTCTCGAAACCACCCCAGTTAATTACGAATTCATACAATGGCATGCTCCTCAGAGTAAAAATCCTCGGAAATAACACAGCCTGCGTGATTTCCGAAGTAACGCTTCCTTTTTCCTCTGCTGCGTCCAAGATTTTCAGAGTTACCGTTCATCTTCCTGTCCTAGCTAGAATACCAGCGAGCCGCCACTCTATTGTGCATCGGCGCTAAGGTGCCCCGACCGTCCGGCTAGGGCTACTTCTTCTGTTAAGCAGGACCAACACACCTGTGCAGGCTGTTCCACCTCGGGCCTGAGTTACACCTGCCGTTTCATTTGCACTGGCGTTCCAACCTCTACTAGTATAGGCAATCATTCATTACGCCTTTTTGATGATAAAGACCCTCCGTCATCTTATGTGCAATAAGCATTAACAACTATTTAGTAGGTGTGCGTGACAATGTCAGTCTTCTTTCAGTATTCATATTTACGATGTACAACATATCAAATGATACCCAATAACGTTTTTAAATCACGGCAAAGTATGTAGATCAGTGCTTGTAAGGTGCGAAATTATAGCCACCTTATATATTTTAAGAGTTCAAACTTACTGCTTCTTAGTGAGCTATATTTTAATGCAATATTTAGAGAAATGTTTTAAGAGGAAAACTTCATGGCGAAATACACTTTACTTATCTTGCAACTGACGTTAGCGTCTAGGGTTCTTATTGAATTCATAACCTTTATAAAAGATAGACGTATGCCGATGACTGTTTTCCATCCGTGACTGATGTACAACTACTTAATTTTGACGTATCCAATCTTTATTTAGACTACTTTCAATTCAGTCAACATAGCACAAAACTTTAATGACAATAGATAAATTCACAGTTTGCTCTGTGTGTCCCAGCACTTTGTTCACACCATACATAACAAAGAGTCTTCGGAACAACACTTGAACACGGTCGACATACCAGTGACGAAATAGTAGTCGTTTTGGCTACAATTTGCAGCATATATGAATCCAGAACTTTCTGTGGTTCACATTACTGTTGTCCACATTTCCAGTTTCACACTTTAGTGCAAATCCAAGTTAGTTAATATCTTTCACATATGAAAAGTTTCGAAAATAATTTGAAATAAAAAATATGTATAAAGTGACAAGCTAAATTAACTATTTCTCAAAACACAGATGTGGACCCACCTCATAAAATCAGCATAATAAAGTTTGCTAAGTTAAACAAATATAAGTAACATTTCTCGTCTGGGACGACAATTAGTCTTCCTTTGAATGACTCAAAAAATTTATTGTATAACAGAGAGAACAAAGTTACACATATAAATCTTCGTAGTATGACTCAGTGATGTCTACAAATACCGATATATACCCATTATATATATATATATATATATATATATATATATATATATATATATATATATATATGGTGAATCCTGTGGATGCCTTGGGCAGATGGAGGGAATATTTTGAAGAGTTGCTGAATGTAGGTGAAAACACGATCAGCAATGTTTCAGATTTCGAGGTAGAATGGGATAGGAATGATGATGGAAATAGAATCACATTTGTGGAAGTGGAGAAAATGGCCAATAGATTGCAGTGCAATAAAGCAGCTGGGGTGGATGAAATTAAGTCGGAACCCATCAAATACAGTGGAACGTCAGGTCTTAAATGGCTACACAGGATAATTGAAATGGCCTGGGAGTCGCAACAGGTTCCATCAGACTGGACAAAAGCAGTAATCACACCAATCTTTAAACATGGAAACAGACAAGATTGTAACAACTACAGAGGTATCTCTTTAATCAGCGTTGTGGGTAAAATCTTCTCAGGTATTGTTGAAGCCGGCCGCGGTGGTCTCACGGATCTAGGCGCACAGTCCGGAACCATGCGACTGCTACGGTCGCAGGTTCGAATCCTGCCTCGGGCATGGAAGTGTGTGATGTCCTTAGGTTAGTTAGGTTTAATTCGTTCTAAGTTCTAGGGGACTGATGACCACAGCAGTTGAGTCCCATAGTGCTCAGAGCCATATTGTTGAAAGGAAAGTGCGAGTATTAGTTGAGGACCAATTGGATGAAATTAAAGGTCTTTACATGGATAGTCAGGCAGCAGTTAGAGTTGACGGTAAATTGAGTTCATGGTTCAGAGTAGTTTCAGAGGTAAGACAAGGCTGCAACCTGTCTCCACTGTTGTTCATATTATTTATGGAGCATATATTGAAAACAATAGACTGGCTGGGTAAGATCAAGATATGTGAACACAAAATAAGCAGTCTTGCATATGCGGACGACTTAGTTGTGATGGCAGATTCGATTGAAAGTTTGCAAAGTAATATTTCAGTGCTAGATCAGAAATGTAAGGGCTATGGTATGAAGATTAGCATCTCCAAAACGAAAGTAATGTCAGTGGGAAAAAAATATAAACGGATTGAGTGCCAAATAGGAGGAACAAAGTTAGAACAGGTGGACGGTTTCAAGACTTAGGATGCATATTCTCACAGGATGGCAACATAGTGAAAGAACTGGAAGCGAGGTGTAGCAAAGCTAATGCAGTGAGCGCTCAGCTACGATCTACTCTCTTCTGCAAGAAGGAAGTCAGTACCAAGACTAAGTTATCTGTGCACCGTTCAATCTTTCGACCAACTTTGTTGTATGGGAGCGAAAGCTGGGTGATTCAGGTTACATTATCAACAAGGTTGAGGTTACGGATATGAAAGTAGCTAGGATGATTGCAGGTACTAGTAGATGGGAACAATGGCAGGAGATTGTCCACAATGAGGAAATCAAAGGAAAACTGGGAATGAACTCTATAGATGTAGCAGTCAGGGCGAACATGCTTAGATGGTGGGGTCATGTTACATGCATGGGATAAGCAAGGTTACCCAAGAGCCCAAGAGACTCATGGGTTCAGCAGTAGAGGGTAGTATGAGTCGGGGCAGACCAAGGAGAAGGTACCTGGATTCGGTTAAGAATGATTTTGAAGTAATAGGTTTAAAATCAGATGAGGCACCAATGTTAGCCCTGAGTAGGAGATCATGGATGAATTTTATAAGGG
Source organism: Schistocerca gregaria (assembly GCF_023897955.1). Taxonomy (NCBI): domain Eukaryota; kingdom Metazoa; phylum Arthropoda; class Insecta; order Orthoptera; family Acrididae; genus Schistocerca; species Schistocerca gregaria. The sequence continues at coordinate 947,131,526 of NC_064920.1, forward strand.
GGCTATGCTCCGGATGAACGCTGAAAGGCATAATCAGTCTTAAATGATGATGATGATGATGATATATACACCATTGTTCTCTCTGTTATATGTATATAAATGTTTTGAGACACTCAAAGGAAGACTAATTTTCGTGGTATGACTCAGTGATGTGTACAAATAGCGATGTATACCCAACTAACGTTACGCACCACAAACTCTGTCAGACAATAAAACATTGTATGATTACCAAAAAACATTAATGAAATACTGTATATCTGAAAATAAGTACATCCATGGTTGAAAATAAGGTAGCATCGTAGGGTTCTGTAATCTGGAAAAGTAGGCAGCATTCAGTGATGTGAACAAATTGTTATTATTGCATCAAAATATTTTATAAGTTTTATGATAATCAAACAGTTTATTATTATTGTATTAAAATTATTTTAATGCCATTATAATTAAAGTCTTTCTCATCTGTGGCAAATTAAAATGTTTAGGAGACGGCAAATTTTATTTGGAAAGGGGGAGGTGCAAGGCGAAGGCCGGGACAGTAATTAACTGCGAAATTTCCTGAGGTGGAAATAGTGCATCCAAAAACCAGCATTCCATCTAAACCATAGCCACACAAAATGAGGGAGATGACAAGCTCTAGAGATTCACATATAAAAAATGGATAACAGAAATATTTTTCCACTGTGCGCTGTGCTGCCGATCAAGTCATGATCCAAAAAATTAGGATAAACCAAACGGAAATGTACAAACTATGATGGGAAAGCTAGAATCAATATTTAGAAATTTGAAACACTGAAACACTGAAATCCTTGGGCAGCAGTCTAGCTCGATCTAGCATCACCGATGAGACAATATTGGAGAAAATATAATATTTCCAGCATCTATTACGTATCAAAACTTACGTGGAAGACAACAATGTAAATAAGAAAAAGTAATACTTAAAGGGTCAATATTACGCGAACTCTCAAAGGGACTGTAACTGCGCCGAACTGTGACCATCCCAATGTCGCTACAAGGAAGGGAGACCTTAACCAGACGCAAACTTTGGAATGACGGCTGTCTTTCAGCGAACAAGATAAAACCAGAAATGACTGCGTAAGGAGAGAACTGAGTGTACTGTCAATAACTGACTAATAATACAGAGTAAAATGAGATGGGTGCAACTTGTTCTACGAATGTGAAAGACAAGGATTTTGCTTTACAAATCGTCAGGAAGAAGAACTGTCAGAAAAGCCTAAGTCTGAAAAGAAAAAGAAAATAAAAATGTATCCATTCTTTGTAGTAACGGATTGGAACAGTTACCTTAGATCACAGAGGACCTTGTCTGGGTTATGAAAATTTAGGAAAGAGAAATAAAAAAAAAAAAAAGAAACTGATTTCTTGTAAGATGTGAATAATCAATGTTTAGCTTTTACAGCTCGGCTACGCAAGGTATGTGCTTGGAAATATAGAGGTATATATTTGTACTGTATGCTCTCTGCAGGGAAGTACTGTGCGAGATCATATCCGGTGGTTCACTTTTCGCTACTAACAATAAGAAGAGAGATCAGTTTCTTTCAGCTCTTTGGAAGTTCAAATGGTTCAAACGGCTCTCAGCACTATGGGACTTAATTTCTGAGGTCATCCGTCCCCTAGAACTTAGAACTACTTAAACCTAACTGACCTAAGTACATCACACAGCCGGCGAGGATGGCCGAGCGGCTCTAGGCGCTACAGTTTGGAACAGCGCAACCGCTACGGTCGCAGGTTCGAATCCTGCCTCGGGCATAGATATGTGTGATGTCTTTAGGTTAGTTACGTTTAGTTAGTTCTAAGTTCTAGGGGACTGGTGACCTCAGAAGTTAAGTCCCATAGTGCTCAGAGCAATTTCTTTGACATCACACACATCCATGCCCGAGACAGGATTCGAACCTGCGACCGTAACGGTCGCGCGGTTCCAGACTGTAGCACTTAGAACCCCTCGGCTACCCCGGCCGGCTGCTCTTTGGAAGTACAGTATGGTACAATATGCTGTCTTCATCGGGACGGCGTCAATATAGCTAATTATACATCGTTCCAATATTCCGTGTGTTATTGTGTGTGCAAAATAAAATGGTTAAATGCAGTGTCTTAGCGTCTCCAAGGTCCAGCAGTTAGTGCTCCGGTTACATCATAGTGTTGTTACGTCACAGACTGACAACGTATTTAAAGCGTGCAAAATGGAACTGATTGTTAGACATGTAACGGAATAATACAGTCACGCATTATTCACATTAATTTGTGATTTCGTACATTTTTCCAAGTCGCAGCTAAGCATTTTAACGGTTTTTGGGTTCTATTTGTTCCGTGTCACGTAGCGAGGACATGTAGAGTGTTTTGTGGTGTCACGTTCAGGCGTCGAAGAGCCGGTTTGCCCGGTTTCGTAGGATTGGCGCTACACTCTGTGTTTGTACAATAGCTCGTCCCGGTGGCCGGTGGGCTGCGCATTACGGTATAGCGGGCCAGGGAGGGATTTCAGTGCCCAACAGCTTTTCGCGAGCGGGCGCTAATATGACGGGTGTCACAGTAATTGCGGTGGCAGAGCAGACAAACGGCGAACGCTCACGTTGGCGCTCACGTTCACGTTCACCTGTGTGCGCGGCTGCCGTTTAAGTAATTAGCGCGCGGTGGCCAGCCGGCCTGCTTTACGAGAGCGCGCAGGCTTAATGGACGGCCACAAGAGCGGGCTTAAGTGCTCCGCCAACTACTGTGGTTGCTTTCATTGCGGGCCGCGCGCCTGCTTCGCCGACCGGGCTGCGGGGTGGCCAAAGGCGCAACAACACACTGAGTTCTGCCAAAGTACACTTCAGTATCCCTCTGATCTTTAAACGCCTGCCTTTTTGGCATCACGATACACTGCGCTGGGGCAAGTTCAACAAAAGTGCGAGGTACACGATGCGTTCATGAGGAAGCTACTTGTTTCACCTCTGTTGCTGCCCCTTATATAAGTAAGCAAACTGTCCAGGGGGTATGCAATTACAGAACGCTTTGCATACTGACTCGCCTTATTGCTCTCCGGTGTTACGGGCGTCAAAAGACTAAGGCTAGAGATGTATATATATTTTTGTGGGTGAAGTATAAACATAATTACAAGGACACTCAGTCGAAAAGCTTAGATTCCAAACTATTTGAACTAACTTCGGCAATATTTCATACTGAAATCAGTCCCACACATATCTCAGTCGCGGGCCATGTTTACCAGAATGTTTTTGCTTCTCTTTTCACCCGAATCAGGCTCCACTTTTGTTTATGAACACCCCAAGTATGCAGTGCGAAAAAGAATACAAATCTAGAAGCAAGAGTACCAGAAATATTAGTTCTGAAACTTTATTTAAGAACAAGGCGGTATACCTTATAAAAGTTAGATCGGCAACTTCGTAAATTAAGCCTTTACATACAGACGAAAGTGACAGCTGTTTAAGAAAGGTACTTATGCCTATGACAAATTATGTTGCAGTTAACAAGGATATGAATGAAAATAAATGTCGTATCGAAAGAATTAGCTGTTAAAAATGGGGAAAATCTTAACTTGATAGAAAAGAAGAACTTTACAGAAAATGCTTAATTGAACAAAAATATACATAAATGTATTTCTGAGAAAGTGAAAGATTAAGTGAAAATATAAAAGTAGCAACCCAAAACAATAAGAATTTTTAGGCAGAAAAGGCAGAAATTTACATTGGTTTCACACCACATTTCAGTTTGTTAAGACGGCAGACGAAAGGAAGACCATTTTTAATTTTTATGTAGTTAAAGTGATCAATCACAAGCACACCCAGTTAATAAAAAATAGTAACAGTTGGAAGTAATACAAAAGGAACTTTTCCAAATTATTTGTAGAATATCTGAGAACAAAGTCAGTTTTCAAAAAATGGAACAATGTATTTAACTTTACAAGAACGCCATACATCTATCAGTCAGCTCCACATAATGTGTATCTTGTGTGGAAAAAGTAATGTTGTAATCCAGGACAGCATTCCCGGCAGACACTAAATATTTGTCCAAATTCTACCTTGGCGGCTCCCAGAAGCCAAGCTGCCTGAATTAATGACCAGTACATTGCCTAATAGGGGGAAATGCTGATAAAGTTGCAGCAAACACGGAAGCTATCACAGCGAACGATCAAGCACCCACGTCTGCAAGCAAAGCATAATGACATGATGGAAGCCGAGAGATGTCGTCATACTAGTGATAAGCCACTGAGCACTATGGGACTTAACGTCTATGGTCATCAGTCCCCTAGAACTAACCTAAGGACATCATACAACACCCAGTCATCACGAGGCAGAGAAAATCCCTGGCCCCGCCGGAAGTCGAACCCGGGCGCGGGAAGCGACAAAAATATTCCATAGAGTGTTTATTAACGATTCTGTCAACAGTTGCAGTTGATTTTAACTTGGTAAGAGGCATGTGTGTATTGTGGCACTCACTCTAAACATTGATAAAGCATGTTTCAGCACTATGATGTTTATTATTAGCATCCGGCACTGACAATGCAGCCTAAGTAGGCTAGGTTTGAAAATGAACCCGTAAGGTGTAAGTAGGCTGTTTAGGTTTTTATGTTGGGAACGGCACGTAGCGCTCTATATGAAAATCACTGACTGTGCTGTGTGAAGGCTGTGGTTGGTTTGCATTGTTGGAGTATATGCTATTGCAGTGTTGGGCAGTTGGCTGTTAACAGCGCGTAGCGTTGCGAAGCTGGAGGTGAAACGCCAGCAGTGGTGGATGTGGGGAGAGAGATGACGGAGTTTTGAGAGCGGATGATCTGGACGTGTGTCCATCAGAGACAGTAAATTTGTAAGACTGGATGTCATGAACTGCTATATATGTTATGACTTTTGAACACTATTAAGGTAAATACATTGTTTGTTCTCTATCAAAATATTTCATTTGCTAACTATGCCTATCAGTAGCTAGTGCATTCAGTAGTTTGAATCTTTTATTTAGCTGGCAGTAGTGGCGCTCGCTCTATTGCATTAATTCGAGTAACGAAGGTTTTTGTGAGGTAAGTGATTTGTGAAAGGTATAGGTTAATGTTAGTCAGGGCCATTCTTTTGCAGGGATTATTGAAAGTCAGACTGAGTTGCACTAAAAAATATTGTGTGTCAGTTTAGTGTTGATCAGAATAGGTAAAGAGCGAAATGTCTGTCTGTACGTTCAGTTTTGCTCAGCTGTTTGAAAATCAAATAGCGTAAGAGTTTTATCAGCACAGTAATTCATAAATTTTTCTAAGGGGACGTTTCAAAGGTTCAAAACTTGCCGCCTAATATAGCTACTGCAACTTTTGACAGAACCTTTAATAAATGCTTTAATGAACTGAAAAGAGTTGCTGGTTCCCCGTTAACAAAATGTTGAAGCTGCAGAGCAGTTACGCATTTCAGTTATGATTGTGTGTATAAGAGGAGGAAAGTCGATCTATATCTGACATACTTATAGTTGCACAACTCTATGATTAGATACTAAATAAAAGAGGAACAGAAAATCGAAACTGCAGAATCAATTTCTTTTATTTCCGTCTATGATCACAAAATTCTTAGGTCCTTAGTTTACGGATTTCGATTAGGGTTACAGTCATCAGATCTGTTTTAAAACAAGTCTTATTATAATGAAGAGCTAGCGATATAGTCAAACGATGCACATTAAATCAGCATAGCATCGTCTCACATATTTTAAATCAGCATAGCATAGTCCTACACGTTTTAAATATGTGCGGCGATGCTACGCTGATTTCGTGTGTATCTTTCGAAGATGCCACTATTTCTTCATTATATTGGGATATTTTAAAGCAGATCTGAAGGTTGTCACCGCTGATCGAAACGGTAGTCTGAGGACCTAACAATTTTGTGATCCTAGACGGAAATAATAGAAATTTATTGAACACTTTCTGGATTGCTCTTCTATTCGCAACCATGTCGCAGGTTGTCAAAATAGTAGCAACGTTCTGAAAGACAGGGAAGTGAGACTGAATGGGCCAGATTAATTGATACCAAAGGAACCACTTATTTTGTTTTCCGAAGTCAAAGAAAAAGAATAACAATGAGCACAGTTTTATGGCCGAAAGGCTTCACGATAAAGCAATGAATGACTTATGTGTCACACGGATATCAGATAACTAACACGGCGTGAGCTGAAACAGGCAAAATACAATCAGGAATTGGTGTCCGACAGGAAGACTGGCCGCACATTCCGCCCGGCCAACTTGAGAATAATGCGCAGAAAACTAGCTCTACTACAACATTCGATACACAGTCTTATTAAAACCTGGTAGTAAATAACGTTTCACAATAAAAGGTTGTCGGGCAATTTCATAAATATTTCATTCTAAGATATTTAAGGACTTTTAATGTACAGGGGAGTCAGCTACATCTACCTACAGGTTTTATGCAACCTGCAGCGCATTCAAATACCAAGCTCGAGATTTTCGTATTCTCTCGCTCACTACAAATAACCTGTTAGTCCTACAAAAAATTAACAGCCACTTTTGTAGGAAATGTAGTGTAGTTAAATTTTGCACTGGGATGCGTTTACTCTACAGACAATTTCTTTCGAATTTTTCAAGAAAAACGTACAAAAGTAACCTTGAAACCACTAGAGGCAGACAGCAGTGCCGTAACGATGCAGAAGCCGACCATGTCTGACAACCGAGCGAGGTGGCGCAGTGGTTAGCACAGTGGACTCGCATTCGGGAGGACGACAGTTCAATCCCGTCTCCGGCCATCCTGATTTAGGTTTTCCGTCGTTTCCCTAAATCGTTTCAGGCAAATGCCGGGATGGTTCCTTTGAAAGGGCACGGCCGATTTCCTTCCCAATCCTGCCCTAACCCGAGCTTGGGCTCCGTCTCTAATGACCTCGTTGTCGACGGGACGTTAAACACTAACCACCACCACCATGTCTGACAACAAATTAGATTAGTTGAGGATTGTCTTATACGAAAACGCCAGACACTGGCTGTGGAACACCAAACGCTAAAGATGAATACACACCATATTAACTGTCCTCAATGATCTGCTGCGGTGTACGGTATGAAGTCACCAACGCGCAGTATCTCAGAGCCAGATGGCCTCCGGTACTCATGAGCGTTTTGGCTGCTACAAGCATCTTTAAACGCAATCCTGCGACAGTGTCGCCTACAGCTCTCTAGTGTGAACGATGGACGGAATCCCGCGGCTCTCCAGGCGCCACACTGCACTCGGAACTGCAGCACCAAAACTCCGTTCACGAACAGCGCTCTTAAGGCCGTCAGATGGGACAGGCTGCGCATTCCAGCGGAAAGCCGGCAGAGTCGTTGCCAGGCTACTGTCGCAGATTATGACGGAGGGCAAACCTCTGCCAATACAGCTCACGTTCTACCATCTTTTCAGCCAGCACTCCTGCTCTTTAATTCTCTTCTTTAGAAACAAAGCTCCACATCTGGAAGTAAACTAGTTTTTCGCTGTCTGTTACTTGCTTGCTCTGCGAGTAACTATGTGAACTATTTTCGACTGGAAGACAGCCATACCCAGTCACACGGCCCGATTACGAGTGGCGTTCATAAAATAACGAAACACACTTTTTTCGGCCAATTTTGGTTGAAAAAATCCAGTATTTGTTGTGGTACATCGTGGAATATTCCCCCTTCCAACCCCTACAGTTTCATGAAGTTCCAATAGATGGCAGTGCTTTACATAGACTTCAAAATGACATCTGTAATGGAGGTGTGTTCCAAGCAGAGAGCTATCTGGAAACCTGCCGTAGAAACTTGCCTGATCTCCCTCGTGCCGGCCGGCCGCACACAGCTTTGATTCCTGCAATGTTGGAAAACGCTGACACTCTCGTTCGAGATGATCGACACATCATTATCAAACACCACGCTCCTCAATTGTATGTCTCTGTTGGTAGTGCTGACACACTCGTCCACTATTTAAGGTACTGAAAGATGGGTGAGCGCTGGGTTTATCGCCGCTTAACAGAAAATCGTAAAGAACAACGGAGGACCATCTTTGCGGAATTGCTTGCGCATTACGAGGCTGATAGTGACAAATTTTTGTCGAAAATCGTCAAACATGGGTTCATTGCTTCAAACCAGAAACAAAATAGCAGTCCATAGAGTGCACCAAACGACTTACCCTCCTCAAAGCAGCACCGACAGCCCCTAAAGTAATGGTGAAGGTCTTCTGGGACTCTGAAGGGTTATTCTATTTGATGTCTGTTCCTCATGGTGGGTCTACTAGCTCTTAAGTGTATTGCGCTACCCTCAGGAAATTGAAAAAACTAGTTCAGCATGCTCGTCGCCACAAAACTGCAAACTAGCTTCTCCTTCTCCATGACAATGCAGGGCCTCATTCAGGTTTGCTCACCCAAGAGGAGTTCACAAAACGTCGTTAGGCTGATCATATCCATACTACAGCCCGGATCTCGTACCTTCTGATTTACATCTGTTTAGCCCAATGAGGGGCGCACTGCGGGAGAAGCAGTACGTGGATGACAGGGAGGTTACTGACGCAGCAAGATCTATTCTATGACGTCAGCCAGTAGAATGGTACCATACGGGCATACAAGCCGTCCCAGTAAGGTACCTTCAGTCCGTCCCATTGAACGGAAATTATTTTGAAAAATTGTTCTGTAGCCACAAGAGTGAGGAATAATATTGTGTATTGAATCCTGAATAAAACCAATCTACTTTCAGAAAAAAACCTGTTGCATTACTTACCGAAAGCACCTGGTAGTTCGTGCCTATGACTGTAATGATATTTGGAAAAAGCTTAGTTTTTATCGTACCATCAGTGATGACAGAGATTAAGCACAAACTCGGGTAGCTTAACGATAATCGTCACCGCCTTTCCCACACTTCTAAGACCACAGGAAATCACAGAGAACCAAAATCAAATGATTGGCCTTTGTACAGTAATACTTGTGATAAGACTCTATTCGAGGGAGATCACCATGCCTCGCGAACGTCGGGAGGAGTCGACGCGAGAAAGTAGCTACTGGCTGCCACGTGGCCGAGCCAGTTGGAGTTGGTAGCCTTTGCAGACAAGACCAGAGCAGGGCAGGAGGCGGTGGCGCTGGGGCGTTCTTTGCGACCTGCAGGTCGCGCGCAGGTAGCAGAAGTCATTGCGCAGAAAGCCGCATTTGTCTCGGCCGCTGCCATCGCTTGGGAAATCTCGCGGCCGCGCCAGAATAACACGGAGAGCAATATCGCTGGCCCAGCACGGCGCGGCTGCAGTATTTACCCGGCAGCGCCTGTTTGCCGGCCACGGCGCCGCCCCACGCAGCCAGCTTCGCTCCCAGGCCGGCGGCGTCGGGCTCTGCCCCCGTATGACTCGCACGCAGTAACTGATACAGCTGCCACTGCCGTTTATCCAGCGTTTATGGGACCAGTGAGGGACTGACAATTCCAGTTTCCATTTACCTATATACTCACTAGAGCAAAGGACTCTTTACCGTGTAATTCCCATGACAAATTGAATAATATATTCACTATTTACTGTAATAATAATATTAATGTGTATTCGTCCTTTCATCATTTTGTACAATTATATTGACGAGTCACTAGAAAGACATACAAATTACACTGAGGTGGCAAATTCATGGGATGATGATATGCACATGTACAGATGTCCATAGTACCGCGTACACAATATTCAAAAGGGCATTGTCATTTGTACTCAGTTGATTCATATGAAAAAGTTTCCAACGTGATTACAGCCTCACGACAAGAATTAACAAACTTAGAAACCAGAATTATAGTTGGAGCTAGACACAAGTTGTGTTGGCAGAAGAGCCAACACCGTGTTACTAGTGGAGGCCGAAATGCACGCGTTTTACCTCACGCAGGCTGGCGTGAGGAGGGAAGGACTATACTGAAGTGAGGTCTGGAACGTGATAAGAAATGAGAACTCAGAAAGCGCACGAAATTAGTTTGATACTTAACTTTAATCCATTAATGATGAACGTCGCTCTTGACGGTATATGATTCACAATATTATCTGTTCAGATTATAGTAACTGAATATGCCGCCTTGCTGGATCGTAGCAAATGACGTGGCCGAAGGCTATGCTAAACTGTCGTCTCTGCAAATGAGAGCGTATGTAGACAGTGAATCATCGCTAGCAAAGTCGGCTGTACAACTGGGGCGAGTGCTAGGGAGTCTCTCTAGACTAGACCTGCCGTGTGGCGGCGCACGGTCTGCAATCACTGATAGTGGCGACACGCGGGTCCGACGTATACTAACGGACCGCGGCCGATTTAAAGGCTACCACCTAGCAAGTGTGGTGCTGGCGGTGACACCATACAAGTGTCATTCGATCTCGCAAATCGTTGGAGAAATCAATACTCCAAGATACATTGTGTCAAGAGTGTGCCAAGAAATCCGGATTTCAGGAATTACCTCTCACCATGGTCAACGCAGTGGCCGACGGCTTTCACTTAACGATCAAGAGCAGCTAGGTTTGCATAGAGTTGCCAGTGCCAAGAGACAAGTTCGAATCAAGACCAGAAATCAATTTGTGACGTATCCGTTTGGACAATGCGGGGAAATTTGGTGTTAATGGCTGCAAAAGAAACGACGTCAGTGTCTTTGCTAACAGCAAGACATAGTCTGCAGCGCCTGTCCTGGGCTCGTGACCATATCGGTTGGGCCATAGACGACTGGAAAACCGTGACATTGTTAGATGAGTCCCGATTTCAGCTGTTAAGAGCTGATGGTAGGGTTCGAGAATGGCACAGACCCCGCGAAACCATGCACCCAAGATTCAACAAGACACCGTGCCAGCTGGTGGTGGCTCCATTATTATGTGTGCTGTGTTTACATGGAACGGGCAGATCATTGACTGGTGATGGGGATTTTAATCTACTTGGAGACCTTTTTCAACCATCCATGGACTTCATATTCCCAAGCAAGGATGTAACTTCTATGTATGACAATGCGTCAAGTCACTGGGCCACAATAGTTCGCAGTTGGTTTGGAGAACATTCTGGACAATTCGAGCGAATGATTTGGCACCCAGATCGCCACACATTAACCCCATCAAACATTTATGGCACATAATCGAGAGGTCAGCTCGAACACAATGTCCTACACTGGCTACACATTCGCAATTATGGACGACTATAGAGACGGCATGGGTCAGTTTACTGCAGGAAACTTCCCACGACTTATTGACTCCACGTCGCGTCAGGTTGCTGTATTACGCCGGGAAAAAGGAGGTCCGACACTATATTAGGAGGTATCCCATGACTTTTATAACTCCAGTATATACAAGGTGGTTATAATTAAACTTTCGCTACTTGAGACAGTGTAGACGGAAAACTATTTACACTCCTGAGTACCCAACTTTATAGGAATGATTTACAGTCTGTATGCTGCAGGATTTGCGTTGTTTATAGTGTAAGTGTCATGGCTAGGTATTAGGCGCTGGTCCTGGTATGTAACTAGGAGCCCAGGTGCCAAGGACATGAAAGGTGAATGGCACACTTTACTGTTAACTGCTCCGCCGATATGTGATCATTACCCTATGGGAGATAGGCGCTCTGGACGATACTATTTTGATGCACAATGGATTTCCACCTCCTACTGCTCGTGAGGTCACTCGATTTCTCTGTGCCTGCCTCTGTGGCCGAGCGGTTCTAGGCACTTCAGTCCGGAACCGCGCTGCTGCTGCGGTCACTGGTTCGAACCCTGCTTCGGGCATGGATGTGTGTGATGTCCTTAGGTTAGTTAAATTTAAGTAGTTGTAAGTCTAGGAGACTGATGACCTCAGATGTAAAGTCCCATAGTGCTTACAGGCATTTGAACCATTTGATTACTCTGTAACATATTTAGAGAAAATCGAATCATTGGCCGATTGTTCCAAACTGTGTGTCCATGAAGATAACCATATTTGAACCCATACGATATTTGGCCGTGGGGTTACCTGAATGACATGATTTATCAACGGGGCACTAAAGTGCGTTGAAGGTTGAAGACGAACGTAGCAAAGGACGTAATCAACATCCCAGCTGAATATTTTGGTCACTAGTACAATCTTTAGAGGGTTTCAGGCTGTATGTAGATGGTCGTGGCATAGAACAACGTTTGTAAACTGGAATGTGTACTTCATGTTCAATTAACAAATATTGCCCATTCATGTGCAATTTAAAATATGTTTATTTCAATGATTTATTTGTTATTTCTCTTCTTCATGTCATTACAAATGCTTTCACGAAGTATCATTGTCCAACGATCATTTGTTTTCTATGGGGGCCCTCTCTGGTAGCGAAGTTTAGTTACAACTATCCTGTAAATAACGTAACTTAGAAACAATTTTTCCTCTTAACTGTGTATAAATTTATTGTGTTTGACTATTTTAGGCAGAAACGAAAGGTGTACAAAAAACGCATATAAAATTTTAGATTATTTAGAGGGGGGGGGGGGGGGGAAACAAATTCTTGTGATAAAAATGTCTCAGATGCATCGTTCTTCCGCTAAAGGTCCTTGAAGGTTTGGACGCTGAACTTCCCATAGGCTTATTTTGCTCCTACCTTGTATGCAACAAGTTGGTCTCGGAATACGATTTGCAACACAATTACAGCTTACTGCAAGGAAGGGTAAGTTTTCATTACTGTAAGCGTTATCCACATCTCTGGATAAACAATTGCAGTGTTATTGTTTATAATGTGTTGTGATTACGTAAAAGTTTCTATTGATGTCTACAGGTTGTTGATAGCTGATTACACTATAACCGACTTACATGACGCGCCTGTAATTTATGTGCCGGCAGAATTTAAAAGTCGAACAGCAAGGCGACCCTTTGCAGAAAGGTTTTCAGCAAGGAGAATACCAAATTATGTCACATTTCAAAATCTTGAACGCCTTCTTCGTGAAAGAGCCGATGATTTTCCCCAGCACATGGAATTATGCTAATTGTATCAAACTGTAAACGTCACTGAGTTCCATATGTGTATTTCATTTACTGACGAGGCTGCGTTTATAAGGGAAAGAATGTTCAACACACACAATGGCCATAACTGGGAGCTGGAAAATCTTACGGTGTTAAACCGTCAACAGAGAGTTATCCATCTTCTGCCTAACACATTCTATGGCGGAAATCATCGCATCTTTCTTCGTGGAGTACTACCGGATATGGTGGAGAAAGTTACTCTGGCAGTCAGGCAAGTATTATGGTTTCCCTATTAATGGCCCCACCACACTTTGCAGTTGATGTCAGACAAATTTTTTCCCAAATTGTTGTATCGGGAGAGGTGGACCAGTACCGTGGGCATCACGTTTTGTCTTGGGTTTCTTTTTTCGATCGGAGCTGAAGCGTTTTGTGTGCGACACACCGATAGGCACTTGAGCAGTATTGAAAGGTCCTTTGGCTGAAGCTGCAGCCACTATCCATGAGATACCTACTTTTTTTGACGATGTTAGACAGTCATTGGGACTGTGACGCAGATGCCAGTTGTGCGTTAATCTAAACGAGTAGCACTTTCAGCAGCATCTATAAAATAATATTCATCACACGGCAGCATGAAAACTGTCTCTGAACATCATTAGCATCAGAACTTGATGAACCCATAGTACCGAAATGGGCCACCTGTGACTTTTTCTCACAAAAATTATTATTTTTACCACATGTAAACAATCTAAAATTCTGTTTACATAAGGTTTTTAACCCTGTGTATACAACACTTGAAAAATTAAAATTTTAAGTTCCTATAAATTATCGTACATAATTCCCTACTGGTAACAACTATCACTTTCTACTATAGGTTTTTGTATTTTAAATGATTCGTTTGAAGAACGTGCATTTGCCAACAACATAGTAAAAGACTGTATACATTTACACAGCAAGTACCAAGTACATAATCCCTTTAGTTTGTACACTGACATAGCATGTAAACGGTTTGACTGTTATAGCGTTCGTAAGACATAACAGTATTTAGTTTACCTTTAGCTCAGTAGCTCGTCATGTTTTCCCGTCTTAAACGTTCACACAACCAAACTTAGAGAAATTTCGTACAACTGGCTCTAAACCATCTTTCTGTTTCTTCTGTTGCTGCAGAGACCTCCTGCTTTACGTAAGTTTCGTTGTGTTTTGTAGCGAACTGTCTATACCATTTGGTAACAATTCTGGAGCAGCTGCTGACAGGTGGAGTGGGAAACAGCTTACAAAAGTGAAGAATACCAGTTTGTTACGCAGATTCTTGAGGTATTCCATAACAAAGTTTCTTGCATCTTGTAAAGTAAAATTTATTTTCTTGATATTTTTGTATCATCTGTTACCTACCAGAAAGATACCACCTAAGCCAGCTGCAATCAACACCACAGGTACCATAGCTATGTAATGACCTGAGCAGTACATGACGAATAATCTTTTCAAGAAATCAATCTTTTTTGCCCCGCAACCTTTCCGAGTGATAACGTGTATTTTATTTTCACTTAACGAGTGGAAAAACGTACTTTTGTTTCAACTTTGTCACTTATTTTCGACAATCGAGAAAATACACTTTCTTATGTGTCGAGTGTCATCCTTTTTCTGAAGTAGCTTGACTTTTGACTGTTTCAGATTTATTGGGAATATTCCCTTACTAAATCATACATTGATCCTATCAGTCAGCAGATAGCCTATTCTGCTTCAAACTTGTTGAATGGTCACAGGTTTTTTATTTCTTTTAGGTTAATGGTTTGTTTCTTACTTATGTTTCATTAAAATATCCAGAAATATATTTTCATTTTCGGGAACTTTATTTGAATTAATAAACTTATCGTAGGGTGTTTCGACCTCTAAAGCTTGTTTCGAGAGAAAAGGGTGGACATTAATAGCTGATTTCTCATTAAACAGGCTTTACGCTTTACGGTAGACGATAGTTTGAAGTACACCTACTCCCCTATAGTTTATAGTGACCTTAGATTTGATCTATAAAGAATGCAGCTGTAAAAAATATAAAATTTTATGTAGCGCTATGGTATCTCTAAGTGGTCGCGTCGATGAGGCACACTTCAAACGCGATGAAAACCTGAAAATTAGTTCAAATATATAAAAGTTACTTTAAACATGTTTTTTTAGGTACGTTCCCATAGCAAAATCTCATTCGATTCGGGAAAATATGCGCTTTTGGTTCCCGTCATTGTTTATTGGCATTTGATCACGTAAGTTATTGAATTTCTCATTCAATGAGATGCTAATCCGAATATAGTCGGACTTCGATTTGTATAAAAGCTGGTTCCTACTGAAAAAAGAAACTGTGTAACGACAGTGCGCGACGACCCGGTCTCATACTTTCATACGATCAAGAATTTTGAATACAGTTAGTGAATATCTCTCACATAACGAAGTAAATGAGTTTCTTAAATGAATTTCTTTGTACACATTTGAACATAAATTCTGTTATTATTTACGTAAAGTTCCCTCCATGATACGTACGTCTGAATTGTCAGGCTCCAATAGAAAACAGAAGACAGAGTAATTAATGAAACAAGCTACGTGAGTCCAAAAGAAGACAAATGGTTTAAAAAGATGAGACGGTTGAGCAGCGATTTTGGTTGTAAGTTTAAGATGGTAACTCTGTGCCACACAGGGGCTTATTTGTACTGATTGATCTCTTTACACACAGTTTTGTTCGTTTCATTTGTGTTAGACGAAAATGATTAAAAAATTTGAACCACTGTATTACACATTGAATGGAGGAAGTGCACATAGGAAATTCAATTAGGTAACTGTTTGAATAGTTAGGGCGTTACGGAACTGTGCTTTATGGTTTGATGCTGCTGTTCGGGGTAATATTTAGAAATTCTGGCTCCTCCAGTTGGATGAAGGTTCACGGAAAACGGAGCTTCATTCTAAAAATATAATTTTAACTTTAACGAAGAACATAAGCATAACTTGCAAAGAGATTTTTGAATTTGTTTGACCATCGAAACTTATCGAAAATACTACTGTAATTACAATTACAATATTGTAATAAAAATTCTATATACGTGGCTTAACCGAAAAGACTATTACACGAAACTTCCTCCCGTCTTTGGATCGGATAACCTGGGTTATACTGCATTGAAGAATAAGGAATCTAAGATTTTCATAACACTTGTTCTGGATGTACGTACAATCAGTTTGTACTGAATTTCAAGATGCACTCTCCAGCAGCAAATGGCAAATCTTATAGCCGTGGAGCACAGCAAGACTGTCAGGCAATCCAGATATGCAAGCACGCTTCAATGGACAAAGAACTGAATGTGACATTTGCATCTGTACGTGCGTAGCATGGGATACGCCATAACAACTGCCAATCTGCATATTTTTTGTGCTTGTCATGTTTCGTAATAATTAGATTAGTAGCAATCTGCATATCAATAACATTTGCAAATATGAAACCTACAGCTCACCTGACTGGAGATAACGCTTAACTCAAACTTTTACGAGAAGCATATGTGAGCAATGGACTACAACGGCTTGCGTATCGAGCCTAATATGTTTTAACTTAACTGTATACTAGCGATCTGCACCGATTTGACACAGGTAGCACTAACTTATATCCACGACCGGAAGTCTTGTGTGGAATAGCGGTAATAAATCATACATACAAGCCTTCTTCGTGATTCATTCCATCTCTTTGTGAAAGCCTAAAAATAATCCCTACTGTAATTCCTTAAATTAAACCTCACAAACAGATAGACAAACGCGGCTGGGGCTTTATTTTAGTATTTTATTTATTCGATCACAAGGTTCAACGAGTAGAAAAGGATCGTAGAGCGAGAATAGAAAGTACGTTAAAATTCATTGATGATGAACGGGTATTCATTGGACAAATATTTTATTCGAGAACTGACATGTAATTACATTTTAACGCAATTTGGCTGGATAGATATTGAGAAATCAGTACCCAGAACAACCACCTCTTGCCGTAATAACGGCCTTGATAGGCCTGGGCATTGATTCAAACAGAGCTTGGACGGCGTGTACAGGTACAGCTGCCCATGCAGCTTCAACACGATACCACAGTTCATCAAGAGTAGTGACTGGCATATTGTGACGAGCCAGTTGCTCGGCCACCATTGACCAGACGTTTTCAGTTGGTGAGAGATCTGGAGAATGTGATGGCCAGGGCAGCAGTCGAACATTTTCTGTATCCAGAAAAGCCCGCACAGCATCTGCAACATGGGGTCGTGCATTATCTTGCTGAAATGTAGGGTTTCGCAGGGATCGCATGAAGCGTAGAGCTATGGGTCGTAACACATCTGAAATGTAACGTCCACTGTTCAAAATGCCGCCAATTTCGAACAAGAAAGCACTCCGTCTCCAAGCCACAAGTGGCCCATTGCTACCATCCGACCACCGTATCATTCTCAGCTGAGAATGCGGATAGGAGGGGCGTGTGGTCAGCACACCGCTCTCTCGGTCGTTGTGATGGTTTTCTTTGACCGGAGCCGCTACTATTCGGTCGAGTAGCTCCTCAATTGGCATCACGAGGCTGAGTGCACCCCGAAAAGTGGCAACTGTGCATGGCGGCTGGATGGTCACCCATCCAAGTGCCGGGCACGCTCGACAGCGCTTAACTTCGGTGATTTCACGGGAACCGGTGTATCCACTGTGGCAAGGCCGTTGCCAGAATGCGAACAAGAGGTGACCGAGATATGTATCCAGTGGCACCCCATACTATCACGTCGGGTGATACGCCAGTATGGCGATAATGATACATGCTTCAATGTGCGTTCACTGCGATGTCGCTGAACACGGATGCGATCATCATGATACTGTAAACAGAACCTGGATTCATCCGAAAAAATGACGTTTTGGCATTCGTGCAGCCAGGTTCGTCGTTGAGTACACCATCGCAGGCGCTCCTGTCTGTGATGCAGCATCAAGGGTAGCCGCAGCCATGGCCTCCGAGCTGATAGTGCATGGTGCTGCAAACGTCGTCGAATTGTCCGTGCAGATGGTTATTGTTTTGCATACGTCCCCATCTGTTGACTCAGGGATCGAGACGTGGCTGCACGATCCGTTACAGCCACGCGGATAAGATGCCAGTCATCTAGACTACTAGTGATACGAAGCCGTTGGGATCCAGCACGGTGTTCCGCATTACCCTCCTGAACCCACCGATTCCATGTTCTGTAACAGTCATTGGATCTCGACCAACGCGAACAGCAATGTCGCGACACGACAAACCGCAATCGCGATAGGCTACAATCCGACCTTTATCAAAGTCGGAAACGTGATTTCTCCTCCTTACACGAGGTATCACAACAACGTTTCACCAGGCAACGCCGGCCATCTGCTGTTTGTGTATGAGGAATCGGTTGGAAACTTTACTCATTTCAGCACGTTGTAGGTGTCGCCACTGGCGCCAACCTTGTGTGAATGCTCTGAAAAGCTAATCATTTCCATATCGCAGCATTTTCTTCCTGTCGGTTACATTTCGCGTCTGTAGCACGTCATTTTCGTGCTGTAGCAGTTTTAATGGCCAGTAGTGTATAATGTAAATATATCAGATGGATAGTTTCACGTTCTGTGCGTTTTTAGTACATTATTTCGTCCTAGGGTTCTAGACGTTCTGAGACATATTGCAAATTCAAATCACGTACTGCTTCGAAAATGAATCGAAAGCCCTGTTATTTTCATTGTAACATTAATTAAACAAAAAATATAGACATATTATAAACAAATAATTGCAGCTTTTGACATCACTTTCGCAAATCGTTGCCAACAGTTTTTGGTGTCCTTCAGACTGCCGCGCTGTCCAGCAGAGTAATGTGGCCAACATGTGTAGGTTGGACATTGAGAGTTATTTGTTAGCCAGCTTAACTAGGACAGAGAACTTCGGCTATGGACTAAAGAGCAGCCAGAGGCAGGGAGAGGCGCCACTGTAGTCTGGGTGCGACTTATGAGCGATATCCCAGTCTCATTTAAGGAAATTCTAGGCTTGTTCCCATATCTCCTCTTGAGCCATGAGATACGAAAATTCAGAATTACCAATTCGCACAATTTACGGCAAAGTGGTGTACACAAATTCTTAGCCATAGATGGGCCATGTAACTGGGGAAATATTTCTGGGTACAGCAAAAAAGAGCCAAAATTACGCTGGCCGAAGCCTCGGCTAACCTGAGTTCTGAAGCGAACAATAAAGGAAGGAAGGAATAAGAAGGCCCTCTAGCCACCACTGTTGGCTGTGAGGGAGGCCTGTACAGTTTGAAATCACAAACTGTAAGTTACAGATGATGGAATTCGATAGCATTACTCATGCAGAAATTATTACCGTTTATGAAGGTACAATTGCATAGAGATTTCGTTGAGTGTATCGGACAAACAAACTATATCAATCAGAACGTCATATTTTTTAAATACCACCTCCAAAAGAAGACATGATTTGACCAGTAATATGTCACAAGTGGACTGACGATTGTACATTAATTATGAATGTTGTCACCTTAAAAGCCATTTTTAAAGCATTCTACTTTCTTTATCGCAGACCAACTCAGTGTCCATCTGTCTGTTCATTAAATCGAAATTTCAACTTCCCTCAAGTTAATGTGATGTTAGTACTGCAGAGTTAGTACAGACTGACGTGATGTCAACAGTAGTAACTGCTCGTATAGTTTAATTCCTAGCGCACTGACATCGAGACAGGGAAGTAAGTCAGACGCAGATGAATTCTGTCCAGGGCACTGACGACCTTTAGTCTGGGATAGTACGATACTGAGCGACTTGCCACATTCTTTAAGTCACTGTACTTGAGTTAGATATAAATGGAGGACTCCATAAATCAATGATGGCACGTATCTGTTTTCTCTAAATAGCCGAAACACGATTTTCTCCCACCTCCTTATCCAGTCCGAGGTTGTTCTGTGTTTCTAATGTGTCAGACGTCGAGAGGACGTTTGACTTCATACTCCTCTGGAGCGCTGCTCAGACTATTACTTTTACTAATTTTTTACGCCGATTTGAGAAGCTGCCCTATCGACTAGCCGTTACCGCCACAGAAACGCTATGCACAAAATATTAAATACAATATAATATACAGGTTTCATACCTTGAAGACTGATGAGATTTTCTCTTCTATATTAGGATAAATTCCAACATTAGAACATTAACGCCACGCGGCCCCAGAAAGTACGAAATGTTGTGTGGAAGATAGTAGCGTCACCATCTTGAAGGAACCAAGAAAACAGAATTAACGGTGGAAAAGGCACAGTGATTTCTCATTGGATAGCTGTTGGAGTTCGCACTTGCATCAGCGTTAACTGCGTGCGACGATAAGCGTGATCACATATTTCTCCGTCTTTTGGCCTGGTAAACACTCCTTTGACCAAGTAGCAAATGTGCTTCAATATAAATTTTCTATGACGCTGTGACGCCATTGCAACTATATAATTTTGGTGCTATGTTTATTCTACCCTTATTGTTTCATATGTGAGATATTTTATGCGTAACTGAGGCAAACAAAGTGCATTGGATATCGCCAGAAGTCTAATGAACAACCTTATATGTGACTCCATGATCTGTTTACCCTTTCAGAGTTGTTTGAAATTCTGTAAGTTTCCTCTTATGTATCAGAAACAGCTTAGATCTTTTGCATCCACCTGAAATTATGAAATAGTGTTACACCATATCCAAATGAAGTATAGAAAACCTTTAGGTTTAACTACTCCGACGCTGTCGTAGTCACATATTACCGTTCCACGTCCGTACGCTTTATCAGCAGTAGGAAAGGCAGTGGTTCATGCTCGCAGTAGCATTTTTGTGTCTCTTTTTCTGTTTTTTCTTTTTTCCATCAATTTCTTCAGACGAATGGCTGGGCAAGAGAGTCGCGGGATTAAATAAGACTATGGGTTTTCGATTTATCGTTATAAATGTTGCTTGACACCTTGAAGGCTTTCGATACAAGCCCAGAAAACCACCTAATGAAAATACGAGCATATGGAATTGAAACCAGCTGTGTGATTGGATTACAGAGTTGCTAGCAAACGGGACACAGCAGATGGTTGTTAACGGAGAGAAATCTTCGGACATGAAAGTGTTTTCCTGCGTACTGTAACGTCCCTTCGTATCAGCGGTAGAGCAAAGAGATTGTTATTTCTTGTGTATCGGTATCGACGTTACAAAAAGAACATTGTTGAGCTGAACTCACGAATTGTGCGAGATATTTACTTCACCAAATGTCGTAATTAAATCGTTTATAATCGATGGTTTATCAGTTGCTATTGAAATATTAATGATAAGTTCAAATTAGTTCCAGCGACACCAAATTCCCTATAGGATGGTTGTATCTCAAACCTATAATCAGTCGTAACAGTGTTATTAATTCCTAACGTCAAGGAGTTTCTATAAAAGCGCCGAGCGTTTCAGTCAAATAATATCGCAGCACGTTATCTCTATAAATAACATTGTAAAACTTGAATGATAAATGCGTGAATTGACACGATATGATGGTCACGCAATATTAGTCACTTCCTAACAGAGCCATAAGGAAGAAGCTTTCCCAGGTGTTGGGGGGAACTATAAATTATATACTTCGTAGCTATCGCCAAGTTCCATAGTCCATTAGATATTATGAATGAAATTCTCTATCTGTGTACACTTCCTAAATAGTGTTAACGTCAGGTTATCTAATTAAATGTCACTTCTGTCTAATATATGCAAGTCCTCTATCTGAATCCTAAATAACGTAATATTTGAAGTCAAAGTATCGTTTCACTGCGTCATAGTAGATCGTAATAATCAATTCTGAAAAAAAAAACAATCTAATTGCGCCTACATATAGGAGCATTCAAAAGTATGACCTTCTGCGGCTAACTCTCGTAACATAGTGACAATGGATTGAATTATCCTTAGCCATTACTCACGAATCTCAAAGAGTACTCACACGGAATCTTCTTTGGGAACGTTGGTTCTACTTTGCGAATTTTAATTATAATGATTTCGGGATTTACTATGATTTCGAATTTTTAGTTTGATTTTACTGGAATCCTATCTTTCTTTTGTATGTTAATAAATTACTAAGTATTAGATTCCTGATTCCATTACTGATTAATATCCAAATAATAATGTTAACTGGAAATTTGTTTGCTTGTTCATTTTTCATGGAATTTGGAACTTGTTTTGGGGAAATCTTTGGCAACTTTGGAGCTAATTTTTGATTTTTATTTCTAGTGATAGGAAGTGGCATTACTGCACCCGAAAAAAGTGTTATAGTAAAATTGATTTAGACAATATTGATAAATCACGTACAAGAGAACGTGGGCCAGTTCTATGATGCTTTCGTGGATGATGTGCTAATCAGAGTATCGACGCCAGGTGCAGACGGCGACAGTTGACCCTCCACATAAATGAATGTTACGTACTCCGCATAAATAGGATAAAAAAGATTATTTTACAATTACACGATGGCAGAAAAATCAGTGACGTGGATTTGATATCTGGGAGTATGCGTACGGAGAGCTTTAAAGTCGAACGGGCACGTAAAACTAATAGCAGGTGAGGCAGACGCCATATTTAGTTTCATTTTAAGTATCCTCAGGAAGTGTACTCCACCGACAAAGAAGGTAATTTACAGAACTCTTGTTCGACCAGTATTTGAATAATGCTCGTCATGTGAGATTCTTGACAGATAAGACTGATAGAGAAAATAGAGAAGATTAAAAAAAAGAGCAGCGCGTTTCGTTACAGGTTCGTGCGAAATCGTGACGAAGATGGTCAGCCAACTCCAATAGCACACTCTGCAAGAGAGGCGTTCTGCGTTGCGGTACGGTCTACTGTTAAAGTTCAGAGAGCGTACGTTCGTAATAGAGTCAACCAATATATTGCTTCCTCATAAGTGTATCCCGCGAAAAGACCATGAAGGTAATAGAGCACACACACAGGCTTAGCAAAACTCATCTTCCTGCGACTGGAACAGGAAAGGGGGTTCAAATGGCTCTGAGCACTATGGGATTTAACTGCAGAGGTCATCAGCCCCTAGAACTTAGAACTATTTAAACCTAACAAACCTAAGGACATCACACACATCCATGCCCGAGGCAGGATTCGAACCTGCGGCCAGTATCGGTCGTGCAGTTCCAGACTGTAGCGCCTAGAACCGCTCGGCAAACCCCGGCCGGCCAGGAAAGGGGGAAGTGGCACTAGTATACAAAGTACCCTCTGTCCCAGTCCGTAAGGTACTTGCTTGTTACAGATACAGGTTTAGAGTTCCTGTTTTCTGCTATGGCAGCGTTGTCGGTAAGATATTTATCCCCTCTTCGCCGCGAGAAGACTACACTGAAATGACAAGAGTCACGGGATAGCGATATGCACATATACAGACGGCGGTAGTCTAACGTGCCCAAGGTATACGAGGGTAGTGCATTGTCGGAGCTGTGATTCGTACTCAGGTGGGTCACTTGTAATGGTGTCCGACGTGATTATGGTTGCACGACGGGAATCAGCAGACTTTGGAAATCGTTAGGGAATTCAGTATTCCTTGGTCCACAGTATCAACAGTGTGCCGAAAATAATGAATTTCATACATCACTTCTCACTTAACGACCGAGGGCAAAGGCGTTCAGATAGAGTTGTCAGTACTAACAGACAAGAACATCGCGAGAAATATTCTCAGAAAACAACTTGGGACGAACGACGAACCTATGCTCTAGGACAGTGCGGCGAAATCTGGCGTTAATGGACTATGACACTAGACGAACGACGCGAGTGCCTTTGATTATCAGCTGCAGCACCTCTCCTTGGCTAGTGACCGTATCATCCTAGACGACTGGAAAACCTTAGTCTTGTCAGATGAGTCCCGATTTCCGTTCATAAGAGCTGATGATAGGGATCTAGTTGGCCATGAAGGCATCGACCCAGGCTGTCATCAAGGTACTGTGAAAGCTAATGGCTGCTCCATAGTGGTGTGGGCTATGTTAGCGTGAAATGAAATAGGTCATCTGGACCAACTGAGCCGATGATTGATGGAAATGGTTATGTTCGGCTACTCGCAGCCATAAACAGACTTTATGTTATTGATTACAATTCGCCATTTGACCAGTCCACGGTTGTTTGCGATAGGTTTGAAGAACATTGTGGACAATTCGAGCGACTGATTTAGCCACCGGGGTCGCCCGACATGAATCCCATCGAAAATTTATGCATCATAATCGAGAGGTCAGTTCGTGCACATGATTCTACACCGGCAACATTTTCGCGATTATGTACGGCTATCAATGCAGCATGGCTCAATATTTTTGCAAGGGTCCAGCGACTTGTTGAGTCCATGCCACGTCGAGCTGCTGCACTACATCAGGCAGAAGGAGGTCCGACACGATATCAGAAGGTATCCCATGACTTTTGTCACCTCTGTGTATTTCCTTCCAATGTGTAGACTTTATTGGTTGGTGTAAGCAGTGCAAGAAGAAGAAATGAGAAGAGGAAAAGCACAAGGCTAGTAGAAAATCAGAGAAGGAAAATAATGATCCTGAAAGAAAGAACAAGACAGAGGGAAAGAGAGAGGAAGCTGAGAGGAGGAGCGAGCGCGGCGCCGGCGGGTGGGCGGCGCCCTTACAGCCCCCGGACGGGCCGTTCCTCACGGCGGCCCGCCGCCACCCTGCAATCTCTGTCCGCGCCAGGCGCCGGGCCGCCGGCCGCGATTAGCCCACAGGTCTGCCTGCTGCCCCGCGTCCACCGTCCCCTCCTCGGGGGACCCAGCAAACGGCGCCGCAACAAACGCTGCCCCCGCACACACGTTCACGGGCAGAGTTTTCTTTTACAATTTTGCTACTGCTATCACCTCGCAGGTTAATTCCTACTGATAAGTTGCGTGTGTTGCCCGTACGCGCGGCGATACACTTTGAGCGCATTAACTTTCTTCACGCTTCTAGTACTTTGTCGGTCTTCAGCAGACGATCTACATGCTGAAGCAAAGATACCATGTCAACATCGATATTCCTGAAGAGGAAACTCTTGAGGCACTAGAAACAAATGACAGCTGCGCGGATATGCTGGTATAACTCATTGCTGAACACCATACATTTCTCCTCAGAGTAAAATTGGCTTGTTAAGTCCTTGTTTTCTGTGCTGTGGTGTCTTCGGTAGATGTTTGATGGCAGTTCAAAATCTCCAGCCAGCTACTGTTAGTCAGTTACTGACGGTCGGTGGTGCCACTTGGCGTGTAACGTCTGCCCAGATTTCAGCTCTTGTCACTCTTGTATTCATTAGAACCAGTCGAACAATCCTATGGTCTTCTCTTGTTGTAGTATTTATGGAAGGTTTCGTAACCAGTGTTATTCCCATACTGTTGTCCTTTGTTCGTTCTGCAAGCATTGCACGTGAGCCAACTGCATTTGCGATCCCCCGGTAGGATACTTCCTTCTCCACCATGGATATGATTAAACCTTTTTTCATTGCCCGAAAGACGGCAATAATCTGCACTTGCGCATCCTCTGAGCATGTTGCGTTGCTATCTCCACCTGGGAAGTTTTAGTAACATTAGACACACACAGTAGGTACTCGTATTACTTAATCACACCATATGTTGGAGTTCCTTACTTCTGTACTGAAAATAGGCTCATATAAATACGAATCTTTTGTCAGGGTGTCCCTCAGGTATAGAAATCCTGAAATACGTTATGCCAAGGATCTCATCGTGTACCATTTAGTACTTCTATCAGCGTTCAGCTCTCTCAGATGCATGTAGTGGACGTAGGTATATGGCTTCAGGATCATGGGTCCACAACCCACATAGCACACTTTGCTTGGGAATACGTGTCAGTCGTCACCTGAAAATCTATGAGGAAGGAGAGGTTCTGTTCCATGGTCATCTCGATTATCTGATCTTTTGTTGTTGTGGTCTTCAGTCCTGAGACTGATTTAATGCAGCTCTCCATGCTACTCTATCCTGTGCAAGCTTCTTCATCTCCCAATACCTATTGCAGCCTACATCCTTCTGAATCTGCTTAGTGTATTCATCTCCCTCTACAATTTTTATCCTCCACGCTGCCCACCAGTACTAAATTCGTGATCCCTTGATGCCTCAGAACATGTCCTACCAACCGATCCCTTCTTCTAGTCAAGTTGTGCCACAAACTCCTCTTCTCCCCAATTCCATTCAATATCTCCTCATTAGTTATGTGATCTACCCATCTAATCTTCAGCAATCTTCTGAAGCACCACATTTCGAAAGCTTTTATTCTCTTCTTGTATAAACTATTAATCGTCCGTGTTTCACTTCCATACATGGCTACACTCCGTACGAATACTATCAGAAACGAATTAAAGACACTTAAATCAATACTCGATGTTAACGAATTTCTCTTCTTCAGAAACACTTTCCTTGCCATTGCCAGTCTACATTTTATATCCTCCCTACTTCGACCATCATCAAACCTGTCTCACTCCCTTCTCAACCACTGCTTCCCTTTCATGCCCCTCGACTCTTACAACTGCCATCTGCATTCTGTACCAATTGTAAATAGCCTTTCGCTCCCTGTATTTTACCCCTGCCACCTTCAGAATTTGAAAGACAGTATCCCAGTCAACATTGTCAAAAGCTTTCTCCAAGTCCACACATGCTAGAAACGTTGGTTTGCCTTTCCTTAATCTTTCTTTTAAGATAAGTCGTCGGTTCAGTAATGCCTCACGTGTTCCAACATTTCTACGGAATCCAAACAGATCCACCCCAAGGTCGGCTTATACTAGTTTTTCCATTCGTCTGTAAAGAATTCGCGTTAGTATTTTGCAGCTGTGACTTATTAAACTGATAAATCGGCAATTTTCGCATCTGTCAACACCTTCTTTCTTTGGGATTGGAATTGTTATACTCTTCTTGAAGTCTGAGGGAATTTCTCCTGTCTCATACATCTTGCTCACCAGATGGTA
This sequence comes from Schistocerca gregaria, assembly GCF_023897955.1. NCBI lineage: Eukaryota > Metazoa > Arthropoda > Insecta > Orthoptera > Acrididae > Schistocerca > Schistocerca gregaria. The sequence goes on from NC_064920.1 coordinate 947,158,339, forward strand.
GCGTTTTGTCAGGACTGGCTCTCCCATTGCTGTCAGTAGCTCTAATGGAATGTTGTCTACTCCTGGGGCCTTGTTTCGACTTAGGTCTTTCAGCGCTCTGTCAAACTCTTCACGCAGTATTATATCTCCCATTTCACCTTCATTTACATCCTCTTCCATTTGCAAATTATTGTCCTCAATTACATCGCCCTTGTATAGACACTCTATATACTCCTTTCACCTTTCTGCTTTCCCTTCTTTGCTTAGAACTGGGTTTCCATGAAAGCTCTTGATATTCATACAAGTGGTTCTCCTTTCTCCAAAGGTCTCTTTAATTTTCCTGTAGGCAGTATCTATCTTACCCCTTACATTTGTTCTCTACCCATCCCTACTTAGCCATTTTGCTCTTCTTGTCGACATCATTTTTGAGACGTTTGTATTCCTTTTTGCCTACTTCATTTACTTCATTTTTATATTTTCTCTCCTTTCATCAATTAATTTCAATATTTCTTCTGTTACCCAAGGTTTTCTACTAGCCCTCGTCTTTTTACCTGTTTGATCCTCTGCTGCCTTCACTATTTCATCCCTCAAAGCTACCCATTCTTCTTCTACTGTATTTCTTTCCTCCATTCCTGTCAATTGTTCCCTTATGCTCTCCTTGAAACTCTGTATAACCTCTGGTCCTTTCAGCTTATCCAGATCCCATGTCCTTAAATTCCCACCTTTTTGCAGTTTCTTCAGTTTTAATCTACAGGTCATAACCAAGAGATTGTGGTCAGAGGTCACATCTGCCCCTGGAAATGTCTTACAATTTAAAACCTGGTTCCTAAATCTCTGTCTTACCATTATGTAATCCATCTGAAACCTTCTAGTATCTCCAGAGTTCTTCCATGTATACAACCTTCTTTTATGATTCTTGAAACAAGTGTTATCTATGATTAAGTTATGCTCTGTGCAAAATTCTACCAGACCGCTTCCTCTTTCATTTCTTAGCCCCAATCCATATTCACCCACTATGTTTCCTTCTCTCCCTATTCCTACTGACGAATTCCAGTCACCCATGACTATTAAATTTTCGTCTCCCTTCACTACCTGAATAATTTCTTTTATCTCATCATACATTTCATCAATTTCTTCATCATCTGCAGAGCTAGTTCGCATATAAACTTGTACTACTGTAGTAGGCGTGGGCTTCGTCTCTTTCTTGGTAACAATAATGCGTTCACTATGCTTTTTGTAGTAGCTTACGCGCACTCCTATTTTTATTCATTATTAAACCTACTCCTGCATTACCCCTATTTGATTCTGTATTTAAAACCCCAGAAGTCTTGTTCCTCCTGTCACCGAGCTTCACTAATTCCCACTATATCTAACTTTAACCTATCCATTTCCCATTTTAAATTTTCTAACCTAACTGCCCGATTAAGGGATCTGACATTCCACGCTCCGATCCGTAGAACGCCAGTTTTCTTTCTCCTGATCTTACTTCATTTGATTTATTATTGAAGAGTCATATGAAAAGTATTTTCCACCAGATACCTTATAACTGGACAGAGGCCGATTTATCGGTTTATCTGATGTCAGTGGCTACTACAGACGTAAATCTGGCCAGCCATCACTTATGATTCTTTATCCCAGCCATGAGGTAAGTATTACTGTTCACCTTTAACTGAATTTTATCCGTAATGATGGCATATGAACTCTGTCATTGTTTCTTTACGGTGTGAAGAATAATAATCGCTACCAGTGATATTATTTAAGAGATCATCGCTTTTGCGCTTGTACCAGTCTTAAGTGGATTACATTCATTTCATTTTTCCACACTAAATGCTGGAGTTCATTGTTTAAATAAAAAGCAAATTATGGGATGTTGCCTACATAGACACAGCTGAAACAATGTGGTTAAACGATATGTATTGAATATATTAGCGTAATTATATATAGCTGGAGTATTGAAGTAGTTTCCCCATTGCATTTATCACATTTTTTTAGAAACATACTTCTACTTTTACGTCAAGTTTGTATTAGTCACCATGGCAATTACTGAAACTTCAATATTATGCCTTTTATGCAATAGTGGCACTTTAGACTTCAGTAACTGCAGAAGCACATGCACTCTAAGCATCCAATGTTTTCACATTGGAAAACAGAAGCTTTGGTAAAGTAGCTTATGTCTAAGAAGTATACAGATGTTACACTCACAAAAACATAACACATATTACAAATTTTGAAAATGAAACTGTTTCATTATTGTGGAAGCACTATGCCATTTATAATATGTAGAATGGTTTCTGGCAAATTATATTAGCTTAAATAGTCATTGTCAATATGTGTCAAATAAGCTGGGAATCATAGTGAGGTGCTCTATTTTCAGATGACGGATTTTAATAGCTTTACGACAAATCAAGTATTCAGATGAAATTATTTTTTGTTGCAATGCGTTTAATGGCATAGATTCTTTTAATTTATATATTAGCTCTGCCTAGACACACATTGCTGTGGCTTAGTCTGGTTAAATGGAAAGCAAAGAAAAAAAAAGCACACTTTTCTAATACACTTAATTTCACAATGCTAGTTTTTTTTTATAATGGCATATTAGGAGCAGATGTTGGAGCGACTTACTGAAAGAGGGCAATGCTGCACGATAGCTAAAATATATGGGTTAGGAACATGCATCATAATTCCTTCTTTCCCCTCCCCATCTCTCTGCCCATCTTTCCTCCCTCTCTCTCTGACCATCACCTCCCTCCCCCTCCCATCGCTATTTCCATTCAATGCCCGCTTCTCCATCCTCTTACCTCTCTGTCTAACCCTCAGCCTTATGTATTTTTATTGCAAACGAGACCTTTACTGGGAACTGAAGTCGCTTACAATGAATGAGCAACTCGGCTGGGATCACTGCTGTACGGGGTATGGGGCAGCTGCCGTGTCTGTGGGAATTTCAATGAGTTTCACATTGTTACAATCTCCGAATGGATACATATACACTCATTCTCATATATTAAGGATAACTGCAGAATATGGTGCCACACAACGTGGCACTACACAAAACTGGCGCTAATAGCATAAGCACATAGGGAACACATACGACACAGATCTGTAAGTTCACGCTATTGGTGATAAGTTGAGAAAACCGTGCTGAAGCACATGTGCTACAAAATGCCACTGTTTCCTATGCATGTACCCCGACATCAATATGGGATATGATCACCTTGCACATGTACACACGCGGCACAACGGGTTCGCTTACTCTGGATCCGGTGGTCTAGCAGCTGCTGGGGTATAGCCTCCCATTCTTGCACCAGTGCCTGTCGGAGCTCCTGAAGTGTCCTAGGGATTTGAAGACGTGTAGCGATACGTGGACAGAGAGCATCCCACACGTGCTCCATGGGGTTAAGGTCTGGATAACGGGCACGCCACTCCGTTCGCCTGATATATTCTGTTTCAAGGTACTCCTCCACGATGGCACCTCGGTGGGGCCGTGCGTTATCAACCATCAGGAGGAAGGTGAGTCCCACTGCAGGCCAGAAAAGGCGGACGTACTGGTGCAAAATGACGTTCCGATACACCTGACCTGTTACAGTTCCTCTGTCAAAGACATTCAGGGGTGTACACCATAAAATCACGCCCTCGATACACGACCCTTTCAAGGACATTAAGGAATTGGAACCTGGTTCCTGATTCACGACAGATGAAAACACTGTGACAGTCACTGGTCGGAGTGTACCTGAATTCGTCCGTGAACATAACCTGAGACCACTGTTACAATGACCATGTACTCTGTTGTTGACCAGGGATTAGTAGAATGCACCTTGTAGGTCTCCGGGCGCGTAAACAATGTCTGTTCAATCGTCTGTAGGCTGTGTGTCTGGAGACAACATTTCCAGTGGCTTCTGCAAGGTCCCGAGCAAGGCTACCTGCAGTATTCAGTGGCCGTCTGCGGGCTCTGATGGTGAGATATTGGTGTTCTTGTGGTGTTGTACACTGTGGGCGTCCCGTACTGTAGCGCCTGGACACGTTTCCTGTCTGCTGAAATCGTTGTCATAATTTTGAGATCACATTTTGTGGCACACAGAGGGCCCGTGCTACGACCTGCTGCGTTTGACCAGCCTCCAGTCGCCCTAGTATTCTACCACTCATAACTTCATCAATATGTGTTCTCTGGGCCGTTTTAAACACACAGTCACCATTAGCACGTCTGAAAACGTCTGCATACTTATTCGTTGCACCGTGCTCTGACATGCACCAACACACCTCTGCGTATGTGGACTGCTCCCAGCGCCACCGTGCGACGACAACACGTCAAATGCACCGCATGGTCGTACCCCGAGGTGATTTAAACCCGCAAACCGCCCACCAGAGCGTTGTTTCACCATGTATCATTATCATTATTACAATATTGTTACCAAAAACCTCGAAATGTTCTTGTGCGATTTACTTCAGTTTTTTATATAAAGTAAATCGCACATATGAAGTAAATCGCACAAGAATATTTCGAGGTTTTTGGTAACAATATTGTCCTTTATATATTGTATATTGCATATACATTTAAGTGCCAAAGAAACTTGTGTAGGGATGCGTATTCAAATACAAATATATATATAAACAGGCAGAATGTGGTGCTGCGGTCGGCAACCCCTGTATAAGACAACAAGTGTCTGGCACAGCATCTCAGAGGTAGCGCTGAATTGGGGATTTTCCAGTACGATAATTTCACGAGTTTATCGTGAATATCAGGAATTTCAACATCGCTGTGGCCAGAAAAAGATCCTGCAAGAACGGGACCAACGACGACTCAAGAGAATCGTTCAGCATGACAGAAATGCAACTCTTCTACAAATAGCTGCAAATTTCAATGCTGGGTCATCAGCAAGTCTCCGCGTGCGAACTATTCAACGAAACATCATCGACATGAGTTTTTGGAGGCGAAGGCCCACTCGTGAACCCTTGATGAGTGCACGACACAGAGCTTTACGCTTCGCCTGGACCTGTCAGCACCGACAATGGATTGTTGATGACGAGTCTCGTTTCAAATTGAATCGAGCGGATGGACGTGTGTAGGTATGGAGACAACCTCATGAATTGAAGGACCCTGGCCGCGCGGAATAGCCACGCGGTCTGAGGGCCTTGTCACAGTTCGCGGAGCTGTCCCCGGCAGGAGTTTTGAGTCCTCTCTTTGGCATCGGTGTGTGTGTTGTCATTAGCGTAAGTTAGTTTAAGTTACGCTAAGGTCCGCTGACCTCAGCAGTTTGGTACCATAGGACCTTACCAGAAATTTCAGTTTCAATTGAAGGACCCTGCATGTCAACAGAGTACTGTTCGAGCTGGTGGAGGCTCTGTAATGGTATGAGGCTTGTGCTGTTGGACTGATATGAGACCGCTGATACGTCTAGATACGACATGATAGATGAGACGTACGTAAGTATCTTGTCTGATCACCGGCATCCAGTCATGTCCATTGTGCATTCCTAAGGACTTGGGAAATTCGAGCAGGACACTGCGACTTCCCAGATGTCCAGAATTGCTACAGAGTGGCTCCAGGATACTCTTATGAGTTTAAAAACTTCTACTGGTCATGAAAGTCCCCAGACATGAACATTGTTGAACATATCTTGGATGTCTTACAAAGTGCTGATTACAAGAGATCTCCACCCCCTCGAACTCTTACGAATTTATGGACAGTCCTGCAGATTCGAGCGCGCGCGGAGGCTTTCCGGCCGTCGTCCTTCCCACGAACGACTGGAACAGGAAAGGGAGGTAATGACAGTGGCATGTAAAGTGCCCTCCACCACACACCGTTGGGTGGATTTCGGAGTATAAATGTCGATGTAGATGTGGGATTCATGATGTCAACTCTCTCCAGCAATACTTCAGATACTAGTCAAGTCCATCCTACGTCGTTTTGCGGTACTTCTGCGTGCTCATGGGGCCCCTACACGATATTAGGCAGGTGTAATAGTTTCTTTGGCGCTTCAGTGTATATTTATCTATTTTACATGGGACTCTAGTAGGTGCATAAAACACACACATATTCGAATGCAATGTTGTATCAGAATTTAAAAGCAAGCGGTGAAGAACTTTCACAGATTCACGATTTTATAGAAACGAACATTTATCTTTCTTAACAACGTTTTCTTTCACGTATGAAATGTATGTTTATTTGTTAGACAGGATGAATGGAAAGTGCTACTGATGTGGAGTTTTCATAGAATAGATTGGTAGGCAGGGGTCGTGTTGTTAGGCAATAAACATATTGTAATAAACATACACTTTTTTCAAATGGAATAATGTCTAGGCACATTTAAAATTAAAAATACCGTAAATGAGAATGTCAGTGGTGTTTGTTGCAGGATTCTTGTGTAAGGTGTTTACGAGATATCGCATTTTGAAAAGTTCCCTCACCTACAGTTGTACAATACCTGCAGTACCACACACGAAAGAACTACACAAGTGCGTACATTAGCTACGGAGGTTCTGACCAATAACGAGACAACCGACCGTGACGGGTTGTGTTAAAAATGCAGCGGTAGTACACACTATTCGTGAAAACATGCTGCAGTACTGCAGTACGGGCTAGACAGCCATCATGTTGCTACCACAGGTTCGTTCTAGTCCGCAGAGGAACGTCTTCTAGTGTCTGTGGAAGATGATCCCTTAGGAGGCTGCGATACTTGGGTGCTTTCGGTATTCCGTCTACGAAAAACGGCCCTATGAGCTGGTGGTTCAGTATCCCACACCACACATTTACACTCCGAATGCTGACGTTCCACCTGACGAAGTCAACGAGGTTGTCAATAAACCAAGAAAAATAGTTCAAATGGCTCAAATGGCTCTGAGCACTATGGGACTTAACTTCTAAGGTCATCAGTCCCCTAGAACTTAGAACTAATTAAACCTAACTAACCTAAGGACATCACACACATCCATGCCCGAGGCAGGATTCGAACCTGCGACCGTAGCGGTCGCACGGTTCCAGACTGTAGCGCCTAGAGCCGCTCGGTCACAGCAGTCGACTAACAAACCAAAAGTGTGTGCTTCGGAGGTTTGCCTGGCCATGATATGTAAATGTAGCTTCATCACTAAACAAGATACTTGATTCATTTAGAGTACCCTGTCTTAATGGCCATGTACGAAAGTTAGCACGAACCTCATAATCGTTCCCGCTCAGCTCTTCATAGAGAGAGAGAGAGAGAGAGAGAGAGAGAGAGGGAGAGAGAGAGAGATAATAGGGATGGAATATATGTCGATGGAAAATGGAAAATGTGTAGGACACTTGCCAGATTCACGCCACTCCCTCATGAAATTGCATGGGAGACTACGTGTGGATTAACTGCATCCGCAGCAAGAACATTAACTTCCTCTTCTGTAGTCATTTGTTTCCATCTGTTACGTTGTATAGATGTTACGCTGCCACTTTCGCGTAACTGATTGAAGAGGTTGATAAATAATGCTGAGATGGTTGACATAGATTGGAATATCTTCCTGCATGCAGTATGCAAGAATGAAGTGCGTTCTTTCTATACTCTCCATACGCCATCAGCATGTCGGCCTTTTCTGTCTTGGTAAATCTCATCGTCCACTTACGACCTACTGCTTGGACTATTACAGGCTGACTAGCAAGTCTCTATGCACTCCAGGATCACACAAGGACACTGTAATCAATCATAACAACGTCGTACCTAGCAGCCACTCAGTCTGAATGGCACAATCAAGTGTCGGTGTGGAAACATTGCAAAATACGATTCGTCGTAAACGAATCGCATTACAATCCAGCAACAGAGACCCTACTTTTTTTAGCGTCAAGAGGCATTGCTCCATGTAAAAAGTGTATGGTAAAACAACAAATAGGTAGGAGCCCAAGAAATTCCATCTGTAGGCAATGGGGGATGTCCATGCCGGTTTCGTTGCGAGGTGTGTCCAGTACAATGACTTCATACGGACTGAAAGGCGATGGAATATACTGAAGAGTGTGCAGATTGTAGCAGAGGCCTACGTAGATAGATCGACATATAATTTGTGGTCGATAGATGGAATGTCGCTAAAACATGTCACTGATCATAGCATGAGGTGCTCGTTTGACATGATTAGAAAGGTTTAGGCACTTACGAAGCGTCTTCAGTGAGACTTATGTAAAGTTGTTGGGTTTCAAGCTTGTCATCAGGTGCCATTGGTAACCATGAAAAAGCAACTGCGCTTTTATGGCTATGCATGGGGTTTTGGTGAATTTAATTGTAAGAGGAACGTGAAAAAATAAGTTCTCTCTGCGCTCTTTTGTCCACCGAGAGGGTGCTAGGGCCAAATTAAGCATAAAATGTTTTGAGGTCTGAGGTCAAATGAAGTTTAGAATTGAACATATGAACATTACGTGCAACTGTGGAGCGTTTATGGTACTGGCACATATACATATCAACTTTTAATAAATTATACATACGCCTTTTCCGAATTAAAGTTTCTGTAGAGTATACTGATGTTGTCAGCTTTCATATGACGTACTGGATGATCACATTTCTCCAGCAGCATATTTGTTATTAATTTGCTAAATTATTTGATACACATGTTTGTTATAACAATTACTATTGCTTTTAATTATGACAGAAATTTTTACAACAATCTAGAGTCATTCTTGGCGCTGAAATGTGTTCATCTCAACAGTGAAAATTTTCTGATATAGTTGGTCTTTCTGTATCATACTTGTAGCGTCTGTAACTTAATTTCGTTGGAAACATATAATATTCATCTGTAATTTCGTCGTTATTAGCTGCCATTCAGTTCTATCCATCCTTCAGCCCAGTGATCGTGCTACGGCCTCAGGAAAACTGTGTCCAGCTGCCAGGCCACTGCGAGCCATCAGCACTCACCACTGCTCACGCTCTACGACCTGCTTCCTCATAATGTCGCACATCACTCTTCACCTTGCGCTTATCTGATCAATGGCGATTTGAAGGCGCGCTGTAATCTCTTATTATCATTCAACTTGTAGCATGGGTCTCGACTTATGGCAAAAGTAGTGCGATCAATTTTGTGACAATTGCATCAGCTGGAGTACAATGCAGAAAACACACATAAACTTAGGATCAAACATAATAGATACATCTAACCTAAATATGCAGTTATGATTATACATTAAATAAAGCTTTAATAATATACTTACGCTTCTGAGCTTACGAAAACATGAACAACTTAAACAACATTAAAATTCGTATATGCTCATTTCATACTTCTTGCTGATGGCAACCTAACGTTTAAGCAAATTTTAGATCTTTATATTCATTGCACACCATCTCAAACACAAAACGTCACTGCAATAGCTGGCCAATTTTGATCAGTGGTCAGGCTATTTCAACCCTATCCTGCTTCATCATGTGTCCACTACAATTAGTTTTCCAACGAGATTCATCAATACAACAAGAAAAAAATGCAATTTTTAAATTTTACTCATAAACACTACCCATTATATCCAAACATAAATAGTTTAACATACAGCATCTGAATTCCATCATTAGTAACTTGCAACGCACATATGATTATAACACTGCATAAATGAACATCAACGAAATAAGGAAATTAATTATTGACTAATCCCAAATTACTCTGATCCCACATATGACTGAACCAAATGTCTTGATTTCTGATTACAAGAATCTCGTAAAACACTGAATCTACCTACTAACTTTGATGCACATGACTCAACAATGTTTCCACTTTACTAACAATCAAAATTTTCTGAAAAGTATCCTATAATAAAACTTGTCGTTATACGCCAGAGTTAATCTGTAAGAGCCATTTTACGCAAACATTTGATCATTAGCATCATTTCGACAAACCTGGCTACTGATATGCATCTCTATGTACACCAGTAATGAAATCCGCCAAAATATTCACTCATGACAAACGAGAAACGTTCAGTAAGTAATGAAACGTATTTTGTTTCTCTGCCAGTTTCGATTGGTGACGGCGCTATACTAAGCCTTCAAAATGACGTCTGTATCAGAGGTGTGTTCCAAGCAGAGAGTATCATTAAGTTCCTTCCGGTGGAAAAGCACAGCACCACAGATGTTCATATTTAGAGGCGCTACAGTATGTGTACGTGGACCTGGCAGTGAAACAAAGCCCAGTGAGTCGGTGGGCGAAGCTTGTGTCATCTTCACAATAAGGTCACACAATCCTATACGATCTCCTGCGTGCTGTCTGGCCACACACAACTGAGACTCTTGCAATGCTGGAGTGTGTTGACACTCTCATGCGAGGTGATTGACAGATCACACTCAAACACTTTGCTACCGAAATGGATGTATCTGTTGGCAATGCTAACATACCCATCCACCATTTGATATACTTAAAGGTGTATGCCCGCTGAGTTCTTTGCCACGTACCTGAAGATCATAAAGAGCAATGAAGAACAATTTATACAGAATCGCTTGCGCGTTTCGAGGGTGATCATTACAATTTTTTGTCTAAAATTATAACCAGAAAAAAACGGCAGTCAATGGAGTAGCGCCACACGTCCTTTCCTCTGAAGAATTAGTTCAAGCTGCACCCTCAGCCCCATGGCGACGGTCTTCTGGAACTCTGAAGTTGTTATTCCGTTGACGTCCTCCATTACGGTGCAATGGTCAACTCGGAAGTGTATTGTGCTGTCCTGAGGAAACTGAAATAACGCCTTCAGCGCGTTTGATGTCACAAAAACGCAAATGCACCTCTTCTTTCTGATGACAATGTAAGGCCTCCACAAGTCTGCTCACCCGAGAAGAGTTCATAAAACTTCATTGGGCTGTTCTTCCTCATCCACAGCCCGCATCTCACACCTTCCGACTTCCATCCGTTTGGCCCAATGAGGGATGCACTCTACGGGAAGCAGCACGTGGATGATGGAGAGCTCACTTACGCAGCAAGACGTTGGCTCCGACGTCGACCAGTGGGGTGGTATTATGCAGGCTTAGAGGCCCTCCTAAAGAATTGAGCTGTGTAGCCAAAACAGTGAAGAACAGTGTAGTGTATTGGATTCCTGAATAAAACCAACGTGTTTCCAGAAAAAATGTATTGCCTTACTTATTGGACGCTCCTCGTGAATACACATATATTCTCAGTGCTAACTAATTGATTTAGGTCCTGTTGCCATCTGTTCCTGCCCTCATTCAGATGAAGCTCTGACATTTCTCTCTATTCTGGCAGTGCAAATCATATTACAGAACATATATATATACTAATCTTATTGCATATCAGAGCTCCCAAAGAATGAAAATTGCACCAATACGCAATTATAAATAAATAAATAAACATTTTAGCACAAATCATCTGAAACAAAATAAACTTGCAGTTCTTCACTCTATCTCTATAAGTGCACCATCATTTCACAACCTGTTAATTCTCTTTTGAACCTTATTCTTTTTGTAACCCCATCATCAAGTTCTGTCCTTTATAATAACGTTACAGACATACTTATATAAGTAATCTGTACCCAAAATAATATTCATAGTTAAACCAAGAACAATTAACATCAAAACCTTTACCAACAGTCATAAATTCTAAGAATGTATCTCGTATAGTGGTCTTACTCTTGCCTCAGTCATTGTTTTTATTTTGTAAGAAGGCAAGATGTTGTCATCAACATTTAATACTCTCGTACATTTATATTTATATTAAATCACTGTTCATGATGCACAATCAGATTATTCATCATTTCATTGGGTGGTATTTGCTAGCACCATATACGGATAATTTCTGTAGTACGGCATGCCTGGGAGTTAATTAGGGATGAGCACTGACAGAAAAGGCAAAGTGGGGCACACATTTTCAGGTGCCCCTATCGTCTAAAGAGGGGCTACGAGGAGACTTGTCATGTTATGCAGGGGCAGACATTTACAGCCCTGAGAGACAGCAGAATGTGGCGGCGGCGGTTTATGATGCTGGGAGTGCAGACAGAGCTCTCTGTCTGTGATGGTGGGATGGGAAAAAATTCAGAATAGCGGACCTGGAGAAAGAGCACTGGCGGAAGAAGAAGGAGAAAGAACATAATTTTACTGTGGAGAAATGCGCGGGGTCACAAACGATGGTTATAAGCTGTCTTGCTATCAGTTTGTCATTTCCTCTTCTCTACTGAAAATTCTCTCTTCTGCGTACATAATTCTCGTGCTCTACTTGCTGTCAATTTCTTCAGCCCCTGTCCTGAACACTAAGCCTGTTTCTCCCGTTTCTCCGTCTGTTGTCAGAGTTACCATAAAAACTATTGTTCTTAATGATGCCTCTGTCATGATGTCTTTCATTCTCCCCATGTTCTGCCAACTTTGGCCTATAACATAGAGTATTATCCATTTTTGATTAAAATTTAAGAGTTCGTCCATGCAGTCAGTACGACTGTGGAGACGTTCCCACTGCAATGACTCTTGAAGTCTTGTTTTTGAGGTAGAAATTAATCACTTTGTTCAATTTCCCGACACAAAGTACTTTCATACTTTTATAACTTGTCCCAGACGAGAAATCATTATTTGATCTGAATTACTTGACTCAGTCCTAGTATTTATCAGTCCTAGTATTTATTTAAAAATATAAATTCGAAAGTTTTATAACCCGTGAATTCTCAGCATCCTAATTTGACCATGTCTGAGTTCACCCTTCTAATTGCTATTTTATACATTTTACCTTCCAATGTCACCGAAGCCAGCTATAAAATTATCTTTTCAGGCAGCCAAGAAAACTACAGGATGGTACTTATTTTCTCCATTGAAAGGTTTAAAAGGCTTAGTATGAAGCTATTTTCCTGTGTGACATCCCACTAGTAAACATCCTAGCCTAGCAGCTAAATTATTTATAGTTTCGTTTAAATTACTTATCTACCATTCTGTATTTTCCATTGTGGGTTCATACGCCACAGTTACATTCAGATATGCAGGTAATGATGGAATGTACTGTTACATTTGGTTACAACGCTGACTTCTTACATTTAGAGTCTTGTGCCTCGGTTCTTCCCTCAGGATCACTTTCTGCAACTTCCACCTTTGGTACTAATTTCTTTCACACATTATCAACGTCATTATTGATTCCCTTAAATACTTTAGCATTTTCTTCTACTTTATATTAAGTCCCCTAAATCTACCTTCCTATTCATTAAATTTCTCACTGACAACATTTATTTCATCACTGTTGCTATGATTTCAATTCTCCAGTCGTATTTCATTTTTGCAAACTACGATTTAAAATCCGCAGAGTTTGATTTCATGTTCCTAAAATTTGGTTTTGTCTCCCCAAAATGACTGTCAAATAATGATTTCATTATCCCAAAATTTGATTTAATTGCCCCAAATTTTGACTCCATCCTACATAAATATTGATAACATCCTCCTTGAACCCATTCAAAGTGACTGAAATAAGAGATAGTATATTTCCTACCACCTGTTTATTTTCCCTTTGTGCTTTTTCCCTCTGCATTTTTGGACTGCTTGATTCATTTTCTAAGCCTTCTGGCCCAGATTCACAGAGTAACTTCGTAATTCTATTGGTGTCAGTCGCTGACTAGAAAACAAAAATTTACAATTCAGCTGCTGCCTCTGCTTTATTTAATTCCTGCCCGCCATACCCCATCGCTACTGCTGTGTGCTCAGCAGTGTGTGATTAGTGCTCCTATCTCAAGGGAGATGTCGTAGTCAGTTGTATATATATTTATGTGTTATTTATCGCAACTAAATGCCACACTTTTTCTTCTATATAGTTGGTGTTAATTCCTACACGTAATTTGTGACTGCCTTCTTGATTTATCTTAAATGCATATTTTAGATAAAGCTTGTTTACAAGCCTGTAGTATAGTATATAGTTGACACTTAAACTTACAGAAGTTAGTTGAACAGACGAGACGAATGTGACTAATGCAGAAGTGTCGAGAGTTTGCCAGCTTGTTTGTCAAGGGCACTATAGTGCAGAGACTTGATCTATTTTGCTGCAAATTTTTCTGTATCGAATCAATGCAGTTCAGGTCCATTTACTGGAATAAAATGTAGAGTTGAAAAAGGCGGAATTTGTAAATGATTTGTCTGATTTGGCACTGTTAGTTTCATGGCACTAAGTCAGCGTTCACATTCAGCTGTAGATATAATTTAGATTGTTTTCACAAGTTCTTTCATAAAAGTAGGAATGTGTCGAGGATTTTGTTCATAATTCAGAATTCTTTAACTAGTGACTCGCGCTTATTTTCACTCATTTTAAAATCCACCTTCTTACGTAAAGGAGGAATTGACATATTACCAAGAAAAACACATTCAGAATCGTTGAAGAATATATGTCTGAATTTAATGTGACTGTATCCGAAAGCAAATTAAAGTCTTCAAAGCGCTTTTTTATTTGTTTACCACAGATTGGAAAGATTTCTTCCAAAATGTTTTGATCTTTGTTATTATATATATAAGACGGTTCTGTAATTCCGACTCCTTTGAATGCGTGCTTTCCCTCCATTTATTTATTGCCATCCTAATTCACAGCGAATTGTTTGTTCTTCCGTAGTTTTCAGAGTCATTTCAGTTTCTTGTTTTGGTTTAAGGACTGATGAATTTCTGTCCTGCGTAAAGTTTGATAACACTTTCAGAACTTCTAGGATCTCATATGTTGTTGTTGTTGTGATCTTCAGTCCTGAGACTTGTTTGATGCAGCTCTCCATGCAACTCTACCCTGTGCAAGCTTTGCTAGGATCTCATAAAGCACAACTAATTCCATTGTAAGCACCACTTTGCGAGACATTTAGATCTGTCACGAACTGATCAGGAACCATCATTACTCAGTTCTTCAAAAAGATGGTACAGAGAAATGTTACTTTCAACAAGAGATTGAATGGCATTAAATGACGAAACAAACCAACTCACTTGAAAAACGCTGCCTAGTTTTAATGTCTGAGAGGATGGTTCTTGTGAAACACCCTAAGTAACCTCTGATCATTGAGACTTTGAGAAAACACACAATATAAGCTGTTGAGAATGCGGGAGGACGGTGAAGGTTATCTTCAATCAGGAAGATTCCCAAGAAACAGTAATAAAATGATACTTACTAATATGAAAAAACACTCAGCCTAAACGATGTTTCTGTTTGACAAATTTAGACGTTTGACGTTTGAAATAATTACAAGTCGTCTAAAATATTGAAGTCCTGTCACTGTCTCTGAGTGATGCCTAGATGGAGTCCAGAGCTAACCTACGATGCCTATTGAGCCTAAGTCTCCGAGATGATGGACTAACACTGCACCTTGCCGACTCGGCGGTAACTACAGACTGTGCACAACTTGGAGCGCTGAGGAGATCTGTCTGCCGTAGCTCAGTGCTCCGGTATTCAACGGGGCATCTACCAGTTGCTATCCACACACACGATGCCCATGGGTTGGCAGCTTCTTCCCCTGGAGGACCTCGGGATAAATCGTACTGCCAACCCATACCGCTGCTGGGCTACGAATGTTTCGAACGCGGCTTACCGATTGTGGTGCGGTACTCTCTGGGGTGGTGAGTACCGTCACCACATAAGGAATCTAAAAAGAGTCTGCATTTGGTTCACATCTGCCACATCATTCATAACATCGTGACAGCTTGTTCTCTTTTGTGGTTCATACAATGTACAACAATTAAGTCCTTCTGTAAATGATTACGCAATAGAGAGGTTAAGCCTTAGCAAGGCGCAAACATTGTTGTTGCACCACCTGTTGCGATAAGTATAAGATGATCGGATTTAATATTATACGTTTCAAGAACCGTCATCAGAGTACTTAAATACTTTCTCCTGTCCACCTTTCCAATTCGACAACATAAAAAAAAATGATTGCAACAAACTCCATCAAGAGATAATCGTACGTATATCATTGAACAGGTTTTAGTAAATATTGTTGTACTTTCGTCCACAATGATAACAAAGATTTCACCGATTCTATAAGCATGTCAGCCAGCCAGGGTGGCCGAGCGGTTCTAGGCGCTACAGTCTGGAACCGCGCGACCGCTACGTCTCAGGTTCTAATCCTGTCTCGGGCATGGATGTGTGTGATGTCCTTAGGTTAGTTAGGTTTAAGTAGTTCTAAGTTCTAGGGGACTGATGACCTCAGACGTTAAGTCCCATAGGGCTCAGAGCCATTATAAGTATGTGAGTAAGATTATTTTTCACTTCTTCCAGTAGAAACATGATATTTCGGTTTGGTCAAAACGAAACGTATTAGCGAGTGATAAACCATTAACCCTTTGTAGTTAGATTACTGTGGGATGTAATTTGAATGACAATTTCTGCTTAGCTATTACATACGCAGATCTGAACAAGAAAGCAGTTACAATTACTTGTTCTTGATGTTAATTTCCTCACAATTTTTCACTTTCACTCACGGATTTGTTCTACGCTTTTGCTTGTCTTTGCTACGTACGATTTCTACGGATTTCTTGAGTTATTTATGCTTTGCATGATTACCGATTTTATCATTTAGTTTTTTGGCATCATTAGTACAAACACCTGCTAAAGATGCGTTATCGATACGCTCAGGTTCCATTCTTTCCAGTTTAAGTTCATGAACATCTGACCACAATTAACTTATTACCAAGTTTTTGCCATTTACAGACTACATGGCTCATTCTTTTGCCACTTTTGAAAACATGATGAAGCAAAACAATTTCCTTTAATTTCAAACCTGCTTTTACTCCCATTTCTACTTTGAGACTTCCGCATTTTTCAGCCTTCGAAAATTAGTTCTTTCTTTTTGTTAGCACCACCCTTACTGTTTCATTTTTTTTATCTCTTTTAGCGCAACTGTCAATGTATGACACGTTTCCGGTAATGAACTGCCCTTAAGGAATGGCGAAATTTTACTTTGTTTTAAATACATCTTGAAGTTCCCTAGTTCTTGCAGCCTAAAATTAATGAGCAAACACGTTAACCTTAAAATAGTAGGAATGTATTATTTGTGCACAGCTCCAAAAATTTAAATTAAATGTTAAGTTTTACATAAACAGTGAGCGAGAAATAAATATCCTCGGTTGGAATGGATAATTTAAAATCAGAGGATGGGATGGTTTGATACAGCAGAGTGAAGGGGAAATCATCCGTATCCCCCCCCCCCCCCCCCCCCTTCAACTATAAATCACACACGTTGAAACGTCCCCTTTGAACAATTATAGAAGACTGTGCTTAAACTGACACACAAGATCCTTAGCGCAACGCAATCTGACTTTCAAAAATCCCTACAAAAGAATGGCCCTGATTAACATTAACCTATACGTTTCACAAATCACTTACCTCACCAAAAATCTTCGTTACTCGAACTACTGCAATACAGCGAACGCCACTACTGCCAGCAAAATAAAAGATTCAAACTACAGAAGGCACTAACTACTGATAGGCATAGTTAGCAAATGAAAGATCTTAATAGAGAACAAACAATGTATTTACCTTAATAGTCATTATATATATATATATATATATATATATATATATATATATATATATATATATATATATATATATATATATCAGTTCATGACATCCATTCTTACAAATGTCAAAACTCCGCCATCTCTCTCGCCACATCCACCACTACTGACGGCTCACCTCCAACTGCGCAACGCTATGCACTGTTAACAGCCAACTGCCCAACACTACAATGGCGAGTATTACAACAATGCCATCCAGCCACAGACTGCACACAGCACAGTCAGTGATTTTCCCACAGAGCGCCACGTGGCGTTACCAATAAAAAAACCTAAACAGCCTACTTACATAGCCCCCATGCTCCCCACAAAAAATTTTACAAATTGTTTTGGCCAGCGGCCAATACAGATTTGAAAAAAAATTTCATAATTACAATAACAAAGATATCAAATGCACACACTTATTGAGACAATATTAGTCAAAATCCCAAATTTTCTCATAGTCCATAAAGACAGTCCTGATCGTTCATCATAGTAAAATTGCAGTGTTTTTTTTCAAAGTCTGAGCAATAAAAGAAATTGCACTTGGATGTAGTGGATTTCTAAGCAGTCTTGAAGAAGTAGTGTTGTCTTTCCAATGGAAAGACAGTGCTGACTCTTGCCATGCAGACAGGTAATGGGCCACAACAGAGCAAACCCACAGCAGAGTCAGTCCAAGTTGAAGACTATTGGTAGGTAGGTCATCACAGAGCAGACCCACTGTAGTCCTGATAGAGATTAGGGTATTGGTGGGCCACCAGAGGTACAGACCCACTGCAGTCCATGTAGAAATAATAGTATTGGTGGGCCATCGAAGGTGCAGACCCACATCCGTCCTTGTAGAGATAATGGTATTGGTGGGCCATCAAAGATGCAGACCCACTTCAGTCCATGTAGAGATAATGGTATTGGTGGGCCATCAAAGGTGCAGACCCACTGTAGAAATAATGGTATTGGTAGGTCATCAAAGTAGCTGACCCACTGTAATCCTTGTAGAGACAGCCAGCAGCCATCTGTTGCGACTGTGCAGGGGCACAATCACCATCGAAGAGCCTTGCAGAGAATATAGCAAGTCCATAAACCACCACTTGTCCACTCACAAAAAAAATTGTTTGAAATGTCCATAGAACCAGCAATGCTGTTATCCAGTCCCTTGCTGAATTGTCAACACACATGCAAACACTAACAGTCCTTACTTCTCACATATTGTCCATATACTATGACCAACAGAAATGTGTGCAGTGAAATGTAACTTACAAATTACTTAATTTGATCAACTGGTGTCAATTACAATTTTATAACAGAAGAATACAATAACAAAGGTACAAAATACATCATTAAAGAACATAACATTACAGATAACATTTGTAGTAAAACAGGTTTTACAAAAGAATAGAAATGAACATGCACAAAAATTATGACATAAGTACATACATAAAAGATCAGAATAACTATTGAAACATCAACTTCACACATGAACATTAGAACAAAACAGAATAAATAATGTGTAAACATCTTTACAAAGTAAATAACATGTTATTAATGCAAATTATATTTGAGGATAACAGTATTCCTCATCATAGTGAATGTAGCTTAGTATTAGAAGAGAAAAAATTTCTATGAAACATTACACAGAGACAGGAAGAAAATAAATACACAAGGGTACACAAACACATAGTGGGATAACACAAAAGGAAAAGACTGGGTTTGTTTTCAGGGTAACATTTGGTACTGCAGTCCAACTCAAAACTTCATTCTTATTTCAACATTTGCTCCAGCAAAAAAAAAAAAAAAAAAAAAAAAAAAAACCTATCCAAGCATGCTTTCTGTAATTTGTTCACATCCTCTTTCAAAAATAGTTTTTCTCCACTGTACACTACTTTTTTGGCCAAATCATTTTCTTATAACTTCTCAATGCATTTCTTCCAATTCCTCATAGTTAGTTTCTTATATAGTCTATCCCCCCTTAAGCTAACTTAAACCTACTGAGCTCAGGTGCCAAACTAAGGGACGAGGCAATGCAGCAGCACAAAACAATTAATACAAACAGCAATGAAAAAATGGAAGTTGTCAAAGCAGGCAGCAATATTACAAATAATATAAGGCAATGAGCAGCATACAAGAAAAATAAATCAGTAGTAAAACTAGCTTAACAGAGTAATACAAAGTGAAATTTAGTAGCACTATGCCTGGCAAACAGCAGCAGCAAATGCAGTAACTTATATCTAAACATGACAAAGCTGAAGCAGAAAAAATAGTAGACTAAAGACAACAATGCAGATAAGGGAAATGTATATTCACATCTTAATGTCTATACCATTAAAGTGGTGCACCACAAAAGCTAATTCTACAAAAAAATTACCAAGTAGTTGAAAACAAAATTAAGTATGCAGTGACTGTTGTTAATCCCTTCTTATTGTTCTTCCCTTTCAAAGTGCTCTTTTTTCGAAGAACGTGGATCATAAAATGATTATTTAATAGATCTGTTGACAGAAAGTGTTCACATTAGCAAATGCATTTAATTTTATTTTATAAAACCAATGCTGCAACACAGCTGGAAACCAGATATCAAATGAAATAAGCAACTATGAAAGGCAAAGCATAAAAAATCATTCAATAGTCATGTGACATTTCATAAGTTAGTACAAATTCTCTCAACTCTCGTAGAAAGACGCTTGTCATTATCAGGTGTGCAGATGTAAATAAGTATCTTTTCCAAGTAATGATCGTGTCGTTTTTGCGATGCTTTCTACAAAGGAATGTCAATAGCGAGGATAATGGCCTCATTTTTTTTCTTGTGCCTCTGAAAGGCACACACTAATGGCTTCTTTCCAGGTGGCTGTCGCATTACGTGCAGGTGGTCACTTAACTGTCTTACAGAAATATTTACGACACCAGTTTCCGCTACAGTGGCAGTTTCATATAAAAAATTTCACAGGTCAAGAATTTGCGTTTTTCATCTGTAGAAACAAAATCCTATTGATATAACAGTGTCCAAAAAATTTTCGTCGGCATTGTAATACATTCATGCATTTACATACATTTCATAAAAGTACGATTCTTGGTTTCCAACAACCTTTTTCACAAACCAGAGTCCCTAACCACTACTCATTATTCCTTACCTTATTACGCATATACATATTCGTCGACACTTCTTCCATATTTCATCCTAACATATACGTAGCATAATCAGCTTATTGATCATAAACATACCGCAACAGCATAATACACATAGTCATAGTAATAATAACATCATAACACCTCAGTCAACTCTGAAAATCGTCGTAGCTTCCTGCAATAATTTCAAAACCTAAAAAAAATTCTCTGCTCATGTCAAAAGTATCATCTGCCTCAAACGTACTTTAAAAATCATGATCCCATACCAAATACATCATTCAAAGCTCTCATAGTATCACAATGGTTCCGAAAAAATATGAACAGTTCACACAGTACAGACAAAATACAGTTTCATAAGTGTCAAGTTATCCAACTGCGTAATTGTGTAAACATGTGTCACTGATGTAGGAAAAAAAAGTTTGTCTCTCAGTTAAATGATCAGATAGCTGTGTAATTATGTGTTAGAGAAATATGGTTGAAAAATGGTTCAAATGGCTCTGAGCACTATGGGACTCAACTGCTGTGGTCATTAGTCCCCTAGAACTTAGAACTACTTAAACCTAACTAACCTAAGGACATCACACACATCCATGCCCGAGGCAGGATTCGAACCTGTGACCGAAGCAGTCGCACTGTCCTGGACTGCGCGCCTAGAACCGCGAGACCACCGCGGCCGGCAGAAATATGATACCAATGTGTAAAGTTTTATAA
Source organism: Schistocerca gregaria (assembly GCF_023897955.1). Classification (NCBI taxonomy): domain Eukaryota; kingdom Metazoa; phylum Arthropoda; class Insecta; order Orthoptera; family Acrididae; genus Schistocerca; species Schistocerca gregaria. Next base: position 947,179,554 of record NC_064920.1, read on the forward strand.
GCAAATACCATATTAGGGCTAGGGCTCCTTGTGCTTGCCATACACATGGTACACAAAGTAAGCGTGAAACACCCTTGAGGATTAATATAATTATACCCTCAGATGCTACAGATTACATCAATTAATGAAATGTATCACGGAAAACTTTCTTTGTAATTGAAAAATCTTGAAAAATAAATGGTTCAAGTACAAAATTAATCACTCAAATGCGTGTCGTGTAGCGCTAAATGTGCGTCTTGCTGTAAGATAATTCTGTGGAAGTGTCGTAGTCATCGTCCTCTGTAAGCAAAGTTCTGCTGAAGTCAATGTACTTACCTCATGATACACAAGAGTGAAATGCTTTGCATATAGATATCTTAGTTATTACGCTTATTGCCGTGATGAAGAAAGTACTGTGCTGTAACGTATTGTTGTGCTACGGAAAAAGGCTGTCTCATTGTATTTATACCACAAAGTTACAACTAAAACATGTTTTCCTTTCCAGAAGCATTCAGAAAAACTGTGCAGATATAAAATAGAAACACCGCAAAAGCACAATGTAAATTGTGTCACACATTAGTAGCGCCGTGATATAATCGTGTAGCTATCAAAGAAACCAAATGCTAAGTCATCTTTAATCTCACAGAAAGTACTTCAAATAAAGAATGTCTTTTCAACTAAACCAAAATGTTGCATTAAAATCTCATTAACAGTATATGTTCTAAGTATGTAAACCTTATAGTCGTTATGTAATCGTGCAACTAACAAGCAAGAATGTACAAATAACAACACTGTGTCGTCAGTTCACTAAAACAATGCATTCGTAATTTCTGTTTAAAAATGTTCCCTAGGTTCTAGACTGGATAGTTAACTTCAAACATTGTTGCTTGTTAACAAGTTCTTAAGTCTCACAAAGCATACTAGAAATGTGAAATGTTTTATGGCAAATACAAAATTAAAAAGCAGATTATCTTTCAATAAACGGTTTTACATGTAAAATGTGGTGCAAGCCTTTACTCTTCCTACTATGCAAAGCTCGAGCTTCAACGGAATTATCATGTCGTATACGCCGGTAAAGAATGCTAAAATTTTCTCAAGGTTAGCGTCTTACGTTGTTTTTCTCGGAGCCAGCGGGCGCACGCGGCTGCCTGCTATGCGAGTCATTGTCGGTCTCTTTGTTGTCGCATGTCGTTATTGGGATTAGGAGACCTAACTTCTACAAATTCACCTTGCCGAGAGGGCCCATCTCTGTTTGAATCCCGCCAGTTCTGATGGAATTTAGGTCTGTCGTTTTGTCGGTAGTTTCTGTAATTTCTTTCTTGTCGGTTAAGTGGTGGAAAATTTCTCCCTCAATTGTAACTGCGCGCTGAACTGTTGCGTCTGAAGTTATTCTGTCTCCCTTGATAGTAATTGTTTTGGCTCCCATATTGTCTATTTCTACGATTGTCTCTGTTATAATCATTACTACGGAAATGCGATCTTTCTCTGTAGCTATTACTCTGCCAGTGGTTGTCATATGGGTGGTGTCTGTTTTGTTCACGATTTGAGCTGCAAGAATAGCCTTGTCGTGTCCAGTTATTGTTTCTTTCATCGCGGAATTGTGACGGATGTGGCCTATAATTGTAGTGTTCCTGATTTCGCGTTCCGCGATTGTCAGTGTCAATTTCCAATTCTTGTAACAGTCCCTTAAAAGCTTCAATGTCCTCTTTGCAACGTCCTGCCAAAATAATATGTCGTAAATGTTCAGGTAATTTGATTAAGCAAATGCGGATGGTTTGAAAGATACTGATTCTTATGTAACAAGTCTTCGAAATATTTGACAAGACTGGAAAATTCAGATTGTTCGAAATGTTTCATCATTATGATGCTATATTTTACTCGGTCTTGTGTAGCTTGAGTCCAATACTCTGCGAGGAAGGCATGATAAAATTCTCCTTCACCATGACAATCGTGAATGACCGATCGCATTCTTACAGCTGGTTCATTCTCCAAGTAGCCACACATAAATTCTAACCTGTGCTCCAATGTCCAGTTGGGAGGAAAACAATGAGAAAATTGGTGAAGCCATGCTTGTGTATGAATGTCGTTGTCAGAATTCTTAAATGTTTTGAATTTACGTGTAGTAATCAACAGCTTATAGTCAAAATGATCATGTCGGCGAGTCGCATGTCGGTCATCGTTACTTCATTTCGCCGGTTCCATCTCAAAATTCGGTGTACCTTGCCGGTTTCTTTCATAATTTCCGAAGTGCCCTGTGTTATTATTTTGTGGCTGTTCCGTATTTCTATGTCCCTCTTCCCCTATTGGAGCGCGAGTGTCCTCTGAAATACGTAATTCTTGTATTACCTGTGTCAGCTGATCTTGTACTTCCCGGATTTCTCTTTGGTGTTGTGTATTAATTTGATTCTGATATTGTTTGAATTTCCTAGTTTGTTCGCAGTCTTCTGTGTCATTAAACACTACTGGTTTTGTGTCATTCAGATTATCATCTACCTTCGTAGATAAATTATTTAACTGATCCTAAAGTTCAACTACTTTCTCTGATAATGAACTAATTTCCTCCATGTGTCTTTCTGAACTAATTTTTAGAGTATCTACCGTGTCCTTTAAGTTTTCTTGAGTTTTTGCAAGTTGCGTAACCGAATCGGAAGATGCAACAGAGTCATGAACAATAGTTTGCAGTTCTTTTATGGCCGATTCGTGATTCTGTAATGCATTTTCATGCCGCGAAAAAATAGGTTGAAAATGCTCACAAATTTGTGTTTTTACATCATTACAGACTATTTGATATTTCGATTCGATTTTATGCAACTCAGTAGTTAAATCTTCACGTGTTTGTTCAAGCGTATGTTCCACTGAGTCTAACTTTTGAAGCTTTTGTTCCATTGCGTCTAACTTTTGAAGCTTTTGCTGTGTGTGTCTCTGATTTTGTTCCATTGTGTCTTACTTTTGCAGATTTTGTTCCATTGTGTCTAACTTTTGAAGATTTTGTCCCATTTGTTTCTGATTCTGTTCCATTTGTTGCATTAATTGCAATAATAATGTATTAGTGTCTGGAATCTTTTTCTCTATGTTTTTTGGCAGTGCATTTTCACCGCCAACATTCACATTTTGACAGGCAGAAAATGTGTCTTGACTCATTTGAGAAAACGGTGAGGACCCAAAACCTAAGTCTACAGTATTTGCAAGATTGTGTCTTGTCATTTCGGAATCCTGAGGCGAGCTGTTGCCGACCGATCGATCGATAATGCTTTCCTGTTCACTAGTTGTTTTACTGTCTACACAATTATTTGCAGCCTGCCCCATTTCCCTATGCACAATTACCAAATTACTACTTTGAACATTAGTTAATTCATTACTCGGTGGCGCTAACACACTGCTTTCGTCTTCACTGTCATTTCTCAGTTTACTTTGGAGCCTAGTATTACGTTTTTCACACGCCATTATTGTCACAATATTTCACACGATAACACAGAAAACCACAACTTGAAGAGCAAAAATAAGAGAACACATTAACATACCACTGAAAATTATATCTAGTTAATTGCAAGCGCAGCTGCGAAATACTTCGTGCAAAACTACATGCATGCCACAACTGTTTTACTGTACAACAATGAGAGACTGAAACTACAAAGGAGATTCTCTCTACAATTACGCGCTAGCAATAAACGATAGCTACACTAATTAGACAAACTACAAGAAAAAAATCAGAAGATTCCAGTGAGGTCTCCTCGGCTAAGGGTCGGCATATGAAACGTCCCCTTTGAACAATTATACAAGACTGGGCTTAAACTGACACACAAGATTCTTAGCGCAACGCAATCTGACTTTCAAAAATCCCTACAAAAGAATGTCCCAGACTAACGTTAACATATACGTTTCACAAATCACTTACCTCACCAAAAATCTTCGTTACTCGAACTACTGTAATACAGCGAGCGCCACTACTGCCAGCTAAATAAAAGATTCAAACTACAGAAGGCACTAACTACTGATAGGCATATATATATATATATATATATATATATATATATATATATATATATATATATATATATATATATATATATCAGTTCATGACATCCATTCTTACAAATTTCAAAACTCCGCCATCTCTCTCCCCACATCCACCACTGCTGGCGGGTCACCTCCAACTGCGCAACGCTACGCGCTGCTAACAGCCAATTGCCCAACGCTACAATGTCGAGTATTACAACAATGCCAACCAGCCACAGACTGCACACAGCACAGCCAGTAATTTTCCTACAGAGCACTACGTGGCGTTACCAATAAAAAAAACCTAAACAGCCTACTTACAACGTGACTGTCCAGTGTAATGCGATGCCGCAGTCTTCTTCTGCTGCATTACGATAACAAAATCCTGAACATGATGGAAGTGTGTACCTCATGACGACGTTGCCTGCTGTCTGGTGGATGTGTACCCACCGTTTTGTGCCTATCTGCAATGCAAAGCCACTGTCTGCGTCGTGAAGACAATGCAGGGTTTGCTTGTTGCACGAATACGTAGCTTGTCGCGCGAAGGTGTCAGTCAGTACGTGGGCTGCTGCCGGCTCCCGCGCTGCCCCTCATGGACTGCTCACGATGTGGAGCTGCACGATATTTGGACCCAGCACCACTGTGGGAAGACTCGGACACACTGCTGCCTCTCTCTGCTTCGTCTGCTGATAGCTGTTCTGCGATGTGCAACCCACCACGCAGGTTGCTCTTGAAGCAGAGTGACAGAAAGTATGTGCCCAATGTCACGTGGAGGGACGCACGGCACAATGACGCCTTGCTGCATCTCGTGGATTGCCTCCTTGGATATAAACGATGTAATGTGTGCTTGGTGCCATGTAAGTGACGAAATACGTCGCTGCTGGCCTCTCGTGCTGTCAACTGCTGTCGTTTCCCGCCTCTGCCAGACTCGCACTCTACTTCCGCGACATGCTATCGCATATGTACGTTCTTTGCTGCTGCATAAAGCTCTTGAGCCCCCACGCTAGTTGCCTGTTCCACAATTAGTCTGTATTGTTCTTTTAGTGAGGCAACCAATTCCTAAACTACAGTTCTCAGAAGGAAAACACAAATACAGTTCTATCCTGGATCTAAACTTGGATAACAAGGCTCAAAACTAGCTGAGAAATCTCATTTACATTTCAGTGCGAGACAAGTCACCATTTATGAGTGCACTGACGGTTTCATACAGGCAGCTATGGGTCTGGGTAAAACAAATTTAATTTGTTGACTTGACGTGTTTCCTGTGTCTAGTGGGGTCAGTCACTCACTTTCATTATAAATGCCGTACATTAAACACTGCAACTATCCATAATCATTTTAAGCAACAGACAAACTACAGCAGAGAGCGTGTTATTCTAAACAGGACAGTAATGGGGTTGTTCTCATCAGAATCGTCAGCAAAAAAACAAAAAAAAACAGCGACAACGATAGTTCCGGTTTACATGTCGGCATCGCCAACTGAAGATGAAGAGAAAGAAAAAGTATATAGAGATATTGAAAGGGTAATGCAGTACGTAAACGAGGATGAAAATCTAATAATCATCGTGGACTGGAATGCGGTTGTAGGAGAAGGAGTAGAAAAATGGGTTAAGAGGGAATATGGGCTTGGGAGTAGGAATGAGAGAGGAGAAAGTCCAATAGAGTTCTCCAACAAATTTCAGCTAGTAAAGGAGATTCGGGAATATATCAGTTAGGTCACATTACATTCAGGCGGATTCCAAAATCTGGACTGTAGAGCGTACCCAGGAGCAGATACAAACTCAGATCACAATTTAGTTATTATGAAGAGTAGGCTGGAGCTTAACAGGTTAATCAGGAAGGATGAATATGCAAAGAAGTGGGATACGGATATATTAAGAAGTGAGGAGGCACTCTCAAAATTCTCTGAGACCTCGGGTACTGCGACAATGAAAGGCTCCGCAGGCGGTTCAGTTGAAGAGGGATGGACATCTCTAACAAGGGTAATCACCGAAGCTGGAAAGAAAAACAAGGGTACAAAGAACGTAAATGTGAAAAAACGGTGGTTAGCAGAAGAAATACTTCAGTTGAAAGAAGGAAGTACAAATATTTTGGGGTATATTAAGGGCAGGCGGAATACAAGTGAGCCTCAAATAATCGATTTTTAGATGGCTCTGAGCACTATGGGACTTAACATCTATGGTCATCAGTCCCCTCGATTTTTAGATTTTAGCATGTTTGAAATGCCCGGACTTTCCTGCGTGAAACAGCTTTTGTTTTATATAAATACGACATTTTTTTCGTGAGATGTGATGCTTTTCCTGACGCTCTGTGCAATCTGGGGACGGTGACAGCAAGACTTATGACTGGGTATGTGCAGAACAACTCTATGGTCCTAATGTCACAAGTTCTAAAGTAGAGTGCATTGGGCATCTCCAGAAGAGAATGGGGTCCAGGTTGAGATGATTATTGAAAGAAAAGTCAAAAATAGTATTGGAAGATGGTAAGAAGACAATGGTAAAGATCGCCTGACAAATGTTGAAATAGATAAATTACAGAATTATTATGGCTTGGCCATAAGAAGAAATGTAGGGAGTTTAGAAAACATGAAAAAAGCTGCATGGGCTATCTTTTACCATAAGCTTTCCACAAAAGAAAATCCAGATCACGGTCTTTCCCCTAATGATCCTGACACTTGGTGCAAGTACAGGAGAAGTTCTAGGTATGACAACAAACATTTCTTACCTTCATCAGTAATGAATGAAATTAAACCCATATTTAAAGACCTATGCAAAGATACCTTGTTGAAAAACATCTTTATGGGAAAACCCAAAATTTAAATGGAACTGCTAATTCTGTCATTTGGAACCGGTTACCAAAAACTGTACTTGTTCACCTTACAACCCTAAAATTTGGTGTTTATGATGCTATTTTATGCTTCAATGTTGGTGTAAAGAGAAAACTGGATGTTTTGGAATTATTGGGCATAAAATCTAGTGGATATACTGCAAAACCCTAGGTGAAAATAGGTAAAGAGAGACTCTGCAAAGCATATATTGCTAATTTAATTTTAGACCAAGAGAAGAAAAGATCAGTAAGTTTCAGACGATGCTCAGTATGGTGCAGGAAAATATTAGTGGTAAGTAATTCACATCAATAACTGTAATAGAATTGCAATATTAAACTTTAAATGGATTTTTCTCAAAACTACATGGTTTTACTTTGAGGTACCATTATTTGATAAACTAATGGGGTTAGAAACATGAAATTTGGTCAATTTGTACTGCAAATGGTAATAATTTATTACAAGTAAGTTGAGAACCACCAAACAATCAGAAAATGTTTTATAATAATTACTGTACAAAAAGTTAATTTTTACTAGTAAAAGAATAAAACTTTTTACTTCAAAACTATAAGAGGTATTATGTTCATTTTTTGTAAATTAAGGCATATATGTTATATATATGCAGTAAAAATTTCATTGTTTTATCACTTACAGTCTTTTGAAAAGTGTACCAATTCAAATGGTAAAATGGTATTGGCAGAATAGGGATAGAAATTGCTTTCCGTCTCCCCTTAAGGAACAGAGAAAAAAATCCCTTAGGAATGAAGTAACTCGGAAGTGCAGGGAAAATGTAAAGGAACTGAAAAAGTACTGATTATAGGAGGGACTGACCCAGTATATAGAAAATTCAAAACAACCTTCTGTGAAATTAAAAGCAAGTGTGTCAATATTAAGCGTACAGTGGTTATTCCACATGTAGAAGAAAGAGCAGATGGGTGGAAAGAAAACGTTGAAAGTCTTTATGGGTGAAAGACTGGTCTGATGACGTGGCAGAAGAAGAAACCCGAGTCGACATAGAAGAAATATGAGATCCATTACTAGAATATGAATTTAAAAGAGATTTGCAAAACTTCTGATCAAAGGGATAAATAGTAGTCCTAAAATTATTGGCGGAAATGGCAATAAAACGACTATTCAAGTTGGTGTGTAGAATGTGTGAGTCCGACGATATACTATCTGACCCTCGGAAAAACGTAATCCACACAGTTATGCGGATTGCAAGAGATGACAAGTGTGAGGATTACCGCACAATCAGCTTAAAATCTCATTCATCCAAGTTGCTCACCAGAATAGTATACAGAGGAAAACTGAGGATGTGTTAGATGATGATTAGTTTATCATTAGAAAAGATAAAGCCACGAGAAAGGCAGATCTGAATTGCGGTTGGCGCTGGAAGCAATGCTAAAGAAAAATAAAGACATGTACATAGTATTTCTCGATTTGTAATAAGCGTTCGACAATGTCAGATGGTGCAAGATGTTCGAAACTCTGAGAAAAATAGGGTTAAGCTATTGGGAGAGACAGGTAATATATAATACGTGCTAGAGTCAAGAGAGAACAATAAGAGTGGAAGACCTAGAACGAAGTCCTAGGACTGAAAAGGAAGTAAGACAGGGATGTAGTTTTTCACCCTTCTTGTTCAGTCTATACATCGAAGAAGTGAGGACGAGAATAAAAGGAAGATTCAATATCGGAATTAAAATTTAAAGCGGAAGGAAACTCACTGATAACATTGCTATCCATGGTGAAAGTGTAATTACAGGATCTGCTGAATGGAACGAACAGTTTAATGAGTACAAAATATGGATTGCAAGTAAATCGAATAAAGACAAAAGTAATGAGAAGTAGCGGAAATGAGAACAGCGAGAAACTTAACAGCAGAATTGCTTACCACAAAGTAGATGAAGCTCAGGAATTCTGCTACCTAGCAAGCAAGAGTAATCCATAAGGACGGAGCAAGAAGAACATAAAAAATAAGATAGCACAATCAAAAGTGGCATTCCTCGCCAAGAGAAGTCTACTACTATTAAACGGAAGCCCTAATGGAAGAAATTTCTGAGAATGTGCGCCTGGAGCACAGCACTGTATTGTAGTGAAACATGGAATGTGGGCCAACCGGAATAAAAGAGAATCGAAGCATTTGAGGTGTAGTGCTACACAAGAATGTTGAAAAATTGGGTGAACTGATAAGATAGGCAATAAGAAGGTTCTCTGAAGAATTGTCGAGGATAGAAATGTATGGAAAACACTGACGGACGGAAGGGACAGTACTCATAATAGGACAGCTGTTAAGACATCACTGAATAAATTCCATGGTATCAGAGGAAGCTGTAAAGGATAAAAACTATAGAGAAAGACATAGATTAGAATATATACAGCAATTAACTGAGGATGTAGCGTGCAGGTGTTACTCTGAGATGAAGACGTTGGTATGGGAGAGAAATTCGTGGAATGCTGCATCAAACCAGTCAGAAGAGTGATAGCTCAAAGAAAAAAAAAGTTAAATCACGTGCAATTGTGTATAAATAAGAAAGCGACTCCACATGTCCCACAGGGTTGATGATATCAGATAGTTATCGTTAAAAACAAACACTTATTCTTTAACTATAAGGTGGCCTCATATGGATTACAGACGTAAAATAAAACAATTAAATAATAATTAATTACTTAGTATTGTGAGCAGAGCACTGCATACAGAAATTCTTGTCAGCAATGTTGAATTAAATGCACAGTAGTTCAAGAAATTAACAGCAAGCACTAAAAGTCCGAACGTGTAGTTTCTCACTATCAATTTCGAAGTAAAATAAAGTTTGTTATCTTCAATAACTACAGAAAAAAATCATGCAACAGGTCTGTCACTTGAATATGCGCATTAATTGCAGCAAATAAAAATAGCTCACAGCTGTATCTAGTCCCATATACAAAGTTGGAGTTCTTAATGTCGCTCAGACAAATAATCTAAGTCCTGTGAAAACTTAAGTTCTGGAACTGACACTCTTAAAACAGTTCACCTTCCTCTAAGATGCTAAAGTATATAACTATGCTTGCACAGATTTATTCAGAGTTCAACGAAAAGTAAGTCACACGGCAACTTGGCCGCAGAGCCACACAGTAAAATTACATACACCAACATCGACCAGTTACAAAACACGTAAATGACCCCAAACCAGCAAAGATCTTACGCTCCCTACTGCATCCCCCTAAACACTTTTTGTGTTTTCACATACTAGTGAATCGAAGATTGACCACCATTAAGATTTAAAGGTAAGTACACATACATATGTGATACTATAAAACAGAGACAATTACTGTGGTAATTTTGTAATGCATCATTAAAATTTCAACACAGTATTAAATGTTCATTAACTGAATTCATGTAGCATGCCTGCTTCCAGTTTTACAACGTGACAAAACTTTTATAAAATTATAAATGCGTATGAAATAATAAATTTGGATTGCGTATCCACTAGGAATATTAGGTGAGGATCTGGGAAACTCATTATATGTAACTGCAGAGGACTCACAGCATAGGCATATTTTCAAATCAGCTTTTACTAAATTCATTTCTGTAAATTTTTATAGACATGCATGATTTAAAATGGAGCTTATTGTGGTGTTTACTGATGTCGTCAGCTTTCATGTGACGTGTCAAATGATCATACGGCTCCAGTCGATCAATTTTTATTAATTTTTGAACTATTGTTATAATATTATAATAATGATCCTAACTCATTCCCGAATTTGCAGTCGGCTTGTCTCATACTATGATTGTTTTGCTTTTTCTGTGTCGCGCTTAGAGGTTTTGAAATGTAATTTCGTTGAAAATATACAATATTCATTTTTCGTTTTAATCAGATTAGCTGCCTTTGTGACGTATCCACACTTCACCCTACCGCTGAAAACCGACATCAACTCTACCAGCATTTCTTGCGTGCCTTTCTTGTCTGACCAGCTGGCTTCTGGGAGCCGTTGATGCTCACCATTGCCTCTCAAAGCCCGAGACGGCTCCTAATAATGTGACAAATGGAACAATGAACTTAGTCTCAACCTCATAACATTAGCGATAACAAGTCGGTGGACTGTGGTTTATCATTAACCATTCATTACAAAACCCTTGCAAAATTTACGATTACAATAGTGTACATATTGTGAGACTACTACAGTCTTAGGTTCGAATCCTGCCTCGGAAATGGCTGTGTGTGATGTCCTTAGGTTAGTTAGGTTTAAGTAGTTCTAAGTTCTAGGGGACTGATGAGCACAGCAGTTGAGTCCCATAGTGCTCAGAGCCATTTGAACCATTTTGAATAGTGTACAAATCAGGTCACTTTGCACTTAATTTGGTATGTAATATGCCACAGAAAATATAATAACTGTAATTTACTAATGCATACACTATAAATTATGACTTTCTTTGAATAAAATTTGGATTAGTACAATTTACAAGGGTTTAGTAGCAACGCAACATTTTGCCCCCTTTAGTGTTCTAGAGTTAATTAGGAATTTTTGAGCCAAAGTTAAATTTTTAGCCGACTGCCAACAGTTATTATATGGAGAGCATAATTGAAGGATAACATAGAAACAATATAAATATTTCTTGTTAAAAGCAGTTCAAGCGTTTCCCATGATAAACCGAATTTACTATTATAGCACCAATCTGACATCCAAGTTGCTCTTTTCCTTTTACAGGGTGTTTCAAAAATGACCGGTATATTTGAAACGGCAATAAAAACTAAACGAGCAGCGATAGAAATACACCGTTTGTTGCAATATGCTTGGGACAACAGTACATTTTCAGGCGGACAAACTTTCGAAATTACAGTAGTTACAATTTTCAACAACAGATGGCGCTGCAAGTGATGTGAAAGATATAGAAGACAACGCAGTCTGTGGGTGCGCCATTCTCTACGTCGTCTTTCTGCTGTAACGTGCAAGTGTGCTGTGGACAACATGGTTTATTCCTTAGAACAGAGGATTTTTCTGGTGTTGGAATTCCACCGCCTAGAACACAGTGTTGTTGCAACAAGACGAAGTTTTCAATGGAGGTTTAATATAACCAAAAGTGATACAATAAAGGATCTGTTTGAAAAATTTCAACGGACTGGCAACATGACGGATGAACGTGTTGGAAAGGTAGGACGACCGCGTACGGCAACTACAGAGGGCAACGCGCAGCTAGTGCAGCAGGTGATCCAACAGCGGCCTCGGGTTTCCGTTCGCCGTGTTGCAGCTGCGGTCCAAATGACGCCAACGTCCACGTATCGTGTCATGCACCAGAGTTTACACCTCTATCCACACAAAATTCAAATGCGGCAACCCCTCAGCGCTGCTACCATTGCTGCACGAGAGACATTCGCTAACGATATAGTGCACAGGATTGATGACGGCGATATGCATGTGGGCAGCATTTGGTTTACTGACGAAGCTTATTTTTACCTGGACAGCTTCGTCAATAAACAGAACTAGCGCATATGGGGAACCGAAAAGCCCCATGTTGCAGTCCCATCGTCCCTGCATCTTCAAAAAGTACTGGTCTGGGCCGCCATTTCTTCCAAAGGAATCATTGGCCCATTTTTCAGATCCGAAACGATTACTGCATCACGCTATCTGGACATTCTTCGTGAATTTGTGGCGGTACAAACTGCCTTGGACGACACTGCGAACACCTCGTGGTTTATGCAAGATGGTGCCCGGCCACATCACACGGCCGACGTCTTTAATTTCCTGAATGAATATTTCGATGATCGTGTGATTGCTTTGGGCTATCCGAAACATACAGGAGGCGGCGTGGATTGGCCTCCCTATTCGCCAGACATGAACCCCTGTGACTTGTTTCTGTGGGCACACTTGAAAGACCAGGTGTACCGCCAGAATCCAGAAACAATTGAACAGCTGAAGCAGTACATCTCATCTGAATGTGAAGCCATTCCGCCAGACACGTTGTCAAAGGTTTCGGGTAATTTCATTCAGAGTCTACGCCCTATTATTGCTACGCATGGTGGATATGTGGAAAATATCGTACTATAGAGTTTCCCAGACCGCAGCGCCATCTGTTGTTGACAATTGTAACTACTGTAATTTCGAAAGTTTGTTTGCCTGAAAATGTACTGTTGTCCCAAGCATATTGCAACAAACGGTGTATTTCTGTCGCTGCTCGTTTAGTTTTTATTGCCGTTTCAAATATACCGATCATTTTTGAAACACCCTGTATGTATTCAATCTTCTCTCACTGAATATATGTACCGCCATGTTGATTTCGTTAGATGATGCATGACTCCAACTGTCTTGATTAAAATTGTTTCTGCACATTCCGATGTCAGTTGCATCTTCGAAGTCGAATTGATTTAGATAACTGCTTGGTACAATATTTTCGTTTCAACAAACACAGCCGTTTGTTCATGAAGCTGAGTTCGGAAACAGTACATTTGTCGAAATCGTCGTGTTTAATATTGGGTCTGTGCTCTGTGCAGTCATCCCACTACAGCCCAACTGTCCCGCAAAGGACACTATTTTGTTATTTGCAGCCCCAAAGAAATTAAAGGATACTATAGCCTGATAATCTTCTCAGTATCTTTGTACTTTTGTTTGTTAGAGATAGCTAATTTAATATCTATTTCCTGTAGCCATATTCTAAAAACGAAGACAGGGAAGTACTCAGTCATCAGAAGCGTCCCTGTTAGGAAACGTCGTCCGACTACTCATTGTAACAGTAATAAATCCGAAACATTTTTCGCCAGCTTTGGTCAGTGCCTCTACGAAAAGATATGTGGACGTTTTGAAGAAGGCGTCTTTCGCTGTTGGTTGTAAAGGGCCAAGAGGGTACAGCTTCCTTGAGCTCGGTGAAAGCAGCGGCCGTGCGCTGGAGGGAGCGCTGCCGCTAGAGTGCTCGTCCAGCGGGCGCGCTGCGTGGAGCTCTACCTCCCAGGCGCAGGCCCGGGGCGCACTCGGCCCAGCGCGGCTAATCGCATTCGGCCTGATGATTGGGAAACGGCGCCGCTATCGATGGTCTATGACAGCAGATTTGCTGTAATTTAATGGCGTGTGTTTTATTCGCGAACGCATTACCGATATCGGGGGGCTTACGACGAAAATGTGTGTTTAATGTATATGGCGGCTCGGCTCGGCGCTGCGTGGCTGGCGCTAGGCCGGCTTTACGGGCAGTTAGCCGCGCTGCGTTTTACGAGTTGCGCTCGGGCCGCGGCAGCACCGCTCGGCCAGATTATCTGCTGGTGATATAAACGCGTCTGCCGGCCAAATGCCGCCGTGACAGCCGAAATTTACGCGGCCGATGGCAGCCTGATGCCGGCCGCCAGGTTGGAAATTCTCATTAAGCACCGGCCATCGACCCGCGCCCGCTATTACGGAATTAATTCTCCTAAAAAGCGCTTGCTCGCAGTTCGACCCGCGCTGCCGCCTATAAGGCCGCCGCGCCGGACTGGCCACAGCGGGGTGCTCCCGCAAGCCACCAATCTGGAGCGCCACACGTGCGTCCTCGACGTTAGCACTCTGTCGGGATTCTATTCAGATTCCCATTTTTTGAAAATGAAAACTCTAAACCCAGCTGACTAACAGACCTGCGCAGCTGATGGAACGTATCTGACTGAGACTTCAAAATTTATCCTATGAAAACATGAGTCATTCCAGGAAACTGAGAAACTATTTTCTTACAATTTGAAATTGTTTCCAGAATCAGTGCCGTTAGTTTGTACACGATCACTTCCAGAGGTGCGTTCCGTTTCGAAGTAAACTGAAACTGATATAACTCACCTTATATTTAGAGATAACTTCTTAGAGTGGGCAGGTATAACTGACAGCCAGACATTGCGAACCGTGCGCGGACGAAGCGAGCTACGATTTTTCTCGTTACAGATTCGCCACGTGGCCGTGAAGGACGTTATATACAACATTCAGAGCTTTACCATGCGATTCAAATGAACAAAACGAGAATGTTGCCATATTTCTTTAGATGTGTCTTTGTAATAAGGGAAGCCACAGCCTTTGAAATTCATCGTAAATTTACTTGAATAAAACCGCAAACAGCCGAATTCAGGTGTCTCTAGTTAGAAAGGAAAGCATCCTTGTAATCTGTATATTTAAAAAAAAACATTAAAAAACCAATAAAAGTAAACTTAAGTAGTGTCACATAGATTACCACGTGCAGGTGCCCCCCACATTCGTGATCACCGAATTCAACTTAGTGAAGACTGGAAGTCGTCAACAAACAATAATCGGAAGAGCGTTTGGGCGAATAGTGTGAGACACTATGGAAAAAAAGAACCGTAGGTCATGTAATAAATATGCTTCAAATGTAATAAAATAAGGATAAAATAAGATACCATCACTGGAGCGACGGTCCGAGAAACGTAGCCTATTAAACAGTACCGCTACTATCAAGATAGAAACTCCTAGAAGGAAAAATTACGCAAGATTAAAAATCTGAAAACCAGGAGTTAATTAAGCTGTTCATCCTACACGTGCATTCATGTGTAAACTGAATGCAGATGGTGGACTAAGGGTATTAAAAATCTTATAAGGTTATATACTTTACTTAAGACAGTTGCTGAAAATTAGGCAGAACCGAGAATGAGCATCACGTAATAGGGATCCCCGTTTACAAAAGCAATCCTTGGAATCAGAAAAACAGACTAATTGCGTTAGGCAGTTCGTTAGTCCGTTCTTCTGGTTCTAGGTGGCCTGATAATTCCCCATCCTTATTCAGGCCGAGCTTGTGCACCGTCCCTAATGACTTACATATCAACACGACGTTAAATCCTAACCTTCTCTGCTTCCTTCCAGAGGAAGCCGGTGTCCTTGTACATGTTAAATTCATCTTGGACTCCAAAAATTCGGAGGATTTAAGGGGCTAAAAAAGCTGAAAACGTGCGAAAAGTTCTTATTTTTAACAATAGCGCGATGTCAGCTCACCGCACAAAGTAGCAGTCACTCCTACCCGCCCCCCCCCCCCCTCCTTTATCCACTATAAAGTGTGCACCTACTGCATAGAAGCGCTGCGGACAGCGTACAAATAAGAGAGTTGCCCCTTTTTCTCCATCTTCATGGTGAATGTACTGTAGGCACTCCCATCTTCCACGATGATCGTAGTGCTGTTGACAGGGCCACTCGTATATGTACGTGGTTTGACCAACACTCTAGCACGGTAAGCATGTTGGCTAACTGGATCGCTACATCGCCCTGTCTTAATGCCATAGAAATCGTTTGCGACTATTTGGAACTATCGTTAAAACTTAGTAGTCAGTATACGATCAATGTTGCAGCTGAATCTTAAATGTCCCAAGGCAGCTTTAAAGTGTTTTGCTGCAAGTGACAAGGAATTTGCTTATCTTCTTGGTGAGTCATGCTACCACAAATTTATTAACATTCACATTAACCAGGCGGGTCACCCATGTTGTTAGTTGAGAATGTGTGCGTCGCCGGCTTCCGGAAGCCATTGCTGATGCTTTGTGGACAAGAATACAAATCAGTTTGAGAGATATTCCAGTCCCCAGGGATGTAACAAAATCATCTTTGATTCCATGTGACTGTGACTAATGCATGTGGGGTTTCACCATCTACTGAAGTCTCAGAGTAAGTGAGTATGCACAGTTCTCTAAATCACGTCGTTTTTAAACTCGTCTGGGAGAATATTAGTCAACCCCTTAAAAGAGCAAATAACTCGCCTTGGAGAGCTGTAGAGAATATGGGACTGGCACGAGACAGTCACGTGTCCTTTCGCCGCCGATATAAGCACGGCAGAGAACTGGTGTGAATGTGCCAGTCCATTGTATGTATTGAGCAGTAAGATGGGTCGAAGTGGATAAGTGATGCAAAGACGAAAAAGAGGCAAGTGCTCATGACCACACCATGAATGAAATTTCCCTATTTGATGGTGCATCAGACGAAACACTGTCTGAAGACATACACCAACCGCAAGCATGTAAAAGGCTACGAACAGGGACTGATTTGTCAATGGTAACTGGTTTCAAGTCCGACAGGAACTGATGATGTCAGAGAACGCACGTTGATCTCTATAAGTTTCCGCGTGATCATTGCGAAGGAAGCAGCATGACGTGGACGTTTGGAGTAGGGTATACCTCACGAAATGCCACTTCTCACAGTCGTTTAATGAGCTGCACGTCTTCAGTGGGTCCAACAGCACAGCGGTAGCTGACTGGAGGTGCTTAATGTGGCCTGGTGAGTCAGGGTCTCGCCTCTTTTCAAACAATGCAGCGCATAGTGCACTGGTGGTCCAAACTATCATTTAACCTGCAGAGTTGAAGTTTATGCTATAATGGCAGCATAATGTTTTTGGTTGTCCAATTCCAGCCCTTTCGTATACACAGTCACTATTACGGGGTGTCTTCCAGGGTGCCAACAGCTATGTTCACAGGGAAACACGATTCCGTTCCTGATTTCATGAACGATCAGGCATTCCACCATACACCAGATTTCCAGCTAAGAAACCTTAACTTAGCCTACAGAAAATGCTTGGGACTTTGTGGAACAAATAGCGAAATATACCAAAAACACGATCTCTTAATTCGTTACTGCATGGAATCCAACTGTCAATGAGTGCTTCATTCGGACGTAACATACCCGAAGGAACTAGTGGCTCTCTTTTCCACCGTCTTGTGACAAATACAGGGTGACACAGAAAACTGGGAATATGTCCACAGTCCACTAAAACTCGAAGTGATGAAGGAAAGAAATTGCATTCATATAACTGAAACCTTTCAGTTTTGCCATTTACGAAACATTGATGGCATTTATCATTTTTTTTTAAATTACATGCTTTAGTTGGCGCCCTCCTGTACGACTACATTCATGAAATCTTTTGCTGATATTCCTCATTGACCGCTGAAACATCTCAGATGGGATACTACGAATTTCATAGCGAATTCCTTGTTTTAATTCATCCAGGGTTCTTGGTCGAGTCGTGTAGGCTTTGCTCTTGAGGTAGCCCCACAAGAAAAATAAAATCACAAATGGACAATTCTGGCGGTCTAGGGGGCCAGGGAATGTCGTTGATTGTCGTGCAGCGTGTGATGTCGCTCCGTCCTGTCGAAACCAGGCTTTCTGAACGTTTGGAAAGTTCTTCAATGCGGATGAGATTTTAAATCAAGATGAAGAATTCTGCGAACACTCTCTCGGGACATTCCAACCACTGCTGCTTGTTTACGAATTGAACGCTGTGGTCTCCGTAAGACAGATTCGCGTACTCCATCTTTGTTCGCTGCAGAACGCACACTTCTTGGTCGTCCTGTTGGTTTCTTCTTGAGGACGGATCCAGTCTCTTCATACTTATTAATCCAACATTTTATAGCGTGCTTCGACTGAACGGCATCATGACGTCCTAAATATATAACTCCCTCCTCGCCGCTACCAAACTGTCATTGTTTTTATAAAACATTTTGATGACTAACGCACTCTGTTGTTCGTTCCAGTGATCCATGATTACTGAAATGGCAGATTGTTTGCTCACTAACTGTCACGAACCCGCAGTGCTGCCACCTGCCCACGGCTGCCACTACTCATTTCAAACATTTCCCGTTATTCTGTGTCACCCTGTATCAAGGCTATAGACGCGTTACACAATATTATAGTGGTTTTTAGTGTGGGCGACTAACGTTTTATTCGGCGCACTTATATTGCCACGAGGTATACTGGTCATTTCAGTCATATGCATCATTCGTGGAGTTGTCACATTCAAATTGTAAATGTAGATGTTAGACATTTAAAAAAATGTTCAGCATTTCAAATCATTTCTTCAACGCTGCAGAGCGAACAGAACTGCCATAGCCATTTTTTATTAGCAACACAAAACAAAGAAGCAAATTTTTATATGCCTTATGTTGTTACAGGCTTACTTACATTTCATATACGTTTTCGATTGCTTTTCCTGTGCAACTGAAAGACAATGATCGCTTCAGTTCCTGAAATAGTTATCAACCTCAACAGCAGAAAGAATCCCAAGCAGTGACTGTGCACGTGAATACTTGGCGTGAGGCAAACAAAGCGCTCAATGTGAACGCATGAGCAACTGAATTATAGATTGCTGCAGTGTTGGGGAGAGATTGCTCCTGTCGTCACGGTGAATGGGTTAGCATGGAGTATCACGTGACTGCGCTGAAGTCAAACTGTGCTGGGAGTCGGCGTGATAGTTGAGAACAGAACGAGCAAGACTGGCAGTATCAGTTCATTATATCGTAACAAAATCGTGTGTGCCTGAAGCGTTAGAGAATACGCCTCGCAAGAAGTGCACCCGCTGACATCTTCACCTACCACAACTAGGTGAGTGTACCGCGAGTACGGTATTAGAGGAAACTGCAATATCAAGCATAAATGGCGCATAAAACAACGTGTTGATGACAGCCGCCCTGTGTTATAACATCCGACAGACTGCCACAGTGCAGCAAATCGTCTGCCAGTTCAGTGCTACAAAACGATAACAACAAACATCAGTGATCAGTGACAGCATGAAAAACCGCATCGTTGGCGTAGTGTGGAGAGGCAACCGCACAATGCGTGTACTTTCGCTTACCACACGTCACACACGTTAGTATGGGCACTGCGGTATCGCCATTGGACTTTCGCCGTGTGGACGAAGGTCGTCTCAGTTGATGAGTCATGGCTTACATTAGTACACGTTTAAGCAACACTTCAGACGCTATTATCCGCTTGCCAACAGGGCATAACTCAGGGAAGTGACGGAGGTAGTCTCCCACTGGAAATATTTAAATGGGATGAATAGGGCTCTTGATATATATATATATATATATATATATATATATATATATATATATATATATATAATTGTCTCTCTTTCATTAAATTATAGAAACCTATTTGAAATCCGTTTGTTTATCTACAGCCTTCCACCGGCGCGTTCTGCCATCAGCAAGAAAATGGACCTCTGCATTTCTCCAGTTTTATGAAAGTTTTGAGTAAGACACCAAGGCAAGGACATCAAAGTTTGAGTGTAGCATTCCAGGCTACTTGATCTCAGACCCATTGGGACATGATTGTGCTCAAAAGCGCGGCACTTCTGCCCAGCTTCGACAAATCCCCGTGAGTTGTAGGCAACGACTGACTGGTGACTCCTCAATGCTGTCGTTGCTGTCATCAGAGTAGAAGAGGGTTCTAAGCGCTAATAGATAGGTGTCTCTAATTCCGTTGCACTGTTTCTAATGGAAAAGTGTGGGTTATTACTAAAAATTCCATAGCTCAAGACGTAGTTTGCTTCAACACATCAAAAGTATGACAGTATGTTTCTGGAGACGTTCTTTGTAAGGATAAGATCTTCTAACTTCGGCGAAAAGTGACACTTCATCCAGCTCCAGTCGAGCCCAGGAGTTTAATATGTTGAGTCACACAGGACTGCCCATTTGGTCTCTTGCGTACACGGTTCTTGGATCTGCCGGCAGATCAAGTTGCGTAGATCAATGGTTGATCGAGGCGTCTGAGGACTGTCGCTGCTCGTGAGATTTGATAGGCAAAGACAGCTACTGTTAACACAGCGGTAATCTTCTTACGGATTCCTCGTCCGGAAGTTGTGCTTGCACGAAGGAGTTACCACTAGACGGATGAAGATAGTGTCATCGGCGGGACGGGGTGCCCTGTGAACCAAAGCGTGCGCGGCGACCGGAAGCCGAAACGAAAATGGTTGTATGGATTCCCACTATGATGCAACGAGGCCATTTAAGGAAATTCTTGCACGACTGAGCACATCCTCGAATCCTGCACATTCTACCATCAGATCGCTGTGAAATCTCTCTGACGAAATGACTGAACGCATTAATTCTTCCGAACGACTCTCCTCCGTAACTCATTCCGTCCAACAAGCTTCCGCGATACTGACACGCATGCATTCCCACAGGAGCATTCCCTGACGTCACTTACAAGGGAACCTCCCCATCGCACCCCCGTCAAATTTAATTATAAGTTGGCACAGTGGATAGGCCTTGAAAAACTGAACAAAGATCAATCGAGATAACAGGAAGAAGTTGTATGGAACTATTAAAAAAATAAGCAAAATATACAAACTGAGTAGTCCATGGGCAAGATAGGCAATATCAATGCTAATCAGAGCTTTGGAGCGCCGTGGTCCCGTGGTTAGCGTGAGCTGCTGCAGAATGAGAAGCCCTTGGTTCAAGTCTTCCGTCGAGTGGAAATTTTATTTTCAGACAATTATTATCTGTCCGTCCGTCCGATGTGAGGTAACTGCGCCGTAGTATTGGGACACTACACCTAAACAAACGTCGAAACACCTAAATCAGGCAAGGCAGAAGAATCTTTTTACCCATTCGCCGAGTGTACAAGTTAGTTGGGTCGACAACATATTCCTGTTATGTGACGCACATGCCATCACCCAGTCTCGTATAGAATATAACAGACGTGTTTTCCTGTGGGGGAACCGGTTGACTAATGACCTTGCGATCAAATGTTTTCGGTTCCCATTGGAGAGGTACGTCCTTTCGTCTACTAATCGCACGGTTTTGCGGTGCGGTCGCAAAACACAGACACTGAACTTATTAAAGTGAACAGAGACGTCAATGAACGAACGGACAGATCATAACTTTGCGAAAATAAAGAGTGTAAATCTTTCGCTCGAGTGAAGACTTGAACGAGGGACCTTTCGTTCCGCAGCTGCTCACGCTAACAACGGGACCGCGACACTCCTTCGGTCGCACTACCCTTGATGTTGCCTATCTTGCACATGGACTACTCAGTTGGTATATTTCGATTATTTTTTTATAGTTCCACATAACTTCTTCCTGTTTTTTTGATTGATCTGAGTTCAGTTTTTCAAGGCCTATCCACTGTGCCAACTTGTAACTAAATCTGAGGGGAATGCGATGGGGAGGTTCCCTTGTTAGAACAAGAATTTAAACTGATGATAAGTATGCCAGCCTCTTGATAAATTGTAATACCATCTTGAAATATTCCCAAGTTACTTAATTATACGTCAAACGGCTGTGCGAATTTCATTGCAAGAATACGACCGAAGACACATTATATTGCTTCCTTAAGAGATGTGTAAATGAGTATTACTTTGGTCGTGTTGTGCTACATATACACTCCTGGAAATTGAAATAAGAACACCGTGAATTCATTGTCCTAGGAAGGGGAAACTTTATTGACACATTCCTGGGGTCAGATACATCATCTACATGACTACTCTGCAATTCACATTTAAGTGCTTGGCAGAGGGTTCATCGAACCACAATCATACTATCTCTCTACTATTCCACTCCCGAACAGTGAGCGGGAAAAACGAACACCTAAACCTTTCTGTTCGAGCTCTGATTTCTCTTATTTTATTTTGATGATCATTCCTACCTATGTAGGTTGGGCTCAACAAAATATTTTCGCAATCGGAATAGAAAGTTGGTGACTGAAATTTCGTTAAAAGGTCTCGCCGCGCCGAAAAACGTCTACGCTGTAATGACTTCCATCCCAACTCGTGTATCATATCTGCCACACTCTCTCCCCTATAACGCGATAATACAAAACGAGCTGCCCTTTTTTGCACCCTTTCTATGTCCTCCGTCAATCCCACCTGGTAAGGATCCCACACCGCGCAGCAATATTCTAACAGAGGACGAACGAGTGTAGTGTAAGCTGTCTCTTTAGTGGACTTGTTGCATCTTCTAAGTGTCCTGCCAATGAAACGCAACCTTTGGCTCGCCTTCCCGACAATATTATCTAAGTGGTCCTTCCAACTGAAGTTGTTCGTAATTTTAACACCCAGGTACTTAGTTGAATTGACAGCCTTGAGAATTGTACTATTTATCGAGTAATCGAATTCCAACGGATTTCTTTTGGAACTCATGTGGATCATCTCACACTTTTCGTTATTTAGCGTCAACTGCCACCTGACACACCATACAGCAATCTTTTCTAAATCGCTTTGCAGCTGATACTGGTCTTCGGATGACCTTACTAGACGGTAAATTACAGCATCATCTGCGAACAGTCTAAGAGACAGGAAATGACGAATCCAGTCGCACAACTGAGACGATACCCCATAGCTCCGCAGCTTGATTAGAAGTCGCTTGTGAGGAACGGTGTCAAAAGCTTTCCGGAAATCTAGAAATACGGAATCAACTTGAGATCCCCTGTCGATAGCGGCGATTACTTCGTGCGAATAAAGAGCTAGCTGCGTTGCACAAGAGCGATGTTTTCTGAAGCCATGCTGATTACGTGTCAATAGATCACATGATCACACTGACAGAACCACAGGCACATAGACACAGGCAACAGAGCATGCACAATTTCGGCACTAGTACAGTGTATATCCACCTTTCGCAGCAATACAGGCTGCTATTCTCCCATGGAGACGATCGTAGAGATGCTGGATTTAGTCCTGTGGAACGGCTTGCCATGCCATTTACACCTGGCGCCTCAGTTGGACCAGCGTTCGTGCTGGACGTGCAGACCGCGTGAGACGACGCTTCATCCAGTCCCAAACATGCTCAATGGGGGACAGATCCGAAGATCTTGCTGGCCAGGGTAGTTGACTTACACCTTCTAGAGCACGTTGGGTGGCACGGGATACATGCGGACGTGCATTGTCCTGTTGGAACAGCAAGTTCCATTGCCGGTCTAGGAATGGTAGAACGATGGGTTCGATGACGGTTTGGATGTACCGTGCACTATTCAGTGTCCCCTCGACGATCACCAGAGGTGTACGGCCAGTGTAGGAGATCGCTCCCCACACCATGATGCCGGGTGTTGGCCCTGTGTGCCTCGGTCGTATGCAGTCCTGATTGTGGCGCTCACCTGCACGGTGCCAAACACGCATACGACCATCATTGGCACCAAGGCAGAAGCGACTCTCATCGCTGAAGACGACACGTCTCCATTCGTCCCTCCATTCACGCATGTCGCGACACCACTGGAGGCGGGCTGCACGATGTTGGGGCGTGAGCGGAAGACGGCCCAACGGTGTGCGGGACCGTAGCCCAGCTTCATGGAGACGGTTGCGAATGGTCCTCGCCGATACCCCAGGAGCAACAGTGTCCCTAATTTGCTGGGAAGTGGCGGTGCGGTCCCCTACAGCACTGCGTAGGATCCTACGGTCTTGGCGTGCATCCGTGCATCCGGTCCCAGGTCGATGGACACGTGCACCTTCCGCCGACCACTGGCGACAACATCGCTCAAAGTCCGTCAACTGCACATACGGTTCACGTCCACGCTGTCGCGGGATGCTACCAGTGTTAAAGACTGCGATGGAGCTCCGTATGCCACGGCAAACTGGCTGACACTGATGGCGGCGGTGCACAAATGCTGCGCAGCTAGGGCCATTCGACGGCCAACACCGCGGTTCCTGGGTGTGTCCGCTGTGTCGTGCGTGTGATCATTGCTTGTACAGCCCTCTCGCAGTGTCCGGAGCAAGTATGGTGGGTCTGACACACCGTTGTCAATGTGTTCTTTTTTCCATTTCCAGGAGTGTGTGACTTGCAATTCGTTAGTACCAATATGCTGTTGCTTCGAAACAGAAAACATATGAGGAATAGGAAAATACAACATTCAGCACGATAAGTAGAACGCATTCATTTGGGAGCTTCAAAATGGACCTACTGATTGTGCTTCGTTATCCGATTAGACATGTCTGATATTTAAGTAATTCTTTGTGCCACTGAAGTACTTTCAGGCTTTCGAATTGTACTTTTCGAAGTCCCTCAAAAACTGATAGTACAGCATAAAGTTCAAATTAATAGAAAAAACAAAATTTTCTGTTCTGAAAGAGAAGCACTACTGCAAACACTTATAATGCCAAACCCACATCGTCAAATAGAACTTACACCAATAGAATTATTTTTTTTTGCGTTTTTGTTGCCATACGTCCAATGAAGTACTGTTCTCTTCGCCATCCTCTCCCCGCCCCTCTAGGACTCTGTCAAGTTCTGTCACATCGACTGGTGTTCTCACTTTCTCGCTGCTACTACTACCACTACTTTATGCTTGGAAAATTTGTACAAGACGAAACTATTCTTCAAAAATGGTTTAAATGGCTCTGAGCACTATGGGACTTAACATCTATGGTCATCAGTCCCCTAGAACTTAGAACTACTTAATCCTAACTAACCTAAGGACAGCACACAACACTCAGTCATCACGAGGCAGAGAAAATCGCTGACCCCGCCGAGAAACGAACCCGGGAACCAGGGCGCGGGAAGCGAGAACGCTACCGCACGACCACGAGCTGCGGACAAACTGTTCTTCCTACCTAACAACCTCTGCCCCCTCCTACCGTTCGAAAACACTTACTTTGTACGAATAGTATAATGGCACGAGTTGGTTATTCTTGGCTACGGTCGCGTGTTCTTCAATGTGAAGTGGAAAGCAGACTGCTGTTTGCTGTTGTGATGTGTCGGCACAACGTAGAGCCGACTGACGCTCATCGCGTAACCCGATCCACTGGCCTTGGTCGCCCTTCGACTGTGGACGCGCAGCCTGCCGCTGTCCTTCCACCACAATCAGCCGACAATTATCCCTCTGCTATTGAGTTATGCTCTGGACAAGCGGATCGAAAATTGGAGTAGGGAGTTTCGGGTTTCACTGAGAGACAGCGCCGCGTGCGTCCGCTAGCCGGCAGCTATTGTAGGAGCTGTTCGATTGCAGGTAATAGCGTCATACCAAGTGCACATCGCTACTCTTTCGCTTACTGTTAGTAACTGGCACTATATTTTGCATCGCGCAAGACTGACAAACTTAGCAACAGACGTTTTGCAAAAATAGGGGTTGATGTCCGACATAGCAAGGTGACTCGCTACTAACTTGCTTGGTTTTTGCTACACACACATTATACTTGTGTTTCTCGGTCTGCTTCGATCAACGGCAGGGCTAAATACCTATAGTTACCATCACATACCTTCAGCCTATGATTTAAAGGTTTTTGTTGCATGTAATTAATTTTCCAACCCCATCGCTTGAATTCAGTGCCCAATGCCCTTCAGTGTAGTCTTTTTAACTCAGACTATCTTTGTGGTAGCTTGTAACCAGTTTTATGTCCACGATAAAAATCTTCATTCATTGTTGTTTATCCGTAGTTTAGTTCTTCTTCCACACCAGGCACACGCTGCAGATGACAGTTAGAATGTTTCAACAGCTGGGAAGCACTTACGTTTTTGATCTTAGATTGCGACATCTTTCTTGTGTTCTTTGTTATTGTTTGTATTCAGTTTTTAATTTTCGTGATTTAAGAATAAGGCAAATAATTTTAGCTTTTAGCAAACTGCTAAGGATTGTACGCCTAATTTTGGACTAAAGCTGTTGTCTTCCATCAGAATCAAATGACACTCTAGCATTAAATCTGAGAAGGAATACATAGTGCATGTACCCACAGAGGAAAAGCAAATGTTGGTATATTTCTTGCCAACCACAAGTTAGATTGTAATCGTTGGCAGTGTGAGATTTCACATACACTTTGACCTACGATTGTTAGCGCCAGTTCAGTTTCATTGCCAATGACATAACACTTTCCTTCCTAAACATCTAACTATGCACTTAAAGTTCACAACACCCTCTCCTTCCCCGATGTCCATCTTACATTAAGGTATTATTTGGTGATATGATTATAGTTATATATCTCCTATCCTTATCGTTTTTTCTTTTTGATTCATCAATCTTCTGACTGGTTTGATTCGGCCCGCCACCAAATCCTCTCCTGTGCCAACATTTTCATCTCACTGTGGTACTCGGAACCTGCGTCCTGAGCTTTTTGCTTTATGTATTCCCATCTCTGTCTTCCTCTACAGTTTTTATCCTCTACAGTTTTTATCCTCTACAGTTCCCTCTAGTACCATGGAAGCTATCCCCTGATGTTTAACAGATATCCTATCATCCTGTCCCTTCTTCTTGCCATTGTTTTCCGTAGATTCCGTCCTCTCCGATTCTGCGCAGAACCTCTTCAGTCCTTACCCTATCAGTCCACCTAATTTTCAACATTCCTCTGTAGCTCAAGTCTCAAGTGCTTCGATTCTCTTCTGTTGCAGTTTTCCAACAGTCCACGCTTCACTACCTTGCAATTATATGCTCCAAATGAACATTCTCAGGAATTTCTTTCTCAAATTATGCCCCATGTTTGATACCAGTACAGTTCTCTTGGCCAGGAATGCCCTTTTTTGCCACTGCTACTCCGCATTTAACGTCTTCCCTGCTCCATGCTTCACGGGTTGTTTTGCTGCCTAGGTGACCATCAATCCTGATGTTTCTCGCTGTTCTTATTTCTGCTACTTTTCAGTACTCTCGATCCATATTCTGTACTCGTTAGACTGTTCATTTCATTCAGCAGATCCCGTAATCCTTCTTCACTTTCACTCAAGATAGCAATGTCATCAGCGTATCCTGTCATTGACGTCCTTTCACCTTGAATTTTAATCCCACTACTGAACCTTTCTTTTATTTCCATCATTGCTTCTTGGATGTATAGATTGAACGGTAAAGGCGAAAGGCTGCGTCCCTGCCTTACACCTTTTTTAGCCTGTGTTCTTCGTTCTTGGCCTTTATCTCATGTTACTCCCTCTTCGCTCTTTTTCATCTTGTATATCACCCGTCTCTCCGTATAGCTTACCCCTATTTTCCCCAGTATATCGAACATTTTGCACCATTTTACATTGTCGAATGCTTTTTCCTGGTCGTTAAAACTTATGAACATTTCTTCATTTTTCTGTACTCTTCCTTCCATTATCAACCGCAACGTCAGAACTGCCTCCCTGGCGCCTTTAAGTTTCTTAAAGCCAAACGGATAGTAATCTAATGCATCCTTACCTTATGTGAATGAAACTTCTTACACTCAACTCCCTACGTTTCCTAACTCCCCTTGTATATTTAGTCACGAAATTCCGCAGTCTGAGGCATAGAGCTTTTTCCCTTTATTTCCGGATACCTTCCCCTTCAGTTGTTTGTCCCTTACTGGTTATGTGTCTTGCAACTTTCACGATCTACAGTGCTGTTTGATGATTTTTCGAGACGCGTTTGTTTCTCAAGGAAATCTCCATTCCCCTTCGAATTTTATCGTTTTGTTACATCTTAAGTATGAAACACAATTGCAGTATTAATTGTGTGAAATTTTATGGGACTTAACTGCTAAGGTCATCAGTCACTAAGCTTACACACTACTTAACCTAAACTAAACTAAGGACAAACACACACACCCATGCCCGAGGGAGGACTCGAACCTCCGCAGGACCAGCCGCACAGTCCATGACTGCACCGACTTAGACCGCTCGGCTAATCCCGCGCGGCGCAGTATTAATTCCCTGTACCTAATAAAGAAAATATACTGCTTCCAGTATTATGTGAGAATATGTTCCTTGAAAGAAAAAATACGAATACTCTGATAAAGACTAAGTGCGATATACAGATCATTCCAAGGTTCCTTCTGTGATGCTGTAATCCTTATTGTGATAAGTATCGAAATGTCTCCCTGGATGATCTCTAATGCGCTCTGGTCACATAGCTAAAATTTTATTTATCTTATTTTACTTGAACCGTAAATGAGTACTTGTCTAAAGAATTAAAGCATCCCAATACAACCGCCGGTCATCAATTACTAAAGCTATTAGACAAAAAATATGAAAAAAGATGTAGCTAAAAAGTTGCCGAGTAGAACCTATTCAACAATTGTTTCAGCATGAGGCAAAATGATCATTGACAGAGGTAACTGACAACAGCGCATGTTTCTAAAGGGTACGCTCCCTTTTGGCAGGAAATATACTAGCTTCCTTCAAATAAAGTTCTGATTTGTGTTGACGCTGATAAGACAGAAGATGGGCGAGTCCCAGCAAATATAAGGGCGATCAACAGGTTTCGGTTCGAAGACACATTAACCCATTGTCTACATCTCGCCGGCCGGTGTGGCCGAGCGGTTCTAGGCGCTTCAGTCTGGAACCGCGCAACCGCTACAGTCGCAGGTTCGAATCCTGCCTCGGGCATGGATGTGTGTGATGTCCTTAGGTTAGTTAGGTTCAAGTTGTTCTAAGTTCTAGGGGACTGATAACCTCAGATGTTAAGTCCCATAGAACCATTTGAACCAAGCCTACGTCTCGGTGCTTGTCTATCGGCATCGCAGTAGAGCTGGGTTGCACATACGCAGCAGCAATGCACTCAAACGGAAGCTTTTTGAGCGCCCCTTACATTTTACAGCTCTGAAATAGTGCACAGTGACATTGATACAGCCCATCGCTTCATAAGGTACTGCAGGGTTTCCAGCCTGTCTGATGGTGCCTAACTGATCACAATGTGCTCCACTACTATATCTCCAAGAATAAATATTTGTTTCGCTTGGAGAATTCGAATTAGCTACCTCCAAGTGAACGCCCATGACACCACTGTGAGTTGGTGACCTTAGATAGGGAATTGGGTGACATATTTGTCGAAGAATCAGCGGGGTGGAGAAAGGATCAAACGTGAACAACGAAGTATATTCTATATGACAGGCAAAATATGAAAACAGAAACGTCACAATCTTACTGTATATTCAAGGGCATGCCTTTTTGCGAAGCGAGGCAACTGGTCTATTGCAATGAGACGATTCTGCTTCAGTTTGATTATTTCCACCATACACTATTTATTAGATCGAAGCCGAGAATTTTCTGCGGCATTTTTCTGACTTGAGTGATCAGGTAAGATATGAGATTCTCCGCAGATGGGCGAGAAAAGAAAAGTGTGAAAATTACTGACAATGTAAAGGGATAGAAAGATAAGACTTCTGCAAAAATAACAGGGAATAACTTTCATTGTACTATAGGGAACAGTAGAGGGTAAAAGCGTAAGCGAAGAGAGAAATTGGAATGTATCTGAGAAATAATTGAGCTCGTTGGGTGCAAGAACAACTTTGGAACGAAGAGTGTCAGTAACAACGTCGGTGCGCAGAGAAGAGGGATAGAAATTAGGAACAACAGTACGAAAAATGCTTCTAAGCTTTTGGCGAAATGTAAGGCGTCCAGCGTGATGCAAGAGAAGATGTAGACTAGTCGTATATGTCTGAGGCGAAAACTGGCCTCTCGGCCCGGGCACACAAACAGCAAGGCTCGACGTTCTGACGCGAGGTGGTTGGTGCGCAGTACAGAACAGTACGGTACAAGCTGTTTTCGGGGCACTCGCCAGACAGGGTGGCGCTTCACTGGCGAAATTAATCAGGCCGTGGCAGAAGCAGCGGCCGCCAGCCATTATGCAGCAGGCCAAGTGTGGCCGTGTTAACGCGCTGCGCGACTAGGAACGTCCATTCGGGTGGCGAGCGGGCGGCACGCATCCACCCCGCCCCGCCCCGCCCCGGGCACTGCCGCTCGTGTTTACACGACCGGCCACTCCGTGTGTCCCGCGCCAAGCGCCGCTGACACGCCAGTTCGCCTGCTCTCTCTCTCTCTCTGTTTGTCTGTCTCTTTCTCTCCCTCTGTCTCCCTGTCTCTCTCTCTCTCTCACACACGCACAAACGCACACACACACATCGAGTATTAGTCTGGAGTGACAGGTAGGAGTGCTTGCTTACTTGCTTATATTCACACTCTTATGGTTTTAATCGCTTTTTTCTTATTCCATTACCTCTTTCCTTCACGTTTCTTATTTAAACATATGTTTTTCTTTTTTGGAATAGCTTTCCTTCATAAATCTCTACTTTATACACTAAGCACAACGTATGGCTAGAAATAGTCTTCTGTCTATAGTGCAAAGCATCAAATAAGTAAAGATAACGTTTATGTTCTCAGTTTCTCCATTTTGTAATCTGAAGTTACTTGAATTGTTCTAAAACGTTGAAAATATTTTATAGTCCACATTTACATTATGTTAACTTTTTTTTTTTTTTTTTTTTTTTTTTTTTGTCAATGGATTATCCCAGAGACTGTGTACACAGTATTACGGAAATTGGTCTATGCAGAATATAAAAATTCAATTTCAATTTTTAAATATTTCCTAAATATTTCACATTACAGGGATGTCCACCTCTCAGCATAGTGTTGTTGTTTCTGGACTTCTTATAATTTTTGCAGTTTCCTCTCTCTCTCTCTCTCTCTCTCTCTCTCTCCTCTCTCTCTCTCTCTCTCTCTCTCTTCCTGCCTCTCTAAATTTAGCTAATAGCATGATTTTAATAAAGCACAGTACATTCTTCAATAGACAATGTATTCTTTTATTAAATTTAGAAAAATCTAAACGCTCATAGAACTTTCAGTAAAATGGAGTATCTCAATCAGTACAGAAAAATGTTTGAGATGATATCTTACAAAAACGTGAAAAATGTACGTTTATTTAAATTTCACCAGGTGATGTTCTCTTTACTGAATACCTTTTTCAAATATTAGTATCGTTTATGATATTTATTTCTGATACATAACAAAAGACGTACTATCATTTAAGGTACAAGTGAGTAACAAAACAAAAAAGACAAAATCGAGAAAATAAATGTGGATGTTTGCCAGATAACTTAAGATCTCAAAGCAACTTCAAAAGAACATGTAATTTTCTCTTTTCATATGGTCACTGAATTTTTATCTATCTTGACAACATCATTATAATGTCACTTGCCATTTTCTACTGGATAAAGGCTTACTACAGATGTCTCTGTGATTTTTGATATATAAATAAAGGTATACCTGCTGCTGCTACATGTTTTACAATATGACCTAATTGCCTTCCATTAGGTTAACGTCTTACTCTTTTCTTATCCAGAGAAGATCTTTAGTCCATTTAACATCAATTCAGTTGCCTACATATTCTACTGACACGCTTTTCAATTTCGTTACAGCTACAATTGTGACTTCCATTGCTATTTATTCCCTTATCATTCATTTGGTGCACTCTCCTTATTAGTAGTTCTCATCATTACTTTCCCTTAAGAAAATTCTTGGCTCACTGCCAAAGGCCACAAATGGTATTATATACTGACTGCATACTTTCAGTTTGATACACACCGCAATAAAATTTGAAAGCTCTAACTAATTTACCAGAATCAATAAATATATCTTCTCTTTTCTGTTTATTTGTTTTACTCTGCACAAAGGCGTTATAATTAACTACAAAAGATTAAATGCTATTCAACTTACTTAACAACATCATTACTAAGTGTTAATTATATCTTATGTGGGTGTTAGCACAGTTAATTTTCAAACCTACTTTCAATCTTGCTCTATTAAGTTATTTTCCATGATGTTGAAGTTAATATCACTGTAGGTATACAGCATGATGTTCTCAGCAAACAGCAAGAGATCCACATATTTTACTTCATTTTCCATTATTTTACACACCTAGTTTTTAGGAGCCAACTGAAAAGTGAATCTCCATTGTCACAGAATGGGCCAAAACATGAAACTAAGATGAGAAAGGAATAAGATGATTTAGATGAATCCTATGCTAGTGACAGACTACTGAGGTTGTATCTGCATGATTATTAGCATAATCAACAATAGAAACCTAGAATTAGCTCAATTTCCTTTCAGTAACTTCCCAATGGAGTAGAAGGAGTGAGCCATAAGAAATTTTTCAGCTCAGAATTGAAAGTGCGAGGGTTACTGCCAAGATTTTTTAATTCTTATGTTTCTTTATTGAAAATGGATGCTGGACTGTACTCCATGACTTTCTGCACAGGTGTCAAGGAGAAGCAACGCAAATACAGACTGGGCATACCCAGTATTAACCGAGTGAAAGCTGCTAATTTTGGTAATAAGCTCATAGTGTTAACAAGAAATAGCACTGAAGAAAAAATATATACAGAGGTCATTGTCTGAAATCTGACTCCAGAAAAGGATTCGACAAGAGGTTTGAGAACTTACACCACATACTGCTCTAACTATGCATTTCTGAGACACTATTATGCTTTATGAATGTGAAGGGTTACCCCAGAATATAGTGCTGTATATCATAAATGAATGAAAATAAAGTAGGCTAATTGTCATGTTGGGCTATCACTAGTTACAGATACTGTCCTAGTAGTAACAATAACAACATTCAGTTTTTGAATAAGATTCTGAACATCGGCTTTCTATGACAGCTTGCCATGAATCTCAACACCTAAGAATTTGAGTTCTTCAGACTCACTAAACAGATATCAATTATGTGTGATCAAAATGTCAGTTTTAGTTGAACTGTATATTAGAAATTGTAAGAAAGTCTTATTGTGATTTAGCATCAATTTATTCTAAAAGCCATGAACATATGTCTCAAATTGCAATATTGTATCTGTTTCACTAAACATCTTTCACTTCCAAGCTAATGTCATCAACAAACAGAAATACTTTAGGACCACCTCTCATATCAGAAGGCATATCAAATATATAAGAGACAGTAGTTATCCCAGCACAGAGCTCTGAGGCGCTCCCCAATTAACTGTGCCCCAATCATAAGCCACCTAATAGCCATTCTCATCACTTTTGCTATCAATTCTTTCACTTTTCATAGAAAGATTTAATCACTGACTCATTTCTAAAGGACTGTTAATATACATTTCATTGAAACTAAGTTGAACTCATTCTCTAAATCAATAAATCTCATACAAAATGGTGATTCAATCTCATTGTTTACAAGTACTTTAGTTAGGTTAGCTAGTTTATTGACTTGATAAACATAGACAAAGACATTGCTTTTTTTTCTGATATCGGCTAGTAGTTAGAAATCAGTCGTTACTGAAAATTGTATCATTTAGTACTAACATCCACCGTTTCAGCAAATGGTAATTACTAAACTTTAATTTTTTCTCATATAGCATCAATATTGTTAGGATTACAACCCAGTATTTTTGTACTATATAAACTGAGGGCAAGGACGTCTTTTCATAAAGTTCCATTTAACTTAAACTTTTCACTGTGTCAGCGTCGTAGAGTTCATCATATAATTCTGTGTTCCTATAAAACTTTCCTAGCTCATGTTCAATATCCTTACGTCACGTATGCAGTATCCTAAAAAACTGAGTATTGTAATTATTGTCTATGGTGCCAGTCAAAGGAAGTAGTGAAAAGAGAGTGCTGATTTCAAAATCGTTTTATTACCGCCTTTACTCCTTTTATATTTCAGCGACAAATTTTTGGTTGGATAAATATGGTTTCCATTGTCTGTCTCGTACATGTAGGTCTACATTGTTGAACTCTGACTAACAATAAACTACAAAGCCAATACATCAATCTTCACCTAATAATGAATAAATATCCAATCATAGCACACTATGCAGCACTATTAAAAGACCACTTTTCTGAAAATCCGTAATTGCTCCCCATTGCAACGTATAAGATTGAAATTTGGTTCAAGAATGGCTACAACCTTCGTGTGTAATTTCGAAAAAGCGTGGCGCCCTGCAACGCCACGCACGGGCTCGGCGACGCTGCAGACGGCAAGGCGACGACACAGGCGAAAAGAAGGCAAGACCTCAGAAGTGCACGTGACGTGTAAAGTGGTTTAATGATGTCACATTGGCACCAGATTTCAGGACGTGTGGCACAGTGAGAAGGTCGTCACATTTCACTCGTTTTTTTTGACGCCTCTGGAGTGAGGGTCAGAAAGGCGACACTCAGCACTGAAATCACGCGGTTGTCTGATGGGTGGCCGAGGAAAAGAATACAGGTTCACAGTAGCTCAGAATCGACACGAAAAAGTCTCAAGGGTTGCATAAAGGATAGCAATGAAACCACCCGTTTTGTTTGGGCCTTAATCTCCGCAAATTTCGCTGTAGGAAATGACAGTTCTCAGTACCATCAGTAACAGGACAACATTTGACTTTTATGACACATCAAACGCTTTTTAAGGTCGTTGTGGACGGCATTCCCATTGTACGTGATCACAATCCGATGAAGTGCAACGCAACTCCAGTGCAGGATGGAACGAGTACGGCAGTTCAAAACCATTGGACAAAATTTGAATGTGATCCGAAGAAGCGAAGGGTTCTTACTTTTGTCAGCCCTGTTGCTTCGCATCCTCCTCTGGCGTGACAACAGGGGGATGCAACATTAAAAAACTAAGGATCCCTCTCAGACTCCCAGTGCAGCAGTACTCTCGATGGCACCAGTCACATTTACTGCGATTTTTTTGTAGAAAAAACTTTACAAAGATAACTTGTAAAGTAGTCCTAGGCAACTGATCTCGGTGGCATGTCAGGGAGTGTCCTGTCTGCAGACGCATAGGACTATTTCGCAGTTTGTCTCTGTAAAGGTACGTTTTTTAAATTGTCAATAAAGTTGGGTGGGTACCACCAAGAGTGTTGTTGAAATGGTTCTGTTACCGGCGCCTTTTGGCATTCAATTCACACATGTACAAGTCTGAGCCAAATTTCAAACTCGATTTGGAGAGGTTTTTCATTTTTAATAACTTGTTCATTGAATTGAAGAGTGAACCTGGAAAGGGACTCACTGTATGCTTTAGTTGGTCTTGTGGCTTTCATCAGATCATTTTTGGTAAAACAGCTAGCCAGCTGATGATAGTAAATCCTAATTACTTGTTATTAGCTGTTTCCCGAAGTAGCCACCTGTGTAGTAATTATTCTGTGATCTGTTCGTTGGCCGTTTCAGCTCACCAGGCTAGGTAGTTCTGTCTGTGTATTTGATAGGGTATGCACTGATAAGGTCTTATGAAATTCACGCTTTGTACCTGGTGTTTTGATCAGCCTTAGGGCAATATGGCTCACTGCTACCCGCCTTCTCACAGAGATGTGTTTAGACACAAGTTTCAGCTTTCTTAAAATATTTACTAATGGGCAACCTATATTCTTAAGGGGGGGTACAAAAGGTGGTGAGAGTATAAAATGTCGATTTTAAATTTTTATGGGAAATTGTTGTTTGGGATTTTCCCTTTAGTTTGAGGTATGTTTGTTTGATTTCTGATGACTATAAGTATTTTTAATTTAGTTTGAAATAATTTCCGACACAAGTAATTTCTACAGGTTTTATGAGCACTTATTCAGTCACGACAAGATTTCTCGAGTAGTGTTTACTCTAGAAGGTGGTGATTTATGTTGATTTGTAGTGAACAGCCTGCTGCATAGATAGGCTCGATTGGTTGCTGTGGTATCTGTTCCTAGTTGTGATGTAACGTTTGCATGATATCTTCCACATTCCGTAAGAAGCAGTTCACTTTTCGTTGTGTATATTTGGATGTGTTGCTCATTCAGTTGAGTTTCTCTTTTGAATATGTATCCACCAATGTGAATATTTAAAAAGAGAAGTAATAAGGGAAATAGATTCTACAGGACATGTCGTGTTGGAAGTTTTCGTCTACGGCATGAGGTCAGAGCAGGCTACACTGAACAAAGCTCTTCACCAAGTGCTTCCAAGGAGAAACTTATGAACAGTAATGAAGTGTACAGTGAAACTAGTGCCAGTGATGTCAGTTTAATATTAGGTTTAAGTGTACTAAAACAATGTTTAATCAAACTACATGCTGTAATTGGTGTGATGGAGAGATAATAATTTCTGAAAATGAGTTCTAAAGAAACAGTTTAACTCTTAGTTTCGAAGTCTCTTGTTCGAGTTGTGAGAGTAAGAAATAATTTTGGACATCTGAAAAATGTAAAAATAATAACCCTTTTGAGATGAACTCGAAACATTTCTATGGACTCGCTAAGGTAGCTACGGCCAGAAAACCTTTGTGTGTTTTTATGAATCCGTCATGCCCCTGCTAATATTTCAAGATAGACAAATGTTTTATGGGAAACCGTAAAAGTAATTGTAGAAGAATCAATAAAATCTGCAACAGTGGAAGCAGTTGAAAAAATGATGGTAACAAAGACATTTGAATAGCATTTGACGGATCATGGCCGAAAAGGGGCCATCAATCTAAAATCCGTGCGCAGCTGTCATAAGTATTGGTACTGGGGTGTTGCTTTATGTTGAAGGATTTTCAAAGCATTCCTTGCGTGCTTTTCTGTTTAAGATAGTTAATCTCGAGTTTTTGTAAGTGTAAATTCATTCAGTCTTTGGCGCAATAGTTGCTCATTGAACAGCCAGCGACGTGGCTCTTTAACGCATCAGCGACTAGTGGTGACACATCAGAAGGGTAGCAAGTCGCATATCGGGCATTGTCTGCTTTTATTGTTCACCTCTTTAACTAGTCTTGTTAGGATGGGTATGATGTGTGCATGCTGTGTGCGGACGCAGGAGGTGCTGGCTGCAGCTCGCGAACAGCTGAACGTGCTGTTGGCCACGCTCAGTCAACTTCAGGCTGATGTCTCGGGGTGTAGCGTTGGCGGAGAACATGGGACGTCGTTTTGACATCTCAAGTGTCACTTATTTTGCCCAAGGGCTCTGCTTTCGAGGCACCTCTTAGGGCACACGACGCGGCGGATCTGCCCTTACTTCAGGATGAGTGGTTCGATGATAAAGCGGTCGCGTCGCTCGACGCAGAGGGCGAA
Organism: Schistocerca gregaria; assembly: GCF_023897955.1. Lineage (NCBI taxonomy): Eukaryota > Metazoa > Arthropoda > Insecta > Orthoptera > Acrididae > Schistocerca > Schistocerca gregaria. The sequence continues at coordinate 947,216,678 of NC_064920.1, forward strand.
TGTGGAGACTGGTCTGTCGCCTGGTCTCGTTCATTCACCCTGTTAGTGGACAGGTGGCCGCTGCTTCAGCAGGGTATGAGCAGGCTCACGGATGGACGGGTTTACTGGTTACTGGGAGCTCCAGTGTTAGGTGCGTTGTGGAGCTCCTTAGGCAGATAGCGTTCAGGGCTGGAAAGAAAGTCAATGTGCACTCGGCATGTCTGCCGGGTGCTCTCATCCGAGATATGAAAGCGGCCTTGCCGGTGGCTATCGACCGTGCAGGGTGTTGTCTGTAAGTTGTGGCCCACGTTGGCACCAACGACGCCTGTCGCATGGGTTCTGAGGCGATCCTCACTTCGTATGGGCGGCTGGCAGAGGCAGTGAAGACTGCTGGCCTCGCCCGAAGGGTGCATGCAGAGCTCGCAATTTGCAGCATCGTTCTCAGAGTTGATCAGGGTTCTTTTGTTTGGAGCCGAGTGGAGGACCTCAACCAAAGGCTTCGTGGACTCTGCGACGGTCTCGGCTGTACATTTCTGGATCTGCGTTATCGTGTGGCGATTTTTAGGACTCACCTTGATACGTCAGGGGTGCACTACACAAAAGAAGCAGCTACTCGGGTAGCAGAGTACTTTTGGAGTGCACGTGAGGGTTTTTTAGGCTACGTGGTAGTTTGAGGTGCTCTGATGGACACTCGCGAGTCAATTCACAGAAAGGAAAGTAAGACGGCGTTCCGAATAAAGTGTTTACGACTGTTACAATTTTATCACTAAACTGTGTGAACCGTGATTTATTTCCAAAGAATATTCTTAAGAATTTATTTTATTTACTAGCGATTCATCAAGAACATAAACACATTTAATCACACTATATAAGCATGGAAGTAGTTGTCAGGGAGTAACTGATGAAATCATAACCAAATTCCTTTTAACAAATGGGAATTTTATTTACTTTAATAGTTCCTAATAGCATTTTTTAAAAGAAACGGATTTAAAATTATAATCAGAAAGCACCCTCTAAATATCAAAGTTACAATTTATCAGAGGCAGAAAGAAACAAGTTTTGACGGTATGAGCTTTGGGGCAGAGAACCTTCCCACTCCCTTTTGACACGGTCGTAGTTACGACCGCTCACAACAGCCTCTGAAAGACTACACTGGTGCAAATCTGCAACAGAACAGATAACTTTAAACCAAGAGTTTTAACCATTTACACAAGCACACAAACTACGCACCCCCCGTAGGAGGGATGGAAATGGTACAAAACACTAACAATTAAAATATTAACCTTGACACCGAAGGTACAACTTGATTTTAACTTCTACTAAAAGTCTTACGGTGAAAGGGTGGCTACTTTATATACTAAAATGATCATTTAAATAAAAGCCCATGAAATGCAATCTTATATAAAATTCTACAACATTGGCCAAACAATAGTTAAGGTGCTCTACAGTACACAGATACCGCCTCTCAAGATCATAGGCAATAATATCAAAATTTCCAAAGATCAAAACATATTTCAGGTATTAGGTCGTTACACTCCAAGCAATAAATTCATTAACACACCATATCCGAAAAACATGACAGAGGCAGCTACTAACGTATGGCAGATTGATAGGGAGATTACCGAACAACCCGAACCGCAGGTTGCTCTAGCCCGCCCCTACTCCACAAGGGAAAAACGGACCACCCGATTTGTAAACAATCACACAAACGGAGAAGAATGGTGGGACGACCCCAAAGCGAAACGTCTGGTGACCTCATCATGCGCCGAAGCTCAAGACGGACAAGTCATCTTGTGTTTCAGTGAGCGACCGATCAACCGATCGATCCAACCGTCAATGACCATTGCGTGAGCAAACTCGAGCAGACTGGCGGCCTAACACGCAGACTCAGATGCAGTGACTAAGCCCCGACCGGGCGAACTCTCGACGAGTTCTCTTACTGGCGGAATGGAAAAACTCCCATTTTGCCGGCTTTAAAGGTTGATCCGAGCGACAGACAGGCACTAACTGCCTAACAAATGCGGACGAGAAACAGACTAGCAAGCTGGGGACGAGAGACTGACCGACTGGCGAGCTCACAGCGCCCCATAAATGCACGTGACCAGGCAACCTTTCCCAATAGAGGGAGACACCAAAGCTGCGATTGCCACAGCGGCGCCACCGCCAGAAACGGGGGGTGACTGCTTCACACTACGCGCTGCGGCGCGCTCTTCAAAACAGCAAATTTTACCACGGCTCGCTGTGGAATATACGTAATGAAGTGCCCGAATTTACTGCCCTCCAGCAAAGTTATCGAGATCAAATTATTCTTGGAACTGAAAGCTGGTTGAAACCCGAAGCAGAAATCTCTGAGGTATTTAGCGAGTAGTGGAACGTATATCAGAAAGACACACTAGAGGCCATACGACGGGGAGTTTTCATTGCAGTTGACAAAAGTATTGTCTCTATTGAGATAGAAGTTGTGTTTGGCAGTGAAGTCGACTGGTCTCGTATAACAGGTGAAGGTGAAACTAAGTTAATAGTTGGATGTTTTTGCCGGCCATCCGATACCGCTGTGGCGGTTCTAGACTGATTCAAAGGAATTCTACGGTCAATAGGGCATAAATACTCAGATCATGCAATACTAGTTGGAGGCGACTTTAACCTGCCAAGTATAGACTGGGATGACTATGGATTCATTGCCGGGGGTACAGACAGCTTGGCAGCCCACACGCAGTGGAAATAGCTTAGACTTTGTAGCTACAAATAGGCCGGACGTTATCGACAGCGTCAATATAGAAGCGGCGAATATCGATCGAGATGTCATTACAGAAACTATGACAATAAAAGTTAATAAATCAATCAGAAAGGATGCGAGGATGTTCCTGCTAGATAGAGCCGATAAGGAGTTATTAACATCTTACTTAGACAATCCACTGGCATCACTTAGTACTAGTAAGATTGATGTAGAGGAATTATGAGCAACGTTTTACCACATTGTAAATCGTGGTCTGGAGAGTTACGTGCCTAGTAAGCGGAAAAAGGATGGAAAAGACCCACCATAGTTTAATAATGAAATCCGTAAGATTCTGAGGAAGCAGAGATTGTTGCATATTAGGTTGAAAAGGGAACCAACAAACGACGACAAACTGAGTTTAGTAGAAATTTGTGCGTCTGTGAAAACATCTATGCGCCAAGCATACAAGAACTACCACCGTCACACCTCAGCAAAAGGTCTGGCAGAGAACCCGAGAGAATTCAGGTCGCTCGAACTCGGGACCTTTGCCTTTCGCGGGCAAGTGCTCTACCAACTGAGCTACCGAAGCACGACTCACTTCCGGTACTCACAGCTTTAGTTCTGCCAGTATCCATCTCCTACCTTCCAAACTTTACAGAAGCTCTTCTGCGAACCATGCAGAACTAGCACTCCTCAGTTGGTAGAAAACCTGCCCGCGAAAGGCAAAGGTCCCGAGTTCGAGTCTCGGTCGGGCACACAGTTTTAATCTGCCAGGAAGTTTCATATCAGCGCACACTCCGCTGCAGAGTGAAAATCTCATTCTGGAAACATCCCCCAGGCTGTGGCTAAGCCATGTCTCCGCAATATCCTTTCTTTCAGGAGTGCTAGTTCTGCATGGTTTGCAGAAGAGCTTCTGTAAAGTTTGGAAGGTAGGAGACGGATACTGGCAGAACTAAAGCTGTGAGTAACGGATGCGAGTCGTGCTTCGGTAGCTCAGTTGGTAGAGCACTTGCCCGCGAAAGCCAAAGGTCCCGAGTTCGAGTCTCGGTCGGGCACACTGTTTTAATCTGCCAGGAAGTTTCATATCAGCGCACACTCCGCTGCAGAGTGAAAATCTCATTCTGGAAACATCCCCCAGGCTGTGGCTAAGCCATGTCTCCGCAATATCCTTTCTTTCAGGAGTGCTAGTTCTGCATGGTTAGCAGAAGAGCTTCTGTAAAGTTTGGAAGGTAGGAGACGGATACTGGCAGAACTAAAGCTGTGAGTACCGGACGTGAGTCATGCTTCGGTAGCTCAGTTGGTATAGCACTTGACTGCGAAAGGCAAAGGTCCCGAGTTCGAGTCTCGGTCGGGCACACAGTTTTAATCTGCCAGGAAGTTTCATATCAGCTCACACTCCGCTGCAGAGTTAAAATCTCATTCTGGAAGCATCCCCCAGGCTGTGGCTAAGCCATGTCTCCGCAATATCCTTTCTTTCAGGAGTGCTAGTTCTGCATGGTTCGCAGAAGAGTTTCTGTATAGTTTGGAAGGTAGGAGACGGATACTGGCTGAACTAAAGCTGTGAGTACCGCACGTGAGTCGTGCTTCGGTAGCTCAGTTGGTAGAGCACTTCCCCACGAAAGGCTAAGGTCCCGAGTTCGAGTCTCGGTCTTGCACACAGTTTTAATCTGCCAGGAAGTTTCATATCAGCGCACACTCCGCTGCAGACTGAAAATCTCATTCCGGAAACATCCCCCAGGCTGTGGCTAAGCCATGTCTCCGCAATATCCTTTCTTTCAGGAGTGCTAGTTCTGCATGGTTCGCAGAAGAGCTTCTGTATAGTTTGGAAGGTAGGAGACGGATACTGGCAGAACTAAAGCTGTGAGTACCGGACGTGAGTCGTGCTTCGGTAGCTCAGTTGGTGTTGTCATCACATTTCCATGAAAGTAACCAAAAAGATGGGAGGTTATTTTATGCACAGACTGATTTTTTCTTTTCTTTTTTTGTAATATTTTTATTTTCCATTTGAAGTGTAAAATTTGAGCTTAATTGTTATGTTCTGCACCACAAAGGTGAAGCTTTGTAAGACTTTTCCCAATAAGTTGATTTCTTGTGTACTATTTTGTAATTGAATCTCATTTGTATTAAAAAGAAAAAAAAGAAAAAAAAAGTTGGTAGAGCACTTGCCCGCCAAAGGCAAAGGTCCCGAGTTCGAGTCTCGGTCGGGCACACAGTTTTAATCTGCCAGGAAGTTTCATATCAGCGCACACTCCGCTGCAGTGTGCAAATCTCATTCTGGAAACATCCCCCAGGCTGTGGCTAAGCGATGGCTCCGCAATATCCTTTCTTTCAGGAGTGCTAGTTCTGCATGGTTCGCAGAAGAGCTTCTGTAAAGTTTGGAAGGTAGGAGACGGATACTGGCAGAACTAAAGCTGTGAGTACCGCACGTCAGTCGTGCTTCGGTAGCTCAGTTGGTAGAGCACTTGCCCGCGAAAGGCAAAGGTCCCGAGATCGAGTCTCGGTCGGGCACACAGTTTTAATCTGCCAGGAAGTTTCATATCAGCGCACACTCCGCTGCAGAGTGAAAATCTCATTCTGGAAACATCCCCCAGGCTGTGGCTAAGCCATGTCTCCGCAATATCCTTTCTTTCAGGAGTGCTAGTTCTGCATGGTTCGCAGAAGAGCTTCTGTATAGTTTGGAAGGTAGGAGACGGTTACTGGCTGAACTAAAGCTGTGAGTACCGCACGTGAGTCGTGCTTCGGTAGCTCAGTTGGTAGAGCACTTCCCCACGAAAGGCTAAGGTCTCGAGTTCGAGTCTCGGTCGGGCACACAGTTTTAATCTGCCAGGAAGTTTCATATCAGCGCACACTCCGCTGCAGACTGAAAATCTCATTCCGGAAACATCCCCCAGGCTGTGGCTAAGCCATGTCTCCGCAATATCCTTTCTTTCAGGAGTGGTAGTTCTGCATGGTTCGCAGAAGAGCTTCTGTAAAGTTTGGAAGGTAGGAGACGGATACTGGCAGAACTAAAGCTGTGAGTACCGGACGTGAGTCGTGCTTCGGTAGCTCAGTTGGTAGAGCACTTGCCCGCGAAAGGCAAAGGTCCCGAGTTCGAGTCTCGGTCGGGCACACACTTTTAATCTGCCAGGAAGTTTCATATCAGCGCACACTCCGCTGCAGAGGGAAAATCTCATTCTGGAAACATCCCCCAGGCTGTGGCTAAGTCATGTCTCCGCAATATCCTTTCTTTCAGGAGTGCTAGTTCTGCATGGTTCGCAGAAGAGCTTCTGTATAGTTTGGAAGGTAGGAGACGGATACTGGCAGAACTAAAGCTGTGAGTACCGGACGTGAGTCGTGCTTCGGTAGCTCAGTTGGTGTTGTCATCACATTTCCATGAAAGTAACCAAAAAGATGGGAGGTTATTTTATGCACAGACTGATTTTTTCTTTTCTTTTTTTGTAATATTTTTATTTTCCATTTGAAGTGTAAAATTTGAGCTTAATTGTTATGTTCTGCACCACAAAGGTGAAGCTTTGTAAGACTTTTCCCAATAAGTTGATTTCTTGTGTACTATTTTGTAATTGAATCTCATTTGTATTAAAAAGAAAAAAAAGAAAAAAAAAAGTTGGTAGAGCACTTGCCCGCGAAAGGCAAAGGTCCCGAGTTCGAGTCTCGGTCGGGCACACAGTTTTAATCTGCCAGGAAGTTTCATATCAGCGCACACTCCGCTGCAGTGTGCAAATCTCATTCTGGAAACATCCCCCAGGCTGTGGCTAAGCGATGGCTCCGCAATATCCTTTCTTTCAGGAGTGCTAGTTCTGCATGGTTCGCAGAAGAGCTTCTGTAAAGCTTGGAAGGTAGGAGACGGATACTGGCAGAACTAAAGCTGTGAGTACCGCACGTCAGTCGTGCTTCGGTAGCTCAGTTGGTAGAGCACTTGCCCGCGAAAGGCAAAGGTCCCGAGATCGAGTCTCGGTCGGGCACACAGTTTTAATCTGCCAGGAAGTTTCATATCAGCGCACACTCCGCTGCAGAGTGAAAATCTCATTCTGGAAACATCCCCCAGGCTGTGGCTAAGCCATGTCTCCGCAATATCCTTTCTTTCAGGAGTGCTAGTTCTGCATGGTTCGCAGAAGAGCTTCTGTAAAGTTTGGAAGGTAGGAGACGGATACTGGCAGAACTAAAGCTTTGAGTACCGGACGTGAGTCGTGCTTCGGTAGGTCAGTTGGTAGAGCACTTGCCCGTGAAAGGCAAAGGTCCCGAGTTCGAGTCTCGGTCGGGCACAAAGTTTTAATCTGCCAGGAAGTTTCAACTATTGAACAGTAAGCATCTCCTTGATTTACTCAAGGAGAATGAGGTTTGGATCTAGTCTGAGCATTTCCAGCAAGAATTTGATAACATAATGCACGACGCACTGTTGAATGCAAACATTTGAGACCATCCAGACTTTAGATTAGATTTTGTCTGACGTGTAAGGCGTCATGCAGTTGCTTTGGTTGTTGCCAACTAGTTAAGAATGGAGAAGAGGAACAGGTAAAAATCGTTGGATTTTCAAGCCGTACTTTAAGTGAATAGGAATGTGCTTATTCAACCACTGAACTTCAAACTCTTTCTGTTGCTGGGCTTTCAAAAAGTTTAACTGTTATTTGTATTGTAAACACATTAAAATGTATGCAGATCACCAAGCTCTAACAGTTTTGTTGACATGTAAGTTAGTTCATCCTACATTATCACGCTGGGCTTTATCTCTGCACAATTACTCATTTGAGATTGTGTACATTAAAGATAAGGACAACATCATTGTTGATGCTTTGTCTCGTCTTCCACAAGGTACTAATGATTGTAACACTGGTCTTGACAATGTGAACGACTACAGAATATTTATAATTCAGGATAACCAATATTACCAATATCACATTGATTTGTATAGGAATATGGCAGCTTTACTAAAATCTGATTAGCACTGGAACATGGTACGACCTTAAGTCATAGATCAACTTGACCATCCACTTTCTAGCCGTTACCTGATATATAATTATGTGTTATTCTACTGTCGTCATCCTGATGGCTCTAACTGGCGTGCATGTATTTCCAAGGACTCTGACACAATCTTGCACACACACTTAGTTTGGGGACATTATTGAACGAAGAAGTACCTTGTAAAACTTAGCACGTATTGTTAGTTCGCTAATATAAGACAAAAAATTCACAATGTACTCATCAAATGCATGTCTTGTCAGAAATTTAAGCCTCAGAACCTATCTTCAAAAACAGGTCTAAATTCCATACTACCCAGCTAACCTCTGGAGACTAAGAACGGACGTAAGTGGTCCACATCCAACAAGTATTGGTGGTGTGAAGTATGTTTTAGCATTTTATGACATATTTTCTAAACAAGTTAAGATTTACGCCATAAAAGATGCAACTGCTATCGCAATCATTAGACGATTCTCGCGCAACTACATTCCTCACGTGGGAAAACCAAGGCAATTTTATCTGGAAACGCCACGTACTAAACAGGGTACAAATGAAGTAATTTTAAAGGACAATAGCCATAAGAGCATCTTTATCTGGAAGCTTAGCCCACAACATAACCCTACAAACGAATTTTCAGAGAACTGAACAGATTCATTGGCACATATATACCTACAGAGCATTCTATTTGGGCAAGTTATTTGCCACTACTTGAAGAAATTCACAACAACCGGAATATAGATGACACAACCTATATACCTCACGAGCTTATGTTCGACCACAAAGTATCAAATGAGAGGAGCGATCCGTTGCCAAAGCTTTTATCTCAGCAGCTGTCGCATGATGAGAAAGTACTAATCACGCTGACGCAGCGTGCTAGTGCAGGAAACAGATACTACTATAGTACTAGGAACTCAAGGTAGGCATGCAAGTACTATTGCGTACCCACCACAAATCTTCTTCACTAAAGCGGCGCAAAGCGAAGTGTCGTCTGCTGTACAGCAATCCATATGTAACTGTCAACATACCGCATCCTGGTCCATACCTGTCACCGAACACAAAAACAAATGGAATCATTGGGCTTCATGCTCTTCGAGACTTAAGAGTATTTAATTCTAAGCAGTACATATATATCTATAAGTAATGAGTAAGTAAACTGTATATTTATAAAACACGCGTACCTCTCAGTACTACTACAAGGAAATTATAAAGCATGCGAAATTTTATTTCAGCTGATATAACTAGCAGCAGAAGAAGGAAGAAGAGATTTCCACTTCGCCGAACGTACATAAACAACATAATCCCAAGTTTTAACGCAAATGTTATGACATTTAGGCAAGAGTAATGAAAATATTTTTGAGACAACATAATTCACTAACTGTAGCGTCGGTCAAGGACTATTCTTGACTGTTTGATGTGTACACAAAACCAAACAGCAATCAACCTAGGAACGGATTAGATGCACTTTATACTGTATAACACATGTTTATGTGAAGCGAAGGCAACATACATTAGGTAAAAATTTGTTAACAAACGTTCTTCCTACATCGTCAGATAAACTGTGAGCGCGATGGAACTGTGCATGTGAAGTGCAATAACATTTGTAGTGCATTGCTGACATTTGCCGCGATACAACTGTGCCAAATAAGGATCTTTTGAGCCACTGGACCTACGGTCGCGATGCTTAAAAACACTGAAGACAACTCGACGGGTGGAGGAATTTTGGATGCGACTTCAGGGAAAGAAATGTTCTCGGAATACGACGGCCACACTGACCTCGACAAATGGAGGATCGATGTCAGCATTTTGCCGCCAAAAGTCTAGCATTCATGCCTTCGCGAAGCTTATGTTGTGGAATGGAAATCCGTTGGTCTTCAATCATGCGACGCATGACCTAGGAAGAACAGTGTTATCAGTGAAAAGAAACAGTGCAACGAGTAAACATGCCCATTTATCGGGTGTCAGATCGATGGACAGTGACGTCGATATGCAATAACATTAACGTTATGCAAACGACCAAAACAATGCTTACCTTTGCTTTATTGCAGTATGTATTATGAATACGAACTGCAAACGACGACACGTCGTGCAAAGACAGCTAATCTGAAAGAGAAAAACATTTTAAATGCAATGCTGTGCATGGGAGACAATGACTGATAATGAAATGTATTTTGCTTTAACATATGTAATAGTTTTAAGCTTATTGTGCCTGTTTTATATTTTAGCGCAAATTTACTGTAAAAACTTCATAGAGTGTCCTGTCAGAGTGATGTCTTGCACACACACACATACGAACTGGGTGGAAACTGTGGCCACTAAGGCGCGATTTCAACAGTCTATTGCCACACTGAAATACACGTGACTGCACATGCGCGGCAGCCGCAATACCTAGTCACGCGCCTCATTGAAATATTGTATACCATGAATAGTTTTTGAATATGTTTGTAAATATTGTACTGAATGTGATTTAGGGTGAATTGGTCACCTGGAGGTGCACCATTTCGCCTTGCAGTTCAGGGGGCAATTTAAAGGCACATTTTCAGGATGGATGTCGATGTATTGCAGATAGTAGATATAAGTTGAGAATATAAATAAGGAATTACTTAAGATATTAATTAGTATAGACTGTGGCGTGCAACCGCTGAGACATTGGACTAACTACGATGGTCAGTTGCCTTGCCAATAAGACGGAACCTTTTTTGTTCTTGTAGAGGTCCAGATGTCCAGATCGGACGCATATCTGCCAACGATGAAGATAATTATTTGGCACACTGCCACTATTCTATTTTATTGAGACGCAACTAACTAGGCACACTCATAGTTACACACAGAACCAGAATTAATGAAGGTGTCTACGTAATTTAATTTAGTATAATATTTTGTGAATACAGTAATATTATTTAATCTGTGTCTCATTTATGCTGCAAGCTACTGTTCCAGTTAAACGGTCTCTTGGCGCGGCTACAGGTTCCGTGTTACAAATTTTATGAATGGCCCCCACGAGCCAATGCTTTGGAACTATTCAATCTACGAAGTCCGATAAATAAATATTTTCAGAAGAGTCACTCACGGTCAATGTTAAAATGAACGGACCTTACGCAACAAACCTAGGGCCTAAAATCTGTATTGAACACCATTAAAAATTTACACTCTGATCGCATTTTACTATCATTACCTATTATCGTTTATCTGTTCTCTGATATTCTCAAACCAGGCGAGAAAAGCAAATAAATCGAAGGAGGAAGAACAAACCTGTAATGTTCGGATACAGTATTACTAGTACTAACTTGACACAGTCAAGTCCTTTAAATATCTGGGCCTAACGTTGCAAAGCGATATGAGGTGAAACGAGAATGTGAAAACTGTGGCAGGGAAGGCAAATGGTCGATTTAGGTTTATTGGGAGAATTTTAGGAAAGTCTGGTTCACCTGTAAAGGAGTCCGCATATAGGACGCTGGTGCGACCTATTCTTGAGTACTGCTTTGGGTTTCGTACCAAGTCGGATTGAAGGAAGACATCGAAGCCATTCAGAGGAGGGCTGCTAGATTTGTTATCGGTAGATACGAAAAAAAACACAAGTGTTACTGAAATGCCTCGGGAAGTCAAAAGGGAATCTCTGGAGGGAAGGCGACGTTTTTTAAGGGAAACACTATTAAGAGTATTCGGAGAACGGGCATTTGAAGGTGACTGACGAACGATTCTGCTCCCGCCCACACACATACGAGAAATTAGGACTCATACGGAGGCGTACAGAAAATGGTTTTTCCCTAGCTCTTAGCGAGTAGAACAGGAGGGGAAATGAAGTCTAGTGGAACAGGATATTCTCCGCCAAGCACCTTACGGTGGTAGCTGAGGAATGTCTATGTAGGTGCAGATGTAGATGTAGATGAAAGAAACAATTGTATGAGCGCAACTGCATAATTATCAGAAAACGTATAAGGGATACAGTGGAGGAACGAGGGATACAGTGGAGGAACGGAAAACGCCTCAGCCATCAGAATCAATCAGCACTCTCAAGAACCACGTTGCATTCTGGGGTTCTCTGTGCTCAATTCATTGGTGATGGTGACACCGGTCCATTCAAATCAATAACCGACAGCAGGTTGTAACCTCCTCCTCACTTATCGACCTAAAGGACAGTGAAAAATTAAACCGTGTGTACCTAATGGAAATTTGGGAAAAGCAATCGTCACCGAAGTTAATCTGCGGTAAGGAGGGAGGAAAGGGTTACATCTAAGGGAAAGGAAAAATGGAAATGAAATTGTTGAAAATTAATTATGAAAAAGGGTAAAGTTAATAAAGAAAGTAAATGTGCGGCCGTTACGTTAACAATTAACTAGCGGAAGGTCATTGCAAATATAATTAGCACTAAAAGCGTGGCAACTGAAGGTTGACACGTGTTGTGTGAAAACTGAATGTTTGTCAGAAGAAATAAATTTCGCTACACTCTGACTTCATTTAGTAAAAGAATTAATAAAACCGGAAAATTGAAAGTTAATTTAGTGACTGAAATTAACAGTGAGCTTTGTTTCTGAAGCACTACGAAACGCAGTAAAATAATGTTAGTCTTGGGCTACCTCAACAATCATATCAAAAGCTACTTGAATCTACGCAATCTCTTTTTTTTTTTAGAAATAAGAGATTAAACTTTGAACTTGAATTAAATGATTCTGAATAATTAACAATAGTAAAATTTAGAACGTACCAAGATGAGCTGCAGTCACAGGTAAGCTAAAATATGGTAACAAAACTCGCACTCTTAATTTGTGCTTGTGTAATCTAAATATTGTAGACAGCTATGAATACTTTAACTTAACTTTGAAATTAAAGCAGTGAAATGGAATGATATTACTTTAATGCTGGGGTTTGAATTTCAACGACACTCGGGTTCATTCCGGAAAAGGAAGGGACCCTGCTTGGTAATGCAACTGGGACAATGAGCAACAAAGGTTCATGCTATGTTGCTGTAATTTAAAGAGGCAAATAGAACAGTTTGAAAAGCTAAGGTCTGCCATAGTCTGCTTTTAGTCTTCCTTGTTGTTTGATTGAAGGTTTGTAGTCGTCGATCGAGGAGATGGCGACAATCACTCATTGTCGGCCGTAGCTGTTGCAGAAGCTGGCTGTTGGCGCGCCTTCTTCTCGACACGGTTACCAGGGGAAGCGGGCTCTTGGTGTGCGCCAGCTAATGCTTCCCGTCCGCGACACCGTGTCAGAAACTATCATAGCAACTCGAGCCGAATTACATGCTGCCAAACCCCAAAAGCGCGGCAACTCGCGGGAGCGTCACACAACATTCCTGGTCCACCGCCCTACTCCAGCCAGACTCTCTCTGTCCGAGCTCTATGCGGCAGAGTTAACACTACCAAAGATCCTAAACACTTTGGTTCTCCACACAACCTATCGATCTAGTCGTTCGATAGCATAGTTTTCCATAGGCCAGACCCAGCGTAAAAATACAAATAATATTTACAAAACAAACCAATTATACATCGACATAAATGCATATATATCCAAATAGTAAAACAATTACAATATACAAAGACACAGACACGTCATATTTTCTGGTAACAAAATAAGGAAAAAAATTATAGTACAATAGATGGAAACAGGAAGATATGCATTTCCGGCGTTACAAGATCCTCCTTTTTCTTTTTTCGTCAGTCTTCTGCCTGATTTGATTTGATGCTACCCGCCACGAATTCCTCTCCTGTTCTAACCTATTCATCTCAGAGTAGCACTTGCAAATTACATCCTCAACTATTTGCTGGATGTATTCCAATCTCTGTCTTCCTCTAAAGTTTTTGCCCTCTAGAGCTCCCTCTAGTACCATGGAAGTCATTCTCTCCTGTTTTAACAGATGTCCTATAATCCTGTCCCTTCTCTTTATCAGTGTTTTCCGCATATTCTTTTCCTCTCCGATTCTGCAGAGAACCTCTTCATTCCTTACCTTATCAGTCCATCTAATTTTTAACAATCGTCTGTAGCACCACATCTCAAATGCTTCGATTCTCTTCTGTTCCGCTTTTCCCGCAGACCATATTTCACTACCGTACAATGGTGCACTCCAGACGTTCATTCTCAGAAATTTCTTCCTCAAATTAAGGCTGATATTTGACAATAGTACACTTCTCTTGGGCTTTTTACCATGGCTAGTCTGCTTTTGATGTCTTCCTTGCTCCGCCTGTTATTGGTTATTTTACTGCCTAGGTAGCAGAATTCCTTAACTTCATCTGCTTCGTGACCGTCAATCCTGATGTTTTCTCTCAGTTCTCATATCTACTATTTCTCATTACCTTCGTATTTCTTCGAATTACTCTCAGTCCATACTCTGTACTCATTAGACTGTTCATTCCGTTCAGCAGATCATGTAATTCTTCTTCACTCTCATTTAGGATAGCAATGTCATCAGCGAATCGTATTATTAGTACCCTTTCACCTTGAATTTTAATTCCACACCTAAATCTTCCTTTTACTTACGTATTACTCCCTCTATGTACAGATTGAACAGTAGGGGCGAAAGGCTATATCCTTGTCTTACACCCTTTTTATTACGAGCGCGTCGCTCTTGGTCGTCCTCTCTTTTTATTCCCTCTTGCCTGTTGTACATATTGTACATGACCTGTCTCTCCCCATAGCTTACCTTTACTTTCCTTAGAATTTGGAACATATGGCACCATTTTAGATTGTCGAACGCTTTTTCGAGATCGACAAATCCTATGAACGTGGCTTGATTTTTTTTCTTTAGTCTTGCTTCCATTATTAAACGCAATGTCAGAATTGCCTCTCTCGTGCCTTTACTTTTCCTAAAGCCAAACTGATCGTCATCTAGCGCATCCTCGATTTTCTTTTCCATTCTTCTGTATATTATTCTTGTAAGCAACTTGGATGCATGAGCTGTTAATCTGATTGTGTGGTATTCTCGCACTTGTCAGATCTTGCCGTCTTCGGAACTGTGTGTATGGTGCTTTTCCGAAAATCAGATGGTACTTGCATGTCGCCAGACTCAACAATGTGAATAGTCGTATTGTTGCTACTTCCCACAATTATTTTAGAAATTCCGATGGAATGTTATCCGTCCCTTTTACCTTATTTAACGTTAAGTCTTCCAAAGATCTTTTAAATTCTGATTCTAAAACTGGATCCCCTATGTCTTCTGAAGCAACCCCGTTTTCTTCTTGTATCACATCGGACAAATATTCCCCGCCATATGGGCTTTCGATGTATTCTTTCCATCTATCCGCTCTCTCCTCTGCATTGAACAGTAGAATTCCCGTTGCACTCTTAATGTTATAACACTTACTTTTAATGTCACCTAGGGTTGTTTTGACTTTCCTGTATGCTGAGTCTGTCTTACCGACAATCATTTCTTTTTCGATTTCTCCACATTTTTGCTGCAGCCATTCTGTCGTAGCTTCCCTGCACTTTCTATTTATTTAATTCCTCAGCGACTTCTATTTCTTTTTCCAGAGTTTCCCTGAACATTTTTGTACTTCCTCCTTTCATCGATCAGTCATCAATGGTTTCTACGCAGTTGCCGTCTTTGTATCTATGTTTTCCTTCCAAATTTCTGTGATGACCCTTTTTAGAGATGTACATTCCTCTTCAACTGCACTGTCTACTGAGCTATTCCTTATTACTGTATCTACAGCCTTAGAGAACTTCAACCGTATCTCGTCATTCCTTAGTACTTCCGTATCCCACTTCTTCGCGTATTGATTCCATCAGACTAATGTCTTTAACTTCAGCCTACTCTTCATCACTACTATATTGTGATCTGATTCTGTCTGCTTCTGGGTACGCCTTACAATCCAGTATCTGATTTCGGAATCTCTGTCTGATCGCGATGTTATCTAACTGAAATATTCCCGTATCACCCTGCCTTTTCCAAGTATATCTCATCCTCTTGTGAATCTTGAACAGAATATTTACTGTTATTAGCTGAAACTTGTTACAGACCTCAACTAGCTTTTCTCCTCTCTCATTCCTTTTCCCAAGCCCATATTCTCCTGTAAACTTTTCTTCTGCTCTTTCCCCTACAACTGCATTCCAGTCTCCCGTGACTATTAGATTTTCGTCTCAATTAACGTAAAGTATTACTTCTTCAATATCCTCCTATACTTTCTCTATCTCTTCATCTTCAGCTTGCGACGTCGGCATGTATACCTGAACTATCGTTGTCTGTGTAGGTTTGCTGTCGATTCTGGTAAGAATAACACTATCACTGAACTATTCACAGTAACGCACTCTCTGCCCTTCTTTCTTGTTCATAACGAATCATTCTCCCGTTATACCAGTTTCTGCTTCTGTTGATATTACCCTATACCCATCTGACCAGAAATCATTTTCTTCTTTCCACTTCACTGACCCCTACAACATCTAGATTGAGCCTTTGCATTCCCCTTTTCTAGTTTCCCTATCACATTCAAGCTTCTGACCTCCCAAGCCCCGACTCGTAGAACGCTATCCTTCCATTCATTATTCAATCTTTTTCTCATGGTGACCTTCCCCTTGGCAGTCCACTCCCGGAGATCCGAATGGAGGACTATTCCGAATTCTTTTGCCAATGGAGAGATCATCATGACCCTTCTTCAACTACAGGCCACATGTCCTGTGGTTACGCATTACGTGTCTTTAATGCAGTGGTTTCCATTGCCTTCTGCTGCATCATGCCTCGATCGTTGAAGATTCTCCCGTCTTTAGGGGCATTTTCCCACCCCTAGGACACGAAAGTGCCCTGAACCTCTGTCCGCTCCTCCGCCCTCTTTGACAAGGCCGTTGGCAGGATGAGGGTGACTTCTTTTGCCGGAAGTCCTCGGCCCCCAATGCTCACGAAGACGTTGTGATTTGAATCCAAGAGAGATGAATGGGTACCCGACTCTCAGGCAGAACGTTTCTAGCAAAACACTTGAAGATGGCAAGACTATCAACCAGCTAAGTAAATACTATGGTTAAGCCATAGGAGAGAATACAGACAACACGGAACGAATGAGAAAAACAATGGGGGCAAAGTTTTTCCACAAGACGTCAAATGATGAAAGCCACTACAGAACTTGTGTTCAATAGACTGGTGTTCCCACAGAAACGCTATTCCTGAAGCTGCTGTAGTAGTAATAAGGCCATTAAATGTATAGATGTAGCACATCGAGATCTTCTGAGGAAATGCCTTGCAGACAACTTCAAAATGTGAATTACTCTTTCAACAATTGTATATGGACCAAGGTGCATGAAAGTATAAGACACGACTCTACGTTATGGTAAAGTTTTGTTTTATTACCTTGGATAATTCATGAAAAAACAGATAAAAATTTGTTAAATTTAACGTTATGAGCGTAGGACATTGCTACTTCCCTTTACGAAATTTCGAGTAAATCCCAAAGTACCTTCGTCCACTGTAAAACTTGTTTTGCAAGGCGGCTGGTGATTGACTCCGTTATGCTAGTTCTGGTTTAAATATTATTAAAATGTTCTGTGTATTGAACTTTTGTTAACTTCAGATTGGTCAACGTTGCTATAAGCTGGTCTAAAGGGGACATCGGTCTAATTCCTTAATGAAAGAGGTTAAAGCGCTAATGGTTTCCGACAGAGGTCGTTAGAGGAAAATTTATCTAGTCAGTGTCTCATTGACTTAGCGAGTAAAAATTTTTAGCTAGTTCAAGGACATGATGAAATTTTGGTGCTCTATATGGAAGATGTCTGCATTACGAAGATTGCTTTGTGCCGTGATGTTTTTGAATGAATCTATTAATAATATATTGGAAGGCATGTGTCCGTGCGACATGTCGCTTGGTGTCGAGCGTCGAAAATACTCACTTCACTGATGATAAGCGTGTTCTACATCTACATCTACATCTACATCTACATCCGTACTCCGCAAGCCACCTGACGGTGTATGGCGGAGGGTACCCTGAGTACCTCTATCGGTTCTCCCTTCTATTCCAGTCTCGTATTGTACGTGGAAAGAAGGATTGTCGGTATGCTTCTGTGTGGGCTCTAATCTCTCTGATTTTATCCTCATGGTCTCTTCGCGAGATATACGTAGGAGGGAGCAATATACAGCTTGACTCTTCGGTGAAGGTATGTTCTCGAAACTTCAACAAAAGCCCGTACCGAGCTACTGAGCGTCTCTCCTGCAGAGTCTTCCACTGGAGTTTATCTATCATCTCCGTAACGCTTTCGCAATTACTAAATGATCCTGTAACGAAGCGCGCTGCCCTCCGTTGGATCTTCTCTATCTCTTCTATCGACCCTACCTGGTGCGGATCCCACACTGCTGAGCAGTATTCAAGCATTGGGCGAACAAGCGTACTGTAACCTACTTCCTTTGTTGTCGGATTGCATTTCCTTAGGATTCTTCCAATGAATCTCAGTCTGGCATCTGCTTTACCGACGATCAACTTTATATGATCATTCCATTTTAAATCACTCCTAATGCGTACTCCCAGATAATTTATGGAATTAACTGCTTCCAGTTGCTGACCTGCTATTTTGTAGCTAAATGATAAGGGACCTATCTTTCTATGTATTCGCATCACATTACACTTCGCTACATTGAGATTCAATTGCCATTCCGTGCACCATGCGTCAATTCGCTGCAGATCCTCCTGCATTTCAGTACAATTTTCCATTGTTGCAACCTCTCGATACACCACAGCATCATTTGTAAAAAGCCTCAGTGAACTTCCGATGTCATCCACCAGGTCATTTATGTATATTGTGAATAGCAACGGTCCTGTGACACTCCCCTGCGGCACACCTGAAATCACTCTTACTTCGGAAGACTTCTCACCATTGAGAATGACGTGCTGCGTTCTGTTATCTAGGAACTCCTCAATCCAATCACACAATTGATCTGATAGTCCGTATGTTCTTACTTTGTTCATTAAACGACTGTGGGGAACTGTGTCAAACGCCTTGCGGAAGTCAAGAAACACGGCATCTACCTGTGAACCCGTGTCTAAGGCCCTCTGAGTCTCGTGGACGAATAGCGCGAGCTGGGTTTCACACATTCGTCTTTTTCGAAACCCATGCTGATTCCTACAGAGTAGATTTCTAGTCTCCAGAAAAGACATTATACTCGAACATAATACGTGTTCCAAAATTCTACAACTGATCGACGTTAGAGATATAGGTCTATAGTTCTGCACATCTGTTCGACGTCCCTTCTTGAGAACGGGGATGACCTGTGCCCTTTTCCAATCCTTTGGAACGCTTCGCTCTTCTAGAGACCTACGGTACACCGCTGCAAGAAGGGGGGCAAGTTCCTTCGCGTACTCTGTGTAAAATCGAACTGGTATCCCATCAGGACCAGCGGCCTTTCCTCTTTTGAGCGATTTTAATTGTTTCTCTATCCCTCTGTCGTCTACTTCGATATCTACCATTTTGTCAACTGTGCGACAATCTAGAGAAGGAAGCACAGTGCAGTCTTCCTCTGTGAAACAGCTTTGGAAGAAGACATTTAGTAATTCGGCCTTTAGTCTGTCATCCTCTGTTTCAGTACCATTTTGGTCACAGAGTGTCTGGACATTTTGTTTTGATCCACCTACCGCTTTGACATAGGATCAAAATTTCTTAGGATTTTCTGCCAAGTCAGTACATAGAACTTTACTTTCGAATTCATTGAAAGCCTCTCGCATAGCCCTCCTCACACTACATTTCGCTTCGCGTAATTTTTGTTTGTCTGCAAGGCTTTGGCTATGTTTATGTTTGATGTGAAGTTCCCTTTGCTTCCGCAGCAGTTTTCTAACTCGGTTGTTGTACCACGGTGGCTCTTTTCCATCTCTTACGATCTTGCTTGGCACATACTCATCTAACGCATATTGTACTATGGTTTTGAACTTTGTCCACTGATCCTCAACACTATCTGCACTTGAGACAAAACTTTTGTGTTGAGACGTCAGGTACTCTGTAATCTGCTTTTTGTCACTTTTGCTAAACAGAAAAATCTTCCTACCTTTTTTAATATTTCTATTTACGGCTGAAATCATCGACGCAGTAACCGCTTTATGATCGCTGATTCCCTGTTCTGCATTAACTGATTCAAATAGTTCGGGTCTGTTTGTCACCAGAAGGTCTAATATATTATCGCCACGAGTCGGTTTTCTGTTTAACTGCTCAAGGTAGTTTTCAGATAAAGCACTTAAAAATATTTCACTGGATTCTTTGTCCCTGCCACCTGTTATGAACGTTTGAGTCTCCCAGTCTATATCCGGCAAATTAAAATCTCCACCCAGAACTATAACATGGTGGGAAAATCTACTCGAAATATTTTCCAAATTATTCTTCAGGTGCTGAGCCACAACAGCTGCTGAGCCCGGGGGCCTATAGAGACATCCAATTACCATGTCTGAGCCTGCTTTAACCGTGACCTTCACCCAAATCATTTCACAATTCGAATCTCCGTCAATTTCCTTCGATACTATTGCACTTTTTATCGCTATAAACACGCCTCCCCCTTCACTGTCCAGCCTATCTCTGCGGTATACATTCCAATCAGAGCTTAGGATTTCATTACTGTTTACGTCTGGTTTCAGCCAACTTTCTGTTCCTAGTACTATATGGGCGTTGTGACCGTTTATTAATGAGAGCAGTTCTGGGACCTTTCTATAGACGCTCCTGCAGTTTACTACTAGCACATTAATATTGTTATTCCTTGTTGCATTTTGCCTACTCCTGCCTTGCCGCGTCTCAGGAGGCGTCTTGTCGGGCCTAGGGAGGGAATTCTCTAACCTAAAAAAACCCCATGTGCACTCCACACGTACTCCGCTACCCTCGTAGCCGCTTCCGGCGTGTAGTGCACGCCTGACCTATTCAGGGGGACCCTACATTTCTCCACCCGATAGCGGAGGTCGAGAAATTTGCACCCCAGCTCTCCGCAGAATCGTCTGAGCCTCTGGTTTAAGCCTTCCACTCGGCTCCAAACCAGAGGACCGCGATCGGTTCTCGGAACGATACTACAAATAGTTAGCTCTGATTCCACCCCGCGAGCGAGGCTTTCCACCTTCACCAACTCCGCCAACCGCCTGTACGAACTGAGGATGACCTCTGAACCCAGACGGCAAGAGTCATTGGTGCCGACATGAGCAACAATTTGCAGTCGGGTGCACCCAGTGCTCTCTATCGCCGCCGGTAGGGCCTCCTCCACATCTCGGATGAGACCCCCCGGCAAGCAGACAGAGTGAACACTGGCCTTCTTCCCCGACCTTTCCGCTATTTCCCTAAGGGGCTCCATCACCCGCCTAACGTTGGAGCTCCCAATAACTAATAAACCCCTCCCCCCGTGTGCCTACTCGGACCTTGCTGAAGGAGCAGCCACATGTCCACTCACAGGCAGAGCGGGCGATGCCACACGGCCAGCCTCCACATTGACCCTCCGCCTCGTGCGCCGCGAACGCCGCTGAACCCGCCACTCCCCTTGGGGATAGGGTGGCCCAACCGCGCCCGGTACCCGCGAAGATGTCTCGACAGCAGGGACAGTGGGTGAAGCATCTAACACCTGGGGTGCACCATGCGACGCACCAGACTCCCCAATGCCGCTACACTCCGAGGCAGCAGCCTGAAGACGGCTGACCGCGGCCATCAACACGCTCAGCTGTTCGCGAAGAGTGGCCAGCTCCTCCTGCGTCCGTACACAGCAGCCACACATCCTAGCCATCCTAAGAAATCAATTTACTATAGAGTGTTAATCAGCTTTTAACTAGACTGCTAATTCACTAAAGGCGGTTGATTATTGACTAAACTGTGATTGCTAACCACTTCTTGTAGAAACAAGGAAAATAGCACTACCTGTCTCTGGACGGTATTGAAAACAAACACTAGCACTACTAGCACTATGGCTGACTAAAGGGACTCTCTGACTGTATTCAAAACAAACACGAGATCTATGGAACACTTAATAGCACTCTACTATTAAAGCTTCCTAAAAGCAAAAACACGCAGAAGAAGAAGTGACAAGTAAGAAAAATACAGATAATACTTAAATTAAGGTAGCTCGCTGCACAGAAGACGTGAAGCAGACGGCGGTTAGGGCGACACTGACACTACTGGCACTATGGCTGACTAAAGGGACTCTCTCTGACTGTATTCAAAACAAACACGAGATCTATGGAACACTTAATAGCACTCGACTATTAAAGCTTCCTAAAAGCAAAAACACGCAGAAGAAGAAGTGACAAGTAAGAAAAATACAGATAATACTTAAATTAAGGTAGCTCGCTGCACAGAAGACGTGAAGCAGACGGCGGTTAGGGGTACTTTACGTTTCAAGAACATGAGAGAAAAGATGGACGGCTTGTAATGATCAACCAGATGGTGAATCTAATAATTCGAGGGAATATTTTCAGTGCAACTGAGAAGGGCACTTATACGGGACTGCCTAGTAATATGAGAGAAGCTTGGGCAGAATTGACACCATGCAAGCACAGGCTACCGTGTGGGTCTGCACGGTTGATAAACACTGTGATAAGATCAGGGCTCTCACATGGCCTGACTTACCATTTGCGAGCACTACGGCGAATCATGAACCAGTTTGTATGCTGTTAGATTCTGGCAGTAATGTGTCAGTGGCGAATTGGCAACGGTGCAGGAAAGTTTGTCACAGTCGCAAATCACCTAGAATAGAGAAATGGGGTATGGTGTGTCGCACTGTTAATCGGAGGCCATTACCAGTCCTGGGCAAGGTGCCGATGCGTCTTGGTACTCAGGGGCTCTCTGGCCAATTGAATTCACCACTATTGAAGGACTGAGCACTGATGTGCTTATACTATGCGATTTTCTTGAGTAAAAGTTTACATGTTCACTTTTAGGATAGAGTAGAAGTAGTTTTTGTGTAAAAACCAGCGCAAGTGTGGGATGAGTTCTGCAGAAGCAGAGTGGCCACCAATTAAAATATCCCATCTGACTAAAGAACAGGAATGTGTTTTCGGCGGTAAACAGAATTACTCATCGATAGCTTAGGCGTCACCCACAAAATTCAGTATAAGACCTTGCTTAAGGATCAGTTGCCAATTTGGCAGTTCCATTGCTAGTCATCACCACCAACGGCGGAAGAATTAATGAAAATTGTTGATCGTATTGTGGCTGATAGTGTAATTTGACCATCGGTCTTGTCCTACAGTCACTAATATTTTTCGTTCCCAAGCACAGTGGCCAGTTACAGAGCACTGAATCAAAAGGTGTTTCAGGAATCTATACCATTGGCCAACCTTCATAATTGTTTTAATTGGTTTTCTACTGCACAATATTTTACCATTCTTGACTTGAATCAAGCATACCACTAGGTGCCTCTTGTGGACGGATCTAAGGCTCTTACAGCTGTTTGCATGGATTGGAACTTCTTTGAATACAACTGTCAGGTTACCAGGACAGCCATATTATCGCGTCTGCTAAATCATATGCTGAGAAACATAAAATTTAAGTGCGTCTACAGATACCTGGATGACGTGATCATTTACGGGAAAATCTTCAGTGACCACTTGGATATGATACGCTAAGTCATTCACTGCTTCCGGGAAGCTCGGCTGACTATAAAACCTGATAAAACCATCCTGGACAAAACAGATATCTCGTTCTTAGTTATATTGTGTCTGTTGAAGGTAACAAGGTGGACCACACTCGAAATAAGACTACTCATCTGTTCCCAGTACTAAGGTTAAAAAGTATATGACTAGATTTATATGAATGGTGAATAATTTTCACACATTTATTACCAACTTTGGGAGGCTTGCTGTCTCCCTTAACCAACTGTGAGGGTATGGTGAGAATTTTCAATTGGGTAATACTCGACGGACATACTTCAATGTACTTGAAGGCGGCACTTGCTAGTGCTCCCATACTAGCTGTACTGGATTTTGATGGAGACTTTGTCTTGTGTTGTGGCCGTCTTGCTCCAAGGGAAGCAGAGAGAGAGGTAATCTATTATTTACAATTCCAGATTGAAAGAGGACAAGTTACTCTCTCACCTATATTCCATAAAGACTTTGTTCCAAAGTTACGAGACTCTAGAAAGTGAATGGCCTGAGCAGGCATTGATGGAACCTGATAGGGCGCTAAAAGCAAGAGGTATTTCCATGGTTCTTAGTTCATAGAAATGACTGGTTGGAAGTTGAAAGCAAGTGGCAGAGAGCCAATCCATCACTAAATCTTGCCGGACAGACCCACGGCCGTACAGTGTAGACACAGCACCACTAGTCGAGACAGGTCTCCAGTAGGACAATGCCAAGCTATACCTACATTGGCGCCAACTGAAGGCTGGGCTGGGGGCGACGGACTGAAGGGATGTGTCTACACAGTGGAGTCGTGGACCAGGCATTGCGTGCAGCGCCATGCCTAATAAAAATTTACACGTTTTCATGTTCGCTGATACTACAAATAGGCCTAGGATCCACTTTCATAGGCCGCCTCGGTCGGAGAAGAATCTCTGGCATCTGAGAAACGTTGGGAGATGCAATATTTATGACATCTCATAGCAAGTACTAACATGCTCCAAGGCAAAGGCTATTTAGATAAAGATCTTTAAGATTGTATCTGTTCCCTTGTTGCTGCAGGAAACGGTTTGACTTTGGAGTCAAATATCTTCTCCCTCCGCAAAAACTTTAAAAGGCCAGTAATTGGTGGTTTCTTCTTTTTCCAGAGACGCAGATTTCTTAACTCTTGCGCTGGTTCGACATGGGTTTGTGCTGTAGTGTAAGAGGCGAGATTTAGCGTCTCTAAAGTCCTGTGATTGGCTCAAGACTGGACGAAGGCTGTGCGTTCGTGCAGTTTGTGGAAAAACGGAATTTTTTTATCTGCAGAGGTGTGAGGCACTCAGGCTCTGGACTTCAATCTGGAAGCTCTGACATGTGTGCTTGGTATTTGGAAACTGTCCTAGGACTTACTTCACTTCCGAGTAGTTAAACTGGGGAGTCTGTGGTGGAGTTCTTACTGTACCGACAGAGTGACTTCAAGCGTCTCGGACTACTCTTTCGCCGAGGGCACACTTATTCGTTTTTGGTTTACCAGTCTTGACGTTTCGCATCCTTGTACGCTATGTCGTGTAAGTGAGCCAAATTGGTCCTTGGTACGACCAGCAAACGTGTGTGTCATACACTGAAATCTACTATAATTTCAGGGCTCTGGTAGGGACTAAATTGCCATCTGTCTGCCTGATCGGCATATAGTGAGACTTTGGATTTCTTTCATGGCCGCGATTGATTCACAGGTGCCACCTTACGCCTCGCCTCTGCCGCACATGAGTCGCCAGCAGCAAGTTACATCGCTGTGCGAAACATACACGGTAAAGTACTGCTGCTCCTATCTTGTCTGGCATACAAATCCCAATCGCGACTTGCTCTCAGCTGCCCCTATCGAGACTTTTATAGATCATCGATCAAAGTCTGTTCAGCGTCAGAACAATTCAGATTGCGCTACACGCGATTTTAGGACCAGAGTACATGACACACGTTTGTCACCCAGGATGCTTGTCCATTGTGGTCATAAACCACCTGCCAGTTGTTTACGATATTCAACTAGAATTTGTTTAACTTTAATTATGTCTGTCTTTGTTTTTATTTCTGTAAAAATAAATGTTGTCAGTAAACTACTTTTGCTTACATTTTCGATCAAATCATCACCTTCATATAGCCACACCAAGTGTTAACTTTCACTGTGGATAACTTTAACTGTGTACTATCCTTTCAAGATAGTTTTCATTGAGTGCGACCCTGCCGGGTTATCAATCAATCATTTTTTATACAGCCCACAACCGGCTTAACTTTCATTGAGGAGTACCCTGCCAGGATCTAGGGTTGTGGCACCATCAGATCGTGTTGTCTTGCGCAGTCATTGAATTTTACTTCCCTTGCGCAGAATTTTGAATTGATGCACCATCTGTGACCGCCAGATCGCGTTGCCTAGCGTTGTCATTCAATATGACGTCCATTGTGTAGAATTTTGAGTTGATGGCACCTTTAGTATCTGTCAGATCGTAGATAGTGTTGCATAGTGAAGTTTCTGTGGTGCACTGTGTAGAATAGATTGGCGTTTATGACGCCTAGACCTAGTACTAATATTTAATTATTTTATTTGTGTATTTTCATGTCTTGGTTGTGACTTCTGTGTCACTTGAGTGTTTGTTTCTGACGGCGAACGGCGTTGTGATGATTTGTTAGGACAAATAGAGATTTTTGTTTGTTAACATAGACAAGTATGCCATTATTTGAATTCGTTGTCAGAAACCAGGAATCAGTAGCTCACGGGAGCGTAATTCAGAGTTGAATCTGCGTGGCATAGGTATGTGTAATTTTTAATTTCGTGTGTGTCAGAATTAGTGTGCATGCTTACAAGAAACAAGGCACGTTTGCTACAGCTTTGCGGAAGTAATTGTGTTTTGTTAACTATGGATCCATGTCAGATTATTAGCGGTGGCCAGGCAGATATTACACGGGATTCTCAGGTAAATGCAGTTTCAAACCGGGCAGAAATGTTTAACGTAGGACCTGCAGAGTATGACGACATGTCTCAGTCAGGTGACGAAAGTGAACAGGAGACCGCAGCAGAACTAAATGTAGGCGCTGCTGGTACGAGACGCATCATCAGTGAAACTAGCAGACCAGAATCACGAATTAAACGTCACAGAATGACGGAATCTCGTTCATTTAGTCCGGAAAGTGTTAGTGGTGGATCTCAGTTTGAGGCTCTCATGCAATTCATGCAAGAGGCGGAAAGAAAGAGACAAGAGACAGAGGAAAAGAGACGGGAGGAAGAGGAGGAAAGACACAAATTAGTCATAAGAAGGGTCACAGACGGTATAGATGGAGTCAAGAAAGAGATCGCAGGAATCCTAGCAGAGCTAGAGAATGTCAAGAAAACGATAGTACATAGAAACGCGTGAGATCGCGGACCAGGCGAAGTACGACACTAAAACAGCGCAATTAGTAGTGCAAGTAGCACGAAAGGACGCATCAGTGGTCAAAGAACAATTTGAACTGGCAATAACTGAGTTGTTCCATAAAAACACGGGAGAACTGCCGGATATCAGTAACTTCCTGCCACGATATTTCGGCGCAGAGTCTTCTGTCCATCTTCAGGTGAGTGCCACTGTAGTAGTACTAGTGAGTACGCGCTGAGCTCCGCTATTTATAGCCTTCTGAGGTGACACTGCGCATGCGCTGCTCAACGCGCGCGTTCATAACGGCTCCGTGCGCTGCGCCTCGCGCCCTCCACTGTGAAAGCCTGGCGTATCGGTGTCAGGTCGATTTCCATCTTCATGCAGATAACTACGTCGACTACGAAGTTTCTCTATAACAGGATTCCACGCAGAGTTCAGCTGATATCCGCTATCTCGATTGATGAGAGTCTCGTTGTCAGACAATCTTATTTCCACAGATTCATTGATAATCGAGCTCCAAAAGTTTGATGTATGGGCCA
Organism: Schistocerca gregaria; assembly: GCF_023897955.1. Lineage (NCBI taxonomy): Eukaryota > Metazoa > Arthropoda > Insecta > Orthoptera > Acrididae > Schistocerca > Schistocerca gregaria. The sequence continues at coordinate 947,243,727 of NC_064920.1, forward strand.
AAATTTTTGTGCCGTTGTATATCATGGAATGGTCTGTGGAAAGAACTGAGTTGTTTAAAACAAAAAAACGCACGTTCAACTCTCCGAAAGCAAGGCAAAAAAATAGTTCAAGAAACGCAGGAAAAAATGAATCAGGAGACGAAGCGAATTGAACACGTATAAATCAAACAGGTCGAAATCTCCGAGTCGCCGCGGAACAAAACGAGTTGGCTAAGGACGTTCGACAGGCACATAAGCGTGTTTCGCAGTTGCAAACACTATCTCGTCCGGTAAAGTGCGATCGAGAGCACCACAGAAGTGAAGGACATGTTTTGCCACTCTCCGAACCGCCACATGAGGACACACCCTCTGCACATGAGCGAATACAGCATGAATATGCTTCTGCCGCGTCGGAACTCGTAACAGAAAATGCTCCGTCGGCAACACTCAGCATGTCAGAGACCGAACCGGAACACAATTGTACACGTCTACGGAGGTCAGAAACGTTATTACGTTAATCTGACAACACGAGTGGACACAATAACCATGCACGAGTATCGTTTGGGCACTGATACATGGAATAGACGAGAGGGAAAATTCTTGCGGCGGATACGTCGAAACTTTCGACCACAAACTTTTCTTGAGCATCCTGAATTTTCAAGTCTACAAGGAGGCAAACAACATATTACATCCAAAGACCTGGATGGCACAGTACGATCACTTGCTACCAGAATCTTGGCCACTGAACTACAAGCTCCAGTTTATCTGTGGTTACTTAGAAGAGTCGATTGCAGAACATACACGCGGAGTTGCGGAGAGTTGTCGCTCCTACCAAGAATTTAAGGACGCATTCCTTAGCACACATTGGTCGCAGGACACCCAGGAGAGGATAAAACAGGCGATCATGTTACGAAAGGACTTAGAAGCGTCTGGATTCCACAGTCCTGCCAAATTCTTCGAATCCCTGGTCAAGAAGAACCGATTCTTGGATTAACCGTTCAGCCACAAGGAAATTATCATACACTGTCACATTAAATTACCTTTACGTTACCAGCAACTGCTCATCGGTAGATACAGCGATTTAATCGAAGCTATCAAGAGCGCGCAGTGCGAACTCGAGTACGTGAATGATATTTACATGCCGGCCGCGGTAGTCTCGCGGTTCTAGGCGCGCAGTCCGGAACCGTGCGACTGCTACGGTCGCAGGTTCGAATCCTGCCTCGGGCATGGATGTGTGTGATGTCCTTAGGTTAGTTAGGTTTAAGTAGTTCTAAGTTCTAGGGGACTGATGACCACAGCAGTTGGGTCCCATAGTGCTCAGAGCCATTTGACGCCATTTTGATATTTACAACTTGAGGGAAAGAAGTAGAAATAATGACCGTAACTGACCAGATTCGACAGAAAGGAATGACGATGGACGAAATGGGGGAAAGCATCGACCGAATCTAGACCAAAATTTAAACTTTAATGGGAATAACCAGCCGCCATGAGACAATAGAAGAAGAAAGAAAATCATAATAACAACAACTACTAATACTACTGCTACCGACGAAACGGAAACTGGAGAGAGCAACAGAACTCGAACCAGAATCAACAGGATTCTATGGACTAGCAGCAGAACAATAGCAGGACATACTACGGTCAAGGTCAGTGGAATGACCAACGTAGCGAATATGTGGAATTGAGGCAACGTAACCCATCGCAGGGGCCACGCAGAGAAAATTCAAACAGGAATTGACACGCACCCGCTGCGGGCACAGCTCAAAACAATGCCGCAGAAACTATCGGAACGAGCGACATTAACACGTTAGAGTATGAAGAATCAAGAAAACTGCTACGGGAAGAAAAGTAGATCATGACACAACCGGATTTACACCCCATCATTCAAATCACAGCCGGCAAGAACAATCTAACCAGGATTGTGGACAGTGGAAGCCAAGTGACGGCGATATCGGCTTCGGCATTCAAGAAATGCATTGCGAATCATACTTGGCCGGCATTCACGCTGAAGAAAACCAGAATCAAAGGCGCTCAGAGAGGGAAGCATACAAATGTGCAGTTAAAAACCAGGTTGACGTTCAGCTGCCAGGGGCATACCTCAGGAACTAACTTTCTGGTCATTCCTTCTTTGGCAATTGAAAGCAAGTGGCGGCGAGCCTACCCCTCAGTAAATCTTGCCGGATAGGCCCACTGCCGTACAGTACAGACAGAGCACCCCTAATCGAGACCGATCTCCAGCAGGACAATGCCAAGCTATACCTGCATTGGTGCCAGCCGAAGGATGGGCTGGGCGTGATGGACTGAAAGGACGCATTTACACAGTGGAGTTCTAGACCGGGCATTGCGTGCTATGCCACGCCTAATAAAAATTTACACCTTTTCGTGTTCGCTGATACTACAAATAGGCCTGTGACCCAATTTCATCGGCCGCCTCCGTCGTAGAAGAAACTCTGGCATCTGAGAAACGTTGGGAGATACAATATTTATGACACCTCATGGCAAGGACTAACATGCTCCAAGGCACAGGCTATTTAGATAAAGATCTTTAAGACAGTACCTGTTCGCTTGTAGGCGTGGGAAGCGATTTCACTTCAGAGAAAAAATCTTCTCCCCACACAAAAACTTAAAAAGGCTAGTAATTGGCTATTTCTCTTTTTTTTCCAGAGACGCAGGTTTCGTAACTCTTGCGCTGGTTCGACATGGGTTTGTGCTGTAGTGTACGAGGCGAGATTTAGCGCCTCTAAAGCCCCGTGATTGGCTCAAGACAGGGTGAAGGCTGTGTCGTTCGTACACTTTGCGGAAAAACGGAATTTTTTATCTGCAGAGGTGTGAAGAACTCAGGCTCTGGACTTCAGTCTGGAAGCAGCTCCTGGTTGAAGCTCTGGTTTATGTGGTTGGTATTTGGGACGTGTCCTAAGACTTACTTCACTTGCGAGTAGTTACACAGAGGAGCGTGTTGTGAAGTTCTTACTGTACCGACAGAGTGACTTCAAACGTCTCGGACTACTCATTTGCCGAGGGAACACTTATTCGTTTTTGGTTTACCAGTCTTGACGTTTCGCAGCCTGGTGCACTCTGTCGTATAAGTGAGCCAAATTGGTCCTCGGTATGACCAGCGACCGGGTGTGTCACACACTGAAATCTACAGTGATTTCAGGGCTCTAGTAGAGACTACATTGCGATCCACCTGCCTGGTCGATAGATCGTGAGATTTTGCTTTTCTTTCGTGGCTGCGATCGATTCACAGGTACCACCTTACGCCTCGCCTTTGCCGCACACGAGTCGCCATCTGCAAGTTTCATCGCTGTACGAAGCAAACAACGTGAAGTACTGCTGCTTCAGCCTTGTATGAGCGTACAAATCCCAATTGCCCCTATCAAGACTTTTGTAGATCATCGATCAAAGTCTACTCAGTGCCAGAACAATTCAGATTGCGTTATACAAAATTTTTAGGGCCAGAGACTTGACACAATTTTGCCACCCAGGATCCTTGTGCATTGTGGTCTTAAACCAACTGTTAGTTGTTTACGATATTCTACCAGAATTTGTTTAACTTTAATATGTTGGTTTTTGTGTTTATTTTTGGGAAAATAAATGTTGTCAGTAATCTACATATTGCTTACATTCTCAGTCAAATCATCACTTTTATATAGTCATCCCAAGAGTTAACTTTCATTTGACGTCCCATCCCAGGACAACTTTCATTGTATATTATCCTGCCAGACCAACTTTCATTGTGTACGACCCTCAGTCAATCATTTTTTATACTGCCCACAACCGGGTTAACTTTCAAGGTTGTTATCAGTGGCGGAGAGCAATTACTCAGTGTCGAATTAGCAGGGCTAGCCGTGTCTTATCGACTGGAACAGTTTTATATTGAGCATCAGCCTTTTTGCTTAGAGACCGATAACGAGGCCTTAACATGAGTGCTAGTGCACTGCAGAAGACAGAGAGATTAGCAAGGTGGAGTGTGCAGATATCTCTCTTCCGTTTCGATGTTCATCGTATAATAAGTAAGGATAACAGTGTGGCTGACGTCTATAGCCGAGTGTTTCACCACAGATCTGAGGCAGAGGACCTCCTGCAAGGTGAGGAAGAAGCAACTTCTGTGAGGACAGTTCTAAGAGAGATTCTGGGGATATTTGGAAGTTTAACCCAAAAACACAACGCTGATCCTCTATTACGTATAGTAAAACAACAGCTGAAAGGAGGGGAAGAGGTACTAGGGTACTCTGTTATAAAGGGACTGCTTTATTTCCACATGCACTAAGACGGCAAGGATAAGACCTATCTGCCCCAGGAATTGATCCTTTCATTGTTTAAATACTTTCATCATTGCTTGTGTGGAGGATACCTGTTTCCTGTAGATAACATTAAGAAGAATTTGGAATCTCCAAGAAACGACACTACGGTTGCACACCAGAATGAGGATGCCCAATATAGCAAGTGTAAGCGTCCGACAACGCTGTGCTGGGAGACCTAGTCTACTTGTAGAACTTTGTGGCGCAAATCAAGGAGGTGGCGGGGAAGGGGACAGAGGGCCACTTCTAAGATGTTACCAGGGTTTATGGGACCGTAAAAAGTGGTATAAATCACACGCCCAGAGAGCTTTCTGATCCAGGACCTTTGTACTGGAAAATTAACCAGGGCTCATATGAGCCAGATCAAGGTCGACCATGGGAGCCAGAATTCTGGGGACACCTTTCATACACTATACACGTCTGCCCCGCCCCAGCCGGTTCCCGTGCATGGGACGTCCTTGCCTCTCAGTTATCGATTGTATCTGTCCTGTGCATGTCTCTATCCCTTTGCTGAGTAACTGGAGGGCACGTCCCAGAGGAGGGTGAGTAAGCATTGGCGGGTGGAGTTGTAAGAACGTGCACAGCAAGGAAAAGCGGTGTGAATTACTGGCAGCAGTATGGGGAATTGAAGATTCAGTTTTACCTAGGAAATGTGAGTCCTTTCGTTGGGTTTCACAGAGCTGAAAGGCGGTGGCGTAACCTGTGGAGTGTCATTAGCACAATCACGCCGGTTGAAATTTAACTGTCAGCTACTCGACTGTTGGAGTAAGCAATCGTGCTTTCCTTAAGTGACATGTGACCCACTGGACCCTGGCTCCTTTACGACATAGCTGGTATTCGGGTCGTTCCTCCGACATTCTGTTGTGAATGAAGGCGCTCGTTTACATTTGCCTAGCAGGCTGTGCTTGGCCGATTTTCTGGACACATATTCGCGATTTGTGGTGAACATGTATTGCAATTTGGATTCTGATTCCTACTTACCAAATTACTGGGCAGCCAGTGTCTATGCAAACTTTCGCTTAATGTTAAAGTTTTTCTGTAAGCTACTTGTTTAGTGTATTACCTCTACTGTGTTTGGCAGCTTTGATTTCTTTATTGGCGTTTTGTATTCTGTTAGAATAGAGGCTTAATTCTGTTTGTATATGAGTGTCTTACAGGACACTTTAGCCATTGTTTAGTATCTTGGTTATTGAATTCAAGAGTGACCACATAGAGAGGCCTCAGTTTAAAGTTTACCGTTCTTATGGCTTTCACTAGACCATTTTTGATAAGGTAAATTTCTTGTACATCTGTGGAAAAGGTACTTATTTTGGTAATACAGCTCGAGATCCTCTTAAATCCACATTACTTCTTATGAGCTGTTTGCCGAACTAGCCACCTGTGTACTTATCGTATTGTGATTTGTTTATTTGCCATTTCTAACCGACGTGCTTAACTGATTCTTTCTGTGTATTTGTCAACTAATGTCGTTTTTAGCTTGCATGTAACCCCTCAGATTAAGTGTTTGCCTTACTTTAGCGTTCCATATTTCAGTTGTATATGATACTGGCAAGGGAGCCTTTATATTTTATGTTTCCCATATGTTCTTGGAAATTTACCGTGGAAGTCTCACGAACTTCGCAACTTGCACATGGTGTTTTTATCGACCATTGTGGTGCATGGCTCACAGCGTTTAGAAGCCTGATAACCTACTTCCTCTTCGAGGCGTGTTTTGGCGTACGCTTAAGCTCCCTTAATTAGTAACGGGCATTTGGTATTCTCAGCCAAATCTCGTGTTAATCACAAAGAACCATTGCCCATTATGAAACTTGTTTGTATGGCTGCCGACCTTTGCTTGAGTTACCCTGTATCTCTCTTAAATGTTACTAAATCATTTGAGCAGTGAAATTTTATGCACTTCACCCTGATCAGTACTGCCGTAAGTTGGTCTTTAGGGGAGAGACATCGTGCTCCTTAATGAAATGTTTACGTAAAACTTAATTACTTGAAAGGATTTCGCCATGGTAGGTATTTATGATTGGGCCATGACCCGAATGTGCAGTTGTTAAGTGTCATTATTTGTTTGGTCTATTGAAGTTCTTGATTTGTAATTGTCTGTTAATGAGCTACGCTGTTTGGAATGAATAACTGCTGCTGCAACTGCTTACTACTTTAAACTACTTTGATAAGAAGAGGAAGGTGACTTTATTTAGGATACACCAACATGCGGCTATCACTCTTCTTTTCTTTTTATCGTCTTGCACACGCGCACTTGATGGAGTGTATTTTTGTGTTTACTGAGGTGATGAGCCTTGGGTACAACTACCTCATTTACTCCTGTGCTATGACTCTTGGCCATTGTATTAGGCATGAAGCCACGGCGAGTGCGACATTGCGGAGCCAGCGTTAAATGCTTTATTGATGTTTGCCGTCTGGGCTTCCCTTGGTCGCCGCCAGGTGTTATTACTGTCTTCAGTAGTTTATTGAGAAACTCAAGAAGACATGATGTGACGTGGGATAGCCTTACTGTAAATTGGTTGCAACGACCATAATAGGTACAAAAATTTTGCTGTCCAGCTTTGTCGGATATTGCGGAGTGGCCTCCTACGCCTGGAAACATTCGAACGTGGTGGGGACGAAAAAAGCGAGTTTTCGATTCCTTGCGCTCTGCAAGAGATGAATAGTATCGCCTCTGGACCATGATGGAGAATAGATGTGTTGATAGAGTTCGTCTGGGGAACACTCATGTGCAGACTTAGGTGTAAGACTACCTCAGTAATCTGGACAGAATCTTAGATTCTTTCAGGAATTTATCTCGTCGAGTTGTATCCGCGGTAAAAATGGAAATGAGCGTTGGCGTCATTGGCCGGGAGGCCCCTTACGTGGCAGGTCCGACCGCCTTGGTGCAGGTCTTATTACGTTCGATGCCACATTGGGTGACCTGCGCGCCGGATGGGGATGAAATGATGATCAAGACAACACCAGTACTGAGCAGAGAAAATCCCAGACTCAGCCAGGAATCGAACCCGGGCCCGTAGGACGGCAATCCGTCACGCTGACCACTCAGCTATCGGGGATCTGCGTCCAGAGAGCACCAGGGAGACCAGCAGTACGGAGGTCAAACGGGTGCACCATCCGACTGCTGTTTGCTGTCTACACACTGCCTGAGACCTTCGTGGTTAAGTATTTCCAGTGCCAGTATAACTGGGACCTGTGATTCCCCTTTGACGCCCTCATCAGCATATGCTCTCGTTTTGGCGCTACAGCACCTGCAATTTTACATGTGGATTTTTCACAGAGTTCTCATTTCCGTTCGGCATTCAGCCGCACAGTCGGGATTTATCATCATCTCTGTTGATTGACCTATTCATAATAGATTACCATCTTCGGTATTTCAGACTATGGTGCCACTTAAAAAAGATATTACAACTACTTATAGCCAACACCATTATTTCGTGCCCTCGTTCTATTAAAGCATTGTTTAGTGAATCGCGCAGTTCAATATTTATTAGATAAAATAAATCTCTTTGCGATACTTAACTTGTGTATCATTTAGTAGTCAATTGATAAATTTCAGTTCTTGCCCATTTTTATAACTATTGAGCATAGAGTCTGATTAGTGACTTTATTAATTTATAGCATGTGTCCCAAGCTTTTTAGTTTAGTTTAGTTTAGTTTAGTTATGTCATGTTCTGTAGATCTTTTCGCCATTATTTTATCGATATGATGTGGAACAAGTCAGATTACAAAATATATATACACACATGAATAGTGCTAATATTAATATTACTGAAATTTTTAGTTATACACATGCAACTACATTTAGAGGTACAATTTTTTAGCAGTTTTGAAACAGAAATTCGTCCATGTAATAGAAGGAGTTGTCCAAAAGAAATGACTTTAAGCCAGATTTAAAACGTGATCTGCTACCTGTCAGACACTTTGTGTTGTTGGGAAAATGATAAAAGATTTTTGTTGCTGAATAATGTACTCCTATTTGAGCAACTGACAGCTTCAATAACGGATAGTAAAGGTCATTTTTCCCACTAGTGTTGTACATATGAACATCACCGTTCTTCGCTAATTTAGATGGATTATTTATAAAGCGTTTGATTAGCGAATGTATGTTCTCTGATGGCACATGTAAAAAACATTACTCCTTGGATAGGTGCCTACATGACGTCCTTGAGTGAACACCACTAATTATTCTCACTGTTCTCTTTTTTGCAATCAATACTTTACGTCTAAGTGGTGAGTTAACCCAGAAAACTATTCCATGAAACATTATTGAGTGTGAAACTTCCCCTTAGAACTATTATACAAGACTGTGGTTAAACTGAAACACAATATTTTTTAGCGCAACGCAATCTGACTTCCAAAAATCCCTACAAAAGAATGGCCCTGACTAACAATAACCTATACGTTTCGCAAATCACTTACCTCACAAAAATCGTTACTCAAGCTACTGCAATACAGCGAGCGCCACTACTGCCAGCTAAATAAAAGATTCAAACTACTGAAGGCACTAACTACTGATAGGCATAGTTAGCAAATGAAAGATTTTAATACAGAACAAACAATGTATTTACCTTAATAGTCATAATATATATATATATATATATATATATATATATATATCAGTTCATGACATCCAGTCTTACAAATTTCAAAACTCCGCCATCTCTCTCCCCACATCCACCACTGCTGGCGGCTCACCTCCAACGGCGCAACGCTATGCGCTGTTAACATCCAGCTGCCCAAAGCTACAATGGCAAGTATTACAACAATGCCACCCAGCCACTGACTGCACACAGGACAGCCAGTGATTTTCATACAGAGCGCTATGTGGCATTACCAATAATAAAACCTAAACAGCCTACTTACATAGCCCCCTTGCTTCCCCCAAAAAATTTTACAAATTGTTTTGGGCAGTGGCCAATACAGATTTGAAAAATTTTTTCGTAATTACAATAACAAAGAAATGAAATGCACACACTTATCGATACAATGTTGGACAAAAGCTAAAATTTTCTCACAGTCCATAAAGACAGACCTGATCGTTCATCACAGTAAAATTGCAGTGTTTTTCTCAAAGTCTGAGTAGTAAAAGAAAATGCACACGGAAGTAGTCATGCAGTCTTGAAGAAGTAGTGCTGTCCTTCCAACAGAAAGACAGTGCTGACTCTTAACATGCACTCAGGTAATGGGCAACAACAGAGCAAACCCATAGCAGAGTCAGTGGAAGTTGAAGACTATTGGTAGGTAGGTCCTCACAGAGCAGACCCACTGTAGTCCTGGTAGAGATTATGGTATTGGTGGGCCACCAGAGGTGCAGACGCTCTGCAGTCCTTGTAGAAACAATGGTATTGGTGAGTCATCAAAGGTTTAGACCCACTGTTGTCCTTGTAGAGATGGCTAGCAGCCAACTGTTGCGACTGTGCAGGTGCACAATCACCATCGAAGAGTCTTGTGGACAATATAGCAGGTCCATAAACCATCACTTGTCCACTCACAAAGAATTTGTTTGAAATGTCCTTAGAACCAGAAATGCTGTGATCCAGTCCCTTGCTGAATTATTAACACACGTGCAAACACTATCAGTCCCTACTTCTCACATATTGTCCATATACTATGACCAACAGAAATGTGTGCAGTGAAATGTAACTTACAAATTACTTAATTTGATCAACTGGAGTCAATTACAATTTTATAACATAAGAATACAAAAACAAAGGTACAAAATATATCATCAAATAACATAATAGTACAGATAACATTTGCAGTAATACAGGCTTTACAAAAGAATGGAAATAACAAATACATCACTGTTACAAAAATTATGACATAAGTACATACATAAAAGATCAGAATAACTTTTGAAACATCAACTTCACACATGAGAATTAAAACAGAACAGATATATAATGTCTAAACATCTTTACAAAGTAAATAACATATTATTAATGCAAATTATGTTTGAGGGTAACAATATTCCTCATCATAGTGAATGTAGCTTAGTATTAGAAGAGAAAAAATTCTATGAAACAGTACAAAGAGACAGAAAGAAAATAAATACACAAGTTTACACAAACACATAGTGGGATAACACAAAAGGAAAGGACAGGGTTTGTTTTCAGGGTAACATTTGGTACTGCAGTCCAACCCAAAACTTCATTCCATGGATCTTTCGTCTTATTTCAACATTTGTTTCTACCAAAAAAAATCCTATCCAAGCATGCTTTCTGTATTCTGTTCACATCCTCTTTCAAAAATAGTTTTTCTCCACTGTACACTACTTTTTTCTTTGGCCAAACCATTTTCTTATAGCTTCTCAATGCTTTTCTTCCAATTCATCATAGTTTCTTATATAGTCTACCCCCCCCCCCCCCCCTCTTAAGCTAACTTAAAGCTACTGAGCTCAGATGCTGAACTAAGGGACGAGGCAATTCAGCAGCAAAAAACAATTAATACAAACAGCAATGACAAAAAAATGCAAGTAAGCAAAGCAAGCAGCAATAAATGTAATAACTTATATCTAAACATGACAAAGCTGAAGCAGAAAAAATATTACAGTAAAAATGTTTAATACCTATGTCACATCTTAACACTAGAGTGATGCATCACGAGAACATACACTAGCAGGTAAGTTACCAAATCGTAAAAAAAATTATTTTCGCAATTCCTGTGAAGGGAAATGTCTATTTGTGCTCTCTTTTCCAAGAAATTACATCATAAAATGATTCTTTACTGGGTCTGTAGACAGAAAATAGTGATGTTAGTACATCTATTAAATTTTATTTTAACCAATGCTGCAGTGCAGATAGAAACTGGATATTAAACAAAATGAGCAATCTCTCAGTTAGAAATACAATAGATATAAAATGTTTCTCATCATTTCCTTGCAGTAAATATCATAAATTAAGAACTCTACAATGCAATCATGTTTTCAAGTTTGAGGGTGTCGTATATACGATGCTTTCTACAAAGGAATGTCAATACCGAGGATAAAGGCCTCTTTTTTTTTTCTCTCCACCTGTGCCTCTGACAGGCACACACTAATGGCTTTCTTTTGTCAGGTGGTTGTCGGTCGTACAGCTGGGTGCCCACGACGCATTACGTGCAGGTGGTCACTTAAGTGTCTTACCGAAATATTTACGACACCAGTTTCCTCTATAGTCACAGTCTCATATAAAAATATTTTCACAGGTTGAGAATTTGCATTACAAATGTGTAGAAAATAAAATCCTATAAATATAACAGTGTCCAAAAAATTTTCGTCGGCATTGTAATACATTCACGCATTTACATACATTTCATAACTCTTAAAGTACGATTCTTGGTTTCCAACAACCTTTTTCACAAATCAAAGTCCCTAACCACTACTTATTATTCCTTACCTTATTCGTCGACACTTCTTCAATGATTCATCATAACAGATACGTAGCATAATCAAATAACTCATATAGCAACAGCTTATTGATCATAAACATACCGCAACAGCAAAATACATATCGTCATCATAACATCATAAAACCTCAGCCATATCTCAAAATCATCGTAGCTTTCCGCAATAACTTCAAAACCTAAAAAATATTCTCTGCTCATTTCAATAGTGTCATCTACCTCAAACGTACTTTAAAAATCATGATCCCATACCACATACATCATTCAAAGCTCTCATAGTATAACAATGGTTCCGCAAAAATATGAACTGTTCACAAAGTATAGACAAAATACAATTTCATAAGTGTGAAGCTATCCAACGGTGTAAATATGTAAACATCTGTCACTGATGTAGAAAAAAAATTGTTTCTTAGTTGAATAATCAGATAGCTGTGTAATTCTGTGTTAGAGAAATATGGTACCGATGTGTAAATTTGTATAAGCAAATACCATATTAGCTAGGGCTCCTTGTGCTTGCCAGACACATGGTACACAAAGTAGGCGTGCACCCCCCTGAGGATTAATGTAATTATATCCTCAGGTGTTACAGATTCAGCGATGGAATGAAATGTATCACGGAAAACCTTTGTATCATTGTACTTCAAATATTTTTAAAAATAAATGTTTCAAATACAAAATTAATCACTCAAATACGTGTGCTGTAGCGCTAAACTGTGCATCGTGTTGTAAGATAATCTCTGTGGAAGTGTTGTAGTTATCGTCCTCCGAAAGCTAAGTTCTGCAGAACTCAATGTACTTACCTCATGATAAACAAAAGCGAAATGCTTTGCGTATAGATATCGTAGTTACTAACCTTATTGCCGTGATGAAGTAAGTACTGTACTGTAACGTATCGTTGTGCTACGGAAAAGGCTGTTTTACTTTCCAGAATAATACACTCCTGGAAATGGAAAAAAGAACACGTTGACACCGGTGTGTCAGACCCACCATACTTGCTCCGGACACTGCGAGAGGGCTGTACAAGCAATGATCACACGCACAGCACAGCGGACACACCAGGAACCGCGGTGTTGGCCGTCGAATGGCGCTAGCTGCGCAGCATTTGTGCACCGCCGCCGTCAGTGTCAGCCAGTTTGCCGTGGCATATGGAGCTCCATCGCAGTCTTTAACACTGGTAGCATGCCGCGACAGCGTGGACGTGAACCGTATGTGCAGTTGACGGACTTTGAGCGAGGGCGTATAGTGGGCATGCGGGAGGCCGGTTGGACGTACCGCCGAAATGCTCAACACGTGGGGCGTGAGGTCTCCACAGTACATCGATGTTGTCGCCAGTAGTTGGCGGAAGGTGCACGTGCCCGTCGACCTGGGACTGGACCGCAGCGACGCACGGATGCACGCCAAGACCGTAGGATCCTACGCAGTGCCGTAGGGGACCGCACCGACACTTCCCAGCAAATTAGGGACACTGTTGCTCCTGGGGTATCGGCGAGGACCATTCGCAACCGTCTCCATGAAGCTGGGCTACGGTCCCGCACACCGTTAGGCCGTCTTCCGCTCACGCCCCAACATCGTGCAGCCCGCCTCCAGTGGTGTCGCGACAGGCGTGAATGGAGGGACGAATGGAGACGTGTCGTCTTCAGTGATGAGAGTCGCTTCTGCCTTGGTGCCAATGATGGTCGTATGCGTGTTTGGCGCCGTGCAGGTGAGCGCCACAATCAGGACTGCATACGACCGAGGCACACAGGGCCAACACCCGGCATCATGGTGTGGGGAGCGATCTCCTACACTGGCCGTACACCTCTGGTGATCGTCGAGGGGACACTGAATAGTGCACGGTACATCCAAACCGTCATCGAACCCATCGTTCTACCATTTCTAGACCGGCAAGGGAACTTGCTGTTCCAAGAGGCCAATGCACGTCCGCATGTATCCCATGCCACCCAACGTGCTCTAGAAGGTGTAAGTCAACTACCCTGGCCAGCAAGATCTCCGGATCTGTCCCCCATTGAGCATGTTTGGGACTGGATGAAGCGTCGTCTCACGCGGTCTGCACGTGCAGCACGAACGCTGGTCCAACTAAGGCGCCAGGTGGAAATGGCATGGCAAGCCGTTCCGCAGGACTACATCCAGCATCTCTACGATCGTCTCCATGGGAGAATAGCAGCCTGCATTGCTGCGAAAGGTGGATATACACTGTACTAGTGCCGACATTGTGCATGCTCTGTTGCCTGTGTCTCTGTGCCTGTGGTTCTGTCAGTGTGATCATGTGATGTATCTGACCCCAGGAATGTGTCAATAAAGTTTCCCCTTCCTGGGACAATGAATTCACGGTGTTCTTATTTCAATTTCCAGGAGTGTATATAAAACTGTGCAGACATAAAACAGATACACCGCAAAAGTAGCGTCGTGATATAATCGTGTATATGTCACATAAACTAACCACTGTGTCATCTAGTATATTGCAGAAAGTACTTTAAATCCAGAATGTATTTTCAAGTAAACCAAAATGTTGCATTAAAATCTCATTTGCAGTATATGTTCTAAGTATGTGAGCCTTACGGTCGTTACGTAATCGTGCAACAAACAAGCAAGAATGTACAAATAACAACACTGTGTCGTCTGTTCACTATAACAATGCATTCGTAATTTCTGTTTAAAAATGTTCCCTAGGTTCTAGACTGGATAGACTGGATAGTTAACTTCAAAACATTGTTGCATGTTAACAGTTTCTCAGTGTGACAAAGCATACTAGAAATGTGAAGTGAAATGTTTTATGGGAAAGACAAAGTGAAAAAGCAGATTATCTCTCAATAAACAGTTTTACATGTGAAATGTGGTGTAAACCTTTACTCTTCCTAGTACGCAGAGTTTCAACTTCAACGCAATTATCATGTGGTATACGTCCGTAAAGAATACTGTAGTTTCTCTCAAGATTAGCGCCAGTGTTATTTTTCTCTGAGCCAGCCGGCGCACGTGGCTGCCTGCGGTGCGAGTCATTGTCAGCTATCTCTTTGTTGGCGTTCCACAAATTCACCTTGCCGAGAGGGCCCAGCTCTGTTTGAATCCCGCCACTTCTGATGAAATTCCGGTCTGTCGTTATGATTATATCGTCTGTCGTCATGTCGGTAGCTCCTGTAGTTTCTTTCTTGTCGGTTAAGTGGTGGAGAATTTCTCCCTGAATTATCACTGCGCGGTGGACCCTTGCGTCTGAAATTATTCTGTCTCCCGTGATAATAATAGTTCTGGTTGCCATATTGTCTGTTTCTCTGATTGTCTCTGTGATAGTCACTACTGCGGAGAGGTGATCTTTCCCTGTAATTATTACTACTCTGCCAACAGTTGTCATACGGGTGGTGTCTGTTTTGGTCACGATTTGCGTTGTAAGAATAGCCTTGTCGTGTCCAGTTATTATTTCTATCATCGCGGAATTGCGACGGATATGACCTATAATTGTTGTGCTTCTGTTTTCGCGTTCCGCGATTGTCAGTGTCAATTTCCAGTTCTTGTAAGAGTCCCTGAAAAGCTCCAATGTCGTCTTTTCAACGCCCTGCCAAAATAATATGTCGTAAATGTTCAGGCAAGTTGGGAGGAAAACAATGAGAGAATTGATGGAGCCACGCTTGTGGATGAATGTCGTTGCCAGAATTCTTAAATGTTTTGAATTTACGTGTAGTAATGAACAGCTTATAGTCAAAATCATCACGTCGGCGAGTCGCATGTCGGTCATTGTTACTTCGTTTCGGCGGTTCCATCTCAAAATTCGGTGTACCTTGCCAATTTCTTTCATTATTTTCGAAGTGCCTTGTGTTATTATTTTGTGGCTGTTCCGTATTTCTATGTCCCTCTTCCCGTACTGGAGCGCGAGTGTCCTCTGAAATACATAATTCTTGTATTACCTGTGTCAGCTGATCTTGTTCTTCCCGGATTTCTCTTTGGTCTTGCGTATTAATTTGATTCTGATTTTTTTTTGAATTTCCTAATTTGTTCGCACTCTTCTGTGTCATTCAGATCATCATCTACCTTCGCAGATAAGTTAATGAACTGATCCGAAAGTTCGGCTACTTTCTCCGATAGTGTATTTATTTGCTCAGTGTGTTTTTCTGAACCAAATTTCAGAGTGTCCATTTGTGTTGAAATCGTATCTACTGTGTCCTTTAAGTTTTCCTGAGTTTTTGCAAGTTGCGTAAGCGAATCGGTAGATGCAAATGAGTCAATTTTGGCTTGTAAGGTCTCATGATTTTCATGAATAATAGTTTGCAGTTCTTTTAAGGCTGCTTCGTGATTCTGTAATGCATTTTCATGCCGCGAAAAAATAGGTTGAAAATGCTCACAAATTTGTGTTTTTACGTCGTTACAGACTTTTTGACATTTCGATTCAATGTTATGTAACTCATTAGTTAAGTCTTCACGTGTTTTTTCAAGCGTGGTGTCTAACTTTTGAAGCTTTTGTTCCATTGTGTCTAACTTTTGAAGATTTTGTTCCATTGTGTCTAACTTTTGAAGCTTTTGTTGTGTTTGTCTCTGATTTTGTTCCATTGTCTCTAACTTTTGAAGCTTTTGCTGTGTTTGTCTCTGATTTTGTTCCATTGTGTCTAACTTTTGAAGCTTTTGTCCCATTTGTTGAATTAATTGTAATAACAATGCACTGGTGTCTGAAACATGTTCCTCAGTGCTTTTTGGCAGTGAAGTTGCACCAGCAAGATTCACATTTTGACAAGAAGAAAATGTGCCTTGACTTATTTTAGAAAACGGTGAGGACCCCAAACCTTAATCTGCAGTATTTGCAAGATTGTGTTCTGTCATTCCCGATTCCTGAGGCGAGCTGTTGCCGACAGATCGATCGATAATGCTTCCCTGTTCACTACCTGTTTCACTGTCTATACCATTATTTGACGCCCGCTCCATTTCCCGATGCATAGTTACCAAATTACTACTTAGAATGTCTGTTAATTCATTACACAGTGGTGCTGGTAAGCTACGCTCGTCGTCACTATTATTTCTCAGTTTACTTTGGAGCCTAGTGTAACTTTTTTCACACGCCATTATTGTCCCAATATTTCACACGATAACACAGAAAATCACAATTTGAAGAGCAAAATAAGAGAACACATTAACGTAGCACTGAAAATAATAACTAGTTAATTGCAAGTGTAGCTGCAAAATACTTCGTGCAAAACTATATGCATGCCACAACTGTTTTACTGTACAACAATGAAAGAATGCAGCTACAAAGGAAATTCTCTTTATGATTATGCGCTAGCAAAAAACAAAGGCTACACTAATTACACAAACTACAAGAAAAAAATCCGAAGATTCCAGTGAGGTATCCTCGGCTAAGGGTCGACATATGAAACGTCCCCTTAGAACTATTACACAAGACTGTGCTTAATGTGAAACACAATATTTTTTAGCGCAACGCAATCTGATTTCCAAACATCTCTACAAAAGAATGGCCCTGACTAATATTAACCTATGCGTTTCACAAATCACTTAGTTCATGACATCCAGTCTTACAAGTTTCAAAACTCCGCCATCTCTCTCCCCATGTCCACCACTGCTGGCGGCTCACCTCCAACTGCGCAACGCTACGCGCTGTTAACATCCAGCTGCCCAACGCTACAATTGCAAGTATTACAACAATGCCACCCAGCCACTGACTGCACACAGCACAGCCAGTGATTTTCATACAGAACGCTACGTGGCGTTACCAATAATAAAACCTAAACAGCCTACTTACAAGTGTAAATATGCAAAGTACATTAGGAGGCTGATCTGTTTATTACCAAGACTAGCGATTATACAAGGAGCGAAAGACGCTGAACTTAACTGTTTGATAAGCCCAGTAATATGCTTCTTCCACTTCAAGTTGTCATGAATGTGAACATCAAAAAATTTGGAGAAATCTACCATGTTAACTGAGCCCTGTTCAAAAGCTACATCAATTATCAGTATAACTCTATTTGGTGAACAGTACTGGGTATAGCGAGTTTTTTAAAAAATTAGGGGAGAGTCCATTTTCTGAGAACCAGTTAACAAGATTTTTATCAAGATCTCTGAATCAAACAACAGTTATACAGAATATACTGGTAAAGTATCAAAATTATAGGTAAATAAATAAATATCCTGTGAGAAATGAGTGATATGTTACCAATTGTCAGTTATAATGGAGGCTGATGAATGGATTGTTGTAACAAAACCCCTCTCACTCTCACAGCAAACAGATAATTTATTTTTGGATCGTAATCGCCATGTAAACAATACTCATGGTGATAATTTAAGTATGTTCTGTCTTATTGCCACAGAGCCAGCACCCAGCATTACACATTTAAATAATCATGTAACATCATTACCATCTGAAAATGTATCTGAAAAGAATTGAAAATCGTTTTGTGAAATAAATAAATATTTCAAAAAAGTAACTGGCTGCAGTTTTCTCTATTTATATTGAATAAACAGTTACACATTCTTAAACATCCATAATGGATAAGCTTGATAAAGAATAGTTATCGCTGAATATGTGTTGGCCATTCTTAAATATTTAATATATGTAATTGTGGACAGGCACTATACAATATAACCTCTACACTCCTGAGTAGAAACCATTCAGCTGCGAAGGCAACAACAAGGTACCTGGTGGCAGAAACATTGTATAAGAATATGTAGTAACATCTGTGACACCTGAATCTTAAAAGAATATGCCAATGTAAGTACAATGTTCTACACCAAAGAAACAAAACGAAATATATCTGATTTGATACTAACTAAGTAATATATTCACTATGTGACTATAATGTAGTCACTCTGGCTCTTCTGTTGTTAACACATTTATAGATAATTCCATTACAGATCAGCTTTCCTCTTCTGGACTTTTTACAAACACTATAAATATATTTTTTTAGTTTGTGGAATAATTAGCAATAATAAGTACTCAGTAACATGTGCATATGGATTTCGTAGTTAACTTGAAGTTAATATCTGAAGAGCTCACTTAAAATAGATTTATTGTAAACCCAGAATCCTCTTCCGCTTGTTGTATCAGATTTAAAAAGCAAACTTGGTATTCAGTGGGATTTTAAACTTTTAAAAACAATTTCGTATTTTTCCAAAATTTTCCCTTCTAACTTAGTAATCATCTAGCTTTCTATAATTTCATAATATAGTTCTTAAAAATGTCAAATTATATATGGCACAACAATTTCTGTTTGCACTGAATGTGAACTTCCATGCATAGTCCTGTTTTCGATAAAATCGATCTTCACATCTTTACCTTTTCTTTTACTAACGTATCTCGTTTTGTAATCTATGCCCATTATAGCCACTCAACAGGTGTTTCATATGTTTTTCGCCTTGAGAGAATACAGATGTCCATTCACGTAGAGACGATAATCTACCAAATAAGTTGGGACTAAATCCTTCTGCTTTATGTCTAAACATCAATCAACTTTCTTTTCTGTAAGAGAGCGCTTCATTGTAGTGAGTGAGTACAATACATTAAGATTTGGATGTATGTAGCGGTATACAGGGTGTTACAAAATGGTACGGCCAAACTTTCAGGAAACATTCCCCACACACAAAGAAAGAAAATATGTTATGTGGACATGTGTCCCGAAACGCTTACTTTACATGTTAGAGCTCATTTTATTACTTCCCTTCAAATCACATTAATCATGGAAACACAGCAACAGAACGTACCAGCGTGACTTCAAAGACTTTGTTATAGGAAATGTTCAACATGTCCTCCGTTAGCGAGCATATATGCATCCACCCTCTGTCACAAGGATTCGCTTATGCGCTGATGCAGCCCTGGAGAATGGCGTATTGTATCACAGCCGTCCACAATACAAGCATGAAGAGTCTCTACATTTGGTACCGGGGCTGCGTAGACAAGAGCTTTCAAATGCCCCCATAAATGAAAGTAAAGAGGGTTGAGGTCAGGAGAGCATGGAGGAAATTGAATTGGTCCGCATCTACCAATCACATCAGTCACCGAATCTGTTGTTGAGAAGCGTACGAACACTACGACTGAAATGTGCAGGAGCTCCATCGTGCATGAACCACATGTTGTCGCGAGTCATATGCTGGAATGTTCCGTGCTCTCTAAGACGCACTTGTGAAGGCGCCTGTTCTAGCAGCACAGGTAGAGTATCCCATATGAAATCATGATAACGTGCTCCATTGAGCGTGAGTGGAAGAACATGGGGCCCAATGAAGACATCACCAACAATGCCTGCCCAAACGTTCACAGAAAATCTGTGTTGATGACGTGACTGCACAACTGCGTGCGGATTCACGTCAGCCCACACATGTTGATTGTGAAAATTTACAATTTGATCACGCTGGAATGAAGCCTCATCCATAAAGAGAACATTTGCACTGAAACGAGGATTGACACATTGTTGGATGAACCATTCGCAGAAGTGTACCCGTGGAGGCCAATCAGCTGCTGATAGTGCCTGCACACGCTGTACATGGTACGGAAACAACTGGTTTTCCCGTAGCACTCTCCATACAGTGACGTGGTCAACTTTACCTTGTACAGCAGCAACGTCTCTGACGCTGACATTAGGGTATCGTCAACTGCACGAAGAATTGCCTCGTCCATTGCAGGTGTCCTCGTCGTTCTAGGTCTTCCCCAGTCGCGAGTCATAGGCTGGAATGTTCCGTGCTCCATAAGATGCCGATCAATTGCTTCGAACGTCTTCCTGTCGGGACACCTTCGTTCTGGAAATCTGTCTCGATACAAACGTACCACGCCAGTGCTATTGCCCCGTGCTAATCCATACATCAAATGGGCGTCTGCCAACTCCGCATTTGTAAACATTGCACTGACTGCAAAACCACGTTCGTGATGAACACTAACCTGTTGATGCTACGTACTGATGTGCTTGATGCTAGTACTGTAGAGCAATGAGTCACATGTCAACACAAGCACCGAAGTCAACATTACCTTCCTTCAATTGGGCCAACTGGCGGTGAATCGAGGAATTACAGTACATACTGACGAAACTAAAATGAGCTCTAACATGGAAATTAAGGGTTTCCGGACATATGTCCATATAACATCTTTTCTTTATTTGTGTGTGAGGAATGTTTCCTGAAAGTTTGGTCGTACCTTTTTGTAACACCCCGTATATGTCTGAATGTTAATGAGCTCCATTGTTTAGACATCTTTCATTTAGCTGCGGAAGTACGTTACAATTGGAACTGATTTCACAAATGTAACACCTGCAGTCGTCCTTTCGATGTTATTTATTATATCGCTACCAGTTTCGGTGATTCACTACCCTATCGTCAGGCCTTGTCTGTCGCTGAGGGGCTTAACTGCGATCGTAATCCATCAGTGGCCAACATCAATGAACTGGTTTCCTCAGACTGTAACAGTAATGTTGTGTCTTCAGCTATCAACTGCCAAATTATTGGTAGTTGATGGTTGAAACAAAACATTATTGTTACAGTCAACGGAGACGAATCCTTAGATGTTCGCAACTGATTGAATCGTATATACGATTGGAGTTACTCCCCTCAGTGTCAGCTAAGGCCTGAAGATGGTGTACTGCATCAGCGAAACTGGTAGCTATGCAGTAAATGACATCGAAAGGTCGGCTGCAGGTGTTCCATTTTATTACGTAAGGGGACGGCCGAAATCCCTCAAACCTTGAGTCAGAAGGATGGACATACCAAAACTAGATTTCACACTCTTGTGCTCTCTTGCTCTAGCAGTTTCAATTATCTTACTTCTCCAGTTCATACTACCAGTTTAGTAAGAGCATAGAGTACTCTTGTTTGGTGTTCTGAGATTACGACGACGGAAGAAAAGTGAACGTATATGAAACTATTTCCCGTAACTCGTTAATGTGTTATGCAGGCGTGACAGATTTTCTGTTTCTGATAGCCAGCGGTGTGGAACATTTTGTGAGGACGTTCTACCTAAATCATGGTATCCCACAGCGACTACAAATTGATTCTCCGGAGTAACAGACTTCATATTCGGAAATATTGTCGCCTTGAGTAATTAAACTATTTCGAAATCTGAGAGAAGAAAGTAAGAAACTTCAGAATTAGAAGTGTCGATAACTTAGGGGGAATTCTGTTAGAAAAAAAGATGGTGGCTGGGGGTATGGGAGATTGCGGTTTGTTGTGTATGAAACGCATCCCAATATTCCCCTCCAGGAATTTAGCGAAAGTTCATAAAACGCAGCTGGAGGTGTATCGTGTAAGACACCCTTAACACTACGTCACCTCACTTTCAAAAAATGGAAAAGAGAAAGTAATATAAGAATTAACGTAAATCAGAAAAATTTAACACAGTCAAAATTGGCGTCCGTGTAAATAAATTGTAAATGTTTCAAAAATCGTCACAGTATATTATAACTGAGGCGAACAGTCTAATGGGTCACTGTGCAAATAGGATCCAAGGCTTGGTACATTTGAATCACTCTCAATAGATTGAAGCTGTCAACATTCTTAAGAGAATCTTACTTTCTAATATCGATGTATAAAGATCTCAATTGACGTTTAGAAGCGTTTGATTTTGTGACGTAGCCTGTTTCAAAACTGCCTAAGGTCCTTAATTTAATCCCTTAAAATAAATTAAATTTGCATTTCTTGATACTTGACAGGATAACGCAGTACCTCCACTGCTCAGGCATTGCAGAACTTCATGCGAGCCACGAAACGCACCGGCGGAGTGCTCACAGCCTACGGCTTTGCTGATGTCATGTCGCTGCCAATTGTACACGCGCGTGGCGCACTCCGACCCGCCACGGCGGACAGGCTCTTTGGGCGGCAGTAATTAGACAGACAGCGCGTTTCCGGAACGACGTCCAAACGGCTCCCCAGGCGCCGCTACTGCCCCTCGCCGGGCGTCGAAGAACGGACCTACACGGCGGAGCGACGCATCGCCGCAGCGGCAGTCGACTGTCATTACGGCCTCTCTCCACCCGCGTCGTGGCTGGACCCCTCAGTGCCGCCGACGGTATTGCTGCTGGCCATTAACGGCCGACGTCGCATTCATTCCAAAAACTCGCCATCTAAATAATTAACTTTCACAGGAATTGAGTTGCAATATACCATGAACACACGACCATATATATTTAAAAAAACCAAGTCCACCCTCCGAAATTATCTCCCCTCTTCTTCTGTGCCTTTTCGTCTGACAGTGTCGCTCTTTTCCTTTGTTTCTTTTTATTACGAGCTCTGATTGGCTTTTTCAGCCACACAGTGTTACAAAGTTATTTCCAGCGTACACGTGAACCAGCGCGGCGAAATAAAATTTGCCAGTCGACACTCAAGTTCATCACACACAGGCCCGCAGCAGCACGGTGGAGTGGAAACTGCGGCTTATCCCTGTGCCGACTCACTTGAATGTAGCTGATGAACAGACAGAGGAGGCTTGTTTTCGTCGTTCTTACCTGACCGCATTTCTCTGTTCAGCTGTTTGCGGTCGAACAACTGTACTCGTGAAACATAATATAAAATTAGTTGCCGTATTGTCAACTCTCTGACAAGAATTTTCATGTGTTCCATATCTGTGGCTCACTTGCTTCATTTTTTCTTTTCGTGCCCTGGTACTATTTTTGTCAAAACACTTATCAGAGAAGTGCAGACTTTTCTGTAAAGTAGGGGAAAAAATGAAATGATCGTGAGGAACTGCTGGCCGGGAGACACCGCCCGGGAAGTTCGGCCGCTGGATGCAAGTGTTATTTCACTCAACGCCACACTGGGCGACTTGTGCGTTGGTGATGACGAAATGAAGTTAAGCAAAGCACAACGCCCAGACCACGAGTGGAGAAAATCTACAACCCGGCAGGGAATCGAATCCGTACCTGCTGCATGGGATGCAAATGCATTACCACTCAGCTAAGCAAGCGGACACTATAAATTAGAATAATTCTTAAACAACCTGTGGGAAGTAAATGACAAGAAGAAGAATGATATTGAAGTAATCCATGATTCGGAATTGTATTTTGTTCTGCAGTTTTAATTTTCCTCTGTTTCCTTCTTGCCATCTTTAGCAAAAATAGTGCTTATAGGCTGTGGTAGAAATATGATATTGCAGTACATATGTTGTTAACAAGAACGATGCAATGTTACTTCAGCCGTTAAGAAATACATGAAACGTATTTGCAGTTATGAATACGAACAACTGTCATCTGTATAAGGGTATGACGACAGTTGTGCTGGATCAGGACTCGTTACCGGATTTTCTACTTTACTTGAGCGGTCGCCTTATCCGCTTTGGTTATCTGTATATGACTCACTGCCAGTTCAAGAACTCCAAATGTCATGGTTTCTGTATTGCAACTGAAACGTCCAAGTAGAAAAATTATACACGAATGTGCTTAAACTGACACACAATTTTTTAGCGCAACGCAATCTGACTTTCAATAATCCCTACAAAAGAAGGGCCCTGACTAATATTAACCTACACCTTTCACAAATCACTTACCTCACCAAAAATCTTCGTTACTCGAACTACTACAGTACAGCGAGCACCACTACTGCCAGCTAAATAAAAGATTCAAACTACGGAAGGCACTAACTACTGCTAGGTATAGTTAGCAAATGAAAGATTTTAATAGAGAACAAACAATGTATTTACCTTAATAGTCATAGTATATATATCAGTTCATGACATCCATTCTTACACATTTCAAAACTCCGCTATCTCTCTCCCCACATCCACCACTGCTGACGGCTCACCTCCAACTGCCCAACGCTACGCGCTGCGCTGCCCAACAGTACAAGGGCAGACGACAATGCAAACCAGCCACAGCCTGCACACGGCACAGCCAGTGATTTCCATACACAGCGCTACGTGGCGGCGGCGTTACCAATACAAGAACCTAAACAGCCTACTTACACAACTTATACACACATAACGTAATTCACAAGCAACTGAGGGCACTTTAATTGAAAGTTGATTCCTGCTATCGGCGGGTAAATATGATATTACACTGCCTGTGTTGTCAAGAAGAATGATGTAATGTTTTCTTGGACATGCGTGTATGACCAAAGGAATAGGCACAGTCTACCTTAGACACCAGAGTGGTGCAGATGGAACTGTTTCCATCCTTTTCACGATGTGCATTGTCCAAGTAATTTTGCGCTACAGCGGTTTTCGCATGATTCTCTTTCGAAGTAAATCGGATATCGATGCCGAAATTCAGATTCTTGAATGAATATACGCATCCGAAATTGCTGGAAGCAGAACGATTTCATCGAGACGATGTGCAGATGGCCTGCATCCACCTCTAGATTAGATTAGATTAGTACTTGTTCCATAGATCATGAATACGACACTTCGTAATGATGTGGAACGTGTCAGGTTAATAAAAGGTGTCCATACAAGATATTACATTACAAAAAATATTACTGACACTTAATATTTTGAACTTTTTTGTGGGGGTTGGGGAAATTACCCACTTACTATATCCAAAAATTCATCTAATCAGTAGAAGGAGTTGCCATTAAGAAATTCTTTTAATTTCCTTTTAAATGCTATATGCCTATCTGTCAGACTTTTGATGCTATTACGTAAGTGACCAAAGACTTTCGTGGCAGCATAATTTACCCCCTTCTGAGCCAAAGTTAGATTTAACCTTGAGTAGTGAATATCATCCTTTATCCTAGTGTTGTAGCCATGTACACAGCTATTACTTTTGAATTCGTTCGGATTGTTAATAACAAATTTCATAAGTGAATATATACATTGTGAGGCTACAGGGAAGATCTCTAGCTCTTTAAATAAGTGTCTGCAGGATGATCTTGGATGAACTCCAGTAATTATTCTGACTACACGCTTTTGTGCAATGAACACTCTTTTACTCAATGGTGAGTTACCCCAGAATATGATGCCATATGAAAGGAGCGAATGAAAATAGGCGTGGTAAGCTAATTTACGCAGATGTAAATAGCCAAAATTTGCAATGACCCTAATAGGATAAGTAGATGAACTCAAACGTTTCAGCATATCCTCGGTGTGTTTTTTCCAGTTCAACCCCTCATCAATGCATACACCTGGAAATTTTGAATATTCTACGTTAGCTACCGATTTCTGATCGAAGTCTGTATTTCTTAATGGTGTCATTCCATTTACTGTGTGGAACTGTATATACTCTGTTTTGTCAAAGTTTAATGAGAGCCCATTTGCAGAAAACTACTTAATGATTTTCTGAAAAACATCGTTAATTTCACCAGTTAATTCTTGTCTGTTGGGTGTGATAGCTATACTAGTATCATCGGCAAAAAGTACCAGCTTTGCATCTTCGTGAATATAGAATGGCAAGTCATTAATATATATTAAGAACAGCAGAGGACCCAAGACCGAACCTTGCGGTACCCCATTCTTGATTGTTCCCGAGTTTGAGAAATTACCAGTTTTGTGCATATTATGTGAACTGCTCTCAGGTGTGAGCAGCGTGATTTACATTAAATTAGTAACTGGTGCTGCTTGCGCCGCTATTTTGGAGAAGACGAGGGATTGGC
This sequence comes from Schistocerca gregaria, assembly GCF_023897955.1. Classification (NCBI taxonomy): domain Eukaryota; kingdom Metazoa; phylum Arthropoda; class Insecta; order Orthoptera; family Acrididae; genus Schistocerca; species Schistocerca gregaria. The sequence goes on from NC_064920.1 coordinate 947,269,877, forward strand.
TTAAGTTCCAACATTCGGATGGTAACATTGGTCGAGTGATTGTGGATAACATAGGTCACAGACACAGGACGATGTGCATATTCGAACTCCTGTTTGAAGTGTCAGTGGACGATGAGGTTGTTCCGCTCAGGCCCTACTGCATGATTCACAGTCACATCGCGGAGATATGGGTGCAATTCACCATCTACCCTGCACTGAGTGGAATGCAACACGTATGCGTTGAAATCAGTAAGCATGTTCTGTCCTACCTCTATATTGGGGAATGCAGAGCGACCAACCATAGACCTGTTCAGGGTGCGCAAAAGAGGGCCATGTTTGCTTAGGCTTTCTGCAACGACAGACTGTCCAGCTCTGACCTATGATTCCGATGACTTTCACCACTACGACATCTTTACCTCTCACATGTAGTGACGCTCGAGATGGATCCAAATCAGGTGCATGGGCCTGACCACCTGCAGAACTTTTTGCAGCCAACTATGTCAAGACAGGAAGAGGAGAGGTAGCCGATGCCTAGCAGAGTCCCTCTCACACCCCGCCGGCTCTAGGAGGAGGTGAAGAGAAGTACCATGGCGTTATGGAGGTTCAAGCGATGGTTGTGCCCACTGCCTGCGTGCCTGGACATTGGGATTCACTTCCGTCATCTTACACAGAAACGCACTCCCAGAAATAGTGGTCCCCAAAGAGGAATTATAAGCGAAATATGACGTCAGACAGTGCGCCCAAGACACAGGCGGGTCCCAAAGCGATCTCTCACCACCACGATGAGCTTCCAGTGGACGCCTCCATACAGCACTTTGACGTGTGTTCTTCCACCGGCCCGGCCGCCGATTCGCTCTTGCCGAATGCGCAGCCGTTGATTGGTGACCAAAGGGACGAACGATGCCCTGAGTCATATAAAGTATCCCCGTAGTCACCGTGTCCCGTTCGTGAGGCATCCCACGACCTTTCTACTGACCCGATGCCTCCTTCATTGACATGGGTGGATGATGTCGTCCCCAAATCGTCAGGTGAGTATGCACAGGCGTTTGTTGCCTCGGTGACACAGGAACGGTAGAATTTTTTGTGCGGTGAAGAGGCGACTCGGCATGGTTGATCTGCTGCTGCGATTGCACTTCTTCCCCCTGTTGTTACCAAAGTCCCACTGCCTGTGGACCAGTTGCAAACCTACTGCATTGCCTCTGTCAATCTCAACATGATCGGCACTCGTATCAAACTTCTACTGCTTCTCGGTATGCTCTGGGTGACGGACATGGATTTTGCTCTGATGCAAGAACCTTCAGTGGAGACTTCACCAGACATCTGTGGGTTTAATACTTACGTCAATCTTGCCCCTATGAGAGGTAGTGGAGCAACTCCTCTTGTGCAAGACGGAATAGAGGTAACCAATGTGATGTACTTGCTGTCGGTATGGGACTGTAATTCGATATGCAAGATATTCGAGTTGCTAATATGTGTGCCCCTTCTGGAGCAGATAAAACGCGGGACCGGGAAAATATTACGTCTCTCTTCTTCGGCCGCTATAACCTCACCATTATTGGTGGATACTTTAATAATGGGTTGTCTCAGAAAGACAAGCAACTAAACTACACTCTGTGCCCTAAACTGCGTCTCTTGGTACAACACCTGCGTCTGGCGATCCGAGCAGTCGAGTGTAGGCATATGGCTTTCTTACATCGTAATATATACATCTCGATTGTCGACCTCCATAGGGCGACGCCGTGGAGAAGGCAGAACTTATGGAATCTGCATGTGGCAGTCGTATGGAATCAAGAATGTACGCAAACATAGCGAGTATGCGGGCCTCCTGTGAACATAGATTGCTTCGATATTGCGAATCAAATGCGTCAAACCGAGTTTACAACATCCACTGGTTTGTCACGGTTTGGAAAGTTCGCTAAGGCACTAACCAACTATGCTTCTCTGAGAAATAACCGCTCGCCAGACAGGGATCCATTGCGACACAGTGAAAATTCTCACCCTTGAAGGCGTCATGATGCAAACGAGATGCCAGGACAAAATCGGTGAAGGACATCACTATACCACGTTATCTCCGGACGACGACAAAGGGGATGAATATTGGTATACATTCTGGATCTCCTGTATGGTAGCAGAAAGACAACCATGGCGTCCATCACACACACACGTTTGTCTACCACTATTACCGTCTATATCAAGAGATGTTCCACGACGATGCGACCTTGACAGCAGTCTTCGAGACCATCACTGCCACACTTGATGCTACAGCGTCAGCATCGCTTTTGGAGGAGATCATAAGCGATTATCTTGTCGACTCCTTTCTCAAGCGAGTAGTTAATAAATCAGAAAGTCCAGATGGTTTTTCGTTCGAATTCTACTGGACTTTCAAGGATCTGATCGCCCCATTGTGGAAGGAGATATACCAAGAGCTGCAGTATTTAGCGCTCCCCATTCCACTGGCCTTTTTGGAGGGTCTCGCTACTCCAGTAACAAACCAGCTGGAGGCACACTGACTGAAAATGCGCGTTCTTCATGGTGCCTCGTCGAAGATAATGATTAGTGGTACACTGGAAGCACACATCACCATCTTGCGATAAGGCTTTCCCTCTCCTCTACGCAGAAGCGACAGAAGCACTTCTGTGTGGGCTGAAAAAACATATCTTGGCGATCACGCTATGAGGACACAATTTCTAATGCAACACTTGTGCGTATAATACAGTGTACTTCGCCCATTCTGAAGAGCAGATCAGGACAGCGCTATGATGGATCGAAAGATACGGAAATGCGGCAGGCAGCAACATGAACATGGTCATATCGCTTGTCATGGAAATGGGCACAAGCCTCCGGAAGGTCGCCTTCATGAACATCCACATGGCCTCCCGTATATATCATTTGGCACAGATCCTACTAATCACTCCAGTGATGGCAAAGCGGATACAGATGGCCTCTGGATGCTTCATAAGAAATGGACTTCTATTAAAGATACAATACGATGCCCCTAGCCTCCCGATCAGCAGCGAAGAACTGGGACTTATCAACTTTCTAGCGCGTATGGCCGCCCTTCACATCAACACCGTGTTCAAGATGTGGACCCATCGTCGACACAGTTTCACTAGTCTCCTCGTTAATGAAGTGTCACCTCCCTCCTGCCTGCCCCTGTTGCATACGCACTCAGCGCGCCTGAGCTCTCCCACATCAAAACATTCTTCCTCGATTGCAGCTATATGCCACACGTGATGCTACAGCGTCTGCCAGGGCACCTACGGCCTCTTAATGATTACCCTCTGAATGTGTTGAAAAGAGGCCACTCAGGAGTAGTGTAGCCTGCGATGTGGCTAGCGATTCACTACTAGTATTTTACGACGGAGATCCGCGCCAGCTGGTTTCGTGGTCAACGAAAAGTTTCCGACAAAACGTGGACCTCACGACATTGTTCTATATGACTACCCAATGTTCACGAGGTCTCGTGCAATAGAGATGGATGAACATCACCTAGAATGCGTACTCCAATGACGTGTGGCTTCTAATTCCGAAAGAAGCTTGACTTCTATCTCTGATGGCTGCCCTACACGGTCGAGCCAAGAATGCTCCAACGCCCGGTTAAGACCTACTTTCCACATTTAAGGATATATCCGACACACTAAATCAAAACACTGTCTGTTGAACAGAGGTGTGTATTGCGGCGTTTCATTTCCGTCCTGTATGGTTCAAGTGGTTCAATTGGCCCTGAACACTATTGGGCTTAACATCAGAGGTCATCAGCCCCCTAGAACTTAGAACTACTTAGACCTAACCAACCTAAGGACATCACACACATCCATGCCCGAGGCAGGATTCGAAACTGCGGCACTAGCGGTCGCGCGGTTCCAGACTGAAGCGTCTAGAACTGCTCGGCCACTACGCCCGGCGTGCTGTGTGATGATGAGAGAAGGAAGAGGGTGAAACCCGGAGCCGGTACACAGAAAAACGTCTCTTGACTCACCTTAATGTGGCCGCTGGGTGGAAGGATCACCGTCAACTGTGTCACATACCCTCACTTTATGAGAAACGACGAAGACATTAGGAATTTAATCCAGGACATTGGAGCGAAGTCGTGATCAGTAACGGCAAATCACCACCTGTTCTCACCTTATCAACGAAATAATAGTAGTTAAAGTTTCTTCCACCAACAAGGTTTGAAATGGTCACCTCAGAGTCCAGCGTTACCCAACCAACCAAGTTTGCGGACTGACTTGGGTACGCAATTTCAGAAAATTCCAACAACATTAAACATAGCACACGTAAGGGTGGTATATACTCTCAATGAGAGAGCTATCCGGACACGGGTATCGATCCGGTTTCACCGTTCAGTATGGGCACCACCTTGCTCTTACTTTCTGCCAGGAGTGCCAGTTCAGGAAATGTGCCGCACAACTATGGAAATCTGATGTCAGGAGATTTACACTTTCTTCTGAAGCCCTCGTAATTGTGGTACATGCTCTTAATTACAGAGCTATAGGGAGACGATTAACGACCCGATTGGACCATTCAGTTAAGGTAATACCTTCCTCCTACTTTCTGCTCTGATTGTGAGTCCAGCAAGATGTACCGGAAATTTGAAACTAGGAGACTATACTGATTTCTGTGCGAATCTCATATTCTCATTGTTTACTTACTGGAGGTAGATGGAGGAAGGAAAGATAAACAGACCGAAAATCGTCTGTATACTCCATTCCAGCAGTCTTCTGTTCCTGGATCACCTCACCGTCGGTTTTTGAGTGGTAAATTCTAACTTAGTTTTTTTTCTGCAATATCGCAGAATGCACATCCAGCTTCCCGTAACCCTTCTAGACGACCTCGTTCAAACTCGGCGAAGTTTTGATACTGCACAGCATAATTGTGCCCTCACCGGCCTGATGAAGCTACAAAATATTGCGAGTAACGCAAAAAACAAATGTTGTTTCAGAAATCAAGGCAGAGGGCCATTTCCGTTTAGCAAGAAAGTTGTGTGGGCACCTGCAAATTTTCTTTCATTATGTGGAACTAAATTCAAGTTTAATCCTCCATTATTATGAGCTCTAGGGTTCATTTTCCTATACAACTGGTGGATTAACAGGGTTAGTACTAGGAATTTCATCACTTGACATTGTATTATATGACATATTATGTAGTAGCCCACTTCCATTATATCTTATCCCTCGTGGACTGGGGTGATGGCTGCGTAGACGATAATTCTCACAAAAGCAACTGATCCCATTCCCTACGGTTGAAGGGGCCGTGAAAAAGTTCTATTGAGCGCTGGGGGCCGTCTTTAGCGACTTATCTAACTTCCTTATATAGGCAATCAATCAAAATACACAGGCTGCAAATGAAACCAAAGTTAACAGCTTTAACCACAAACGTCACAGCTCAGTGCCATATCTGAAACTTTTGAACTAAATCCGCTAGAAAGATAAGTATGTACCCACTGTTCTTGGTAACACATTTTCCATTCGTGACCTGTGGCATATGCTTTTCGAGGTGCAATGGCCCACGTAATTCGAGGCTGGTAGCTCATCCAGTGTCATGTTGCTACAATTCTACAACGTCAAATACCTAGAGATACTTTTGTTAAGGAACGTTGCCAATGAGAATAATTTTATTTACTGTAATTATCCTCTTTACATCATCCCATGCCACGCGTTTCAGAATCGCTATTTTGGTACTGGATGGAATAAGCGGTATTTGAGCTTGATTAGCTACATCAGCCGCCAAACAAGTAACTCTGTTCATACAGAGAGTTGGGTAAAGTGTATGGTGGCAATTAGAATTTGCTCAATATTGGGACGGCGAGGAAGGGCATGGACGAGTATAATTCATGATGGGTGAAGATTTAGTGTGAGAGTAAGGCAAAACACGACAAAAAATTTCATTCTCGAGAGCTACATTCGCAGCACTGAAGTATACAGGATTGTAGCGAATAGTGAGTCCTGTTTAAAAGTGTTTTAAATTTGAGTTAAGCGAACTTCAGGGCATTTAAACGCCGCATGGAATTCGAATCTTACAGGGGGTCTGTTTGCACATAAATGTTAACAACAAACACTCAGACTTACTTGGAATAAAATTATCAGTGTAATGATTTTACAGTTTCCTTCAGTTTCCGATTTTTCAGGTCAGTTCATATCAATGGTGAAATGGAAATGCAGAGCAACTTATTTTTATTGCATTTTTCTCGTTACTTTTTACAATACAATAGAAAGAGTCATAATATCGATAATAATAAGATGATCCAATCATGTCACTTCTACTATGTCTAACTTTTGTAGACATACTCACGTATCAAGTCTTGGCAGTGAGGCAACTGCGGGATACGCCGCCCCTGTTCACATGGGACGTGATCTCTACCCACGGAGCGCGGAGCGGCGTGGTGGCTGGCCACCGGGAGTTCTTTCTGTAATGTTTGTTTTAGAATCGGAGGTTTTACACGTCGTAATTTCGCGCGAAATTTTAAAACGCGTTTCTAGCAGCACTCTGGGAATAGAACAGATTTACGAGTCTCCCGTGTATGCTAAAACCAAGTGAGAGGCTAATTTATCTCTGCTCCCAGGCACGGCAGACAGCATCATTAAAATATAAACGTAGAGCAGTTAAATCAGTGGCCGCATCGCGTCGCGCCTGGATGTTAAATGGCCGCCCTGTAGCTTCCTGATGTACGCCCCGTGGCGGTTCACGGGCCTCCGTAAGGGATCTCACAGGGTCTTCTGCGCTATATCTTCCACCAAATTTAGTACTCACGTACAGTCTGTGCGAGGATATTAGTCCTTAAGCTATCAAAGTAGGGTTATCACTGAAAAATTTGCTAATGCTACATTGTGTGATTTATAATTATTGTGTAATTCTGAATAAGATTTTATGAGAGTGCTGTGAAAATACTTCGATCACTGTTACTACTAACCGTTGCAACCTGTCAAGAACTTTTTTTTCTGTACCTTCGTTCGCTTCTAAGGTGGGCATACCGTTCAATATATGAAACCAACCCAGGCAAGAAACAAGTTGTGTACCGTCTTCGCATGGCAAGTTTTCCACGCAAATGGCAATGCATAGTGTGAAGAAATCTTCTCCGAAAAGTTTAAATATCGAATTTTGACCGTGAATTGTGTGCACGGTCAGAACTTTCCAGAGAAGATTTCTTAACGCTATACACTGTTGTCTTCATGGAAAACTTACCACGTGAAGACGGTACACAATTTGGTTCCTGCTTATATATACATATATACACCATTCACGGTCAAAATTCGATATTTAAACTTTTCAGAGAAGATTTCTTTACACTATACATTGCCATTTGCATGGAAAAGTTACCATGCGAAGATGGTACACAACTTGTTTCTTGCTTAGTACACTTTCATAAATACTTTGACTTAAATATATACGGTCATAAGCTAGGGAACTACTTCCTGAATGAATCTTTCACTCTATCGAAGGTTTTAAGACTTTCTGGCTGACTAGAAGTGTCAGCCATTACAGGATATGAACCTGAAACGTTACTTTTAGTGGGCATTGTTGTAAAACGAGTTATTCCTAATCTAGAATCATTTAATTTCATAATGAAAGGAAATTCGATGATTCTAGATTAGGAAGGACTCGTTTAACCACCATAATTACTGTAGTGACTATGTCAGAAATTAGTAAGCACAACTTCAGAAGAACGTAGGTTACAAAGAAGACCTCCTCAATACGTTTGAAAATAGTGTTTAAACGAGGTTGTAAAGCACACACACGGCTCTGAGAACGCTGTAATATGATGGACTCCAAAAGCAAACTTAATTCCTATAGACATGCATCTGTCAAATTCAAATTCCTCGCTGTGATTATACTTTGAACCAGTTAGGTGTAAGTAGTTTTATTTCTGTTCAGACAGCCCGGAAACTAATGACACATGTCACAGATCAAATACGACATTTAAGTGCGTAATACTACCTAACAGACTTACTGTACACACGTATTTTACAGCATATTTCCCAAAAGATACATGAAGATGCATCCAGTAGCTATCAAAATAAAGAAGAGAGTGACGAGAAGTAAGCAAATAATAAAGACAAAGAAGTGATAAGATGGCAACCAATGTGAACACAATACTTTGAAACCACCCACTATAAAACTGAGTTTATTCAGAGAAAATAAATGTTGGATAATGTGTCACAAAATAAATAAAATTATATTTAAATAGAACGCAGGTCTTTGCTTAGACCGAGAGAGAGCTTTGCTTAATGTTTTTCAATTGTGCTTGCCCCCCGGTTAGCGGCGCCATGTCACGGATTGCGTGGACCCTCCCGCCGAAGGATCGAGTCCTCCCTCGGGCATGGGAGAGTGTGTTGTTCTTAGCATACGTTAGTTTAAGTAGCTTGTAAGTCCAGGGACCGATGACCTCAGCAGTTTGGTCCCTTAGGAATTCACACACATTTGAACATTAACTGTGCTTGTAAGGCGCTGTACTGCAATGTTGTCGGCAGCTGGACGACGATGGTGGTGAAACGGTACTGTTACCCGCTAAATTATATACACAAAAGAAAAGTTTCGCATCGCCCCGTTTCCCGGAACTCCTGAAGACTCTGGATGTAGTATCACATACTCAGTACCTTTGACTGTTCAGATATGTCACTAAACCCGCCCAAAGATGTAAACAAGGATACATGAGCAGCGCCTATTAGACGGAGGGGGTCCTACAACCTATCAGTTCCAGTCATTACGCCAGGAAGGAGGTACATGGTAAGTGTTGTCTGCAGTTCAACCATGCCTAGACGGTCAGTACCGCGATTCGATCGCGTCCCATTGTTATTTTGTGCCAGGAAGGGCTCTCAAAAAGCAAAGAGTCCAGGCGTCTCGGAGTGAACGAAAGCGATATTATTCGGACATGGAGGTATATAGAGAGACAGGAACTGTCGATGAAATGCCTCGCTCAGGCCACCTAAGGGCTACTACTGCAGTTGGACGACCCCTACATCGGATTATGGCTCTGAGGAACCCTGACAACAACACCACCATGTTGAATAATGCTTTTTGTGAGCCACAGCACGTCGCGTTACGATACAATGTGTGGAATAGGCTGCATGATGCGCAGCTTCACTCCCGACGTCCATGGCGAGGTCCATCGTTGCAACCACGACACCGTGTAGCGAGGTACAGATGGGCACGACAACATGCCGAATGGAGCGCTCAGGGTTGTCATGACGTTCTCTTCACCTATAAGTGTCGCATATGCTTTCAACCAGACAATCGTCGGAGACCTGTTTGGAGGCAACTCGGTCAGGCTGAACGCCTTAGACACATTCAGATTCATATGGTTCAAATGGCTCTGAGCACTATGGGACTAAACATCTGAGGTCATCAGTCCCCTAGAACATAGAACTACTTAAACCTAACTAAGGACATCACACACATCCATGCCCGAGGCAGGATTCGAACCTGCGACCGTAGCGGTCGCGTGGTTCCAGACTGAAGGTCGTAGAACCACTCGGCCACACTGGATGGCTTTGGACACATTGTCCAGCGAGTACAGCAAGGTGAAGGTTCCCTGACTTTTTGGTGTGGCATTATTTGGGGCCGACGTACGTGGCTGGTGGTCATGGAAGGTAACGGCTGTACGATACATGAATGCCATCCTCCGAGCGATAGTGCAACCATATTGGCAGCGTATTGCCGATTCATTCATTTTCGTGGACGACAATTCGCGGTCCCATCGTGCACATCTTGCGAATGACTTTCTTCAGGATATCGACATCGCTCGACTACAGTGGCCAGCATGTTCTACAGACATGTACCCTATCGAACATGCCTAGGATAAATTGAAAAGGGCTGTTTATGGACGACGTGACCCACCAACTACTCAGAGGGATCTACACGGAATCGCCGTTGACGAGTGGGACAATCTGGACCAACAGTGCCTTGATCAAACTGTGGATGGAATGGCACGACAAATACAGGGATGCATCAGTGCAAGAGGACGTGCTACTGTGTATTAGAGGCACCAGTGTTTGAAGCAATCTGGACCACAACCGCTGAAGGCCTCGCTGTTTGGTGGTACAACATGCAATGTGTGGTTTTCATGAGAAATAAAAAGGGCGGAAATGATGTTTATGTTGATCTCTATTCCAATTTTCTGTACAGGTTCCGGAACTCTCGAAACCGAGGTGATGGAAAACTTTTTTTGTGTGTGTATAAGCAGCAAGCGATGAGCTGAGTTCTGTTTTTGAATAACGAATCGTTTCTGTACAGTGCGGTCTGTAAGAACAATGACCGAGAAAAGCAAGGTTTCAGGTTCAAATTCAGGAATGGCTTACGCTTCTTGTCAGCCAGCAAGTTTTAAAATCATTCAATAGAGTGAAAGATTCGTTTAGAAAACAATCCCCTAGCTTATGACTAAACCATTTCTCTCTTTTTTATTTATTTTTTATTTTATTTTTTTTGTTTACCAGGCAACTCAGTAGGTGAACGAGCGTTCTGCAAACAGTATGAATGTGACGGGAAGATCCAAAACAGCGCACATTCCGCTGCAGAGCTAATGGATGTGTTCTGGAATCAAACTGTCATTTGTGACGCGGATAAGGATGTATTCAAACTATTTTAAATCTAAATGCAAAGCAAACACTAATACTTAGATATTTTTATTTAGTGTGCTGATGATTAACAATGTGTTACCAAGTATGACATAACATCTGCTATTGAGAAACAGAATACCAATTTTCCGAATAATTCTTCTCTGTTGCAGAGAGCTTCATGGTGTAAACCAACGTACCAACGTTTCAGCCACTATTTCAAGCAGCTTCATCGGGTATGTAATACAGCCCAGAGGAATTTTGTGGAAATTGGTTCTCTAGGAGGAAGCATATGAACTTGACATTTTGCATTGCTTTACAATATTTCGGTTACGGCGAGTCCATGAGAAGTTGGTTTGCCTGTTTATCTCTGTACATCGAAGCTAGTGTCCTGACTGACTGACTGACTGACAGACTCATCGGCGCTCAGCTCAAACTGCCAAGGGTAAAACTTGAAGTTGGGAAAGGGTGTGAATTGGCATCGTTTAAGAAAGCATTGTCCGAAATTCAACTCCTAAGAGGATTAAATAGGGGATGAAGGGCTTTATGAAAGTATGCCAACATTAGGGAATTTTGAAGCTAAAATGTGAGAACTGATACCTGGATTCTCAGTCAGAAATTAAAAAATAGGTGTTTCAGGTGAAAGCTTTTTTTGAAAGTAAGTTCTTACTAAAGAATTTTTAAGGTTACGTCTATGACAATTGGTATTTGACTTCTCGGTTGGAAGGAAAAAAATACGTGTTTCAGTGTTTTTCGATATTCAGCCCCTAAGGGAGTTCAAGAGCAGGATGAAAATTTTTAAGAAAATATTTAGTTACATTAAGAAGCACCTTAAAGCTAAATTTATGAAAATTGATATTTCATTTCGCAGTTAGATATAAAGAAATATTTGTTATTGGATATCTCCATTGCTATGAATATATTTCCACTGGAGTTTCTGAATAACATGGTTCGATGAAATAAAAACAAAACAAAAACTCTCTGCAGGCCATACAGTGTACACGAGCGAAGCTAATTAAATATAGTGGGATGACTGGCTTGATGATTGAAGCAAGTTCGTTTTTTCAGATATCTTCAACGGTCCGCTTGTCGGTTTATACATTAATTTAAATGGTATACAGGTAAGTGTCTGACATCCAGCATGCCTTCTGACAGTTTTATGAGCACATTAGCATCTAGTGTACACGTGATACAGATCATGAATGAAAAAGATATGCACGTGAAAGCAAACTGCGAAACTGAAGGGTGAGTGCTTTTCTTCTATGTGGATTCTTTTGAGAAATTCTGGGTGCCTCCTGATAAAATATTGCCTCTTTGTAAGGGACCAACACAGAAAATTATGAGCTCGTCAGTAAAAAACGTAAATTTCATATGGCACTGTTGGCTGGTTATCCCACGGGATGGGTTGAGCCCCCTGTCGCAAAGGGCTTTCTTCCTCCGCACACACTGGCCCCTTTTCTTGTTGAATCTGTTTCTCTCCAATAGCACTAACGCTGCCGCTGAGCATAACGCCCCCATCCAACGAATAGATCACCATCAGTAACGTCACATACCCTCACTCTATGAGATACTGAAGAGAGGTCTGGCATTAAATGCCCTTTCTAACCAAACACTGGCAATGAAAGTTTCACCCACCAACAGGTTTCGAATCGGCTTACCTCCGAGTTGAGCGCCAACGCAACGCGGTGCTCTTAGTACCTCGGCTACGGAGGTGGGTATTCTGTCCGTGGTCAGCTCTTACGCCGGAAATACTCTCTGTGGGTCACGCAAATTACGTTTGAGCATTGCCAGTAGAACTATTTACGGCACTCTTGCTTTTGCTTCTAGGACGGCGCAAGGTGATTTTCATTAATTTTTTGCTTGTACGGTTGAAATAACAGGCATTATTGACGATCCGCAGCTGCACGAAATAATTCGAAATTTATTCGCTGAGTGTGATTTCCTTAACATCAGCTTTATTAGGTATAAATATACTACATATTAGTGATGTATGAAAATTTCAGCTGGACCGGGAATCGAAGCCAGTTATCACACACACCAAGAGCGGCCGTCGTAACGAGTCCCAGACCGCACAAATTTTGAGATACCACTACTAGGTGGTACATCTATAGCTAACATAGCTGATGTCAAAGAATTCGCAGTCAGAAATAATTTTGATTTTCATCCAGGTCTGTAACTGGTGGGTAGCATCAAGCTCTAGAAATGGCTCTCGAAGTGATTCAAAGGATGGACTGAAATACGTTTCACTTTTTGTTCTTGTGCTTATTCTTGTTGTTGTTCTTCTTCTTTTTCTTGTCGCAGGCGTTCTACAGCTGTCGCCGTACGCTGCATCCCTGCAACCAAAGGACTCATCTCGCTATTTTTCTTCATTTCCTTGAAAGTGCTGTCTTTCTCCTTTTGTTTTCTTCCATTCTTTTGACTTGCCCTAACCATTTAAGCTATCTTTCCTCTATTTCATTCGTAACACTACGATGTGTCTGCGGCCTTTCTCTTATTTCCTAATTTTTTTTCGCGGTCGAGGGGGGAAATCCTACACGCCCTTCTCAAGTAATCCATTTCTAAAGATCAGAGTCTCTTTTTATTTCTTTCTGTGAGTTCCCAACATCCATTCCAATAATTTCTTATTGGTTCCACGATGGATTCGTAAATAGGTTTCACTACTTGTTGACAACGTATTCACATTGCGGTGTTTTCTGGCGGAAAATACAGTCATTTACGTTATTTTGTAAACAGAGAATCGCATTTACTGATGAGCTTTCCTCGTATACAAGGAATTTTATGCTGTCGAAATTAACTGATTTGAAATAAGAATTCACTTCGCTGACGGATTGCAGATAGTGGATAATACTGATTGTTTCCAAATACCGTAGGGTTAAATAATGGTGAGCCACATGATCAGTCCAAGTAAACAGAGCAGTGCTAAAACACAGAGCTCATAGCGCTGTGCGAGCTGGGATCGTAAACAATTTTTCCACTGATGTATCGGCCGGCAATCTGGATAGCCAACTGCGGCCGCCGGTGATAAAGTAGCGGAAATTGAAGCTGCCGTCGCTAACAATGACCGCTGTCAATTAGAGGCGGCATTCCTCTCAATAGCCGCCACACAAAACACTTGCCATTTGCCGGTGACGAAGTGCCTAATGACGTCACCCGGCTTTATCTGCGGCGCGCAACCCGACACATCTCGGCGCCGCCGCCCCCCGCGGCCCCGCCGCCAGTGGCTGCTCGATACGCCGGCCATCACTCATAACGCATTAATACAGCGCGGGGTCCCTGGGGCCGCGGCCGCCACCGGCGCGGCGCGCCGGAAGAATTCCCCCAGCCAATCCGTCGCCGCGGCCCCCAGGGGGTTGCAAAACCCTCTGTGTTTCATTTAATAAGCACCTTCGTTACCAGAGCCTGCGCTCCCCCTCGCCCATTATGCCGGCGGGCAAGTGTTTTGCGAGAGGGCGACATATGCGCGGCGGTCGGCTCGAGTGCGCCCGGCTGCGGCGCGAGCGGGTCAGGAACCACGCCCCGCCGTTTAATACACTCGAGGTGAGGCGCGCAGGCGGCGGCGGCGGCGGCGCGCCGGCTCCTTCGGTAACAGTCGCCGGGTTATGGGCTGTAAAAGCATAAGGTGGCTCCCAAATGTAATAGCGCGAGCCGTAAAAACGCGATCACCCGCCGGGACTTAAGTTATCCACGCGGGATAGCCGCACCTCCGCACTGAACACCGCCTCCTTCCCTGAACGCCTCGCATTTTCTTTATCTCCCTTCTCGAGTGGCGCATCTTCCGCCCTTCAGAACGCCGTACGCACACAGTCTGGACGGTATCTCCAGCTGCTATTCTCGTCCTCGTTTCCTCGTCGCCGGGTTCGTTTTCAAGATCCTTCTCGTACGAGGCATAGACAGGTGATGTCACAGTAGCCTTGTTAGCCATTGTTTCTTCCTAATTACAAGGTCCCCCCTTAACGCACCGGGTAACTCGGGTGCGGCACCATAAAAGCGGTGCCCCCCCCTGCCCCAAGCCCAAAAAAATAAATAAATAAAAATAAAATACTTATGTTTCAATAATGTGAAGAGGGCCCTCGTAAGGGACGCAGAGGTAATTAATTTTATGGCCTTATTCGACTTAATTTTTCGGTTGCCAGCTGTTATGAACTAAGTAAGCATTTTCACAACTCTCTCTTGGGCTACATTCCCAGTGACGCTCTGACGGCCACATAGAACTTTAGTTGCCTAAACTGCAATGACTTTTCAAAGAATGGGTAACAGGATATTGTCACTTCGAAGTGAGTTCGTCTTCTTGAAAATCCGATGTCGTCAGAACCTCATTTCAACTAGTCTTGGACCTATAAATTTTTTATTTGTTGTCTCATCGATTCTTCACCCCTTTATCTGGGGAAAGTCACAGACTGGTAACTTTATTTATTAACGACATATTACGGCAAAGCACAGTACCAGCACCCAGGCAGATGTCCTGTTCCGGAAGACGTCCAGTACACTTCCGCACTGCCACCTAATAAACAAAATATGAGAGCACGGAATATCAGACCAACTGTGTGGTTGGACTGAAGACTTTTTAGCAAACAAAACCCAGCATCTAACGGAGAATAACCTTCAGGTATAAAAGTGACTTTCGGCGCACCCAACGGGGTGTTATTGGACCATTTCCTTTGATACTATAGATACATTACAAAAATGTAGCGAAGCGCAGCATGACCTACAGAGGACGGACATTTGGTGCAGGGAGTGGCAGTTGACCTTCAACATAAACAAATGTAACATATTCATAAATAGACAGAAATATCGGTTATTGCATAGCTACACGATTACATATATATAAAACATGTACGAGGACTACCCAGAGAGTAGTACACCGCAATTTTTTTTTTCTCAGACGAAAACAATGCTAGGAATCCGAAACGTTACGCATGTATTATTTGATGTCTTCTGAGGGAGAGTGCCAAGTTTCCGTCACTTCCGGCAAATAGCGTAGCTGGAGGACAGTTTCAAAGTGGCGTCTGTAGGAGGTGCACTTTACGAGCAACGTAGCGTCATTGAATTTCTCACTGCAGAGAAAGAAACTGTGGGGAATATTCGCAAGCGCTTGTGCAAAGTATGTCGACAGAAGTACAGTTAGTCGCTGGGCACGGAGGGTGAGGTCATCAGAAGGCGGTTCGGCGGTGCTCAACGATTTGCAGCGGTCGCGGACACCATCCACGACTGTCACAGCTGACTTTTGCAGCGAGCTGATGTTGTCATTCGCGAGGACAGACACATTGCGACTCGGCAGTTGGCGCTGCATCTATCAATCAGCAAAGGAAGTGCGGATGCAACTATCCGCACTCTTGGATACTCAAAGGTGTGTGTAAGACTGGCCCCAAGGAGTCTAACGGTGGGTCGCAAATCGCACAGAAAAACATTTGTCTTGATCTGTTGCAACGTTCTGAAGCTGAGGGGGAGGCCTTCTTGTCCCGGACCGTGACAGGTGATGAAACCTGGGTTCGCCATTTTGAGCCCGAAACAAAATGACAGTCGATGGAGTGGCACCATTCCTACTCCCCACTGAAGAAAAAATTCAAACAACTGCTTCCGCCGGTAAGGTCATGATCATCGTGTTCTGGGACTGTGAAGGTGTGGTTCGCATTGATGTGATGCCAAGAGGCGGTATCATTAATTGAGAAGCATGTGTCAACACTTAACAAAACTCAAGAGGCCTGTGCATCATGGGCCTAAGATTCAGTGACTATATCATCCGCCCATGCCATCGGGTGAGTTATAAGGTCTTCAACGGCCTCTCCAGTGATATGTGATGGCTCCTAGGATACTTCGCATGGCACAGGGCATCGATCGTCGCTTTGGTCGGCAATGAACGGCTGTGCTTTCGACAAGAGCGAATCGCCGGCCAGACCGGTCATAGGACGCTCGTCAGAATGCAGCACGGAGACGTCCATCGGAAGTTCATCGTGTTCGTGAGAAATTGCATCAGCTCGCGACTATGTCGTGGATGCACTAGCTAAGGTCATCTTTTGCTTTTTGTGCCTCTTGGAGGATCGCTGTTTCCGAGAGGAGTCTCTGTCTCAGATGACGGTAGTGAGTCCCGACGTCCAGCCACAAAGGCGGCCGTGGGCACAGGCATCTCATCAGCTGCCGTACTGCCACAGGACTTCTCTTCGCCTCCTTCTAGAATCAGCAGTGTGTGATAGTAATGTGATGGACGTTTGCTACTCTCGTTGTCCCGTTGACGTAGCCATTTTCGAAAGATCCTGTGGATGGTCAGGCCCTTGCATCTGACTGGGATCCGTCTGGAGCGCCGCTACATACGTAGGGATAAAGCTATTAGGGCGGTGGAAGGCTTCAGATCCGTTGGTGGCTGGTGGACTACTCGTCGCTGCAGAGAGTCCGAGCCAATGTGGCCCTCTTTTTCACAACCCGAGGAGGTCTTTGGCTGGTTTTCAAGTACACACATCAAAAAATGTTTTGCATCAACGGGTTCCGAGAACTCTTGAAGATAGACGTTGACTGTGGCTATTGTATCACAGACACAGTGCCTTTGACTGTTCAGAGAGGTCACTAAACCCGCCAAAAGTTATAAACAACCATGCATGAGAAGCGCCTATTAGATGGAGGGAGTCTGACAGCCTATCAGTTCCAGTCATTCCACCAGAAAGGAGGTACACGGCTCGTGATGTCTGTAGTTCAATCGTGAATAGACGGTCAATACCGAGATTCTATCGCGTACGCGTTGTTACTTTGTGACAGGAAGCGATCTCAGTAAGGGAAGTGTTCAGGCTTCTCGGAGTGAACCAAAGAGATGTTGTTCGGAAATGGAGGAGATACACAGAGACAGGAACGGTCGATGACATGCCTCGATCAGGCCGCCAAAGGGCTACTACTGCAGTGCATGAACGCTACCTCGGAGGAACCCTGGCAGCAACGCCACCATGTTGAATAACGTTTTTCGCGCAGCCACAGGACGTCGTGTTATGACTAAAACTATGCGCAACAGGCTGCATGATGAGCAACTTCACTCCCAACGTCCTTGTCGAGGTTCATTTTTGCAACCACGACACCACGTAGCGCGGTACAGATAGGCCCAAGCCAAACAACATGCCAAATGGACCGCTCAGGATTCGCATCACTTTTTCTTCACCGGTGAGTGTCCCATGTGTCTTCCATCAGACAATCGTCGGAGACGTGTTTGGAGGCAACCTGCTCAAGCTGAACGTCTTAGACACACTGTCTAGCAAGTACAGCAACGTGGAGGTTCTCTGCTGTTTTGGGGTGGCATTACGTGGGGCCGACGTACGCCGCTGGTGGTCATGGAAGGCGACGTGACCCACCAACCGTTCTGAGGGATCTACGCCCAGTTGCCGTTGAGGAGTGGGACAATCTGGACCAACAGTGTCTTGATGGACTAGTGGATAGTATGACACGTCGAATACAGGCATGCATCGATGCAAGAGGATATGCTACCGGGTATTAGAGGTACTGGTGTTTAAAGCAATCTGGACCACCACCTCCGAAGGTCTTGTTGTATGGTGGTTCAACATGTAATGTGAGGTTTTCATGAGTGATAATTTGATGGAAATGATGTTTATGGTTATCTCTATTCCAACTTTCTGTGTAGGTTCCGGAACTCTGGGAACCGAGGTGATGCAAAACTTTTTTTTGAGATGTGTATGATGATCGCTCTGGATTGCCCTATGTAGAGGTAGGACGGAACATGCTTAATGAGATAAATACGTACCTGTCACACTCCATTCAGTGTAGGTAGTAAATTGTGCCACTTCTCCGCGACGTGGGTGTGAATCGCAGTGTAGGGCCTCTGTGAAGTCACATCGTCCGCCAGAACTTCAACCAGGAGTCCGATTATGCGGATCGTCCTGCATCCGAGGTCCAAATGATCCACTGTCACTGCCCGTCCGAGTGTCGAACTTCACCCCGTCTCTCGTCTTCTCTAAAATCGCATTGCGTGAAGCATCAGGTAATAATTTAAGTTAAAAAACGTTGCTCGCAATTGAGATTTGAATTCCAACGAGATCAGTGCAAGTGATCTTCACATCATGTTGAACAAAAGGTTCTACTTTAAGCGCTTTGGGACGTGCATATTTACTCTACAAGCTGAATTTCCGAAATGAAGTGGCTATTTACTTCCAAAGACGCTCGCTAACGCGAAGGCCGCTGTAGCATGCAAACACGCTACACCGCGATAAAGTTGTAAACAGACCTATCTGCACCGCTCCTTCGACGAAGGCAGACCCGCCTTGGCATGGTGGTTACTCACAGCGGCACGGAATATCCAACTGTGCCTCCCTCCTCAGTCCAAATTACGATTTGCTGCATAGTATCAAGGTAGCGTCTCCTCGTCCTTTTTCTTCTTTTTGTTCGCCGCATCACACGGAGTCCCGCACGACGACGGGCGATGTGTGCTCTGCACTGAATCATTATATTAGTGTAAGTGGTGCACATATATCTGTATGATTGGTGACTGTTCCTTCGAACATGGCAGAAGAAACAGACAGCGCTCATATAGATATGATGTACGTCTCGTCTACTTCAATCGAGACAGCCTTTCAGGCCGCGCGGGATTAGGCGCTGCAGTCCTGGACTGTGCGGCTGGTCCAGGCAGAGGTTCGAGTCCTCCCTCGGGCATGGTCGTGTGTGTTTGTCCTTAGGTAGTGTCTAAGCTTAGGGACTGATAACCTTAGCAATTAAGTCCCATAAGATTTCACACACAGCCTTTCCTATTCTAACAGTTAAGCCGTTAATAGAACAAAATGGCAATGAAATCAAGACCCTAAGCTGTCGACAGGCGTTGATGTACATCAACGGGGACAATTGAAAATGTGTGTCTCGACCGGGACTCGAACCCGAGATCTCCCACGTTCATGCCAGACACTCAGTCCATTCTTTTTCTGTGTAAGGAACCGTTGCAAGATCAGGACGACAGATAGGGCAGGGGTCGACACCCGAGGCCTGGCCATCCCGCCGCCATGCCAAACAACATGTTCGGTTTGTCTATGTTGCTTTATTTATTTATTTTCTCAGTTTTTATTACATTCTTAATTTATTATTATTTTATTTTGTATTGTATTTATGGATTTATTTTCGTTTCATTACAAAAAAGATCCTACAACTGCCGTAGCCGAGCGTCCGAGTCGTCCTCTCGTCTGTTTGGGAGGGGTTCCCCCCTTATTCCGTCGGTAGAGGATCAATATGCTCCAGGATTCTTCTTCATTTTCAGAGTCTCACACTCGGAACGCCCCAGTGAGCAGGAGGATCCGCAAATAATGAACCGAAATAATTTTCGAAACGGGTGTACTTTGGGTGGCGGCTGAAAGCTGCATGTGACGTCATCAGTAGGGACCAAAATGCGAATATGCCTTTGGGAGCATCGCAAAATATGCAGTAACGGCGCATGCCTTTTGGCCGGTTAACGCCGTTCGTCCTGGTTGATGGAAAGTATACGCCGTCGGGGCGCCATATATCATCAGGGGTGATAGACTCCGGCAGTCGCCGCAAGACTAATGCCAGATTGTGCTGTGCCAGTAGCCAGCACTTGCTGGTCGCGGCATAAGTCAGGCGGTGTGCACGGCGTCAACGACTGAGAATCTGGGACACAAGGTTCAAATGGTTCAAATGGCTCTGAGCACTATCGGACTTAACATCTGAGGTCATCAGTTCCCTAGAACTTAAACTACTTAAAGCTAACTAACCTAACGACACCACACACATCCATGCTCAAGGCATGATTCGAACCTGAGACCGTAGCGGTCGCGCGGTTTCAGACTGAAGTGCCTAGAACCGCTCGGCCACACCGGCAGGCCGAACACAAGGGCTCGACATGTTCTCGATCGTCGGGAATCCCTGTGTCCGATCCCGACAGTGACGGCGGCAGGGTGCCCACGAAGCTGCAGTGGGCAGAGGCTGCAGGAACCACTGCACCGTTTGGCTGCGGTGGCGTCGTCGTCGTCGTCGTCGTCGGCGGCGGCGGCGGCTCTACTCTCCAACGGAGCTCGCAGCGGCTTGAGGTGGTAGCAGGTTTTGATCATCCATCACATCATGTCGTGCCGCCTCCACATACGCTAGAGGGAGAGAGGTTATCGTGGCTCGTTGGGGAAATTCATTGCGGGGCACCTGAACGAGGCGACGCTGCAGACACTATGTTCTAACATGGCCCTCCTGGACGCAGCCCGGGCAGGTCATCTGTTGGCCATCATATATAACAATTCCGCCGCAGCCGCCAACGAAAACATATGATGGAACGTGCTTATTAAGTTCTATGCGCACTTGTCGCACTCCGTTAAGGACACGGTACGTTTAGAATGTATCCCATGTCTCCTCTATGTGGCTCGGAACTGTGCCATATGCCGCAGTGCATCAACGACAAGGTTGGTAGGAACTTCGAACGGTAGTTCAAAGATGCTCACGGTACGTAACCCCAGACCAGCATGGTCAACTTCTACCACGCTTACATTACTGTCTACATGACAGAAGCGAAAGCCGTTGGCAGATCGTTGGAGGAGTCTGTCGCAGGCCGCTTCGTCAATCAGTTTGAGGTACACTGTGCAGGATACAATAGAAAAATGAATGCCTATCAGTTCTTGCGGTTCTATGTGCATGATGTCTCGAAGAAACCGTTCAATTTCATGGGCCTTCGGTAACGTGTACGATGCGTAGAACGTTAGTTTGATTATAGCTTTATATATAGGATTTACATGCCTGGTTAATTAATGAGTGAGTAGAATAAATAATTCCACTGTACTGTATTAATTCTGAATTGAGGCAAAATTACACAACTTAGAGTTGGCCTTGTGTTAATTTCACTCTATATTTACCTGCAAAAATGTACTTTAAACAACATCAATGACTATCTGGACTTTTATATTTATGGATGCAGCGAATATTATCGAGAGGTTTGTTACTGTTTATGTTTATGAGCAGGCAACTTCATTGTATACGAAGACAAACAGGTACTGGAAAGATGTAACAACCACCAAAGAAAATAAATTGTTCCTAACCTTTCCTGTCCTACCGGACACTGAGTCCAAAGACTAAAAAAAAAAAAAAAAAAAAAAAATTCACCTGCTTGTAACAGGAATTTCTTTGACCAAGACAATTTGATACTTAGCCAAGTGGTGTAGTTGGTAATGAAACAAAGCAGTAGGCCCTGCCAGAAATATCGAATCTTAGACAATATATCTCATAGTGTATTTTAATACGGCAGTAAGCCATCCTAGGCAATTTATAACAGATGTAAGTAAGCATTACAAATATGGATTGTTATACGATTATATCACTTGTTGTGTATTTCACTGTTATTGTCTAATATGCTTTCAGTAAACACTTGACAATGACACTTTGAAGCCGAAATCATGATTGTATAAGTGTAAATGTAACAGTGTAAATAAACAACAGTCTAATGGTGGTACTGACTTTACAGACATCAGCGTAAGTTGCAGAGGAGTCATGCAGAGGTAGATAAGAGTGCAAATGAGAAGCGTTAGCTAGACGAGGTAAGAAGCAGGGAATTCAAGCGGACCGCAACTGATGGCGACACTTAGTGTGACGGCGCCAATGACGCACAAAGCTACGACGGTGCGTCCGTCATGAATGACGACGATCCACTGATTGATTCGTGGAAGTAAATATGCTCATTATTGGCACAACTATATAACAAGCGGCATAAACTATTTTTTCTACTTGTGCTACATGTCAAAGGACGTATATTATGACAGGTAATGTTGATAAACTTTTGTTTCTTAACAGGTACTTTAAAGATGCAGAAAATTGATTACCAATTCGAGGTAAATTTTAATTTAAAACATGCAGAGGAAGAAAATTACTCAATGTTTACTGTTACATCATAACCTTTTGTGTGTAACTTTCAACTGAATAACTAAAGGAAGTCAAATAAATACATGATTGTTTTTTTAATATGTATACACCACATGTAAACATATATAAATTCGTTAATTTTTACTCTCATGTACAGTCTAATGAAATTTGCTCGTATTTACTACCGGACTTTGTTATTTATTTGTCAAGAAATCGCACAAACCCTACTCTGTCCACCACCGACCTGACTGAGATATCCCGGTACCCAGTTTTACCTTCCCGATGCAGATGTCTGCTGCACACCATGGCAGCCAATAACGGACATCCTCTTGAGCTACCAGAGCAATACTCACCGAAGTGACCTCACAGCTTCACATCCTTCTTCCGCTATAGTTTTTACCCTCTACAGCTCCCTCAAGCACCATGGAAGTTATTCCTTGACACCCTAACGAATGTTCTATATTCTGTCTCGTCTACCTTCCAAATTTCGCAGAAGCTCTCCTGGATGCCTGGATGCACTCCATGAAGAAAGTATATTGTGGAGACTTGACTTGTTCAACTGGTCCAAAGCGAGCTCAGTCCGGTCCACGTCAACGACACCGTAGGTCACACCATATTGTAGACTCCAGTGTCAAAGAGGGAAGTGCTCATGAGGTGGGCGTCAAAATATCGAATGTACAGCTACCGAACAGGATCCCACCGCGATTTTCACAGCCTTCAAATTATTCTCTACAGCGTTTCTAGGTGTCCAACATTACTGCGTTATACTGTCCCAATACACGAATGACCCACCTCCCTGCAGAACATAAGGCACAGTTGCATGGGACGTGAATGGGATCTATTTGCCTCTGTAGCATCTCAAGACTATCTCCCAGCTCCGACCAGTCTCGCAGCTGTCGGCGAAGAGTACGCTGCGCCATTCACTCCAGGTCCCATTGCAGATGTTCTCACGAAGCACTTGAACTAACGCTCTTAGTTATTTGTTGTATGTAATCCAATCTCCTTCTTCAGATATAGTTTTTACCGTCTACAACTCCCTCAAGCACCAGGAAAGTTATTCCTTGACATCTTAACGTATGGTTTACATTCTGTAGCGTCTTGTTGTCAGTATTTTATATATGGACCTCTCCTCGTTGATTCCGTGGAGGACCTATTTATTCCTTATGTTATCTGTCCACGTAATAGTTTCTAGAGCACAACATCTTGAACGCTACGACTATCTTCTTTTCCAGCTTTCCCATAGTCCCTGATTCACTTACGTGCAATACTCCGGTCTAAACTACATTCTCATAAAGTTCGTTTTCAAATTAAGGCTGATTTTCTCCAAAATTACATTCTCAGATAAGTCTTCTTCATGTTTGCTACTAATATGTAGATTTATTTTAGCCGAGTATGCTCTTTTTGCTTTATTTGTCCTCCTTGCTTCGTCACTCAAGTGCGACTTTGCGTCTACGGTTACAGAATTTCTTCACTTGCTCTATTAAGTGGTCCGCTATTTTGATGTTAAGTTTGTCACTAATCTGATTTTTTCCAGTATTCGCTACTTTCGTCCTTAACTCTCAATACATAGTGTGCGTTCAGCAGACTGTTCCTTCCATTTAACGTATCCTACAGTTATCCGTAGCTGTCACTGAGGATAGCATTGTTGTCAGTGAATCTTTTCATTGATATCCTTTCGTTTTGCCTCCATTTTCCAGCGCAACGTCTCTCTGGTGTCTTAGCCTCGAAAGACGTCCACTATAGCGCAGTGTCTTTTATAATCGTGCACTCGTACACCACGCTTGCGTCCCTTGTCAACTCAAAGACGATATGACGTAAGGTGACGCTAGAGCTATACATCTTTGTCACTGGCACGGGCAGATATCTCTTTGGGAGACGCGAAAGCTTTGACCAGCGTCAACCAACCGTAGCTCTGGGTGCGTTTTTTTTTTTTTTTTTTTTTTTTTTTTGACACCTTGAACAGTTAAAGTACTAAACACTCTCTTAGACTGCATGCAGAATAACGTAGCCGGTAGATGTATAGTCGGCAGAGAAAGCGTGCGGACAGTGTGTAAGTAGGCTGTTTAGGTTTTCTTATTGGTAACGCCACGTAGCGCTCTGTATGAAAATCACTGACTGTGCTGTGTGCAATCTGTGGCTAGTTTACATTGTTGTCTGCCATTGTAGTGTTGGGCAGTTGGCTCTTAACAGCACGTAGCGTTGCGCAGTTGGAGGTGAGCCGCCAGCAGTGGTGGATGTGGGGAGAGACATGGAAATTTGTAAGACTGGATGTCATGAACTGCTATATATACACTCCTGGAAATGGAAAAAAAGAGCACATTGACACCGGCGTGTCAGACCCACCATACTTGCTCCGGACACTGCGAGAGGGCTGTACAAGCAATGATCACACGCACGGCACAGCGGACACACCAGGAACCGCGCTGTTGGCCGTCGAATGGCGCTAGCTGCGCAGCATTTGTGCACCGCCGCCGTCAGTGTCAGCCAGTTTGCCGTGGCATACGGAGCTCCATCGCAGTCTTTAACACTGGTAGCATGCCGCGACAGCGTGGACGTGAACCGTATGTGCAGCTGACGGACTTTAAGCGAGGGCGTTTAGTGGGCATGCGGGAGGCCGGGTGGACGTACCGCTGAATTGCTCAACACGTGGGGCGTGAGGTCTCCACAGTACATCGATGTTGGCGCCAGTGGTCGGCGGAAGGTGCACGTGCCCGTCGACCTGGGACCGGACCGCAGCGACGCACGGATGCACGCCAAGACCGTAGGATCCTACGCAGTGCCGTTGGGGACCGCACCGCCACTTCCCAGCAAATTAGGGACACTGTTGCTCCTGGGGTATCGGCGAGGACCATTCGCAACCGTCTCCATGAAGCTGGGCTACGGTCCCGCACACCGTTAGGCCGTCTTCCGCTCACGCCCCAACATTGTGCAGCCCGCCTCCAGTGGTGTCGCGACAGGCGTGAATGGAGGG
Organism: Schistocerca gregaria; assembly: GCF_023897955.1. Classification (NCBI taxonomy): domain Eukaryota; kingdom Metazoa; phylum Arthropoda; class Insecta; order Orthoptera; family Acrididae; genus Schistocerca; species Schistocerca gregaria. Next base: position 947,295,203 of record NC_064920.1, read on the forward strand.
ACGAATGGAGACGTGTCGTCTTCAGCGATGAGAGTCGCTTCTGCCTTGGTACCAATGATGGTCGTACGCGTGTTTGGCGCCGTGCAGGTGAGCGCCACAATCAGGACTGCATACGACCGAGGCACAGAGGGCCAACACCCGGCATCATGGTGTTGGGGGCGATCTCCTACACTGTCCGTACACCTCTGGTGATCGTCGAGGGGACACTGAATAGTGCACGGTACATCCAAACCGTCATCGAACCCATCGTTCTACCATTCCTAGACCGGCAAGGGAACTTGCTGTTCCAACAGGACAATGCACGTCCGCATGTATCCCGTGCCACCCAACGTGCTCTAGAAGGTGTAAGTCAACTACCCTGGCCAGCAAGATCTCCGGATCTGTCCCCCATTGAGCATGTTTGGGACTGGATGAAGCGTCGTCTCACGCGGTCTGCACGTCCAGCACGAACGCTGGTCCAACTGAGGCGCCAGGTGGAAATGGCATGCCAAGCCGTTCCACAGGACTACATCCAGCATCTCTACGATCGTCTCCATGGGAGAATAGCAGCCTGCATTGCTGCGAAAGGTGGATATACACTGTACTAGTGCCGACATTGTGCATGCTCTGTTGCCTGTGTCTATGTGCCTGTGGTTCTGTCAGTGTGATCATGTGATGTATCTGACCCCAGGAATGTGTCAATAAAGTTTCCCCTTCCTGGGACAATGAATTCACGGTGTTCTTATTTCAATTTCGAGGAGTGTATTATGACTTTTGAACACTATTGAGGAAAATACATTGTTTGTATAATGGCTAGGCAGTGAAACAATTAGTGAACAGGGAAGCATTATCGATCGATCGTTCGGCAACAGCTCGCCTCAGGATTCCGAAATGACAGGACACAATATTGCAAATACTGTAGATTCAGGTTCTGCGTCCTCACCGTTTTCCCAAATAAATCAAGCCACATTTTCTGCTTTTCAAAATGCGAATATTGCCGGTTCAAATGCACTGCCGAATAGCACTGAGGAACATGTTTCAGACACCAGTGCACTGTTATTATAGTTAATGCAACAAATAGGACAAAGGCTACAAAAGTTAAAGACTCAACGCTTGAACAAAATCAGAAACAAATGGGACAAAATCTTCAAAAGTTAGACACAATGGAACAACACCAGAAACAAACACAGCAACAGTTAGACACAATGAAACAAAATCAGAGAGAAACACAGCAAAAGCTTCAAAAGTTAGACACAATGGAACAAATCAGAGGCAAACACAGCAAAAGCTTCAAACGTTAGACACAATGGAACAAAATCTTCGGACGTTAGACACCACGCTTGAACTAACACGTGAAGATTTAACTACTGAGTTACATAACATTGAATCGAAATGTCAAAAAGTCTGTAATGACGTAAAAACACAAATTTGTGAGGATTTTCAACCTATTTTTTCGCGGCATGAAAATGCATTACAGAATTACGAAGCAGCCATAAAAGAACTGCAAACTATTGTTCATGAAAATCACGACACCTTGCGAGCTAAAACTGACTAAGTTGCATCTACCGATTCGGTTACGCAACTTGCAAAATCTCAGGAAAACTTAAAGGACACAGTAGATACGATTTCAGCACAAATGGACACTCTGCAACTTGGTTCAGAAAAACTCACAGAGGAAATAATTTCACTATCGGATAAAGTTTCAAATCAGTTCACTAACTTATCTACAAAGGTAGATGATGATCTGAATGACCCAAGACCTGTACCCTTCACTGACACTGAAGAGTATGAACAAATTAGAAAATTCAAACAAAATCAAAATCAAATCAATACACAGCACAAAAGAGAAATCAGGGAAGTACAAGATCAGTTGGCACAAGTAATACAAGAATTACATATTTCAGAAGACACTCTCGCTGCTGTACGGGAAGAGGGACATAGAAATACGGAACAACCACAAAATAATAACACAGGACACTTCGGAAATTATGAAAGAAATTGACAAGGTGCATTGGATTTTGAGATGGAACCGCCGAAACGAAGTAACAATGAGCGATGTGCGACTCGCCGACACGATGATTTTGACTATAAGCTGTTCATTACTACTCGTAAATTCAAAACATTTAAGAATTCTGACAACGACATTCATCCACAAGCATGAATTCATCAATTCTCTCATTGTTTTTCTCCCAATTGGTCATTAGAGCACATATTAGAATTTATGTTTGGCTACTTAGTGAATGAATCAGCTGTAAGAATGCGATCGGTCATTCACGATTGTCGCAGTGAAGGAGAATTTTACCATGCCTTCCTCTCAGCGTATTGGTCTCAAGCTACACAAGACCGAGTAAAACATAGCATCATAATGATGAAACGTTTCGAACAATCTGAATTTTCCAGTCTTATGAAATATTTTGAAGACATGTTGCATAAGAATCAGTATCTTTCAAACCCATACAACCCATCAGAACTCATCCGCATTTGCTTAATCAAACTGCCTGAACATTTACGACATATGATTTTAGCAGGACGATGCAAAGACGACATTGAAGCTTTTCAGGGACTGTTACAAGAACTGGAAATTGACACTGACAATCGCGGAACGCGAATACAGGAGCACAACAATTACAAGTCACACATGTCACAATTCCGCGATGACGGAAATAATACACGACAAGGCTATCCGTACAACGTAAATCGTGACCATAACAGACAACAACCGTATGACAACCATTGGCAGAGTAGTAATAATTATAGGGAAAGATCACCTCTACGATGTAATGACTATCACAGAGACAATCAGAGAAACAGATTATATGGGAACCAAAATAATTATTATCAGGGGAGACAGAATAACTTTAGATGCAACGGTCCAGCGCGCAGAAACAATTCAGGGAGAAATTCTCCACCACGTGACCGACAAGAAAGAAACTATGGAATCTACCGACATGACGACAGACGATATGATCGTAACGACAGACCTGAATTGCATCAGAACTGGCGGGATTCAAACAGAGCAGGGCCCTCTCGACAAGGTGAATTTGTAGAAGTTAGGTCTCCAAATCCCAATAACGACGCGCGCCAACAAAGAGACAATAGGCAATGACTCATACAGCTGGCAGCCACAAAACGTACGTATAAAACTGACGACGTAGCTGCCGTAGCTAGTAATTACGTAAAAATTGAAGACATTAGGGACATCTTACTCCAGGAACACTACGTAAAACTTAACAACATTGCATATCCTGTGACTCACATTACAGTAAATGACGTAAACTTTACGGCGGTACTTGACTCTGGCATTTCAGTAATTAGTGAAACAGCCTTTAGCAAATGCAACAAATCAAACGATTGCCCCACACTTCTGTGACGTAAGATTAAATTACAAGGTGCAGTCATTGTAAAAAGTGTAGATGTATGCCAACAAACCAACTTAGAATTCTTTTGTCAAAGCCACTGCTTCTCTATGAACTTTCTTATTGTTACATTATTGTCGACGGAAATTATACTGGGAGTAGACTTTTTGAATGAATACAAAGCAATCTTAAACTTTCACGATGCTGAAATAAGTTTAGAGAAAGAAGGTAAGTCAATAGCTTTGAAGTTTGAAGATTGGCTCTCAAGGTGACGAGGAAATTAATCGGCTTTACCTTCTGTTAGACAGCAGTTCGGAATTTTCTATGGAACTAGACACTAACAATCACTCTGCAAGTACTGACAAGGATGATAGTGATGGCATATTTGAAACTAATGAGTTAATTCAGAATAAAATTCAAACAATTGAGAATTGTAATGACACTGATAGGCAGGACCTTTTTGAGATTTTACAAGCACATTCCACAGTTTTTACTCAAAAAACAGGAAGAATCAAGGGATTTCAATACCAATTTCGTGTTCGTGAGCATACTACATTTTATGTTAGACCATACGTAATTCCAGCACATTATAGCGACCGTGTTAGAACAGAAATACAATCTATGCTTGACGAGGGCATTATTGAGACTGCAGTAAGCTCATACAACAATCCCTTACATGTAGTTGATAAGAAAAATGGATCGATCAGGCTTGTCTTAGATTCGAGACAAATCAATACTATCATTATTCCTAAAACAGACAGGCCGCAAACGTTGGAAGAACTTCTTCAAAATTTTAATGGTGTAAAAGTGTTGTCTTCCATTGATCTCAGATCCAGCTTTTATGTGATCGAACTTCATCCAGAATGTAGAAAATACACAGCTTTCCTTTGTTTTGGCGTTTGTTATCAGTTTCGGAAACTTTCTTTTGGTTTGAACATTTCTTCGGCAGCATTCATTCGCGGGCTAAATTCCATATTACCTGAGTTCTTAAAACGTCACATCACCTTATATGTGGACGATATTCTGATAGCAGAAGCCTCATGGGAACAACATAGTCGCATCCTCAACAGCGTGTTACATATTTTTGCAGAATCTGGAATTACAGTTAACTTGGAAAAGTCTGAATTCGGTAGGACAAAGGTGAAGTTTTTGGGACATATTATTTCTTCTGAAGGCATTCAGCGGGATCCTGAAAAGTTAGAAGCAATCAGAGCCATTCCAGTTCCATCCACAGAAAAAGAAATCCGCAGTTTTCTAGGTCTCGTAAATTTTTATCGTCGGTTTCTGAATATGCAAATTCTAGTTACACCAAAACTTTGTTCTCTCACTGGAAAAAATACTATTTGGAACTGGGGCGAACAAGCACAGTTGGAATGCAGTTCTTTGAAAGAATCGCTACTTAACGCTCCAATACTAGCTCATCCAGATCTCTCACAAGATTTTTGCCTTAGCACGGATTCTTCTAAAGTCGGTCTTGGTGCCCATTTATTTCAAGAAGCCATAGAAAATGACACTACTGTTCAGAAAACCATTGCTTTTGCTAGCCGAATGCTAACGAAATCTGAAAAAAAATTATTCCGTTACTGAATTAGGAGCTTTAGCTATCGTTTGGACATTTAACAAATTCCGTTTCTTTCTTTATGGTAAGCACGTAAAAGTATACAGCGATCATCGTGCATTACAATTTCTTATGTCTTCCAAATTAAATCATGACAGGTTATAAGTTAGGGCATTGTTTCTGCAAGAATTCCACTTCACAACAGTCTACATTCCCGGCAAGGAGAACATTGTTGTGGACGCACTGTCACGCGCACCGGCTGGGCTTGAGAAAAGTAACACAGAAGGCAACCTCGAGAAAAATTTCAGTATTCTTTACATTCAGAAAGTCGCCTTTGAAAACTTCATCACCACATCTTTAAAGGACATTGCTCATGAACAAGATAAAGATCCGATTTGGAAAGACATCAAAAGTAAATGGCATGAAAAGCCGCACACTCAGATTCGACATTATTATCTGGTTAGAAACAACATACTTTTCAAACGCTTCACTGCTGATGACAAGCTATGGGTACTTTGCATTCCACACTATTTTGTTAATAAGTTCATTTGGTAGATTCATTTCAGCTATGCACATTTTGGTCCACAAAATGTTATCATATTCTTCGAACGACTTGTTATTTTAACAATATGGAAAAGAGAATTCGAAGAGTTTTGTCTATTTGTAAACTTTGTCAAAAGGCGAAACCATCTACTGTCTCACATCGTGCTCCGTTGTTTCCTATCATTCCTTCTAAATTAAAAGAATTTGATGCTGTTGATCTCTTGGAACCGCTTGTCAGAACATCTAATGGATTTTCGTACTTTCTAGCCACTGGACGGTCTGTATCCAACGCCTTTGTTAAAAATTTCTTACGTGAAGTTGGACACATTAGTAAAGTCATTTTAGACAACGGACCGCAATTCAGATCTGCTGTTTGGTCACGCATGCTTCGTAACCATAAAATCAAATCTGTTTTTATTTCATTGTACTCACCACATTGTAACCCGTCTGAACGGATTATGAAAGAAATCAATAAGCTTTGCAGACTTTATTGTCACAGAAAGCATCAGAATTGGGACAGATATTTACACTTATTTCAAAACGTGCTGAATGAAATGCCTCATAACTCCACTGCTTTACCCTCTATTCTTGTACTGAAGAATAAAGAACCACCGAGCAGAATCAGAGAGCTTGTACCTATTCCGAATAGACGTAAACTTCGACACAAAGACATAATTGACTTGGCTATTAAAAATATAAATTCTGCTGCAGGCAAAGGGCGAAAATAAAGCAAATGCAAAGAAATTATATGTTGTTGTTGTCTTCAGTCCTGAGACTGGTTTGATGCAGCTCTCCATGCTACTCTATCCTGTGCAAGCTGCTTCATCTCCCAGTACCTAACGCAACATACATCCTTCTGAATCTGCTTAGTGTACTCATCTCTCGGTCTCCCTCTACGATTTTTACCCTCCACGCTGCCCTCCAACGCTAAATTTGTGATCCCTTGATGCCTCAAAACATGTCCTACCAACCGATCCCTTCTTCTAGTCAAGTTGTGCCACAAACTTCTCTTCTCCCCAATCCTATTCAATACCTCCTCATTAGTTACGTGATCTATCCACCTTATTTTCAGTATTCTTCTGTAGCACCAGATTTCGAAAGCTTCTATTCTCTTCTTGTCCAAACTAGTTATCGTCCATGTTTCACTTCCATACATGGCTACACTCCAAACAAATACTTTCAGAAACGACTTCCTGATACATAAATCTATATTCGATGTTATCAAATTTCTCTTCTTCAGAAACGCTTTCCTTGCCATTGCCAGTCTACATTTTATATCCTCTCTACTTCGACCATCATCAGTTATTTTACTTCCTAAATAGCTAAACTCCTTTACTACTTGAAGTGTCTCATTTCCTAATCTAATTCCCTCAGCATCACCCGATTTAATTTGACTACATTCCATTATCCTCGTTTTGCTTTTGTTGATGTTCATCTTATATCCTCCTTTCAAGACACTGTCCATTCCGTTCAACTGCTCTTCCAGGTCCTTTGCCGTCTCTAACATAATTACAATGTCATCGGCGAACCTCAAGGTTTTTACTTCGTCTCCATGAATTTTAATACCTACTCCAAATTTTTCTTTTGTTTCCTTTACTGCTTGCTCAATATACAGATTGAATAACATCGGGGAGAGGCTACAACCCTGTCTCACTCCTTTCCCAACCACTGCTTCCCTTTCATGCCCCTCGACTTTTATGACTGCCATCTGGTTTCTGTACAAATTGTAAATAGCCTTTCGCTCCTTGTGTTTAACCCCTACCACCTTCAGAATTTGAAAGAGAGTATTCCAATCAACATTGTCAAAAGCTTACTCTAAGTCTACAAATGCTAGAAACGTAGGTTTGCCTTTTCTTAATCTTTCTTCTAAGATAAGTCGTAAGGTCAGTATTGCCTCACGTGTTCCAACATTTCGACGGAATCCAAACTGGTCCTCCCCGAGGTCCGCATCTACCAGTTTTTCCATTCGTCTGTAAAGAATTCGCGTTAGTATTTTGCAGCTGTGACTTATTAAACTGATAGTTCGGTAATTTTCACATCTGTCAGCACCTGCTTTCTTTGGGATTGGAATTATTATATTCTTCTTGAAGTCTGAGGGTATTTCGCCTGTCTCATACATCTTGCTCACCAGCTGGTAGAGTTTTGTCATGACAGAAATTATATATTGGTCAGAAAGTTCTCATTAAAGCTCGTTCATTGTCACATAAGAAGAAACGCTTGAGTCACAAATTCTTTCTAGTTTACAATGGACTTTACAGAATCCGACGTATACCACATGATGATTGCGTTGAAGTTGAAACTCTGCGTACTAGGAAGAGTAATGGTTTACACCACATTTCACATGTAAAACCGTTTATTGAAAGATAATCTGCTTTTTAACTTTGCCTTTGCCATATAACGTTTCACTTTACATTACTAGTATGCTTTGTCAGACTTAGAATCTGTTAACATGCAACAATGTTTGAAGTCAAGAACCAAGAGAACGTATATAAACAGAAATTACGAATGCATTGTTATTGTGAACAGACGACACAGTGTTATTGTGTGTGTACATTCTTGCTTGTTAGTTGCACGATTACGTAACGACTATAAGGCTCACATACTTAGAACATTTACCAGCACTGCTAATGAGATTTTAATGCAACATTTTGGTTTACTTGAAAATACATTCTGGATTTAAAGTACTTTCTGTGAGATACCAGATGACACAGTGGTCAGTTTATGTGACAGCTACACGATTTTATCACGACGCTACTAATGAGTGACAATTTACAATGTTGCTCTTGCGGTTTATCTATTTTATATCTGCACAGTTTTTCTGAATTCTTCTGGAAAGTAAAACATGTTTTAGTAGTACTTTTTGTGGTATAGCCACAAGGAGACAGCCTTTTCCGTAGCACAACAATACGTTACAGCACAGTACTTTCTTCATCACGGCAATAAGCGCAATAACTAAGATATCTATATGCATAGCATTTCACTTTTGTTTATCATGAGGTAAGTACATTGACTTCTGCAGAACTTTGCTTACAGAGGACGATAACTACGACACTTCCACAGAGATTGTCTTACAACAAGACGCACAGTTTAGCTCTACAGTACACGTATTTGAGTGATTAATTTTGTACTTAAAACATTTATTTTTAAAGATATTTGAAGTACAGTGATACAAAGGTTTTCCATGATACATTTCATTCCATTGCTGTAATCTGTAACACCTGTGGGTATAATTACATTAATCCTCAGGGGGGTACACGCTTACTTTGTGTATCATGTGTTTGGCAGGCACAAGGAGCCTTAGCTAATATGATATTTGCTTATACAATTTTACACATCGGTACCGTATTTCTCTAATGCAGATTTACAGAGCTATCTGATTATTTTACAGAGAAACAAACATTATTTCACTACGTCAGTGACACAAGTTTACGCAATTGTGCAGGTGGATAACTTCACACTTATGAAATTGTATTTTGTCTGTACTTTGTGAACTGTTCATACTTTTTTGGAACCATTGTGATACTATGAGGGCTTTCAATGACGTATTTGGTATGGGATCATGATTTTTTAAAGTACGTTTGAGGTAGATGACACTTTTTACATGAGCAGGGAATTTTTTTAGGTTTTGAAATTACTGGAGGAATCTACGACTATTTTGAGAATTTGACTGAGGTGTTATGATGTTATTATTACGATGACTATGTGTATTACGCTGTTACGGTATGTTTATGATCAATAAACTGATTAGTTATTTGATTATGCTACATATCTGCTATGATGAAATATTGAAGAAGTGTCGACGAATAAGGTAAGGAATAATGAGTAGTGGTTAGGGACTCTGGTTTGTGAAAAAGGTGGTTGGAAACCAAGAATCGTACTTTAAGAGTTATGAAATGTATGTAAATGTGTGAATGTATTACAATGCTGACAGAACTTTTTTGGACACTGTTATATCAATAGGATTTTGTTTCTACAGATTTGTAACGCAAATACTTGACCTGTGAAATTTTTTATATGAGACTGCCACTGTAGCGGAAACTGTTGCGGTAAGAAAGTTAAGTGACCAACTGCACGTAATGCTGCGCGACAGCCACCTGGAAACAAGCCATTAGTGTGTGTGCCTTTCAGAGGCACAGGTGAAAAAAAAAGAGGCCATTATCGTCGCTATTGACTTCTCTTTGTAGAAAGCATCGCAAATACGACACGCTCAAACTTGAGAACATATGATTATACTGAGGAGCTCTTAATTTATGATATTTAATAAAATGCCTAATGAAATGATGAGAAACATTTTACATCTATTGTCTTTCTAGTTGAGAGAATTTTTTTTGCCTTTGGAGACGCCATTTGCCTAGTGAATGACGTTTCATATGTTGCTATATATATATATATTTGATCATTTTGTTTAATATCTAGTTTCTTGGTGCACTGCACCATTGGTTAAAATAAAATTTAATACATGTACTAATATAACTATTTTCTGTCTACAGACCCAGTAAAGAATAATTTTATGATGTACTTTCATAAAAAAAGGAGGAACACAAATAGACATTTCCTCTCACAGGAATTGTATAATGAATTTTTTTAACGACTTGGTAACTTTCTTGCAGAGTAAGTTTTTGTGATGCATCACTCTAGTGTTAAGATGTGATATAGGTATTAAACATGGCCATTTTTACTGTAATATTTTTTCTGCTTGAGTTTTGTCATGTTTAGATATAAGTTATTGCATTTCCTGCTGATTGCTTTGACAATTTCCATTTTTGCCTTTGCTGTTTGTGTTAATTGTTTTGTGCTGTTGCATTGCTTCATCCCTTAGTTTAGCGTCTAAGCTCAGTAGATTTAAGTTAGCGTAAGAGTGGGTAGACTATATGAGGGAACGAGTTGTGATGAATTGGAAGAATTGCATTGAGAAGTTATACGAAAAATGTACAGAAAGCAGGTATAGGTACGATTTTCTTGGAAATAAATGATGAGGTAAGATACTGGAAAATAAATAATGAGGTAAGAAATATGTGAACATATAAATACAGAAAGCTTGCTTGGATAGGATTTTTTTGGTGGTAACAAATATTGAAATAAGACGAAAGATGTATGCAATGAAGTTTTGGATTGGACTTCAGTACCAAATGTTACACTGAAAACAAACCCAGCCCTTTCCTCTTGTGTTATCCCACTATGTGTTTGTGTACCCTTGGGTATTTGTGTTCTTCCTATCTTTATGTGTTTATCTGATTAGAGTTACATTATTGAATTTTTCTGATAATATGTTATTTACTTTGTAAAGATGTTTACACATTATTTATCTGTTCTCTTTTGTTGCTCATATGTGAAGTCTATGTTTCATAAATTATTCTGATCTTTATGTATGTACTTATGTCATAATTTTTGTAACACTGATGTGCATGTTTATTTCTATTGTTTTGTACAGCCTGTTTTACTACAAATGTTATCTGTATTATTATGTTTTAATGATGTATTTTGTAACTTTGTTATTGTATTCTTATGTTAAAAATTGTAATTGACACCTGTTCATCAGATTAAGTCACTTGTAAGCATTCATTTCACTGCACATATTTCTGTTGGTCATAGTATATGCACAACATGTGAAAAAAGAGGACTTTCAGTGTTTAAACGTGTGTGAATAATTCAGCAAGGGACTGGTTAACAACATTGCTGGTTCTAAAGACATTTAAAAAAAAATTTTGTGAGTGCGCAAGTGGTGATTTATGGACTTGCTATATTCTCCACAAGACTATTCGATGGTGATTGTGCACCTGCAGAGTAGCAACAGATTGCTGCTGGCCGTCTCTACAAGGACTACAGTGGATCTGAATCTTTGATGGCCCACCAATACAATTATTTCTACAAGGACTGCACTAGGTCTGCACCTCTGGTGGCCCATCAATACCATAATCTCTACCAGGACTACAGTGGGTCTGCTCTGTGATGACCTACCTACCAATATTCTTCAAAACTTCGACTGACTCTGCTGTGGGTTTGCTCTGTTGTGGCCTATTACCTGTCTGCATGTCAAGAGTCAGCACTGTCTTTCCGTTGGAAGGATAACACTACTTCTTGAAGACTGAATGGAAATCCACTACTTCCGTGTGCATATTCTTTTACTGCTTAGACGGCTTAGACTTTGAGAAAAACACTGCAAATTTTACTATGATGAAAGATAAGAACTGTCTTTATGGACTGCGAGAAAATTTTAGCTTTTGACCAACATTGTATCAATAAGTGTGTGCATTTGATTTCTTTGTTATTGTAATTATAATTATGAAAAAAATTTTCAAATCTGTATTGGCCAGTGCCCAAAACAATTCGTAAAATTTTTAAAAATTCTTGTGGGGAGCATGGGGGCTGCCTGTTTAGGTTTTCTTATTGGTAACGCCACGTAGTGCTCTGTATGAAAATCACTGGCTGTGCTGTGTGCAGTCTGTGGATGATTAGCATTGTTGTAATATTCTCCATTGTAGTGTTGGGCAGTTGGCCATTAACAGCACGTAGCGCTGCGCAGTTGGAGCTCAGCCGCCAGCAGTGCTGGATGTGGGGAGAGAGATGGCGGAATTTTGAAATTTGTAAGACTGGATGTCATGAACTGCTATATACATTATGACTTTTGAACACTATTGAGGTAAATACATTGTTTGTTCCCTATTAAAATCTTTCATTTGCTAACTGTGCCTATCAGTAGTTAGTGCCTTCAGTAGTTTGAATCTTTTATTTAGCTGCCAGTAGTGGCTCTCGCTGTATTGCAGTAGTTCGAGTAACGAAGATTTTGTGAGGTAAGTGATTTGTGAAAGGTATAGGTTAATGTTAGTCAGGGCCATTCTTTTGTAGGGATTATTGAAAGTCAGGTTGCGTTGCGCTAAAAAATATTGTGTGTCAGCTTAAGCACAGTCATGTATAACTGTTCAAAGCGGATGTTTCAAGTGGTAATGGTAGGGGTTGCAAGCAGACAGTGTGAGTGCTGTAAGGAAAGTGCAGTTTTAAACTGAATTATTTTGCAAATATTAAGTGGAGCTTTTCCACGCTCACAGTTGCATCGTGACTATCCAAAAAGATCTAGTGTCACCTCTGCTTTGGTTAGTTTCTAGAAAGAATGCTGCTGAAAATGCAACAAAAGCAGCTATTTACTTTCCTCTGACTTTTAACCATTTGTAACTTTCAGAGAAGCGTTATGGGTGGCGAATTTTGAGCAAAACCTACATTTCTCTTCTTGCTAGTTTACAGTTTGCTTATTTTCCTAAAACGTCACTGCACATGTTGTGGAGATGCAGTTATGAGAGAATTCTGAAACAGTGGTTTATTACGTTTCTTTAGTGAGGAATTGAAAACAAGTAAGGTCAATAGCTAACGGAAAAGCACCTTCTCGGTTAAAAAGAATGTAATGTTTTAACTTAAGCTGTTCCAAGACCTACAGCATTTATCTTTTCACCAACTGCCTCGCGGAATTAGCCGAGCGGCAGGGCGCTGCAGTCGTGGACTGTGCGGCTGATCCCGGCGGAGGTTCGAGTCCTCCTTCGGGCATGGGTGTGTGTGTTTGTCCTTAGGAAAATTTAGGTTAAGTAGTGTGAAAGCTTAGGGACTGATGAGCTTAGTAGTTAAGTCCCATAAGATTTCACACACAATTGAACATTGTTTTTTTTTCACCAACTATCTACTGCCCTTAAGAATTACGTTCTTCCATCAAAATGTCTTTAGTTAGTGGAGTGGTACGGTGAGATAATGAAGTTTTTCGTAATAGACCTATGGTAAAATACTCCCCTCTTTGAATGCTATCATTTGCCGAAATTTTTACGTCTCAAACCGTTCATGAGATACGAGGAACATTATGCATACTTCATTCTGGCTTTACCACTGGTGCGTGCGATCTCAAATGAGTGTTCTACATAAGATCAATTTTCTCACAATTGGTGATAGAGGCTACCACCCAAGTCTAAAAAAAATTTCAATATATTAGCTAAATTTCATATGCAGAGACTTATTACGTAGTATACACCAAGTACAAAATCAAAGTGACCCCTATTTTTCATTGCAATTTTTTTTTCAAATTTCGTGCATGTCTTACTTAAATGTAAATATCACAATAACTATGACCGTTAACGAAATGATGGCCACATCATCGTGAAACGATGAAGCCAAAAGTAATGCAAAAATGAAATTTTTAGCGAATAATTTCTGTAAATTTGTTCGAGAAAGATTGGAAGATATGCGCCTCGATTCTTTCAGCATAGCACGTCGTCAGTCTTCCGAAACGAGGCAGACAGTATTGGCCTCCATTCCGAAATACGAATGAACTCGCCCAGAGCGTCAGACGGAAATTGGTCGCTGCGCACCGCCACCGTGTCTTGCACGGACTGCCTGGCAGCACATCCAGCAGGTGTGGTTCAGACGCTTGTCTTGCGTATCTGAGGCGGGTTCATTCGAAGAGAACTTTCAGCACTATGGTGAGATAGTAACAAGCATGGAGCGTTAGGATTGTATCATCAAGACTGGAAATCAAGAGCCGGCCGGAGTGTCCGTGCTGTTCTAGGCGCTACAGTCTGGAACCGAGAGACCGCTACGGTCGCAGGTTCGAATCCTGCCTCGGGCATGGATGTGTGTGATGTCCTTAGGTTAGTTAGGTTTAGGTAGTTCTAAGTTCTAGGGGACTGATGACCCCAGAAATTGAGTCCCATAGTGCGCAGAGCCATTTGAACCATTTTGAATTTTTGGAAATCAAGAATGCGGTGCGCTTATGTAGGATTGTGTCCTTTTCACATTACATTTTAATTTAGAGCTTGCTGTGGTAAATGCCTCTGTTCCTGGTTTTGCTCTCATTGGAAGACACGGTGATTGGTAAACGGTTCTGATTTAACCATCCGTAAATTTAAGTGACTTATAAACAGATTCTCTCATCTACAGAAATTTGTAAATTTGTTTTTAAATATTCTTGAGTTATGCTTTTCAGAAGGTGTGTTTAATGGTTAAATCTGATGTTCGTACGACGTCTAACTTTGTGTTGGTTTTCCAACATTGTATTGTATTTATCATATGTTTTTGGTGTATGCTAATTTAGTGTCTTGTGCCTCTTTCTTCCTTCACGAAATCGATCACGTGTCCTAGATCTTACATTTACTTCATGAAACGTTCTCTGTTCACTTATACACTATCCTGTCACATTATGTAACCACCTGTGAAAAACCTGCATAACCACCTTACGGCGGGCGGACCACAGCGAGACGTGCAGAAAGAGAGTCAGTGAGGTCCTGTAAGGTAACGACAGGGATGTGGAGCCATTCCGACTCCAGTGCTGTAGCCAGCTGCGCTAGGTTCCCGGTCGGCAGAAAGAGAGTCAGTGGGGTCCTGTAAGGTAACGACAGGGATGTGGAGCCATTCCGACTCCAGTGCTGTAGCCAGCTGCGCTAGGTTCCCGGTCGGCAGAAAGAGAGTCAGTGAGGTCCTGTAAGGTAACGACAGGGATGTGGAGCCATTCCGACTCCAGTGCTCTAGCCAGCTGCGCTAGGTTCCCGGCCGAGGACACTTGGCACGAATAGACCGATCGAGGTGGTCCCGCAGGTCCTCGACTGGGTTTTCATCTGGCGAGTTTCATGGCCAGGGAAGTTAGGCAAACTCATCCTCGCTCTTCGAACAGCGAACGTACATTGCGAGCTGTGTGACAAGTTGCATTGTCCTGCTAGCAGATGCCATCCTGCTGAGGTGAAAAAGAAAAATAAATTCCAGACCATAACGTTCCGACGATTTTTGCAAGGTGTTTACTTGCAGACGTTTTACTCCATACACGCCAACGGACGTCTGTCCCATTGAGCGTAAAACATGATTCATTTGGAATGGCCATATGTCGTCACTCGGTGGACGCCCGTTTACTGTACTGCCCTGTAAATTCCAGCCTTCGTCGCCGATGGACAGCCGTCTGCATGGGTGCATGAAACAGGCGCCTATTGCAGAGGCCCATACGCGGCAACGTTCACTGAACGATCGTGAGGAGACACTTTCGGTAGCCATCTGATTTATCCGGACGGACAGTTGACCAACAGCCGTCGCTCACCCCTATCTTCTATGGCTGGTGGGCACCACAGTTGCCGGTTTTGGATAGCGCCCTTTTGCACTGTATACTTTAACCAAGGCTGAATGTGAACAGTTTTTTCGAAAGTTTCTCAACCCATGGGTCGAAAGCAAATGATCATGGCATTTTGGATGTCACATTACTCGCTCCGTTCCCGCATTGCGACAATGGCTACACTGGTTTTCCGCATCCTCATGGCGAGCTTTCTATTCTCTCCACTGCTAGTAATGCCATCTGTAGTCTATGAGTGGTAATTGCACGTCCACGTGTAACATATTGAGTGGTCACATTAACGTGAGTTGACCGAATATTAGAGTTTACCAGGGCAGCATTTGAAATTATCTTACTTATAGCACCTCAGGTAAGGCGACATGAATACTTAGAGATAAACAGAAGCACATAAGGCGTCATCGAAAATTAATTCTTCTGCCACAGAAGCTCGTATTTTTTAGATTATGAGGCCGTGTTGGTCAGTGTTCGCTTCTGACTGAGCCTGTAACATACTGTTTATTAAACTTTGAATCACCGTAGCATCAAATTCCCTGTAAATGTTCTAAGTTTAGTGTATGTCACTTTCTCGTAACTCCCTCTTCCACCCTTCTTCGTCGCGTTTTCCGTGGTTGATAATAGCAGTCAGACTGCGTTATGAATGGATCATGGTCACTCTCTAGGGTATATTTCATGGGAAGAATTGTGTTCCAAATTGTGAATGAACACTTAGGCTCAATTTCAAAAAGAGTGGCAGGCTCACAACCTTTCTCAAATCCAAACTTTTCGTCATCAAGCAGATCGTCAATTCTCTTTTATATTCGTCTATACAGGGTGATTCTGTGATGATGTTACAAACTTTGACGGATGATGAAGAAGGTTAGCTGTATCAATGTAAGTAAGAGACTCTATTCCCGGAACGACCGAGTGGAAAGACGTAAGCGAAAATTTACCAAACTCATGCTTTAGCTTCGCGCAGCGTCCAAACTAAGGGCCCCAACTTTCAAACTCTTATAATAATGTACGGAATTCGTGCTAAATACTTCGCAATACGCTCAGATAATTACCCCTGTTGACGGACTAGCAATGGCGCACGTAACTTTACGTCAGAGAGACTGTAGATTCTAAGTCTACTGTACTGTAATAATTTATTCCATCTACCTGCACAAATTTCACAAGCTTCTTCATTTATGACACTTTTTTGAAATGACATCCCGCAGCGTGAATGCAGGCATCGTATCGTAGCACAAAGTTCTGTAGTTCCGGTTCCAGTAGCCTCGGCGTCGCAAGGAGCGAGGATTATTGCCAGGAGATGATCCTCAGTCTCGACAAGCGTCTCGTACAAGGCACAAGACTTTTCGCATGGGCAACAAGAAGAAATCTAGTGGGGTGAGATCAGGTGACGTGAAATCAGGTGAAAGTGCTACTCAGGGAAGCTCTGCCTACCCACTGGTCAAGAAGTATCTAAGCCGGGCCTTCATGAATTCTCACTCCAAAGTGAGGTGGGCCTGCATCACATCGGAACCACATCCGTTGACGAATAAGAAGGGGGTATGTCCCAATGTTAGCAGCAAATGTACAGGTATATGTATTCCATTGCCAGAGGTGTCAGAATGATTTTCGCTCATAACTTTCGACTCGGTAGTTTCCGGACCTAGCTTTCTTATCTCGAATTCATTTACCCTTGTCCATCATCGTTAAAAGTTTTTAACATCATCACTTAATCAGCGCGAGACCGCTACGGTAGCAGATTCGAATCCTGAGTCGGACATTGATGTGTGTGATGTCCTTAGGTTAGTTAGGTTTAAGTACACTCCTGGAAATTGAAATAAGAACACCGTGAATTCATTGTCCCAGGAAGGGGGAACTTTATTGACACATTCCTGGGGTCAGATACATCACATGATGACACTGATAGAACCACAGGCACATAGACACAGGCAACAGAGCATGCACAATGTCGGCACTAGTACAGTGTATATCCACCTTTCGCAGCAATGCAGGCTGCTATTCTCCCATGGAGACGATCGTAGAGACGCTGGATGTAGTCCTGTGGAACGGCTTGGCATGCCATTTCCACCTGGCGCCTCAGTTGGACCAGCGTTCGTGCTGGACGTGCAGATCGCGTGAGACGATGCTTCATCCAGTCCCAAACGTGCTCAATGGGGGACAGATCCGGAGATCTTTCTAGCCAGGGTAGTTGACTTACACCTTCTAGAGCACGTTGGGTGGCATGGGATACATGCGGACGTGCATTGGCCTCTTGGAACAGCAAGTTCCCTTGCCGGTCTAGGAATGGTAGAACGATGGGTTCGATGACGGTTTGGATGTACCGTGCACTATTCAGTGTCCCCTCGACGATCACCAGAGGTGTACGGCCAGTGTAGGAGATCGCTCCCCACACCATGATGCCGGGTGTTGGCCCTGTGTGCCTCGGTCGTATGCAGTCCTGATTGTGGCGCTCACCTGCACGGCGCCAAACACGCATACGACCATCATTGGCACCAAGGCAGAAGCGACTCTCATCGCTGAAGACGACACGTCTCCATTCGTCCCTCCATTCACGCCTGTCGCGACACCACTGGAGGCGCGCTGCACGATGTTGGGGCGTGAGCGGAAGACGGCCTAACGGTGTGCGGGACCGTAGCCCAGCTCCATGGAGACGGTTGCGAATGGTCCTCGCCGATACCCCAGGAGCAACAGTGTCCCTAATTTGCTGGAAAGTGGCGGTGCGGTCCCCTAGGGCACTGCGTAGGATCCTACGGTCTTGCCGTGCATCCGTGCGTCGCTGCGGTCCGGTCCCAGGTCGACGGGCACGTGCACCTTCCGCCGACCACTGGCGACAACATCGATGTACTGTGGAGACCTCACGCCCCCCGTGTTGAGCAATTCAGCGGTACGTCCACCCGGCCTCCCGCATGCCCACTATACGCCCTCGCTCAAAGTCCGTCAACTGCACATACGGTTCAAGTCCACGCTGTCGCGGCATGCTACCAAAGACTGCGATGGAGCTCCGTATGCCACGACAAACTGGCTGACACTGACGGTGGCGGTGCACAAATGCTGCGCAGCTAGCGCCATTCGACGGCCAACACCGCGGTTCCTGGTGTGTCCACTGTGCCTTGCTTGTGATCATTGCTTGTACAGCCCTCTCGCAGTATTCGGAGCAAGTATGGTGGGTCTGACACACCGGTGTCAATATGTTCTTTTTTTCCATTTCCAGGAGTGTAGTTCTAAGTTCTTGGGGAGTAATGACCTCAGAAGTTGAGTCGCATAGTGCTCAGAGCCAATTGAACCATTTTTTGAACTTAATCACCCCTTATGTTATTCTTGTCAGCAACGTAGATACATGGGCAGTTTAGGTGGCTGTGCCATTGTTCCCTCACTAATCTGCCCTTATCAACATTCGAGATGGAATGTACCTTTATACATGCATATCGTCAACACCTATTTAATGTCTCTCGCACACATAAAATTAATAATTTAAATTAAGTACTGATTAATAAACTCTAATTTCTATATTAGTTTTGGCGTCGAAGATTTTCAACACTTTAATTTCCCTAAGTACTTGGTGTTGTTTGGGGAAGGAGACTAGACAGCGAGGTCATCGGTCCCATCGGATTAGGGAAGGACGGGGAAGGAAGTCGGCCGTGCACTTTCAAAGGAACCATCCCAGCATTTGCCTGGAGCGATTTAGGGAAATCACGGAAAACCTAAATCAGGATGGCCGGACGCGGGATTGAACCGTCGTCCTAACTACTTGTCACTGATGAAGTTCTGCTACCCTTGGAGATTGCGGCATCACAGATTTAGGATTTGACCTGTGTTAAAGATTGATCTAGTCAAGAGTGTTGAAAAACAGGTTTTCGATCAAGAAACAATTGTGCATATCATGGGGGAATTGCAAAACATTTTCTGAGCAGTATGCACGTTACGCGCTTGTCAGGTTACGCACTGTGACTTGTAAGTGCTTGATTAGCATTCGCATGTGATGTATGAGGGGCGGTAGTGCATCAGTGCAAGGAGTTGGAATTGGGAGGCTCAGGCTTATGCACGCGCGCACGCACAGACCCGCGTACATACACCGGCGTGAGTCAGTGCGGGCAGCTCGGGCCCGGCTTGGGCGGCTGAGTCAACGCGACGCCGCGCAGGTCCCACTGGGAGCCGGCAGCTCGGGGGGCGGGAGGGGGGAGGTGGGTGGGGCGGCCACCACTTATTAGCCCCTGCCGACCTTCTCCGGCAGAGATAGCGTTTTATGGTGCCGCAGCGATGCCTTTGCAGAGGCTTGCAGTAATGGCCAGGCGAGGGGGCGGCGGCCGACATCTGGCACTCCTGGACCGCAGACGACGCGCATCGCGCCGTCAGAATGGGGGAGCGGCGGTGGACAGATTACCAGTCAACTGGCGATGTCGCTAGAAGTGCAAGACTCGACTGAAGCCAAAGTATAGTTGCAATATTCTAGAGATGCACTAATCCTGTACCCAAGAGATAACCGACATGGAAAGTCAGTCAGTACTCCACACATTTTTCACGAACATAACGTAGTTTTCTAACAATAGAAATGCAACTTAGGTTCAATGATGAGCTGCAGAAACGAGTTACCCAACGTAAGATTTTTCTTGACTTAAATTTAACTGAAAAAAAAGAAGACAGTCTTCTGAATAGTACCTCGCAATTTCATTCTACAACTCGGCAGTGTTAGTCCCTACGGAATATGGAGTTAAGTCCTGCTGAGCAATCAGTGAAATATTTCTGTCCGAAATAGAGTTTCTACAGCCTGGACAAAGTATGGAACAGTCACCAATTACCGCTC
The DNA here is from genome assembly GCF_023897955.1 of Schistocerca gregaria. Classification (NCBI taxonomy): domain Eukaryota; kingdom Metazoa; phylum Arthropoda; class Insecta; order Orthoptera; family Acrididae; genus Schistocerca; species Schistocerca gregaria. The sequence continues at coordinate 947,315,515 of NC_064920.1, forward strand.
TTCAGGGAGCCGATCGGAACGCCGCTGTGGATCCACGCAGTGAGACAATTACCGGAGCTGCGAAGTCCCAAGTGACATCAGCGGTGATCCTCGGTTTTAGACTGCGATGATTCTGCGTACAAGGGCAGCTGCGCCGAACTGTTTATCCATGGCGTACAACTACAAGCTCTCGATTGGCTGCCCTTACAGCTTCGGACGAAGAAGACACTTCAGTATGCGCCCGTCTTCTAGGAGTCGCGCGCCGAGGGCTCGGAGTTGCCGCCCTCTCTTGGCTTTGCCGCAACGCAGGTCCTCCGAGCCGCCGAGTTCTAACCGCGCTCACTCAGAGTCGGCTGGCTCACGAAATGTCAAACGCGTGGCATAACTATCGCGTCTCTATACTTTTTAGGACGAGTGCGTTCATGACCTGGCATTTTCAGCATGACATTAGGCATTTCAAGAGACTTCACGCTTAATTAGTAGTTCTCTTGGGACGTACCGCCAATCAAACGCTCACTCATGTTGGTTTCAGCTCAGCTTACACGGAACTCCTCAACTGTGCCTCTGCTTTCTTCCTTCACCTGTGGTAAGTAGACCATACGAATCGTTTAGGTCGCAGCAGTGTCAAGTCGTTAAAATGCTACAAGCTTTCAATGAAGTTCTCCTCAGTCAGTGCAAAGTGGAATTACGGCTGATGGTTCAAATGGTTCAAATCGCTACGAACACTATGGGACTTAACATCTGAGGTCATCAGTCCCCTATAACTTAGAACTACTTGAACCTATGAAACCTAAGGACATCACACACATCCATGCCCGAGGCAGGATTCGAACCTGCGACCGACCAGACTGAAGCGCCTAGAACCGCTCGGCCACCACGGCCGGCCGAAGTCTGATGGTCGGCCGGTTGCAGAATGATGGAATCATTTCCTGTTGCCGGTAGAGTTCAAACCCTGTCCGCTATGCTGCACTACTTACTTATTGCTGTGTAGGTTCTGGGTCCTTACGATCTAATTGTATTTTCTGTAAAGGAGTCTTTCAAGGAGTGGCACGTCGTCTCTGCTCGGTCGTGGGAGTAGCAACACTGCGAGCCTTCCAGTTGCAGAGACGTGAAGTTATCTCTCACCAAGAGATTTAACTGACAGGCTGGACTTCAGTGCTAGAGACACCTCGTGACGGGTGCACGGCCAGACGGAGGGAACGGTTCTGAAGACTCTACAGACGGATCACATTCCAGCCCGCCGCATTGCCCCATAGCACTACCGCCTATTCAGAGATGGGTCGAACGAGCGTCAAACAGATCGTGACGTCCAGCTGAGATGAAAGCGTACACTGCTGGTTCAAGAATGGTTTTAAAACCCTCATTCATCTGAAGTATTCGCGGAAGAGGTTACTTTCAATTGGCTTCGAGTGAGGTGGCTCCCGATGGTAGACCCTATGTTGGAGTACGGCAATTGCGAGACTGAAATAGGCGCCTCGAACCCTAAAGGAAAAATGGCCGTGGGCCTGGGAGGGTCTGTGCTCTGGGACAGCACCCTGCGCTAAGCTGTGGACTGCATTTCCAAGTAAACGGTGTTCTCCGTCATTTTATTTCAATGGATTGTTTAGTCATACTTTTCCGAAAACCATCAATTTGAGCACGACAGGAATACCGTCAGACATGATCGGGTCCCCATTTTCTTGAGTACGCTCAAAATAGTTCATATGGCTCTGAGCACTATGGAACTTAACTTCTGAGGTCATCAGTCCCCTAGAACTTAGAACTACTTAAACCTAACTAACCTAAGGACATCACACACATCCATGCCCGAGGTAGGATTCGAACCTGCGACTGTAACGGTCGCGCGGTTCCAGACTGTAGCGCCAAGAACAGCTCGGCCACACCAGCTGGCTTGAGTACGCTCAACTATTGCAGATTTGTCAGGGTGGCATAGGTGATAGAACCTCAGGCTCGTTCCCGTGTAGTTTCACTGTGCATACTTTTTATCCCACATGATATTACCCATAATCACTGGGTGTTTCCTACACCCCAGGCGCTCTGAGACCTTTGCCTGGTCTCAGCAGTTGGCAGTCTTTTGACGGAGGGCGGAAGGGCGATTTAATTTTGTTTATCCTGAGAAGGCGACGGAGCTATATAACGGCAGAAACGCAAACTGCTTTTACTGCTTATAATATTAGCGGCTACTACTAAATTAGCAGTACATCGATAATCTTACTCCCGTGAAAGGATTTTTGTTTGACGGTGTTCGTCCATATAGTGGTTGAAGTATCGGACGATTTTCGTTTCTCTATAGATTTCTTTTAAAAGGAAGCAGAAGCAGAACAAACAGGAATCGAACCACGGTTCTGTTATTAATCAAGTAAACTATAACTACGTAAAAGGAAACGATCGCCAGCCTGATAAGGCAAAGGTATATCACATTCTGGTACGGTTCATAAAGAAAGTTAACTATTGGCTTTGCTGCATATTGAAAGTATCTTTTGCAAATAAGATACCAAACACTAGTGCATTTCAGCAAACAGGTAACAGATATTTAGCATGAACAACACAGAAAGAATATTAACCGTGTTTGTAAAGAGTGGCTTCAATAACACTATCGGTGAATTCAAATGGAAGCCTACTGATTGTTATATGTAAACATTTAGTTATGGTGGACTAATATTAACTTGGACAAGAGGTTCTTTTATTACCTTAATTATTGGAAAATAGTGTTCTTGAAATGGTTGTCAGATATTCGCATTCTGTGTTCCTATTTTTATTTCCAATGTCAAGCAGAATTCACACCATTACACTGTTTATCTCAAATGGAACATACGGTACCTAGATGTAATATAGTTTGAACAGTTGCACCTATTTGCTTACTACAGTTTACACAAGATACAAGAATCTAAGCTGTACGTCTTGAGTACTATTATGATAATATGAATTTAAATCTGGTTCAGCTGTTATCATGGAGACCTAGAAACTAATCATCAGTAGGCTCAGACATAAGCTGAACGTTTTAGTTACGACACAGTATTAACAATATTCGCATGTAATTATAAACACTATTATTTTCAAACCTGCACAATAATTAATACTTTGGGGGCCCATAAAGTCTAGTAGCCAATAACTATTATCAATCGACACAGTTCTTTTTGCAGGTAACTTTAATACAGTACTGAGATTTCAATAAGAAAGATCTTGAAACTGAACACTTCAAATCTTCTCTTTGTTCTTTGAAACTGTACTTCGGCGAACCTTTAACTGTCCTTTTATGAAAACTGGGTGCAGTATTTTCAATATAAGGTCCACTGAATAACTGGGTATTTGGCTGTTTTCTGGAAATTGTCTTAAATGATTAATTATGTCATTTTATGCTCCTAACGTGCTTTCTTTTCCCCTTGAATTTCATTATATTTTTTACAAAAACGGAAATGAAACTCAAATAATTTTAAAGCCCACTAAAAAGCTCCATTCGAGCCGTATGATGCCTGTGACGTCACTGGATAGCCCACTGCTCCAACTGCCATGAGGCTAATTCACACTGATGTCTTGCTTTGGAATTTATGTTTTTTGCCAATAGGTTAGAAATGGTGGGTAGTACCAAACTTTATAAATACATCTACAAAAATTCCTGTAAATTTTTTTAGGTGTTTAACAGAATGAGAAAATGCGTAAAATGTGGTTGTCCTGTACCGGAAAATTGCGGCTGCCATTGTATTTCGATGGAACTTTTTTATTTCAATTGACAAACATGTTATATTTTCACAGTTTAATTTTAGTTTTGTGATACTTTCAGTCTGCCAAGAGCATTTTTGCTCAGATGTTTTTCATCTATGGTGTGATTAAATGTAATCCTTCGTAATTTTCGTTCTCATAAAGACCGCCTTAGTGCTATCGAAACAATGAACAATTTGACAACAATTTTGTGCAGTCGAAGTGGCTATACATACATTCTGTAATTAAATAGAATAAAAAACCTATAACAATTATATCCAGCCAGATTTGCATGAAGATTAAATGGAAAGCACTGTCACACCACTGTTAGTGAAATTATTTCTTACTCTCTTAAGAATTTACTTCCTCCCGAAATTCATTGCAAGTGCAACAGTAGATGAGGTAGGATATCTTCCTGGACTCCACAAGTGTGAAATCAAATTGAGCTACTATGCAGGTGCTGCGATCTATGCTCACCGTAAGTATGACCGCGCTGCCCTGAACTACGAGCTGCAAATGTGCTGGCCCCTTCGAGAAGACGGACTTCTCAGCAACTTTGCGGAACACGAAAATGTAGCAGTCTCTACCGTGCTGCTACGACAGGTCGGTCAGGACACCACGACACTCCAATCGAAATTCAATTCAGACACTGTTGCGTCCTACCAAACTTTGCATCCCGTGCGGCGCTCACTTACGCCCTGCCCATTCTTTGCTACCAAAAGTTGCAGGTCGCCAATCACAAAATTACGAATCACTGCGGTCCAGTCACGAGGATTCCCTTCAACAGATAATGCTGCTAAAAACAGCATATTATTTTCAGTCTCAAATGACAATAAGAAACTCTCCCTACTACCAAGAAACGTGTTTACGCTACTCATCTTTACGTCACATCTTTACACATTTTTACGTCATACATCTTTACGCCAACCGTATGTTCTCCTACCAGTGTCCATAGCCTCACAACTCGGCTCTAGAATTTCAGATTGGACCACTACGGGGCTAGGGTTTCTTTACTGTGGCCCTCGATTTCTACAAGCGGCAGATGCTTGTCTTCAAAAGCAGTCAGAAAACACGGAAAGGTTTTCCCGGCTTCCACACACGGTGCGGAACTGCCCTGTGGCTGGACATTAGCAAGAAACATTCGTGTGGGAGGAAAATAGGACAATGTCTGTTTGGCTGAAGCGTTTCCTGTTGCTCTGAGTCACGTTCACAGTACTACACCTTCACTCATGCCCCACGAACCTTCATAATCCACTACAACCGTCATTGAATTACTAAAGAGAGACATGCAAACTACGCAGGGCACATTACTGCAGGTCACCGTGGATTGTAACATCTCCAACATTTTCATACCGATGTTCCCTGTTGTCAGACTCAGAATGATAAATATTTTCTAATGTAGATGCATCCGGTATGAAAAACACTTGCTGGGTTTCGAGTTTGCCTTCCAGTTGCCCTGTTGCCCAATTGTCCACTAAAACAATCAGTTAATACTTGCATGAGTAATGTCTAATTTACCCAATGAAACTGTTCAGTTCCTGAGGATGTCAATTGGGAACTCTATTTGGCTTAATTATTTAATAATCTAGTTAGAAATCATTCTGAATCGGTAATTTTCGTTGCATAGCTATCTGACTATAAGGATCCTTGTCGTGCTCCTGCTTTCGTTACTAAAAAGTCAAACATTTGTTTTGTGATGTGGAAATATTACAGGCTATCTGAGAAGGAAGCAGAAGGCTTTCATTTGCCGTCTCGTTGAGATAACGTTTTCTCGGATCAAAATAGAGACTCGTAACGGACAGAAAAAACTAAATCGTAACAGAGAGAGTTTAAAAAGAGACATATGATGAATCAAAATGCTCTGCCGATTATAGCCGGCCGCGGTGGTCTCGCGGTTCTAGGCGCGCAGTCCGGAACCGTGGAACTGCTACGGTCGCAGGTTCGAATCCTGTCTCGGGCATGGATGTGTGTGGTGTCCTTAAGTTAGCTAGGTTTAAGTAGTTAAGTTCTAGAGGACCACAGCAGTTGAGTCCCATAGTGCTCAGAGCCATTTGAACCATTTTGATCTGCCGATTATAGCTTTATGTCTGTCTGTGCCTACAGAGTGTTTACAGGTTCAAATACTAATTAGTCAAAGGTAGTGTAGGAGGTATCGAAAACGATGCAGCACCGCCATTGTCTAATATAATAAATGACTTCAGGTGGATACAAGGATATCATCCCTTAAGCTGCAAAAATAACTGACTCCTGTGGAATAAAGAAGATTCAGCACTGTATTGAGCGCGTTGCTAAGTAAAAATGACAGAAACCTTTTTACCCTTATGATAGCTGTACTAGATGTCTAGACTCAGTGACACGTTTCGGACCACAGTATCTTATTAAATGTTCTTTAAAGCTGGCAGATTTCGCAGAAATTTCATCCAGAGTTATATATTCGTGACATTCCTAAGTCACTTTAGGAGTGAACAAAATATTTTATTCTACAAGGCAGATTATTTGCGCATCGTTCTATAAGTTAGAAGATGCTGAGTAATGAATTGGGCAGCGAATAATTTGAAAATTAATTTCGATGCATGGCACTTTTACAGACCTAACTGTTGGGAGGAAGATGAAAAATATAACACATATGTACACGAATCATGTATCTATAAGAGATCACCGCAACCTGCCCCTATCCATAGGTAAAGGAAACAGAGGAAAGCCCTGGTGGTACTATTGTAATCAGGGAGAGCAGACGGGCACCCGGCACATGTCTACTATGAGGAAGCTGTTAAAATAAACATTTCTGGCACGTGTCTGTTTCTGTTATCGTGGAAAATTATAGTGCTATGTAATAACTGCGAGAGTGGCTCATAGGGTCAACTGCTACAACCGCAGTCGGCCAAGAGGCTCCATTTCCAAGCGTACAGCGTGGATACCGCTTCCTGCAGATCAAATGATCCCTTGTATGGCGTACAATAAAGCAGTCCTGTTGATGACGAGCCGTCAACGCTACGTTTAAATGCGAAAAGTGACTCTGGTGTAGTTATTAACGCAATGAGCGAATTATTGTTTTCGTTTTTATCTTAATGTTTGATGAAATGACGTTTATTGCTTCAGAATACATTTTATCAAGTGCAAATGCAATCACCTGAGCTCTAGTCAAGAATAATAAAAATTCTTTGGAGGTAAAACTTGAAACGTCCCCTTCGAACAATTATACAAGACTGGTCTATGTGAAACGTCCTCTTTGAACAATTATACACGAATGTGCTTAAACTGACACACAATATTTTTAGCGCAACGCAATCTGACTTCCAAAAATCCCTACGAAAGAATGGCCCTGACTAACATTAACCTATATGTTTGACAAATCACTTACCTCACAAAAATCTTCGTTACTCGAACTACTGCAATACAGCGAGCGCCACTACTGCCAGCTAACTAAAAGAATCAAACTACGGAAGTCACTAACTACTGATAGTAGCAAATGAAAGATTTTAATAGAGAACAAACAATGTATTTACCTTTATAGTCATAATAAATATATCATTTCATGACACCAATTCTTACAAATTTCAAAACTACGCCATCTCTCTCCCCACGTCCACCACTGCTGGCGCCTCACCTCCAACTGCGCAACGCTTCGCGCTGTTAGCATCCAGCTGCCGCTGCCCAACACTACAATGGCAGACAATAATGCAAACTAGCCACAGACTGCACACGGCACAGCCAGTGATTTTTATACAGAGCGCTACGTGGCTGCGGCGTTACCAATAAAAAAAACCTAAACAGCCTACTTACAAACTGACAAAAATGTTCTGGAATTACAGTCCTGTAGCTAATCATTTTATTTGACAGGGATTATAAATGCCAAAATCGACAGCACATTTTTATAATAAATAAATGTAAATAAGGTTCTGAAGCTGAGTGACAACTCAAATCCATCACTGCTAGTGAAGTCCAGGAGTGGGTTCAGCAAAGTGCTCTCTCAGTTGATTATATGAATATAAGAGTTGAATACTTGTCAGTTCTTTGTAGATATTCTGGCAGATTCAATTAGTAGAAAATTTGAAGTTTAATGTCTCATTGGTGCTGCGGCTCCCAGTAAACGAGTAGAAACTTAGACCGGACGAAAATGTGGAAGAAACTGACCGCAAACGTTTTTAGTCAGCCGTACCAGACCCCAGCACTAACATAAAATGGTACAAATTATTTGAGGTGATTGCCGTGATAGTTCCTCAATCTGGATCAGCCTTGAAAAATCAGAGTACATTGTTAAGAGGACGTTGTATACTAATTATTCGGATGGGATTCTTCATCCATGAATCTTCTGAAAACATTCTATTGTACAGATTTAGCGATTTTGTAAAGGTTTCTGGTGTGTTCTGATGTTCAGTCGACAGTTATGACGCAAAGATGGAATAACATGGTGGAGGGATCGAAAAGGAACCGTCTATAGACGTGTTGAATAAACAAACCCGTAGGCAATGTGAAATATTTTGAGAAACCAGGCAGGAAAATGACATTAACCACATACTTCACTCGACGTTGAAGCTGCAGCAAATTGGATTCGTATTTTTTGGTTCAAATGGCTCTGAGCACTATGGGACTCAACATCTTAGGTCATCAGTCCCCTAGAAAATTAGAACTACTTAAACCTAACTAACTTAAGGACATCAGACAGCACCCAGCCATAACGAGGCAGACAAAATCCCTGACCCCGCCGGGTATCGAAACCGGGAACTTGGGCGTGGGAAGCGAGAACGCTACCGCACGACCACGAGATGCGGGCTCGTATTTTTTTTTCTTACCATTTTTAGTATTTAGCTATTTCGCCCAATTCATATCCGTTGACGCACAAAATAACAAGACCAATTTCGTACGTGGTATTGAAAAAACGGGTCTTGTTCGGAGAGTTTACAGCCCCTGCAGATTGGCAGATGTTAAATGCAACTCTTTGCCGGAGCGCGGGCGCATGTAGGCAGACGCATGCGGTCAGATAGAGACAGCCCGGAATGAGGTAGCACGGTGCCGGACAGCTGATAAGCGGCGGCCGGCAAGGGCTCCCCAGGCACCCCACCCCACTCCCCCTTCCGCCAGCACTCCATCAGCCGGCGCGCCACTCGATTAGCGTGTTTTGACGCGCGGATTGACAGCCGACACGAGTGCTGCGGGCAGCCTGCCGGCAGGGGCGGCCGGGGTCGGGGGAGTTGTCTGTCGGGCGAGGCGCGTCGAGTACATGAAATGCGGTGCCCACCGACCGGCCGTGTGCACAGTGTTCTACTCATTTGCTGTAACAGGCTGAGCAGGGCATACCGGTCCCTTGTTCTTTACTGTCATCACCTTCATTTTCGATGCGTTTTTGTCGCATGCTATCCACGCTCGTATAAACTTCACTTCTGCTCATCAAAATTGCAACGCCGTGAGACCGCATACAATAAATGTTAAAATCAAAATGACTAAATGCTTTGATATGCAAATTATTAGCGTTTCGGCACAACCGCACAAAGGAGGTAGCACACGGTATGATCATCTGTGGTTCGTAAAGCAATTGCTAGTTTTCTGACGTGTTAGGGCCATGGCTGCTCCCTGTCTTCGAGGTCTTCAGGATGGTACCAACGAGATAACGCAAGGCCACATGTTTCACATATTTTCATGATCTACCTTGATACGGTCCGTGTTCAACTGCACATTTTCCAGATCGTTCCCACTGGAAACATTTGGCCATATATTTCCCAGAGAATGCCACCAACCGCCAGTCACAATGGGTGATAAACTCTGGGATATAAACTGTGCCCAATGGTTTAAGCATGAGAGAACCACGTAACTATATCTGTCATACAAGGTCATTTCGACTCGTTGTCTAATTGGTTTAGTGCAGTTACTGCTTTCAAAAGCTGTAGCTCTGTTTACTAAATTTACTGCCTGCGCGTCTCAGATTCAATCATGTATTCCTCCCTCTGTTCTGTATAAGCAAAATTACTGAATTTCGTTGTTTGATATCGTTTCTGGTGTTGCAGTTTTAGCGGAGTAGAGTGTATAATACTTCATTCAAATTATCCATTTCAGCTTTTCACATCGCTTCCATCACTTTTCTGTCATGTGTCTCAGGAAGGATTCAATTGAGTGACTGGGATAGCCTCTCATTGTGATAAAAAAATCGTTTTCCTCATACTTGGTAATTTATAGATCATTTCTCTTACTGCTCCTTATCCAAAGGAACTACGTGGGTATCTACATAACACTGCCAGTATCTCTCTTTTTCAATGACTTCTCATAGAACTATTTAATCACTACCGATGGTGTTCTCTGTGAGTCTTATATCTGATGCTTAGTCTTTCCAATTCTTTTATAAGACTTTTCTGCAGAATAATAATTAAAATACTATTTTCTTATTCTTCCTAGTTCTTCCAGTAGTCTACCTCTCGGTCCCTTACAGCCTTACTCTAGTGGCAGTTAGTTCCCAAATTTATTCCTTAGTTCCTTGTTAATTGTGTCTGCCTGCACGATTCATTTAATACGACAACATTTTCCCACTCGATACATTGGGTTTATAAATCAACTCTATTTGCACCATCTTACGTTAATTCCTTCGCTAAATGTAAGAAGTCCAGTGTTCAGTAGTCTGCATTTATGGTATCTGCCTCGTCCTACAACGATTGTAACTTGTGTTTCCTCCTCCTAACATTTACCTCTTTCTTCTTTCGTTAATTTTTTACCACTTTTTCGACAATTTTGAAGCAGCTCTTCACATAAGACGCCCTCTTCCCAGTGTTTTTAACAACTTATATTTGCTATACATAATGTGCTCAGGTATTTGTGTCACATACTTATTTTGGCACACGTCACCAAGATTGTTTGGAGTACGCTGCAGAATTTTCGTCGGGAACCCTTACATATCCTCGATACAGTCCTGACCTCTCTACAAGCGAATTCTGTATTTTTGGCTGTCGATTTGATTTGGACAAAGAAGTGCTCGCTCAGGTACAATCGAGATTCCATGAAGACATTGACCATTTTGGCTCACAGTAGGATGAATACATTAACAGTTATGGCGGCAGTCTTCGAAATAATTGACAGTTTATTTATTGTTTTCATCTGTCTCGCTTCATTGACTGCCGCTTATACAACCGCAGTTGAAAAATTAAGTTAGGCAAACTGAAGCACAGTTTCACAAATTTAACTTCAAATCAAAAATAACAATCGACAAACAAACCCCCGTAGGAACTTGAGTGTCCATATGTAGACTGAAAAAGTACCTCTGTAGCCATCTGTGCCTTTGTAACGAATAAAAATGGGTACATGTTATGTGGAATGTCCTGTTCAAATTATTCTATGCTGCCATAACCAAAAATACTTACTATTCCTCCTGAAACCCACTGTACGTTCTTTCTTTTTATCACTGTACACAACATGCCTGAAGTAGTTCTGTTTTGATGTTTTTATGTAGTTGGAAAAAGTGAGAACTTTTCGGTTTGTTATGATTTTCCACTCAAAATTTGTTTCTTTTTAGTATGAAAGAAGGTATCTACTTGTTGTAATGGTCCAAATGGCGGATTACCTGATTGTGACTTCCAAAATAAAGCAACTATTATCACAAATGTATTTATTTGCAAAGAAATATGTACTAATGTTGAAATAGCAAAAATTGTTTTAATCATACATTCTAATGTTGAATCTTCCGAAAATACACTGTTATTCATTAACATTAACATCTTCAGACATGCCACAAAATCTGACAAACCGTTGTTGTCAAAAGTCACTCACCACGCTTCAGATGATGATTCACATCCTTATGTATCTCTTTGATAAAGTAGGTTTTCGTAAAATGGCCGATATTCTGGAAATACGGGAAGCACTGACTTGAAGAGGGACACCAAATCATTGTACTTTTCCTTTTTTATAGGCAGGACACATTTGTACAGAAATTTTCCGTATGTATTTATTGATTTGTACAAGGAGTACAAGAGCGTGATTTCAAGTGGTAGACATATAAATCTGTTTTTTGTTCCAGAGTATCAATAATGGGATTGAACAATAGCCAAACTTTGAGCATGATTGCTCATATTATCTACTTCATCGCTTGTGTTTTCAGTCATTCATTTGTTCATCGCAATATCCACAATACCCTGATGGATTCCAAGTGTATTCAAAAACATGTTCATACAAACTTAGATTCATTCTCTTCTCTGTGGGAAGCATAAGATAACAGTGTAGTCACTTTTTCAATTTACTCATGTGCTAGTCTTTTTAAAGATCTTGCCTGTATTCCTGTGAATAAACTTACTGCTTCTATTTTAAGTACCTAATTTATGGTATCGTGTAGAAATGTTCAGCTTTTCTGAATGTGTAAACTTTTTGTAACACTCCATTCTACAATTGTTTTGATGTGAGACTGTTGGATTTTAAAAAGAGTTTTGTCCACTGCTCTGCATATTTTAACTCTTTTCTAGCTTAGCTTATTTTTGAGGGGGTTCTACCATACCTTCTATATTCCGTACTCCAAGAGCTGTGTGTCAGTAATGTTCATAATCAGATGATGGTTGATACGAGTATTTCGGAATAGGAGGGGAGGTATCAGGTGGCAAATCTGAATTACGGCTGTCATCACCGGCAAGCAAAGTAGATGGCAAAATGACTGATTATGGTGGTTTAACCCCTAGGTCACGCAATGAAGCCTCGCTACCTTTTTTAGTTTATTGTCTATGTGCTTCAAACATTCCTTACCGTTCAACTAAACAATTATATCAAAAAATCAAAAATATTTTTAATCTTCTTTATCCTTAATAGTGTCACTCGCAGTGTGTCGCGGACGTAGGGCGTCGTTACCGCTATTTCGGTTGACAACCTGTATTAGCAGTGAAATAAATATGTAACCGTTGATTAGATGTGTACGAAGGTGCACCTGAGGGTGAAGCATGAAGTCTCAAAGCCGATAACGAAATATCAACGTAACACCATAACTGTGGCCTCAGGCTATTTTATTTCTTGTTATTACAATTTTTAATGTCGCCTCTTAGCGTGTACAGTAAATAAAGTCAAGAGGAAACACTGATAAGTCACCGTAGTATGATTTCAAAATTGCGGTACTTCGGTAGAATTATGTACTACACACCAGCATGAGACTCGAGATTCCGGAGATCAGATTCCACCATGATTTCCATGTGAAGCTCATAAATAACGAATTAGTACCATAAGAGAGCACTGAAATCAAACATACATGCCCAATTTCTTCACTCTTTACAGTATAAACATGCCTACCATGTAAAGAACGAACGAAACTAATGATCGCAAAAAATTTTGAAGGATTAAATAGGATTATTGACGTACAGGCTACATAAACATTCCATCTTTGTACACTAGTTAAGTAGATATCTCAAGATATCTACTTTTAGCATTATAGTCATCTTGTCATTGACAGTTCATATTACGACACAGCTGGCAAACTCAAGATATCTATTTGTAGCATAGAAATACTCCCTAATTTAATATTCACCTATTTGTTGAAATGTGTAATGTTACCCAATAGAAAATCCTGGTAAGTATCCTGTATGCAACAATCATATACACTCCTGGAAATTGAAATAAGAACACCGTGAATTAATTGTCCTAGGAAGGGGAAACTTTATTGACACATTCCTGGAGTCAGATACATCACATGATTACACTGACAGAACCACAGGCACATAGACACAGGCAACAGAGCATGCACAATGTCGGCACTAGTACAGTGTATATCCACCTTTCGCAGCAATGCAGGCTGCTATTCTCCCATGGAGACGATCGTTGAGATGCTGGATGTAGTCCTGTGGAACGGCTTGCCATGCCATTTCCACCTGGCGCCTCAGTTGGACCAGCGTTCGTGCTGGACGTGCAGACCGCGTGAGACGACGCTTCATCCAGTTCCAAACATGCTCAATGGGGGACAGATCCGGAGATCTTGCTGGCCAGGGTAGTTGACTTACACCTTCTAGAGCACGTTGGGTGGCACGGGATACATGCGGACGTGCATTGTCCTGTTGGAACAGCAAGTTCCCTCGCCGGTCTAGGAATGGTAGAATGATGGGTTCGATGACGGTTTGGATGTACCGTGCACTATTCAGTGTCCCCTCGACGATCACCAGAGGTGTACGGCCAGTGTAGGAGATCGCCCCCCACACCATGATGCCGGGTGTTGGCCCTGTGTGCCTCGGTCGTATGCAGTCCTGATTGTGGCTCTCACCTGCACGGCGCCAAACACGCATACGACCATCATTGGCACCAAGGCAGAAGCGACTCTCATCGCTGAAGACGACACATCTCCATTCGTCCCTCCATTCACGCCTGTCGCGACACCACTGGAGGCGGGCTGCACGATATTGGGGCGTGAGCGGAAGACGGCCTAACGGTGTGCGGGACCGTAGCCCAGCTTCATGGAGACGGTTTCGAATGGTCCTCGCGGATACCCCAGGAGCAACAGTGTCCCTAATTTGCTGGGAAGTGGCGGTGCGGTCCCCTACGGCACTGCGTAGGATCCTACGGTCTTGGCGTGCATCTGTGCGTCGCTGCGGTCCGGTCCCAGGTCGACGGGCACGTGCACCTTCCGCCGACCACTGGCGACAACATCGATGTACTGTGGAGACCTCACGCCCCACGTGTTGAGCAGTTCGGCGGTACGTCCACCCGGCCTCCCGCATGCCATGCTACCAGTGTTAAAGACTGCGATGGAGCTCCGTAGCCACGGCAAACTGGCTGACACTGACGGCGGCGGTGCACAAATGCTGCGCAGCTAGCGCCATTCGACGGCCAACACCGCGGTTCCTGGTGTGTCCGCTGTGCCGTGCGTGTGATCATTGCTTGTACAGCCCTCTCGCAGTGTCCGGAGCAAGTATGGTGGATCTGACACACCGGTGTCAATGTGTTCTTTTTTCCATTTCCAGGAGTGTATATAACTCGAAAGTTCAAAACTTCGAATTACTTTGTAGCTGTACACATTATAACGTGAGGAAAGAAATGTAAAAGCCCATCTTCCTCCAAGGAATAGAAGTTGCTTGACAAACTGTTCTTAGTAAGTGGGTAATAGGGGCATAGCTGCCCAGTGCTCATGCGGATTTGTAAGTGGAAAGTTTCAAATATGAGCAAATCTCTTTGAAATTTTAGTATATAATCCAACAGCGGGGATTTGGGAGTTATCTCCATTAGGCACGTCCCCAATGGAATTGAGGAAAGCTCTCTAGCTCTGCCTGCAGCGGAGTCGGGGGGGGGGGGGGGGGGGACGGGTAGGGAGGAAATAATCAGGACTAGTCATCCAGATTGGGGTTGGCCACTGGGCTAACAACCCGTCCTGTAAAAAAGAACTTGTTACGTAAAGAAAATGATTTAAAAAAGAACTTGTTACGTAAAGAAAATGACTCGAAGGAAAATAGAAACAAGGAATATAGGAAACGTCTTACGAACGAGGACTTACAATTTGGAACGCGAAACATTAGGACTTTGGAGCTTTTAATATTCTGTCAGAAGAACTCAACAGATATGAAACGGATCTTGTAGCACCGCAAGAAGACTGGTACATTCTGTAATACAGTGGATCGGAAGATAGAAAATTTCAGAAGAGAGTGGGTTCTACGGTCAGCAAAAGCTTAGCAGAGGCTGTAATTGATTTTCAACCTATTGATGATAGAATAGCTATCATGAGATTAAAAGATAGATTCACAAATACAGGTATAACAATAGTTACACTGTATGCTGTATGTTAACAATGGGACTGTTGGTTGGGAATTTTCTCGTTATGTTCTTGCAGCTTGTGAGTTATTCTCATCGAGCAGAGACATAAGACGATAGAATGGGGTGAAAGAGATATATAAGAGGTAGATAGGTTAGAGGAAGAGAAATAGAATGGTAAAATTCGAAGCTGTGATGGAGAGGAGAAAGAAAGAGATGGGAGGGGCACAACAATGGTGGCTATACCGTCCCGAATATGTAAGTTTATGTTGAAGATTGAAGTGCAGAAATTGAGCAACAACGTAATTATCTGGGTGTAGATCCCTTCGTGGAGCTGCCGACAATCAATTAGACAGTAGCTCAATCAAAATACTAGAACACAACTAAGTTCCAGGGAGAGACGTCATTACAGCTGCATTGTTTAAGAAAGGAGGAATAAAAATTGCAAACAAATACACAAACTTGTTACGATCCTCGGAATGAAGAAATAATGCCAGAGGAGTCGACAGAAGTGATCTTAATACTAATCCATAAAAAAGGTGACAAACAACAATGCAGAAGTACAGAGACATCTCATTAATTAGCACCGTCTATAAAACGTTCTCCAAGGTCCTCCAGGAAAAAATTAGAAACATATCTAAAAGAGATAGTAAATGAAAAAGAAACGGGATTTATGAAGAATCGTTCACCTACTGACCACATATACGTACTGAAAGAAGTCATATTCAAATATGGAGAGTGTAACAAAACAATGACAATATTATTTGTTGTATATCCAGAGATAAGTTGTGGGAGATGATGCAAAGATTCGGAACACCGAAGAACCTCATAAATCTTGTGAAAATGACACTGAAACGCTCGAAAGGGATAGTGAAAGTGAATGGACAATATTCCAAGGCGTATGACATAAAACAGGAGTCAGGTAAGGAGATGTAATATGACCTCTTTTGCTCAACATTGTAATACAGCAAGCGCTGGACGCAGCAAATGAAGCAGGAACAAAAATAAATGTATTGGCCTCTACAGATGACGTAGCACTAATCGCTGAAAAGCCGGATGACCTTAAAATATTGACAAAAAGACTCTTTCAGAAAGCGAAAGAGCTGGATTAGAGGTAAATGATGAGGAAACAAACTTCATGAGGGTAGAACGAAATTACAGAACAAAAAGTTGGGAAACTCAGCAGATAGATAAACTCATGTTGAAGAAGTTTAAATATCTCGGCGTAGTAGTAAACAATAAAAACGATGAGAAGCAACAAGTAGAGGCGAGGATCCAAGTTACATCCAGAGCTATGCACTCGCTCAACAAACTGCTGCGCTCTAAAATGTTTTCAAGAGGAATCAAAGGGAGAATATACAAAACTATAATCAGACCAGTATTACTATATGGGGCGGCGGAAATATGGAGAACAGATAAATACACGGAGAGAAAGATGACAGTTTTTTGAAAATACAAACCTGCGGAAGGTATTTGGACCTACTTATAAGGAAGGAGAATGGCGAAGAAGGGAGCTATACAATGAACCAGATGTAGTTACAGAAGCTAAGACAAGACTGAAATGGGCTGGCCACTCATAAAGAAGAGTGCAGAGATCTTCACTGAGAGAAGTCTCAGAGAATAAACCGGAAGGACGAAGACCTCTGGGCAGGCCGACAATGAGATGGAGAGATAAGGTTGCCAAGGCACTCCAGGTACTGGGAGCAAGGAAAGAAGATACTGAAGACAGAATTCTGTGGAAGAGGCTGCTTGAAGCCAAGAACCGAATGCTGTTTGTGGGGCCAGCGTTTTTAATTTTTTAAAAATTATTTTATTTTGTACCACAGTACTCATTGAAGTGACCCGTTACTAAATTTATTTTGAAACAATAACATATTTCCCTCATTCACAAAGATAATAAAGAAAGCAATAAGGCGACCATTGTATTAATATGATACTTATGATAGCTAGTCTTCTAAGTGTTAGTTATTAGATGATACTTTGAGACAGCTAAAACACTGTTACCAGTTTTTTTAGACGACAGTTCATTTGATTATTATGTGTTGGAATAGACTCATGTACTGTACATACAAGACAGCATCTCTGATTCTTTTTCACACAGATGGTGGCTGGGCTGGACTGTGCTAAGCGTAATTACAATGACACTGAGTAATGGTCATCACTTACTGTCGTGATTTAAGTCTAGAGTAACAATCCAGCTGTTCCTCACATCATGTGCAGGAGCAAAGCGTTTTGCAGTAGTGATATCACTCTGTCTCCTCTCTCTTCTGCTGTCCTGTAATATTCACCCTTTGGTATTTCGATACATTCGAATTCCAGGGTCAGATTCATTCATACTCCAATCAAATTAATTTCAGCAATTTTTGTTGCTGTCACATAACGTCTGTCTTTTCTACGGTGAAAGTAAGCTACTTGACCAAAAAAACTCCACTTTAAAGAGTGTCCAGAAATATTATTAATTTTGTGTTATCTCTTGGAACCTCCGACTATATGTTCCGTTGAGTAAAAACTCTTGTTAAGGTTCTTACACTGGCACCATTGTTGCGCATTAGCGTCCTAACCAGCAGACAAAACAAGTGACCAGTCTCTCTCTTATACACTGTTCAGGTTATTGCCCCTGTGACAGCATTGTAGAGTGAGTCCCTATGAGATTCATCTCTGGGCAGCTAAAGCTCATTTCCCCCAGTCACATCGCGATATCCAACATGCTTATCTATTTGGTCTGATTCACATGGATGTGACGTCCTGTGATGTTTCTGCTGGCGCTGAAAAATGGGATGAACCCACATTGTCAGAAAACACGCAAAATGTGTTTATATTTTCAGTGTGGTGTTTGTTCTCAATGAGATGTTGTTTCCACGTTTATTGTAGCTGGACCTCGTGCCTTTGGAATTTTCCACATGTATGTGATGCCGCACCATCACACACAATGGCTTTTTTTTGCGACAAGTGTTAATCTCCTCGTTAACCGCCGTAAAATACTACCAAAATCCGCCTCCTTGTTTTTCTTTTAGATGGTTTCTATGTATTCATCGTTGGTTGTATAGAATACATTAAGTTTTATCTCAAGAATCTTCTTAATGGTTGACGATAATGAAATGCTGCTACGGCATTATTAGCCGGGAGACCCTGTCTGGAATTGTTCAGTTACCTGGTACAAGTGTGTCTTTGTGACACCACTTCGGCAATTTGCCTGTCGATGAAGAGGAGAGTATGTGATTAGAAGAATGCAGGCATTCAGTCCGTGAATGAAGAAAACGTCCGAACCCAAAACCCCGCGATGCAGAGGCGACGACTCTGGGCGACGAGCTGCTGACACTGTTTGATAATACCTCTACGTTTTGATGAACATGGAGTGGAGTATTACGAAACGTCCAATAAGTTGCAATTTTTTTGGAAGTTTATAGTTTATAGTAACGTCTCTTTGAACGTTCTTAAATTCGCTGACATATGGATTGCTGATATACGGATGCTGGAAGGGCACGGCACCAAGGACTGGGAGAACAATTTTTGACGACATTTGCAACCGGATAAGATTTGAAATCGGTGTCCTGTCATCCTTATGATTCGATTTACGTAGTTTTGCTGAAATGCTTCACTTGAGCGGTAAGATGATTCCTCCGCCAACGGTACTGTCATTTTCCTTACCAATATCATTCTGGAAAACAGGTTCCACACTGTCTATAGCGTTCTCGATGTTGACGAGACATTAAATACACCCCTAAAGAGACAGGATGTAAAAGTCTAGTCAATGCTTTCTACTAAGCTTCGTGTTAGGAGAAACAAAAAACAAATTTGAAGGAGAAGAAATCGAGAGCGCAGCCCCGCGGCGAGGAGGTTATTAGGGCGGAACACAGTTTTACATTGAGCAAGGAAATCGGTTGTGTCATTTTCAAAGGAACAGCCCAGATATCTGTGTTAAGCGATTTAGGGAAACAACTGAGAAGCTAAATCTTAATGATTGGACACGGATTTGAACTGCCATCCTCCCGAATGCACCAGTGCCTTACTGCTACTAGACAGAAATGGTAAGTGGAGTAGTACAATACGTTATACATTGCACACTCCGTTCGGATGACGTATTGCAGTGGGCTAGCGTGAGATGGCGGGCTGTGGAGGTCGTTGAGCACGTTAGCGAGTACGTCGGGCCGGACGCAAATGCTGTCGTGCTGTGGCGTGAGGCGCAGCGCTGTGCCGTGCCGTGCGCCTTGGCCGCTTAGCGGCTGCGGAATTGCATTAGGGGCGTCGCCATCCATAATGCACCGCGGCGGGCGGGCCGCGACGCGAGGTACGGCCCGCTGGCACGGCAGCCGCCGGCCGCTCTGCCAGCCCCGCGCAGGGCCCCCGTGTTCTGCGGGCTGCCGGCGGCCCCTGCAAGCACCTGCTGCCGGCCACTCCAGAGACGTGCCTCGACCGCCTGACGTGCCACATGCCAGACCACCAGCCAAGCAGCTACAACTCACTGAAGACTGAAAGGTAGCTTAGCTTAGAAGCAGATAGAGGAAACATTAAAACAGCGCCCTAAACACTTTAAAGTCTCGACCCACTTTTGTAACATACCTGTCCCAGTCACGCCTGTCGGATCGTCCTCTGGCAACTGTGGACGCCAGAGCCGGTTTCTGGTATCCGGAGGAAGGGAAGATATGGTCAGTCATTCTTTCCGTAACCCTTCTAAATGGGCTGTGGTTGGGAGCTGCCATGTATATTTCAAGGGAGACTTACTCAGGATTGTCAGTGTTTTCGAGCACATGTTACATCTACATACATACAATCCACCATACGGTGCGTGGCGGAGGGTACCTCGTACCACAACTAGCATCTTCTCTCCCTGTTCCACTCCCAAACAGAACGAGGGAAAAATGACTGCCTATATGCCTCTGTACGAGCCGTAATCTCTCTTATCATATCTTTGTGGTCTCTCCACGAAATGTAAGTTGGCGGTAATAAAACTGTACTGCAGTCAGCCTCAAATGCTGGTTCTCTAAATTTCCTTAGTAGTGATTCACATTCAATTTACATTTATCTATATTTATAGTTAGCTGCCAGTCTTTACACCAATCACAAATCCTGTCCAAGTCATCTTGTAGCCTCCTACACTCAACGACGACACCTTCCCGTACACCACAGCATCATCAGCAAACAGCCGCAAATTGCTATCCACCCTATCCAAAAGATCATTTATGTAGATAGAAAACAACAGCGGACCTACCACACTTTCCTGGGGCACTCCAGATAATACCCTCACCACCGATGAACACTCACGATCGATTACGTAAGAAGTCTTCGAGCCACTTACATACTTGGGAACCAATCGCATATGCTCTTACCTTAGTTATGTCTGCAGTGAGGCACTTAGTCAACGCTTTCCGGAAGTCGAGGAATAAAGCATCCGTCTGATACCCTTCATCCATGGTTCGCGAGATATAATGTCAAAAAAGGGCGAGGAAAATCCATGCCTGTTAGCAGCTCTTTGTTGAGGAGTACTGCTAGCACGAGTAGAAAAGAGCTAATGGTTGTGCTGGTATTCTCTTCCTGAGGCTGATTGGCTGAAAATGTAGTCTGCCGACAGCACTTGTTACCTGTAGCAGGCAAGTGTAAGCATCTTCTGGGGAGGTGGCGGTATTTCAGAGTGTACTTCTCAGTTCAGTAATCAGTGATCCACATCGAACAACACAACTTAGTTTTCACTACAGGAAGATCGCAAGGATCTGAAGCACATTCCGGTGTTCGTACGTCAAACCATGATTGGCATTTCCAGTTTTCTGGTAGAGTTGCGTGATTTGGTGAGTGAGCACGTATAATGAGGCTTTGTGTCAGAACGTGAGCCTGTAGCCAATTGGAGATTGTGTTTGGTAAACGTGACAGATTTGGAGGTTTAATTGTAAGGATTAAGTTCCCTTGTCTATCTGAGTCTTAACTGTGTTGCCATTAAGCCGCTCCACCATCGATAAGCAAAGATCTGTGGCCGCACTCGAGGCTGGGCTACCCTGGCGCATCGTTGTGCGGCGTGTGAGTCGGGATGAAGGAAGCACGCGATCCGGTAGAGAGCGGAATCTCGGAGTGTGTCCTGTCCGGCTCTTTGTTGTGTACGACGGACTGGACGAGCAGTGGCTTCGCTGGCTAGGGAGTTGTTGTTCATTTCGTTCGAGGCAAGAACTAGTGTGAGCTGTGCGGCTTGGCTCTAGCTGATGGACGCTTAGTTGTCATTTGGTGATCGATACTTGGATGGGACCGCCTGTGGCAGTCGTAGTGTACGGTTGACGACTGCAGTACGTTAATGGAGGTGATACTTGATGGCGGATGGGTGTAATAGACGGAGCTACGGATGCTTCCTCATACATAGGTGATAGATTGTAACGGTGGAAAATTACAAATACTTCAGTTCATGAAGTGGTGAGTGTTATATCTGCATGAACAGAGTTTCTGGCTATGTTGGGACAAGTGCCTCACAAGTTTACCTGAAATTGTATCGAATGACTTCGCCTTCAAGTTTTCTGTATTTCCAGAGCTCAAGACGCCCACATATCTTGTAATCTGTCTATGTACTAATTGTGCTTGCTTATTGTAACATGTTACGTTGTTTATGTGCTGGTTCTCGTATTTGGATCACTTTAATTTTCCCTGGAAACACGCTTCGGGATTTCAAAATTTAGACTGCTTTGGTTGGTTTCCATTGAGTGGTTCTTGTGAGTCGAGACTGAGGGCCGTTATGTTTTAAATTTGTTTAATCTTAGTTTTCTAATATTTTTTATAGGAAGCTTCCTTAGAATCTGCGTAGTTAAAGAATTTCAATTTCTTTTAAAAGATCACGGATCTTCTACCCACAGTTCTTTGGGAGAAATTGTGTGGTAAAACTTCCTTCTAATTACATGCTTGCTGTTTATTGCGTTAGTGCTATGGTGAGACAAGTGTATAAGGACATACGATATTACATTCACTAGATTTGCCATTCTGAACAGCGTAACATTTTGTTGTGACTTTTAACGCTCCACCTGCGTCTTGCGACCTTCCTTATGAAGCTGGCCCAGCCAGGGCTTTCTGAGTATTAATGTGATTGTTTATATGAGACTGGCTGTGCGAGTCTTGCAAACAAAAGTATTCTACTATTTGTAAATGAAGCAAAATTGTGTTAACCTATTTTGGCTCTCTGTTATATTACCTGGTACAAGGATTTTTTTTTACTCATCCTTTCTTATATTGTAAAACAAAGCGATATTGAAGGAACAGGTGCAGTTAATCCCTAAATCTAATGTCCATAGAGTGACATTCAACTATTTGTTAGCACGCTATATTGGGCCTGTTAATGTCATTGTTTTTGTAACAGTAACTTCATATACGTCTTAGAGACAGTTAATTTGGGCTACTGCGTTTTCGTGGAGTGTCACGGGTTCTGCTGCCCGGTACGAACCGGTTGTGATACCAAAACGTTGTTCTGAATGTTTTACCCTCAGAATTCTTGTTATAGTTGTTGTATACGTTTTTTCTTAAAACATTTATAAATTTATTTAAATGTTATTGGATGTGCGATGTGCCCAGTGAAGGTTCAGTTGGGTGTTACTGTGAGTTTGTGTACATTACATATTTTAAGACGTTGTTTAGTTTTATTTAAAACCTACACAGTTAAGATTATGTAATTTTACTCTCAGATGCTCATTGATGTAAAGAGCATTTGGTAAATTTCATCGTACTTAAATCTTTGTTCTGTAGTACTCTCAATTCAGAAATTCTTAACTTTTCCCTTCTAGTTTTGGGGGCCATCCTTCTGAATTTTCTGATTTATGTGGTATCCTGTAATCTTAATAAATTGTAATTCAAATGTCAATTTATGAATGATGTTCCCCATTTGCCCAAACGTTTTTTGTCCATCCTTGTAGAGGTGCCTTGAGGCGTCTCAGTATCTACAACACTAGTGTAATCTGAAATTCTTATTAATTATGCAAATCATCACATGGTGTCGGCTGTTGTAATTCATAGATTTATCGTAACTTATTGTTAAATATAAGTGTGCAATCTATAGAGTTGTCTCTGGGATTGTGCCCATGATGCTTCCACGTTACAGGTTGCAATTTAATTCAATGTTCTTAAAGTGGATCAGCCTATACATTACGTTGTTGTGGATATTATCAGAAGAAGTAACTAGGAGACAACTGGAGGCAAATATTACGAAAATCATGTATTTGATACTAATAATAATTTTTCTTTACAGATAGTAAAGCTCACGTCTTTTAAGTTTGACTGAAATTGTTCACGCGTTCCAGAACTATGTGTACATGTCATACATAAAAATAAGATGAGAGGTATGTTTTATCTCATAGCATAAATTGTTAGGGATATACATTTTCCATTCTCACTGGCTGGATTTCTGAATGATTCTAAATACAATACAGTTACTTTTTACAGTGTGTTTATTTCTGGTGTCAACGGCCGTTCCGCGGTGGGTACATCGGCTCTCGTCGCATCGCCTAAGCGAAGGGCCATGGGGCGTCATTGGCACTTGGATAGATTACCATCCGAGTCGCCAAGTGCTGTTGACCTAGTGGTGTGCACTCAGCCTCGTGACACCAGCTGAGAACATACTTAACCGAGTAACAGCGGCTCCATCTCACGAAAACTGACAACGACCGAGAGAACAGTATGGCGAACCCAATCCTCTGCATTTTCGCATCTGAAAGCACCAGTCATTGAGGATGACAGGCGGGCGGTCGGTACCGTTAGGCCTTCCGAGGTCGGTTCAGAGGGGCTTTACTTTTAGCATTTATTGTTGGCATAGGAATAATGACATAATCCTGTCTTGTGGTCCAAAGCGAGACTAGCGACTATTAGTTAGACTGATTTAATAGTCTAACAGCACACACAATTAATTCTGGATCCCCAGTACACGTTTTCGACAAAATCTGCGAGAAAAAATAGTTTTTTAGATAGCAAATTACCACGTTTTTTTTTCTCAATGGCTGTGTTCTTCCATTGTTGCAGAGTGCGTTCACTGTTGGAATACCATTACTCATGCAGTTGTGCACCAACTGTGCTTGTCTCAATCGTTCTTATATACAAGCGACAGATGAGGAAACACAATACGAAGAGATTGCAGTGCAAATCTGAAAATAAGCATCCTCAGAGCCCAAACAGCAAATTTCGGACACCATACTAAACGTTGTAACTTCTGAGGCTTTCCGGCATGATTAAATAAAGTATGTGAGCCGTGAACGACTCCTGTTCATGCCATTTATTGTTTGTCATCCTCTATTACGGTACTGTCGCCTCTTTTTCTTATTCCATTTACTGGCTCTAACTTTCTGCCTTAATTGTCAGTGAGCGGCAGCAGCAGCGCGTGTCGATAAGTACATATCTGGAGCGACCGATAGTATTTCCGGGTCGTCGTGTGTCTGGAAGTTCAAAATGTTCAAATGTGTGTGGAATCTTATGGGACTTAACTGCTAAGGTCATCAGTTCCTAAGCGTACACACTACTTAACCTAAATTATCCTAAGGACAAACACACACACCCATGCCCGTGGGAGGCCTCGAATCTCCGCCGGGATCAGCCGCACAGACCATGACTGCAGCGCCTTAGAACGCACGGCTAATCCCGCACAGCGTGTCTGGAAGTCAATTGGAGACGGACCAACAGTGCAGTCGGAACGCAGCAGCAGTGAAGTCGGGGACGGAGCGACGGTGACGCGCGGACAGCCAGTGCTCGCCGACCGCTGGGACACACATGAACTGTCCGACGGTGGGAGATTGTAGCGGGACGACCGTTCGTTGGTCATTCGGTTGCTCGTCTCATCGCCGACGTATATTTGGTCCTTTCACCATTTCCGGGCGTGGGCAGTCGGTCGATTGGTGTGGAGCAGCAAAGAAGTCTCCATCGCGCGTTCTCTGGCCGGGGTCGCTGGCGGTGTGCATGTGTGGTTGGAGTGTGAGGTGCTCCTTGCGAGTGCTACGAAGTTCGTCGCCCACCGATCTTGGACACGAAAGTTGAGTCCTCACTTAACCTACTATCGAGCCTCAACTGTTTACCTTTCTTCATTTGATCATGGTTGTCGCCTTTGGGACATTCCCGTGAGCAACAACGTGTCTGTATTCAAGTCTGCCAAGATCCTAGCCGTCTTCTTGTGGAGTTAAACTTAGTTATTCCCTATTATTAAAGTTGAGCAGCGGTATTTTCTACCTTGTGGCCGTTGACGTTCCGGTTACTTGCTCTGGTCTTTGACATAATTTTCGGCAGTGTATTTTCCTCGCCGTGTTGTTGTGCCCAGTGTGGCATGTAGTTCCACAACTGAGGTGTTGTTGGTCGTTGTTGACACAACTTTCTGTGTGTCGTTGTACTGAAATCTTGCGGTCGTTTTGCTGGTTGCGTGGAGCGGAACTGATCTTGTTGATTGGTAGATCGGCTGTCCGTCAGTTGGGTTGCCTTCAGATTAAGAAGTCGTTGGTCAGGCTGTCTGTCTCACCTAAACAGGCGTTAGTGTTACAATCTCAGGCCGACCCTTGGAGACTTCTGAGCGTCGTTCCTTTTGTGTTACGTAGTAATTTCCCTGTTTGGGTTTTAGTTTCTTGTTTGATGTGTGACCTTCAGCCGAATATCAGTATATCTTAAATTAATGATCTTGTCTTGTCCTTCAAGCATGAGATTGTTATTCTTTTATTAGGGGCCTTCATGAGAATTTTACATGACATGTTTTAAGATAAGGCCTTCTGCCTTTTAAACTGAAACTATTTTTCTAGGCCTTAAGCCGTTAAACATATTTGGTTGATATGTGGCCTTCAGCCGAGTATTAATACCTCTTAAATTAATGTTCTTGTCTTGCCCTGAAGGCATAACATTTTTATGCTTTTGTATGGGGCCTTAAGCGGAATTTTCCATGGAATGCTTTAAGATAAGGCCTTCTGCCTTTAGATTGAAACTCTTCTTATTGCTTAATATGCGGCCTCCAGCCAAGTTCCATTAAAATTAAATTGCTAAGGCCTTCAACCTGTTTAGATTGAGGGTTTAGAAAATATTTTTGGGTGAAACCTCCAGAAGAACCTTATATTTCAATTTCTTGCTTAGGGCTTGCGTCTTAGATTTTGAGTGTGGCCTTCAACCGATCTAAAGTTAATCAAAGGAGGCCGATTAAGGTTTTGAGTGTTTTGCATCCTTGTTGTAATATTGTGTGTTGATAAGTAAAGTTTTTTTTTTTGTTGAGTGCAGCTGTCAACAACTTATTTTGGCCCCTTACCGCAACCCAATCCGCTCTGTCCTGCTAGTCCAGGCATTTCTGTATGTTTAGAAGAGTTCATCCGAGGTAAAGATTGCAATTTTTCACACAGAACTTCAAAGACTGTGCAGTAGTGTTGGCAGGATTTTCAGGTAGTTGTGTCGTCAGTGTGCACGCTGTCTGGACTCCAACGACTAGCTGTGTCGTCGGACTTTTTCCGCAGATGTAAAGTTGCGTACCCAGCAGCACTGTGAGAAGCGCACAGTTTTTTGATAAATGTAGTTAGAGTTACACCCCGTAAACTGAAATAACACAGCTAAATATGTTCTTATTTCCCATTCAATTAAGGTATTAGTAAAGCCCATGTACAGTTATATCAAAATAAACAATTCTGTTTGAAGATAAACATGCCATACATTAGGAAGGCATTGTATCATATAACTACAAATGGATATCGACTTCAGGAAGTAATGGTTTAAGCGAGTATTCTCAGATTAAATTTTTTTATGAATGTGATACTATACTAGATTTAGGTTAAGAACTACCGTCGAGAATTTAATAAATGCTTGGAATGCAATGACTGTTATTATAAGTATTTCAAATAGTCATATCGATTGGCTCAAATGGTTCAAATGGCTCTGAGCACTATGGGACCTAACAGCTGTGGTCATCGGTCTCCTAGAATTTAGAACTACTTAAACCTAACTAACCTAAGGACATCACACACATTCATGCCCGAGGCAGGATTCGAACCTGCGACCGTAGCGGTCGCGCGGTTGCAGACAGTAGAGCCTAGAACCGCTCGGCGTCCCCGGCCGGCTGTTAGATATCAACTTGAGGCACAATGTTTACATTTCATAGTGCATATTGCACAAAACCTGAATATCTCGCCGCTGCTCTGACCTCAGACGGGTCAATTGCGACCGATCGCCTCATCTCCTTCAGACAATAATGTCATTTATATACATACGGTCTGGCAGGGTGTTGGATCAACACTACTCCCTCACCCGTTGTGGCTTTGCAGACACTGGAGCCACTATTTCTTATTCAAGTAACTGTTCACTTGGCATAACGAGATCCTGTAGACGCCGTTCCAGTCCTCCTACCAAGAATAGATCTCTGGCAGTACCGGGAGTTCAACCCGGGTCCTCTGCGTAACGATCGTCTATACTGACCTCTCAGTTAGGGAGGCGGAGAAACGTGAAATTTCTCACCATTTGATGATGTACTGCCCCTGAATATTTACAAAAAGAGACAAAATATTTATTTTCGATGCTGTTAGTTCTTCCTTTGCATGAACTGAAGGTTTTATCGTGAGTGGAATAGACAAATACAACTCGCGTGCAACGTTTAAAGAGATACATACCCACATTCCAGCTAGAAATTCGCAAAGTTAGGAAATACACTCCTGGAAATTGAAATAAGAACACCGTGAATTCATTGTCCTAGGAAGGGGAAACTTTATTGACACGTTCCTGGGGTCAGATACATCACATGATCACACTGACAGAACCACAGGCACATAGACACAGGCAACAGAGCATGCACAATGTCGGCAATAGTACAGTGTATATCCACCTTTCGCAGCAATGCAGGCTGCTATTCTCCCATGGAGACGATCGTAGAGATGCTGGATGTAGTCCTGCGGAACGGCTTGCCATGCCATTTCCACCTGGCGCCTCAGTTGGACCAGCGTTCGTGCTGGACGTGCAGACCGCGTGAGACGATGCTTCATCCAGTCCCAAACATGCTCAATGGGGGACAGATTCGGAGATCTTGCTGGCCAGGGTAGTTGACTTACACCTTCTAGAGCACGTTGGATGGCACGGGATACATGCGGACGTGCATTGTCCTGTTGGAACAGCAAGTTCCCTTGCCGGTCTAGGAATGGTAGAACGATGGGTTCGAGGACGGTTTGGATGTACCGTGCACTATTCAGTGTCCCCTCGACGATCACCAGAGGTGTACGGCCAGTGTAGGAGATCGCTCCCCACACCATGATGCCGGGTGTTGGCCCTGTGTGCCTCGGTCGTATGCAGTCCTGATTGTGGCGCTCACCTGCACGGCGCCAAACACGCATACGACCATCATTGGCACCAAGGCAGAAGCGACTCTCATCGCTGAAGACGACACGTCTCCATTCGTCCCTCCATTCACGCCTGTCGCGACACCACTGGAGGCGCGCTGCACGATGTTGGGGCGTGAGCGGAAGACGGCCTAACGGTGTGCGGGACCGTAGCCCAGCTTTATGGAGATGGTTGCGAATGGTCCTCGCCGATACCCCAGGAGCAACAGTGTCCCTAATTTGCTGGGAAGTGGCGGTGCGGTCCCCAACGGCACTGCGTAGGATCCTACGGTCTTGCCGTGCATCCGTGCGTCACTGCGGTCCGGTCCCAGGTCGACTTTGGCACGTGCACCTTCCGCCGACCACTGGCGACAACATCGATGTACTGTGGAGACCTCACGCCCCACGTGTTGAGCAATTCGGCGGTACGTCCACCCGGCCTCCCGCATGCCCACTATACGCCCTCGCTCAAAGTCCGTCAACTGCACATACGGTTCACGTCCACGCTGGCGCGGCATGCCACCAGTGTTAAAGACTGCGATGGAGCTCCGTATGCCACCGCAAACTGGCTGACACTGACGTCGGCGGTGCACAAATGCTGCGCAGCTAGCGCCATTCGACGGCCAACACCGCGGTTCCTGGTGTGTCCGCTGTGCCGTGCTTGTGATCATTGCTTGTACAGCCTTCTCGCAGTGTCCGGAGCAAGTATGGCGGTCTGACACACCGCTGTCAATGTGTTCTTTTTTCCAGTTCCAGGAGTGTATGTTTGGAGTTTACGACTGAAGAAATCGATTACGTTGCTTCTCCTACCTAATGTCTCACAAAACATCAATGATGTTCAGTTCACTTAACTAGAGTCATACGAGGTGTTGTACTTGATTGTAGTGGACGATAAAGTGAGATTGGGAGAATAATAGTCTTGCTACACAGGTCTTCCACGACGAGTAACAGTTTGCAGCATTGTTTGAAGATCATAGCCCACAATAATGATACAATAACACACTGTGACACACAGATGCAAGACACCATTTGGGCTAAAACCATGTTGCGACGTCACCTCCACAACATCACTGAACATTCGCCGACCTTCATAGTAGGGAGAAAGTCTACACGATTGGCTTCTGTTGACGCACTCCTGTTGTATCTCTGTTTTCGGGAAACGAAATCCTTAGACCATCACTACCACTGATTTCTTCAATCGCCAGGAGACGGTGGTACCTCTGACGAAGTTGCCGTTCAGCGGAACAGCGTCATTAGTTTACTCATGGTGAGTGGTAAAGGCGATCTGCAGTAATTACTTGAGAGAAGGTGAACTTCTTAGCCAAGAACGCTTGTAAACAACCTTTATCGTCCATTAACTGTTTTGGTATGCATGCTTACAATCTTTAGATCGTGATACAGATTTATAAGATACGTGCAATAACCTTTTATCGAGATCTGAACAAGATGACCATGCTTACCGGCCGCGCGGGATAGCCGCGCGGTCTTAGGCATCTTGTCACGGTCCGGGCTGCTCCCAACGTCGGAGGTTCGAGTCCTCTCTCGGGAATGGGTGTGTGTGTTATCCTTAGCGTAAGTTAGTTTAAGTTAGATTAAGTAGTGCGTAAGCTTAGGGACCGATGACCTCAGCAATTTGGTCCCGTAACATCTTACCACAAGTGTCCAAATTATTCCATGTTTACCGAAACCGGTAATCGACAGTAAAGCTTGTTTACAAAGCATATTGGCTAAGAAGTTCACCTTCTCTCGAGAAATAGCATCATTTCGAACCGTTTTGTACTTGGGTGTCAACTCTCGCTACTAGTGTGCTCCGTTCTATGTGGCTGTGATTTTCGAATCTCTTGTGGTTAATGACGTTTTTACTTGTCAGCTAATTTGTCGGAACTACAGACTACTAGCGGACATTTAGTCTGGCTATCTATCAGATTTACGACGTTAAGGCACAGATTTCCTTGTAGAGCTATTAGTGTATTTGATGTTGTGCAAAAAGTAATGAAATTATTCATTTTTCTTACGGTGCCGTCAATTGCTACATCTCCAAAAGTACACATATTTATTCGTCGGAAATAATGCGTGGCTCTTCAACTTACAAGACGACATTCATTGATTATTTTTGTGTCTGCAGCTGTGGCAAGACCAGTCCCAAAAGCCATCCCTCTTTTATAGCCGAAGAAATCAATCAAAACTAAGAAAACACCACAGTACCTTTCACATTTGATCACTATGAAGTTAGTAATACACCGCTGTGTGGAATGCTATTGGCCGCTAGGTGACACACTTCAATACTGGATGCACAAGTATGTGACAGGTTTCACACAGGTGTTCATATTATTTTGTCCAACACCTATTGTTATTGCTTGAGAGAGACGGTAATAGGTCAGATGATTGGGATCTGAGTTGCATCTAGCCTCTTGGTGGGGCTTCGTTGAATAGAGTAAGTAGCATGCTTAACTAAGTCAGTCCTATGATTTATTCCTGCAAATGAAAAATTTGTTTCATCTCTAGCTACGATATGCTTTTGTGCAAAGCACCACGTTGCAACGTGGTTGGGAGTCCTCGTCAAAGTGTAAGTTATGTCACTGGTGGAGGGAAGGCAAAGGCAGTCCACCTCCAATATGATCACGAGAACCAAAGCACTGCGGTGTTGAAAGAAACCTCTGCACTCATAAGGGAGAAAAGTTAAAACACCAGGCAGAGCTGGTTGTAGCTAGCATCATCTGCATGATCTGTTACGTAAAACAGAGCCAATAAGGAAGTATTAACCGGCCACAGTATTACTGCAACTGAGAATGAAGGCGCTTCGGTCGGCTTTTCGTGAGGCAACGTGTAATCGGTATGGCAGAGCAAAGGAAGGATTGCACAGTTACGGTTATACAATGACAACTACACTAAACGTAGCGAGTAGAGTTATGGAATGTATGTTCCATTCACACAAAGATCAGCCGCCAAATTTTTCATCTGCTGTATATGTTTCTGTGGAATCCGTTCCAATTTCATTTGTAGCGTCAGTTTCCATGTCGTCGTCGTCGTTGTGTGCTGCAAATTCATCCTCACTCCTCAGACCAAAATTGGTTATTGTATCCATTATTCCTTCTTCCATTAACCCATCTCTGCACCAACATTTATTTTCAATTTCTTTTACATGTTCGCTAGTTTTTAAACAATTATATTGGGTAATCTTAGTTAAAGAATCTTTGGTTATATATTTTAGGATAGTTAATTTAATGGAAGAAACTTTTTTTCTGTAATTTTTTGTTTCTTTCTGTTTCAGATCAGTGCTGAACTTTTCAAATCACTGTGATTGGTGTAAACCTCAGAATGCTGTATCCCTTACGCTGCAGAACTTCATATGCTTTAAAACCTGCTTTAGCTTATTATAACGCACAATTTGTAAACGCTCATTTATTGTTAAGTTTGGGTGATAACTGATATTGGTCTGAATGAGCCATTCAGTTATGACCTTTTGTGAGTGGCAAACAGTAGGTGCTTTACTTATCTGAACCGTACGATATGGGCCGGCCGCGGTGGTCTAGCGGTTCTAGGCGCTACGGTCGCAGGTTCGAATCCTGCCTCGGGCATGGATGTGTGTGATCTCCTTAGGTTAGTTAGGTTTAAGTAGTTCTAAGTTCTATGGGACTGATGACCACAGATGTTAAGTCCCATTGAGCTCAGAGCCATTTGAACCAATCGTACGATATGGTGCGTAATCAAGAACTACAGCAGTACTAGTTGAGATGTTAGGAGTCGGTTTCTCTTCTACCTATCGGATAATTATCCTCAATATGATCGTGATAATCTTAGGATTTAGATTTCAAACTGTAAATTAACTCTGCTTCCTGTGTGAAACTCATTACTCCTCCAGCGTGAACAACAATAGCTCTTTGACCTGCACCGCCATTCGTTATTACACCCAGGACTTCTTCACGCTTCGTGCACTTCTTCGTGGGTAATGCGTATGCACCCACATTTCTTCCGTGAAAACCATTGATTTACTTGTCCCTTTTTCGTTATTTTTGATTGTTCTCAAGTACAGTGTGGTTACAATTAAACTTGCGATACTTGAAAGGAATTCCACGAAAATCGAGTTATCGTAGGACTATGAAACCTTGAACAATGAAGGAACATTTTGTTGGGCTGTTTATCTTATTTTTAATTTTTTTTAACGAAACGCCACCTTTTTCAGAAGTTTCCGATTTGATTCCTTTCCGTCCAGAAAATTTACGCGGAAGAGAAATAGCGAATGAACCGTTGGCAGAAACCCATTTGAATTTCCACATGAAAGGATTCAAATGTGGTGATCTTGGTCGTTACGCAGTGTGACACGATCGGCTAGTGGTTCGTTTTTTTCCCATATGAGTGACCTCACGAGCAGTGCATCACTTTCATTAAAACAATTGAGCCCAAAACACCTCTCTCCCGTAGAGTACGGCTCACATGTTGGCAAACCAGACGACAATAATGTGTGCCGTGCACGCTGATCGTCCTTGGTCCTTGTCGTCCCACTTCTTCTAACCAAAGTGAACCAGTCATGAACTGTGCCACGGAGCGACACCACACAGTGAAGCGTTCACTATGACGGTGAATGACGTATACTTTAGTTGGCGATGACCATTCCGTAATGCAACAATTGCGGGGTTCACACTTTAACTGAGCGTAAAATGTGCTTCATAACTTCACGAAATGTTCCAAGATCGCATGTCATCAACTTAAAATCCTCAGAATAAAACTGGTTGAAGGCCGTACATTGCGTCCATCGATCAAATCAATGACGAAGGTAACGTCATTAACAATTTAACTGACTATCGGCCTCCCAGGAGAATACCGATCGTTCCACACTAGGCAGCCACCAAGATCACCACATTTGATGCCTCTCATGTGGAAATCGAAATCTGAAACTCTTTGAACAAATGGCTCTGAGCACTATGGGACGTAACATCTAAGGTCATCAGTCACCTAGAACTTAGAACTACTTAAACCTAACTAACCTAAGGACATAACACACATCGATGCCCGAGACAGGATTCGAACCTGCAACCGTAGCAGTTGCGCTGTTTCAGACAGAAGCGCCCAGAGCCGCTTTGCCACTCCTGCCTGCAAGAACTATCTTTTTTTTTTTTTTTTTTAAAAAAACGAAATGCCACCTCTTTCAGAAGTTTCCGATTTGATTCCTTTCCGTCCGAAAAATGTATCCCACTTTTTGAAAACAGAATGTCTTTCACAACATTGTGATTTGATTCTTCTGCTCAAAATAGGCCAAAAATTTTCTTCGGATAAGTGCTTTATCAAAGTCATCTAGAGTAACAACTTCTCTAGAATCCCTTTGTTTACTAGGAATTCAGACTTTTCCCCCGATGTCTTGCACTTCCGTAAGGGCTTTCAATAGCAATACAGTATTCTTTACGATGTCCTTACATTTTTTGCTATCCGCAAGATTGCTTTCTGTAGCGGTACCTGACCCTGCTTCTCTCTTGCTGGCAAAATTGTACATCTTTGAATACAAGCTCCTTTACAGTTGATTGTAACGACTTTGGCAACATCTTTCTCTTTCTCTTTTCCACTGCGACAGGTATTCGTTAAGAACGATACCGGACTACATTACTGACGACATTTCACGAGGACACGCTGAACCACTTGATAGTACTAGGGGCGTTTGGAAAGTCCGTGCAAAAATAAAAACTACTTACATGTTTGGGCTAAACCTTTTTTATATTTCGACATAGTTTCCTTTTAGACTTATAAACCTCATCTAACGCTGTTCTAATTTGTTGATCCGTTCCGAATAATAGGAATTGTCTAAGTCTGCAAAACAGCTCCACTGCGACAGGTATTCGTTAAGAACGATACCGGACTACATTACTGACGACATTTCACGAGGACACGCTGAACCACTTGATAGTACTAGGGGCGTTTGGAAAGTCCGTGCAAAAATAAAAACTACTTACATGTTTGGGATAAACCTTTTTTATATTTCGACATAGTTTCCTTTTAGACTTATAAACCTCATCTAACGCTGTTCTAATTTGTTGATCCGTTCCGAATAATAGGAATTGTCTAAGTCTGCAAAACAGCTATTAGTTGCTGCAATCACCTCCTCGTTTGAATAAAATCTTTGTCCCGCTAGCCATTTCTTCAAATTGGGGAACAAATAGTAATCCGAAGGAGCCAAGTCTGGAGAATAGTGGGGACGTGAAACGAGTTGGGATCCTGTTTCCATTAATTTGGCGACCACAGCTGCTGAGGTGTGTGCTGATGCATTGTCTTGATGGAAAATGACTTCTTTGCTGTCCGGTCGCTGGCGTTTTTCTTGCAGCTCAGTTTTCATACGGGCCAATGACTACGAATAATATACACCTGTAATAGTTTTACCCTTTTCCAGATAGTCGATGAGGATTATCCTTTTCGAATCTCAATAGATACTCACCATAACCTTTCCGGCCGAAGGAATGGTCTTCGCATTTTTTTGGTTCAGATTCTCCCTTGGTAGCCCACTGTTTAGATTGTTCTTTGGTCTCAGGAATGTAGTAATGTATCCATGTTTCATACACAGTGACGAAACAACGCTTAAAGTCCTGCGGATTCTTCCTAAACAGCTGCAGACCATCCTTGCAACACTTCTCACCATTCTGTTTTTGGTCAAGCGTGAGCAATCGCGGAACTCATCTCGCGGGTAGCTTTCTCATGTCCAAGATATTATGTACCCGTTCATTGGAGAGACCCACAGCACTAGCATTCTCAGGCACCTTAACTCTTCTGCCATCCATTACCATATCACGGATTTTATCAATGATTTCTGGAGTCGTAACCTCCACAGGGCGTCCAGAACGTTCAGCATCACTTGTGTCCATATGGCCATTCCCAAATGTCTGAAACCACTTATAAACTGCTGTAATCGAAGGTGCAGAGACATCGTAATGTTTACCAAGCTTCTCTTTAGTCTCCTGAGCCGCTTTGCCTTTCATAAAGTAATGTTTAATCACCACACGAAATTCTTTTTCGTCCATTTTTTGACAATCACTCGACTTCCTTGATTCACACGAATGCCAAACGCAAAGAAGTCGACCAATATGGCTGAAACTTGGTGTGAGTTCTTTCCAAGGATGTTACTAACTAAACATGACCTCGATACGCTCCGGTGGGCCATCCCCCAGACTTTACATGGACTTTTCAAACGCCTGTCGTATATGCACAATTGACCTGAAAGCACTGTCAGTGCGATGTTTTATCCTTAGCCACCACTTTACTTGTTTACTCTAACGTCAAGGCTTGTTTCCGATAATGGCCACAAGAGGCCAGCTGCAATAATATTCTGATTGGGTAGCAACAACTCTAGCAATCTTGTAACCTGATAAACGCGGCCGTGTCCATAGGCCATCACTACTGCGAATCTTTCTGACTGCAAAGAGATATGTTGGATAGAAACAGCATTTTCACTAAGCAGATTGTCGCCACAACGACGTCCTACCGGAACAGATATCGTTGTCCCTAAGCTCTGTCTGCTGGTATTCTTTGTAAAGGAGTGTCACTCTGCACTCGCCGTAAAATCCGGTACAGGCCTGCTGACCAGGAAGGCACGCGGCGTCGTTTGTAGTGCAGACGCGGCTCGCCTGAGACGGCGCTGCTACTGCTGCTGCTGCTGCCGGCTGTCTTAAGCATTTCGCACCACGCGACAGCTGCCGGCTTTTCCAGGCGGGCGCGCCCGGAATAGAATCTCGTCACGTCGATAAGCAGCGAGGGCTGTCGCGAGACAAGGAAAGCATTTTAATTCCGCGAGTTAGCGCGCCGCTGCGGCTGCCGCCCGCCAAGACAGGCGGGAACTTGTTGACGTCACGCGCGGAGCTCCCACGGGAGTCGACAGCGAGAACTCGGCGAGCCGAGGCGCGACGCCCCGCTTGCATTTCAAATTCCCGCTCCCGAGCGTTCGATCCGTGTTTGCCTGCCGCCGAGCATCCCGCCCTCGACGATACTTCAAAGCGGAGACAGCCACAAAGAGCCCCGCGCCCGCGCCGCCGACAAGACTAATGCAGGTGACACGGCCGCCGCGGTCATAACAGACGAACAGACGGCCTCCTGGGACGGAGCCGGGCCGGGAATCGCAGCCACTGTGGCTGCTGTCGCGCCCCACATGATGGAGCAGGGAGCGGGGAGCCACCGTTCACTTGGCGCGCGCATTGGCCTTCTTTTCCCCTCCTCCAGATCCAACAGCAACAGTCCATTAGTTACTCTGCCTGACGTGCCTACAATCTGCTCCGTACAAGGTGTCGTCCGGTGTCGGGCGAGCTTCCGTCTAAAGGGAACGAACCGTCTGCCAACATATTTTGTATGTGCCTCATTCTGCTCTTCCCTCTGGAGACTCTTCCGATCACTGAAAATGTGCTGCGTCATCACAAATTTCTGGGACAACCCGAATGCCCGGAAGAAACCTAAATAGAATACAGGTCGTTGCTATGTCGAAATATGTGCACTGAGAAAGGATGATCTACCTCCAGTGTGTGAGCTTTTTAAGTCCGAACAATTTAAGACGCGGTAAGTATGTTGATTCGATAGCATTAATACATAACGTAAACCGTAGGACTTCTCCATAAGCTATAGGTATGCAGGTTATCTACCTGGAGTCAGTCACTGTGCTGTATTATTAGGGAACACAAAGACCGCAGAACAGTTGCGTGCCGGCCGATGAGACCGGGCGGTTCTAGGCGCTTCAGTCTGGAACCGCGCTGCTGCTACGGTCACTAGTTCGAATCCTGCCCCGAGCATGGATGTGTGTGATGTCCTTAGGTTAATTAGGTTTAAGTAGTTCTAAGTCAACGGCACTGATGACCTCAGATGTTTAGTCCCATAGTGCTTAGAACCATTTGAACTATTTCTGAACAGTTACGCCTACCCATTCGATATGTAAGCAAGAAGGCGACTGTTGGGGGCGATGCCCAATGCCAAGGAGACGTGCGACACGTGAAGCTCCAGATAATATCGTCAGTCTGGCGCTCCGATTGGAGCTTGCGCCTCGGGTTACATGTAGACAATTTTCATTGTCTTGTCAGTTCAAGTATGGCGACGGTACTTAACCACTGTAGTGTTAATTACGCGAGGCAAAAGCAAAGACGTCAAGTATTACTTAAAGAATCGACAGCGATTTATGAGCACAAAAATTTTTCTGTGAGGTGTCTGAAGCAGATTTAATGGCCCACCGAGGCCCTCAGCCCAGTGTTCCCATTTTCCGGCGTACACCGTGGTATATGGGATGGAGACAGACAGTATATTAGCGATGCCGCAACGTATTCTCCGTCTCTACTCAGAAATTACAGCTGCTTCTTATCTGCACAGTACTCCGGTTCAAAAATGGTTAAAATGGCTCTGAGCACTATGGGACTTAACAGCTGATGTCATCAGTCCACTAAACTTAGAACTAATTAAACCTAACTAACCTAAGGGAATCACACACATCCATGCCCGAGGCAGGATTCGAACCTGTGACCGCAGCGGTTGCGCGGTTCCAGACTTTAGCGCCTAGAACCGCTCAGCCACTCCGGCCGGATGTTGGTTGCGGCCCATCTTCGTTAACTACAATGCACGATGTTTCGACTAGGCTCCCGCCAGTCATCTTCGTGAGGGCCATTGAATACTGAAGTCTTCCCCATCTCACAATTAATAAGCATGCTGTATATATTACCCTTACGCCTTAAGATAGTGGTGACACACTGACCACAACTACACGGTGGGTAGCACACTTGCTGTCGGAAAAAAAAATGATTCAAATGGCTCTGAGCACTATGGGACTTAACATCTATGGTCATCAGTCCCCTAGAACTTAGAACTACTTAAACCTAACTAACCTAAGGGCATCACACAACAGCCAGTCATCACGAGGCAGAGAAAATCCCTTACCCCGCTGGGAATCGAATCCGGTAACCCGGGCGTGGGAAGCGAGAACGCTACCGTACGACCACGAGCTGAGGACTGCTGTCAGAATTTCGGAACTTAGCTGTCCTCGTATTGTCGCTCACCGTGGCCATCCACGTGTTCTGTCTTCTTCGCCCGGAGCAAGCAATAGAAAGGATGTGTTACCACGCGTTATCCTACTGATAATCACTATCACGGTTCATCGGGTTTTATACTGTACGTTCTTTAATGTAGTCCCAAACTGATGTTGCTCTGTCCACAATTATTGTTTTGTTGTATTCCACGGAACGTCCAGCGGAGATGCGACGTGCAACTATCGTAGACTAGCTAGGTCGCATAAGGTAAGTGAAGCGTTAATGTTCGGTATAGCATTCTGCCGCGTTGCAAGTGATGTGGCCTATGAAATCCAAATCACATTGGCAAAGAGATTTTTACGTTCCATCCTTCCACAATAACAAATCGTCATTCAGTGATCACAGGAGGTCTGCAATTTTAAATGATTGCCGGAAAACCAATTTCGAATGATACTTTTGAAGGAGCCTGGATATTTCGAATGAAATATGCCAATAAGGGAAGAAAACACTATTGAATTTGTCATGGTTCTATCCTCTTTATCCTTTTCCTGGATTTTTTTTAACTGACAGTATCCTGTTAATTAGCTGGATAGAATATCCATTTTTTTCTGAATACTTTCCCAATTGGGGGGGGGGGGGGGAGGGGGAGGGAGTTCCTGAGGCAAATATTTAGACCAGAGGCTATGCAAGTGTTTTAAGCAGCTCAGAACATGTGTTCAGATCCGGAGAATATGGCGGCCAGTGGCCTTCGGGTACCCAGATATAGAATGCGGTCCCCAAAGTGGTCCTCCAAGACATCAAACACTCTCCTGCTTCCATGGGGTCGAGCTCCCTCTTGCATGAACTACATCTTGTCGAAATCAGGGTCACTTTGGATGATGAATATGAAATCATCTTCCAAAACAATCATGTGCCGTTCGGTACTCACCGTGTCCTCAAAGAATATCGTACCGATTACTCCGTGATTGGACATTGCCACTACACAGTCGCCCGTTGAGGGTGAAGAGACTTCTCTATCGAAAAATACGGATTCTCAATCCCCCAAATGGGACAATTTTACTAATTGACGAACCCATCAAAATGAAAGTGGGCTCCGTCGCAAACGAAACCATACATCCGCATACTAATTCCAATCACGCCCCGCGGTTACCGTGCAGTTTAAACGTCCTAACGCAAACTGTTCAGAAGTTATGACGATTTTATTTCATATAGTTCAATAATTATCACTTATAAAATCCTGCCAAAAGAGTATAGTGTGGATGTGTTCAATTTATGGCCAAACGCTGTGCAATGAGAATGCTTGTTTTTCACTGCAATTACAAAATTTGAATTAATTATGAGTTATCACGAAATTCCGCAGCAAAGCAAATGAATCATATCGTAGTTCACAGAGCATAACTACATGTATTATTGAAAACAGGGAAATGTATCAGAAATTCTACGTAAAATATCTCGTTTTTACATGAATATACACACTGAAAAGTCTATTACATCAGTCTGAATTCCATCAACAGCTTCCAGTCTTACCATTCTACGCCTGGAAACTATACATGCTATTTATTTCCAATAAAGTGGGAGAACTCTTTTCGACTGAACTATTCGTGTACTGATTATTCACTGAAGAGACAAAGGAGGATGTTTGAAACAGTTGACGAGATAGCGTCACACAAAGTTTACATCTAATTTTACGTACAAGAATTATGTAAGTGGCTTGGGCAGTATTACTCACTTTCTACTCTATATTGTCTTCAAACAGATCAGAAAGATTATAAAAATGACACAGTGTTCTCAGTACACGTGATAAGAATTGAAGTTCTAGAAAATCCAAGAATTACATGTTCCGTATCCACATCTTTCAGTAATATGGTGACTCGTTCATACTGCAGAAGAAGATGATAAGACTGAATGCATAACGTTTCGAACTGAGTTAATACGACCCGATCCGTAATCGGATTCCTGCTTACGAAAATTTAGTAATCTCTGCGCCTTTG
This sequence comes from Schistocerca gregaria, assembly GCF_023897955.1. Lineage (NCBI taxonomy): Eukaryota > Metazoa > Arthropoda > Insecta > Orthoptera > Acrididae > Schistocerca > Schistocerca gregaria. Next base: position 947,356,099 of record NC_064920.1, read on the forward strand.
TAAGACTTCACGTCTGAGTACCGAATGACTTTATAGTTCAGGTTCTGCATGCGAAATGATTGCAAAATAATTGTGCGAACATTTATGTCACACAACTGAAATGATCAAAACGTTGCCTGTTAACAAACACGCTACCGCAACTGATGTGGTCTCATTAAAATCTGCAACATTGCAGCTGCCACCTCTGAATTTCCTCGTTTCGACTACCAGAACCCAGTGCGAATTTCAATTCCTCGCGATCACATCGCAGTCACCAGCGCGTGTCCCTGATTGGTTAAAGACTAGGCGTCTCTTCGGAGTTAAAAACACGTTACAGTAACCTCACGAAGGAGGGACCTAGAGAATCTGCATGACTAGGCGATACTGATTACAGGATGGCTTTGTAGAATATTGCAAAGATCCTTTAACTAATTAAAGAAAGCCAGATTGTGGGTAAACATAAAAGTGCAGTTTAACATGCAACCTTCAAACCTTCCTGTATGCAGCAGAATCATCCCCCAGATCATTTATGAAAAGTAACAGCCCTATAACATTTCCATGGCATTCTCCTGAAGCTATCTTTACGTCTGACGACACGATGAATTCTATCTGCTAGGAAGTCCTGAACCTAGTCACGGACCGAGCCTGATAAACCGTGAGATGATAAAAGTTATGACTGTTCACAATACTGTTATCTGATATCACTGTGACCAGTAATTCGATAGCCATCTTGATAAACACACTATTTTAAGAAATTAATGGATTTTATACGTTGAAACAGTATATAACTGCTCACATACCTTCTATAAGCAGATACTACACACAACTGAGGAAAACTCTGTCATATTATCAGTGTTCTCACAAACAATCTAAAATAGAGAATGACGTTAAGAACCCAGGAGCACCGAGTTTTCGAAATCAGCTAATATAAACAAGAATGAAAATGAATTAAGAAATGTTGTATACTTGAAATCCTCCTGTTCATCACGATGCCACATTCAACCAAAAATATCTGTTGGAGCCTAGGAACAGCATAATAAGAGCAGCATAAAAACTCCAGGGAATTAGCACTTATCAACCACAGGATAAATCGCTGTCTCTTAATGCCAATGCTAAACGGTTCGTTTAACGTTAAGGACTGAACCTGTGAATTCCAAAAACGCAGTCATCCTAAGGGAGTAGTTGCGGTCTTCAGTCCATAGACAGGTATGATGTAGCTCTCCATGCTACTCTATCCTGTGCAAACTTCTCCCAGTACCTACTGCAAGCTACGTCCTTCTGTCTGTTTAGTGTATTTATGTCTTAGTCTCCATCTACGATTTTTACCCTCCACGTTACCCTTCAATATTAAATTGATGCCTCAGAATATTTCCTACCAAGCAATCTCTTCTTCTAATAAAGTTGTGCCACAAATTTCTCTTCTCCTCATAAGTTATGTGATCTACCCAACTAATCTTCAGCATTCTTGTGTAGCACCACACTTCGAAAGCTTCTATTTTCTTGTCTAAACTATTTATCGTCTACGTTTCACTTCCATACATGGCTACACTCCATACAAATACTTTCAGAAACGACTTCCTGACACTTAAATCTGTACTCGATGTTCACAAATTTCTCTTCTTCAGAAACGCTTTCCTTGCCATTGTCAGTCTACATTTTATATCCTCTTTACTTCGACCATCATCAGTTATTTTGCTCCCCAAATAGCAAAACCCATATATACTTTAAGCGTCTCATTTCCTAATTTAATTCCCTCAGAATCACCCGATTTAATTCGACAACATTCCAGTATCCTCGTTTTGCTTTTGTTGATGTTCATCTTATATCCTCCTTTCAAGACACTGTCCGTTCCGTTCAGCTACTCTTCCAGGTCCTTTGCCGTCTCTGGCAGAATTACAATGTCATCGACAAACTTCAAAATTTTTATTTCTTCTCCATGGATTTTAGTTCCTACTCCGAATTTCTCTTTTGTTTCCTTTACCTCTCGCTCAATATACAGATAGAATAATATCGGGGATAGTCTACAACCGTGTCTCACTCCCTTCCCAATAACTACTTCCCTTTTGTGCTCCTCGACTCTTATAACTGCCATTTGGTTTCTGCACAAATTGTAAATAGCCTTTCGCTCCCTGTATTTTACCCCTGCCAACTTCAGAATTTGGAAGAGAGTATTCAAGTCGACGTTGTCAAAAGCTTTCTGTAAGTCTACAAAGGCTAGAAATGTAGGTTTACCTTTCCTTAATCTATTTTACAACATAAGTTCAAATGGTTCAAATGGCTCTGAGCACTATGGGACTTAACTTCTAAGGTCATCAGTCCCCTAGAACTTAGAACTACTTAAACCTAACTAACCTAAGGACACCACACACATCCATGTCCGAAGCAGGATTTGAACCGGCGACCGTAGCAGCAGCTTGGTTCCAGACTGTAGCGCCTAGAACCGCTCGGCCACCCAGACCGGCTAAGATAAGTCGTAGGCTCAGTATTGCCTCACGTGTTCCAACATTTCTACGGAATCCAAACTGATTTTCCCCGAGGTCGGCTTCTACCAGTTTCTTCATTCGTCTGTAAAGAATTCGTGTTAGTGTTTTGCAGCCGTGGCTTATTAAACTGATAGTTCGGTAATTTTCACATCTGTCAACACCTGCTTTCTTTGGAATCGGAATTATTATATTCTTCTTGAAGTCTGAGGGTATTTCGCCTGTGTCATACATCTTGCTCACCAGATGGTAGAGTTTTGTCAGGGCTGGCTCTCCCAAGGCTATCAGTAGTTCTAACGGAATGTTGTCTACTCCCAGGCGTTGTTTCGACTTAGGTCTTTCAGTTCTCTGTCAAACTCTTCACGCAGTATCTTCTGTTTCATCTCCATCTACTTCCTCTTCCATTTACATTATATTGTCCTCAAGATCATCGCCCTTGTATAGACCCTCTATATATTCCTTCCACCTTTCTGCTTTTTCCTGTAGGCAGTATCTACCTTAACCCCAGTGATAGACACCTCTGCATCCTTACGTTTGTCCTCTAGCCACCCTTGCTTAGCCATTTTGCATTTCCTGTCGATAACATTTTTGAGGCGTCTGTATTCCTTTTTGCCTGCTTCATTTACTTCATTTTTGTATATCCTCCTTTCATCAATGAAATACAATATCTCTTCTGTTACCCAAGGATTTCTATTAGCCCTCGTCTTTATACCTGCTTGATCATCTGCTGCTTTCACTATTTCATCTCTCAAAGCTACCAATTCTTCTTCGACTGTATTTCTTTCCCCATTCTTGTCACCCGTTCCCTAATGCTCTCCCTGAAACTAAGGGAGTGGGTGATAAAAACAAAGAGCATCCCCTACAGGAAATCTCAGGACTATCACCTGAACACCTCGTGCTACTCGCAGAAGAAAGGGCTTCATCTACTTCTACATCTATGTGACTACTCCGCTATTCACAATAAAATGTCTGCCAGAGGATTCAATGAACCACCTTCAAGCTGTCTCTACCGTTCCACAGGGTGCGTGAAAAACGAGCACTTAAATGTTTCTGTGAGAGCCCCGATTTCTCATATTTTATCATGATGATCATTTCTGCCTATGTAGGTGGGTGCCAAGAGAACGTTTCCGCAATCAGAGGAGAAAACCGGTGATTGAAATTTAATGAGATGATCTCGTCGCAACGAAAAACGCCTTTGTTTTAATGATTGCCACTCCAATTCACGTATCATGTCTGTGGCACAATCTCCCTTATTTCGCGATAGTACAAAACGAGCCGTCCTTCTTTCAACTTTTTCGATATCATCCGTCAGTCCCACCTCAAGCGGGTCCCATACAGCACAACAATATTCCAGTATAGGGTGGACAAGATTGGTGTAAGCAGTCTCTTTAGTAGACCTGTAGCACCTTCTAAGTGTTCTGCCAAAGAATCGCAGTCTTTGGTTTGCTGTACGCACAACCTTATCTATGTGATCATTCCAATTTAGATTATTTGTAATTGTAATCCCTAAGTTTACAGCCTTCAGATTTGTGTGATCTACTGCGTAATCGAAATTTAGCTGATTTCTTTTAGTACTCTTGTGAAAACTTCACGCTTTTCGTTATTCAGGGTCAATTACCACTTTTCGCACCATACAGATACCTTATCTAAATCATTTTGCAATTCGTTTTGGGCATATGATGACTTTACAAGACGGTAAATGACAGCATCGTCTGCAAACAATCTAAGACGGCTACTCAGATTGTCTCCTATGTCATTAATATAGATCAAAGACAATAGAGGGCCTCTAACACTTCCTTGAGGAACGCCGGGTATTACTTCTGTTTTACTCAATCACTTTCTGTCTATCAATACTAAGTGTGACCTTCATGACGGGAAATTACGAATCCAGTAGCACAACTGAGTCGATATTCCATAGGCACGCAGTTTGGTTAGAATGCGCTTGTGAGGAACGGTGTCGAAAGCCTTCTGGAAATCTAAAAATGTGGAATGAATTTGATATCCCCTGTCGATAGTACTTATTAATTCATGAGTATAAAGAGCTAGCTGCGTTTCACAAGACCGATATTGTCTGAATCCGTGCTGACTACGTGTCAATAAATCGTTTTCTTCGAGGTACTTCATAATGTTCGAACACAGGATATGATCCAAAACCCTACTGAAAACCGACGTTAGTTATATGGGCCTGTAATTCAGCAGATTACTCGTATTTCCCTTTTTGGGTATTAGAGTGACTTGAGCAATTTTCCGGTCTTTTGGTACGGTCTTTCTGTGAGCGAAATGTCGTATATAATTGCTAAATATGTAGCTATTGTATCAGCATACTCTGAGAGGAACCTGACTTGTCTACAGTCTGGACCGGAAGCCTTGTCTCAATTAAATGATGTAAGCTGCTTTGCTTCAGCGAGGATATCTATTTTTATACTTCTCATCTTGGCAGTTGTTCTTGATAGGAATTCAGGAATATTTACTTCATCTTCTTTGCTGAAGCAGTTTTGGAAAACCGTGTTTAATAACTCTGATTTTGTGGCACTGTGATCAGTGACTTCACCGTTGTTATTCCGCAATGAAGGTACTGATTGCGTCTTGCCACTGGTGTGCATTATGTGCTGAGAGATATGTTGATGAACTGCATAAAATACAAGGTGTCCACGGAAAATAAATATAGTGACAGGTTACAGTTTTCCACACTGAAACAAATAACATACCTCGCTTAATATATGAAATTGATGGGCAAATGTAGAGCCTTCACAAGAAAATTAAACCACAAACTGAAATACATGTTTCGAACGAAAAAAGAAACTCCCTAATTTAAGCATCACACTCAGTAACTCAACTGAATCTGAAGCTGGAGGCTATTATTTCCATGTTATATAGACAATGTAGACCGCCCTTCGCGAGAGAAAACTATCAAAGGGAATTGTGCACGAAACGAAAGAATTTCGGCTATAGCATAAGAACAACGCACTAGCTCCAAAATAATAAAGCTTCACAAACAACTTCTTAAATAGAGCGATATTAAGTAAACACACTCAAAGAACCAGGTCCTCGAAGCAAAATAAAGCGACTGTACTTAGTGAGGTATCCTAAAAAAAACTCACTTACAAAAATATTCTTGAATGACGTGTACTTAAAATATAAGATCCATATTTGAGGACATGAACATAATACAGCAATAAAAGACAAGAAAGACCATACAGAATCATAGATACATACGAAATATAATCCAGTACATTAAAATCAGTGTATACTCACCACACCAATCATACCAGTGTCACACAAAATGACGAAACTTACTTTCGCAAAATATCCGCGGAGAATACCTAACAGAATTAACGGAGATTCTTCCGTAATAAATGACCATCAAATCTAGTAATTTGGAAATGATATTCATACAATAAAGAATTTTGAAATTTATATTCCGATCGGTGTCTGGGATATAAAAGCCATTCCATCAGGTATGGCAACGCTCTTTGAGAAATAACAACACAATCAGATAAAATGTGGAAACTGTAGCACTTCTCCTCTTTCTCATGCACAACAATGGTCACAGAGCAACATATTTTTCCCCTGACCTAGCAAATAGAGGAGTGGGTCGTATATAATTGAGATTTGTACATCTGATCAATGTCTTGGAGGTCGTTCAAAGTAGATGAATAATTGTTTTGCATCTCTTATATTTGTACGTCCGGAACGTCGTGTACAATGTGAGTCCTAAAATGAACACTTTAGGAGCCATCAGTAATTATTAACCTTTAATGCGGTGAAAAAATAAAATCAATCTCCTCCGCCGCTGCTCTTTGCGTTCGATATTTTGAGAGGAGACAGTAAGGATCAAAACAACAAAAACATGTCCAATAAACATGGGTTCTAAATTGCTTATCTTAAGAGCTATAAGCAGTTTTTCATTGTCGCTACTGTGAGATACATATCTTCTAATAAACAAGTGCTCATTGCTCTTAAAAATGTTCAAATGTGTGTGAAATCTTATGGGACTTAACTGCTAAGGTCATCAGTCCTTAAGCTGTCACACTACTTAACCTAAATTATCCGAAGGGTAAAATATACACACCCATGCCCGAGTGAGAACTCGCACCTCCGCACAGGCCCTGACTGCAACGCCTTAGAATTGCTCTTAAGGTATGCATTTTAGAGACCATGTTTGGCCGACATTTTTGCTTCAAATAGTCGTTCCTGTCATATCCCAGAACGTTGGCGATTGCTTCTGTGAGATCTTGTATTATCATTTAGGCTTCCAAAGTCATCCTATAGGCCAAAACTTCTAGGTTTAGGTACTGCGTCAGATTTATCCTAATATTTCGAAATCGTAGCCAGAGTTTTATGCCGTGCAATTTTTCACTTCACTGTAGTATTCCAACAGTGAAGTGAAACATACCCCGCAACCTCCGCAACGGAGCAGAAATGCTGGAAAGAACAGCACAGATTGATAAGACAGTACTCCAACATAAAACATTTAACCTATTCTTATAATGTTCTTCTCAGTGGACAAAAGTTGCAGTCTCCATAAATTTGCACTGGTAACGATTGGCGATTGGGTTCAAGCTATTTGAATTCTATTGGAATTAGTTGTCTGTATATCAGGGAAATATGGGAAGCGCGTAGTACCGTAGAAGGTTCTAATATTATAAACTTCACTAAACGAAAATAGAAGATACATACCAGTGCTCAATATGTCGATGACTAATAAAATATAGTTTAATAAATCTTTTGACGTTCGAATATCTCAGGCGATGAGTGTAACGCCTGTCGAAGGTTATTCCAGTATTAAGAGCGTGAACAACAAAGTGGGAAATGCAATAGTATGTGACCTTGTAAATTATCATATCCTCTGGACACGAATTAAAGAAAATACGCTGCTGTACAAAGTTACAGCAACAGAAGAAAATTTTGCAAGGTTACGTTCATTTTGCCACAAACAGTATAAAATCACGTGATAGTAAGATGAAAATAATGTTAAGAATACAGAACGCAAACAACAGCAGCGCTCATAACGGTAGGCAAAAATGTTCTTTTTTTATAACTTATCGGATTTGCAGACACATTCCGACAACTGGTTAATGTGCTGAGTATGGGGTGTGACCACCTCTGGCAGCAATACAGGCCTGACAATGACGGTGCATGCTGTGAATGATGTCTTCAGTCTCACGTAGAGCCAGTATCGCCTATCCTTGCTGCAGAGCTGCTTGCAATATTGGAAAGTGGTTGGTAGATGCTAACGTGATGCACGTGGTCTACCTACTGCATCCCAGACGTGCTCTATGGGATTCAAATCGGGAGAGCGAGCAGGCCATGCCATGCGTGTAATATCTTCCGTTTCCAAGAAAACATCAATCACCCGTGCTCAAGGAGATCGAACGTTATCATCCATCAGTACGAAGTCTGGGCCTACAGCACCTCGCAGCTGGCCGTGGTGACAGAGCGGTTCTAGGCACTTCAGTCCGGAACCGCGCGACTGCTACGGTAGCAGGTTCGAATTCTGCCTCGGGCATGGATGTGTGTGATGGCCTTAGGTTAGTTAGGTATAAGTAGTTCTAAGTTCTAGTGGACTGATGACCTCAGATGTTAAATCCCATAGTGCTCAGAGCCATTTGAACCGAGCACCGTGCAACAACCGCAGATGACGTCCGAATATGTGGTCACTTTACCTTGACGATTCACCCGTGCAATTTCATGAAGAGGGGTTCGAGTGGTAAACATAATAGCTGCCCTCACAATTAGGGATCCTCCTCGATCTCGATCTCTTTCTAAAATGTTTGGTCCCGAAATAGTGTTCCACGTTCCTTCTAGATGCGAATTCATCGGGAATCATTCTCCAGACTAAATCGGGTCTCATATGTGAAAACAACATTGGCGCGCTGTTCAACAGTCCAGATGGCATGTAGATGACTCCACTCTAGACTTTACCTTCTGTGAAGACGCATCAGAGATAGACATACAACATGTCTCCTTCGATAAACGCCACTAGACATACAACATGCCACTTTGGCAAAGCCTGCTGCACTCTGTTTGCCTCAATACAACACGTCCAGTGGATGCTGCGAGCTCAAATACAGAGAGGCATCTGCTCTGTGCCGTACTGCACCGTCTGCGATTGTGGATGTGGGGCTACCCGGCAAACACTAACTCGTTTCATAGGAACCCTGACATCAAAGTTGGCAGAATTATCCATTGACCGGAATGCCATATTTCGTTCAGAATACGTCTGGCTGAGAGTTTATATGATTATATAGTGAATTAGACACAGGTCGGGGAAATAGCGGTTTGTTGCTTTGATTTTGGACACAAGTGCATATAGAGAAAAGGTATGTACGTGTTACGTACAGCCTGGCTTTTCACACGGCATCATTAAACTAGGAGTCCCACCTCATCCTCAACCCCTGTGATCCCAACAAAGCCATGTTTTACTGTGCAGAGAGCCCTCCTGTAGTTCAAGCATACGTTTAGCACCAAACGTACTAATCCTCTTTGCCGTATTCCCTGTGATGGCTGGAACTAGATGGATACCTCTCGCGGTTAATTCTTATCATAAGCTGCTGTTGTCTGATAGGCCAAGAAACAAACACTTAAACATTTAACAGATACAACATTCGAACAAAAGAATTACGTTGCTATGATGGTACGTTATAAACATATGACGGGTAAGACGTAGTATATTCTGGCCGTACAGTCGATGCGAGACATGACTCTCAGATGCGGTGCGGCCATTGTGAGTGCTGTGGCGCGCTCCTTGTGTGCGTTGTGAGGGGGAGGGAGGTGCAGCCGACCGTCGCCGCCGCCGCTGCCCCATGCCCCAGGGACATCAGCCCAGCCCAGCGCAGCCAGCCTCTGTGAATACATGCAGCAGTAGCGGCCGCCAAGAGCCCGGGCCACCCTCTGATTTTGTTGTCCGCACGCATATGCCAAAATAAGGGGCCGGACGGGGGACAGGGGACTCCGAAATTTGCTTGTGGCTCCGCGAAGAAAGCAAACCGAAAGAACAGAAGCAACTGACAAAGCGCAAAATTGAAAGCCCAAGACTGAAAATGCGAAATCCACATTTCTCAGAGACACATGTAGTCTGGAGAGTGCTTCGCTCTCCTTGAAGGCGAAGGCCACATTGAGTTTCATTCCTTACGCTTCAGCAGTTAAATGCTGGACCTCGGTACATGGTAGCAGAAGTTGGTTCTCACACTCAAGTGAGGACTCCTGCTGTTTTCAGGAGGGAAAATAATTATACTTATAGTCTGTATTTATTGACTGGCAACCGGAGCGTACGTTTCATCAAATGTCTCTTTCCTCCTCAAACTGTTTACCAGCTGCAGACGCACGTTCTGTTCGAGGTTTCCGTTACATGGAATTCGGCGAACACATAATATATAAAAGCCTTTATCACGAGCAATATAATTTTAAAGTGGAATTTTACTTGAAAGTGCCGTATTCGTTTTCTCGTAATGTATTAACATGGACAGCAAAACACGAAGAACAACCAGTACTCCAGCAGCGACAGAGCAACACTGCTGCACGGCGGTAGCAGCCAGGAGGAGGAGGGCGGCACCAGAGTGGCTGCTGTAGTACAGTTTTTTTTTTTTTTACGTTCCTGAGCATACTAGTACAACACTACACTAATGTGATAAAGCTCTGTCGATTGGATACGTGCAATTCCGCTTCCAAACTTGTTTTGTTCGTAGCGGCAAGCAAACCGCCGCTTTCCGTCGACGCTGGGCATCGCATGAAAGCCACGATGACCAGTATTTGTTTGCGCTGACTCCAGCTACTGCAAAAACGAAACTGTAAATATCTGCCGAAACACCAGAGACAATAGGCCTGACAACTGTTAGGAGCGACACCCGGTATATACAAGGTGGTCCATTAATAGTGACCAGGCCAAAAATCTCACGAAATAAGCATCAAACGGAAAAAGTACACAGAACGAAACTCGTCTAGCTTGAAGGGGGAAACCAGATGTCGTCCAGGATACCGAGCAGCATACATAGGACACGCCCGTTGGGCATTTTGATCACAACAGCCATACATCAACACGACATCGACCTTTTCTGCAATTGGTAAACGGTCCATTTTAACACGGGTAATGTATCACGAAGCAAATACCGTCCTCACTGGCGGAATGTTGCATGGTACCACGTACTTATACCTTTGTGACTATTACAGCGCCATTTATCACAAAGCGAAAAAAGTGGTCCAACTAAAACATTCATATTTCTTTACATTGCACATGAATATGTAATAAAAATTGGGGGTCCCTATTTAAAAAAGAAAACAAAATGCTATTGATATCAGTTAGACCTATAGCAGCGCCATCTAGCGGGCCAACCATAGCCACATCTGGTTTCCCCCTTCAACCTAGACAAGTTTCGTGCCTTGTAGTTTTTTCGTTTGACGCTTATTTCGTGAGATATTTGGCCCGGTCACGGTCAATGGATCACCCTGTATTCGGTGGGCCAGAACTCCACCGACAAACGTTTAGAGGTAGTAGTATGAATCAAAACAAGTAAATCGTCTAGTAAACATGAGCTATGAAATGCATGCTATGAGTAGTTGTTCATCTTCGATGCTGTGAAAAATACCTCTGCTATTGTAAGTACATTGCTTTACAAACATTAGAAGAAGGTGGTATGGACCAAGAAAAGAAAATCAGAAAGATATTCAGTAACAATGGACTCTAAAATACTCACCTTAATTACTATGAGCACTTCTTCAGTGGAGGAGATGCATTTCATAGTACTGAAGCTGGTTAAGTGCCCCTAGCTCTTTAGGCATGCATTTTACAGCCCATGATCACTACACATTTTCTTCTTTTTTTCCTCGGTACTAACAGCTCCAAAAGTTTGTCGGTGGAGTTCTGATTCACCCTGTCTTGAGTTCTGTGAGAAAACCACTCTCCGCATAAAGAGATATTTTGGTATAAATGATGAACTCTGTAGACACATATATAACTAACCACTGAACGAGGTTTTGAGACGCGGTCCTCCAAAATGTGTAAACAATCTTTAGAAACTAGAATGAAGCACGTTGCTTCGTATTCTCATCCCCAGCGAAAGTCTGAAGGTAAGCCCTTTAGAAGGAATTCCGTATGGGTCCAGAAGCTTTTGGATACCATACTGTCCATATGATAAACATTGACAAAATTTTGAGCTCTTTGTATTCATTGCACATCTTTTCTCATTAACGCTATCCTTTTGGTCACCAGTGCATGAAGATCATAGACATATTGTTAGACGATTTCTGTTTCTCTACGACATGTTCGGGTCTCATGGACAGAAAAAAGGTAACACAAATAAATCGACTGCATGCAACACACACCAATAGGCAGCACTTTTTCACACTGAGCTACAGGGTTGTCAGTCTTTCTAGAGCCTAGTCGTTGAAAAGCATGATCGTTCACAAGAAGCCATAATTTTAGAGGGTGCAGATAAGAAATCTGATAGTTTATACCTTCTTTTAATTACGGCTTTAATTAATATAAAAATTAAAGAACTTAATTGTTGAAGTCGTTCGAAAAGTAAGAGGAATTGAAAGTTTAGACAACAAGGAACTGCCGTCGTAATTAAGTTCCTATTGGAATCGTTTTGTATCTGTTCTGCTAAAAGTTGAGGGTGATCAACCCTCCAACTTCGGCAGAGGCCGCTCTTACTTAACGACCATCTAAGTGGACAGATTCTTTGTCGGTACATAAGTAACAGTTCGACTCCTGTTACAGAAAACAATGTCCAAGGAGAAATTCAATATCTTTGAGTTATTAAACACATTTTACTTGGAGGTACAGAAAGGTGTCAGTATATGCGATGACTAATGGTCTGAAACTGGTCGTGTAGAATGAAAACGGTCATCTTAGAAATGACTGCAAATTAAATGTGTTTCTTGAACCTTTGATTCTCTCTGCAGGGGGGCTTGTGGCACCACACACTAACTAAAAATGTCTGGAACTGTGTTTTTTATGCTGCCCATGATGGTCACTTTTATCCATGTATATTTTATTGTAGGTCTGTGTTCCCAAAAATAATTTTAAAAAATTAAAAAATCATTCATCTCCATCAGATATTCTTACATACTCTCATTTTCAATTAATTTGTGGTTCGTAAATCGTTAGATTATTATTAAGACAGCTCCAAGTAAACTTCGGTGCTTATAGAATCATGGCGAATCTAAAAACTTTTAGTGAAACTTACTCGTCTATGACAAGAATGTCGTAGGTTAATAATGTTTATGTGAAACACATACCATTCCCATCTTGTGATAAAGCAACGTTAAACAAAAAAATCTCGTTTGGTGACGCTTCTTCTTCCAACAAAACGTTTTCATGTTTAACTATTTGAAAATAAGTATTCTCAGAACGAATATTTCATTCTGCAGAGGAGTGTGCACAGTCTGAAGCCTGCTAGCAGATGAAAACTGTGTTCCTGATTGAACTAGAAACTTGGTTTTTCGAGCTGTTCAGACACGAGTAACGTCTTCTTCTCACAGCTTTAAGTTGCCAGAATGTATCTGTTCTACTTTCCTAATTTCACAGAAACTCTGTTGTATACCTTTCAGTACCAGCACACCTAGAAGACTGCGGACAAATGGTTTAGCTACAGCCTAGATGTTGTTCTCAGAACGAATCTTTCGCTTTCTAGTGGGGTGTGCAGTTTTTTAAACTTCTTGTCGGATGAAAACTGTGTACTGCACTGGGACTCGAACCTGGGACATCGCATTTCACGGTAAATGCTCTTACCGCATGTCTCATCGAGGCACCATTCACTATTTACCAGTGTGGTCAGTGTGGAAGTTTTCATTGTAGGCAATACATCATCAAGTGTAAAATTCCAAACACAATCTCGGCAATATAAAATCGACTGCCTTAAAATCAATATCTTCGATTATAAGTTTAATATGTGTTATTAATAAAGTCTTTAACTTATCTGAATGCTATTTTCCCCCAGCGTAAATCAGATTAGACCAAAGCCTACAAAACTCATGGACTACTCAAAGAATAAATGTATCTTATAAGTCAGTAAGAAAACTGTACCAGTCAGTTAGAAACAGCTCTGATTTGATGGTATAGCTAATTACAAAATACACATTACAAGACTAACATTTTCCCCACAGCTTCACACATATATGTGTTCGACACATATTTTGAACAGACCTTCTTCTCCTATCCGTCTCTGTGTCCACTTCATGCTCCCTCTGACTGATCACCTTATACTCCCACCTTTATCTGTCTTATTCCCCATCACCACTCTGTCTCTTCATCTTCTCCTCCCCCTATTTGTCCCTTTCCTCCACCCTCACCTTCTGTCCATATCTCTCTCCCATTTCTCTTTGTCCATTCCTCCTTCCTATTTCTTTGTCCATCCCTTCCTCTATTCATCTCAACCTGCCTACTGACATGATCAGCACATGTGATCCCTGCAGTACAGTTCAATCAAGCAGCCTGATACTGTTCGCACAAAACACCTGTCACACACTGTAGGCTACAAATTAGGGGCTTTGAAATCATTTATTTGCCCCTGACATACAGGCTACAGCGCAAAGCAGGTTGATGAATCAGGCTGATACTATTACAACACTACACATCGGTCATGCAGGTCAGCCTAGATTTTGGGATCGAGGAATAGGTTCTTACCACCGACATGTAGGCTGCCCCATAAAGCAGATCGATGTGGGATGCCAATACTATCCCAACATGCCTGTCATGTAGGGCAGCCTGTATATCAGGGGCTGGAAAAACATACTTTGGCCCATATCTCCATTCCTATTGGAGCCAGTAAGTTGCAAACCCCACAGTGATAATACTTGTGAGACCTGCTGTTCCTGTGGCAAATTCCCAACTTTGGTTGAAATCGGTCTAGAGGTTTTCTAGGCAAACCTCTAGACCGATTTCAACCAAAGTGGACATACATACATACACTCAGATATACACACACACACACACACACACACACACACACACACACACACACACACACACACACACACATATATATATATATATATATATATATATATATATATATATATATATATATATATATATATAGGGTGTTTCACTAAATGTGTTTGCATCTGAAAGTTACAAAGCAATAGGCAATGGAAATATTTGGAAATATTTATTGCAGTAGGTCACCATAAGAAACGTTACACAGTCTGCAGAGCTATCAACATAGTTTATGGTGTTATTATCCAAAGAGTTATACCAAAAAGATACAATTTTTTAAATGGGACAATAGTTGTTTCTATCATACATCAATTTAAATTACATTCCTATCACTTACCGTTTGGGTGCTTGAGAGCTACAACCCTTCAGAGTTTCAGGGGCAGATACTACACAAACTGCAAATAATGCAATGCGCCTTTTAAATGTGGTGCGCCCGAGTTGTAACATCGCCGGTGTCACAGAGAAAGAAACTTGCTCGATGTGCTCTTAGACTGCCGACTGTCGCCGCACACGGCCGTATACGCGACAGGGTTCGAGCCACACAAACAAACAGGGCTCAATATATCGCAGTTACTGACATTGCATGAAGAAGTCATACATGAACAATGAGTACGTTGACATGTTGCTGATTCTCGGGGAGTGCTGACAAGGTCACAGAAACAGCCATGGGGTACGACGTGAGATATCCTAGGCGAAGAGTTCCGGCAGCCATTACGTTCTTACGTGCTGAACAATGACTTCGGGAAATCGGCAGCTTGGTAATGCGCCGCAGTAACACATGAAGAACTGCAAGAAGTCAGGAGACAGAGGTGTGTGTCTTAGATGCAATACAGGTTGATAATAAATTCAACTCGGAAATGCAAACCACAGAACTGCTAAAGCACCTAAACAAATCTGTATTTCCAATATGGTCCTTGTCAGAAATATATGACACAAAAATACAAAAAGCTAATATATTATACTTACCTTCACTCCATAATGTCTTAAGGAACTCATCGATTCAAGCCTAAGTTTTCTGAATCTAAAAACATGTCATACAAATTATTTGTGGTGCAAACTCAAGAAAGTTCTGTAGGGAGCTATCAAGGAGCTGGGGACAGTAACTTATATTTTTAAATAAAATTTGTCAAAAATGATGGATGCCTGTTTTTCAGACCTAAAGCTAAGCTCGTGCATTCAATAACAGAAATAACAATGATTTTCAGAACGATTTAAAGTCACTTACTTTAGTTGAGAGATGTGTCCATTACTCAGGAAGATACTTTTCAATAACTTACCAGCAGCCATCAGAAGTTTAACTACTAGCAAAATTCAGTACAACAGAAAATCAGTCAAAGTTACAATTTTTATTTACTACTTCATACATATATATTTCTGACAGGGTTCTTGTAGGTTTTTAAATACCATTTGACTATCTTGATGAGTTGAAAGTTGCTCCCATTGCGAAAGTAGACATCAAGTGCATAAAAAGTGAACTTTCCAATTCTGCTGGTTTTCTGTTGTACTGATTAACGGAAGTTCCTGCCGTGCAATTATTCCAGCAAGCTCGAAGTTGACAATAAACTACAGATTAAGAGGAGTCTAAGACATTTATTGGTGCATAACCCTTTCTTCCACTCCATTGACGATTTTCTTTATAGGACTAACTGATGTGTGGGATGTGTATTTGTTATTAATAACTTCAACGAGCGTTAGTACTACATAAAATGTGACTTCTAAGCGCATTCAATGCAGTTTATATTATATTAAATGTACGTTACATTCCAGTAGACACATAGTGAGGAGATCTGCCAGGATGTAGTATATGTGACAAGTGATCAATGCAAATAAATACAGTAAACTGATTTTTCTCTTAGATGATACATGGCTGCAATACTCTAATAGTTATTATATTCATCATATTGTATTGCACATTTACATAATTTGTGATAAGTTTGTTACTACATTCTAAGTGAAAATGTTTTTTAAGATTTTTTGACTTATTCTGTATCCATGAGAACCAGTTCACTTAGGATCTGTGGAAGATGTGACAATATATCTTTCTTTTCTTTGTACATACATATTGGTTAATCTTGCTCTATGATATGTTCTACATCTTGCCAGTCATCTCTCTACGAGTCAGTTGAACTAAAAGTCCATCTAATCAAATCTTGACGTCCCCCGCAACAACAGTAGTTCTATATTCTATTCAAAGATACCTCACTTCTTAAGGTTCTCCTTCAACCTCCTATTATTTGTTTGCAACCAGTTGAGTGGTTTCCATTCAGTTTGGGATATTGTCGGTAAAATAGTGGTAAATAATTGACAAAAAAGTTGTAGCAAATTCTTTTTCAGATAATCGTGTTTTACTGGATTTCAGTAGCAGTAGCCATTTTTTATTTGTTTATGCAGTTATTGCTTTGTTGGCATAGAACTTTTGCCTGTTATTAGTAGAGATGTTATATTGATTTGTTTTGTAACAGTGTTTTTAATTTTCTGATGCACCTCGTCCAGGAAAAAAGACTCATGTAGGCGACAGACTTTTTGTTTCAAGTGTAGGCAGTAACGTTTTGAGTAGATACCTTTGGCAAGTAGGAATTTCTCAGTTCTTCTAATAGCAGTTATATTTCTAATAGTTTTCCAGACACTCCGGAATTTGTTGAGCTTTCTCAATAGAAATTATTTCGATTTTACGCTAAGCTGTTGGTGCGCTGGAGGCACACCAGTCATCTTTTAAACCTTCAGCTGCGACTGTACACTGGCTTGCAAAAACAAGATTTCTGTTATGTTGTGTTTTTGAAGCGACAGCAGTTGGCAGCATCCAAACATGAAAATGGGATAAATACAGATTATATATTTATACATTTAGTAAAATATTTTGTTATGCTTAACATACGGTCTCCCATCAACGTGTCAGTTTGGCATACCAATATACCAGACTGTTTTTAGAGCGATTCACTAAATATATTGTTTCCGTAATATTGTAACTGAGAGGAATGAGAATGAGAAGAATTCACTAAATGAAGCCGAAAAGAAGTCTAATAGAAGCATAACAGCGTAAAAAAAATCGTGTGAGATGAAATGGTTCCTGCAGTAGCTCTCCGATGAATTCTAAGCCAACGACTCATGCAAGTCCGACACAAATAACTTCATAAATACACTACTTCGCGAATGTAAGCCATACTGCGTTCTCCTAATTATAGGTGCACATGTTACGTATCTGTGGCATTTTGAGAAAAGGTCTCCACATTTACCTCGTCTGCATTTTGTAGCAAATAACTACTTTTTAATTACGGGATGCAAGAGTCAGGTAATTAATTTGCAGCTTTAGAAAGACAATCATTCGTGTTATACGTAAGTTTTGCTAATACTGGGGGTAGAGACTGGTGAGAACTACTGAGTGCTGTAAAGTAGTACTAATGCAGTAGTAATTATAAACAAGTGCTACATACTGTTTACAAATAGGTGAAGGCACTCAGAGATTCACTGGAGGAACCCTACACAAAGGTGATTCACTACTAAAGTGGAAGTTTACCTAATTATAGTTACACCTATGCTTGAGTACCATTCAGTATTCAAGAACCCTTTCCAGTTTCAGCATGGTGGAACTATCTACCTGGTGTTGTCTGTACGAACACCTGCTGGCGATGATCAGTTCTAGCTCATATAGTCCCGACGGTCTTTTGTCTTAAAATAATGCCTTCTGTCTGATCTAAATAGTTCACAAATTTTGGGTTAATGTACATGTGTAAATTTCGTAAGTATTTTCGGTTTTTTGTCTCTGTACTCTTCTCTAAAATTATCAGTCTACATACTCTTTGAAGTTAATATGTTTTGCAGTACTAAGGCGAAAGACGAAGTCATATGGAGGTTTTTCCTACATGTGATAAAATTGGATAAGACGAAAGTAAATTTATGCTACGGCGAATGATTGTGTCAGTGACGAATCTGTACAGAGGCCTCAGGATAGAAAATAATGTGTGTGGAAGCTTATGGGACTTTACTGCTACATCTACATCTACATTTATACTCAGTAAGCCATCCAGCGGTGTGTGGTGGAGGGCACTTTACGTCCCACTGTCGTTACCTCCCTTTCCTGTTCCACGCGCGTATGGTTCGAGGGAAGAACGACTGTCGGAAAGCCTCCGTACGCTCTCGAATGTCTCTAATTTTGCATTCCCGATCTCCTATGGAGGTATAAGTAGGAAGAAGAAATACATTCGATATCTCATCCACAAACGCACCCTCTCGAAACCTGAACAGCAAGCTACACCTCGTTGCAGAGCGCCTCTCTTGAAGAATCTGTCACTTCAGTTTGCTAAACATCTCCATAAGGCTATCACGCTTACCAAAAAACCCTGTGACGAAACGCGACGCTCTTCTTTGGATCTTCTCTATCTCCCGTCAACCCGACCTGGTACGGATCCCTCACTGATGAGCAATACTCAAGTAAAGGCCGAACGAGTGTTCTGTAAGCCACCTCTTTTGTTGATGGACTACATTTTCTAAGGACTCTTCTAACGGATCTCAACGTGGCACCCGCCTTACCAACCATTAATTTTATATGATCATTCCACTTCAAATCGTTCTGTACGCATACTCCCAGATAATGTACAGAAGTAACTGCTACCAGTGTTTCTTCCGCTATCATATAATCATACAATAAAGGATCCTTCTTCTATGTATTCGCAATACATTACTTTTTCCTATGTTAAGGATCAGTTGCCACTCCCTGCACCAAGTGCCTATCAGCTGCAGATCTTCCTGCATTTCGCTGCAATTTTCTAATGCTGTAGCTTCTCTGTATACTACAGCATCATCCGCGAAATCCGCATGGAACTTCCGACGCTATCTAATAGGTCATTTATATATATTTATATAAGGTCATTAGACCCTCAGCTTACACACTACTTAACCTAAATTATACTAAGGACAAACTCACACACCCATGCCCGAGGGAGGACTCAAACCTCCGCCGGGACCAGCCGCACAGCCGATGACTGCACCGCCTGAGACCGCTCGGCTATTCCCGCGCGGCTCAAAATAGAAATATACAACTCATCTTCTTAACGTGTGTGATATGTGTTGTAACATCTGAATCATCTTAATCTGAGTGTCTGAGGTTGTAGGACCACTGTCTAGCAATTAAACAAGATCGTTGCCCTTCAGTGGAGGGTACAGTTACTATAATTTCGCTGATCTTTTGTCCTATGACTCTACTATGTATGTTTTTATGTGAGTTTACTATCTTAAACACCTGGCCGTGACACAATAGGAGAGGTCTCGACCATCGATGGCGGCTAATCTAAAACTAGGGCTGATATTCGTAGCTAAGGCGCCGCATCACCACGAGAAAAATTCGGAGAAGTATGATTAAAAGGCGATTAAAAATTGGCAACTGTTTTCTTTATTCCTTCTGTTGGAGAACTACAGATTTAGAACAATTATTAGAGTTCACAAATGTTATACATTCCTAGCAAAAGACCTTCAGAATAAAAACGGCACTATAAAATCAAGAACAACATTTAACATCAAATTCGTAATGCTACTGCTGAGCTTCTGCGTTGCTTATCTGCTGAAGATCATAAAACCATAACTTACAGTCTTCGCTGTAAGACCTCTCACTTTTGTTCAAGTAGCCCACAGCTAAAGAAAACGACAACTTCACCATCAAAGTACATCTTAAGCTGTCAACTGCGATGGATGGAGCTATTGGAATAACAAGTAATGAATCTTTGGACTGCTAAAACTATGAAACAGTGCTAAAGCAATTAATATCCAATAGCGAAATAATTTAAAAACATTAATATTTTGGGAGTACGTAAGACTACTCGCAAAAACTAGAAGGAAGGAAAAACAAGACTTAAAGTTCCTTTGATGATTAGACCACTGGAGATGCACAAGCACACATTGGAAAAAGATGAAGAATTAAGTCGAACATAGTCTTTCCTAATGAATCAACACTGTATTCGCCTTATTCGCCTTAATTTATTTAGAGAAACAACGATAAATTAGAATCTGGATGGCAGGAAGGTGGTTGGATCCTGCTTCCTGCTGAACGTAGGTCACTTCGCTTATTAATTGACCCTGATCGATATTATTTCCACAGTAGTGCTCCAACAAACAACCACACAGAAACAAGGCAATCCACCCGCATCCTCTGCATATAGCAGTCGGCTGCCTGCTTGGCTCCATGACGGTTTTGAAAGTGACAGACCTAAACTTTAGTGTTGACGTACAGTTTACAGACTGTATTGATGTGGAAGAAGAATAACTCATAATCTTAGATTGCAGAAACAGTCTCTGGGCGTATGTTTAGCACTAGAAAACTTAAATTCTTAGTTAATATGAAGAACATGGTTTAC
This sequence comes from Schistocerca gregaria, assembly GCF_023897955.1. Taxonomy (NCBI): domain Eukaryota; kingdom Metazoa; phylum Arthropoda; class Insecta; order Orthoptera; family Acrididae; genus Schistocerca; species Schistocerca gregaria. The sequence continues at coordinate 947,376,840 of NC_064920.1, forward strand.
ATAGCACGACGTTTTTTTTTATGTGAGAGTGCAGAAACGGGAGCGGGATCCACATCTAGCATGATCAGCCATCTTTGCTGTCCTGAAAGGGTGCTATCGTATTACCTAGGTTCAGCCACGCATGTGCCACTCACCGCTCACCACTGGAGCATTTGTGGTGGACACACGATATACGAGTACTTTTACATTCAAAAGTATCCGAATTGTATGAATCGCGTTCCGCCTGCTTAGTATGCAATGCACATAACGTAACTTCCCTGCACGTCTCCTACTCTCTTTCCAGTACAATCGTTCAACTATGTAAAGTGCCAAGAAAAATAACACACCTTACATTGAATTCCTGAAACAATTGTAATTAATTCAATATGTTACATGACATAGTTACGTGAAAATGTACAAATTTCAGTGATAGGCAAAGCGAAGCACATGAACAAGCCAACATTTCCTGAATATAACCACTAACACACATTAGTAATTGCACGCAAGTAATTTCCCCTACCCGAGCTACGAGACGCAGTTTTGAGGGAAAGGACCATTTTATGACAGCATGCTGTCTCGTACAGCTGAAACCCTCGCCACGGGACACCTAGTGGACACAATGAGACCCCGCAGCCACTGCGCAGTCTGCCGACAAAAGCATCCTTTGTCCCTGCTTATAACTTCGACCCTTCGGAAAGCCTTTCTACAGGAACACGTCTGATCACCGATAAGCGTCTGGATAAACACAACTCAAAACAGTGGTGACTCACTGTAGCCAACAGCGTTAAAACTCGCATGAAAGAAAAAGCTGTTTATCTCAGTATTACAAGCAGAAGCTAAACTCTGTCCTACAAAAGAAACGACTCCTGTGGTAGGCTACAAAAACCCCAGTAGGTGGAGATATAACAAGGATGAACGCCCTAATTGGCCACAAAGAAAACACGTGGCCAACAGCTTTGTTATAGTCAAATTGCAGACAGAGTAATTGGCTTCTTCTCTTGCAGAAAATCGTCGAATGTTTGAGCAAGGCAACTTGTGCCACACAGAGACGTTTGTGAGTCTCACTATGTGAACACTAGTTCACATGGCCGTCTTAACTCGTAAGGTGTTAAACAGCAAAGCCTTTTAGTATGGAGAATCGCACCGAGCAGTGACAGTTAATGCTTGCGAGCGATTTGAGGGCAACGATATACGCGCTATTCCAGCCAAAGAGCGCGTACCATGCCAATTAATTTAGCTAGGGAATAAGTAGAAGTCTTGGCCTCACCGAAGACATATGAAATGTATCTGACGTGTATAGCAGCTGAAAGATATTTAGAATAAATACTCGGAGTCATAGCTCGTGCCAACAGCCGCCACTGCAGTCGCCGACGCAAGGTAATCACACGTCCTCATGCCACACCAGCAAGTGATATGCAACTGACACTCAGAAGTGCAGTTGTCTCCGCCTCTCCTAATTTTCATACGTTCAACCATGACCTGTAGTTAAACATATTCCCGATTTCAGGCTTAATTAAAGTAAAAAGGCGAGATTTCCGATTTAACAAAAAGGATTGATCAGCCACTGTACAGTTATGAATTGTTTTAATTGAGTACTTCCTTTTGACTGATCTTTACTGACTCCAATTCAATATTGGGTTTTTTCATTGTGCATTTTATCACAATTGTTATCTGATGCCCCAAGTATATTCAATTTGTTTATATTTTTACCGACCCCCGCCCATGGTCATTAAGCATCGTACCATTAAAGAACCTTACAATAATTAGGAATAGAGCTTTACAGTTGCGAATCAATATTCTACCACCCTGTATATAATTTTGCTAACATCACTACGTCGTGAAGTCATACTTAGACTAGAAATAAATCTTAATAACTAAAATCTCAGATTTTCATTTTTGCTAACATATAGTTATGACTTAACTCGAACACTAATTTCTGTTAGCTATAACTTTTCCATTACAGGCAGTGTAAGTGAAACGACATTGAGATCATGGTCTGATTCATTACTGTCTGTACTGCTGCACTCTTCAGAACTCTGCACGAGTGAAATGGTATCTTCTTATCTTGCAGACAATAGGTGCAACCCCAAATTCCTAAAACACTCACAGAGTGTCCTTGCGCAACTGTGGAAGAAAGGTAGATCAGAACCAGTCTCAAAGGTGTTACAACTACATTTACATCTACATGGATACTCTGCAAATCACATTTAAGTGCCTGGCAGAGGGTTCGTCGAACCACTTTCACAATGCTCTATTACTCCAATCTCGTATAGTGCGCAGAAATGACGAACACTTATATCTTTCCGTGAGAGCTCTGATTTCCCTTATTTTGTCGTGCTGATCGTTTCTCCCTATGTAGGTCAGTGTCAAAAAAATATTTGCGCATTCCGAGGAGAAAGTTGGTGATTGGGATTTTGTGAGAAGATTCCGTCGCAACGATAAACGCCTTTCTTTTAATGATGTCCAACCCAAATCCTGTATTATTTCAGTGACACTCTCTCTCATATTTCGCGATTATACAAAACGTACTGCCCTTCTTTGAACTTTGTCGATATACTCAGTCAGTCCTATCTGGTAAGGATTCCACACTGCACAGCTGTATTCTAAAAGAGGACGGACAAGTGTAGTGCAGGCGGTCTCCTTAGTAGGTCTGTTACATTTTCTAAGTGTCCTATCAATAAAACGCAGCCTTTGGTTAGCCTTCCCCACAAAATTTTCTACGTGTTCCTTCCAGTTTAACTTGTTTGTAATTGTAATTCCTAGGTATTTAGTTGAATTTACGGCCTGTAGATTTGACTGATTTATCGTGTAACCAAAGTTTACTGTCAATTGCCAATTTTCGCACCACTCAGATATCTTTAATAAATCGTTTTACAATTTGTTTTAATCTACTGATGACTTCATTAGTCGATAAACGACAGCGTCATCTGCAAACAACCTAAGACAGCTGCTCAGATTGTCTGCGAAATCGTTTATGTAGATAAGGAACAGCAAAGGGCCTACAACTCTACCTTGGGGAACTCCAGAAATCACTTCTGTTTCACTCAATAACTTTCCGTCAATTACTACTAACTATACAAAATGGTTGCTTTAAGAGACCGCTACACAACATTGCTCTTATGGCAGTGAAAATTAATATCAAAACAATGCACATATTGTAACAGATCCATATTTACCTGTGCTAATATGCCTCCAATAACTGGCTGAAAAGTGGTTGGCTAAGGTGGGCTATTTTAGGTGATGTGTTCCGCATCATATTTACAGACCAAATACTTTAATTGCTTTTAATGTTAAATAACGTGTCTAGATCGAGTTTCACTAACTGTACTTTATGCACAGATGATTGTTCAGCCTCACAGTAAATTATTATCATATTCCCTAATTACACCGTCCTTCAGCGTGCAATATCGAAAATCAACATAGTTCCTGAGATTAATTGTATGTTCACAGTCAATAATTAAGAACATTCACTGAATTACAGAATGATCCCTCAGATGCGACATTTAAATAAAACTCGGCACATTGTATGAGTTGTAGTCTGAGCTAACTCGTCTGTGGTACACTTCCCTTTACCAGCAGACAGAGATGTTGCACATTTCAGTCTTCCGCAAAATGTCTCAAGTGACTTACTACAGCCTCTATTTTGCAAAAGTACTTCTGCACTTATCTTTCATTGTTTATGTAGCTTTTTATGTAGCTTTACAAGTTACAATTAATCATTTATATTAGTGATAAACTGAACACTGCAGATATATTCATTTTAACTAATACCGTTAGATACAACAATAATTTCTACTGGATTAGTCCGTTTTGTTCGCCAGAATATGGTATTCTATTTCAGTAACAATGTTTTAACTAAGAACGGTAATGACTCCGAAACTAAATGAGGGCAAAAGTTGCTAACATGCTTTCAACGCTTGCTGTATAAATGCTACCTTCTTTGATGTAGCTTTTTTATCTACATTATAAGGCAGTTAGCAATCAGGTAAATGTTTATGAATGAACAATGGTATTTGTAATTAACATTGTTTTAGGGTAACCAATTACACTTACGAGGTCCAACTAACCAAAGGAGTGGAATGGATAATAAAGTTGAATTTGCTAAGTACTGAGTTAACATCAAAGATTTTTGGTACTGCACACATGCCATATGAATGGTAATAACTAATATTTTTGGAAGAAAAGAAAAAAGATTGGGGAAGATAGAGAAACATAACAGGGGGAAAGAATCCAGGTGCTTTGTTACAATATCAGAAAACACATTAGACAATGTATTGTGACACAGTGCAACTTAAGTATACCACAATAAATGACATACAGAAAGCAAGTTCCAACCTGACGAAAATTTTTGTGTTTTACCTTGGCTTGGTGCTCCTTTACATCAGCTGATGTTCCTGTTAACGAAGCCAGAGATGTTTCAGTCACAAATAACAAAGTGTGTTCAAGTTTAACTTTAAAATGAATTGACATGACGTTTGATTTCGATGGGCATTCAGACCTAGCAGCTAATTAAGATCGTTAACTACTCTCAATGAAATGTTAGGAATAGAATTTTTCCACCAGTATTGAGATTACTGAAACTGAAATGAGTAGATAGCAAAGTTTTGCCATAATGGGTTTCCAACCCAGCACGGTACTGCCAGCGTTTTATGTTCCTGATTCCAAATTCTCATCAAAACTGCTTCTCATTCCATGTTATCAGAAGCTAGAATTTGCAATGCACTCATTCGCTTGATTTTCTTCAGAATTTTTAATCCTATTTGTAAATCATTTTGCAAGGTTTCCTTTGCACGGTTTGCTTTTCTGATTTGAAACTGTATGTTATTCATATGTTCGGAAATTCCTTTGTGGATGTTCACATTTTTAATCGTGTTACTTTGTCTTTTCATCTATGTTACCATTTATGTGGTGCCAATGAAAGCATTCTTAAAGAAAATGTTTTTTAAGTGTGTAACATTATAAGTTATTTACTCATAATGTTGACAGCATCTGGTGACGCTACAAAAGCCAATTGCCTGTGGTGGACGAGGTTTGTCGTATACGATACGGTTAAGAAAGAAAAACAAAAGTAGCTGTCATAGCTACTGAAGACGAGAGCCACTTAATTAATTCCCCCTGCTCTTTCTTTATGATGTTCAAGAAACTGCTGTTGCATCCGAACATTATTCATCACTATGATTTGGACCCACTTCATAGTTACAGAAATCAGAATAAAACTCATTGGCCTATGCTTATGTTATTTCTGCTCCCAGTCAAGGCAGTGGCGTCGGCACCACCGTATCTTCGAAGCACAAGCTCATCATGCTAAATTCAATTGATATTTTCTTATCATTACCAACAAATAATTTGATGCCTCTCAATTAAGGTTTTGTGATATTAAATATATGATTTGATTTCAGAAAGGTCGCTCAAAGCAGACTCTAAAACTAATCTCATATTTTAAGTTCTTAATTATCTGTACTTTTATTCACTGTAGCAAATAAAGTACTGTAGGAGTACTGGCTCGATAGCAAAGTGGTGGAACAATTTCTTTGTGAAGGAGAAGATACATTATCTTATTTCGAACTTCATTGGAGACCCATGGAACTTGTTAGCTCTTCACTTCTTCTGTTACCAAACTACAATCTTCCAGACCGTTAATCAATAAGGAAAGCTTAGCGTTTCCTTCTGAAGTCTTCTCGTAACCTTCATTTAGTACCCTTTAGATGTGTAAGTCAAAACTTTAAGAAACTGCGGCACTGCACCCTTGTTAAATATATGTTTCTGCTTAGAGTGAATTAATTATTTCTCTTTGGAAATATACAATTTGTCTGATTTATGTGTTATTGTTTAATTTCTTGACTGGGTTTCTTTTTGGGCCTACTCTCACTACCAAATTTACATCTTTTCGTGGTACTCCCGAAATGCTTCTTGCGCACGACACATGACTTCACATCGAAGTCAAAACCGCATAATATCTCACGTGAAGTTTTGTGCAGTCTCATATTTGTTTTATTAAATTAGATATAAGTCATAACGTTTCATGGTAAGCTGTGATTCATTGTGCTACAACACTGAATATTTCTGTAGTGCGTCTCGTTGCTTGATTGAATATAACAGATGAATATAATAGATAAATTAATCATCAACAGAATATTCTCTTACATGAATTAAAACAATCTAATGACGCTGAGGCAGTTTTTTTAATTCCACCCCTGCAGAAGGCTACTGGTTCGGTGATAAAGATGTCGTCAGTTCAAGTTGATGTGCATTTTTCTCTATAAAGTAAGTTTTTGAAGGTTCTTCTATAGGGACTGAGAAACTTAAACCATTAAGGATGCAGTATTAGAATAAGTGCATGCGGTAGTAGTGGCTTTCCATCAAAATCATGAACGGGTTCTTGTCAGAAAACATCAGAGTGCAAAAGGACATTTTCGTTCATTAGCAACACGTGTTGCAGTTTCCTTTGTCATTTTTCTTATATGGAAACCTTAAGGTGTCTCGGTTGTCCACTTGGATGGAGACGCCACTGGAATGGAGCAGTAGCACAAAACGTCTTTGTGAAACCAGATGTATAGCGTTACATCCTTTGTATAAGATATTTTTTGTTAGGGCTACCCTTTACCTACTTTTTGTGAATTTAGTAGCGGTGGTTCAAATCCCCGTCTGGCTACCCTTATTTAAGATTTCTGTTATTTCCATAAATAGACTAAGAGAAATTCTGGCATCTTTCCATTGAAATGCGACAGTCGGTTTTCTTCTCCATCTTTGCCATCCCAGCTCTCGCTTCGTCTCTGACCTCGTAGCCGACGGGATCCAACCCATCATGTTTCCTCCACATTGGTCACTGAATACAAGTGTCTACCAAAAGTGGAAAAGGCCGCAGTTCATTACATTTCCCTATAATCGGGTAGACCATAGTGAACTACAAAAATTTCTGTTTCATAGCCCCTTAGTCTTCATGAATGTGGCAAAAGATGCATATTGAAACGATCCGACCTGAAACGAGAAAACAATTTTCTGACGTAATTTATTCGATGAAATTTTCCCTAACACGGAAAAAATATATCTTGCTGCCTCAACTGCCTGCAACGCTCTATTAAATTCACATGTTAGACTTCCACGTTCCTTACAATCCTCATCTAAAACGTTCAATGTGTCACTACAAGAACAGTTTTAGAACCTCAAATAAAAGAATAACAAAAAATGACGGTTGATCAATATACACAACCCAAACTGCGTGACAACAGGCCAGATAAAATCTCCATGAAGTTATACACAAATCTACTTCTTTCAGGAAAATTTTTCCTGCAGTGGTGGATCATGTGGTGCACGAGAAAAGATCGCAAGTCTGTTGCCTATGAATTTATATAAGACGAAATATAGTTTACAATTTTCGTTTATAATGTGCCACGTTTTCCACCTGGTCACTAATGCGTACAGCACCACAGGGACTGAACTGCAAAGTTATAGTTCCTGTAGAAATTTGTGCGTTCTGTGTTGCCAGTTTGTCCAGACATCCATTATTTGATTTTATCTCAATACTTACAAAATGAAGTCGAAATTACACATTGGATAGTTGAGGCAGCTCGTGAATATCGATGCGGCAGAAAAGCGAAATGAACGTTTTGAGAGGGTTGTGATTCACCATCTGGGAGAGAGAAATTCCTCCAATGTAGAGCAACCTTCTTTATAACGGAATAGTAAGCCAACCACACGTACAGTTAGATGGTCTAGTGGAATGATTTTAGCTTCTCATGCTTAAGATCTGTTTTCTATTTACACTTTATGTAATCATTGTTAATAACCATTAGGAGACCCTCTTCACTTCCGGTAACGCCAACTTAAAACCATAGCGTAACACTTCGGTACAGTATTATACGTGGTGCTGAAAGGTCTCTGTTGGATTCCTTTCATGTTAATTTTTTAAGACTGTTGTCATTTACGGCATACATTCCACTTCTAAATTTACTGTGGTGTTTCTGAATATCTGGGAGGACACTAAGCAGTGGAACGTGTTACTTTTACACATAATCAAAAACGATCTGTCACACTACTACACTTTAAAATACAGTTTATATGTAATTCATGTCACACAATCTCATACGGAACCTACATCCACTTTCTTTTGTATACTGCATATGATAAGATACTGTCGTCCCTCTTCCCTTCTGCGTGAAAGGATGAATGAGCAAATGTATTCCCAGTTGATGGTAGCAGACAAGCCTGTCTGCTAGAGAACAGTAGGACCAACGTCGGAACAGGTAGCTACGCTTTCTAAAAGCAAAGAGGTTTCTATCCTTAGTATGGTCCTGTCCGTCCCTTGTCATGTTGGTATAGGAAGCTGCCTCTCTGGTCACTTCCGTTTGTATCTGTTAAGCACCCTCTGTAGGGATGCACGCAGTCTGTTCGCGGCGAGCGTCTGAAGTGGTAACATCTCCACCTAAGCGCGTCTCTGCTAAGTCCGTAGGACAATGGATTTCTTAAGTTCAGCCTAACTGAAAATTTAATCACCTTTATTTCAGGTTTAGATCTAAAATATCTTATGTCATAGTAAATTGCAACGCAGTGTAATTCGAGTGTGAAGTTCAGAATATCTTCCAGTAGTTGCTTTGTCACTACTTTGTGAGTAAAGTGGAACCACGTGTTGAGGATCCGTAACTCTAACTAAGATCATCAGTCTTAAATGCGAATGTGCGTGAGATTATAACGTCTCCTCTTGACAATATTTTTCAATATAGCAACTTTTCTTTATGTTCAACCCACGTGGGGTGTACTTTGTGAGACCAGCACCACGTGCTTATACAATTGTCTGACCCATCAGGTTAATAGTAAGACGATAGTAACCAGTTCGTGGTTTTTCTTTCATAAATTGCGTTTCGATGTAATTTATTTTAATTATCAAAATAACTGTGGAGTTACACTCTTTGTGTAAACCAAGTTGACCACGTGAAGCATGTGCTGTAATCAACAAAGTAGCCTTCAGCTATTCTTTACGGGAAGATTTCACAGAGAGTTAGTATGAATTTAGTATACGGACAGGATTGCGCTACGAACGTAACTTCTTTGGGTGAAAATTGAATCTGTTGGTTGTGGTTAATTTCCTCTTGCATATGTTTCAACGTTCTTCTTGTGTTATTTTATGAATGCAGTGTTGTATGCAGTCTCCCAATCTTGGCTCCATAATTGATGTGTTCCGTAAGATTACAAACTCACATTTTCACAATCCTAAATACCAGTTTAGTTATGAATCAAGTTTAATTTTAACGGAACAATGATCAATGTTAAAATAAATGTCCAAATATAAACTGATTTATTTCTTTTTATTTAAATTGTGTTTTCATATGTATATCACCGGTTAAACCCAAGATGACTACTAAAGATTATAATTAATGTTAGTCTGGTTGGGAATTTGGTAGGATAGACTGGATACCTGGTGAAACAGTTGCTCAGTAATGCAAGGTTAACTTCCCCACATAGCTCACAGCTTTTAACCCGCTTTTATTGCCTTGAATATCAGCACCGCTTTAAGAACGAATTAATGCATCAACATTAGAATGCCACTTAACTACCAATCGCAGGAATTATGATTTTTTAACGTCTCTTTGTTCGTTGTAAACAATAACAACGACTCTCAGTCACACATAGAACTCTTAACCATATCATATCAGATAGAAACATGCTCCTCTTAGCTACTGATGAAAAATAATTCAATACTTCAGGTCTCTTCATCTGATGTCAACAATGTTGATATACAGAAGCCCGGATCCAAATCAGCACAGAAATTTTTGTCACGTTATTTCCAGTTCAAACTTATGCACTTCTCGCTATTGGTGAAATAAACTAGTGGCTAGAAAACGATGGTAATAGGTGCCAGGTTCGAATCCTGACAATATAAAAAAATATGTGTTCGTATTTCAGTCTCAGTCTCTACTGACGAAGAAATTTCGATATGTAACGTCTGGCTGTAGTTAGTTGACAATGGATCAGATGCTGGGTTCGGATGGCTGTCCAACACAAAACTTTACGCCAGATCATACCAAGCTTAAACAAGTGCACTTTTTATTTGTCACTGAAGCAGTATTTAAGATCTTTCGTGGCTAGTTATGGGGGACAGTAGTTGCTGGGTAGGCGTCTCGAGTCCCGGTCCACAACAAAAATTTCCGTCACGTAGTTACAATTCGAAACTTGGTTTTTGAAATGTCTTTTATTGTAATAAATTTCAGTTTACTAGCATTGAGCTATGTGTCATCTCTAATAACGTGTTCTCTGATATTTACTTGATCGTGGTGTTAATTCGCATTTGGACTGATTTTCCTACAGAGCAATGTTTTTTAATGGTCACTTGTATTAACCATTTAGTGTAGTCAAACGACTGTACCGAAAATCGATTAGAGGACTTGCTAGGAAGTTACGTTATGTGGGTTGCATGCGCATCAAGGCTAGTTATTTACTTAGTTACGTGTTCGATAGTTCATTTGATAGAGCGTTTCATAGAAATAATGTGGAACAAGTCAACGTACAGGATACGTATACGTCATTAGGGCTAACATATGTGATTAGGGGTGATATCTTTTTAGTCCTAACTATGTAACTAAATTGAGAACTATTTATTTAGTTTTTTTTATTTACGAGTTACCAGTTCTAAAATAAATATTCGTGCATGGAACAGAACTAGTTATCCAATGCAAATGATTTTAGATTAGATTTAAAACTTGCTGTGTTACGTATTATATGTTTTATAGTACTGGGCAAACAAAAAAAGATACAAATGTGCTCTTTACTGATCGAATGAGAACTTCAGCAACGGGTAAAAAGAGTCATTTTATCCTCTAGTTTTGTAGGTATTGACACCACTATTCTTCGAAAATTGTAATGAATTGTTTACGTTGAATTTCAATGGGGAACACGTACTGTGACGGCGCAGTTAAAATGCCTGACTCCTTGAAAAGGTTCTTACATGACAATCACGAGTGAACACGTATTATTCCTACTGCTCGCTTTTGTGTAATCAGTACCTTTTTTCTAAGTGGTGAGTATCTCCAGAAAATTATTCCCTACGACATTATTGAGTGGAAACGCGCAAAATATGTCAGGAGATTGATTTGCCTGTTTCTAAGAGTAGCAGATGTACGAAGAGCGAGAGTAGCTGAGCTTAATTATTTGACTAGCTCAGTAACATGCTTCTTTCAGTTCGAATTTTTATCAAAATTTACACCCAAAAATTTGGAACATTCTACACTGTTTACTGACTCCTATTCATGTGTTACATCACTTGCCGGTACCTTCTATTTGTTGTACTAAACTGAATATAGTGATTTTCTCAAAATTAACAAGATCCCATTTTCCGAGTACCACTTAATATTTCTTCGGAAACCATCACTAACAGTCTTCTGTTGCTTTCTCTCTCATAATATTTATTGCAAAACTAATATCGTCAGCGATAGTGATCAATTCATCTTGAATGTTCGGTGGAAGGTCATTCACATACATAAGGAATCGGACCCAAAATTGAACGTTGCGGTCCTCGCTTCGTGATTTCTCCCCGGTAACTAAAATTTTCTGTTTTCAATAACTTTTTGAACTATTCATCACAACTTCTTACATTCTGTTTGTTGAGTATGATTCAAGCCTTTTGTGTATAATAAAATATTGCAGCTCGTGATAAGCGGGAAATCCGGGTTCGAGTTCCGGACCTGAACAAATTTTGATTGTTGCCATTCCATTAACAGTTGGCTGTTCTCCACATTCGTAACTGCGAATATTTCATTTAGTTGTGTATAAGGTCATCAAATCCACAAAACTTGTTTTTAGAAGAGAGTGACATGAACTAAGTGATGAACGCCTAGGAAAGGTCACAAAAAATACCAGCTGGTATTTATTTAGTATTTCAGGCTTGTAATGTTTGGTGAGTGAATGCATAAAAAGCAATCGCAACGCGGAACCCATCTGGAATGCAAACTGTGATGTTATAAGTAACGTGATTCTACTTAAATGTGAGATTACTTTTGAGCAAATTACTTTTTCGAATATCAGTAATGTAATTTGATGATTATTATTTGTGTGCCTTTTTCGCTTTTTTTACAGAGATGTTTGGCAGTTTCATACTTTAATCTATCTGGGTAAAGTTCCTTAACCGGTGATGCATTATCTGTAATAGTTAAGATGTTATATATTAAGTTAGGAGAACTTTCCACAGTTCTGTTTGAAATTCTATCAACAGTGTACGAGGATTTGCCTTTTAGAAACTTTATAATTCAATTAATTTTAATTAAGTATGTTTGCGCTACATCTGGTTGCTTAGAGTCTTGTGGAATTAAATTGTTAATTCATTCTCTTGCTTCAGACGGAACGCTATTCACCTCACGTTGATACTTTTGAGAATGATATTACACTGCATTCTGCATTATCGATGAACCATTTACTTCACTGCTGGATCTTGGTTAAGTTCGGAAAGTGACAGCATTCCTGTAATTTGCCACAAAGCCAGAGGGCTTCCGCATGCGAAAGTGATATCCACAACAATATATGCCCGATCAATAGTATGCGGTGACCTATTACTGGACACCATAATGGGTTGCGTCCTCCCTCTGGTCTGCCTCCGTGGCTGAGAGTTCAGCGGGGTCGACTGCCATGTGGAGTATCAGGTTCGTTTCCCGGTGTGCCAGGGGTTTTAACTTGGTGGGGTGTATGTCAGTGGAGCAGCTGCTTGAATGAGAAGTAGCAGCTGAGAGGTCTGCAAAGCCGACAACAGCAGGGAGAGCAGTGTGCTGTCTCCACGCCGTTAGCTGACGATACAGGGAGGTCGGTCGATATCCATGGTCCTATCTGAGGCTGACTGCTTGAACTCTGGTGGAGAGAATTTCAGTGTGGTGTCTGACTTTCTGTGGACGAATGGCAGTCCATTCTTGCTCAAGACTCGAAACCAGAGAAGGTAGTTATAATGATCGTTGGAACCTGGACTGAATTCAACGTTTAGACTTATTCCAAAGGTGTGCCATTGGGTTCAGGTCGGGAGTTGGGGCAGCCTAGTCGATCCAATGCATGTTTTTTGCACAAACCTCGCAGATGCTGCTTTATCATATGGTCCATTTTCATGCTGATATAGGCATGGTCTCTGAACGGTTATTCTACTGCACGCTCTACACGATGGTGTAAAATGTCTGAATAATCCTGTGCATTTACTGCTTTCCTAACGCATTAAGGCGACCACACCAAACCTATGAGAAGCTCCCGTATATCTTAACACCACCTTCTCCGTACTTCACTACTGGCACTAAAAATGATGAGACGTAAGCTTCTCCAGCCATTAGCCAAACCCAGACTCTTTCATCGGATTGCCAAAGGGTATAGCATGATTCAGCACTCTAAATCAATCGTTACCAGTTATTCGATGTCCAGTGTCGTCGCACTGTATGCCAGCACAAGTGTCCCTTATCTCTGGCCAAAGGAATGTGTGACATGAGAAGCTACTCGATCATTGTGCCCCATTTTTTTTTTAATTCCTTGCGGTACTCCTTGTGCTGGCAGGACCGCTGGTAGCGTTTTGGAGCTCACAAATGATTCCTTCCTCTGGTTTCACCCCGTTTTTCAGAGTATCCCTCCACATGACTCGACATTTTCTGTCATAAGGTCTCCCTGGTCGTCATTTATCTGTGGTTGTACCTTCGCATTTCCGCTTCAGTCACATCAGCAGCAGCCGACTCGGAAAACTTTAGGATGATTGAAATGTTTCTGATGGATTTTTTTCCTCAATGACATCTAATTATTAGTCTACTTTAGGTGTCACTGAACTCTCCTGACCGATCCATTCTGCTGCTATTGCTTCTGTACTGACAACTTAGTACTTCCGGCTCCTTTTGACAGGCCTCTCTTGACGTCCAGTCATCAATTCCACTTGGGTATAGAATGAGGGTAATGTAATTGTTTTCGTGCTTCCTATTATCTTCTCATCATCCTTAAACAAGATATAAGACATAGGTAACAGGAATATTAGTGAGTCCTCCTCGAATACTGGTCCCGTAAATTCACCAAAAAGTTTATAATTTTTGACATAATAGAAGAACCACAGCGATCGTACTTAATATTTTAATAAAAAGCACCCCAGTTCGCAATAAATTACTTATCTGTACTTCTGGTAAACGGTTTGGTTTATACGGCTATCTTGAGACCAAACGCTCCAAGTGATGTGAGGAACCGGTTCACTGAGTTCCTGTGTGGTAACTACTGGTGCATGTCACTAACTGCTCAATATCCGAATACCATGAAGCGGTACAACAGCCGGCATGAAAATATGTTTGGTAACCCCGCTGGCCAATGCGTAGCGTGAAGTATGAACACACATCACTCAAAATGTAATGTAATGAAACAGAAGCTATCATGACATGAGTCGGGTCCTCCTGGAAGGATTGCAGCTAACACGCACGAAACATGTGGTAGGAGTAGGTAGAGTGGCTACATGCTGTATGTGCAGTGTTAAATTGTACATGACCACCCAACAGAACTCCAATGTAGTACAAGTAAAAAACATCAAATATCTGTGGCGGCTACGACAGTCACTGAATTACAGCACAGCAGTCTAACTTTACCTCTTGTTCGAACGGTGACTAATTCAAACCCGACAAATTTAAAAACTTTTTCACACGTGATTAACTAGGTTATATGCTGCACTTGTGGAACTGACCTAAGAGCGGTCCGTCTCTGTGTGGAAAATTTACGACTCTGTAACGGCTTTCTGAAATGTGTGTTCCCAAAGCGAAGGCTAACGCATTTAAGTAAACCTCAATTCATACATCTAAACCATATACACATCATTCTACGACACAAGGAATATGTTTAAGTGTAATAAGTTTCCTACAAAAAAAATTTCACTACGTAACCAAAAGTTTATTCAATAGGAAGAAACTTACATACCATTCCTACACAACAGAACTCTCTTTGGTAGTATTATAATGCTTCACATACGAAGCTCTAATATACGCCAGACAGCATTATTCCAAGACAGAGGATGTAAAACAATACAAAAAGTATGAAATTCATGCTACAGTGTCGTTGACATGTATAAATATTACGCCACTGTCAACTACGTAATTTTTGTTGATTACAAATTACTAAGTTTTAATACGTCGGAATAATTCAGTCTGCTTTATATTTTAAAAAGAAATGTACACAGTACCATGGGATATGGCTGTAACACTTATGTATAATACGTTAAAACAATATGAGAATTTCGTATCGGAACAAAGGCTACCAACCTGAGAATCGACGCTAATGAAGAGTAGGTTCCAAGTTGGGTGCTGCGCGCACGTTAAAGTTTTTAATTTTAGTGCATTTACATGTCCTGCATATTTTTAATGACGGTGTTAGTTCCTCTTAAGTTTACTTTACTGTATTGACCAGCTGGATTGTCAACAAGGTTTCTTGCCTGTTGTAGTATCTGCACCTTTTAACTGGATGCAGGTCCTATGTCATGTAACATGTTTTGTAGTTGAGTTGTTCCTAACGCTGCATCAATATTTTCGTTCTGAGTATTAACATTTAATGAGACAGAAAATAATAATATGTAAGCAATTCACATACAATTTTTAGATTTTGTCTTTTCGTAGCTACCGTTGACAACGTGTGCAATGCCTGACACTAATTCAACGAATTGTGGCACAACTTGACCAGAAGAAGGGATCGGTTTGTAGGACATGTTCTGAGGCATCAAGGGATCACCAATTTAGTATTGGAGGGCAGAGTGGAGGGTAAAAATCGTAGAGGGAGACCAAGAGATGAATACACTAAGCAGATTCAGAAGGATGTAGGTTGCAGTAGGTACTGGGATATGAAGAAGGTTGCACAGGATAGAGTAGCATGGAGAGCTGCATCAAACCAGTCTCAGGACTGAAGAGTACAACAACAACAACAACGCAGCCTTTGCCACTAACCACAATTAAATTCTTTATAGTCACATATCTTCCAAAGATTATCTATCTTACACTACCTTGTGGTCTGCACCGCCCTGTTATGAACATTGATAGCGTCTGTTGTCATGAATAGCTCTCAAGAATTCCTTCGATACCGCAGTACTCTAGAATTGATCACATTAGTGTCTTCAATATGGTTTACTAAACATACAAAGATGGTATTTGTAGAACCCTGCCAATAAAATTGAATCTTCCATTCGTTTTCTCTACTTCTGATTTCGAGAGCACTTCGTATCTATTTTGATAATCATTCGCATATATTTAAACCATATGACAGGATTCTCAAGCTTATCACCGACGGAAAAAAACCGCAGCGACACCAAGAAGGAGTTATGAGAAATTAACAAAAGTGGATAGGCGCTTTCTATTATGTCTATTCGAAGTTCGCACCAGTCCCATAAGAATGGTGCTAGTAGTGCCACATTGAGAATGCAAATCAAGTTTCCTTTAAATACACGCTGTAGCGGTCGTGAGCGTTAGTTACCTTTGGGAGTGGACGTGGTGATTTAATATTAGTCAAGAATGCCATTAAGGCGGGAAAGACCCCATTATCAACACGTCATTGAATTTGAACGACGTCGTGTAATAGGGCTACGAGAAGTTGGCTGTACCTTCTGCGATATTGCACCCAACGACTTGGCAGGAATGTAGACACCGTACATGACTGCTGGCAGCCGCGGTCACAAGCATGTACGGTGGCAAGGAAAACGGTCTCTGAAAGTGGCAGCACAGAGAAGAAAGACCATCGTGTTCGGCTTATGGCTCTGGCACATCCTACTGATTTTGCAGCACCAATTTCAGCAGCAATTGGCACCTCAGTAACATAAAGAACTGTTATGAATCTGTTACATCAACCACACTTCCAACCCAGACGACCTTATCCCAAACAACCAACATTTGTAACTTCAGTGGTGTCAAACGAGAGCTCATTGGACAGCAAAGTGGAGGTCTATTGTGTTGTCTGATGAAAGGCGGTTCTGCCTCGGTGCCAGTAATGGCCTTATGTTGATTAAAAAGAGGCTAGTTGAATGCCGGCAATCAGCCTGTCTGCGTGTTAAACACACTGGACCTTTGTCTGGAGTTCCGGTCAAGAGTTCGATTTCGTATGACAGCAGGAGCACTCTCGAGCCTGACAGAAAATTTGTACGTCAGTGTACTGGTTCAACCTGTTGTGCTGCCATTCATGAATAGCATTTCAATGTGTATTTTCCAGCAGGCTAACGCTCGCCTACATACCGTTGTTGTAACCCAACACGCTCCCACATTTCGCCTTGGCCTGCTCGATCACCAGATCTGTCTCGATCGAGCGCGTATGGGACATCATCGAACGACAACTCTTGCGTGATCCACAAACAGTATTAACCCACCAAGTGCAAGAGTCTTGGAATTCCATCCCGCAAACTGACAACCAGCACTTGTACAACATAATGCATGCACGTTTGCTTGTTGCATTCAACCTTCTTGTGGTTTCATTGGTTATAAATGAACCAGTATTTCACATTTCCACTGGCTTGTCTCGCGCTTATTTTAACCTGTGATCTTGCAGTGTTAATAACTCATATTTTATCTCGACAAATGTATTCCCGAATTTTCTTTACGCTACATCAATTAATTTATAGTGTTGCGAATTTCATTTCTGTCAGTATATGTGAGAACCAAGAGGCAAAATGAGAGTGGAAGGCCAAGAGAGAAGTGTTCGATTTAAAAAGGCGAAATGTAAGGAAGCAGTCTTCTTTCTCTGTTCTTCAGTCGGTGTATCCAAGTAACTACGAATAACGCTTTTTCTAGGTCCACAAACCATATGAAAATATCATCTTTGTCTTAAGTCTTTCTTCCATCTTGTTGCGTAATTTACGAACAGACACTCTGGTGCTAATGCCTTTATCTTTCCCTGAACTCAGCTGTTCGTCATCTAACAGATCCGGAAGTTTCTTTTCCGTTCTTCTGTGTAAAATTCACTCAGTAACTTGAATGCGAGAGACGAGAGCTATCACGCTGAGCTATAGCGAGAAGTTCTGTGATTCCTGCACTATTTCGAACATGAGTTCGCATTAGCACTTATGAACAAACAAAAGGCTTAATTTCGTTCATGCCGCTCGCTTCTTAGTCTCATTGCTAAACAGAAGAGTCTGCATAATTATTATCTCTTTCAGTAACAGTTAACTATATTAATTTCTATTTTCAACTTAATTCTTTACGGTATTCTCTGAAAACCGTTGTGTACGGATTTATTATGTTCTGAATGAATCACTACTGATCTGCAGTTGTACTCGTGTGGTCAAACTTACTCTTCTGCTGAAAAGTAATAGCTTTTTTTGAGGCAACCATACTTCAAACGGGGGAGGGGGGGGGGGGGAGGTATTTGTAACAATGACACAAGAGTTGTTGGAGTTATTTAGCAAGTGACTAAGCTGAGTTCTAGTTGCACTTTCAGACGGCTGACGGTATTATTGCATGATAATCCTTATATGCATGTAACTGAGTTTCAGCCTCTTTGCATCATGCTTTCAAATTCGCAAGATGACTCACTTTAAGTTGTAGTATACTGAGGCGCCTGCAGGAATACTTTTGTCATTGTAATATTTTATTTTAACAGCAAAAGTCCAATTACTCGCAGATGTCTATTCCTAGCCTGGTTACCGATCAATTCATGTTATGGAATTTTAATTTTGTTTTAAAAACTAGGCTCTAACGTTTTATTTCTGTAGTGTCATGTTTTTTATCAGCTTGATGAAATTCAGTCACACCTGTAATATAATTTCTTGAGTTATCTTTTTCGTGTATTCTGGAAATTAGCTTATTAAGGTACTGGTATATTTTAAATAGCTTAGTACCTAGTTGTACACAATCGCCTGTTGCTATTATTTCTTAGTGATGCATTCCGAAATGTTTACGGTAAACAAGTTAATCAATTTTTAACCCAGGCAGTTCGATATAGTTAATATAAATGATAACGATTAAGACTGTCATTTGGCGCTGCCACTGTGAATATACTGTTCAGCTAAATAGTTATATTGTCAACTTATCTTCGAAAGAAAAAAGGCAATTTTTGCTGTACATAAATATTAAGTTTATTGAATAGTCCTAGCGGTCATATTCGAAGTTCCTGCAGTAGCTCACCATTCCTCTTGGCACTAATTACTATTATAATATTGTCACTGACAGCACGAAATAGTAATATTATTCTGCCGTTAGTGTTAATTATTAGCGAAGCTCAATATTGTGTCCAGCGCATAAAGAGGTACCAGATACTAATACCTGTTACCAAGAAATAATTTTGTCAGTGAAATTCTTTTGCTGCTGTGTGCAATGTGATTTTGATGTATTTATTTTGTGCTTGGCAGAACAAAGGAAGATTAGAGTTTCAGGTCCTATTGATGAATGGGTCAGCAGAGACTGAGAACTAGTTCGGAAAGAACAAAGAGGCGGTATTCGGTCGTGTTTATAAATCTGCTTCGTCCTCTTTTCCGTTATCTCCAGTGTTCTCCCCATCCTCTTGGTGTGTGTTTCTTCTGTCCTAAGAACAGCAGTCGTCTTTTGCTCCCTACTTCGTAGCGTTTCATTTTGATACAACCTAAAAATGTCTCATATCAGTCCTTGTTTGCTTTTATTTTGTTTACTGACATTTGAAATTCTTGTTGGTCTTGATGTTCCCTAAAGCTATCTGAAAATGTGTTTTGGGTACCCTGCTGCGATCCTTTCTTCGAAACGTAGAATATACTGCAATTGACTCTCACTTTAGTTGTTGTATTCCTTGATCTCTGGCATAGTTGACGTAATCTCTCAATTTTCAGATTTGTACTGTTATTAGCGAGCCAAATATCTTGGGCTACTGGTAGTCTGCTGTCTGTGCATTCACTATGCATAGCCGATTGGGAACGTGTAGAGACGACAGGTTTTAGAATCCTTTCGCTCCCGAAGAACGGCGGCTCCAACCACAAGCACATTTTAGTATCGGCCGAACGAGGACATATTGCCTTCACAGTTCTTGTGTGGTACGAGACGACAAGTTACATTTGTAGGGTGATCACTTCTCGGCCTCACCAAGACTGCCTGGTAGCCTGACAAAACATTCAAAACGCGACGAATAGTACGCTGTACAGGGAATAAATGCTTTTGATGTATGAAAAGCTAAATAATTTAATCCTCAAGATTCCTCTACTTGAATGTCCCGACCAGACTCAGTCTATACAGCAACGATTTCTTCATTACTGTGACAAACTAGCCATCGCTTCGTTACATAAAATCTGGTAACACGTGCCCAGCGGACCGCGATAACGAGCAGCGAGAAGTAGTGGCAGTTTCCTGTGAAGTGGTGTAGGGTAGCTGCGGCAGTTTGCCTGTGGTGGAGATGGCCGCGCAGCAGTTGGCGAATTAGCACGGCCCTCCTCCGCTGCGCGGCGCTGCGGTCGTCTTGCCGGCCCCACCCACTCCGGCCTCCGTCTTTGCAGCGGCCGGCCGCGCTTTGACCGCTGCCGAGTCCAGCGTCTTGGGGCCCCACATTGGCCATTCCGTTTCTCCCGGAGAACTGTGTGCCGAACAAACAGTGCTCCGGCATGCAGCAGCACATTATCCGAGTGCAAACAGCATCGGTGAGCAGAGGTGGCTCCCGCGGGTGTCTGCGGCCTCGGCGTGTTTAACCTCTGCAGCCGCGGCGGGCGCGCTGCAGCGCCGGCGCCGCGACGCCGCCGCCGCCGGCGTCGCCCGCGACCTCCGCGTCCGTCCACTTACGCCGGTGCCGCGCCGGCACATATCCTAACAACTTCAACTCGCCTCCTTCGCTCATCAAAAATTCACGAGGACTGATGAAAACGACTCTTCTCGCGCGGCGCGCGCCCTGGGGCCAGCCGGCCGGCCGCCCCTCTGTCTTCCGCTGCCCCCGGATGGATGCTAGATTGGTTTGCAGCAATTTTCTGGACCGCCCCGCCCCACCCCTCCCCGCCACGCCGACGCACTTCCCGAAGCTCGCGCGGCCGTTTTTCCCTCTTCCTCTTCCTCTCCACCCGCTAACCGCCTTCTTAGCCATTCCGGGACTTAGGGCCACCGCGGCAGCACCCTCGTCCGCTACCCTCGCAGAGGGGAGGAAAAGTACACGCGCCCGACACGGGGAAGAAAGGTCGGCACACGGAAGGGCCTCGAGAATACCGTCGCGCCGGCGAAAATAATTGGAGAGGAACTGACGGGCAGCATAACACAAGTGAAAAATGAAACACGAAATGCGCGGGGAAAACGTATTTGTAACTGCCAAGTTACAGTCTCCTCCTAGTACACTCTTTTCCCGTCTTCTCCTCGTTCTCTCGCCTCGTCTCGCAGTGGATACCCCCGGCACTCGACCGTCAAAAAAGAAGAAAAAGAGGGAAAAAAGGGAAAAAAAATGTGCTCTACGATGCTCGGCCGCGGTAGTGGAAGTTCTCGACGCCAGTCAACTCGGTGTTGCACTTTGTTTTATTTCCCTACAGCGTTACGCATGGCGCACTTTCGTACGACAACGGCCCAGCTTCTCCGTTGCCACAGTTGGCCAAGAAATTGATGGGTGGCGACGCTGGCTTCTCTGAACCAAAACAGCGAGAGAGAGAGAGAGAGAGAGAAAGAGTTGCAAGAATGGAGACGGAGGTAGGATGAGGAAAGGGGTTGGCAAAAGAGGCATCAGTAGTAACCAGAAAACTGAAAGAAGTGAAAATATTGTATAAATTTGAAAACTTTTGTCGACGTAGTTGAGACACAACTAAAACAAAAAATTCTATTCCATTACAGTTCTGCAATCACTTTCTTACTTCGACTGCAGTCTCCTCTTCCACACGCGGCTCCCCTATTCCTGCTAGCCCGCATGAGGAAGTGATAATAATTCATCCCTCTGCCGTCCGGCCACCGCACGAAGACACCTCCCGCAGCCCGGCGCAACAGAAAAGTTTCCGCCGCGACTTTTTCGTTCTCCCCTCCCTTCCCCCGCCGCTTCTCCTTCACGCAGACCACTCGCGCACAGTGGCGGCCGCCGCGTCCTCCTTGGCAGGTCAGGTCCGAGGTCCGATGATTTATGGAAAAATATTACAGGCAAGTGTTGGTGGCCGGAGTAACAATTTCTGGGCGCGTCCCCGCGGGACGGCGCGCTCCCCGGGGAGGCGGCGCCGCTGCCCGGCGCATCCGCAATGTCCGGCCCCGCCGCCGATTTCTCCCGCTGCCACTCCTCCGCGGAATAAAAAACATTACGGCGGAAATAACACATGTCAGGCCGGCGCCGGCCGCTGCTGCGGCATTCCGCCCGCGCGCCGCCACCGCCGCCTTGGGAGATTGATTTGTGGCCCGCCGTAAATACGAACAGTGGCTCGTTATCGGGGGGCTCCCCGACGTGCGCGAGCTGCGAAGCACGGACTCGATTAAAATTTGAGGTGACTGTCTCCGCTTTCACCCCGCCCAGATCCATTCATAAATTAGCTGCTGGTATTTGAATATTAAGCGCCCATTTCGCCTCGCAACGAGATTCATTTCACGTTTCTTGTTATTAAATTGAAATGTTTCTTTGTCGGTCCAGGTAGGACTACTATATCTACAATTTTCGTCGAGCCGTTATTTCAAGCAATTAAAATTCGTAAGCGGCCTGGTAGAAGTATAGTACTACATTACTTCTATTTTTATACGTGTACGGCTCTCTTACCGATTAATCATCTCTAGCCAAATTGCTTGTGATGTGGCAACACTGTCTCAAAAGTTTGCCACACTGCATTTTATCGAAAATTTGAGTGCAGCTGTGTTTTCGTGCGGCAGTTGTTGTGAGACGCCGGCCGGAGTGGCCGTGCGGTTCTAGGCGCTACAGTCTGGAACCGCGAGACCGCTACGGTCACAGGTTCGAATCCTGACTCGGGCATGGATGTGTGTGATGTCCTTAGGTTACTTACGTTTAAGTAGTTCTAAGTTCTAGGGGACTGATGACCTCAGCAAGTTGAGTCCCATAGTGCTCGGATCCATTTGAACCATTTTTCGTTGTGAGAAGCTCGTATTGTTGAGTCATTACAGAAAGGGGGTAGTTTGTATTAGAACAGCGAATTGATGTTGTGGAGTGTTACATAAAGAATGGCTCCATCAAGGAATTCAAAGAACGTGTCAAGCGAAGTATGCTGCTAGGAAACTCCCCGCGACTGGCACTATTCAAGGGTCCGTCCAAAATGTGCAGAGGAATAGGCGACCGACAGCGAGAGCCTCTGAAACTACAGACAGAATTTGCATGGACACTACGAGATGTGCCCCGCAGGTCGGTAAGGAGGCTATCGCAGCAGGTTGGTGTATTCCGTACATCGTGTAATCGTGTACTAAAACTCATAAAATTAAATGCCTATCGTATGAATGTGGTGCAAGAGTTGAAATCTGAGGATCGTGAAAAAAAGAGTTCGTTATTGTAACTAGCTGTTAATATCAGTTGATAACGGTTACTTGGACCCATTGATTTACTTCGTTCCAGATGAGGCCCGAATTCATATGTCTGATTATTTAAACCCCTAGAACTGCAGATACTGGTCGTAAGACAACTCACATATTCTTCAGGAAAAAACTCTCCACACAGAGAGGATATATGTTTGGTGCGCGTTGTCTGGCATGCGAATTATTGGCCCCACATTTTTCACCTAATGTACTCACTATTATATATGGTTACTAAATAAGTGCATTAGAGACTTTTTAAGTTGATTGTATGGAACACTACAGAGTGTCACACAAAAAACCATGCAAATTCTGTCTCTAGTTTCCCAGGTTGTCACTGTCCGTCGCCTATTCCTCTGCACATTCTGGACGGATCCTTGAGTAGTGCCAGTCGTGGCGAGTTTTTCAACTAAACGGTGACAAATATCTAGAGATCTCTGACTCTTTCTATGCACAGTTAACAGATGCTGTATACAGTGTTCCAACAAGATGGAACAACCGCTCACACATACAACCAAAGTATGCCCACACCATCAACGTGTTCCCTGAAGATAGATTTATTAGTAGAGGCCTCTGGCCCCAAAAGTCCCCGGACTTAACGTCATGTGAAGCTTATTCATGGGGCACACTAAAAGCAAAGTGTTTTCAGTAAACCCTCACACTATAGACGGTCTTAAACGGAACACTACTAGATACTCGTAAATTAACACCACGCCTGCAGAATTACATCGCTTTTCCGGAAACCTCATCACACGAAGTCAGTGATGCCTGGATCTCCATGGATACCACTTCCAGAATATCTTATAAACATGTAACTACATGTTTTTTGACTTTACTATTACGTATTCTTTTTTAGTTAGCTCATTGCTCTTTAAATCTCGGGCGTGAGGCGTATCGGTTTTGTGTGGGACACACTCTAGTATTCTACACGCACTTATTTAGTAACCATATATATTACTGAGTACATTCATACTAAATAATTTCAATTCTTTTTAGTCATACAGAACCTGTAAGCTAAATATTACATTGACCATAGCACAACCTTAAGCAAAATATAACTTTC
Source organism: Schistocerca gregaria (assembly GCF_023897955.1). Taxonomy (NCBI): domain Eukaryota; kingdom Metazoa; phylum Arthropoda; class Insecta; order Orthoptera; family Acrididae; genus Schistocerca; species Schistocerca gregaria. The sequence continues at coordinate 947,401,239 of NC_064920.1, forward strand.
ACCGTAGCAGAAGATGTAAGCGAAAAATAATTGACCAAGACTAATTTTTCTAATTTAAACAAAGATGTCAACCTGCAACAAAGTAGATGTTGGGCTATGTTGTGGAAAACAGAAGTAAAAAAAGTGTTTGTGTTACATCCATAAACGTGAAAATCGGGATAACGGAAAGCAAAGTAGAAATTAATTACATCTAAAAAGCAGTATATCATATATACAACTCAGGAAGTGTAGTAGCTAAACAAAATTGTTATTTTGCATAGGGTAGCTGCAGCATCCAGTTTTGCTATGTTGTAAATATGTACTGACCGTAGACTCAATTGTCTATTACGCTAACTGAGAATTTTGGCAGTCCGAAACATGTACTGACTTAAATAAAAATAGGTAACAAAGAAGATCATTCTGTGTTTATTAAAATAGTACAGAAATACGGGTGTTTACAAAGATGCACACTCTCTATGTGCTGATGACAATGCTTGTAGCCTAATGTCCACATATCTCAATTGCCACGACACTTTCACTCGCATGCTCCATTCCCAGCAACGGTAGATGTTCCTATATTATAACTCGTATCTCCAAGGCTGGGGAAAAGGTACACTGTCAGATCAGTCTCATTATACTCTGGTAAATCTTCGCATCTACTTAAAGTAGAAGACAAGTAAAGCAGGGATGTGCTGTTCACACTGACGCATTTCAACGGATTTACAACAATAATGTACACGTGATCCCATTCACACAGTTGGAGGCTGTACAAAACATATCTTTTAAAAAGGGGGAATCGCCCGCGGAAGTGTTGCTGAGATTAATTCCGAAATTAGTACCTCCTCTAGGTAGTTTACATAATAATGCTCAGAAGAATCCAGGTTGCCAAGCAGATGGAAAATTGCGAGTGTTCAGAAAGGTTTCTATAACTTTGCTCTTGTGGGGGGTTCATTTGCCTCAAAATATTTTAAGAAAGAAAAAATGTCCTATACAGCCCATCATATATTTGTTGCTCGTGCTGTTAGCTAATTTCGACGGTTAGTCATTTTCATCCATTTGAGGCTTGTAACAAGTATTTGAAAATGACTGACAGTCGAAATTAGTTAATAGCGCGGACAACAAATATACCACGGACTGTCTGTACCATGTTTTCTTTCTTAAAACTATAAAAATAACCAGATAAAGACCCAATGCATATTAAGTCATATAGACCCATTCGTCTGTGGGATAACTCATGTGTGACCAGATGACATCACTCGCAATGCTTTATGCATGAAGGAGATTCAATTCGGCATTAGATGGGCTATTTGACTAATGACGTCATCAATAAGGCTCTATAGCTGGATGGCTCATCCACTTGCAATTATCTTCTGAGTTTCATGTGCCCCGGCGTGAGCGTCGAGTAAAGGGTCTCCAGACGGCTCCCTCAAGACTTTGTGAGCGGCCAGTGGTTTTTGACATTAACTTCCAGCCGCTGTTAAGCAACTGCTGGTCGTAGGGTGTGACCCAAAAATGAAGAGCGTGGAGACAGAAGTGACGATACTTTCTAGAGGGCCTGATCATCATTTTGCAGGACAATGTTCAAGCACGTACAGTGCAAGCTGTTACTGATTTGTTCGACTGATCTGGCTGCTGAGTGCTATACTACCGACTACACTCCCCTTACTTAAGCCCTCCTAAGTTCAACTCGATTTCTAAACTGAAGGAAACACTTCACGGTATTCGCTTCATAACTGCTACAAATTCGTTGGGAAACAGACCGCACCGCTCGAACTGTCAACACAACTGGCACTGCTAAGAGTATCCTACGACTTCAGTGTCGCTGGCAACGGGTTATACACAGTGCTGGTGACTACTTTGAAGGTCAGTAAAACCTTGAAACACGTATCTATTTTGTACGAGCTGTAAATAAATAGTTGCCACTATTAAAGTTCCAACCCTCGTATAAGAACACAAAACGCAGCTAGATACTGGAGTGTCGCCATGGATCGATACTTGAAATGTGGACCCCACACCGAAAGGTAAGCAAAACAGAAAAAGCAGTCTTAGAGAAAATTACTAGGAATGGGCAAAAAAGATTCCATCTTCGAGTCAACGTAACTGAAATGTGTGATAACAGAGTTCTTCTTCTTGGTGGACTATGGATCGAGTATATGAGCCCACAGATTACTTCTAGTCAGGCTGACATGGTGGTAGGAAGGGTACTGACCAGGTATAGACAACCTCTGGTGACCTGATACACGTATACACTTAAACTCTAGGGGCAGCTCGTCATGTGACACGACAGTAGCATCCTAGTGCATTAAGTCAATGCTATAACGTTTAGGGTACTGAGGGCTGGGATTAGGTTTCTCAGGATGGGGCAGGATATGGTTACGATTGTGGATGGGGCCGTAATCAGTTACTCTCGGTTCACAACAAATACGTAAACTTTATTTACAGAAATTAAAATTTTAAAACCATCTCTTAGAAAAACACAATTGACTGTATGACGGCTGAGGGCCTTATCACAAAAAAAAAAAAAAAAAAATCCACAATTTTAGGGCCGAAGGCCACCAACAGTAACCTTAAACAACAGACGGCTGAAGGCCTGAATCAGGAGTCAGAAGAACAATTCCAAATAGCACATATTAAGATAAATACTTCGTTTTAAACAAACTGTAACACAACTGAAGGCCTTATTATAAAAGAAGTGAAATTATCACTCGGCTGAAGGCCACACACAACTTCAAATAACAAATATCCTAAAAACAAACATCACAATCTAAGGAATCAGGACAAATGGTTCTCATGAAGTGTTCTAAGGGTCGGTCTGGGAAGGTAACTCAAACATAAGGTAAGGTGAGACAGACAACCATGAACTGTGCTCCGGTAACAGGACGGCAACTCAAACTAAGGGCAGTTAAACGCCGACCGACCGACTAACCAGTCCGCCTAACGTCCGATCATTGGCACAACGATGGAATATTTTTAGGTAGAACAGGGATGTCTCATTAACGGTTCGTCGAGCGGATCTAGTCACTACCACCTCTACAACTCGCGTCCCGGTGAGGAAACAGTTCCTTCTCCTGACCTACGAATGGCCGTTTCTCTGCTTCCCATGGGTCACGTCCCGATGTCAACATCCCCGAAAATGCGTCCTGTGCGAAGTACAATTGACCTCCTCTCTCTCACCCACGAATTTCTTCCCCCGGCCGGATTTAAGGAAATGACGGGCCGGATGCAGCCCTCTGGCAGTTGGTTGTCCAGCAGTGGTACAGAGGAGCGTGATATTCAGATGTATTGCTACTTTCGACCGCTCACCTACAGATGATCTATTACTAATAATGTTATGTACACTGAATAGACAACACGGTGCTACCTTTGACCCCCCACCCACAGACGATCTATTAGTTATAAAGTTATGTACACTGGATAGACATCACGGGTAGAGTTTTACCAATGTTAGAGAGGTAAAGGACTTTTCAATTGAAACAAAGCAGCAGGCCTCGCAGACACCAGTGAATGGTACCCGAGTATATAGAATTCCCCAACGTAAGAGACTTAAAATATATAGCGCAACCTAAAAGTGGGTTTTTAGTCGTTTGTGTTTTGTAGGCGATGCTGCTGTCTAGCTGTTCTAGTTTGGAAAGTGGAATTTTGGTGTCACTCACTGATTATGTAAACGAGTGGTCTGTAAGTAACAAACCGCCCGAACCCACACAGTAGGGACAGATACTCACCATCTTGCATTCTCACTGAGAAGCGCGATTTAATTTTACTGATTGCAACATTCTGCACTGTAACGAAGTGATATACGGTAATCCAAGGAGGTGGAGATTATGGTTGGGGGAAGGGGATGGTGAATAACATGATAAAAAATAGTGTCAAAAGTAATCATGTTGGTGGCCTTTAGCCATTCGTTAGTTAACATTTATCACTGCCATTTCCTAATAACGACTGATATCCAGTAATCATCGTACCTGATGGTTCAAATGGCTCTGAGCACTATGGGACTTAACATCTATGGTCATCAGTCCCCTACAACGTAACTACTTAAACCTAACTAATCTAAGGACAACACACAACACCCAGCCATCACGAGGCAGAGAAAATCCCTGACCCCGCCGGGAATCGAACCCTGGAACCCAGGCGCGGGAAGCGAGAACGCTACCGCACGACCACGAGATGCGGGCATCATCGTACCTGACATACATTGTTCGTAACATACACAGCTAACGATTTTTGTCCTGGTATTTACAGTTCATATTAACTGTGTGACATATTTTCTGTTCATGGGGGCGCACATGCAGACACCGCGACGCGGATGGATATAACCTCCACGAAGGAAGTGAATGTTCAGCGATCCATGCAATATTATCATTTGAAATAAACTTTACACGACGGTACCAAGTCCGTGGGAGCTCGTGATTTCCGAATCATATCGGAGAGGGTGATTGCTTACCTCCACGTCACGACAGACGTAATTGAAAGTCAATAACATTACATAACAGCTCATACACGTTTTACAGACTGTGCGTACGTTCACATATTTCAATACGGCGTCCTTTAGCAAAGTTTGTTTTGAAGCGATTTAACTGTAGACGACAGTGCACACGTTCACATATTTCGATAAGCCGTCCTTTAGCAATTCTGTTTTGAAGCAATTTAACTGTAAATGACGCAGGAGCCATTAAAACATCGGGCCGCGATCAGTCTCAACATTCTAAAATCGTAAATACTGCCTTTAGAAGTTGTATTCGTGCTGCTAGACGGAGACTGGTATCGATGTGGGCCGTTAACAGCCCACGATTGTACGCAACGTTGTTAAACTTTCATAGCAATATCTCCGCCCTAAAACCGACCATAGTTTCTCGATAATCAGCAGGTGGTCAGGATAGGTGCTGTTCCGTGTGTTCCAGCAACGACACCTAAACTGCGACGCCAGTGAACCTTCACGTACAAGTTGTCAATGAACTCGCGCCTCCATTAACAAAACCATAACTTGAAAACTATTAGAGGTAGAGGACGGTGGTTGGTTGTAAAACGTTTAGCGTCTCTCAAAGGTTTCTCCCTTTGTCCTTAGTTGGAGATTTGACATTGTGTTTGTCCAAATGACGACAAACAAGGTGGTGCTGTGTGTGTCGTCAGCTATGCAGAATCTATATACAGAGTGTTCAGAAATTCCAGTTACAAACTTCTAGGACTTGTAGTGGGGAGTGACTACACAATATTTTGAGTGTTAGAGCAGCATGGTTGAGAACACGTTTGCAGAATACACTGATATGATTTTTCTGACTGGCGAAGCTCCCAGTAACGCAAGAGCTAGTCGCCTTTACGAGGCTCGTTACGCGACTCCATTGCTACAATTATGCAACGGTTTCGAGAAAGGATACCTTCACTGCAGCAGGCATAACTGTGGTGATCCAAGGGGACGCCGCGGAGCCGAATTGGAGGAGGCAGTACTGCACTGTAATGGGGAGAACCCGTCAACGAGTACGCGAGCAATTTCTTTGGCTACTAATGTGTTTAACTGTAAAACAAATGATGTGCTGGGTCTCGTCTCATCAGTTACTTGTAAAAGTGCTCGTGTTACCAACAAATTTACAAGTGATAGTTCCACGGAAACGGTGCATTTCAGGGCATAGGTTCCAATTCAATTGCCTACTCACTGCCACCTACAAATCAGAGAATTTTGAAACAGGAATTTCCGAACACCCTGTATGTGGAAATGGTGCTGTGGCTTTATCAGGGCTAGTATGGGAGGACATTATCCACAAAAACAAACCTAATGAGGTGATTAAAAAACTTGAAAGAGGCAAACAGTGTCAAAGACATTCCTCGAAGTGGACGTCGCCTTACGTCTCAAACAAGTGTTTACGGAGTGGAAGATGCATTTCAACGCAGCACCAAGAAGACAATTCGTCGTGCATCACTCGAATTGCAGAGAACTGAATGATATTTCTTGAGAAGTGGATGTGTCCTGTTGGTCCCGTCGCAAGACTCCTGCGCTCTGCCGACATAACCTCGACTCATTAGCCTACTTCTTGTGCGTTTACGTCAAGGATTGCGTGTACATATTCGCTACCAGTAACATTGCTGCCCTTCGTACACGAATCAGTGAAGCAATCAGAACTGTTGATGCTGCAGTGCCGACCCGTACATGGGCAGAACTCGAATACAACCTTAATGTTCTACGAGCGACGAATGGGGCACATAACGAAATTCTGGCATAACAGAAAAGAATTTGTTAAAGTTGCTAAAAGTTTTACAATGAACAACAATTCTCTTCTTCCAACAGTTTCCAAGTTATGATGATTTCAAATAATATCCAGACTTTACGGACACTTGGTATTATCGTTTTGGAAAAAGGCATTCCCTTTAGAATAGTCAGTTTCACGAGATGTCCATGATTGTTGATCTCTCAAATTAGATCCCTAATCACCTACATAATTTAATAGTAGCAATCAAAGGGACCGTATTTCCTACAAAAATCCCAATCGTTATTGAAAAATTAGATGAAGACTCAGATAACACCATCAGGCTACAAAAATCGTGGTTAGACGAAGTTATTCACGGACTCGCAAGCATTTTAGTACTGTTGAAGGTACCTTGTCAACGATCAGGGTTTAGGAGATTTCCAAATCGTCACGCATTCCCCGAATGTTCCGAGTGCGCTTGACTGCGATATCAGGAACGGCTCTTACGTGAAGCTTAGAAACAGTTGACGTCACCTGAATCACGATAGCTCTTCAGTACATCTGAAACGTCCCCTTAGAAAAGTTGGACATGACTGTGCTTAAACTGACACACAATATTTTTAGCGCAACGCAATCTGACTTTCAATTATCCCTACAAGAGAATTGTCCTGACTAAATTAACCTATACGTTTCACATATCACTTATCTCACAAAAATCTTCGTTACTCGAACTACTCAATACAGCGAGCGCCACTACTGCCATCTAAATAAAAGATTCAAACTACTGAAGGCACTAACTACTGATAGGCATAGTTGGCAAAAGCAAGATTTTGATAGAGAACAGACAATGTATTTGCCTTAATAGTGTTCAAAAGTCATAATATATATCAGTCCATGATATCCAATATTACAAATTTACTCTTTCTGATGGACACACGTCCAGATCGTCCGCTCTCAAAATTCCGCCATCTCTCTCCCCACATCCACCACTGCTGGCGGCTCACCTCCAACTGTGCAACGCTACACGCTGTTAACATCCAGCTGCCCAACACTACAATAGCCAACAACAATGCAAACCAGCCACAGACTGCACACAGCTCAGCCAGTGATTTTCATATAGTGCGCTACGTGGCGTTACCAATAAGAAAACCTAAAGATCGTACTTACATAGCCCTCATGCTCCCCACAAAAAATTTTACAAGTTGTTTTGGGCAGTGGCCAATACATATTTGGTAATTTTTTTTAAGAGTTACAATAACAAAGAAATCAAATGCACACACGTATTGATACAATGTTGGTCAAAAGCTAATATTTTCTCACAGTCCATAAAGACAGTTCTGATCGTTCATCATAGTAAAATTTGCAGTAAAAGAAAATGCACACGGAAGTAGTGGATTTCTATGCAGTCTTGAAGAAGTAGTATATTAATGGACTGAGATCCACCTCGATTGCGAAAAAACACCTAGTGACCTAGGTTTCGGTGTAGATAACAACACCTTCTTCAGAACAATAAACTCAAAAGTGTCTATAAAGACCTTTGTCAATAATTAAAAGCTCAGCATATCTATATATTTATAAAAGAAAAAGATGACACATAAAAGTACATGTGAACAAAGTCAAAAGAATAACTTAACTTAATGGTGTACACTCCACCTCACATCAGCATGTGTTCGATGGGCCGTGTCCCGTCGCAAACTGCGGCAACCAAACGGTCGCTCGCTTACCAGCTAGACACGCTATCTATGCACATGCGCAAAAAATATGAAGTTACTTAATGCGCATGCACATAAAAATACGAGAAAGCCCGTATATTCCCAAACGTGGATCAACGTATACCAAAATTAAAATGGACATAACCCGAGACGAGCTAAATACAAGATAAAACCTAGAGATCAGCACACAGGGTTACTGTATCTCGGAAGAGTAACATACATGATTGCTGATTATGACAAAAAATTTTTTAATTTTTTTTTTTTTTTTAAGAAGCTGTATGAATAGTCAGTAGTGAGTCAAATGAGGGGGGGGGGGGGTTAAGGGGACGTAGTCTAAAGACGTCGTGGAGATAAGGATATAGGGATAAAACGTGAGATGTTCACCGGACTAAAACCACCTAAATCGTAAAAAGAATAAAAAGATAAAAAGAAGATGAACAACTTGGCCAACCGCGCTCGCCATATCATCAAAACTACGAGTGAACAGAACGAAGTAACGGCGCAAAACCATCAAAAAAATTTTTATTTCTTAGTAGGATTTGGTCATTGAGGATATTGTCTCTATCATGTTGCAGATGCTTAAAGATCTGCATTTCTTCTAAGATATCTAATTTTAAGCCCTTGACCTCAGCATGAAGTAGCTCAATGTTAACTGGAGGGCTCGGCGCATGAGCCGCTTGCACAAGATGTTCCGCATAAGTAGAGCCTTTAGTACCGTCACCGCTTCGCGTAGGAATATGCTCTTTATATCTGAGACCCAGAGCTCGCCCTGTTTGCCCGATGTAAAATTTTGGACAATCCCCGCATGTAATTTTATATACTCCTGATTTGGAAAGTTTATCGCTCTTACTCTGCAAGGAGTGAATTAAATTCCTATGTAGACTGTTGTTAGTAGAATAGGCGATTCTGAAATTATGGGCTCTGAGTAAACGCCCCAATTTGTAACTTATATTGCCTATGTAAGGGATAGATATTGTTGCCACCTGTTTGTCATCTACCGCATCCCCTAGGGTGGAAGACGTAATATTTTTTCCATTTACTTTCTTATTATACATCTGTCTTACCAACTGAGGTCTATAGCCATTATTTATAGCAATATTCTCAAGTGTGACAAGTTCAGCTTCTACCGCATCTGGTGCAAGAGGGATAGCTGTAACTCTATGAATACTAGAATGAAAAAAGGCCATCTTATGGGCGTACGGATGGGCCGAGTCTGCAGGTATAATATTGTCGGAAAACGTGTTTTTCCGAAAAATACTAAATTCAATGTGGTTGTCAACTACTGTTAATGTGAGGTCCAGAAAATTTAAGGACCTAGTATCGGATTCTCGCTCAATTGTAAAACTGACATTAGGGTGAAGCTCATTAAAAATCGAAAAAATACGATCTACGTCACTTCGAGAACCATCAATGATTAGTAAAATGTCATCAACATATCTCTTGTAAAATTTTATTCTCCTAAGAATCTCTCTGTCGCTGGCAAAAAAATTGGACTCTAAGTAGTTCATAAAAATTTCTGATAAAATCCCAGCTAGGGGGCTTCCCATAGCCAAACCTGCTGGTTGTAAGTAAAATCTCCCATTAAATGTGAAGTAGTTGTGTTTCAAACCGATCCGTAGCAGCATCACATGCGGGGATTGTCCAAAATTTTACATCGGGCAAACAGGGCGAGCTCTGGGTCTCAGATATAAAGAGCATATTCCTACGCGAAGCGGTGACGGTACTAAAGGCTCTACTTATGCGGAACATCTTGTGCAAGCGGCTCATGCGCCGAGCCCTCCAGTTAACATTGAGCTACTTCATGCTGAGGTCAAGGGCTTAAAATTAGATATCTTAGAAGAAATGCAGATCTTTAAGCATCTGCAACATGATAGAGACAATATCCTCAATGACCAACTCCTACTAAGAAATAAAAAATTTTTTTGATGGTTTTTCGCCGTTACTTCGTTCTGTTCACTCGTAGTTTTGATGATATGGCGAGCGCGGTTGGCCAAGTTGTTCATCTTCTTTTTATCTTTTTATTCTTTTTACGATGTAGGTGGTTTTAGCCCGGTGAACATCTCACGTTTTATCCCTATATCCTTATCTCCACGACGTCTTTAGACTACGTCCCCTTAACCCCCCCCCCCCCCCTCATTTGACTCACTACTGATTATTCATACAGCTTCTTAAAAAAAAATTAAAAAAAATTTTGTCATAATCAGCAATCATGTATGTTACTCTTCCGAGATACAGTAACCCTGTGTGCTGATCTCTAGGTTTTATCTTGTATTTAGCTCGTCTCGGGTTAGGTCCATTTTAATTTTGGTATACGTTGATCCACGTTTGGGAATATACGGGCTTTCTCGTATTTTTATGCGCATGCGCATTAAGTAACTTCCTATTTTTTGCGCATGTGCATAGATAGCGTGTCTAGCTGGTAAGCGAGCGACCGTTTGGTTGCCGCAGTTTGCGACGGGACACGGCCCATCGAACACATGCTGATGTGAGGTGGAGTGTACACCATTAAGTTAAGTTATTCTTTTGACTTTGTTCACATGTACTTTTATGTGTCATCTTTTTCTTTTCTAAATATATAGCTATGCTGAGTTTTTAATTATTGACAAAGATCTTTATAGACACTTTTGAGTTTATTGTTCTGAAGAAGGTGTTGTTATCTACACCGAAACCTAGGTAAACACTAGGTGTTTTTTCGCAATCGAGGTGGATCTCAGTCCATTAATATATTAACAAACGATTGCTGACGCGCTGCAATGTTGAAGGTTCTTGAAGAAGTAGTGTTGTCCTTCCAACGGAAAGACAGTGCTGACTCTTGACATGCACACAGGTAATGGGCCACAACAGAGCAAACCCACAGCAGAGTCAGTCGAAGTTGTGAAGAATATTGGTAGGTCGGTCATCACAGAGCAGACCACTGTAGTCTTGTTAGAGATTACGGTATTGGTGGGCCACCAGAGGTGCAGACCCACTGCAGTCCTTGTAGAAATCATGGTATCGGTGGGCCATCAAAGGTGCAGACCCACTGTAGTCCTTGTAGAGACGGCCAGCAGCCATCTTTTGCGACTGTGCAGGTGCACAATCACCATCGAAGAGCCTTGCGGAGAATATAGCAAGTCCATAAACCATTACTTGTGCACTCACAAAGTTTTTGGAATTGTCTTGTTAATCAGTCCCTTGCTGAATTATCAACACACGTGCAAGCACTAACAGTCCCAACTTCTCACATACTGTGCATATATTATGACCAACAGAAACGTGTGCAGTGAAATGATACCTTATTTGAAGAATGGGTGCCTATAAAATTATAAATTTACAACATAGGAAAACAATTACAATGGTACAAAATACATAATTAAAGAACTTAACAGTACAGATAACATTTGTAGTAACACAGGCTTTACAAAAGAATAGAAATAAACATATACATCAGTGTTACAGGAATTATGACATAAGTAAATGCACAAAATAATGACAATAGTTTTCGAAACATTAATTTCACACATGAGCATTGAAACAGAACAGAATTAATAATATCTAAACATTTTTACAAAGTAAATAACATATTATTAATGCAAATTATATTTGAAGATAACAATATTCCTCATCATAGTGAATGTAGCTTAGTACTAGACAAACTCCACAAACAAACTCCACAACATAAATCTTATTAGCTTAACACATAAAGACAGGAAAAACACAAATACACAAGAGTACACAAACACATAGCAGAATAACTCAGGAGGAAAGAACAGTGTAACATTTGGTACTGCAGTCCAACCCACAAATTCCTTCCATAGATCTTTGGTCTCATTTCAACATTTGTTTCCACCAAAAAAGATCCTATCCAAGCATGCTTTCTGTATTTATATGTTCACATATTTCTTACCTCATTATTTATTTTCCATTATCTTACCTCATCGTTTATTTTCAAAAAAATCCTTCCTAAACCTGTTGTCCCTAAACCCTCCTTTTTTGATCATATCCTCTTTCAAAATACTTTTTTGGGCAAACCATTTTCTTATAGCCTTTCAATGCATTTCTTCCAACTAATCACAACTCGTTCTCTTATATAGCCTACCTCATCTTAAGCTAACTTAAATCTACAGAGTAATACAAAGTGAAATTCAGTAGCACTATGCCTGGCAAACAGCAGCAGCAAATGTAGTAACTTATATCTAAACATGACAAACCCTACAAGCAGAAAAAATAGTACACTAAAGACAACAATGCAGATGAGGGAAACGTCTGTTCACATCTTAGTGTCTATGTCATTAAAGTGGTGCACCACACCAACTTACTCTGTTAAAAAAGTTACCAGTATGTTGAAAAATTATGTATGTAGTTCCTGTGAAGGGAAATGTCTCTCTATGCTCATCCCATTTTTTTTAAGTTGATCATAAAATTATTATTTACTGGATCTGTAGGCATAAAATAACTATATTAGTACATCTATTAAATTTTATTTTAACCAATGCTGCAGTGCACCTAGAAACTAGATATTCAACAAAATGAGCATTCTCTCAACTAGAAAGACAACAGATGTAAACTGTTTCTCATCATTTCATTAGGCATTTTAGTAAATATCATAAATTAAGAGCTCCACAGGGTAATCATATGTTTTCAAGTTTGAGTGTGTCGTATTTGCGATGCTTTCTACAAAGGAATGTCAATAGCGAGGATAATAGCCTCCTTTTTTCTCCACCTAATGGCTTTCTTTTTTCAGACGACTATCTCTCAGCTGGGCGCCCAAAAAGCATTACGTCAAGGTCACTTACCATTTTTAACGAAATATTTACGGCATCAGTTTACACTGCAGTGACAGTCTCATATAAAAATTTCACAGGTCGAGAATTTGTGTTACAAATATGTAGAAACAAAATCCTGAAAATATAACATGGTTCAAAAAATATTCGTCGGCATTGTGATACATTCATGCATTTACACACATTTCATAACCCTTAAAGTACGATTCTTGGTTTCCAACATCCTTTTTCACAAACCAGAGTCCCTAACCACTACTCATTATACTTTACTTTATACATATTCGTCGACACTTCATCTATATTTCAACATAATAAATACGTAGCATAATCAAATTCCACGTATAGCATCAGCTTATTGATCATAAACATACCTTAACAGCATAATACACATCGTCGTAATAATAACATCATAACACCTCAGTCAAATCTCAAAAACGTCGTAGCTTTCTGTAATAATGTCAAAACCTAAAAAAAAAAATTCTCTGCTCATTTCAGTAGTGTCATCTACCTCCAACCTACTTTAAAATCATGCTCCCTTACCAAATTCGGCATTCAAAGCTCTCATAGTATCACAATGATGCCGAAAAAATATGAACAATTCACTCAGTGCAGACAAAATACAATTTCACAAGTATGAAATTATCCAACTGTTTAATTTCGAGAATATGTGTCACGGACATAGTAAAAAAATTTTTTTTCGCTGTTAAATAATCAGATAGCTATGTAATTCAGTGTTAGAGAAATATGGTACTGATGGGTAAAGTTGTATAAGCAAATACCATATCAGCTAGGGCTCCTTCTGCTTGCCAAACACATGGTACACAAAATAAGCGTGTACCCCCCTGAAGATTACCCTCAGGTGTTACAGAGTACAGAAATGGAATGAAATGTATCACGGAAAACCTTCGTATAATTGTAATTCAAAAATCTTTAAAAATAAATGTTTTAAGTACAAAATTAATCACTCAAATGTGTGTCCTGTAGCGCTAAATGTGAGTCTTGCTGTAAGATAATTCTGTGGAACTGTCATAGTTATCGTCCTCTGTAAGCAAAGATCTGCTGAAGTCAATGTACTCACCTCCGCATAAATAAAAGTGAAATGCTTTGCGTATAGATATCTTAGTTATTACGCTTATTGCCGTGATGAAGAAAGTACTGTGCTGTAATTTATTGTTGTGCTACGGAAAAGGCTGTCTCATTGTAGCTATAGCACAAAAGTTACTACTAAAATATGTTTTACTTTCCAGAAGAATTCAGGAAAACTGTGCAGATATAAAACAGATACAGAGCAAAAGCATTAATATAAATTGTGTCGCTCATTAGTAGCGTCGTGATATAATCGTGTAGCTGTCAAATAAACTAACCACTGTGTCATCTGGTATCTCTCAGAACGTACTTTGAATCCAGAATGTATTTTCAAGTAAACCAAAATGTTGCATTAAAATCTCATTAGCAGTACCGGTACATGTTCTAAGTATGTGAGCCTTATAGTCGTCACGTAATCGTGCAACTAACAAGCAAGAATGTACAAATAACAACACTGTGTCGTCTGTTCACTATAACAATGCATTCGTAATTTCTGTTTAAATAAGTTCTCTTGGTCCTTGACTGGATAGTTAACTTCAAAACATAGTTGCATGTTAACAGTTTCTCAGTATGACAAATTGTACTAGTAGCGTGAAGTGAAAAATTTTATGGCAAAGACAAAGTTAAAAAGCAGATTATCTGTCAATAGACGGTTTTACATGTGAAATGTGGTGTAATCCTTTACTCTTCCTAGTACGCAGAGTTACAACTTGAACGCAATTATCATGTTGTACACGTCGGTAAGGAATGCTAAAATTTTTCTCAAGGTTAGCTTATGTTATTTTCCTAAAGCCGAGCCGGCGCACGTTGCTGCCTGTGGTGCGAGTCATTGTCTTTGTTTGCGCACGTCGTTATTGGGATTTGGAGATCTAACTTCTACAAATTCACCTTGTCGAGAGGGCCCTGTTTGAATCCCGCCAGTTCTGATAAAATTTGTCGTTTTGTCGGTAGTTTACATAGTTCCTTTTTTGTCGGTCATGTGGTGGAGAATTTCTCCTGGAATAGTAACTGCGCGGTGGACCGTTGCGTCTGACGTTATTCTGTCTCCCTTGATAGTAATTATTTTGGTTTCCATATTGATTCTCTGATTATCTCTGTGATAGTCACTACCGCGGAGCGCGGAGAGGTGATCTTTCCCTGTAATTATTACTACTTTGCCAACGGTTGCCATACGGGTGGTGTCTGTTTTGGTCACGATTTACGTTGTAATAATAGTCTTGTCGTGTCCAGTTATTATTTCTTTCCTCGCTGAATTGTGACGGATGTGACCTGTAATTGTTGTGTTCCTGTTTTCACGTCCCGATATCGTCAGTGTCAATTTCCAATTCTTGTAAGAGTCCTTGTAAAGCTTCAATGTTGTCTTTGCAACGTCGTGCCAAAATAATATGTCGTAAATGTTCAGGCAATTTGATTAAGCAAATGTGGATGAGTTCTGAGGGGCTGTATGAGTTTGAAAGATACTGATTCGTATGTAACATGTCTTCGAAATATTCGACAAGACTGGAAAATTCCGATTGTTCGAAATGTTTCATCATTATGATGCTATGTTTTACTCGGTCTTGTGTAGCTTGAGACCAATATGGTGAGAGGAAGGCATGATAAAATTCTCCTTCACTGTAACAATCGTGAATGACCGATCGCATTCTTACAGCTGGCTCATTCTCTAAATAGCCAAACATAAATTCTAATCTGTGCTCTAATGACCATTTGGGAGGAAAACAATGGGAGAATTGATGTAGCCACGCTTGTGGATAAATGTCGTTGCCGGAATTCTTAAATGTTTTGAATTTACGTGTAGTAATAAATAGCTTATAGTCAAAATCATCATGTCGGCAAGTCGCATATCGGTCATTGTTACTTCGTTTCGGCGGTTCCATCTCAAAATTCGGTCTACCTTGCCAATTTCTTTCATAATTTCCGAAGTGCTTCGTGTTGTTATTTTGTTGCTGTTCCGTATTTCTGTGTCCCTCTTCCCTTATTGGAGCGCGAGTGTCCTCTGAAATATGTAATTCTTGTATTACCTGCGTCAACTGATCTTGTACTTCCCGGATTTCTCTTTTGTACTGTGTATTGATTTGATTCTGATTTTGTTTGAATTTTTCTAATTTGTTCATACTCTTCTGTGCCAGTGTAGGCTACAGGTGTTGTATCATTCAGATCATCATCTACCTTTGTAGGTAAGTTAGTGAACTGATCCGAAAGTTCTGCTACTTTCTCCGATAGTGACATTATTTCCTCAGTGTGTTTTTCTGAACCAAGTTTCAGAGTGTCCATTTGTGTTGAAATCGTGTCTACTGTGTCCTTTAAGTTTTCCTGAGTTTTTGCAAGTTGCGTAACCGAATCGGTAGATGCAACTGAGTCAATTCTAGCTTGCAAGGTGTCGTGATTTTCATGAACAGTAGTTTTCAGTTCTTTTATTGCTGCTTCGTGATTCTGTAACGCATTTTCATGACGTGAAAAAATAGGTTGAAAATGCTCACAAATTTGTGTTTTTACGGCATTGCTTTTTGACATTTCGATTCGATTTTAAGTAACTCAGCAGTTAAACCTTCACATGTTTGTTCAAGAGTTTGTTCCAGTGAGTCTAACTTTTGAAGCTGTTGCTGTGTTTGTCTCTGATTTTGTTCCATCGTGTCTAAATTTTGAAGATTTTGTCCCATTTGTTACTGATTTTGTTCACGCGTTGTGTCTAACTTTTGTGGCCTTTGTCCCATTTGTTATATTAACTGTAATAACAATGCACTGGTGTCTGAAACACGTTCCTCAGTGCTATTGGGCAGTGCATTTGAACCGGCAATATTGACACAGAAAATCAGAAAATGTGTCTTGACTTATTTGAGAAAACGGTGTGGACGCAAAACCTGAATCTACAGTATTTGCAAGATCGTGTTCTGTCATTTCGGATTCCTGAGGCGACCTGTTGCCGACCGATCCATCGATAATGCTTCCCAGTTCAGTAAATGTCTCACTGCCTACACCATTATTTGCAGCCCGCTCCATTTCCCTATGCACAATTACTAAATTACTACTTTGAACATTAGTTAATTCATTACACAGTGGCGCTAAACACTGCTTTCGTCTTCACTATCATTTCTTTGTTTACTTTGGAGCCTACTATTACGTTTTTCACACACCATTATTGACACAATGTTTCACACGATAAACAGAAAAGCACAATTTGAAGAGCAAAATAAGAAAAAACATTAGCATAGCACTGAAAATAATATCGAGTAAATTGCAAGCGCAGCTGCGAAATACTTGGTGCAAATCTGCATGTATGCCACAACTATTTTACTGTACAACAATGAAAAACTACAACTACAAAGAAAATTCTCTCTACAATTACGCGCTAGCAATAAACAATAGCTACACTAATTACACAAACTACAAGAAAAAATCAGAAGATTCCAGTGAGGTACCCTCGGCTAAGGGTCGACATATGAAACGTCCACTTAGAAAAATTATACATGACTCTGCTTAAACTGACACACAATATTTTTTAGCGCAACGCAATCTGACTTTCAATAGTCTCTACAAGAGAATGGCCCTGACTAAATTAATCTATACCAATAAAAAAACTAAAGAGCCTACTTACACATTATGATAATCTCTTCAAGCTCTGAAACATTCTGATCTCATCGGAAGTCATGCGTTTCATCTTCTAATTTGGCTGATAGCACGGATGAATATGTAAAACACTTGTCAACAATAACCAGCTGTCGAAGCGAATAAATCATCAGTTCACAATAGTGTTGTGTTGGGGTATAGAAATTTTTCATTATTTTGATATATTGTTGTCCTCTGTTTATTTCGTCTCCCGCTGCAGCGCTGAACAGAGCAATTCAACGCGTGATGTAAAATAAGGGTTATTGCAAGCGCCAGTGTATTGGAAAGATATACCGAATGTAAAGAAGCTGCTAAGTTACTTGAAAAGTCTAAAACAGATTTACAACCGCTTCTCTTCGAAATTGGTTTCTCGTCTAATGTTATTAATCTAAAATATTTTTTCATTTGTGAAGATACTGTATCCCTATCGAACCTAAATTTTGCAAAGAAACATTTCCATTTCCGTTTCATGTAAAGGTTAAACTTTCACTAATTTCAACATCAAGGTATGAAACAGAAGAAATAGAAGAAATAAAATGATTCATCTTGCCGATGATGCAGGTTCCACCAATCCCCACAAGAATGTGGGATCTGGTCTTGTAGAGGAATTGATGTAGGAGAGAACTTTGCTTCATACAGACTTAAGGCTATAGTGTCCAAGGAATACAGTCTGTGATGATGGATGTGACAATTTAAACTCTCGAAGTTAAAAGGATGGAAAGGAGACAGTGGCAAGTTGGCAAGCTGAAGTTCTACAAATGTAAGAACCTCCAAAAACGAGTTAGGTTAGAATACTGGACTGGCACACAGTTTTCACTGTCGTATTGCGTCATCACAATCGGTACTTCCCAACTTGTAAACTATTTTAAATTGCGGACAGTGACGTGGTAACGTAGTGTTATCCTGAAATAGAGAAGCAAGAGCTGGAAAGACGCTAGGTGTGTAATATCTCCATCTGTCTTGGGTACGAAACATTTCGCACGAATGCAAAGTATCTGTCGTAATCTTTAGTAGAAACAACGTCACCGTCACCTTGGTAGACATAAATCAGTTTAGCGAGAAGAGGGGTGTATAGAGACAGAGCAGCAGCTGCCTACGAGCAGGCGCCGGTGCAACCAACTGCTCATGACGAATGTCGCCTCCCAGCTGGGGCGGCGCTGATGGCGCCTGCATCTTGCATGGCGACACCTGCTGGACGGGAGACGGGCATCCGCCAGCCGGTCCCTCCAATTCTTCGCCTCTCCTCGCAACGCCTCTCTCTCTCTGTCTCCCTCTCTCTCTTTCTCCTGCATCCGCCGCCAATTTCCCCGACCGCACCCTCCGGCAATTTACACTGTGGCTTCGCACCAACTATTTGATTCTAAATTTATAAAGCCCAAATTACATGCACTGGCCTGGAAGAAGACGGAGCGCCCGGCCGGCATCAATTGTTCAGCCTGCAGAAGCAAAGTGCTGAATCTTTGCTGAGCGGGCCCGACTGCTCTTGCGGTGTTACTTCCTTCCGGTAACCAACTCTTGTATTATGCACCGAACTCTGCTTAAAATCCTCCACAAACAGGCTCATGGCATGTGCAGAACAGTGCGTGCCAATTGAAACAGGTACCGCATGCTTTGCACTGGACACATATTTTCACTTCTCAGTTGACGTTGATTGTGGTGACTTTCAGTTGATTGGTTCTAAATATCGTAGATCACATGTACTCTGGAGTTTTCGATCGTTGATTTCTTCCGCGGTACCAGCTGATTGTAAACGGTTACTGAAATAACAATAGTACTATCCTGAATGTGAATCACGCTTCTAGGGAACCGTTACACACTCTACAGACGCTGTTAATTCAATGAATACGTGACAGCAAGCAGTTTTTTTTTTTTGTTTCAGACAAACTCTTAATTTTGCAACACGCTGTACATTATGATGTTCCCTACAACTTGTCGAACTTCTCTGTATTTCCGATTTCCTCTTTTTGATTCGGTAGAATTCGAAGGAAATCAGGGCGCTAAGTAATTGCTATCCTTAAGATCTAACAGTAACATATTATGTTTAGTACCGCATGATTGCAGTATCCGTGGACGTGGTGTTGCGCTGTTAGTTAGTTCGTTTAGAATCGGATGATGAAGCGCTACCAGCGGTTTCTTTTGTGTGTAGATGGTGGGCTAAGCCACGTAGTGTGGCGTGAACCACTTCTGATTTCGTATATGCTACGTACGAAGCACAAACAATGTATTAAGCAACAGCGCAACTGAATGAAGGGAGACCGTAGCCATCTTGCATTTGTCACTTCACGTCAGTCTTCGAGAGGAAATATTGGTTTTACGAGATGAAGTCGTTTGTGTCGTAATAGATCTACGTCCTTTGTCTTAATTCTCTTCAGGATTCAGCGATCCGTATCACCAGTCGACAATCGTACCACATTAATGTCCGTGAATCGTGTCTTGAGTGTCGTATGTTCTCTTCACCTTGAACGGTGTTTCTCTCAATACAGCACTGCTGATCGAAATACTTCTAAGTAATTGTCTTGCTAGCCATTTTCGTTGCAAATCACAAGTGTGCTTATCTAACCTGGTCGATAGCACGGATGATTGGTTCAAACGGCTCTGAGCACTGTGGGACTTAACATCTATGGTTATCAGTCCCCTAGAACTTAGAACAACTTAAACCTAACGAACCTAAGGACATCACACAACACCCAGTGATCACGAGGCAGAGAAAATCCCTGACCCCGCCGGGAATCGAATCCGGGACACCCGGGCGCGGGAAGCGAGCACGGATGAATTCGCAGATATTGTTCACAGCATATTCCATCAGCCATTACAGGAGTGAGGAGATTTTTTGAACATATGATATTCCCTAACATTTACTTTAATCGACCATGAACTGGGAAGGTGTGTCTAAGGAGACGAAGACGTTAATATTCATGAGAAAAGTCTTTGAAAGTCTCACAGATTTACATGCCCATCATAACACTGTTAAATGAAGGCCTAAACATGCTAAAGTGTCTTAACGTGTACCAGATGTTGTAACCACTCATATTGCTCTTCATTATTCGCTTACAAAGATTGATGCACTTACAACAGAAATCATTCTTACAGTCTACATTAAAGAGTTACGCAAAGTGCGGTAGGCGTATACATGAACAATATCTCCCTGTGTGCTGTTCTAACCTTTCCCTTTCCGAACACTATCCCAGTATCTTCTCAGCTTTGGTCGCTACGTTATTTCATCCACTGCAGATACACTAGGGTGGCACTGCTAATGCTACTAGGCGACTTTTAGTTAGTCATGTTACATAGGACTCGTTTAATAAGTTGCTTACGTCTAGTTCGCATGAAACGTGACATTTAGCCCGCATCTCGTGGTCGTGCGGTAGCGTTCTCGCTTTCCACGCACGGGTTCCCGGGTTCGATTCCCGGCGAGGTCAGGGATTTTCTCTGCCTTGTGATGGCTGGGTGTCGTGTGATGTCCTTAGGTGAGTTAGGTTTAAGTAGTTCTAAGTTCTAGGGGACTGATGACCATAGATGTTAAGTCCCATAGTGCTCAGAGCCATTTGAACCATTTTTTGTGACATATAAAAAACGGCGTAAATAGTCAAGTACTTACGTTTAATAACTATTTTGCTCCTAAAGCCATAGAACCTGAAAGCTACAAAGAAAAAAATTGCTGAAAAATGATTGTTTGTCTGAGAGAGAAAATGTTTGTTTGCTGTTTGAAATAAACTACATAAATAAATAAAAAGATTCGATCTATCGGTGCACTTATTTATCACTAAAACGCTAGCAGAATTTTATATAGGGGTTGCCGGAAACACACCGTTGGAAATAAATGCTTGAAAATATATGCCGTTTCTAGCCAAGACTGCAGGTTGCGCTATTGTGTTTCATCACGAACGACACTTGTGCAGTGTCCTCAATACGTTGCAAGTGGCAGTCGTTGTCTGAACAGAGTTCTGTGTAGTTGTCAGGCATTATGTCCGAGCTAAGCGAATTCGAATGTGGGCAGATTGTTGGTGACCGTATAGTGGCTGCTTCCATAATATGGTGGGTGCTTTCATAACCAAGACGGCCCAAGTGTTTAATGCATCACGAGGCACTGTATCGAAGATCTGCATACAAGGAAAGTGGAAAAACACCATCCGCTAATATGAAACTTCCTGGCAGACTAAAACTGTGTGCCGAACCGAGACTCGAACTCGAGACGTTTGCCTTTCGTGGGCAAGTGCTCTACCAACTGAGCTACCCAAGCACGACTCACGCCCCGTCCTCACAGCTTTACTTTTGCCAGTACCTCGTCTCCTACCTTCCAAACTTTACAGAAGCTCTCCTGCGAACCTTGCAGAACTTGCTGTCCTGAAAGAAATGATATTGCGGAGACATGGCTTAGCCACAACATGGGGGATGTTTCCAGAATGGACCATCCGCAAAGTCACAAGTCGGACGAAAATGTGTGTTGGTTCATCGTGACTGACAGTTATTGTTATGAAAAACAAGAGAACGAAAAATTCGCCACAGAAATGAATGTCGCAACCGAGAACCCTATTGGCACCAAAACAACACGAAGGGAACTCCAGAAGGAGGGAACTTCAGGGCGTGCTGGTATTCCAAAACTACTCATCAGTGATGCAGAAGCCATTAACAGGAAAACGTGGTTCCGAAACCATAAAACCTGGATTACGGTGCTTATTTGAAGAAGAAGAAGGGGGGGGGGGTAGAGTTGAAATGGGCAGAAGCAGAAGACGCACAGAGAGAGAGAGAGAGAGAGAGAGAGAGAGAGAGAGAGAGAGAGAGAGAAAGAGAGAGAGGAGTTTGTTTTTAAAGTTCATTCACGTGGCTCTGGCTCTGAGCACTATGCGACTTAACTTCTGAGGTCATTATTCGCCTAGAACTTAGAACTAATTAAACCTAACTACCCTTAGGACAGCACACACATCCTTGCCCGAGGCAGGATTCGAACCTGCGACCATAGCGGTCGCTCGGTTTCAGACTGTAGCGCCTAGAACCGCACGGCCACTCCGGCTGGCTTCATTCACGTGATGCATTCGGTAATTTTGTAGAGAGTTTGGTTTCCGACGTTTAGGTTAGGTTAATGTTGTTTAACGTCCCATCGACAACGAGGTCATTAGAGACGGAGCGCAAGCTCGGGTTAGGGAAGGATTGGGAAGGAAATCGGCCGTGCCCTTTCAAAGGAACCATCCCGGCATTTGCCTGAAACGATTTAGGGAAATCACGGAAAACCTAAATCAGGATGGCCGGAGACGGGATTGAACCGTCGCCCTCCCGAATGCGAGTCCAGTGTGCTAACCACTGCGCCACCTCGCTCGGTCCGTTTCCGACGTTTACTTAGTCATTGAACATTAATTGTGTGTTATCGCTTTGCGTTTTCCGCTCTCGGTATCTGAGTGGTCAGCGCTACAGAATGTCAATCCTAAGGGCCCGGGTTCGATTCCCGGTTGGGTCGGCGATTTTCTTCGATCAGGGACTGGGTGCTGTGTTGTCCTAATAGTCATCATTTCATCCCCATCGGCGGGCCAGTCACAGAACTGGCGTCAAATCGAAAGACGTGCACCCAGAGAACGGTCTACCCAACAGGAGGCCCTAGTCACACGACATTTACACCGCTTTGCGTTCGTGGAAGTTTCCTTGAGATGTGAGGAAGTGTCCCTTTTTGTCGCCTTTTATGGTGCTCATATATTTTGTTTAGGCGGAGACATTTCTGGTTATGGTAGTCCGCTAATTTTGGGTTTCTTGTACTGTGTTTCCATGTCCTGATATGATCGTCTGCCTTGTGACTAAGGTTCTCTTAGTCATGCCGACGATATAAGTTTTGTCACAGTCACTGCGGTTGAACTGGTAGATATGAAACTGTTGGCACCTGTCTGTTTTTGACTTTAGTTTTGGGATGTCTTTATGCACCGAATTAATAATTTTGTATTTGATGTTCGTACCCCATTGTTGAATATATGACCTATTTTGTACGTCAGTTTACTCTGGTAGGCCATTGCACGTCTCATTCCTGTAAGTGTGCTGGTTGTTTCACTTTTATCTTAGGTTAGGTTAGTGTGTTGCTTAACGTCCCGTCGACAACGAGGTCATTTGAAACGGAGCACAAGCTCGGGTTAGGGAAGGATGGGGAAGAAAATCGGCCGTGCCCTTTCAAAGGAACCATCCCGGAATTTGCCTGAAACTATTTAGGGAAATCACGGAAAACCTAAATCAGGATGGCTGGAGACGGGATTGAACCGTATTCCTCCCGAATGCGAGTCCAGTGTGCTAACCACTGCGCCATCTCGCTCGGTTCACTTTTATCATCATTTGCAAAGGTGTTGTCAGTGTGTCTGTATGTAATTGGTGAAAACGCAGTTTGGTTTGTTTGTTTCATCTTATATGTCGTTTCTGTTAAATTTCTCTACTTCCAAACAAGAAATAAACACAGTCCGAACAGGCCTTGAAGGCGTAGCGGCACCGACAGGCCGCAGTTTCATCCTCAGCCCCTTAGGCGTCACCAGATGCGGATACGGAGGGCCCAGTAGTTGTCAGCTTTCGTGACGGGTGCCTCTACTTCTCAGTCAAGTAGCTCCTCAATTGGCCTCGCAGGGGCTGAGTGCAACCCGCTTGTCAACAGCGCTCGCCAGCCCGGACGGTGACGCACCCAAATTCTAGCCAAGCCTGACAGCGCTTAACTCCGGTGATGCGACGGGAAACGGTGTTGCCACAGCGGCAAGGCTATTGGCAAATTTCTCTACTACCATTTCCAATAAACATCAGTCGTGCAATATTTAGTAGTAGCAAGTCAAAGTGAAAATGGGCCACACACACATCAGTGTCAAATGCAAAATGTCTGGGAAACATGCGTGCAGACGGCACTTCCTGATACAAAGAGAAGTCAGAGACAAATGCATTTTAGTATCTTAAATAAAATAAACTAAACCAAAGTCGTCAATAAAAAGTAGAAATATGAGTTAACTTTACATCACTCAGATAAAGACTGCACCGTTGCAAAGCTGATGTGGTTCACGAAATACTCTCAGCGGAAGTAGTGGAAGGAGAAGATGAATTTGTAAACCAAGATAGCATCGGTCATAAATTTTTAAGCTGTTTGTTACAGATCATTTCAGCTACTGTGTAGCTATCTTCGGTGCAGTTATGTCCAAGTCATGATGACTCATCGTACATAAAATCACATTTGGTTCAAAATGGTTCAAATGGCTCTGAGCACTATGGGATTTAGCATCTAACTAACCTAAGGACATCACACACATTCATGCCCAAGGCAGGATTCGAACCTGCGACCGTAGCGGTCTCGCGGTTATAGACTCTAGCGCCTAGTACCGCTCGTCCACACTGACCGGCACGTTTGGTACCACGTTGCCATTATAGATAACAAACACTTAAATTCAATGAAACTTCCTGGCAGATTAAAACTGTGTGCCCGAGCGAGACTCGAACTCGGGACCTTTGCCTTTCGCGGGCAAGTGCTCTACCAACTTTTATTTTTTTTTTTAGAACGCAACCCCTTTTTTATTTTTTTTAGTTTTTTTGTTTTTTTTAGGAAGGGAAAAATAAACATGTGCTCCGATTTGTAATGAAAATAGAATGAACATAGTATTTATGAGTTCTAGGCTGCCGTTGCGCAATATAAGAAAAGAAATGAAATGTCTTCTTGAGGTGCACAAAAGACTATCACATCATTGTCGAAAGGAAAGTTGCTCCGCTGCTCTGCGAGAGAAGGAAAATGTTGAGAGAAAAATGGGAAGGAAAAAAAAATGCCTTCTGCATTGGTGAGCATCTGAATAGTATCTTAAAATTCCGGCAAGAAATAAAGTCCCAGGAAGCAAATAGGATTCAGACATACAGGCAACTGGCAAACTCTACTATCCAAATATTGTATTTGAAGCATTTAACCGTTGATTATGATTTTCAGCATATTTCCAAATATCCTACTGTAGTCACAATGTTGGCTTATTTTAAAGTGTTCAATTTCTATGTAAGAATAATAGTCTAGAAAAGTAGCATGCCTATTCTGCATAATAAACGATGCTGTGTGGCCCATGATCCACGTTGTAGCGTTGTTTTTTTGCTCGTGGATACCTCAGTTTTTGTGGCTGAGTGATCTCTAAAAGTTCTACACCACTGGGCGTCGTACGGTCCATCACTGACAATCGTTGACGAAGAAAGGTTGTAATTTCTTCTGCATGTCCGCAAGTGAACCTATGAAGGAGCGTATCGACTCTTCCGCATGCGTCACAGTTGGGCGTTGGTTGAAGGCCTATTTTATGTAGCTTTTCATTCGTTGCTACTTTATCGTTGACTGTGAGATACCAGTCTGCTATGACGCGTGATGGTAACATGTCGTTGTGCACATTCCGCCATATTATACTCCAATGTGTATGTGGATATTTTTCTTCGAGACGATTCCTGTGGTTTGTTGTCATGAGAAGGTCATAAAGCTTCCTGTTCGTGAGGCTTCCGGTATCGACGATGTTGTGTCGAATGTAGCTCATTTCCATGTAGTATAGTCGCACATGTCGGTAAGAAAGTGGAATGCCGGCGATGTTAACGGGTGGGTCCAAGCTATGAGGTTTCCACCGCTGAATGAGGTTTCTGATGAGACTGGTCCTCCGGGTACGAAACTCCTTCCTGATGCGATTTAGGAGCAGGGTGACACATTTTTTGTGTACTTTAATGAGGTTAAGGCCACCTTTGGACGAAGGTAAGGTTAAGGTATCGAACTGAACTTTGAAAATATGCCCCCTAAAAATAAACCAACATAACGCTTGTTGTATACTCTTGGCTAGGTGGTCGGAGATTGGAAGAATTTGCACCAAATAATTCATCTTGCTCGTAATGGCGATCTCGATGGTCTTAACTTTCTGTACTATGTTCAAGTCACGGTCGGAGTGAAGCATCAAAGCAGCACGTAATTTATGAAGCATGTGTGACCAGTTCTTCGTCAGGAATTTGTCTGGTTTGGCTTCAAAAGTAACACCGAGGGTTGTGTGAGAATCCTTTACCCTGCACCAGGTAACATGGGATATGTCTCCGATACCGCCACCGATCTGCAAAACTGTGGTTTTAGTTCTATTGAGTATTGCTCCTGAAAGAAACGTGAATGTTTGTAGAAGAGTTGCTGCTGACAGAAGTTGTTGCGATGATGACACAGTTACGCATATATCGTCAGCATACGCAATGCATGGGATAGTGACAGACTCGACGCTAAGCCCGATCCCGCTATGCACTAAGTTGTTCAGGAGCGGCTCTACTGCAATGGCGTACAAAATCATTGAGAGAGGACATCCTTGGCGGATGGACTGCTCGATGGAAACTTCTTTTGTAAAATGGCCATTAATGAGAATCCGTGAAGAGGCGTTTGTAGTAAGTTTGCGAATTAATTCTATGAGATGAGGTCCAAATCCTAGTTTCTTCATGCTTTGAAAGAGGAAATCATGACGTACACGGTCATAAGCCTTCTCAAAATCTAGAAAGATCAAAGCGCCCTTTCCTTTAGTTTCAGCATATGAACAGAGGATGTCCCTCAAATCGCAGGCAGCTGAGATTGCACTTCGACCTTGCACTGCACTGTACTGGTAACTGCCTAAAACCTTGTACATAACGGTTTGCATCCTTAGCTTAATCGATCTGGTGACGATTTTGAAGTCGGCATTCAGGAGTGTGATGGGTCGCATGTTTTCGACCTTCCTGCTGTTCCCTTTTTTCGGTAAGGGCAGGATGATACCTTCCGTAAATGCCTTGGGTATGACTTCCAGGTGCCAGAGTTCATTCGCTATCTCGAGGAGTGTCGGACCGAGGACGTTCCAGTATCGCTGGTAAAACTCAGCGCTGAGACCATCAGGTCCGGGTGATTTCCCTTTCTTTGCATTGTGAACCGCCAGTCGGATTTCGTCCTGTGTGAAAACAGATTCCAACTTTGCATTATCTTGTTGTGACAAGCGACAGCTCAAGGTCCTAAGAAAATCCTCGCACGAGTGTTCATCAACGAGTTGCTTCTTGTAAAGTTGACTATAATAGTCGTAGACGTGCGAGATGATGTCACGTTGCTTCGTGATGGCATTCTCAGCGTCATCAACGACGGCTTCAATCAACATGGCTTTACACCGTTTCGTCGTTCTCAGGATGTGATACAGAGAGGCCCGTTCTTCGGCGGCAACGTCCTTAGGGTGGGCTCGCACGATGATGCCATGCATGCGTTGGCGTTGTATCGCCATGATTTTCGCTTTATATCGTTTGATCTTTACGTCGATGTCTCGAGAAGGATTGTTAGTGCGACTGTACAGTTCTCTCAAACAGCGATAATAAAATTCAATAGTCTGTTTCTGCCAAAAGCTTTTTTGTCGGGCGTAGCTCATGACGGTCAGGCGTAATTTAGGCTTAGCACACTGAATCCACCACTGTAGAACGCTAGCGTAACGACGTCGGTGCCGCTGGAGCTGTTGCCACGTAAAGTTCACCTCCTCTTCAAGTTGGGCATCCTGCAGAAGGCTGACATTCAATTTCCAGTAGCCCTTCCCGCGGTAAATTGGCTGGCGGTGTAGGTTGAGGTAACACTGATATGCACAATGGTCGGAGATATTGACAGGAGCTATGCCACAGTTCACAGTGTGTCGCTGGAGGGCATCGGACACATAGATCCTATCCAGCCGACTGGCAGAATGACTCGTTACGAAGGTGTACGCTACCCGTTCACCGTGCAGTTGTTCCCATGTATCGTGAAGACGCATGCCATGAATTAAATGTTCAAGTTCGATACATCTGTTCGTGTTAGGAGTTTGGTCTCTGTCATTGAGCACACAATTGAAGTCACCACCAAGGATGAGATGTTCATGATAACCGCTAAGAAGAATGGGAACCTCGGTTTTATAAAATTTTGAACGATCTCTCTTATGAGTGCTACCTGAGGGGGCGTACACGTTAACAATCTGCACACCATTCACTCGAAGAGAAATGCCACGACCACTGGGCAGCCGCTGCACATCCGTAAATGGTATACCGTCGCGCAGAAGGATGGCAGTGCCTACAGCATCCTGAAGATTGATGTTATCAATAAGAACGTAACCGGGCACTTCTAAGGCTGTGACTACCTCCTGTAGGAGGGCAATGTCAACGCTGGTACCATACAAGAAATCATTTAGCGAACGGAGTTTCACCGCACTTTGAATTCTATTGACGTTAAGTGTGGTAATGTTGTAGGTTTGGCTGTCACCCATGATGGTTCAGAGGACAATGAGCTGTGAGTTTCGCATCGTCCTTCTCTCCGGCTTTGTACCAAACTCGTTGGTAACGTTTGGAGTACGAAACGAAATGTCAACACCAATAACGGACCAGGGAGGGGAAGGTCGCAGCGCGATGGTCATGCGCGAGAGCAGCTACTGCTGCATCTCCTCGTTCTGCTGCCACCACGGCTCATTGCTGTCGGGGTGCTGCGCGGTGCGCGCGCCGCCCTGCCCGCCATCGCCGGCTGAGTCTGTCAACGTGGTCGCATCCGCCTGGCCACCACACGGGGCTGCGACTGACGTCAGCGAGTTCCTGCGGGAGCGCTGCTGCAGCTGCTCGCTGCTCTGCTCGCTCTTCCTCTTGGCCGTTACGGTGCTCTGATCCCTTTCAGCGCTCAGTAGTGCCTTCAGGTGTTTGGTTTGTTCACGAATGCGTTCTTGCCTCGCGGTGTCCTCGCAGCGCACGGAACAAGAAGATTGAGGTTCAGTCTCGCTGCCACTTTCTGACATGTGTACGGGTCCTAAATCATTCGACTTTTCCTCTTTGCTACTATTCCCTTTGCTTCTCCTTCGGCGGCCTTTCTTCGTGTCTGCTACAGTCTCTACCGATAGGGGTGGTTCAGGCAAACTGATCTGCACCCGCTCCTGTATCTCACACGGCTTAGTTTCAGAGGTGGCTGGCGCATCGTTGGTATCCAGCGGCAACTGCCCCGGTGAGGATGACGGTGCCGAATCGACGTCCGTCCTACCGCGAATGTCTTTGGCACTGCATTCCACCCGAACTGGCACCTCCGCCTCGCTGACATGTTCCGGCTGCCGGGGTGGTGGTACAGTCTCTGCGACCACGTCACTCAATAGTGGTACTAGCTTTTCACTACCGTCTGCAGGACGTTCCCGTGGAAGTTGAAATGGACGTCGACGTGTACAGTTCATCCGCAGATGTTCAGTTGAATGGCAGATCGAACAGGTAGGGGGTTGACCAATGTAAGTTACCTGTGCACGACAGCCGCCAATGGCAACATACGAAGGTATATGCTTTTTCAAGTCTACACGTACACTGCGCACCCCGCTATTAACTTGGTAGCGATATTCACTCGACCATTTTTCATTTGTAACTGACAAAACAGCGCCGTACAGTGACAGAGAACGTGCAATCACATCATTAGGGCACTCAGGTGGCACATTAAATACCCTGACGGTTCTTACTCCGTATCCCGAAGGCAAGATTTGGACATTACTAATACTGCCATCATTATGACGGAATGGTTTCACACCAGCATGCTCCTCAGCGAATTTCTCGTAAGTGTCACTCGAAATAAATTTGATAAATAACGAGTACTGCACAAACTCCAACTGGAATGTGTCGACTATATCTTCAGGCAATTTCAAATCCTCAAAGATCCACTCATGAATTTCAAACGCCGTCGGTCGCAAGGCAGCGCGATCGAAAACACACTGAACGCTGTTCGCTCTGTTAATTGTCGACATCTTACTTACAACAGTTATACAGAAAGGAACGTTAACAGCGCTCGCACACGCTGCTCAGCTCTCCACCTCAGCACTGCTCGCGACGTAAACACTGGCCCGCGCTACCGCCCGTCACCGCGCGATGTGCACTGGCCGAGTGCCGGAACACGACTCTGTGCTGAGCTACCGAAGTACGACTCACGTCCCGTACTCACAGCTTTAGTTCTGCCAGTATCCGTCTCCTACCTTCCAAACTTTACAGAAGCTCTTCTGCGAACCATGCAGAACTAGCACTCCTGAAAGAAAGGATACTGCGGAGACATGGGTTAGCCACAGCCTAAGAGATGTTTCCAGAATGAGATTTTCACTCTGCAGCGGAGTGTGCGCTGATATGAAACTTCCTGGCAGATTAAAACTGTGTGCCCGACCGAGACTCGAACTCGGGACCTTTGCCTTTCGCGGGCAAGTGCTCTTCCAACTTAGCTACCGAAGCACGACTCACGCCCGGTACTCACAGCTTTACTTCTGCCAGTATCCGTCTCCTACCTTCCAAACTTTACAGAAGCTCTTCTGCGAACCATGCAGAACTAGCACTCCTGAAAGAAAGGATACTGCGGAGACATGGGTTAGCCACAGCCTAGGGGATGTTTCCAGAATGAGATTTTCACTCTGAAGCGGAGTGTGCGCTGATATGAAACTTCCTGGCAGATTAAAACTGTGTGACCGACCGAGACTCGAACTCGGGACCTTTGTCTTTCGCGGGCAAGTGCTCTACCAACTGAGCTACCGAAGCACGACTCACGCCCGGTACTCACAGCTTTACTTCTGCCAGTATCCGTCTCCTACCTTCCAAACTTTACAGAAGCTCTTCTGCGAACCATGCAGAACTAGCACTCCTGAAAGAAAGGATACTGCGGAGACATGGCTTAGCCACAGCCTAGGGGATGTTTCCAGAATGAGATTTTCACTCTGCAGCGGAGTGTGCGCTGATATGAAACTTCCTGGCAGATTAAAACTGTGCGCCCGACCGAGACTCGAACTCGGGACCTTTGCCTTTCGCTGGCAAGTGCTCTACCAACTTTTTTTTTTTAAGAACCGTTTTTTTTGGGGGGGGGGGGGCAGTTCGCAAACACTAAATGAAATGCATCCTCTGCAAAAACAAAAACAAAAGAAAATCATTGTACAACAAATCACAAAATGTAAAGGAACAGGGATACAGGGATGTTGTTTTTATTTATTATATTTATTTATTTTCCACAATCACCCTGTTAAAAGGAACATGTAGATCATGTAGATCGTTTCATGGTATAGTATGTGCATTACATATGGAGCGTTGAGAGAAGCGTGAGGTTCATTATCAGCTGTCAAATGTGCACACCGACTGCACCCGGCACATCCCAACTGCGTGGGGGGTCGAGGAAGACTGCCTGAAGATAGTTGGCAAAGGTTTTCCGATAGTGTGACCATCTATGAACCTCATAGTGGGCTTGCTGTAAGAAATACCAAAAGTCGAGTCGCGACTTGGCAGCATCCCCATAGAGGTACGCGATCGTCCAACCTTTGACCCAGATGATCGACTGTGATTTAGTCGCCGGAAAGTAGTCACTCTCCGGATGTAAGAAGGAAGCAGGTGTAATATGTTGCGGGGTCACACGGAGGTAGCAAGCCACCATCTGTCGTCCTAGGAGCCATACGTCCTCCACCGCGATACAAGTTAAGCGGTGATGGTCGTCATCCACTTGGCGACATTTCGGGCACAGTGGAGTGTCCACTAGTCCAATTGCATGGAGTCGTTGGTTGGTGTTGAACTTGCCACAGGTGACAGAGAACCACAGTGCCCGAACGAAGGTAGGAAAGAATTTTTGGTGCACATGTCTCCAAATCTTTGGCCAATGCAACGTGGGGTGTTTCAGTTCAATGACATTACGACTTATCCGTCGTAGCAGCCAAACATAAAAATCCTTCGCGCATGGTGGTCTCGTGCGCGGAAGCTCGTCTCTGATATAACTAAGTTCCACGATAAATGTTGATACATGCGCAAAATGTGGCGTAATGTTGCCCACCGCCACCGGAGGTGTGAGGGACGCTGGAACTAGGAGATCCAGTAGGCGGGATGTAAGGGAATCACGCCCGCTACGCCATTGCTTGTACATCGTGGCTAGAAGGAGCGTCGTCGCTCGGCAGCGAACATTCGTAAGTCCGAGTCCCCCCTTGTCGGTAGGGAGCGTGAGCGTTGCGTATCGCACCTTGAGGGGCGACCCAATCATCACAAAATAGCCTAGTGCTGATTGAAGTCGATGCCCGAGCGTGAGTGGTAGGGGCAGGATCTGCGAAATATGCACCATTCGAGAAACCACATAAGTGTTCAGATATTCGACTCGCTGCAAAGGATCAAGGCGTCGTAGGAGATGTTGGCGGACCATGGTACGTGTTGTCTGTAAAATACGTCGGTAGTTAACTGCCGCAGTATGTTTCACAGATGAGGTAAAGTATATGCCGAGATAGCGGAATCGTTGCACGTAAGGAAACGGACTGATTTCTTCCGGCGTAAGGCCCTTTCCAACCGGCATTGCTGCCGATTTGTTCATGTTCACTGCACTACCCGCCGTCACACTGTGGTCCAACAACAGTTCAAGAACCGTCTTCACCTCTTCCTCAGAACGAACGAGCAGCAGGAGGTCGTCGGCATAAGCACGACATTTGAAGGTGTAGCCCCGCAGTTCCACCCCAGAAAGAGAATTTGTTAGCCTCCCAATTAATGGTTCCAACGCTATCGCGAACAGCAGCATCGAAAGAGGGCAGCCCTGGCGAATGGAACGTCGAATTTGAATGGGCCCTGCTATACGCCCATTAACGTGTACCAAGGATTGTGCGCTCCCATAAATCCTTCTAATGAGACCAGTAAAACAGTCTGGAAATCCCATTTGTTCCAGTACAGCGTACAGATAGTTGTGGCGCACCTTATCAAAAGCACTGTCAAAATCAACCGCCACCATCGCCGCTTTAAGCCGGCACTCCTCCGCCAGCGCTATTACATCACGGCATTCGCCAGTAGCTGTTTGCACATTCACCGATCCACCCGGTGTCGTCTGTTCTGGGGAGAGAACGCTACGAATTAACATACGACATCGGGACGCTAGCATCCGTGCAAAGATCTTATAGTCTGCATTAAGCAGGGTGATGGGGCGATAATGTGTGACCGTAATTCCTGGCTTCGGTTTATGTACTGGCACCAAGAGGCCTTCCATAAAAGCCGGTGGAATAGGCGCATCGGAATTTAATAACTCGTTGTACATTTCCGTCCATCGCGGTGCCATTTCGTTGCGAAATTCTCGATAAAATTCAGCAGGAAGTCCATCAATGCCTGGGGAGCGATTCAACGCACCCTTTGCGATCGCATCATATACTTCCTCACAGCTAATAGTTTCCAGTAAGGTTCCAGCGTCTTCCACCGTTCGTGTACGGGAGACGTATGTGGCTATACGTTCGAGGTCATCAACACGGGCTGCTTCCTCCCGATAGATGTGTTGGTAATGGTCGACGAATGCAGAGACAATGTCCGCTTGACGCGTCACTTTTCGGTCTTCGCGGGTAATTAACTCCCGTACCAAAACGCGTCGTCGGTGCTTTCGTTCATTCACGACGTGGTGCGTGGAAGGAATCTCGTGTCGTATCGTATCGTGACATCTGGCGCGCACCATGGTTCCCTGAAGATGTTTCCGAGCTAAAGCCACTAGTTTAGCTTTTATCCTTTTGCGTTCGATCCAGACGTCCGGTCCCGGCGGACCATCGTCCAGGTCGCGCAGCGCTGCAAAATAAAAGTCGGTCGTACGGCGGCGCCATTCGGCCATCTCCCTGCTATATGAGATGAACGTACGGCGAAGCGCCGGTTTAGCACAAGTCAGCCACCAATCAAGCTTCGTCGCATACCTTCCAACCCTTCGCTCGCACATCGTCCATGTCTCAAGGATCCGTTTACGACATTCGGGATCATGTAGATGTTGAATGTTTAATTTCCACGGGGCCTTGCTGTTCCACACCTCTCTACGGGGAAGAAGCACCGTACAGATGTAAGCGCTGTGATCGGAAAATGCCAATGGCCAGCGTTCCGCGTCCTGGACATCATTTGCATGAGCCCGTGAGATATAAATGCGATCTAATCTGCTCGCCGAATGACTTGTCACATAGGTGTATCCCGGTGCATCTCCATGTCGTAATTCCCACGTGTCACTAAGTACAAGGTCGCTGACAACGATTCGCAACTCCTGGCTGCTTGCGGCCATTGGTCTTTCTGGCTGAGAACACAGTTGAAATCTCCACCAATTATTACACATTCATAACGTCCATGGAAAAGTGGTGCAATATCTTCTGCATAAAATCGCGCCCTTTCCCGCCGCCGATTGTTTCCGACGGTGCGTAAAGATTGATGATGCGTGTCCCAAACGTCATTCCCCTGGCCGACGGAAGGTAACACACGTTTTCCACGGGGAAGCCATCTCGCACGTAAACTGCCACCCCACTCCCATTGTGATCTCCATGTGACGAATAGGATTGGTAGCCTGCGATGTGTGGGAGTGCAGCTATGTGGACTTCCTGCAGCAAAGCAATATCCGCATCAGATGCCCAAATCGTTTCCTTCAGTAGGTGTATTTTGGTTGGTGAACGCACGTCATTTATATTTAATGTCGCAATACGGTTCGCATGGCGTTGAATCCCACTTTGTCGAGGCGCAACAATATCTCCCTGCATCGGCGCTGGGGGCTGAGTTAGAAGACGTTCTCTCGCCCCTCTCTCTTCACCTTCAGCAATTACTAGGCCGTCTTTGTGGGTGCCGGCTGCCTCTGTATGACGTCCGGCGCCTCCTCAATATCGTCATACCACATCTTTGCAGGCAGTGATATATTCGTGTCCATAGCCACAGCATCTGCGTCTGGAGAGCCAACTGGTTGTGGTTCCTCTTCAGCATCACCACGTCCCGCTACCGTCAATGTGACAGACCGCTGCGGGTCTGATCGAACAGTTTCCATTGCCTCATCCTGCTTCGTAGAGGCTGTTGTGTCGTCTTGCTCCACAGGCGCATCGTCGTCGGGGCAAGGGGAGTCATCCCTAGGAGATGTCGTACGACGACGCCGTTTCCTCCTTTTCGGGGAACGTTGTTTGCGTGATCTTCCTTCCGTGTCCTCAGATTGTAGGGAATCACAGCTGCCCGACAGAAAAGCATCCGTAGGAACTGGAAGCGTTTCGAGTCCCATCGTTGTAGTTGGCGGGAGTTCGGTCGAAACTGATGTTGTCGTCACAGAGTGCGTTCCAGACGGAACAGCATCCGTAGTGGCTGGAACTGCTTCGTGTACCATCGGTGTGCTTGGTAGGAGTTCGGTCTCAACTGATGTTGTCGCCGTAGATTGTATGCTCGATGGAGCAGCATCCTCTGTCATCCCGACGTCTGCTACAAGGTTTCGGAGAGTGCCATCGGGAACTTCCACCGGGGCTGTGTCCTTTCGGTCATCAGCGGACGCAGTGAGGGCTTTGGCATAGGTGATCGGTAGTACTGTCATCTCTGGCGACGGCTCCCGCACATCTGAAGGCAGTTGCGTAATCCGCCGTTGCATACAGTTCGACCTGAGGTGTCCCTCCTGGCCACAGCCAGAACATGTACGTGGTTGCCCATCGTAGATCACCACCGCCCTACAACCACCAATTGTCAGATAGGACGGTACATGCTTCTGAAGATCAATAGTGATCTGTCTCACTCCGTTAAGCACGGGGTACGTGGCGAATTGTGTCCAGCGTGCTGCTGTGTGACCATGTACCGTGCCGTATGGCTTAAAAGCCTCAATAACTTCGTCAGCCGGGAGCTCAAATGGCAGCTCAAAAACACGTATTGTCCGTACACCCAGACCAGCATGTTCTACAGTTACCGTGCCGACATTCCCGTCACTATGGCAAAATCGGAGACCTGCTTTTGTCGCCTGTAGAATTCTCTCACACGCCGCGTCATTTACCATCTTAACATACACCGTGGGACTAACGATGGACAGGTGAATTCCGACAATATCGTTTGGCGGTATCTTGACGTCCTCTCGTATGAATCGTTCCATTGCTAAAGCCTTTGGTCTTTCGTAGTCTTTGCAGAAATTGAATCGGAATGTAGTTTTTCTGTACTTGTTCGCCATGATCGTTGTTATTAGCCCGCGCGCAGACTGAGTCCACAAGTAAACAAACACTCGCACACGCCGCACAGGCGGAAGTATCGGACCTCCGCTCCGCACGGCCGCTAGCGCCGAACTTACGTTTCCAGAATGAGATTTTCACTCTGCAGCGGAGTGTGCGCTGACATGAAACTTCCTGGCAGATTAAAACTGTGTGCACACTCCGCTGCAGAGTGAAAATCTCATTCTGGAAACATCCCCTAGGCTGTGGCTAACCCATGTCTCCGCAGTATCCTTTCTTTCAGGAGTGCTAGTTCTGCATGTTTCGCAGAAGAGCTTCTGTAAAGTTTGGAAGGTAGGAGACGGATACTGGCAGAAGTAAAGCTGTGAGTACCGGTCGTGAGTCGTGCTTCGGTAGCTCAGTTGGTAGAGCACTTGCCCGTGAAAGACAAAGGTCCCGAGTTCGAGTCTCTGTCGGGCACACAGTTTTAATCTGCCAGGAAGTTTCATATCAGCGAACACTCCGCTGCAGAGTGAAAAAAACTCATTCTGGAAACATCCCCTAGGCTGTGGCTAAGACATGTCTCCGCAGTATCCTTTCTTTCAGAAGTGCTAGTTCTGCATGGTTCGCAGAAGAGCTTCTGTAAAGTTTGGAAGGTAGGAGACGGATACTGGCAGAAGTAAAGCTGTGAGTACCGGGCGTGAGTCGTGCTTCGGTAGCTCAGTTCGTCAGTCTGCCGCCGGCAGTGCTGCGAGGCGGTCACGCGCCAGAGCGCTGCGGGCGAGGCGCGCACGGTGTGTTTGTGTTTACTTCGGCCGCTGTAAGTGCCGTTTTCCCTTCTAGACCACCATGGCGCACAACTATCGGAAGAAGACATTACGTTTCAACTTTTGTTCCGACTTCGCCCGACCCAAGGCCCTGGAGGTAGAACGATTTATTCGCGATGAAGTTAAGATACCACCAACGGATCTAATTGGTATCCACTTGTCGATAGTTAGCAGTACCGTCTACGTCAAATTTATCAACGATGCGGCGTGCGACAAGGTGCTTCGAGAGGCAAAACGTGGACTGCGCTTCTGCCATTCCGACGGCAACGTCGGACCCGTTACCGTCGATCACGCAGGTCTCGGCACACGGACGATAAGGATCTTCGAACTGCCGTTCGAACTACCTGCAGACGTCGTCATCGAGGCGCTCCGTCCCTATGGCAACGTTCTGGAACATGTTGCCGAACGATGGGTACAATTTCAGACCTATCCCGTTTTAAACGGTGTTAGACAGGTCCGCATCGAGTTGCAGAAACACGTGCCTTCTTATCTACGTATCGGAGGCTGCCGTGCCATTATAATGTACGACGGCCAACCTCGAACCTGTTCCGGTTGCGGGAAAGAAGGTCACCTACGGTCTGAATGCATTCAACGACGTGTCGCGCAGCTCCCGTTGTCGGAAGCGTCCGTCACACCCACTATGACCGCCCTACCGGTCACTTACGCAGCGGCTCTTGCCACGTCTACAGTTTCGTCCAGTCCGTCGCCCGTTCCTTCCGATCGGCACGTCCCACCGTCCCAGTCACCTATGGACGGTGCGGACGTCCCACCTGTCAACCTTGCCGCCGAACAGGCTCCCGCACCGGACGCTGAGGAGAACAGTACTTCTTCACAACGCCTGTTTGACAATTTCATTGTACCCACCGACGCATTCGAACCAGGTCGACGCTCTTCCTTGCCGTCGTCCGACACTGAGGAACACGTGCGCAAACAACGCTCGCCACGTAGGCGCAAACGCCGTCGCCGTTCACCCACGGGCTCTCAAAGCGTCGCCACCCGCGACGACGAAGACGACACCCAACCAACCGACATTTCCATGCAGAGGTCGGCGGACAACTTTCACGATGATCAAGACATTTCGCAGGACGGGACCTCTATGGAGGTCGCCACGCACAATGTAACGATCGGTGCGCCGGTTGAGACGCCTGTCTCCCCGCCGACAACTCCAGATCTCTCTCACCACGACGCAATTCCCATGGACATTGGACGGACCCATGGCATAGGAGCATGGGCCGACGAGATTGAGGAAGATACGCCCCCTCCTCCGGATGAGTTGCCTCCGCCGGACAAGGCTGCCTGTTAACATCAAAAGCGAGGCCCTGCACCTGATGGGACGGGACTTCCTGTCGGTGCCCTCCTCTTACTTGCCTTGGTGATGGTAGATGCGCGTCCACCACCACTGAAACAAACGTATCGGTTTGCCACGCTGAACATCAACATGATCGGCACTGTACCCAAGCTGCAACTCCTATGTGACATGCTTCGGGCCTCTGACGTCGACGTCGCCCTTCTTCAGGAAGTACGCGTTGCCACACTACCACCAGTCTATGGCTACGACTCATACACGTCCACATGTGATCAATCAGGGCGTGAAGTGGCTTTCTACATACGCGAAGGAATCCCACTCAAGGACACGAGAATCCTTCCGTGTGGAAGAGGCATGGCTGTTACCATCTTCGACACGCGCGTCATCAATATCTACGCTCCGTCTGGCTCCACGAACCGTCGGCAGCGGTCCACTTTCTTCGGACATGACGTGGCGCCCCTGTTTTCTGGAAGCTATGATCGCCTTATCATGGGAGGCGATTTCAACTGTGTCCTCCATCCGCAGGACCAAATGCCTGGTTATTCGCCATGCCCGGCGCTTCTCACCTTAATCGAAGATTTTCAGCTAGTGGACGTTTGGGAGAAAATTCATGGCAATACCCCCGGTTTCACCCATTATACAGCACATTCTGCGAGCAGACTGGACCGGTTATATGTCTCTGCCCACCTTGGCAATGACGTCGCCCAAGCTGAACGGTGGCCCCTTGCATTCTCGGACCACTGCGCCGTCATTTGCTCCCTGGCCCTGCCACCTCAGTCAGTGTGGCGCAGCAGAGGTTACTGGAAGCTTAATACCTCCCTCCTTAATGATCCACACTGCCGACAATGTATTGCCACTACGTGGGCGTCTTGCGAAAGACGCCTTCCGCAGTACACATCCACGTTCCATTGGTGGCTCAAATGTGCCAAACCTGCGATCAGAAAGGCCTTCATACAATGTGGCAAGGAAGCAGCAGCATGGCATCGAGACACCACAAATTTTTACTACGCCGTCCTCCG
Source organism: Schistocerca gregaria (assembly GCF_023897955.1). Taxonomy (NCBI): domain Eukaryota; kingdom Metazoa; phylum Arthropoda; class Insecta; order Orthoptera; family Acrididae; genus Schistocerca; species Schistocerca gregaria. The sequence continues at coordinate 947,440,555 of NC_064920.1, forward strand.
TGAGCTCGATGCACTCCCTCCATCACCTGACACCCATAGGGAACGACAACGTACCAAAGCTCGTATCCTCTCTCTTCAACGTGCACGACTGCATGGTGTCGTGGTGCGTTCCCGACGACAAGACCTCCTCCACGACGAAACCCCATCCACAATCCATGCCGCATCCGACCACAGTCGTCGACGTCGACTCTTCGTCTCCCACATCACGACCTCCGATGGTGTTCACCACACAACACAGGCGGCGGTGGTGTCTGCCTTTGCTGAACATTATCGCCGATTTTATGATGATGAACAGATGGCGACGCCCATTCCTGATGATCTCCGTCCTTCCCCTGACCGGACACTCACCGTAGCGGAGTCAACGTCCATGATGTCTGCAATCACCGCAGAAGAGGTAGTAGATGCGATCAACACAGGGGCCAAGAACAAATCACCAGGACCAGATGGTCTCCCAGTGGAGTTTTACCGGGCGTTCACCACGTTGATGCTTCCTCGCTGGACGGAAATGATTCAGGAAGTCTTTACTCCATCCTTCCCAATTCCACCTGAATTCGTCACTGGCATTCTTCTACCTGTGCCTAAACCGAAGGGAGGGTCTCATGTCTCTGCATATCGCCCCCTTACACTCCTGAATGCAGACTATAAAATCTATGCACGCCTCTTAGCAGCGCGCATGCGCACCGTCTTACCTACGGTCCTTTCACCTGAGCAGACTGCACGTGGTTGTGGGGCCACCTTACAAACAGCCCTAGGAGAATGCCGTGACCTCATTGCACTGGCGTCGGTTTGTCGCCTTCGTGCAGCACTGGTATCCGTCGATTTCACGAGTGCCTTTGATCGCGTTCGACACCCATTCCTCCTCATGGTGGCGACACGTATGGGGTTCCCATTACTTTTTGTCGATGCCATTCGCCGGTTACTACTTCCCGCCGTCTCGATGGTACAAGTCAATGGGAGGCTTGTAGGACCGATTCCTATACGCCGCTCTGTACGTCAAGGATGCCCTATGTCTACTTTACTATATGCCATTGCACTTGAGCCCCTCATCACTGGACTTACCTCTAGGCTGCAGGGCCTCACTTTGCGTGACTACACTTTTCACTGTAGGGCTTATGAGGACGATCTTCTCTTTCTCACCTGCTCCTCCACGGAACTCAATAACGCCATCCAATGGATCCACCAGTATGGACATCTTTCTGGTAGCATTCTTAATGTCCGTAAATCGACTATGATGTACATTGGGCGCGGCCTCCCGGCTATGGTGCCGAACCCACTCCCAGTCAGTACCACCCTTCGTTACTTGGGTATCGAATTTACTAGCTCCACACACCGCACAGTGGCCCTGGCATACCGGCGGCTTTTGCAGTCGATTCAGCACCATGTCCGCGGTCAAGTGCACCGTAACTTAAACCTACTCCAACGTGTGTCCTATGTCAACATGTATGTAGCTCCTAAACTGGTACACGTCGCCCAGATCCTCCCAATGCCGTTACTCCTTGGCCGCCGCATCCAATCAGCCTTTGGATATTTCGTGTCAGCAGGGGCACTTTTCAAAGTCCGCTACAGCACTTTAACATTGCCTCCTGCAAAAGGTGGCCTCGGACTCGTCAACGTGCGGGCACGATCTTCTGCACTCTTTGTCCACACTCTGTTGCGGCACTGGCAGGGGACGGTTCCGTCCTTAACACGTAGTCTCTTAGATATCCTCCGACCAGCTTCTCTCGATCCACCGATCAATGTGGCACCCATTTCTCCATTATTGTACCACGTCGCCAATTGTTTCATAGAACTCAGCTACGTTCGGGCCGATCTTCCAATCAACCGTCCTCCCCGTACAAAAGATTATTATCGTTTGTTTATGCTGTCCAACCCTTGCGACCCCATGGTGCTACGGCATCCTGACATTAACTGGGGCACAGTTTGGGGGTGTGTGCATGCACCCTTTTTACCGTCGTCTGTGTCTGCACTCTGGTATGTTTTAGTTCATGGAAAGTTCCCGACTAACAGTCGACTTTATCGCATAGGACTGGCCACCTCCCCACTCTGCCCTGACTGTCAGCTCGAAGACACCGACGAGCACCGTCTCACGTGCCCCCTGAAACAAAACGTATGGCTCCTCATCCAACGAATCGTGGGCTTTTACCTCCGCGCCCCGCCACCGACGGTAACCCCGGATTTCCTGTTGTTGCCCCAGACATTTCACTACCCTCTTGCTAAGCACCATACTCTCATCTGGTTTCGAGGACTGGCTTTAGAATACCTCTTTCAAAATGGTCCGCATACAGTCCTTGACTTCTGGTACAAAGTTGTGACCTCGCATAGCACCCTCACCCGCAAACCATCTTACCGACAAACTTTTGCCGGTTATCTCCGCAGCGTCTTCCTTGACCCCCCTCAAAGCTGGGGTGTACCATGCATACCTGTCACATGATGCAACATCCTTATCCACGATCCCATGCATCGAAAAAAAAAAAGCGAAAAGACAGAATATGTTATACTTTGTTGTATTTATTGTTTTTTCTTTTTAATGTATTTATTTATTTTTTTGCTTAACTAACAGTTATTTGTATGTGTTTAAATGGAATGGTACCTTGAAGAACTCTTGCATAGTGAATATATATGTACTTTTAGTTTCTAAAAAAAAAAAAAAAAAAAAAAAAAGTTGGTAGAGCGCTTGCACGCGAAACGCAAAGGTTCCGAGTTCGAGTCTCGGTCGGGCACACAGTTTTAATTTTGCCAGGAAGTTTCATATCAGCGCACACTCCGCTGCAGAATGAAAATGTCATACTGGAAACATGCCCTAGGCTTTGGCTAAGCCATGTCTCCGCAGTATCCTTTCTTTCAGAAGTGCTAGTTCTGCATGGTTCGCAGAAGAGCTTCTGTAAAGTTTGGAAGGTAGGAGACGGATACTGGCAGAAGTAAAGCTGTGAGTACCGGGCGTGAGTCGTGCTTCGGTAGCTCAGTTGGTAGAGCACTTGCCTGCGAAAGGCATAGGTCCCGAGTTCGAGTCTCGGTCGGACACACAGTTTTAATCTGCCAGGAAGTTTCATATCAGCGCACACTCCGCTGCAGAGTGAAAATCTCATTCTGGAAACATCCCCTAGGCTGTGGCTAACCCATGTCTCCGCAGTATCCTTTCTTTCAGTAGTGCTAGTTCTGCATGGTTCGCAGAAGAGCTTCTGTAAAGTTTGGAAGGAGGAGACGGGTACTGCCAGAAGTAAAGGTGTGAGTAGCGGGCGTGAGTCGTGCTTCGGTAGCTCAGTTGGTAGAGCACTTGCCCGCGAAAGACAAAGGTCCCGAGTTCGAGTCTCGGTCGGGCACACAGTTTTAATCTGCCAGGAAGTTTCATATCAGCGCACACTCCGCTGCAGAGTGAAAATCTCATTCCAGTTAAATTTAGTTTCTACATCTACATTTATACTCCGCAAGCCACCCAACGGTTTGTGGTGGAAGGCACTTTACGTGCCTCTGTCATTACCTCCCTTTCCTGTTCCAGTCGCGTATGGTTCGCGGGAAGAACGACTGTCTGAAAGCCTCCGTATGCGCTCTAATCTCTCTAATTTTACATTTGTGATCTCCTCGGGAGGTATAAGTAGGGGGAAGCAATATACTCGATACCTCATCCAGAAACGCACTCTCTCGAAATCTGGACAGCAAGCTACACCGCGATGCAGAGCGCCTCTCTTCCAGAGTCTGCCACTTGAGTTTGTTAAACATCTCCGTAACGCTATCACGGATACCAAATAACCCTATGACAAAACGCGCCGCTTGTCTTTGGATCATCTCTATCTCCTCCGTCAACCCGATCTGGTACGGATCCCACACTGATGAGCAGTACTCAAGTATAGGTCGAACGAGTGTTTTGTAAGCCACCTCCTTTGTTGATGGACTACATTTTCTAAGGACTCCCCCAATGAATATCAACCTGGTACCCGCCTTACCAACAATTAATTTTATATGATCATTCCACTTCAAATGGTTCCGTACGCATATTCCCAGATATTTTACAGAAGTAACTGCTACCAGTGTTTGTTCCGCTATCATATAATCATACAATAAAGGATCGTTCTTTCTAAGTATTCGCAATACATTACATTTGTCTATGTTAAGTGTCAGTTGCCATTCCCTGCACCAAGTGCCTATCCGCTGCAGATCTTCCTGCATTTCTCTACAATTTTCTAATGCTGCAACTTCTCTGTATACTACAGCATCAACCGCGAAAAGCCGCATGGAACTTCCGACAGTATCTACTAGGTCATTTATATTGTGAAAAACAATGGTCCCGTAACACTCCCCTGTGGCACGCCAGAGGTTACTTTAAAGTCTGTAGACGTCTCTCCATTGATAACAACATGCTATGTTCTGTCTGCTAAAAACTCTTCGATCCAGCCACACAGCTGGTCTGATATTCCGTAGACTCTTACTTTGTTTATCAGGCGACAGTGCGGAACTGTATCGAACGCCTTCCGGAAGTCAAGGAAAATAACATATACCTGGGAGCCTGTAACTAATATTTTCTGGGTCTCATGAACAAATAAAGCGAGTTGGGTGTCACACGATCGCTGTTTCCGGAATCCATGTTGGTTCCTACAAAGTAGATTCTGGGTTTCCAAAAACGACATGATACGCGAGCAAAAAACATGTTCTAAAATTCTACAACAGATCGACGACAGAGTTATAGGTCTATAGTTTTGCGCATCTGTTCGACGACCCTTCTTGAAGACCGGGACTACCTGTGCTCTTTTCCAATCATTTGGAACCTTCCGTCCCTCTAGAGACTTACACGGCTGTTAGAAAGGGGGCAAGTTCTTTCGCGTACTCTGTGTAGAGTCGAACTGGTATCCCGTCAGGTCCAGTGGACTTTCCTCTGTTGAGTGATTCCAGTTGCTTTTCTATTCCTTGGACACTTATTTCGATGTCAGCCATATTTTCGTTTGTGCGAGGATTTAGAGAAGGAACTGCAGTGCAGTCTTCCTCTGTGAAACAGCTTTGGAAAAAGGTGTTTAGTATTTCAACTTTACGCGTGTCATCCTCTGTTTCAATGCCATCATCATCCCGGAGTGTCTGGATATACTGTTTCGAGCCACTTACTGATTTAACGTAAGACCAGAACTTCATAGGATTTTCTGTCAAGTCGGTACATACTTTCGAATTCACTGAACGCTTCACGCATAGCCCTCCTTACGCTAACTTTGACATCGTTTAGCTTCTATTTGTCTGAGAGGTTTTGGCTGCGTTTAAACTTGGAGTGAATCTTTGCTTTCGCAATAGTTGCCTAACTTTGTTGTTATACCACGGTGGGTTTTTCGCGTCCCCCACAGTTTTACTCGGCACGTACCTGTCTATAACACATTTTACCATTGCCTTGAACTTTTTCCATAAACACTCAAAATTGCCAGTGTCGGAACAGAAATTTTCGTTTTGATCTGTTAGGTAATCTGAAATCTGCCTTCTATTACTCGTGCTAAACAGATAAACCTTCCTCCGTTTTTTATATTCCTATTAACTTCCATATTCAGGGATTCTGCAACGGCCTTATGATCACTGATTCCCTGTTCTGCACATACAGAGTCGAAAAGTTCGGGTCTGTTTGTTATCAGTAGGTCCAAGTTTAAGTGTCGAACTACACGGACACTAAGATACCATTAGTGCAGGAACAGTATTTCATACCAAAGAAAAGATAAAGTGACGAGCAAAATATTGTCTCCCTTGTGCGTGAATCACATAATGTGTGACACTTATGGGACGAGACACTAGGACATACGGAAGATTCATTCGGTGCCATCTCGAGTCGCTTTTGCTACACAGTTGCCTTACAAGGAAACTGATAGTCTTTACACTTGTTTGAGTAAGTGAAAAAGCATAAACAACAATAGAAACCTTCCCCCGGAAGAGTACTGCGTAACCTTAATTCGACAACAACATGGAGCGGCCAACAGTTCTCGAAATCAGAGATGGATAGCTACGTCAATGAAATTAACAAGAGGTCACGTAGAGCATGTGCAGTGAGTCGACCTACTGTTTCAAAATTTACTGTAACATAGTGTACAAGTGAGTAGTCCGTGAGTGTGCTAGTCACTTTGAGTTGACATTAGCAAAAGGCTCTAGCGCTAAGTTTCCGTATAGCCCAGTAGAGGGCAAGTAGACAAATTCTCGTGTCTTGAACATATCATTGGAGATTCCAAACAAAATAATAAATTGTAGTCTTATGGAAACGTTCGTGTCATTCGGAATCAAGCCTGGGAAGACTTTCTGTCCGTTCCCCGTCCCAAATGGAATGAGATCTATCAAAATCAAAGTCAAAAAAGTGATACCGTCCGTAATTAGAATTGGGACTATCAAGCCTACGTTACTTACATGGGGCAATTACCAGAAGTGCTTCATGTGTAATGAAACAGATCACGTTAAACAAGATTGTCCCACACGAAACTTCTGTCCTGAACTCAAACTAACTAAACGTAAACCTTTATTTTCTAACATAGCAATAGAAATAAATATTACCTGTATTTCTCTGCCTCGTGATGACTGGGTCTTGTGTTATGTCCTTAGGTTAGTTAGGGGACTGATGACCATAGATGTTAAGTCCCATAGTGCTCAGAGCCATTTGAACCATTTATTACCTGTAGCAAACAGTGCCACATCAGCTGAAAGTCATTGATTTGTCGTTAATGCTCCAGAATCTGCAGGCAATAAGCCGAAACACAGTAGTGATGTCCCAAATGCTTCAATCGGTCGTGCATCTCTGCCTTTAGGCGTACGTGGAAAGAGTCAGAACAGGGAATACTTACCCACTACCTGTCGGCCACACCCATGCTAGTAGCATAGATGAAGATGACAATGCAGCTCATATTGGCAAAATCGAAGCAACAAATGGTAAACAATCCGAGATCATGCAGTCGCGGTCGGAAAGTTTACAACAACCAACTCAGAAATGTCAGGGACAGAGGTAATTCATGGCGACGAGATGGACGTTGCTCCGGAGCCAAGACTTGAAACTAAATCGATGACGCATCCAGGGGAAGCATTTGCGGACTCATGCTCCGAAGCATCTGGACAATCACAGATGGAAACAGCTGAGTCTGCTGCTTCAGAGAAGCTAAGTCACTTTTCGAGTGAAAAATTTTAGAGAAAATTCTCTATGAGTACTAAAGAAACGATGCAAACAAAGAGTGTACAACAACTTCCTTTAGTGACCGAGAGGAAACCGAGACTAAAGATATAACAGTGTCTCACTCAAAATCTATCTCCCGTGCCGTACACCAATTGTCTGAGGACAATCGTAAGGGAGGAAAGAAAGTACAGAAGCTGGGGATTGTGGAACCAAGTACAACCAAGCGGAAACACAGGAAAAGATAGGCGAAGTCTATTCGCAATTCAAAATCCAAACCAATTACAAGGTAAGGAGCAACAGGTACAGACACCGGAACAGAGAACAATTAGTTCACAACCACAAAAAAAAAACATTTATTACGTCGCACAATTATAAAATTTTGTGCTTTACATATCAAGCAAGTCAAACGAGGTTCTTATATGGCGCAGAAATCGATATAGCGTACTACAGTGAGTCGAAACTAACACTTTAGATGAAATTACAGGGTACAATTTAATTGTTGGCAGATCTAAAAGTACAGGTAGAGTGATATTAAAAAAACACGCCATTCAAGTGGCAGAAACTGGGTGAGGAGAAAGCGGTAGAGCAATATTAACATAAGCAGAAGATGCTGTCTTTGTGCAAATATGTATGGTCCGTGTGAGCAGTCGTAGAAAGGGAAGGAAGAGGTTTTCACCCTGGAAAGTATGTCTGTTTTACCAACGACTTGGAGCAGAGTCGTATTTGGTGATGATTTTAACTCTTCACTTAAAACTTCGGGACTTAGAGGACGTGGTCAACGTATAAAAGTGCTCTCTGACGATTCGTCTTCAACTGCAGGTGACATCTTCAGAGATAAAACGAACACTGCCACTAAGGTTCGAGAGGCTCTCACATTTATACAGTGCATAGAGGTCATTACTATCCGTCACGTGAAGCCTATTCTGTGACTTCTCTAGATGGCGCCATCATCTCCGATCAAAATTAATCGATTGTCATTCTGTGGCGCAAAGGCGACATCCATATTTTATCTAACTTCAGACATTCTCCTTTTCTATTAAAATTTTTGTTTCAATGCCATACTATGTAATAACATCAGGCACGCCGAGTTTAACGGAATTTAAGTTTAAACTGAGAATATTACACCATGAACTAAAGAACAAACGAAATTATCAAAGCAGTTTTGCAAACTACGCATATGAATGGCATCCCTGAATTTGACATATTGAGACCAGTGTATAGATTGCTGAATCCTCTCCTTTTGCTTTGTAATTGAGCTTCATATTTTTGTCAGAACTTCCGTTACTTGTATTTTAAATGTACCTTGCTATCGCGAAGTAGGATACAGGTAGTAGAAAGAAAATAAGCTACAACGAAGGAAAAGAAATTTCTTTATTTTCCTGGAAAGAAACAAGAACCGCAGTTTCTACAGACGACAAGCGATTGGATTTAGACAAAATATCAGAATTCTTTCCATTTTTGAAGAAGCATACATTTAATTTCTTGAAAGTAGAAAGACACAAAGGATTTCAGAAGGAAGAGAAATCACCGTACATTTTTAGGGTGAAGGAATACACAACCATCAAAAAGGACTGTACCGTATTATCACTTTTCTTTTTTAGTTTCACGGAATGACAAATTTTCCTTGTCAATTACTTCACAAGTAAGAATAACTTACACTTAAAAAAATAATTAAAATAGAAAAGAATTTGCCATATGAAATGAAACAGTTACCATAGGTACTATCTTCCACTTTCCAGGAGAAAGTACTCTATTTTAACAAACAAGATGAAAGATATTGAAACCAGGGTGAGTAGGCAGCAAAAGGTAAGCGAATGGAAGATCTATAAGACGAGGAAACGAAGACAAAAAAGGAACCGAATCTGTTAAGACGATCGCTTGCAGTAAGTGTGAAATCCAGTTTCGAATCCTGGTCTGGAACAAATTTTATTGTTTTTCTTTTTCTTTGGAAATGATACAGATGATATATAATCGTACTCACAATTTCTCAATTTACGAATACATTTCATGTATCAAAATTTAAGTAAGCGTGTAACACGTAGAAGGTCGTGTTATAAACAATGAGAATTGGATAGCAAGAGCAGTGTACAATCAAAACAGTTCCACTTAGTACTTGTATAATTCTGTGGATCAGTAATTTTTAGAACATTTTTCGTGGAGAAGAATGGTGGTCTGGCCAAAATACTTTAAAAATGGATTAAATAAGCCTTGACAGCAATAAAATATTTATTTACAATATGTATCGGTTTCGATCAGAATTTGACCATCCTCGGGTCATTTATACCGTGACAGCAGGCAGGGGCGGTGAACGGAGCAGGCATTGTGACTCCACGAACGTCAATTTCTCTTGAGTTGGAGTTAGTGGAATCACAACACTTGGTCCGTTCACCGCGACCGCTTACCAGTATGGTATGAATGCTCTGTCGATGGTCACATTCTGACCGAAGCCGGTGACCATAGTTAATAAATGCTGATTGTTGGCAAGACTGTTTTTAATCAATTTTTGGGTATTTTACAGGCAATTTTTCTATTATTCTAGTTGTCACACATTCATCATTCGTATCTCAGATATATGAAGTCTAAATACTTTGGAGAACTCTTTTTTTGCTTCTTTCTTAAAGCTCAAACTGATTTTTTTTATTTGGCATGACTTCCGTATATACGACAAAAACAAAACTTTTTAATTGGAGAAAAGGTAAATATTATGATAATATAACCAATAATAGATCGAACGATGTGGTGCAGTGGTTAGCACACTGTACTCGCATTCGGGAGGACGACGGTTCAAAGCTGCGTCCGGCCATTCTGATTTAGATTTCCTGTGATTTTCCTAAATCGCTTCAGGAAAACGCCCGGAAGGGCACGGCCGACTTCCTTCCGCGTCCTTCCCTAATCCGTTGGAACCAATTGTCTCGCTGTTTGGTCACCTCGTCCAAATGGACCAACCAAGCACTAATAATATCATGTAGTTAAGTACAGATCCTTATATGTTATATTGTTAATTACACAGAACAATTAGCTGATGATTAATTCGTTTGAAATATCACAAAAGCGAACCATGGGGAAATGAAGCAGTCTTTGTTCTCATCTAAGAACAATGAGACTAATTCTCAATTTAGTTGTTTCTGACCCTTCAGGAGTAATGAGTAATTATTATATGCAATTGAATCGCAAGTAGTCAATAGCCCTTACCAGCAGTAGAAGCCCGAAGCTATAAAACCGAACAGTAATGATTCAGGGTGAACGGGGGGGGGGGGGGGGGGGAGAGAGGGGGGGCAGCAGTTCACGACAATGCTCGTGCGCCAACTGATAGCTAATAGCTAATAGCTTCACAAACTCTCATGTACATGTAGAACCTCTGCAAAAGACATATTAGTATAGTATTGACGCACTAGGAAAATTGTTTTACATTCAGAATACTGCAGCGTGCAATTAACAGGAAAAAATATTTCTCGGAGAAAACTAACATTTGCGCTTGTTTGACACCATTCCATTATTTACACTGTAGAGTAGCCACGTAGTTAATAGACAAGTGTCGGGACAACAGAAACGTACTACATTCTTCTGTGAATTAACGCTTACAAAAGAAATTAGTGTCGCTCGGTAAAGGAAATCTTCCTTACTTTCTCGTAGCCAGGAACATAATCATGTTTCTGTTCGTAAATTACTTCCTAGATGGAACTTTCTGTTGCAGTACTATTGAAGTATTTCGAAGCAACATTTATAAGTTACTGTTCCGCAGCACACAATGGTATAGCTAAATACAGAAAAAATTGAGGTAACGATGCGTGAGAAGATAACGAACAAAACAGATCTTGTGATCATATGTTCGGAAAAGCTTTACAAGGGAGGTATACTCTCTTGACGATGGAGGTAAGAAACCTTTGACGTCGTAAGTATTTTAATGACTGAAAACACACATGCAAACATACTAGCCTAGTAGGAATGGTACTGTGTGTACTAGAATTTTAGCTCCATAATCAAGAGGGCACTGAACCGGAGCAGTATCATGCACTCGTCACTTTACTAACGCAGCACCTTTGGCACCTCTTCCAGCATGAGAGGCACGATCATCTGCAGGAACTGCACATATGATAACCTGTACGACGAACTAGAGACAAAACCGTAGTCGCAGAAGCACCGCAGATAATGAGGCGAGCAAGCGTTCTGAGTTATACCGATAGTGGAGAGTGTTCCACACAACTGTCTAGATTATCTCACCTTAGGAGGAAACCTGCATAGTGCTGATACCGAGGCCACTGTCAAAGACACTTGATCTCCACCTTCAAGTGGGTCTCCTGCCTTGGAAGAGATCTTCCCTGATCATCTCAGGGATCGTTTCCTGCAGCTGATCCCCATTTTGCGAAAATACTCCACATATTCATCATTTCACTTCTAATAAATCATGACTAACTGAAAACCTCAGCTGCTGACAAGTGTTGTTGACATACCTCGATGTGGACAGCTGAAAATGTGTGCCCCCGACCGGGACTCGAACCCGGGAGCTCCTGCTTACATTGCAGACGCGCTATCTATCTGAGCCACCGAGGACACAGATGAATAGCGCGACTGCAGGGACTTATCCCTTGCACGCTTCCCGTGAGAGGTATATCAACGATACCTGTCAGCAGCTGAGGTTTTCAGGTAGTCATCATTTATTCCAGGGAAAAGCTGCACGGTCAGCAACAGTAACTGTTCTTTCGAGAACAAGTTACTGTTTTCGTATATATTTCACTTCTACTTACGTATTATTTAAATTTTTACCTGTTATCGGTTCAGTTGGACTAGCGCTCGAGAGTCTTGCGTACCAACTCCAGATGTAGATATAGGCTTAACCGTGGTGTACGCCACCGCCAGAATTGGTCCTTCTTTTAGGAGGTGGTCGATATCCGTCATTTTCGTTTTCCGGTCCGAGCTTGTATGTTTTCAGTGACAGTGTCGCATTTATTGGCGACTTTGTGGTGTTACTTTCATGAAGGAAAGAAGATTCCCAGTTGTTAACGGAAATACAGGCGACTTCACAGTTAATTCATTTAAGAAATCTACACTAACACAACCTCAGCCACAGACTGATGGAATTAGTTATTAGTCTACACCTCTTCTACGCTAAGATTTAACGAATCGCTGTTGCGAGCCTCGCAAGACAATCAAAATTTTCTGCTGGGAGTAGCAAATGTATTATAGACCCTAATGCGTGAGAAGTCCAAACTTTATTTCGAGTAGAAGTATTTCTTAATGTCGCATAAGTTTAATGCGATTGTTTCTCAAACTAGTTTCTCGAAAATGGTTTTTAGTATGACAAATGAAAATGGATCATGACGTTTTACAACAGAGACGATTTAAATAAAAGGGAAAAAATGCTTTCAAGTTTCTGTTCAACATTAGACAGACACCATTTTTGCTTAGGACAATTTCATTCAACTAGAGTCTATGTGGAGTATCAAAAGTACGGCTTCTGAATGATTCGAGTGACTTTCAGCGTACTGCTTAGCTGACTAGAATTAATTGGCTGTTGTGAAGTAATGTTTCTCGTAAATATTCTTAAATACTTAGATGTTGTTACATTGTTCGACATAACATGTTGATACCAGAAGACACTGGTAGTGTAGATGCAAACAGTAAAGCAGCATCTGAACTCAGTTTACAACATATGGGGACTCCGAGTCGTATTTATAAACAATCGATATGTGTTATTTCCTGCGAATAACGTTTACCCTCGAGTGGGTCAGTGAACAGCAAATCCAAAATTTTATCTAATGAAGTCCCTTCTAACATTCAGTCTTATGTTTTACAGAACTGTGACCCGGACAAAATGGATTCGAAAATATGCACAGCTCGTACCGCTGAACAGGAATGGTTAACGTGCGTCAGTTCGTGCTTTCAGCGAAATAACAGAACTTTGCTTGTAGTCACTACTACTCATTTCACCTTCTCTTCCTAGCGAATAACTATTTAAGAATGCTGTCCTCGGCTGTCTTCTGCAATGTTCTTCTAGTGCTACGGCTTCTTAGGGAAAGCGGCAGCAGCAGATCTCTATACAGCCAGTCATAATTTGGATTTTTGCCACTACAGATGATTACTTCTTCAAATATGAATATTTGTGAACATCGTGAACATTGTGAAGATAGTGATGATCAAAGGCATGAGGATGCAGAGGGTAATGGAAACCACTCCATTAAAGGCACGTAACGTGTATCCAGAGGACAAGGAACCTGTAATCGATAAAGTATCATAATAATCTATCCATTGGAAAAAGATTCCGGAATAGTCCTCCACTCAGATCTCTGGGAGGGGACTGCCAAGGGGGAGGTGACCATGAGAAAAAGATTGAATGATCAACGAAAGGATAACATTCTATGAATCGGGGCGTGGAATGTCAGAAGCTTGAAATTGGTAGGGAAACTAGAAAATCTGAAAAAGGATATGCAAAGGCTGAATCTAGATATAGCAGGGGTCAGTGAAGTGAAATGGAAAGAAGACGAGGATTTCTGGTCAGATGACTAACGGCAAATATCAACAGCAGCAGAAAATTGTATAACGGGAGTAGGATTCATTATGAACATGAAGGTTGGGCAGAGGATGCCTTACTGGAAACAGTTCAGTGACAGATTTGTTCTTACCAGAATCCTCAGCAAATCAACACCGACAACTGCAGTTAAGGTATACATGCCGACGTCGCAAGCTGAAGATAAAGACATAGAGAAAGTATATGTGGATATTGAAAGGGTAATACTGTACGTAAATGGAGATGAAAATCTGATAGTCATGGGGGACAGAAAAGCAGTTGAAGGGGAAGGTTTACGGGAGAAAATGGGCTAGGGACAAGCAATGAGAGAGGAGAAATAAATAAGTAATAAATTTCAGCTAGTAATAGCGAATACTCTGTTCAAAATTCACAGGAGGAGAAGGTATACTTGGAAAAGACCTGGAGACACAGGGAGGCTCCAGTTAGATTATATCATATTCAGGCAGATGTTCCGAAATCACATATTGGAATGTGAGTCGTAGCAACGAGCAGAGATACAGCCTCAGATCATAATATAATAGTGATGAGGCGTAGGCTGAAGTTTAAGACATTAGTCTGAAAGAATCAGCACTCAAAGATGTGGGATACGGAAGTATTAAGGAATGAGGAGATGTACTTGAAGTTCTCTAAGGCTGCACGTACAGCAGTAAGGAATAGCTCAATAGGTAGTACAGTTGAAGAGGAAAGGACATCTCTAAGAAGGGCCATCAAAGAAGTCGGAAAGAAAAACATAGGTACAAAGAAGGTAACTCCGAGGAAACCATGTGTTACAGAAGAAAAACGTCAGTTGATCGATGGAAGTAGAAAAAATGTTTCGGGAAGCTCAGGAATACAGAAATACAAGTCCCTGAGGAATAAATAAATGGGAAGTTCAAGGAAGATAACATCAAATGGCTGCATGAAAAATGTGGAGAAATAGAAATGATTGTCGGAAGGACAGACCAGCGTACATAAAAGTCAGAACAACCTTCGGTGACATTAAAAGCAAGGGAGGTAGGGTTAAGAGTGCAATGGGAATTCCATTGTTAAATACAGAGGAGAGAGCGTATAGATGGAAAGAATACATTGAAAGCCTCTATAAGGGGGAATATTTGTCTGATGTGATAGAAGAAGAAACAAGAGTCGATATAAAAGGGACAGGAGATCGAGTATTAGAATCAGAATTTAAGAGAGCTTTGGAGGACCTAATATCAAATAAGGCAGAAGGGGCAGATAACATTCGATCAGAACCTCTGAAATCGTTAGGGGAAGTGTCAACAAAACGACTATACATGTTGGTACGTAGAATGTGCCTGCCTGGCGACATACCGTCTGACTTTCGGAAAGATATCATACACAAAATTCCGAAGACTGCGAGAGCTGACAAGTGCGATAATTATCGCACAATCAGCTTAACAGGTCATGCACCTAAGCTGCTGACAAGAATAATACACACAAGAATGGAAAACAAAATTAAGGATGTGTTAGATGACGATCAATGTGGCTTTATAAAAGGTAAAGGCACGAGAGGGGCAATTATGACGTTGCGGTTGACAATGGAAGCAAGACTAAAGAAAAATCAAAACACGTTCATAGGATTTGTCGACTTGGAAAAAGCGTTCGACGATGTAAAATGGCGCATGATGTTCGAAATTCTGAGAACACAAGGGGTAAGCCACTGAGAGGGACGGGTAATATACAATATGTACAAGAGCCAAGAGGGAATAATAAGAGTAGATGACGAACAACGAAGTGCTTGGATGGAGAAGGGTGTAAGACAGGTATGTAGTCTTTAACTCTTACTGTTCAATCTGCACATCGAAGAAGCAATGACGGAAATAAAAGAAAGGTTCAGGAGTGGAATTAAATTTCAAGGTGAATGGATAGCAATGATAAGATTCGCTGATGACATTGCTATCCTGAGTGAAAGTGAAGGAGAATTACATGATCTACTCAACGGAATGAACAATCTAATGAGTACAAAATATGGATTTAGAGTAAATCGATCAAAGACAAAAGCATTGAGAATCAGAAAAAATGAAAACAGGGATAAATTTAACATCAGGATTGATGGTCACGAAGCAGATGAAGTTAAGGAATTTTGCTACCTCGACAGTAAAATAACCAATGACGGACGGAGCGATAAGCACATAAAAACAGACTAGCAATAGCAAAAAGAGCATTTCTGGCCAAGAGAAGTCTAGTAGTATCAAATATAGGCCTTAATTTGAGGAAGAAGTTTCTGAGAATGTGCGTCTGGAGTACAGTATTGTATAGTAGTGCAACATGGACTGTGGGGAAACCGGACTAGAAAAGAATCGAAGCATATGAGATACGGTGCCAAAGACGAATGCTGAAAATTAGGTGGACTTATAAGGTAAGGAATGAGGTGGTTCTTCACAGAATCGGAGAGGAAAGGAATGTGGAAAACACTGACAAGGAGAAGGGCAGGATGATAGGGCATCTGTTAAGACATGAGAGAATGGCTTTCAAGGTACTAGCGGGAGCTGTAGATGGAAAAAACTGTAGAGGAAGACAGTTTGGAATACATAAAGCAAATAATTGAGGACGTAGGTTGCAAGCGCTACTCTGAGATAAAGAGGTTGCCACAGGAGAGGTATATGCGGCGAGCGGCACCAAACCAATCAGAAGACTGATAACCCAAGAACAATTGACTTTAAGTTTGCCTGGATATGGATTTGCGCAACAACAAAGTCTTAGCCTCTACGACCACGAAACTTTCTATGTAACTTATTTTCGGTCTCGTTGTTTCTATTTGGTGATGGTCCAATTATAATTTTATTAAGTAGTAAAAAATGCTCAGTAATTATCATAGAACAGTTTGACCAATATTAGATGTAGGTAATTTCAAGATTCATTTATTTACGCACTCAATAAGAAAAAGTTCATTGAATATCTTCAGACTGTCACATACCTCAATTCCATCTCGAAATCTTGGAGCTGGTAGCAGATTGTTCTCCGATACAGGTAGCAGACACTACTAAAACACACAACGTACCATGAATGATGACAGCAGTTTTCGATTACTAATACCAATTGTTTCATGACAATTAGAGGTTGCTGAATTTTGAGGCATAGCTTATGCTGGAGAAATAAAACACTGAAATTTTGTTTCTATGAGGATTCGTAGCGACTAAATATTTTAGAAAAGAAAACATGGTCCGTTGCAGGCTCTCACGTACATGCTACTTATTTAAATGGTGCGATTACCTAATTTCGACTTTAAGTCAATTTAAAGCACATGTGTGATGTCCCATATTACTTACTGTAATTACACTAATAGCCATTAAAATTGCTACACCATGAAGATGATGTGCTATAGACGCGAAATTTAACCGACAGGAAGAAGATGCTTTGATAAGCAAATGATTAGCTTTTCAGAGCATTCACACAACGTTGGCACCGGTGGCGACACCTACAACGTGCTGATATGAGGAAAGTTTCCAACTGATTTCTCATACACAAACAGCAGTTGACCGACGTTGCCTGGTGAAACGTTGTTGTGATGCCTCGTGTAAGGACGAGAAATGCGTACCATCACGTTTCCGACTTTGATAAACGTCGGATTGTAGCCTATCGCGATTGCAGTTTATAGTGTCGCGACATTGCTGCTCAGGTTGGTCGAGATCCAATCACTGTTAGCAGAATATGGAATCGGTGGGTTCATGAGGGTAATACGGAACGCCGTGCTGGATCTCAACAGCCTCGTATCACTAGCAGTCGAGATGACAGGCATCTTATCCGCATGGCAGTAATGGATCGTGCAGCCACTTCTCGATCCCTGAGTCAACAGATGGGGACGTTTGCAAGACAACAACCATCTGCACGAATAGTTCGACGACGTTTCCAGCAGCATGGACTATCAGCATGGAGACCATGGCTGCTGTTACCCTTGACGCTGCGTCATAGACCGGAGCGCCTGCGATGGTGTACTCAACGACGAACCTGGGTGCACGAATGGCAAAAGGTCATTTTTTCGGATGAATCCAAGTTCTGTTTACAGCATCATGATGGTCACATCCGTGTCTGGCGACATTGCAGAGAACGAACATTGGAAGCGTGTATTTGTCATCGCCATACTGGCGTATCACCCGGCGTTATGGTATGGGTTGCCATTGGTTACAAGTCTCGGTCACATCTTCTTCGCACTGACGGCCCATTGAACAGTGGACGTTACGTTTCAGATTTGTTACGACCCGTGGCTCTACCCTTCATTCGATCCCTATGAAAACCCTACATTTCAGCAGCATAATGCACGACCTCATGTTGCAGGTCCTGTACGGACCTTTCTGGATACAGAAAATGTTCGACTGCTGCCCTGGCCAGCACGTTCTCCAGATCTCTCTCCAATTGAACACGTCTGGTCAATGGTGACCGAGCAACTGGCGCGTCACAACACGCCAGTCACTACTCTTGATGTACTGCGGTATCGTGTTGAAGCTACATCGGCAGCTGTACCTGTACACGCCATCCAAGCTCAGTTTGACTCAATGCCCAGGCGTATCAAGACCGTTATTACGGCCAAAGGTGGTTGTTCTGGGCACTTATTTCTCAGGGTCTATGCACCCAAATTTCGTGACAATGTAATCATATGTCATTTCTAGTATAATATATTTGTCCAATGAATACCCGTTTATCATCTGCATTTCTTCTCAGTGTACTTTTAATGGCCAGTAGTGTATCACGTTCTTTTACTTTACACATACAAAACCAGACGTCATATTCCATAATTACATTAGGACTGAATCCAGATCAAAAATATTACAAGACTGCATATCACACATTGGTAACTGCTCTCTCGAAATAGATAAAATCAAGAAGGTACTTACAGTTTAGTAGGTGTTCTTCATTAAGGATAAGTTTAAGTTCTGTTCTAATCAATCTGCCTTCTTTAATTTTCTTATCTGTCTGCCATTTCATTAAATTATTGGAAATAGCAGGAAATGCATTTGTGCGTTGTTGTTGACACTCTGTTTTTACATTAGTCACGGGATGAAATGTAGTCACATTTCCCGTTTAACATTTATGTTTTACTTATTAATTTGGGAGCTATTTGCAGACTGTATACTATCGACAGTTGAGATCAATTAAAATATTTACTCTGCGTTGCGTATTCCCCATTGACATTTTTGTTTTTCCATAATTTAATTGTTTCATTAATTTCTCGAACAGTTAACCAAAAATCGTTAATACAGTTATTTTCTGTACGTTCTGCTGTATGTTCCAGGGATTTTCAAACAACCTGTTACTCTGACTCATTCTTCACTTAAAGAAGATACAAGTTTTACACTATTTTACATAGTCATTACTTCAATCAGTCCTCTGACTGGAGCATTCCATCCGTGACAGTGTCAGCTTTGCTTGTTCTCATTTTCCACCCTTTCTTCTAAGGCAGCTTGCCCAATGGCCACAAATAAAGCAGAATAGCAAACTAAATAGTCACGCACAAGTGCCTTAAGAATGAAGGAAAGAAGCTGAGAATGCATCTCTGCGAGTAATAATAATCCGGACCTTGTCATTTCTTACGGAGATTTGGAATTATTTGCAAAGAAACAGATCTTGAATGAGTGTTACGAGTGTGGTGATGGATGTAGCTCATTTATTGCTGATAAATAGGCAAAAGGAAATACAACGCGAAGCAAGTTTGTAAATACAGTGTTTAGCCGTTTATGTGGAAAGTGCGAAGTGAAATTACTAGTGCTGAGAAAAGTAATGCGCTACACAGAAAGTAACTGTAGTAAGCACGTGTGTTACATAAGACAAAAATAATCCTAATGAAAGAGTAAGCCCCGGAAACAAAATTCTTCGTTTGAGCGATTCGTAAATATTGAACACCAATAGAGAGGACTCATGATGTTCCTAAAGAAAGTGACATTGAGAGCAGTGCTCATATTTCTTCGTAACACCTTCACAAGCTCAAATGTTATGAAAGAATAATTTTTAATAAGCTTTACGTAATATACACAGGCATAGTTAGGATAGTTCAAGAGACGTACGTGGTAATTATAAGCGGTTATCAAAAGTTTCCGTTGTAAGGTCGTACAGTACAGAATCAGTAAGTCAATCTGAAAAAATCACCGTGAGTATCGAGGCAATCATCCCACCAACGCACCAGGTCGAAGATACACATATGGAAGAACAACGTGTCCTGCAATGTGAAGAAGACCAGGACTGCCGGCTTGCACATGCTCGTCCAACAGGAGTCGTCGACTCTTCAAGGCTTTTTTTAGGGGGCCGAAGTCGTGATATTCGCGTGAGGGGAAATCAGAACTCTACGGAGGGTGCTCGTGTGTCGCCCACTTGAGTTGGTTTCGCTTCTACGTTGCGATATTTGCAATAAGGGGACGTGTGTCATCACGAAGCAGTAGTACCCCTTGTAGCAATTTTCCCAAATTTTTCGCCTTAATTGCACGCAAAATTTCTCCAACGTTGCGCAGAACCTTTCCCTGGTGATGAAGACACAAGGTATGGATGACATAGACCTCCAGATCGACCGGCGTCTTGTATCGAATCGTGACCAGCATGCAACTTGGAGCACCAATCCACAACGCTGGTTTTCGGCAAACGAGCTGCCAAAGACAAGTTATTCATTCCCTGACGGATGTATTCCGTTGTTTGTCCTTCGGCAGCCAAGAAATTACAATACGTTGGTCTCCTTTAGAAAAACTTGGTAATAACGTAACATGGTTCACATTTCCGCATTTACCTCAAGCACGTTGAAAAGACATGAATGCCACACTAATCGCTTGTCTATATGTCTTTGCTTATATACCCAAAACGATTCGCTTTACGTTTCGTATAGCTGGAGCAACGGCCTCAAATGGAAATTTTTTGATCACCCCTCACGTGCATAGCCCTCGGAATACTAGTCTCTCAGGAAACAATATGACCACATTTCGCAGTCGTCTTGTAAAATATTCATACGAGCTAACAAGCTATACATTGTTCGCCTGCTACAAGTCTTCTATATTAACTCTGTCATCAATAATACGCCATGTTAGTAACCCAAAATTAGGACATATCGGCAGGAAAATTAGCTGCTTGAGATTGTAGCTGTCGTGATTAATGGTGTGGGACCAGTATCCCACAACCTGTTGAAATCTCCAGTTTTACGATGTAGAGATAAACAAGATAGCCAAAAATAGTGGCATACAGAATTTTCTATTACTTGGAGCTGTACATCTTATGTGCAAAACATTGTGAAACCATTTAAATAAGTGGAAAAAATGAGACACATGTAAGCCAAGTGCAAAACAGAATAGACATCAAGGTTACACCCAAAATTGGAACCGTTCTCTTACTGATGTAAGCTGCTGGATTTTCCATTTCAGCTTACTTTAATTAAAGAATATTTTCCATCAGACTAGTTTCACTTTTATTTAAAAAGCATTTTTGTGGCAATTGCACACAATATTTCCCCTGCATTTTGTTATTTATGGATTAAGAGGTTCTATCTTTATAAAATTAGCGTGCAGTTTACTTAGGCCCTTATTACACGAGGCGCAGGATGACGCAGCCAGCCACGCCACCGGTGGCGCTGGTCGTCATGGGGAATAGATTGTTGTGGAGATTACTAGAATAGGGCAGCCACAAACTGGCTGCCTACTGGCTGCCTTGCCCCGCCAACACTTGGGCTGCCACTGGTGGCGAAGTATTGGCAGGGCATTGTGTCAACTGGGTCGCTAGGTGGCGCAGCCAGTCCTGCACCACCACTCGGTTTGGCCACCACGTCGCCAGTTCGCTGTGCACTAGTTACCAGATTACATGTCGGACAACAAATATACCTACTTGCTCCTGGCAGATTTCATGAAGAGGAGAAGGCGTAACGAGAGGAAGATACATGTATACCCTATGCAATCGTTAACAGAACATAAAGGGTTGTGTTTTACTCTTTTTGACGAACTGTATTTTAAACGACAACAACATCGAAGCAATTTGTGCAGTGAATTACGTTGGCAATCAGCGACAAAATATAATGTGCAATAGTGTAATGTCAATCAACAGCTCCGCCATTACACCAGTGTTGCAAGTGAAGCAGCAAGATGATGAAATTGTTGTGATATGCATAGTCAACCACAAAGAAGAAAACCAGCAGAAGACATCACTGATTTCCATTTCTAGCCTCCCAAATGCCACACCAGCAGCAACAGTAAAAAAACAGTAAAAAACGTGTTCTAGATTAATCTAGTTTAAGACTGTTTATTTTTAAGTAACATTTCTCTGTGTATGTATTTATAAATGCCTGAAGATGAACAGAACATGTTCCAAACGCGTTGCATTATGTTGGATTACGCATATAATAAAAAGTGACTGATAGCAGAAACTTGAAATAAATAATTATCCCACACAGTCACGGTTCACAAACACAGCTATTTTGGCTGAAAATAAAGTTTTTTAATTACCTACGAATGTCCAAATCGTCTTTCTCTGAGCTGTTGTCGTTAATGAAGGCTGACATTACCGCGAAAGAAAGAAAAATGACGAAGCGTATTCAAATGGCCCTGAGCACTATGGGACTCAACTGCTGTGGTCATCAGTCCCCTAGAACTTAGAACTACTGAAACCTAACAAACCTAAGGACATCACACACATCCATGCCCGAGGCAGGATTCGAACCTGCGACCGTAGCAGTCGCACGGTTCCGGACTGCGCGCCTAGAACCGCGAGACCACTGCGGCCGGCAGGAAGTGTATTGCATCAGAAGAAAAACTCGTAGTCACTCTGAGGTAAGTAAACCGATAAATTGTAATGAAAGTCATTAAATTTTTTGCCTTAAATACTTGCTAAGGTTATTCCTCCCAACAAGGGACCGCTGTTCAAAATCCTGTAAGAGTAAACAAGTAATTTCTCCAAGCATTTTGTTTTAATTGCTTGTTACTGTAAGCTTGAGAACTGGTGTCTCAAATTGCGGGATGTTGTTCAACTGCAGAAATGAAATCTTCGGTATTCACTTTTGTGTCCAAAAACTTCTGGCCTGCTTTCAGTGCTTCTTCCAGCTACATGTTTTTCCCTTTTGTCGTGTCTACACTTTCACTCCTTTGCACAGTGACACTCTGCAGTTCACTAGGCATACTGAACCAAATGAAACAGCGCGCAGAAAAGTGTACGAGGAAAGCAGACTGTGAGAGCTGCCGAACTACCGTAGCCTGAACAAGTCATCTTTGCGCCGGTGGTGGCGCAGTTGGCTGCGCAGCTGGCGGCCTATCGTAATAAGTCCCTAACTGTGATTTTGCCTCTGTGTACACATTCTAAGGTCCATTCTGTTTCTTCGTTGTTAGCGGATGCCGAGATCGAAAACAACTTGGTTGTACTTTTCGCAGTTGTTTCCTCCTTTAAGCCCGCTTTTCTTATTCTATATCTGTGTGTCACTACACTTTTGTAAACTTCCCGAAAGAAATGCTATTGTTTTGTGTTTCGCATTCAGTATTGTTTTATGTTTATTCATTTCTTTCGAGTCCAACTCGTATTGCCCAACCTCCCTATCTATATCCTTCTCCCCAGCTCTGTTCCTTCCACGCCTTTGGCCTCTCTCCTTATCCATCCCCTCCTACTCCTTTCTCTGTCTATCGCCTCCTACCTCTCTCTCTCTTCCTTGTCAGCTCCTCTAGCCCACTCTCTCTGACCATGCATACCTCTGCCACAGCTTTCTTTGTGATGAAGTTTTGTGTCTTATTACTGTACTACTCTTTGTCCGTGAGTGCCATTTAGATTCCTTTGTCTGCTTTTGTACTTATGATGGCGTTTTCCTGAAGTTTCGTTTTGAGTATTGGCAGTGTTACAGAGTCTGTATTATTTTTGTGTCCACTGCTTCCTTTCATTTGTGTTATTACATTTCTGATTTCGTTGCTTACTAGCTCTGTCATTATGTTTCATTTCTATTTTCCTGTAGGAGAATGCACTCTCACTCAAATTGAGGATTTCAGTGTATTTTTCTTCCATTCGGCTACTAAAATTATGTTTCTGACCCTTTTTAAGTTGATTTACATTTTTTTTTTCTCTTTTATCAGTCTCCGACAGAAATTATGTGCATCGTTTGACTGGAGGTAATGTATAGATTTTTTAGGTATATTTTGAGCTTTTAAAAATTTCCTTCTGTGCGCTGTTTTTCTATTCATTTTTGCTTTCACTGCATATGTGCGACTCCTACCTTGCTGCGAAGTTGAGAGAAATCTGAGCGGTTCCATGCTTTCTCTTGAACATTGCCTCTCATTTTCAGCAATTTTATTAATGTTTCATATCATTTAACAGTAGGAATGGGCCGAATAAGGTTATTATAATGAGAGTATTTGTACTGAGAGCTCAAAGTGCCTTACACTTGATTGCTATGCATGTTGGGAACAGTATGTGACCCTGCTTTTAGTTTCCTCTGTAACTTCCGTGGGTGGCCTGTTGTGAGGCGAGCAACAGAGGATGTGCCACACTGCGTTTCCGTATGGGGCTGCACTGCAGCGAATACAGAGAGGGTCGTACATCAATGGACTTGAGTGCCTGGCAGGGCGACTGACCTCAGTCGAGTTTCGCCTACAGTTTGCAGGGCGAAACGACCTGGGAGCTGTCTGAGTGTCACTGCAGTTTACGTATTTACCATTGTGGCGCGTCTGGAACGAAGATTGCTGGCGCCGACTGTTTGTATTTTCTTCACGATTCTGACAATACTTGTTGACCGTGCTCTGCTGGGCGCGACTGTCTGGCGTCGGATGGCCAGTGGTCTAGGCATGTTGTTTTCATAGCCAGTCAAACGGCAAGTTCAGCGCCCCCTCTAAGTAGCAGAGGCATGAGTGGTCAACTTAAACTGTGGCCAGTTGACGTCATAAAGCACTGCTCGAAATTGGAGGGAATGGTCGCTATTGGTGCGTATGATGTTCTGAGATAGTGTGGGGGAATTTTGGAATCAGCACTGAATGCTCATTCGCAGTTTTTCGAGGGTGGTGGGGAGTTGAGTAACATTGGCTTCGCTCTTGAGTTGCGTGGACGCAGTGTTTTCGGGATCTGGTCTTCGTCGGAATCGGGTGGTCTTGCGACTTAGTCGCACCTTTTCAGAATCGTTGTGGAGCGTGACTGCGGTCACACTCAAGTTTCTTTCTGCGACTTAAGACCCAGATTCTTATTTTCACGCCTGGCGAGTAACAGAGTTGCTGCACAGCAGACGTCGGTGCCTACATCATCAGAACGCTGCCTACCGACGATGAGGTGCAGGCTCTGGCATTGTAGGACCTATTTTTATACTGAAGTCCTCAGCAGCACGCGCGCTCGTTTTGCTACGAGTCCACCTTGCTTGTTTCTCGATGTGGTCCCATTTGAGCTCTCACTACTAATCGAAGTACTGCATTATAGTCGGGAGAGTAATATTTGATCCATTAGGACTTCCATTCATTTCCGTCAGTCTATTGCTTCACAGAGAGTGGGAGCCCCTTGTCCTCGAGCCAACTCTTATTCTCATACTAGTTCAGTATCTTTGTGTTCTGATTTATACTACATCACATTGTAATGTTTAATCTGCATATCATTTCATAGATAGATGCAGAATCTCATTTCCTGTCGCTTATTATGATAAAATTCCCTTTTTCTTTACTGAGTAGGGACTGATTTTTATTAAATTATTGTGTGTGTGAACTCCTTATTTCACCAACTAGCAGGGTCCACCATCAGTTCCTTTGGTTACCGTTGTGCACATAATCAATTAGGTGGTAGATAAGGAGGGGTGGAGTGCACGCCCAGTTCTCATCCACAATTCGCCACAATTAAGGAGGTACAACATTTTATCCACCCCAGCAACTCGCAAGTCAACAATATTCTTCAGCACTTTCGTAAGCTTGAAGAGTGCTTTACATATCAGCCGATTAAGACCATACTTTTTAACATAAAGGGAACTGATTTCGTTGCTTAGTCACATTTTTTGAGCTCTTTGTTTGGCTTTTTGTGTTATGGCACAACTCTCTCTATCTACCTATCTATCTATCCCTCTCTTTCTGTCACCCCCCCCTCTCTCTCTCTCTCTCTCTCTCTCTCTCTCTCTCTCTCTCACACACACACACACACACACACACACACACACACACACACACAATGCGTGTAGTTGTTGGCAACGCTCACAACCTTCATGGAAAACAAAACAATTAACATAACACTGAGCTGACTGTGCAAAACGTAAAACTACAGTACTATTCCGCTTGAGATTTTAGAGACGTGATATTTAGTAGAAATAAAAGCACAGGAATGTAGCATAAGAAATTTTGGGTTAAAAAGGCGAAAAATCCAGAAGTGTAAGTGTATAAATAAATTGTTCACAAGCCCAGCCTCTGTTAACAACGAAGAACAAAAGTTGTGGAGTTCATAATATTTAAACAAGAGTCAGAAACACTGTTGACAAATTGCACGCTGGTGTCATAAAGATATGTTATTTTAATCCATAAGTACCAAAATGTAGTTTCCAGAATTACCACAGAAGATGCTCTATAAATAAAAGGACAACGCGTCTATTGAAAAATTCTGTTGAATAACAGCAAGATTAAGACGAAAAATTCATTAGTAACTGATATATTATATGAAGTGGGGCCTTTTCCAGTAGTTGGAGGGACAATAACCTGGGTTATTGACTGATCCGACCTTACAAACTCAGCCCTTTTCTAGTTGCAGGGGCATCAATCTGACTGACTGATCTGGTCTTGTAACTTAATAGCCACGTCATGCTGATAATGCGAACCGATAAAAGAAAAGGGAAAACAGCAGCCATAATTTCTCCAGGACATGCAGCTGCACTGATGATGGCAGCCTCTTGGGTAAAATACTCCGGAGTGAAACAGTCCCCCAAACGGAACTCGGAGCAGAGATTGTTCAGGATGATGTCATCCGCAAAATCAAAACTGGCATCTTACAGGTAGGAGTGTGAAATGTTAACTCATTTAATCAGGTAGGGAGGTTAAAGACTTTAAAACACGAAATGATTAAGCTGAAGTTAGACATAGTGAGATTAAGTGGTGTTCAGCCGCAACAGGATTAGGGCTTCTGGTCAGGTGAGTACAGGCTTATCAATACGAAATCAAATAGGAGTAATGCAGGAGTAGGTCTAACAATGAATATGAAGCTAGGAATGCTGGTAAGCT
The DNA here is from genome assembly GCF_023897955.1 of Schistocerca gregaria. NCBI lineage: Eukaryota > Metazoa > Arthropoda > Insecta > Orthoptera > Acrididae > Schistocerca > Schistocerca gregaria. The sequence continues at coordinate 947,467,295 of NC_064920.1, forward strand.
ATTATGGGCAGGATACTGAATACGTTATCGTAGCCAAGACAGATATGAGGCCAATAGCCGCCACAGGGGTATGAGTTTACCTGCCACCTAGCACCGCAAATAATGAAGAAACTGGAGGTACATATGCTGTATCAGCGGGTAGCTAGATATCGGTACGCACGTCGGAATCCCGGAAGAAAGGGAGAAATGGAGGAAGGCACCAGGCAGGGGAGCAATTGCGGAAGAGTAACCCATACTAACTTTAGGAGAGCGAAACACAACAGACAGATTGTGGTCAAAACAACAGGCCAGGGCGAGGATAAACAACTTGGACGACAACGGGGCGCTAAATGAAGCCTTCACCACAACAATGACTAGGAGTCGCATACCAGCGAAGAGATGTATTAAGACGTGACCAAAAAGAATAAATGGATGACAAGCAAGGTAGCTGTCAAGCAGTCCTAGGCAGATCCGACTACATGAAGCGCGAGTGCTGGGCGGCCGTCCATATACCAGCCGCGTGGAAAGCCACTGGCCGTCCTACTCACGTGGCACGAGCAAAACACTGTGCAGTCTAACGGCCATCTAAGTTCATCTCCTCTGGCACACTTTCAGTCTCCACGGTGCCCGACGCCAGAATGTATGACGAGATAAAAGAAATTATTTAGTTTGGTAAGGGAGAGGAAAACTTCATTATGATGGGGGTATGGAATTCGAAAATGGGAAAAAGTAGAGAAGGAAAAATAGTAGGAAAATATGGACTGGGGGAAAGGAATGGAAGAGGAAGCCACGTGGCAGAAATTTGCATCACCGCTAATACTTGGTTTAAGCATCGCGAAAGAAGACTGTATTCATGAAAGAGGCCTGGAGACACTGCCAGGCTTTACACTGGTTGTATAATGGTAAGACAGAGGCCTCAGAACAAAATTTCAAACTGTAACGCATTACTAGGAACAGATATGGATTCCAACTACAGTTTATTGATTATGAACTATAGATCAAAACTAAGAAACTGAAAAATAGTAGAAAATGGACCTGGGTATGTTGAAAGAACTAGATGTGGTTGACAGTTCCAGATGAAGTGTTGAATAACGACTGAGTGAAATTGGAGAAAGGAATAGGTAGAATATGAATGGGTAGCTTTTAGAGATGAAATAGTGAAACAGCTGGGGATCAACAGTTAAAAAGACAAGGCCTAGTAAAAGTTCTTGGATATCGCAGGAGATACTGAATTTAATTGGTGGAAAGAGAAAATATAGTAATAAAGATAATGTAGCAGGAAAATGGGAATACAGACGTTAATGAGATTGACAGAAAGGACAGAAAATAGAAAAAGGTTACGCAGGAATAGCTAGAGGACAAATGGGAAGCTATAGAAGCACGTATAACTATGGGAATAATATAAACAGCTTTTAACAAAATTAAGAGGCCTTTAGGGGAAAGAGAAGCAGTAGTATTAATACCAAGAGCTTACATGGAAAACTAATATTAATCAAAGAAAAGAAAGATGAAGGGAGTATATAGATGGGCTATACAACGCAAACGATCTTGAAGGCAATATTATAGAAAGGGAAGAAAATGTAGATGAAGAAGAGATGAGAGATAATGATACTGCGAGAACGACAGAACACTGAAAGACGTATGTAAAATCAGGACCCATGGAGGAGATGACATTTCCTCAGAACTGCTGATTTCCTTGGAAGCATCAACATGACAAAACTATTCCAACTAGTGTGCAAGATGTATCACACACACCAAATGCCCCCAGACTTCCAGAAGAATGTAGTAATCCCAATTCCAAAGAAAGGCGGGAATAAAACGTATAAATATTTTCGGACTATCAGTTTAAAAGCACGTGGTTGCAAAAAACTGACACGAGTTATTTAGGAAAGAATGGAAAGCCTGGTAGAAGCCGATCTGATGGAAGATTAGTTTGGGTTCCGGGAAAGTGTAGGAACGCGTGAGGCAAACTGACCCTAAGACTTATCTTAGGAGACAGGTTAAATGAAAGGAAAACTACGTTCGTAGCATTTGTAGATTTAGGTGAAGCTTTTCACAATGTTTACTGCAAAACTCTTGTACAGATATGATTCGGCTGTCATTGGTGTCGAAGGTCATGAAAGGGTAACAGTGGCGGAGAAGGGAATGAGACAGCACTGTAGCCAATCCCCGATCTTACTGAATGTGTAGAATGAGCAAGTACTAAAGGAAATCAAAGAAATATATGGAGTGAGAATTAAATTTCAGGAAGATGAAATATTAACTCTGAGGTTTGCCAGTGATATCGTAATTTTCTCAGAGGCAGCAAAGAACTTGGAAGTGCAGTTGAACGGAATGGACAGTGTCTGGGTAGGAGGGTATAAGATTAATGTTAGTAATAGCAGTAAAAGGATAATGGAATGTAGTCGAATTAAATCAGGTGATGCCGAGGGAATTAAATTAGGAAATGAGAGACAAAAGTTAATGGATGAGTTTTGTTATTTGGACAGAAAAGTGACTGGTGATGGACGAAGTAAAAAGGATATAGACTATAGACTTGCAGTAGCAATGAAAGTGTTTCTGAAGGAGAGAAATTTTTTAACATTAAATATAAATTTAAGTGTTAGGAAATCTTTTCTGAGGATTTTTGTGTGGAGTGTAACATTTGTATCCCGCCTGGAAGGCGGCGCGTGGGTCTGCTCCTGTAAACTGAAGGGTAGGCCGAATGTAGGAAGTGAGTAGGAGCAGGTGAGGTAAAAATCTCGGTACTGCTTTTAAAGTAAAACATGTTTATTCTAGGCAAGACAATAAATAGGGGGTTGCAAAAGTTTGGCTATGATGTGCACGTAGGTGCGTAGCCGGATTCATCAAAGTTAACACAGGCAAAATCTGTAGTGGCTGGCCCGCTATGAAAATGAAACAATCTTGATAGGTCGTCTGCGCGGGACCAAATGGGCTGATTCTGGAGCGGCGCTCGTAGAGCCAACGTAAGGACTTGTACCTACGCCGTAGCATCGTAGCTATCGATACCACAGTAACCTTGCGTGGAAGTGACACGTGGACGATAAGCAGTCCAGAGAAGAACGAAGTAGAAGCTCGTGAAATGTGGTTCTACCGTACAAAAGAATTCTAAACATTTGATAGGTGGATCATGCAACTGCAGAAAAAAGAAATTTGTGGCAAACTTAACTGAAGGAAGTGATCAGTTGATAGGACCCATTCTGAGACATCATTGAATGATCAATTTACTGTAGGAAGGAAGTGGGGGGGGGAGTTAAAAATTGTTGATGGAGACCAAGAGATGAATACAGTAAGCAGGTTCAAAGGGACGTACGTTGCAGTAGTTATTCGGAGATGAGGAGCCTTGCACAGGATTGAAAGGCCACAACGACAACAGCTATTGCAAACATACAATTCATAATAATCCTAATCTGGAAAAAAGTGAGAGAGCATCCAGTGCCGTCGAGCAAAAAGAAGAGAGCTGGGAAAGTCCAAGAACACGTCTTAGTGCAGACACTGTAAGAATAACACTGTTGCGAAGAAAACCTTAAGATGGGATTTTCATGTATCGAGAGAGAGGCGAAAAGAGGGAAAATTATAGCGTTCAACGACGAGATCATTAGAGACACTAAGATTCGAGATTAGCAAGGCTAGAGAAGAAAACCGCTTTCCACACTAACCATCCCGGTAACTGGGCTATGCGATTTAGAGTAATATGCAAAAAAAATTAATGTGGATTGGCGAACGAGTATTTGATCCGCCTCCCTCAGGAATGCAAGTCCAGTGTTTTAACCACAGCACCACCGTATAGAACAATATAGGCAAAGTACGCGGGGATACTGATGAAACGTTGTTTGTGGAAAAAGACGACCAAATTACGAAGATCCAAAAAGAAGAAGAACACTGATATCTCACACTCCAGTAGCGAGCTTCCAAGAATCTTTAAGGAAGCGGAAAACCCACAGTTGAAGTATGGTGAAGACGTTGCTATCTTAAGAGTTTAAGCTCGCCGCGGCGCGGAAGAAAGAGTGAAGCACTGTTGTCCGTGGAAGATTGCGAGCCGGCTGTTGGATAATGCATGAGCTGGATTGTCGCGTGACATGCGACGATGAGAAGATCTCGCCATAACTCGGCCACCCTAACCCAATAGAGGAGCCAGCACGCATGCAACTTTGATGGCGGCGGCCCGCGTTCCATAACTCGCGGCGAGGCGGCGCGCGTCCCCAGTTTATGCCCGCCGTGCTAAGGGCGCGTAAACCAATTTGGCGGGCACTGCAGCAGCGGAGGCCGCCTTGGCGGTCCCCCGGCTCCGTTTGTCTGCGGGTCAGACGCTGTCCGGCCGGCCGGCGACGCGCCACGAATGTACCCTCCACCACTCGCTATGCACGACTCCTGCGACTCGCAGCCTCGCGTGCAGCCGTCTCGGCCGCTCCCCTCTGTCACGCACATACGCGGTAGGAAGAGGTGCAGTACAAAGGGGGAAGGAGGGGGAGGTGGGGGTGAAGCAGAGGGTGAGCGGGAGCAGATGAAGAGGTGAAGGGGCGGAAGACGAACACGTTAAATGTAGAGCACATGAGGACCGTAGAAGGGAGGTGTGTAGAAGGAAAGACACTATTGGAGATCTACAGCAAATTTGTCAGCATTCGACATAAGGAAGCTCTCTTTATGACAAGCTGCGAGGCGTTCAAAATTTTCAAATGTGGTCATCAGTCCCTAAGCTCACACACTACTTAACCAAAATTATCCTAAGGACAAACACACACACTCATGCCCGAGGGAGGACTCGAACCTCCGCCGGGACCAGCCGCACAGTCCATGACTGCAACCTTTGAGGCGTATCCCTGCACAGTGATCTACAATTATTGTAAGTTTCCTTTCTTTTCCACTCTTGACCTGCTAGTGACTCAAGTAACAAAAATCTTCCTGCATCACTGCTGTCAATAGTAAGTTACAGTACATTGTGAGCTGTAAAATGTATTGCTTTAGTTAATATTTTGGAACACTGTCATAATCTGATTCCATTTTGCTGTATGGAGTGCATTCTGCACACGTAAGCGCTCTACTATTGACAGCAGTTTATTTGACCCCATAGTCAGAACGTTGCCATACAGGTTGCTGTGAGTAATTTTATGATACCTGATGTTATGACGTAAACTGGTCATTAATAAAGGGGTATATCACCTGGAGGAATTGGCTGTTGTGGAATACGACTTGTTTGAAATATGTACGAGCTAGGGTGTCACAGGCTGCACAAAATATGTTGTTATTTCCCTTATTTTTCCTTCTGCTTTCCTGCCTCTTTTCCACTGCTTTCTCCATTCTCATTGTTATTACTGTTTTTCTTACTTTTCTCAAAACCTTAAAAATCTTTCTGAAGGGAATTTTTTCAGATACGGTACAAGAGAGTTGAACAGAATGGATAGTATCTTGTGAAGACGTTATGAGATGAACATCAGTAAGAGGGAATAGAGTCTAGTTGCCTAAGTCACGTGTTTTTGAATAAATTGTAACAAGGGCGAGAAGCTGAACCTATTAGCCAAGTTTTTCTGTACGATAAATGAAGATGACAGAATAAACAGAATATAAAATGATAATAAGAAGAGAAACTTCTCTGAAAATAAGAATGTGACGATATCGAGAATAAGAGTAGGTGTTAGGAAGTTTTCTGGAAGCATTGGTCTGGAGAGTAGACCTACATGTAGGCGAAATGCGGACAAAGAGAAGAGAATAGAGGCCTTAGAAACGTTGAAGTACGGAAGAATACTGAAGACTGGATGTGCAGATGAGTCAGCGAATGAGCTGCGTACTCAAATCGGGAGGAAATTAATAGATAGGTTCATATAGTACATTCTCTGGCATCAAGAAATAAATAATTCAATAATACACAGAAGTGTGCGTGGAAGCACGGGCAAAAACTGTAAACAGTAAGACGGTTCAAACTGATTTTTGTTGTAGCAGGGATGAGGATGCTTGCGCCGTATAGAATAGTCCGGGGAGCTGCATTAAGTGGTTCAAATGGCTCTGAGCACTATGGGACTTAACTGCTGAGATCATCAGTCCCCTAGAACTTAGAACTACTTAAACCTAACTAACCTAAGGACATCACACACATCCATGCCTGAGGCAGGATTCGAACCTGCGACCGTAGCGGTCGCGCGTTTCCAGACTGTAGTTCCTAGAACTGCTGCATTAAACTTTCTCTAGACTAAAGACGACAACGACATCTTACACTAGCTTCTCGGACGTGTAGTAGTACATTTAGGTATTCCGCTCGAGGTCCATCTTGTAAATAAACACAGTGATCAATTATTTTTCATCAAAGATGGCTGCTAATGAACTCGATATCGAGTGCAACATCTGAAGCTCTGAGGCCATAGCAACAGTATCTGTTCAAACGCAACGTAAATTTTATGCAGCGCAGTAAATCCAATTATTTCAACAACATGCCCCATATTTATTCTAGTGAGGAAGACTTGTTACTGGCTATGAGCACTATGGGACTTAACATCTGTGGTCATCAGTCCCCTAGAACTTAGAACTACTTAAACCTAACTAACCTAAGGACACCACACACATCCATGCCCGAGGCAGGATTCGAACCTGCGACCGTAGCAGTCGCGCGGCTCTGGACTGAGCGCCTAGAACCGCGAGACTTGTTACTGCAAGATGGTAATTAATTAAGGCAACTACGAAGGAGAATGTAGTAGAACTGTAGTGTTTAACGTTGTATAGAAGGCAACTGCTTTTCGCCTTGTTTTATAGAATTTAAATAATTGCCAGTGAAATTTCAAGTTATTTTTATTTAAGTACTTCTGTGCCGCTGATGTCATCTGTCCCCTAGACTTAGAAACACTTAAACCTAACTAACCTAAGGACATCACACACATCCATGCTCGCGGCAGGATTCGAACCAGCGACGGTAGTAGCAGCGCGGTTTCGGACTGAAGCACCTAGGGCTGGTCGGCCACAGCGGCCGCCAAATAACAACATCCTGAATGATAAAAAAAGAGGGCAACTAACCAAGTGTTATCTTTGCTTTCGGTTTTGCTTTGGCCGGCCGCGGGTCAGTTGTTCATTGCGGGTCCGGCTATTTAAGTCTTCAGCGTCGAGACAGCGGCCTCACTGAGTAGTCTGTCGGTCGCGAGGTACTACGGGGCCGGGAGGTTGGCTCTTACTTGGTGCGCGTGTTACTGCTGTGGCGAAATTGAGTTCTGGCATGATGTTTGGTTTTGTGCTCACCACGCAGCGAATGTTGAGAAGAAGACCTTACGTAGCATCACCTGGATTAACCATCTACCTACTCAAATATGTGACTTTGGTCAGGAATGTGCCGTGGCAACTTTAGCCACACATGCCGTGATAACGGGCCTTATGCAATCCACCTCGATTTCTTACTACTTGATAACGGATTAGCAGGACTGCTGAGCTGCTCATTATTAAGTGATTGCATATTTATGGTGGTGCTAACCGTGATTTTTAAATACAAGTATCTAAACATTAGTGACGAGTAACGAAAGACGATGCAGTCTCGTAAACTGCATGTTTCATGAAAATGTAGTTCTGCTCGGCCTCACCTTTAAAATAAACTCAGCTGTTACTGTCGCATGTTGTTATGGTGTTTAAATGATTGCTTAAGTTGCTGACTTAAAAACCTTCTTTAGGTGAGCTTCCCTGTTTTAAATGTTATGGTTTTGTCTTGTGTAGTTTGAATGTGTAAATGCAAGTGTGCTGTTGTAGTTGATTTATGTTTCAGTTACTGGTAGCGCAGTGCATTTTGTCCAGTACGGTGGGGAATGGCATGGGTGCTTAACAACTTGGCCGTTGCAAGCGGAACTGTGGTTCATTTGACCGCCTCCATGTGGAGGCCCTCTTTCTCGGTCACCTGTTTAAATTGAGTATTGTTTCGCTCTTTGTTTTTGGCTCCGGCAGGTCGTTAAGCTTGTTAGCTCGTTCCTCCAGCAATCTGGCGAATGTACTTTAGGCTCGAAATATGACTTCGATATTGTAATATTGAGTAGCACTCTGTAATTAGTGCCCGACCAGATTCATTAAAGCTCCGCTTGGTTAATTGCCCTTTTTTTTTTAATCATTCAAGATGTTATTTGGCGGCCGTTGTGGCCGAGCGGTTCTAGGCGCTTCAGACCGGAACTGCGCTGCTGCAACGGTCGCTGGTTCGCATTGTGCCTCGGGCATGGATCAGTGTGATGTCCTTAGGTTAGTTAGGTTTAAGTGTTTCTAAGTCTAGGGGACTGATGACCTCAGATGTTAAGTCCCATAGAGCCATCTCAAGCATTCTTTTTGTTGTTATTTATACCTCGTGTGAGAGTTGCAAAGGTTTAAATTTTTATAATGCAAGGTTTTGTTTGTGTATGTTACCAAGCAATCTTCAAATGCCAAGGGTCTCTTTTACTAACTGTTTGTTATTTTAATTAGTGGTCATCTCTACTGGCACCCACTTGAATATTCTTTAGTCAGAAGTTTGGGCACCGGCAGCCATCAGTAGGGAGCGTTGAGATTTTTGAAGTTACCTTTTCATTCTTTGGGTTTTGTTATATTTATTTACGTTATTCATTTGGTATGAAATGTTATTGCAAAGGGAAGTCATTGTATAGCCTAGTCTTGCCGGTTGGATTCTGGCAACTCGGTTTTATTATTTGTGCCAGGAGAAAGTTTCATTAATTCTTTAGGAGGTAAATAAAATTGTTTAACGCAAGCCGTGTATGTATGATATTATGGCTTGCTGCTTAGTATGTAATGCTAAGATGCAAATAAGCGTTTCAGTCCCTACGAAGAGGCGATGAAGACGAAACATAGATCTAATTCAAGAACGAAATTGTCTTATGGCACATCTTTCTATCTCTGTAAATGATGTTCCAGAGTGATGTGCCACATTACGGTTACCCGAATATACAGGTGTTACAGAAAGTGTAAGTAGGCTGTTTAGGATTTTTTATTGGTAACACCGCCGCCACGTAGCGCTCTGTATGAAAATCACTGGCTGTGCTGTGCGCAGTCTGTGTTTAGTTTGCATTGTTGTCTGCCATTGTAGTGTTGAGCTGCGGCAGCTGGATGCTAACAGCGCGTAGCGTTGCACAGTTGGAGGTGAGTCGCCAGCAGTGGTGGACGTGGAGAGAGAGATGGCGGAGTTTTGTAATTTGTAAGACTGGATGTCATGAACTATCATATATATTATGACTATTAAGGTAAATACATTGTCTGTTCTGTATTAAAATCTTTCATTTGCTAACTATACCTACCAGTAGTTAGTGCCTTCAGTAGTTTGAATCTTTTATTTAGCTGGCAGTAGTGGCGCTCGCTGTATTGCAGTAGCTTGAGTAACGAAGATTTTTGTGAGGTAAGTGATTTGTGAAACGTATAGGTTAATGTTAATCAGGGCCATTCTTTCGTAGGGATTTTTGGAAGTCAGATTGCGTTGCGCTAAAAATATTGTGTGTCAGCTTAAGCACAGACGTTTCAAAAGGTACGGCCAAACTTTCAGGAAACATTCCTCACAGACAAATAAAGAAAAGATGTTATGTGGACATGTGTCCGGAAACGCTTAATTTCCATGTTAGAGCTCATTTTAGTTTCGTTCTTCCACCTACGGTCAATGGAGCATGTTATGGTGATTTCATACGGCATACTCTACCTATTCTGCTAGAACATGTTCCTTTACAAGTACGACACAAAATGTGGTTCATGCAGGATGGAGCTCCTGCACATTTCAGTCGAAGTGTTCGTACGCTTCTCAACAATAGATTCGGTGACCGATGGATTGGTAGAGGCGGACCAATTCCATGGCTTCCACGCTCTCCTGACCTCAACCCTCTTGACTTTCATTTGAAAGGTCTTGTCTAAGCAACTCCGGTACCATATGTAGAGACTCTTTGTGCTCGTATTGTTGACGGCTGTGATACAATACGCCATTCTCCAGGGCTGCATCAGCGCATCAGAGATTCCATGTGACGGAGAGTGGATAAGAATCTTTAAAAACAACAAATACAAAATTATTAATTCATATAGTCATAATACGATCATCTCGGTTCATCCCCTTTATCGAACAAACCATCATCATGGAATCCATTGGTCTGTCCATCCAGGTTAGAACCCCATATATGAACACCCTTTACAGAAATACAGAAATCTATACTGAAATGATGCTCCCTTTTTGTTGCAGCACGCCAAATCGCCGCCCCTATGCTGTTCTGTAATTCAGCAGCATAGAAAGCGCGTATATCATGTTTTGCTTTTACAGAAGCAACATTACATGGAGTTCATCGACACAGACCGTGCTTATTATTTATAGGACTTAGACATTGCTTTCATTAACCTGCAACAGGTATACGTTACACACTGGAAACAACATTTCATCTGCTTAACAGATCAAAGACATCAGTAGCCTCCGAGTGCTACCACAACCGTTAGAGAAACACCAATCTATTACTTCGGCGTCTTTTAAGGATATCTTTAGTGTTCATTTGAAAACACCCTTGACACATTGCTACGGACTGACCGCAATTAAATTCAGCATCTTCTCACATTGCAACGGGTTGACCACCATTAAATTCAGGACCTTGTCTCCAAATCACAATTAGTACTCGGTATTTCACAAGAGATAGACTGTGACAACAGCAGTGAACAGTTCCAAGGGACTTCTTCTGTAAACTCTCAGAAGAGACACTGTACAATTATACCTTAATTCAAGGTAGGCTTCGTACGTGCTTACATCGCCACGAAATGCAGCTATAACTTTTTCTGATCCAGCGCTGGTACTTCTGCAATAACACTGTTCGAGCAGGGCTCCTAGCATACCATTTCCCGGCCCACCAGCCACGCCATGCCCGCCACACTTCCGGTTTGCCCCAGTCCAGTTAAGAAGCACCTCTCTCGTCGCCAATCACCGCGCAGAGAGCCTCCCAGAGCTCTCGGGCCGAAGATAGGTCACAATCCCTTGATGCAGCTATCGATCAGTACAGACATGGCACAATTGCGAACTAGTATACATGCTTGCTGATGGTGTCCCTGCATTCCCACCTGTATTTCTGTAGTTCTACTGCATTCATTGATTTTATTATGTGATGTCTAATATTCCAAGTCGTGCTCTAGAATGTTGATAAAGAGTGGCATGACATAATTATGTACGTTATTTTTTCTGAACCCAAATCACGGATGCAGTATTTTTTACTAGGAACAATCGCAACACAAAAAATAATTTGTGGGAATAATACATTTATCGAGCTCCTATAAAAATTGATAGCTCTTAAGCAACGCCAATAACAGCTTTCTTGCTACTGTTACGATACTAGATGTTATGTGAGCTAGATGTTGTGAGCACAGCGTTCTTTTAGTATTATCCTTAGGACGCAGGTCGGTAAACTTTTTAGTTTATTACACTGTTATAGCTGTACACGTCTAGCTCTCTACATCAGTTGCTGCCTAGCAATCTTATATGGGCATATACCGAATGTCTGTCGAGCTCAGTTTTGAGGACACAAGGTACGTTCATTACGGTGGCATTTGACATTCACCGCAGAACCGAAGAAACTAGTACCTGCCTAATAGCTTGTGGGGCCCCCACTAGCACGCAGAAATGTCGCAACACGACGTGGCATGGATTCGAAAATGGTTGAAATGGCTTTGAGCACTATGGGACTTAACATCTGAAGTCCTCGGTCCCGTAGGAACTCAGAACTACTTAAACGTAACTAGCTTAAGGACATCACATACGTCCATGTCCGTGGCAGGATTCGAACCTGCGACCGTAGCAGCAGCAAGGTTCCGGACTGAAGCGCCTAGAACCGCTCGGCCACAGCGGCCGGCGGCATGGACTCGAATATTGTCTGAAGTGCTGCTGGAGGGAATTGACACCATTAATCCTGCAGGGCTGTCTATAAATCCGTAAGAGTACGAGGGGGGCGCAGCACATTGTAAGGCATCCCAGATATGCTGACTAATCTTCACGGTAGCCAGCGGACGTGTTTAAACTCAGATGAGTGTTCCTGGAACCACTCTGGAAGTGTGGGGTGTCGCATGGCCCGGCTGGAATTAGCCAAGTTCATCTGAATGCACAATGGACATGAATGGATGTAGGTGATAAGGCAGGATGTTTACGTATTTGTCACCCGTTAAAGTCTTATCTAGATGTATCAGAGACCCCATATCACTCCAATTGCACAAGTCCACAACTTTATAGAGCCTGCACCTGCTTGTGCTTGAATGGTCCTCTGCTAATAAGCAGGTTCCATGGATTCATGAGACTGTCTCCATACCCGTACACGTCCATCCGCTTGGTATAATATGGAACGAGACTCGTCCGACCAGCCAACATGTTTCCAGCGATCAACAGACCAATGTCGGTGTCGAAGGGCCCAGGAGAGGCCTAAAGCTTCGATAGCCCACGTCGATGATATTTCGTTAAATGGTTCGCACGCTGTTGGTGGCCCAGCATTGAAAGATGCAGCAATTTGCGGAAGGATGGCACTTCTGTCACGATGAACGTTCTCTTCAGTCGTACGGGAAAATCCCCTATTCATCGCTGCCTCGCTCGTGCGCCAACTGTAACACCACGTTCAAACTCACTTAAATCTTGACAACGTGCCACTGTAACAGCAGTAACCGATTTAACAATTGGGCCAGACACTTGTTCTCTTATATATGCGTTCCCGACTGCATCGTCGTATTCTGCCTGTTTACATACCTCTGTATATGAATACGCATGCCTATACGAGTTTCCTCGGCGCTGCAGTGTAAGAATTACGAGGGTCTTTCAAAAAGTAATCCAACAAACTTTTTCCAGCCAATTTCAGATGACAAAATGCAGAATTTGTGTTGGGACATCTTGGAATATTTCTGCTTCAGCCTCTATATAGTTTCTTGAAATTCCGATACGGGTGGCGCTATACGTAGCAGTCAACATACCGTCTGAGTTTCTTTTGGCGAAAAAGCAGAGCGTCGCAGATATTCATAGGCGTTTGAAGAATTTCTGCAGAGACTTGACAGTAAACAATAACAAGGTGTGCCGTTGAGCAAGGCGACTATCGCCATCGAAACAAGATCGAGCGCACCCGTCTTGCCTCCTGCGCGCCGGCCATCGGTACACAGCTCTGACTGTTGCATTGACGAAAACGTGCGAACACTCTCATTCGACGTGATTGATGGATCACAATAAAACACCTCGCTGTTCAACTGGACGTCTTTCTCCGTACTGCTGACTCACTCGTCCACCAGTTGGTATCCAAAGGTGTGTGCCAGCTGCATTCCTCGCTACCTAACAGATGGCAATAAAGAGCAACAAAGGACCATCTGTGTTGCGTTCTTTGTTCGTTGCGAAGCTGATCGTGACAATTTTTGTCGAAAACCGTCTCAGACCATGAAACATGTGTTCATCACCTCCAATCGGAAACAAAACTGCAATCCATGGAGTGGCGCCACACTAGTTATCCATCGAAGAAACAGTTTAAAGCCGCATTCTCAGCAGGTAAAGTGATGGCGGTGGTCATGTGGGACACTGAAGGGGTTATCCTGTTTGACGTCATCCCTCGTGATGCAACGATCAGCTTGTAAGTGTATCGTGCTACCCTCAGGAAATTGAAGAAACGGTTTCAGCGTGTTCGTCACCACAAAATGCAAACGAATTTCTCTTTCTTCATGACAACGGAAGGTCTCACACTAATCGGAGCACACCAGAGGAGCTCACAAAACTTCATCGGACTGTTCTTCCTCATCGACACTACAGTCCGGATTTCGCAACTTCTGACTTCCATCTGTTAGGCCCAATGTAGAATGCTCTGCGGGAAGTTGATGATGGGGAGGTTATGGATGCAGCAAGACTTTGGCTCCGACGTTTACCAGTAGAGTGGTACCACGCGGGCATCCAAGTCCTCCCAGTAAGGTGATGTGAGGCCGTCACAGTGAACGGAGATTACGCTGAAGAATAGGGTTCTGTAGCCAAAAGCGTGGAGAATAATACGGTGTATTAAAATACTGAATAAAACCAGTCTCCTACCAGAAAAATGTGTTGCATTATTTACTGGACGCCACTCGTACGCTAGTGCTATTGCTCACATAGGCGTCAAGTATTTAACAGTAAAAATTTAAACTAAAAATGATAAACTAAACCTAAGGCTACAAATTAACAAGTAAAAAATCTGAAAAAAACTGAAGTAGGAATTGCATTAAACATATTTGTAGACAAAACGGTAATTCAAGCTGAGGATTCATCTCAGTCTGTGGAGGAACTTGACTGTCATAACACGATTTAGTAAGGGAACTTTGTGCTTCGTATCTCTTCGTCTTTAAATTTTAGGGGTTCATAAACTGAAAATGGTTCAAATGGCTCTGAGCACTATGCGACTTAACATCTGAGGTCATCAGTCGCCTAGAACTTAGAACTAATTAAACCTAACTAACCTAAGGACATCACACACATCCACGCCCGAGGCAGGATTCGAACCTGCGACCGTAGCAGTCGCGCAGTTCCGGACTGCGCGCCTAGAACCGCTAGACCACCGCGGCCGGCTCATAAACTGAGAGCATCATTACTTGTACAGGGTGAACTATATAAAATAAAATCGTCATAACATCTGAACGGTTGGCGTTAGGACGTACAAACTGGACGGTTGGCCGAGGGCCATGATGGCAATTAGTATAGTTTGGTTTAGCGACGAAGCCCAGTTTCATGTGGACGTGTTTGTAAACAAGCAAAATTGGCGCATTTGGGGGACTGAGAATCCGCATTTTGCGATCGATAAGTCCTTTCATCCTTAATGGCTGCCTGTGTGGTGTGCTATGCCCTGTCACTGAATAATCGGTGCAATATTCCTTGACGGCACGGTGACTACCGAACGTTACGTGAAGGTTTTGGAAGATGATTTCATTCCCATTATCCAAAGTCCTAAAATACGTAAGAATGACTGCGGAAGGCCTCACAGTAATCGGCACACACCAGAGGAGCTCACAAAACTCCATCCGATCGAGCAGGAGAGTGTTTTATGTCCTCGAATAGCACTTCGGGGACAGCATTCTGGCTCTGGCGTACCCAGCGACTACGGGCATGGGCCTCGATTGGCCGCCATATTCTCCGGATCTGAACAAATGCGAATCACTTTTGTGGGGCTGTATTGCCGGCCGCGGTGGTCTCGCGGTTCTAGGCGCTCAGTCCGGAACCGCGTGACTGCTACGGTTGCAGGTTCGAATCCTGCCTCGGGCATGGATATGTGTGATGTCCTTAGGTTAGTTAGGTTTAAGTAGTTATAAGTTCTAGGGGACTGACGACCACAGATGTTAAGTCCCATAGTGCTCAGAGTCATTTGAATCATATTTTGGGGGCTGTATTAAAGGCAAGGTGTACAGCGATACCCCAAAACCGCTGCTTAGCTGAAAACAGCCATTCAGGAGGTCATAGGCAACATCGATGTTCCGACACTACCGGTTCATGCAGAATTTCGGTATTTGTCTGTGCTACATCATCGCCAATAATAGCTGGGACATTGAACATCTTCTAACCTAAATCTGAATATTTGTAGTAACGTTTACATGTTGAATAAAGTGTGTGGACGCCGTAGAAACTACGGCGTTTCTAACTAATTTTCCTTTCTTTTTTCCATGTAGTTCAATAATAGTCACCATGTACCAAGTGCTATAGCAACTCACGTTCCACAGAAAAGGAATTCATATTCCTTTCCGACCATGATGTCTCCTTTCTAAAGGATTCGGCTGATTTTCTACGAGCCTGTACTCAATCTCTAACGACCAAGTCGTCGATGGCATCTTAATCATACTTTTGTTCTTCGTATATACATCGTAGGCATTCACGAATTTCTTTATTGTGGGCTCCAAGTTGCGTTTTTAGGTATTGAGCCATTTTTACGTCAACGTTAGCTGGTAACTTTCTGACATAATGCTCTCCAAACTCTTCAAAATTGGAACATTAGTGAATTATGTGTCATAGTTCCACTCATTTTAAATTACTTTTTATTTTCTTTTTTATTATTTACACGTCAAGTTCCGTAGGACCAAATTGAAGAGCAAATCTCCAAGGTCGTGGATCGCGTCAATACATGAAATTTCACTATAAAAGTAGTAACAGGTAAAAATAAAACGTTTACGAACACGAAAAAAGTCAGTCCATAAATTTAAGTAAACACAATCAACAATACAACAAGAATCAGCTTAATTTTTCAAGGAACTCTTCGACAGAATACAAGGAGTGACCCACGAGAAAACTCTTCAGTTTGGATTTGAAAACGGGTGGATAATCGCTAAGATGTTTGAATTCGACAGGTAGCTTATTGAAAATGGATGCAGCAGTGTACTACACACCTTTCTGTACAAGAACATGATGAAGAACCTCGAAGTAAACGATTTATTGACACATAGTCAGCACGGTTTCAGAAAATATCGTTCTTGTGAAACGCAGCTAGCTCTTTATACTCATGACGTAGTAAGTGCTATCGACAGGGGATGTCAAATTGCTTCCATATTTTTAGATTTTCAGAAGGCGTTCGACACCGTTCCTCACAAGCGTCTTCTAACCAAACTGTGTGCCTTCGGAGTATCGCCTCAGTTGTGCGACCGGATGAGTGATTTCCTGTCAGAAAGGTCACACTTCGTAGTAATAGACTGAAAGTCATCCAGTAAAACAGAAGTAATATCCGGCGTTCCCCAAGGAAGTGTTACAGGACCTCTATTGTTCCTGATCTGTATTAACGACATAGGAGTAGCCGTCTTAGATTGTTTGCAGATGATGCTGTCATTTTCCGTCTTGTTAAGTCATCAGATGATCAAAACAACTTGCAAAATGATATAGATGAGATATCTGTGTGGTGCGAAAAGTGGCAATTGATCCTGACTAAGGAAAAGTGTGAAGTTTTTCACATGAGTGCTAAAAGAAATCAGCTAAATTTCCATTATGCCATAAGTCACACAAATCTGAAGGCTGTAAATTCAACTAATTACTTAGGGATTACAGTTACAAACAACCTAAATTGGAACGATCACATAGACAATATTGTGGGTAGAGCAAACCAAAGACTGTGATTCATTGACAGAACACTGAGAAGCTGCAACAGGTCTACCAAAGAGACTGCTTACACTACGCTTGTCCGCCCTATTCTGAAGCATTACTGTGCAGTGTGGGTCTGCATCATGTGGGACTGACGGATGGCATCGAAAAAGTACAAAGAAGGGCAGCTCGTTTTGTATTGTCGCTAAATATTGGAGATAGTGTGACAGACTTGATACGTGTATTAGAGTGGCAATCATTAAAACAAAGGCGTTTTTCGTTGCGACGGGATCTTCTCATGAAATTTCAATCACCAGTTTTCTCCTCCGATTGCAAAAACATTCTGTTGGCACCCACCTACATTGGGAGAAATGATCATCACGATGAAATAAGAAAAATCAGGGCTCGCACAGAAAAAATTAAGTGCTCGTTTTTCCCGCGTGCCGTTCGAGAGTGGGACAGTAGAGAGACAGCATGAAGGTGGTTCGGGGGTTGGGTTGTTTGGGGAAGGAGACCAGACAGCGAGGTCATCGGTCTCATTAGATTAGGCAAGAAAGGGGAAGGAAGTCGGCCGTGCCCTTTCAAAGGAACTATCCCGGAATTTGCCTGGACTGATTTAGGGAAATCACGGAAAACCTAAATCAGGATGGCCGGACGCGGGATTGAACCGTCGTCCTCCCGAATGCGAGTCCAGTGTCTAACCATTGCGCCACCTCGCTCGGTGAAGGTGGTTCATTGAACCCACTGCCAGGCACTTTATTGTGAATATCAGAGTAATCATGTAGATGTAGATGTAGAAGAATTAAGGAAGTCCGATCCAAGTGCAGGTTTGATTTCTGTCCAGTATTAACTGAGTGAAGGTTGCTTATTCTTGGGAATAAGCTAATATTGTTAACAATAAATAAGAGAAAGGAACATATATATTGAGAGGCGAATGTCAAAATACCCAGACACGTGAACAGGGGTCGGCAAGAGTGTCACGAACTTACCCCACTTATTGCCCGAACCTCCCTTTTCTGAGCCAAATATATGCTTTTAGAATGGGAAGAGTTACTCCAAAATATAATACTATTCAACATAAGGGAATGAAAATAAGCAAAGTAGACTAGTTTTATTGTCGTATGATCACTCACTTCAGATAACTTTCGAATAGTAAAAATGGCAACATTAAGTCTTTGAACAAGATCCTGAACATGGGCATTCCACAACGGTTTACTGTCTATTCGAACACTTAGAAACTGTTCAGGTTACCTAATCATATGCCCATTCTGTGACATTAAAACGGCAGGTTTTGTTGAATTGTGTGTTAAAATCTGTAAAAACTGAGTCTTACTCTAATTTAGCGTTAGTTTATTTTCTACAAACCATGAACGTAAGTCATGGTTCAAATAGTTCAAATGTCTCTGAGCACTATGGGACTTAACGTCTGTAGTCATCAGTCCCCTAGAACATAGAACTACTTAAACCTAACTAACCTAAGGAAATCACACACATCCATTCCTGAAGCAGGATTCGAACCTGCGACCGTAGCAGTCGCGCGGTTCTGGACTGAGCGCCTAGAACCGTTAGACCACCGCGGCCGACACTTAAGTCATGAACTGCACTATTTGAAACCGAGACAATGTTACACACTACATCATTTACTACCAAGCTAGTGTCATCAGCAAACAGAAATATTTTAGAATTATCCGTAATAGTAGAGGGCATATCATTTATGTAAATAAAGAACGGAGAAGCCCCAACGTGATCCCTGGAGCAACCCGCACTTGATCGTACGCCACTCAGACCCCATATCACAGCCATTCTCAACATTTTGAATAATGACGTTTTGCTGTTTGTTGCTAAGGAAAGAGGTGAAAAAATTGTGAGCTACTCCCCGTATTCCGTAATGGTCAAATTTCTGGAGCAATATTTTGTGATCAACGCAATCAAACGCCTTAGTTAAGTCAAAAAGTATGCCTAGCGTTCGAAACCTTTTGTTTAATCCATCCAGTACCTCAAAGAGAAAAGAGAATATATCATTTACAGTAGTTAAACGACTTCTAAACTCAAACTGTACATTTGATAGCAAATAGTGAAATATAAAATGATCAATTACCCTTATACATGTAGTCTTTTCAATAACTCTAGCAAACACTGATGGCATAGAAATAGGTCTAAAATTGTCTAAATTATCCCTTTCTCCCTTTTTATAAAGCGGTTTTACTGCTGAATACTTTAATCGTTTCGGAAACTGACCATTCCTAAAGCAAAAATTGCAAATGTGGCTAAATACAGGGCTAACACGTGCAGCACGGTACTTTAATATTCTGCTAGGCACTCCATCTTCTGGTCAGTATTAAGATATCTGAACCGTAAATATCCTGGAAGTGTATAAAAGTACACAGTTTACAGCCTTTCATATTTTTTTTCAATTACTTTATTAGAGTTTCTGCTTAATGATCTACTAATATGCTCAAGTGTCACAGCAAAGATACATCATATTATTAACAGTACAGATTTACTTGTTGGAAAATTCATGATTGCACACAGCTATATTACTCGATTTATTACATAACAAGTTTCTGTTATAAAAATAACATCTTCGGGTGTATTGTGCTATCATAATCAGATGTCACAATATACCTTAAGTTGATCTGTTTATGGCGGGACTGGTGGTGTAATAAATTCATTAATATAACTGTGTGTAAAAAAACATTTTTCAACAGTTTTTATGGGTTGCGAACCATCACCTTCTCAAAACAATATACATGTCATTCTCTCTATATGGCCTTATCATTTTCACGTCTGCAACTACTATCGAATACTTCTAGCTGTACTCTTGTGCCCCATACACAAACTTAGCCTGCTCCACATACATATCACGCCACAAGACGACCAGTGCTTCCGTAGATTCGTATTCGATTTTTCTTCGAAGAGCGTATACCCAGGGGCAGAAGTCATTGGATACCTCCTAATATCATGTTGGCTCTCCTCTCGTCCTACGTAGTGCGTCTACTAAACGTGGTATGGACTCGGAAGTCCCTTGCAGAAATATTGAGCGATGCTGCCTCTATAGCCGTGCAGGATACTGTGCACGAACTAAGTTCTGAGTTATGTCCCATAAATGCTCGTTGGAATACATTTCAGGCGAGATGGATGCCGAAATCATTCGTTCGAACTGTCCATAACGTTACTGAAAGCAATCGCGAGTGATTGTGGCCTCGTGACATGACATCATTATTTGGGAACATGAAGTCTATGAAAGGCAGAAAATTGTCTCCAACTAGCAGAATATGACCACTTCCAGTCAATGGTCGGTTCAGTTGGACCAGAAGACCCTGTATATTCCATGTAAACACATCGAATACCATTGTGCAGATTTCATCACCTTGCACAATGCCTTGTGGACAACTTGGATCCATGACTTCATGGAATCTGCGCCATACTCGAACCCTATCACCAGCTCTTATCAACTGAAAGCGGGAGTCATCTGACCAGCGATGGTATTCCAGTCGTCTAGGGTCCCACTGGTATGGTCTCCAACCCAGGAGAGTGGCTGCAGGCGACGTCGTGATTTTAGTAAAGGCACCCGCGTCGGTCGTCTGCTGCCATGTCTCATTAAAGCCACATTTCACCGCACTCACCTAACGGATACTTTCGACGAAGATCCCACATTCATTTATGAGGCTATTTCAACCAGCTTTTCTTGTTTCTTATCACTGACAACTCTACGCAAACGCCGCTGCTCTCGGACGTTAGGTGAGAGCCGTCGGCCACTGCGTTGTCGATCGTGAGAGGTAGTGCCCGAAATATGGTAATTGCGGCACACTCTTGTCACTTTGGATCTCGGAACAGATCTTACTAAAGATTTCCGAAACGTAATGTCCCAAGCGTCTAGCTCCAGCTATCACTGCGCCTTCCAAGTATGTTATTATGATTCCCGTCGTACGGTCATCATACATCGGAAACCTGTTCACATGACACCTGAGCACAAATGACAGTTCCTCCAAATCACTGTCTTTTTGAACCTTGCGTGGAAGCTACTACCGCCTTCTCTGTATGTGTATATCGCTGCCCAAAGACTTCTGTCACCTTAGTGTACTATCTACACAGGTGTCCAAAATTAAATCAACAAACCACTGTTTCCCAACCTGTGTCTGATTCACGATATAATCACATAAACTATCAACCAGATGTCTATACAATGTTGCTCTGCACGGAAGAGGCATTCCGATCAACAGACAACCATGCCAACGATGATGCCAGGGCACCTATGAGGTAGTGTTTGCCGGGTAGTCCCACATCCACAGTCGGTGTATACATAGTCGCAGACGATGCAGTGTGGCACAGAGAAGAAGCCTACCAGACTCTCTGCGATGTCAGCCACACAAAGAAAGTAAGGAGGACAGTCACAAACTGATTTGGCCCAATGGCTTAATGTGAATGGTACTGTTGTTTCTCGGATGTGGCGGCAGTTTATAGAGACAGAAAATGTATCCCGAAGACCAGAGCAGGCCCGACCATGTCTGACTTCTGCAGAGAGGACCCTAATTAGATGTAAGGACACGACAGTGCCGCCTTAGTACTGCGAGGTAGCTGGCATGTGAGCTCGCAGCATGCACTGGACGTGTTGTATCGAGAGACAGATGGTGTGCAGAAGACTTCAAAAAAATGGTTCAAATGTCTCTGAGCACTATGGGACTTAACATCTGTGGTCATCAGTCCCCTAGACTTAGAGCTACTTAAACCTAACTGACCTAAGGGCATCACACACATCCATACCCGAGGCAGGATTCGAACCTGCGACCGTAGCGTTCACGCGGTTCCAGACTGTAGCGCCTAGAACCGCACGGCCACACCGGCCGGCGTCAGAAAGCTTCGGCAGACTGTCCTTTACTGTCGGAGATACGCTGTATGTCTACCTCTGACGCGTCTTCATAGAAAGGAACGTATAGAGTGGAGTCATCAACCTACCACCTGTGCGGTCGAACTATTGGGCAGTGTTGTTTTCAAATTAGTCCGGAGATTGATTCTCGATGGATTCGCATCTGGAGGTAACGTGGAACACGCTTTGGGGACTCAAACTTCGTGGAAAGAAACCGATTTTACGAGGATTCCTAATGGTGTGGGTAGGGATTATGTTTACCACTCGAATGCCTATTCATGAAACTCTAGCGGTGAATCGGCAGGGTTTAACTGCAGTCAAATATCGTTACGATATATTGTGTTCTCATTTACAGTTGTTGCGAGGTACTTTGGGACCAGTTTTCATACTGATGGACGATAATGCTCTATCTTACAGAGCATAGGCGTTTGATGTTTCCTTCGAAACGGAAGATATTTCACGCATAGCGTGGTCTGCTCGCTCTTCCAATTTGAATCTCATAGAGCATGTCTGGGATGCACTAGAGACACAGCTTGTATCACGTCAGCATCCACCAACCACTTTCCAAGAATGCAAGCAACTTTGCTGGAAGAATGGACGTTGCTGGCTCAACATGACACTGAAGACATCATTCACAGCATGCCCCGTCATTGTCAGGCTTGTATTGCTGCCATAGGGTGTGCCGTTTATGCTCAGTAGATCGGTCCTCCACGGCCTGATAGTTTGACCAACATATTCCATGCCACAGCTACAAGGAATGCGATATACACCCGCCTTACCCAAACCAAGATCATCCTTAACAGAACCCAAAGCATTTTTTATTTTAGATGCTGGTCGGGAAACACATATCACATCGTATTTCCGTAAAATACGACCGACCTTGTTGAAAGTGTTTCCTACGTAAGGCAAAAAGGCTTTGGCAGCACTGTCTTAGACAGTATCTCCATTGCTATCGTGCAGTGAAGGCATTGATTGTTTCTTGCAGCTAACATACCTCACATATGCCAAGAATCTCTTTGGTTTTCCTGCCAGGTTTCGAAGCAAAGTTTCTTTGTGGAAACTGTTATCGGCATCTCGCACTGAAGTCCGCGCTAAATTTCGAGCTTATGTAAAAGATCGCCAATCTTGGGGATTTTGCGTCTGTTTAAATTTGGCATGTTTGTTTCGTTGTTTCTGCAACATTGTTACAACCTGTTTTGTGTATCAAGGAGGATCAGCTCCGTCGTTTGTTAATTTATTGGTTCCAAAATCAAATGGCTCTGAGCACTATCGGACTTAACATCTGTGGTCATCAGTCCCCTAGAACTTAGAACTACTTAAAGCTAACTAACCTAAGGACATCACACACACCCATGCCCGAGGCAGGATTCGAACCTGCGACCGTAGCAGTCGCGCGGTTTCGGACTGCGCGCCTAGAACCGCTAGACCACCGCGGCTGGCAATTTATTTGGTATAAATATCTCAATTGCTGCCGATATTATTCCTTTGAATCGAAGCCACATCTGGTCTACACTTATTAATATGGAAAGAGTGGAGATTGTCTCTCAGGAAGGCGTCAAGTGAATGTTTATCTACTTTTTGAATACGTATATTTTTCGCTTATTTTTCCAGGATTTGGGGATTGCAGTATTCAGTGTCGCTACGACAACCCTGTGTTCACTAATTCCTGAATCGGTTCTGATGCTCGTTATTAACTCAGGATTATTTGTTGCTAAGAGGTCAAGTGTGTTTTCACAGCCTCTTACTATTCGCGTGGGCTCATGAACTAATTGTTCGAAATAATTTTCAGTGAATGCGCTTAGCACAATTTCGGATGATATTTTATGCGTACCTCCGGAATTAAACGTGTATTTTCGCCCCATGTTTTCTTTGAACTTTTCAACAACTGTATCATCTGAACTGGGAGGTCGGTAAAAGGATCCATTTATTATCTTATTCGGGTTGCCAACAATGACCTCTGCCCATACTAACTCACTGGAAGTATCTACTTCAATTTCGCGATCAGTTTTTTCTAATTCTAACAGCAACAAACATCCCACCGCCAACCGTGTTTAGCCTATTCTTTCGGAACACCCTTAGGTTCTTCGCAAAAATTTCGTCTGAGCTTACATCCGGCTTTAGCTAGCTTTCACTGCCTATAACGATTTGAGCATCAGTTTTTTCTATTGGTGCTTGGAACTCAGGTACTTTCCCAACATAGCTACGACAATTACCAACTGTTATACCTATGGTTCCCGTGTCTACGTTCTTCCTGTGTTCAGCCTGCACCTTTTGTGCCTGTGTTTTCGTGAGACCCTCTAACCTAAAAAAAAAAAAAAAAAAAAAAAAAACGCCCAGTCCACTCCACACAGCCTCTGCTACCCGTGTAGTAACCGCCTCCTGCGTATAGTGGACACCTGACCTATTCAGCGGATCCCGAAACCCAACTACCCCTTGCCGCAAGTCGAGGAATCTGCAGCCTATACGGTCGCAGAACCGTCTGAGCCTCTGATTCAGACCCTCCACTCGGCTCTGTACCAGAGGTCCGCAATCGGTCCTGTCGACTGTGCTGCAAATGGTCAGCTCTGCTTTCATCTTGCAAGCAAGACTGGCAGCCTTTACAACTACTGTCAGCCGCTCGAAACCAGAGATAATCTGTTCTCATCCAAAGTGACACATCATTGGTACCGATGTGAGCAACCACCTACACTTGGCTGCACTCTGTGCTCTTCATGGCATCCGGGAAGACCCTTTACACATCTGGAATGACTCCACTCGGTATGCATATTGAGTGCACATTGGATTTCTTACCCTTCTTGTCAGCCCAGTCCCTAAGGGGACCCATAAAGCGCCTAACGTGGGAGCTCCCAACTACCAATAATCCCACCCTCTGCGATTGCCCGGATCTTGCAGGCCGAGTGTTTTCCTCTGAAACAGGACAGGCGACAGCAACTGGCTCAGCGAGTGTCAGCAACAGACGACACCTGGAACCTGTTTGTCAGCCGCTTGGGAAGTCTTTCACATCCTGCTTCGCCCCAGAGCGACTTCCCACTCGGTCACAGGTGACGGGTCAGCCTCAGTGCGAGCAGTAACTGTGTTGGCCACTGGTGAGAACCGATCGGAGGACTCCAGCTGTGTAACAGAAGCCATTACAGCCTGAAGCTGAGAGCTAAGTGTCACCAACTTGGATCGCATCCGCACACAAAAATTGCAGTCCCTGTCCATACTAAAGGCCATGGAAAACTAAACTATGCAGATAAACGGACTATCGGCACGTGCTCAAAACTCTACTGTAGAGCCTGAAGAAAGCGCGCGAACTGTGTCTAGTAATACGCAGATATTCTAGAATCTACCTACCGAAGCACTCAGGTGAAACTAAATATATTGCCCCTGATTAGGAACTTTTAATGTGTCAGAAAATCTGCTTACTTTCCGACGCATCTACATCTACACTCCTGGAAATGGAAAAAAGAACACATTGACACCGGTGTGTCAGACCCACACCTCCGGACACTGCGAGAGGGCTGTACAAGCAATGATCACACGCACGGCACAGCGGACACACCAGGAACCGCGGTGTTGGCCGTCGAATGGCGCTAGCTGCGCAGAATTTGTGCACCGCCGCCGTCAGTGTCAGCCAGTTTGCCGTGGCATACGGAGCTCCATCGCAGTCTTTAACACTGGTAGCATGCCGCGACAGCGTGGACGTGAACCGTATGTGCAGTTGACGGACTTTGAGCGAGGGCGTATAGTGGGCATGCGGGAGGCCGGGTGGACGTACCGCCGAATTGCTCAACACGTGGGGCGTGAGGTCTCCACTGTACATCGATGTTGTCGCCAGTGGTCGGCGGAAGGTGCACGTGCCTGTCGACCTGGGACCGGACTGCAGCGACGCACGGATGCACGCCAAGACCGTAGGATCCTACGCAGTGCCGTAGGGGACCGCACAGCCACTTCCCAGCAAATTAGGGACACTGTTGCTCCTGGGGTATCGGCGAGGACCATTCGCAACCGTCTCCATGAAGCTGGGCTACGGTCCCGCACACCGTTAGGCCGTCTTCCGCTCACGCCCCAACATCGTGCAGCCCGCCTCCAGTGGTGTCGCGACAGGCGTGAATGGAGGGACGAATGGAGACGTGTCGTCTTTAGCAATGAGAGTCGCGTCTGCCTTGGTGCCAATGATGGTCGTACGCGTGTTTGGCGCCGTGCAGGTGAGCGCCACAATCAGGACTGCATACGACCGAGGCACACAGGGCCAACACCCGGCATCATGGTGTGGGGAGCGATCTCCTACACTGGCCGTACACCTCTGGTGATCATCGAGGGGACACTGAATAGTGCACGGTACATCCAAATCGTCATCGAACCCATCGTCCTACCATTCCTAGACCGGCAAGGGAACTTGCTGTTCCAACAGGACAATGCACGTCCGCATGTATCCCGTGCCACCCAACGTGCTCTAGAAGGTCTAAGTCAACTACCCTGGCCAGCAAGATCTCCGGATCTGTCCCCCATTGAGCATGTTTGGGACTGGATGAAGCGTCGTCTCACGCGGTCTGCACGTTCAGCACGAATGCTGGTCCAACTGAGGCGCCAGGTAGAAATGGCATGGCAAGCCGTTCCACAGGACTACATCCAGCATCTCTACGATCGTCTCCATGGGAGAATAGCAGCCTGCATTGCTGCGAAAGGTGGATATACACTGTACTAGTGCCGACATTGAGCATGCTCTGTTGCCTGTGTCTATGTGCCTGTGGTTCTGTCAGTGTGATCATGTGATGTATCTGACCCCAGGAATGTGTCAATAAAGTTTCCCCTTCCTGGGACAATGAATTCACGGTTTTCTTATTTCAATTTCCAGGAGTGTACATCTACATCTACATCCATACTCCGCAAGCCATCTGACGGTGTGTGGCGGAGGGTACCCTGAGTACCTCTTTCGGGTCTCCCTTCTATTCCACTCTCGTATTCTACGTGGAAAAAAGGATTGTCGGTATGCTTCTGTGTGGGCTCTAATCTCTCTGATTTTATCCTCATGGTCTCTTCGCGAGATATACGTAGGTGGGAGCAATATACTGCTTGACCCTTCGGTGAAGGTATGTTCTTGAAACTTTAACAAAAGCTCGTACAGGGCTACTGAGCGTCTCTCCTGCAGAGTCTTCCACTGGAGTTTATCTATCATCTCCGTAACGCTTTCGCGATTACTAAATGATCCTGTAAGGAAGCGCGCTGCTCTCCGTTGGATCTTCTCTATTTCTATCAACTCTATCTGGTGCGGATCCCACACTGCTGAGCAGTATTCAAGCAGTGGGCGAACAAGCGTAGTGTAACCTACTTCCTTTGTTGTCGGATTGCATTTCCTTAGGATTCTTCCAATGAATCTCAGCCTGGTATCTGCTTTACCAACGATCAACTTTATATGATCATTCCATTTTAAATCACTCCTAATGCGTACTCCTATCGCAAACGAAAACGGGACAACTGTGGCTATTAGATATTAAGTTTACACGCAGAAACACAAGAAACTGAACAATTAAAGCACAGAAGATGATACAATAAAATACGCTCCTGGTTAGGAATTCGTAAATGACAAATGCAGTTACTTCCTTGTTGCTGCCTTTGTCTCGGTCGGCTGCTGCTGCCTGACTGACTGGCTGTAGTGTGTGATGAGGGAGGCAAATTTCGCAATATGTAACAGAAGGACATTTCCATTTTCTTTTGTGGAAGAGTGAAGTGCAGTGCTTATGTGTGTCTGTTAGCCAACTGATTTTGAACTGTCTTCCTGTTTCGTCATTATGGAGATTATCGGCCTAAATTGTTAAGGCCAGATAGAGGCTGTGTGTGAATTGTTAACGGTGTACATTTTTCTATCCATCGGGTTATTTTTATAGGTCTTTATTAGTAGCACAGCGTACTGACAGTTTAGCACTATCTCGTGGATTAAAGGGAGGGCTTAATTCAGACCGATTTTAACTGTATAGCTGTGCTGTGATTCAATCCGGATCCGTCAGTGAACGTAAATATGCGAAACAGCGTTTGGCCTCATTTGCGTCGCGAGCCGCACATCGCTATTAGTGCACCGATATTGGCCAAAGGTATCAGCAGGACTTCGCTCGAAACATCGGAAACTTCGACGGCGTGGTGAAAGGAGCGGAGCAATGTGAAGGTAATGTCCACTTAGTTCTTCTTGGCGCGACAACCCACTGGATTTTGGAAGTAATGGTATCAGGTGCCAGGCGACATCCATGTGCAGTGAGGACAAGAAGCAGACCAGTGAACCAGAGTCGAATGTCTCCGAGAAAATGAGATTCTGCACGAGCTACCGACTACAAAACTGGGTGCACGAAATATTGGTGTAACGCAACTCGGAAGGACTCGAGAACATATGGAGCGTATGGGGGAAGAATTTCAAGTAAAAAATGCTCGAATTCCACCGGCTGTGGGTTAATTGCGGAAGTGTGGCGGTATTAATGAGGCGGAAGCTGACCCGTCCCGGGTGGGCTTGGCGGCTGGCGGCCAATTAGTCGGGCCGCTCGGCGCTGCGCCACCCGGGGCCGGGCCGGGCCGGCCGCGCCGCGCTCGTCTCGTCTCCGGCGCCAAAGAATGATGGCGCCCCGGGGGCTGGCCGGGATCTTGGCGATCTACGGCCGCTGTTTAACATGTCCCCGCCTGGGACCGCGCTCAGACACCGCTTAAATAATTGCTCCTCGGGCGCTGCGCCGGCGCCGGCGCTCGTGTCGCGGTCACGCCCTCCTCCGCGTGGGCCGCCTGCTCCGCGCACGCAGCCCGCTGCTGCGGCCGCCTGGGAGCGCCCCGCGCTCTTTTCCGTATCGGCTTAGACCGGCCGCGCTTATTCCTCCCCCCTGTCGTGCAGCCTGTCTGACGATACGCCTTGTCGTCTGTCTACATAGCGTACCAACTGAGTGGCGACAGACCTTCGTTCCAGGTTCTTGGTGTGAAGAAAATTAAGGATCTGCGTCCTCACTGCTGATCACTAAAACTGCAACACCTTGAAGGCAACATGCAAGAAACGCCCAAGTGACATGAAGTAAACTACATGCCTGGACCTACACTGTCTCATCAAAAGCATGCAGACATCGTCAGTGGATATAAAAATGAAGTATGTACACCCTTCGCCTTCATGACCCTACAGAGCCCACTTGCAATAAGGTCTGAATATCGTCCTCAAGAACCAAAACGAGATATGGTAGTGTCGCTGGAGTCTGACGTTCACAGATGTTCGCAGATGCTGCTTAACCACAGAGTCCACTGTCCATGCCGATAGAAACATTGTCTCCAAACAATAGCTCTACTGTACGTAGTAAACAAGACTATAAAATGCGTCCATACCCATTCGGATTTAGCCTTTTCTAAGTGCACTAAGGGGACCACAACCGAACTATGAAGAACACCATCTCCTCAGTACTCCAATGTTGGCACTACTTATGATGGCAATTAACATTCTCCAGGCATTCGCGAAACACAGTCGCTTCACTAGGATTGTCACCGAGTGATTAATCACGCCAGTGGCGTCGCTGTTTACACCACCTCAAAAGTCACTTACGGCTGATTATAGAAACGTGTGGCTTATGAGGAACTGCTTCAACATGAGTAACACTTTTTTTCTAAATTTCTAAGGACGTTCTTTGTGCTAGCTGGACTGTGGACTGCAGGTAGCAATTTGGAACTCATGAGTCAACCGTTCCGCTAATATCATCCGATTTTTTACTATCAACCCCCGCCATACTCGATGATTCTTGTCCGTCAGTACATGACACACACCTGGTGTTGGCTTAGCTGTGATTTTCCCTGCACGTGTCCCTCACAGACACATTACCAAAAGTCGACTTGGGCAGTTTTAGATGAGCTGAAATACCGTTGATTGATTTGTTACTCGCGTGAAATCCAGATACTAATCAAAGTTCAAAGTCACTGAGCTCTCTTCACCGGCCTATTCTATTGTTAGTACTTTTCAGCTAGCAACTCAGTTCTCCTCACCACCCCTTTTATACCAGTGCGTCCGCCTCTCGTCACGTCTAGAGCTCAATTCCGTCTTACATAGGGCTGTAAGGACTCTTTCGGCGAGATAACCACCTCTATACATGTACCAGATAACTCATCATGCGGTGTGTGGCGAAAGTTACGTAGCGCCATTGCAAATCATTTCGTTTTCTGTTCCATTCACAAATAAAGTCAGAGAAAAACGATTTTTATGTATTTCCGTACGGGCCCTTAATTATCTTTCCTTCGTGATCCTTATGCAAGATATGTGGGTACCCAAGAAGTCCAGTATCGTTTCAAAAAATTATTAGAGACAGGGAAACGTCGTTTGCTGTAAGAGTTCTCAAGGTTTGTTTCTACTACCTTTGTTGCAGATTTGACTTACAGAGCATAAAATTAGCTACAGATTAGAAGGAGGCACAATGTGTGATCTGGCATGCCGAATCCTAATTTTTGATTACGGTAATGTGAAATTTTGGAAAAGGAGTAATGAGATTGTTGAAAAACTTTAAAGATACATGAAATGTGAAACACTTTCCTCAAGGTAGATCTCCGCCTGTCTCTCTAGGGCGTGCTGCCAGAGTGCAAGTCAGTTCATCGTGCGGAATGAGATGGATGACACATTTCCCGGGAAGATGCTGGGACTTGATGGTATAATCGCATGGCCCCCGCGCTCTCACGGCGTCAGGCCTCTACACTTCTTTTTGTGGGTCTACGCCATGGATCCCGTATACACAACACCAGCCAGTGACATTGATACCCTCCGTGCACGAATCAATGAAATAATCAGAACTTTTGCTGCTGTGATGCTGGCCCGCATGCAGGCCACACTGATATTGTGGCATAACAGGAAGAGCCTTGAGAGTTGCTTAATGTTTTACAACAAATCGCGGTTCTCCATCTGCAATACTTTCTAAGTGATGATTTTTTGAAATGATAGCTAGACTTGACGGACACGCTGTATTTTGGGCTGTAGGATCGTTCTGCTGTCTGTTGCAAGCGCGGGTTGTCTATTCTAAATAAAGTTCCGCGAAGAGAACGTCTTCTTTCCACAAGAGATTCCCATTTAAGGACAGGAGCAATGCTGCAGTACTCGCTCGCTGATCGAATCTACCAGTCACAAATTCAGTACAACGCCTCTGAATTGCTTCGATGTTTACGTTTTATTCGACCTACTGGAGAACCGAAAGCATATACAAAAATGGGCTACAACACAAGTGTACTGCGAGTGGCCTCCTTTATCGATGACTTCACTTGTCTAGAATTGAACTAACAAACTGAAGTCAACTGTAAGCCTACACTACAACCTAACTTCTGTGTTTGTCCTGTTGCATGTTGCTTCGCAACGTTACGCCTAAATATTGAATCGACATGACTGTATCAAGAAGCAAAGCAGTAATACGAACATAACCTATGAGTTTTTTCTACTTATCTTCATTAACTTACATTTTCCCTCATTAAGAGCGAACTTCCATTCACCACACCAAATAGAAATTCTTTCTAAGGCAACCTGTACGTTCCAACACTTGCCCAACTACGACACTTTCCCGTACACAACAGCTGCATCAACTAAAAGTCGCAGATTGCTACTTACCCTATCCGTCAGATCGTTTATGTTTATAGAGAACGAGAGGGGTCCTATCACAATTATATTGGCTTGCACAATCGCCCCGCCAGCCACGATGTCACAGGCAGCAGCGAGACTCAGAGATACCCAGAGATGCCGCAGACAGAGAGCTCCCGAGGGCGCCACTGAGACCTGCAGCCAGCCCAAAGAAGAATCACCCCTCGGCTTTGCCAAGATCAATGTGTAGACTCTCTGCTATTTCGTTTTTTTTAAATCTCACAGGAGGCAAGGAAAATACAGGTAATTTATTTAGGTTTCTATAATAAAAGGTAATATCACCAGTCACATTAATTGTTGCGCAGTTTCCTTGCCCTTTAAACTATACCGCCATGGACTCACACTCACTTATTCCTGGTCCTCACTACAAATGGCATATTAGACGTGAAACACGAAAACAGGACCGACCCGTGTCCCAGTTGTACACCTCATTTACTTGAAACGTGCGATCAGCAATGATATCTCTACTTTTGGCATTTGAAAGTCTCCAGTCCTGAAACGACCTTCACTGTATCTCCAGTATCATTTGATCGTAACAGGGCCAAATATCCCACGAAATAAGCGTCAAACGAAAAAACTATAATGAACGAAACTTGTCTAGCTTGAAGGGGGAACAGATGGCGCTATGGTTGGCCCGCTAGATGGCGCGCCATAGGTAAGACGGATATCAACTGCGTTTTTTTAAAAATAGGAACCCCCATTTTTATTACATTTTCGTGTAGTACGTAAAGAAATATGAATGTTTTAGCTGGACCACATTTTTCGCTTTGTGATAGATGGCGCTGTAACAGTCACAAAGATATGGCTCACACTTTTAGACGAACAGTTGGTAACAGGTAGGTTTTTTTAAAATTAAAATGCAGAACGTTGGTACGTTTGAACATTTTATTTCGGTTATTCCAATGTGATACACGTACCTTTCTGATCTTATCATTTCTGAGAACGCATGCTGTCACTGCGTTATTACCTGTAAATACCACATTAATGCAATAAATGTTGAAAATGATGTCCGGCAACCTCAATGCAATTGGCAATACGTGTAACGACATTCCTCTCAACAGCGAGTAGTTCGCCTTCCGTAATGTTTGCACATGTATTGACAATGTGCTGACGCATGTTGACAGGCGTTGTCGGTGGATCACGATAGCAAATATCGTTCAACTTTCCCCACAGAAAGAAATCCAGGGACGTCAGATCCGGTGAACGACGGTGGTCGACCAATCCACCTGTCATGAAATATGCTATTCAACACCGCTTCAACCGCACGCGAGCTACAGGATGTTTCAAAAATGACCGGTATATTTGAAACGGCAATAAAAACTAAACGAGCAGCGATAGAAATACACCGGTTGTTGCAATATGCTTGGGACAACAGTACATTTTCAGGCGGACAAACTTTCGAAATTACAGTAGTTACAATTTTCAACAACAGATGGCGCTGCAAGTGATGTGAAAGATATAGAAGACAACGCAGTCTGTGGGTGCGCCATTCTGTACGTCGTCTTTCTGCTGTAAGCGTGTGCTGTTCACAACGTGCAAGTGTGCTGTGGACAACATGGTTTATTCCTTAGAACAGAGGATTTTTCTGGTGTTGGAATTCCACCGCCTAGAACACAGTGTTGTTGCAACAAGACGAAGTTTTCAACGGAGGTTTAATGTAACCAAAGGACCGAAAAGCGATACAATAAAGGATCTGTTTGAAAAATTTCAACGGACTAGGAACGTGACGGATGAACGTGCTGGAAAGGTAGGGCGACCGCGTGTGGCAACCACAGAGGGCAACACGCAGCTAGTGCAGCAGGTGATCCAACAGCGGCCTCGGGTTTCTGTTCGCTGTGTTGCAGCTGCGGTCCAAATGACGCCAACGTCCACGTATCGTCTCATGCGCCAGAGTTTACACCTCTATCCATACAAAATTCAAACCCGGCAACCCCTCAGCGCCGCTACCATTGGTGCACGGGAGACATTCGCTAACGATATAGTGCACAGGATTGATGACGGCGATATGCATGTGGGCAGCATTTGGTTTACTGACGAAGCTTATTTTTACCTGGACGGCTTCGTCAATAAACAGAACTGGCGCATATGGGGAACCGGAAACCCCCCTGTTGCAGTCCCATCGTCCCTGCATCTTCAAAAAGTACTGATCTGTGCCGCCATTTCTTCCAAAGGAATCATTGGCTCATTTTTAAGATCCGAAACGATTACTGCATCACGCTATCTGGACATTCTTCGTGAATTTGTGGCGGTACAAACGGCCTTAGACGACACTGCGAACACCTCGTGGTTTATGCAAGATGGTGCCCGGCTACATCGCACGGCCGACGTCTTTAATTTCCTGAATGAATATTTCGATGATCGTGTGATTGCTTTGGGCTATCCGAAACATACAGGAGGCGGCGTGGATTGGCCTCCCTATTCGCCAGACATGAACCCCTGTGACTTCTTTCTGTGGAGACACTTGAAAGACCAGGTGTACCGCCAGAATCCAGAAACAATTGAACAGCTGAAGCAGTACATCTCATCTGCATGTGAAGCCATTCCGCCAGACACGTTGTCAAAGGTTTCGGGCAATTTCATTCAGAGACTACGCCATATTATTGCTACGCATGGTGGATATGTGGAAAATATCGTACTATAGAGTTTCCCAGACCGCAGCGCCATCTGTTGTTGACAATTGTAACTACTGTAATTTTGAAAGTTTGTCTGCCTGAAAATGTACTGTTGTCCCAAGCATATTACAACAAACGGTGTATTTCTATCGCTGCTCGTTTAGTTTGTATTGCCGTTTCAAATATACCGGTCATTTTTTAAGCACCCTGTATATGCCGGACATACATCATGTTAGAAGTACATCGCCATTCTGCCATCCAGTGAAACATCTTGTAGTAACATCGGTAGAACATTACGTAGGAAATCAACATACATTGCACTATGTAGACTGACATCGATAAAATGGGAGCCAATTATCATTCCTCCCATAATGCCGCACCATACATTAACCCGGCAAGGTCGCTGATGTTCCACTTGTTGCAGCCACCGTGCATCTTCCGTTGCCAAATAGTGCATATTATGCCGGTTTACGTTACCGCTGTTGGTGAATGACGCTCCCTCTCTAAACAGAACGCGTGCAAAAAATCTGTCATCGTCCCGCAATTTCTCTTGTGACCAGTGGCAGAACTGTGCACGACGTTCAAAGTCGTCCCCATGCAATTCCTGGTGCATAGAAATATGGTACGGGTGCAATCGATGTCGATGATGAAGGATTCTCAACACCGACGTTATTGAGATTCCCGATTTTCGCGATATTTGTCTGCTACTGAGGTGCGGATTAGCCGCGACAGCAGCTAAAACACCTACTTGGCCATCATCATTTGTTGCAGGTCGTGGTCGACGTTTCAAATGCGGCTAAACACTTCCTGTTTCTTTAAATAACGTAACTATCCGGCGAACAGTCCGGACACTTGGATGATGTTGTCCAGGATACTGACCAGCATACATAGCACACGCCCGTTGGGCATTTTGATCACAATAGCCATACATCAACACGATATCGACCTTTCCCGCAATTGGTAAACTGTCCATTTTAACACGGGTAATGCATCAAGAAACAAATACCGTCCGCACTGGCCGAATGTTACGTGATACCAAGTACTTATACGTTTGTGAAGATTACGGCGCCATCTATCACAAAGCGAAAAAAGTGGTCCAACTAAAACATTCATATTTCTTTACGTACCACACGAATATGTAATCACAAATGGGGGCTCCTATTTAATAAAAGACAGTGGCGGGGGGAAACTTTTAAATCTTAAATGGAAACACCCAATTTTTAACAGATTGGGATTCTCCACAAAAAAAGTTATCAATTTTTGTCTGAAACAGTTTTTAAACCATTGACAGTTGGCGCTGAAATCAAGAAAAAAGTAAAATTGGGGAAGAGCACCAATTCTTTAGTTACGCCAAATTAAGCTATTATTGAACAAAATGTACTGTATCCTACTTTTTGCATTACCGAGGAACAAAGACATGGACATAGTAGAACGTAGAATGATGTTCCCATGGCGTGCTTCATTAGTGTGAGTACCCTTGTCTCTCACATGTTGGGGTGCTTCATTAGTGTGGTACCCTTGTCTCTCACATGTTGAGGTGCTTCACTAGTGTGAGTCCCCTTGTCTCTCACATGTTGAGGTGATTAATTAATGAAATTAGCCACAAATAAATTGTCCAAAATTATCCCCATTTGCTTCAACGCATAAAGTAAATCGTCTGCGAAAGTTGTCCAATGTTTCGTGCAGAACATCCTGTGGTATGACTGCACATGCTCTTCGAATGCACTGCTCCATATTATTTCGGGTTGTGGACTGTCTTTCATAAACAATTTTTTTTAAATAACCCCACAAGGAAAAATCAGGAGATGTTAGGTCTGGTGAACGTGGAGGCCACTGAATTGGCCCACCGCGTCCTATCCACCGACCAGGGTACTGTAAATTTAAAATTTTCTGCACATTTTTAGCATAATGGGGAACTGCTCCGTCCTGTTGGAAAAAGATTCGTCACCTAGTTTCTAAATCAACATCTTCAATTAGCTCCAACAAATCATCATGGAGATGTTGTAAATATGATTCCCCAGTAACACTTCAATAAAAAAAAAATACTGTCCTATCAAGCAACCATTTAAAATTCCACACCGGACCACTAACGACCATTTGTGTTGATTGTCAACTGGTCTGAGCCAGTGTGGGTTGACAGGGGATCAATAATGACAATCATGACAGTTTTAATTCACCATTGTTTGTAATGTGGCGTCATCAGTGAACATAACGTATCTAAAAAAGTCATTGTCACCTCTTATCATCCCCAAGGCCAATTGGCAGAAATGCACGCGTATTGGCATATCTTTAAGAGTTAATACCTGTCAGTGTGATGCGATACGCATGATAATTATGTGCCTTCAAAATCCTCAAAACAGTTGATTTCGGTATTCCAGTTTGTATCTGTATCGCACGACTACTAATTTCGGGATAGAGTTGAACACAGGCGAGCACGGTAAGGGTACGAGCGTCATTTTGATTGTATTCGCGATGACGAGGTGGACGGTGCATGTATCCATTTCGAGCTCGTTGAGTGCAATTACAAATAATGTTTTCGCTTGGATGTCGTCTGTTTGGGAAACGATCCGGTTACAATAGCGCAGCTGTAGCGTATTTGTTATGGCATTCACCTAAAATTAACATCATATCAACAATCTCTGTAGGAGGATAGTGAGCCATCTTTTGCTAAAGATTAATTTACTTTCGTCAGTTGATGTTTACGGTTCACAATCTGAAAATGAAATGACATCTGATCGCATTATACCGATCTTTATAACTGAGCCATAGATCGCAGTTTTGCCACAGTAGCACCACAGTCGGGTGAGTAATGCAATTGTGAAGAGTTCCCTAACAAGATTTTAATACCATTCCGCCTCCCTCCATCAAAAACTGTGGCGGGTAGGATACATTGTTTTTTTTTTTTCAAAAATAGAAAAATCCTTAATTTGGCGTAATGAAAGAACTGGTACACATTTTGTGTAGATTTGATGCGTCCTTCTCAGATCATTCTAAATAAATCGGAGTTCTTCCCAATTTTAATTTCTCTCGATTTCAGCGCCATCTGTCAATGGTTTAAAAAAATGTTTCAGACGAAACTTGATTACTTTTTTTATGGAGAATAAAATCTGTAATAAAAATGGGGGTTTCCATTTAAGATTTAAAAGTTGCCCCCCACCCCATCCAAGAGGGCGGGAGCTGGGGTTCACATGTAGTACGTGTCTTACCCACTTCAGATGGACCATTATATATATATATATATATATATATATATATATATATATATATATATATATATATATATATATATATATATCGTATTGTACGTGGAAAGAAGGATTGTCGGTATGCTTCTGCGTGGGCTCTAATATATATATTCCATTCTGGAAGCATCCCCTAGGCTGTGTCTCCGCAATATTCTAGTTTTGCATGGTTCGCAGGAGAGCTGCTGTAAAGTTTGGAAGGTAGGAAAGGAGGTACTAGCAGAAGTAAAGATGTGAGGACGGGGCGTGAGTCGTGCTTGGGTATCTCAGTTGGCAGAGTACTTGCCCGCCAAAGGCAAAGGTCCCGAGTCCGAGTCTTGGTCTTGCACAGTTTTAACCTGCCAGGAAGTTTGATTAAATACAGTATCAGTAGATCTTGCAGGATCTCTCCCTGTGAGTAGTGCTGGTGTCAAATATATCATAGCCATTTGTGATAGTTCCTCCAAATATGTTCAAAATTATGCTGTGAAATCCTCAGCACCAGCTCCCATTATGACGCACCTGATGGATATTTACTTTGAATCTGTTCACAAACCTGGCATCCTAATGCATCCTACTGTCAGACAATGTAGCCAATTTCACTAGTCTTAAATGGAAGGAATTTTTAAATGAACAAGCAATCAAGCATGTGCTAATATCCTTCAATGAACGTAGCTGAGATTATATTTAAGGAATTTAACCATTTTACTAGAACTTACGTAGCCAATCAGCAGACGAAATAGTAAAACAACTACTAATTAGCTCCATTACATATGCTCCAGACTAAATCATGGGAAAGGTGGCGATGAATGGTAAGACCCACTGCCAAAGTTGTTCTTGATTAAAAATGTCAGTTTACGAGCCTAATTCTCGTCATTTGCGGGAGTCGTTATTGTATTGTTTCAGTATGAAGAAAACAGCGGCTGAGTCTCATCGAATGCTCTCAAGTACGTATGGTAAAGACACTATTTGTGAAAGAACGTCTCGTGAGTGGTTTCAACGCTTCAAGAACAGTGATTTTAAAGTCGTAGACCAGCATAGTAGTGTAAGAGAGAATGTTAAAAGAAAGGTTAGCGTTGGCCATAATTTTGGTGGTTTATTGACAGCAAAATCGATTTTCAATCACGTAGTGATCATCTTCAGTGCTGTAGTGTACAAATTAAAACTCATAGGCACTGGTGTCAGTAACCAAAGCTATGAAACGATTACTGCCAACCCTGATCTTCCTTCTAACTTCACATATATGGTCGTTGTGTACACAGCACTCTATGGAGTCGCCAATCAACAAAAGAGAATGTTTCCGAAGATGCAGAATTGGAGACATTGATGACTGAAGACTCGGGTCAAACTCACGAAGAATTGGCAGGATTAGTGGGAGTGAAACAGCAAGCCATTTCAAAACGCCTCAAGGCTATGGGCATGATTCAGAAAGAAGGTACTTGGGTCCTGTGTGAGCTGAAACCAAGAGATGTTGAACGGCGTTTGTGTGTTTGAGAACTGTTGCTTTAGAGGCAAAAACGGAACGAACTTCTGCATCGCATTGTGAGCGGGGACGAGAAATGGGTTCGTTACGATAAACCTAAACGCAAAAAATCATGGGGTATCCCGGTAATGCTTCCACGTCGACGGCCAAACCGAATATTCACGGCTCCAAAGTCATGCTCTGCATTTAGTGGAACCAGCTCGGCGTCGTGTACTCTGAGGTGTTAAAACAAAGTGTAACAATCACAGGGACTCGTTATCGAATGCAATTAATGCGTCTGAGCAGAGCATTAAAAGACGAACGGCCGCAATACATCGAGAGGCACAATAAAGTGATTTTGCAGCACGACTACGCTCGACCCCACGTTGCAAAAGAGGTCAAAACGTACTTGGAAACGTTAAAATGGGAAGTCCTACCCCACCCGCCGTATTCTCCAGTCATTGCTCCCTTTGACTATCACCAGTTTAGATCAATGGAGCATGGCCAGGCTGACCAACACCTCCGATCTCATGAAGAAGTCACAAATGGGATCGATTCGTGGATCGCTTCAAAAGATGAACAATTTTTTGGACGCGAGATTAGTACACTGCCCGAAAGATGGGAGGAAGTAGTGGCCAGCGATGGAAAATACTTTGAATGATACATGTGTAACCAATTTGTTTTATTAAAGCCTCAAACGTTGGGGAAAACACGGCAGAAGCAAAACTGTCCTTCGAAATCACCGACTACTGCACAGTAAGATAAAAAGGCATTGATTGCTTAATACTACATTATGAGTAATATCTCATAACCTGGCTGGCTTTGCTAAAAACCAAGAAAATAAAAAGATTATATCCCTTTCGGGATCTTATGAGATATTACTCATAATGTAGTATTAAGCAATCAATGCCTTTTAATCTTATGTATCTTATGTGTATTTTTCAGTGATTTACATTATTCCACATGAATTGTGTACCTAATGTAGTAAGGAATGGTGTAACCCAAATATGTCTTAATGTATAAATATTTCTTGTGGAAGAGATTGTTTGATTTTCATACGATAATATTCCATATAGCTTTAAGACTTTTTTTTCATAATACTAGAGGAAGAATCAGGGAAGTCATGGCCCTCACTGTATGCCGTATATAGAAATTTTAAGGGGAAGTCATATATTTGACCATAATTTAAACTACATTAGGACTCAATCTTCCATGAAAAGTAGAAAAGATCAGGTTCTTTTGTATGCTTCGAGTTGACTCTTAGGTATTCAATGGACACCTGAGAGCCTTAGAGAAAAAGCAGTACCAGGTGATTATTTTCCTTAGTTCTTGAATGAATGCGAGGTAGATGAAGAGATCTGACTTGTTCTGAAGAACTTCTATATCATGTTGTGTGCAGAGGTTTGTAGTTATTTTCTCTAATTGAAACTGACATAGGGTACAGCATTATAGGCATTGATGAATTTAGCCATATGTAGTCCATACTTAGACAGCTGCGATAAGAAAAATTTCATTACCTTAGTACCTTTGCTTGTGGTGGGCAGTTTACATGTGTAAATAAACATTTGAGAGTAAAAGCGTCACAGGTGAATAGGTGTATACTCTTGGGAATACCAAGATTAAGTTATTCTTGCCTTCCACCAGGACAGCCCATGATTAATACTGCATTAATTGTATGTAATCCAGGCGTAAAATATACCGATTAAGCTAATGAGTTTGTTGATCATTAATGTCCTCCATGAAGCAGATGTAATAGAGAAAATGAGTAAGCACTGATCGATACACACAGTGCAAAACTGTATGTAAATATTGTTTACATGTAGGATTTAGTTTACTGCTTGGTAATTAGTATACAGACAGTGAACTAGGAAGATAACGAACAGTAAAGAATCTGGAATACTTTATAAGGATAAGTGAAGTGGGACACCATAAACATGTTAAGCAAAAAACGTATTAGTAAGTGTGTCATCTTCAGTGGTGATTACAGTGTGCTATGCTTTTGATGTGCCCTGTGATGGATGTAAGCAGGCAGCAGCGAAGCGCAGCAAAGTTAAATTGATGTAATTGTTGGGAGACTATTTTTGCGAGAGCACTAGCGAGAGTAATTCAAAGCCACCAGAAGACTGACTCAGAATATACCATATAACCTGACATGTGTACATGTCTTGATGAGCATCCATGTTAGCATGAAATGAACTTTTATTAACATATAATTATATTTAAGATGCAATCTAAAGTACAGATAACTAAAATCCTCACACTACTACAGACTATACCAGGAATTACATAAATTAATGATGTCATGTGTTGTGTATTTATGACTTGGGGTGGTAGCATAAATTCTCTTTCAAACCATGTGTTGCACAAATGCTGTATATATATTAATTCCCTTAAATACCCTACACCTGATGGCAAGTGGTGATAGCAACTCGTCACAATGTGGGTAAATCTGCTGAAATGAGATAAACTATAGTCCGCAGCTCGTGGTCGTGCGGTAGCGTTCTCGCTTCCCGCGCCCGGGTTCGATTCTCGGCGGGGTCAGTGATTTTCTCTGCCTCGTGATAAGTAGGTGTTGTGTGCTGTCCTTAGGTTAGTTAGGTTTAAGTAGTTTTAGGGGACTGATGACCATAGATGTTAAGTCCAATAGTGCTCAGAGCCATTTGAAATATTTTTTGATAAAGTATAGGCTGGAGGAAAATGTGCCCTAGCCCTTGGAGTGTGCAGATTGCTGAGCCTCTACCACGCATAGCTTCTGATGCCAGTTCCCATGGTGCACAGCTCTGAGTGACCATCCACCTACTCCACTCACTTGCTTGAGAAGCATTATGTCAAATGCAATCCATTTCATACATGGACACTGTTAAATTTAATATATTAAAATTATATACTCATGACTGTATGTGCTGGAACAGAAACTATAAGAGCAAAATTAAAATCACACAAATTTTAACAAAAACTTTGTGAATATTTTTCTATAAGGTAAATTTGATCTATTTGCTGGGCGAAAACTGTAAACACCTGTGGTAAATGTGGTCTTGCATGACCATGTTATTAAAGTAAATTACTTAATATTGAATTTCGGAAAGTTCTGATCAAAACATACCATTAAGATAAATTAACATGACTTTATTTTTACCAAGCTAAACTGATGAATGTGTAACGAATGAAATTAGGAGTACTTTCATATATGGAAGAACCTTCAATGGTGTGTAAAAAAAATTGTAAATCTACCTGTCTTCGATTGTAAAAGCCCAAACTCCTGCAATGTAGAAACATAATTCTGTAATTATTGTGTAACACCAGGCCAAAATTCTCTGATTATAAATGTAATCTAATAACTGGTGATACATGATTTCTTATTTGGATACAGAAACAAGCTAACAGGATAAAACCATTGTGGGTTTTGTGAATAATTTTGGATAACGAACATACTAGCTTATGAAACTGAGTACAATTATATTTTCAGTATAGCATTATATAACACTTTTCTGTCAGCTGTAAGGGGCTATACGTCTATATAAAACTACAGTAGCGATATCTGCGTGCTGCTTTGAGCAAACTTATCGGCAAATTAGAGCAACCATACTATGTGAAAGTTTACTAACTGTTACAGAAACATTTGTGCCCAACCACAATCAGAGAAGTGGTGGTATGTGTAATGGTGTATTCAATTAGTGCTTCACACAGTGATTATGAAGCAGTTATCAAATTGTGACCTGCACAAGGACTAACGTTTCCAAATAGATCTAGAAGTTTCTCTGCGAAATCATGGATTATGTATACTGCATTGGACTGTGATAATTATTAGTGTTATCATTTTTCAGAAACGTGAATTGTACTTCTGTGAAAATCGAGGGAAGGATCTGATTGATGTAGTATCAGTGAACTCTATGATATCATTGATGGACGATAAAACGCGACAATCAAGTATTGTCCACTTTCTTTTGGTATCTTGAGCCAAGTACGTAAGCGTCTGCTTTTAGCCACTAGTGTAATCTCATTAGCTGAATAACAATTAATTCGGATAATAACTTGTATTATTTCTAGAAGTTGGACGCTGTATGCCATTGACAAACGTTAACAAGAATCTCTTTGTAGTTCATCAGAATTCCGTGGCATTACATTGACTAGAACATTCGATGAGATGCCAACAGCCACAGATCGAATCTTCTTAAAGCATGAATCTTATTCTAATTAAATTTTCCTTTCTAGCAGCAGGTAATAACCAGATCATTTCTAAGCCAACGCTCATTCAGCGCGGCAGTTTAGCTTTCGCGCGAGTAGTCAATTATTGACGTACTGCTAACAATGT
This sequence comes from Schistocerca gregaria, assembly GCF_023897955.1. Lineage (NCBI taxonomy): Eukaryota > Metazoa > Arthropoda > Insecta > Orthoptera > Acrididae > Schistocerca > Schistocerca gregaria. The sequence goes on from NC_064920.1 coordinate 947,510,333, forward strand.
ATTTTACAACCGGGCAGGAATAGCTGAACAGAAATTGTGCTTGAATTTCATTCTAACTTTCAATGAAAATAGTCAGCTGAGGAATTATTTTAAATTTTAGCAGTTTTGTGTCTAACTGAGGCCAAATTAGATACTTTGAACTTACGTACCGGACCTGCTAATGTAACATTTCCGTCCTCGCATATCTTAAATCGAACTCCTAGAGCGTACAATTTCAGAAGTCAGTCAATATATTGATTCGTCTTGAATACCTACTCATATTTCTCGCGAGAAAGCCATGAATATAAAATCAGAGAGATTCTAGATTACACAAAGTCTTACGAACAATCGATCTTCCCACGGACCGTTCGCAACTGGAACAGGAAAGAGAGAAGTGATAGGGGAACACGAAATAAACTCCGCCATACACCAAAAGATGATTTGCGGGGTATATCTGTAGTTGTTGTGGTCTTCAGTCCAGAGACTGGTTTGATACAGCTCTCTATCCTACTCTATCCTGTACAAGCTTCTTCATCTCCCAGTACCTACTGCAAGCTACATCCTTCTGAATCTGTTTAGTCTATTCATCTCTTGATCTCCCTCTACAATTTTTACCCTCCACGCTGCGCTCCAATGCTACATTGGTGATCCCCTGATGCCTCAGAATATGCCCTACTAACCGATCCCTTCTTCTAGCCAAGTTGTGCCACAAATTTCTCTTCTCTCCAATTTTATTCAATACATCCTCCTTAGTTGTCTGATCTACCTATCTAATCTTCAGCATTCTTCTGTAGCACCACATTTCGAAAGCTTCCATTCTCTTCTTGTCTAAATTATTTATCGTCCACGTTTCACTCAATACGTGGTTACACTCCATACAAATACTTCCAGACACTTAAATCTATACTCGATGTTAAAAAATTTCTCTTCTTCAGAAAAGCTTTCCTTACGATTGCCAGTCTACATTTTAGATCCTCTCTACTTTGACCATAACCAGTTATTTGGCTCCCCAAAAAGCAAAAGTGATTTAATACTTTAAGCGACTCATTCCCTAATCTGATTCCCGCAGCATCGCCCGATTTAATTCGACTAGATTCCATTATCCTCGTTTTGCTTTTGTTGATGTTAATCTTATATCCTCCTTTCAAGACACTGCCCATTCCGTTCAGCTGCTCTTCTAGATCCTTTGCAGTCTCTGAAAGAATCACAATGTCATCGGTGAAGCTCAAAGTTTTTATTTCTTCTCCATGTATTTTATTTCCTACTCCGAATTTTTCTTTTGTTTCCTTTACTGCTTGCTCAATATACAGACTGAGTAACATCTAGGATAGGCTACAACCCTGTCTCACTCCTTTCCCAACCACTGCTTTCCTTTCATGCCCCACGACTCTTATAACTGCCATCTGGTTTCTGTACAAATTGTAAATATCCTTTCGCTACCTGTATATCTGTAGAAGCAAATATAAGGGAAGGGTCTGTTGCTGGTTTCAGATTACATTATCATACTTAGCCGAACTTGAAGAGACTAAGGTGACACACTTACACAAAGACATTGGTTTGGTGAGAATACATCACTGGATATGCAACCCGTGAACCTGAAGAACTTATAATGAAGAACACCTGTTGGTCTTCCTTCACCCTCATCTTAGATGACCCAGTTTCAACAAACATCTGAAGAAACAATAATGCTAAGCTCTGAACGTCAAAATCTGTATAATATATCGAAATCACATATATTTTGTAAAAATATTCTAGAGCGCTATACATTAGTGAACGACTGTACTGTCTTGGATAATAATAATGATAATGATATAATAATATTATAAGGACACTATATCAAAACTTAACCTTCCTTATTCACTATGATTCCAGTTAACGAAGTTATGATTTTCATAACGGATATTTTTCCATGAGATTTGACTGCTCTTTGACATTCCCTTACTTCGTGTCGGTTTCAGTGGGACGATGGATTTTATGAGAACTTTGACTGTGTAGCAATGGGTAACCCATTAGGTCCTGCGATCGCCAATTTCTACATGGAGAAATTCGAACAATCGGCTCTGTACAAAGCAAATAAGAAACCATCTCGTTGGTATCGGTTTGTAGATGACACATATGTGGTTTCGTCCCATGGTAGAAAGGCTTTGGACGAGTTCTTTGATCGTCTAAATAAAATTAATCCAAAACTCCAAGTCACCATGGAAATGGAAAATAATAATGGAATATCTTTCTTGGATGTTTTAGTTACGAGACGGTCCGATGGAAGTTTTGAACATGACATTTTTCGTAAAGTAACACATACCGACAGTTATTTGCATAAAAGCTCCAATCACCATCCACAACAACAGAGAGGTGTCATTAAAAGTGTTGTCGACAGAGCCGAACGGATATGCACATCGGAACACCTGAACGCTGAAATAAAACATTTGAAGCAGATCTTCGAGAAAAATGGCTACACAGAGAAAGAGATAAAGAGAATTTTCAGACCAAGGAACAGAAGATTAAAGGGCAAGGATGAACCACAACGACGGAAAAATACAGTTTCTCTCCCTTTTATTAAAAAGGTAATGGATCTGATCGGTAAAATTTTACAGAAACATGATATCAGACCCGTCTTTAGGCCAACAAAGAAAATAAGTCAAGTACTCCGATCCGTGTAGGATAAACGCCCTCCTCTGTCGACATATGGTGTATACAAAATTCCGTCACCGTGTGGTAAAGTTTATGTTGGAACTACCGCCGGCCGCGGTGGTCTCGCGGTTCTAGGCGCTCAGTCCGGAAGCGCGCGACTGCTACGGTCGCAGGTTCGAATGCTGCCTCGGGCATGGATCTGTGTGGTGTCCTTAGGTTGGTTAGGTTTAAGTAGTTCTAAGTTCTAGGGGACTGATGACCAGAGATGTTAAGTCCCATAGTGCTCAAAGCCACTTGAATCATTTTGTTGGAACTACCGAGAAGAGCGTAAATACGCGGCTAAAAGAGCACAGAAGTCTTTGCCGACTAGGAAAAATAGAGAAATCAGCTGTAGCAGAGCGTGCTCTTCAGTCAGGAAACCACGAAGTGAAGTTTTCTGAAACAGAAGTTTTATCTACAACATCAAATTATTACCCACGTCTATGTAGAGAAGACATTGAAATATACAGGGTGATTCAAAAAGAATACCACAACTTTAAAAATGTGTATTTAATGAAAGAAATAGAATATAACCTTCTGTTATACATCATTACAAAGAGTATTTAAAAAGGTTTATTTTTCACTCAAAAACAAGTTCAGAGATGTTCAATATGGCCCCCTCCAGACACTCGAGCAATATCAACCCGATACTCCAACTCGTTCCACACTCTCTGTAGCATATCAGGCGTAACAGTTTGGATAGCTGCTGTTATTTCTCATTTCAAATTATCAATGGTGGCTGGGAGAGGTAGCCGAAACACCATATCCTTAACATACCCCCATAAGAAAAAATCGCAGGTGGTAAGATCAGGGCTTCTTGGAGGCCAGTGATGAAGTGCTCTGTCACGGGCTGCCTGGCGGCCGATCCATCGCCTCGGGTAGTTGATGTTCAGGTAGTTCCGGACAGATAAGTGCCAATGTGGTGGCGCTCCATCCTGCCGAAATATGAATTGTTGTGCTTCTTGTTCGAGCTGAGGGAACAGCCTATTCTCTAACATCTCCAGATACTGTAGTCCAGTTACAGTAGCACCTTCGAAGAAAAAGGGACCAAAAACTTTATTGGCTGAAATGGCACAGAAAACGTTCACCTTAGGCGAGTCACGTTCATACTGAGTTGTTTCCCGCGGATTCTCAGTGCCCCATATACAGACATTGTGATGGTTGACTTTCCCGTTAGTGTGGAAAGTTGCTTCATCACTAAACACAATCTTTGAAACGAAAGATTCATCTGTTTCCATTTGAGCAAGGATAAAATCACAGAAATCGATTCTTTTAATCCTATCAGCTGCAGACAGTGCTTGAACCAATTTCAGACGATAAGGTTTCATAACTAACCTTTTTCGTAGGACTCTCCATACAGTTGATTGTGGAATTTGCAGCTCCCTGCTAGCTCTGCGAGTCGATTTTCCTGGGCTGCGAACAAATGCTTGCTCGATGCGTGCTACATTTTCATCACTCGTTTTCGGCCGTCCAGAACATTTCCCTTTGCACAAACACCCATTCTCTGTAAACTGTTTATACGAACGTTTAATACACCACCTATCAGGAGGTTTAACACCATACTTCGTTCGAAATGCACGCTGAACAACTGTCGTCTATTCACTTCTGCCGTACTCAATAACACAAAAAGCTTTCTGTTGAGCGGACGCCATCTTAGCATCAACTGACGCTGACGCCTAGTCAACAGCGCCTCAAGCGAACAAATGTATAACTAAATAAAACTTTATAGCTCCCTTAATTCGCTGACAGATAGTTCTTAGCTCTGCCTTTTGTCGTTGCAGAGTTTTAAATTCCTAAAGTTGTGGTATTCTTTTTGAATCACCCTGTATATGCATCAGGATAATTTTAATAGAAAAGAAGAAGCAATGAAACTTAGCGACATATGACCAGTAGCTCTGCAGAATCATTAGAAAAATTTTATCTTTGACAAGACGACAATCGATAGTTAAGTTTTATCATTAAGAAGGATTATCTCTGCTCATCATGTGTTACTTCGTCCAAGCCCCTTTTCTACAGTATATATGTCGCTCTCGGACGTCCGACCAGTCAGTCGGCAAGACTCAGTGGATGAGCGCCTCTGAAGATGTCCAGCGCAGTCCTGGACGGAACGTCATGGACAGAAGAGTTTCTTGGACCACGACCTCTCATCCTGAAAGATTTACCAGCAGCTATGTCATCTGCTCGTGAAACCCGTCATGTTAACCACATAACTTCAGATGGGACTACACTGAACTTAAGTACTCGATTGGTTTCTGTAATAAAGTGTATTTTAACGACGGGTGCATTTTGTATTGTAGTGAGACGAAACCGGCCACCCACCTATAATACTATCCTCTCCTCATCCAGCTAGGAACTTTCAACATTAAAAGAGGGCACAGCCAAACCAAGTGCCGACGAGTCTGATTAACAAATCTTCTTTGTTTAACATGTGTTCTATGTTGCTGAAGGGAGCTGTCATTACAGTGATTATATTTGCCAATTTGTTCTTCTTGTTGCTTGTATTACAGGAGGGGAGCTTCTTTTCAGAGGCTTTGCACATTGTTTTTCTATTTTTCGTTCCAAATTTTGCTGTAATTTGTTTAGGTTAGGATGGCTTCCCCCCCCCCCCCCTCCACCCCCTGCCCCTGCACCTCAGTTGCAGACTGTTTCTGCAACTTAATCAGATTTTTCAGTTTCATTCATTATTTCCTGTCCATAGCGGGAACACGTGTGTTTCGCTTAATTCAAAAACTCTTTCCTACGTCGTTTCCCGACGCACTCTCCTACGATGAAGTAGTAGATGCATTAAGTCAGTATCACTAACAGCAGATTCAGCTCGCGGCAGTCAGATTTCAATTATTTCGCCTTAAGAAAAAGCCGGAACAGACGTACCATCAGTGGTATACCGACTTACAGGGTCTCACTTAAAGCTAAATGAGAGAACTGCAAGACAATGGTGTGATTGTTCCATAACAAGCTAGTCAGTGGGCAGGTCCACTGGTTTTGATGCCCAATCCATCTGTTCGCATTCGCATTTGGTTTGGCTAGAAAACTACAGTCAATCCACAGACGATAACTGACATTTATCTATTGCCTCGCCCTTAAGAAATTATGGACAGGCTTGGCGCAGGCCGTTACTTTTCTAAGATAGATCTGCGTGATGCTTATTTGAAAACATCGGTATATTAAGAATCACAGAAAGTGTTTGTTGTTAATACACACTTAGGCCTGTTCAAGTATTTGCGTTGCCCTTCGACAGTGCCTCCGCACTCGCCATTTTTCATGGTTACTTGGAACAGTTGACTGCTCAAGTGCCGTTCTGGTCGAACTACGTTGACAATATTATCGTCTCAGTTCGTAGGCCAGAGGAACACATTACCAATCTGCGTACTCTTTTTGGAATGTTGTCAGATGCAGAAATCAAGTGTTGTCTCGAAAAGTTTGACTTTTGTTCAGACACAACCACAGTACTTAGGTCATGTGATAAACAGGCAGGATGTGCACACCTCCAATCTCATTTTCTTGCAATCCGTGATCTGCCTGTTGCTTTCAATGTATCTGAACTGCAGTCAGTCAGTGCAAGTTGACATACTAAATTCGTTTCATTCCGAACGCTTCACAGTTCGCGGCTCCATTGCATCGCTTGCGTCGGAAACATGTGCCTTTCGTGTGGACAAAAGAATGTCACAACGCGTTTCAGAAAGTCAAAAATGCCTTGCTCAGTGACATATGCTCAGTACATTTTGATCCTGCAAAACCAGTGAGTTTGCAAATAGACGCTTCCTCTTACGATATCGGCGCTGTGCTTTCGCAAAGAATTGGTGCACAAGACAGACCTATTGCTTTTGCCTCAAAGTTGTTAACTTAAACTCATTGCAGCTATTCACAAATTCAAAAAGTAGCTCTCGCTATTGTGTATGGTGTAACGAAATTCAATCACTATCTGTTTGGTTCCAAGTTCTGTTTAGTGACAGATAACAAGCCTTTGCAGTCCTTGTTTCTTTCCTCGAAGCTGGTTCCTACACGTAGTGCTAAAAAAAATGCAGTGTTGGGCTTTGCTTCTATCCCACTGTCAGTACGAAATTGTATACAGACCTACCGCAAAGCATGGTAATTGTGACACCCTTTCTCTCCCTCCGAGCGGCCCCGACACCGATTTTGAAATCCTCTGACGCATCTTATTGCGAGACTAACGCTCAGGACTCTGAATTGCTGCAATCTTTTCAATTGAATTGCAGAGAAATTGCACATTTCACGGAAGCACATCGTAATCTGAATTTTTTTTTTTTTTTGCACTGCATTCGCACTTCTTGGCCTCGCTCATTGAACAGTATTCAGAACTCAATAGCGTTCCGACGCTTTGTTCGTCGGCATAACCCTTCAGTACAATGAGGTGATCTTAGCACAATCTGACACTGCACAATCGCGTGTGCTCCTTCCCACCGTGGTGCAGAAGGACGTGTTACAATTGCTTCACCAAGGACATCGGGGAACTGTTCGCACTACACAGTTAGCGCACCGGGACTGTACCTGGTAGGCCATGGACGCCCACATTGAACAAATGATGTCACTGTGTCGCGCATGAGTGGACAACAAATCAGCTCCGCTACAGATATTAGCATCTTGGCCTAAGACTCAATCGCCATGGCAACGACTGAACGTTGAATTTGCAGGACCATTTTGAACACTCGGTGGTTCATAGAGGTAGAAGTTATAGCAAGTTCGCATTTGCGCTGCTACGAACTCTACCGCGTCACGCAGGTCCATTTAAGTGTTGACCTCAAGTTTTTGCTATTGAAGGATTGCCTGAAGTTATTGTTACCCCTTGGGTAAAATATTTCGGACGTGAAATGGTACCCCATTCGGATCTCGGGGCAGGGAGTATTCAGGAGAATGTCGTCATTAGGAGAAACAAAACGGGTGTACTACTGATCAGAGGGTGATATGTTCCATCCCTTAATTGAGCAGCTAAGTCAGAAAATTTAAAAAAGAAAATGGATAGATCGAAGTTATATGTAGCCGGAATTAGTTAAGTTCAGTGGCAAGAGGAACAGGGTTTCTGGTCTGGTGAATACAGGGTTATAAATACAAAATCAGACAGATGTAATGGAGGAATGGGTTTAATAACTGAAACCTCTTTATTTAAATGTGTGTGTGTCTGTACTTAAATTGCTGAATGACTGAGAAGATGAAACTTCTACCTTATCTGATTCTGAAACAGGTGAATAAAACTGAACGTAATGAGCCTACTTTCTCTTTACTTTTTCTTCTCATTTCAACACTGACACACCATATTCTAGCACAACGCAGTCTGACTCCTCAAAAGAAATTACAGCCTGATTTCAAGAAATTTATACAAAAAAATGGCCTGAATAAGAAGCAATCCTGACAATCACCTATACATTTCATTAAGCATTTACCTTAAAAAATCTTCATTACGCGAGCTACTGCAATACAGCGAACGTCAATACTGCAAGCAAACTAAAATACTCTAACTACTAAAACCATTAACTACTAATAGGCATGTGGTTAGCAAAGGAAAGATTTTGTTGCCAACCAAATAACGTATTTTTTATCTTAAAAATGTGACATTCATTTCAAACACGAATATAAATCGTCATTGACATCTAGTACAAAGGTATATAATCATGAATAATATTCATTCTCCAAACCGAACATGTACAGATCGTTAGACTACGCTAACACTTCAGACCTGTATCCTCCATCAATGCTAACTTCTCACATTTATCATCCATCACTGCTGGCTGCTCACCTCCAACTGCCCAACAGTACTTACATCACTGCTCGCGACTAACTTCCAACTGCCCAACAGTACTGGCAATTAACTTCCACAACGAGTCAAACCAGCCGCAAAGTCTCTTACAAAGAAAGCGCAGTCGGAGATCCACACAGCCCTGCCAACTCAGAAGCAGCCCACTTACATAGCCCCCCTGCTCCCCCCAAAAAAAGATTTACTAATTATTTATATTAACAATATGAAATAGGTCAAATGCATACAATTATTAATGCACTGTTGGTCAAAAGCAACTGTTGTCCACACCCTCCCTAAAACAGACCTAATTATTTATCAGAGTAGTAGTCTATGACAGTTTTATGCACAAAGTCTGAGCAGTAAAAGAAAATGCTCACGCAAATAGTGGATCTCCATGCAGTCTTGAAGAAGTGTTTTCCTCCCAACGGAAACACAGTGCTGACTCTTGACGTTAATATTGATAATAGGCCACAACAGAGCAAGCCCACAGCAGAGTCAGTCGATGTCTTGAATATTGGTAGAATTAGTAGGTCACCACAGAGCAGACCCACAGTGTTTCTTGTAAAGATTATGGCAGTAGTGGGCCACCAAGGGTGCAGACCCACTGTAGCCTTATAGAGATTATGGTAGTAGTTGGCCACCTTGTGCAGACCCACTACAGTCCTTGCAGAGATGGCCAGCAGTCATCCATTGCAACTGTGTAGGTGCACAATCACAATTGAAGAGTCTCGCGGATAATAAAGCAAGTCCATAAACCACCACTTGTGCACTCACAATTTTTTTTCTTGCAATGTCCTTAGGTGCTGTTAACCAGTCCTTGCTGAATTATCAACACATGTCCAAACACTAACACTGTCATTTAGCCTCTGAGATTTTACACATACAGTACGACCAAGAGCAATGTGTGCAGTAAAATCAATCCCTACTATTTAATTAATTTGAAGAAGTGGTTACTATACAATTTACAATTTTATGGCATAAAGATACAATTACAAAGGTACAGAAAACATCACGAAAGAACATGATAATACAGATAACATCTGTAGTAACACAGGCTTTAAATATCCACAAATAAGCAAATACATGAGTATAACAGGAATTGTGACATAAGTAAATAAATGAAAAATGAGAATATCCACTGAAATATTAACTTAACACATAAGCATTAAAAGAAAACAGGACAGACTAAATAATGTCTAAACATCTTTCCAAAGTAAAGAATATATAAGATTTGAGGATAATAGCATTCCTCATCATAGCAAATGCAGCTTAGCACTAGCAGAGAAAAATTCTTTTAATCTTATCAGATAAATACAAAGGGACAAGAAAAACACAGATACACAAGGGTACACATAAACACATAATGGAATAAGACAAAAGGAAAGGACAGGGTTTGTTTTCAGTGTAACATTTGGTACTGCAGTACTTGTGATACTTCATTTCCAATCACAATTTCATTTTCCCACTGATCTTTGCTTCTTATTTCGACATTTGTTCCCACAAAGAAAACTCCTATCTAAGCATGCTTTTTGTATTTACTTCCACATATTTCTTGCCTCATCATTTATTTTCCATTATCTTACCTCACCATTTGTTTCCAAAAAAATCCTGCCTAAACCTGTTGTCCATAAACACTACTTATCAGTTTATTTCCTCTTTCACAATAACTATTCCTCAATATACAATACTCTTTAGAGACTGAGAACATATTACCTTGGCCAGCTCGATTACCAGAGCCGTCTCCAACTGATCACAAATGGGCATCATCGGATGAAAACCTTGGCATTGTTCACAATGACCATTAACCGTCCCTGTATTGACCGACCAAGTGCAACAGACATGAAGCTCCATCCTACAATCTGACATCCGGCACCTGCATAACACAATGCATGCATGTTTGTATGCTTATATTCAACATTCTGTCGGTTACACCTCTCGTTAATGTACCAGTATTTCACATTTTAATGGCTTACCTCAGATTTACGTTAAGCTGTGATCTTACAATGTTAATTACTGAAGTGTATTACCTAGATCGAACTCTACATTAATTATTTTTTGGTGTTGCGTTTTTTTGTCAGTGTATTACTATATCTTCACTGCAGCTCTTGAGTCATGGTGGACAGTTAGACTCAAAGCCACTAAGTGAGGAACGCGCGCAGAAGCTGCTCCCAAATTCGGCAGGCGGGGCAGTTTGTCCAAACATGTAATCTAGCGAGACACTTTAGCACTCGTTGCTAGGTCACAACGAGTAAAGACAGATCGAATCAAAGACCCCCGTCGGTAAGTTCACGAGCCAATAAATTACTCAAACTTCAATGACAGAGCGTCATCCTGGAACCACGAAAATCTGTTCTGATCTATATTTATTCTTAAGCAATCAGTTTCTATTACGACCCACTTACTGTCACCTATTAATACTACGTTAAGTTTAATTAAGGTTAGCTGGTACTAAAGTGAACAGCATCGTGCCACAAATACTGTTTTTTCATTGAAATTTTCACTTACCTTACTTTTTGTCTTACCTTCCTATTCGCAATGAAAACTGTCCCTGCCAAACTGTTTTCCACTACTGTTGATATTACCCTACATTCACCCGTTGAGAAACCTTCAGAATCTCCAGCTTTCCTGCCACATTCGTATTTCTGACATTCCAAGTTTGCTGATGGGGAAATCATGAGAACACTTGTTCATTTACATAGTACGTTTTCCAAACATACTCACTATGAATCTTCAGTGCAGTAGTGCCCGTCACAGTTTGCATTATCGTACCGCAGATCACAGTTAATACTTCCGCTGATAGGGGCAGCTTTCCGCCTCAATGACAAGTGGGTGACCTGAACCTCTATCAACTCCTCCTCTTTCTTTAACGACGTCGTCGGTGGGATACAGCTTTATAATAGAAGTATCTGGAAGCCGTGGCTTTCCTTTTATTCACAAAATAAGCTGTGTCTATGATACAACCCAAGAGCAATGATATTTTGCTTAGCGATAAAAGATGCCACACCAATAGAGTGGTGAGTGGTTTATTAAAAACTTAGTATTTTACAATTAACAGCAGAGATTAGGTATGGTACTTGGGGCAACATGTTACATGTATACCCCCAGAGACCACAAACAAATTCGGTTTGATCTGTAGATGGGGAAACTGTAATTTAAATAGTTGCTTCTCGAAGTCTATAAATAGCAGTGTAAACATCTGATAAGCCCAAGAAGTGTTAGAACTATATAAAAACCTCTCAGTGCTCCAACCAGTTCTGCATGTAAGTAACAAAATAAGTAATAAAAAAAGGCAGACATGCCGATGTACCATTCAACAGTGAAAGGAAATACATACTACTCAACTCTCTCTCTCTCTCTCTCTCTCTCTCTCATATATATATATATATATATATATATATATATATATATATATATAGGAATAATCATATCTTAATTGCAGTGCTAAATTTGAGTTCAATGTATATTTCTTTTTCATGAAGTTGGCCTTGGCACAAAATGGGATGAACAGTAATAGCAAAATTTTATTACTTTGAAAGTTCCCTGTTAATTTGTATCTTCAATTTTTGTTTACAATGTCTGAGCTTTTCTTCAAGTATCTGTTATCTATATGTGTTTCAGCTGTAGTAAGCTTCTATTAATCGAAATAATCTCTTAGGATAGTCCTTTTGTGTATCCACTTGTGCCTTTGTATCTTGAAACATGGTTTTTGTAGTCAAGGAGGGGGGGCTATAGTTTGGATGTATATTCACCATTTTGGTGCTGAATCTCATATAATTTTGTTGTGTTCTGTTCGATTCAGGAAGTAGTCTGGCTTTGTGGGTATCAGTATCAGCTGGTTCAATGTTCCTGCAGTTATGAAGAAAATGGATGAGATATTTTGGACTATTTACTGTAACGACTCTTAGACGAATGCATATGTTATTTCAGAAGTGGATTCTAAATGTCTGCATAGATAATTTTCGATCACTCGTCTTTCACACTCGTTATGAAATCCTGTGTGTGGTGAAAAAAAAGGCTCCTAAGTTATTCTCTTTTCATTAAGTGGAAGCTGGTTATAGAACAAAATATTGCCTTTTCAATCTGCTATTATATAGATTCAAATTTTTCATCCTATCCAGCACTATAAGAGTTCTTGCCTTGTTAGAAGTTGTATATTAAGAGCGTATTATCCTGTTTAGTCTTTGTCAGAATCTTTTTTTATATTTTCCGCTTTTAGAACTTATGTTGGCTTTGTAAATAAGTTACATTCTTTTGAGAATAATATACACACGAATATATAAAATTTTTCTTTCTGTTATTTCGTCTAAAACAATTCATTTAATATATTATCTTTCTTAGCACAGCTGCATGATTCCATGCCGCTAAATTGTGCACACATGGTGCCACAGTGTGTAAACGCCCTGAGATGCCAGACAGAGTCAATAAATTAATTACATTTTGAAATTGCAAAAATTCAGCGATACTTTTTTTCTGCATGAAGTAAGGTCTCAGTTGTGGAAAGGTAAACTGCAGTCTGTTGTTCTGGAATTTTACTGATTCTGAATGCAAGGCACAATGATATGGTATGCCAGTGAGATGTATTGTGAAATAAATAAGAGAGAAGGGCTTTCTAATTGTAATATTAGAAGGAATGTTTTGAAGTTTAATTCTAATCATGGTGGTTCAAGAAAATATTAATTTAATTATTCTTTCAGGTCCTGATTCAGTGGATGCATATAATAGAAACGTTTTCATTTGCAATGCTTGGGGCTGTAATCTAAACTTTTTGGGCATTTTATTGGTGGAACATTACTTATTGTCAAATGTTTGGTCAATTAGCTATGCAAAACTCATTTCTATTGCAATTACATTAGATAAATTTATATGTCTGTGACTATTCTGATAAATATTGATAGGCAGTTCCTAGTTCCTTGAGCATTGAAATTAATATGCCACAGCATAGCCTAATAGTTCAGGGCCTTACTTAAAAGCTCATGACAATAGTTCAGTTTTTACCACCACCCCTACACACACACACACACACACACACACACACACACACACACACACACACACACACACAACACACTTCTTAGCTTGTTTAATGATGTAAGATTGTGGACACCTACCAACTTGACTAAAATTTCAAAACTTATGTAATTTTTCTCAACAATCAATTTATTTTATGTGAAATTTATTCCTAGAATGAAGATGTAGAGCACATAAGAGCCATGCTTTATGTAGTTATTAAAAACAGTTTTTTTTTCCCAAAGAAATTCATCTTTTTGTATGTCTATGGAGTATACATTGCTTTAAATATCCTACAAACTGGCTTGATCAACATAATTAAGACAGGATGTATAAATTACTCATTTTACTTAAAAAGAATTAGATGAGTAACTTTATTTAATGTTATTCTGTCTAATTACTGAACATGAATACAGTAAGCAGATTCAGAAGGATGTAGGTTGCAGTAGGTACTGGGAGATGAAGAAGCTTGCACAGGATAGAGTAGCATGGAGAGCTGCATCAAACCAGTCTCAGGACTGAAAACCTCAACAACAACAATAATTACTGAACAATGAATCAGCTAAAATATGCAAACGTTCAGTTTAGTCCCAAGTAGTAAAATAGTTAAAGATTATGTATCTAAATACGTGTCAGTGAATCAATAAACAGTAACTGAATTTATGAATCTAATTAGATTAGTATATATATATATACAACTTCTGACTAAACAGAATAAATATACCTAGAACAGGACAGTAAGTTTATTTTCAGGGAAACTTATGTGTGATATCTTTTAATATAATAAAAAGATATGAGGCCTTGTTAAAAGTTTTTGATTATCACTGAATGTAGATTTCCCCATTTGATGCTGTGAGAAGATAAATATATGCACTTTTGGAATGGCAGCTTATGAAGGACTCTGTTGCCTGGATCTATCTCTATTTACTGCTAATCACTGCAGGTAAGTCATGTCAAAAATTTGAGTGAATCTGAGTTCCTCACAATACACCATTGATTGTTGCATGTGTTTGTACAACATATAATGTATTATCAGATAGAACATTACATGTTTGTAGCACTGCTGTTTTTATTAAATTGAGATGGTGTCTTGTGTTTTGCCTATCCCATATGGGCTATTACCCATATATCCAGCAATGTGGATAATAGTATTATGGATATAAGATGTTAGACAAATATTTCATTTGATAAGGTGTCAGCTACTGCAACTGTCTCTCATTTAACTGCTTATCCTCATAGAAAATAAGGCTTAATGTTTTTTAATCACTTGATGTTTTTTAATCATGTTAAATGGATTACTACTTTATATTTAAAAAGAAAACCACATTTTTAGGAAACACACAGGATCGGGTAGAAAGAAAGCAGTGTGATGTTATTAGCTGAGCTAACTAATTTGCAATATTTATCCTCCTTTAAATGAATTGAACCACTTCATGCAAAGTGTGAGTCTTTGTTCTTTACTACAGTTGTTTAAGGTGCTATGATGAGTGCATATGAACTGCAGAGCAGTTAAGGTGTAGATAAGGATTCAAGAAGAAAGAAACACAGTGAAATCATTAGTAGTTTAGATAATATAGTCTAGATAATACTCACTTGTAATGGTGCCAGACGTAACATCTATATGTTATGACACCATCTCTCAAAAAAAATATAATAATATGGGAAATTCCATTTTTGCCGTGCACATGAGAAAGATAATTTCAAATGGATACTTTAACAAAATCAGGAATACTTGCAATTAAGTGAAACAGCAGATAGTAATGAAGAAAATATTAATTATCAATCATTCTACATATCTGCAGATATGTAATTTAATATACAAGTCGATTTCTGATATTTACTAGCTAGAAAGAAACAACCCCATATTCAAGAGAATAAGTACTGGGCGAGTTGGAAAATAATTTATATTACAATTTGTACAGTATGTTTGTGTTGATATTACAGTCAATGAGAATG
This sequence comes from Schistocerca gregaria, assembly GCF_023897955.1. Taxonomy (NCBI): domain Eukaryota; kingdom Metazoa; phylum Arthropoda; class Insecta; order Orthoptera; family Acrididae; genus Schistocerca; species Schistocerca gregaria. The sequence goes on from NC_064920.1 coordinate 947,525,697, forward strand.
ATAGTGTCTTAAGAATTCTGGATGATTTGGCGTGGTATGACAATGCAGAACCCCTGATTGAAGATAATTTTTGTAATTCTTATAACCTCTCTGTTCAATAATAAACCATAGATGGATTTCCTGATGCATTTTCACAGTGACTGTTAGATACAAATGGTACATTTGATTTGGTAAATATTCAACCTTATTTTTCAAAACGTTATAACTACGAGCGGCGTAACGCAACACTTTTTTTTCCTCCTTCTGGAAACAGGTTGGTTTTATTCTGGATTCCTGTGCACCATATTATTCTTCACTCTTTTGGCAATAAAATCCTATTTTTGAACATAATCTGCGTTCCGTGCGACGGCCTTACACCACCTTACTGGGAGGTCCTGTATCCCCCACATGGTACCACTCTATTCGTCGATGTCGGAGCCAGCGTGTTGCTGTGTCTGTATCCTCCTCATCATTCATGTACTTCTTCCCGCTAGAGTGCACCCTTGATTGGACCAAACGAATGGTAGTCGGAAGATGCGAGGTCCGGGTGTAGGCTGGACTGTTGGACTGTTCAGTCCAATGAAGTTTTGTGATCTCCTATAGGAGCGCAGACGGGTGTAGGGCGTTGCGATGTCATGGAGAAGGAGACGTTTGTTTGCATTTTTGAAGCGACGAACACCCTGAAGTCATTTCTTCAATTTCCTGAGGGTAGCACAATACACTTCGGACTTTATCTTTGGACTATGAGTAAGGACATCAAACAGAGTAACCTCCTAAGAGTCGCAGAACGCCGTCCTCGTGACTTTACTGGCTCAGGTTTTGACTTTGAACTCTTTCTTCAGAGGAGAGATAGTGCGTCGCCATTACATGAATTGCCGTTTTGTTTCCAGTTCGAGGTGATAAACTTAGGTTTCATCACCTGTGACGATGATCGACAAAATACTGTCACGATCAGCCACCTAAAGCGCAACTAACTCCGCACAGATTGTCCTTCCTTGGAACGCAGCAGACATAAACCAGTGAAAACCCTAACTGACAGATGAGTGTGTCAGTACTATGAATAGACACTTCCAGTTGTGCAGCGAGGTGTTTTATTGAGGTCCGTCGATCACCTCGAGTGTGTCCGCACGTTCCAACACTGCAGGAATCTTAACTGTGTGCGGCTGACTTGCACGTAGGAGATCGTGCAGCTTAGCGCGACCGTGTGGCGATGATGACGGACGCCCCGCCCAACGACTCCCTACGCTTTTGTTCTCTCCCAGTTCTCCGAAGACATTCTGCAAGCGTCTCTGAATATTTGCGATGCTCTGGTTTTCCGCCAAAAGAAACTCAATGACAGCTCTCTGCTTGGAACGCAGCTCTGGAACAGACGCCAATTTAAAGGCTATGTATATCGCATCCAGCTATCAGAGCCCCATGAAACTGTAGGGGTTGAAGCGGCAATATTCCACGATTCCTCACAACAAATTATCCATTGTTTTCAACCGAAACTTCCCGGAAAAATAGCTTCGTATTAGTTGTTGAACACCTCTTGATCACAAGAGTAGGAACTAAGTGGCTTCCATTTTTCCAAGCAATATGACGTAAATAAGGCAATACTGTTCTTTTCTTTTGTTGACTCCATGGACAGAAAGAGATTTTTTTCTAGATAATTGAGGTATATATGCTTTGTGTCAAGACAAAATGTTTAGTGTTACAATTTTGGTGAAATTACAATTGTAATAATTTGTACTGGTAAAAGTATTCCGCTTGAAATATAACTTCCAGATTTTCTTTCTCTACAATATGATATTTAGTAAACAGAAAAAGCAGTAAATGCTCAGAATGCAAAGGAAAGATGCGGAAGCAATCTAAATGAAAAATTGCCTAAAGTAATACACAGATAATCTGAGAGGCAGGTCAGAGACAAATGATAGACGATATATTTCCGAGCAACGTGGTGTAATGGTTCCGACAGTGGACTTGCATTCCGATAGAGTAGTGTCAAACTCCTCTCTGACCTCTGACTTGCATTCAAACGGAGTGGCGTGAAATTCCTGTCTGACCTTTAGAAGCTAGGTTTTCAGTGATTTCCTTAAATGGCTTCCGGCAATTGCCACAATAGTTAATACAACAAAACTGAGGCCAATATGCTCTATTGTTCCTAGAAATTTGAGGTAAAGACAGTCTATTAACGGATCGGCGTGTGTGTGTGTGTGAATGTGTGTTTGTGTGTGTGTGTGTGTGTGTGTGTGAGAGTGAGTGTTCCACATCTCCCCCTAAATCACTGGAGTGACTGGACTTTTTTCAAGTAAATGTGATACAAATATCATTTACTGTCTGGAGACAACTACTGTGAGAGTGCGAACCACCTACTTACTTTGAATACAGTATTCACATATACATCTGAATTTAGCAGAAAAATTGTATCATTGTTCAACACTCAGTTCAGGGTATATGACGTCATAAACATTGAGATGGGTGAGAAACGACCTCATCATGCATAACATTTTAATTTATTACTTCTTTACTTCACAACGCACTTTGCAGGCAGCTGGTGCATATACCACTAGACGTAGCTGTGCGATTACCTCATTGTACAATGCATAGGTCGGGAAGCACAGTATGATAAACACTAAGCTGCTTGGAACTGAGATTGCAGTACGAAGTTCCTTACAAGTAGAGATGAGATATGTGTACAAATACGCATCAAGTATGTTAAATATGTGTGAAATATATTTGACACATGTGTAGGAGTATGTGGGCAAAGCCACATATGAAAAGCTGAACCTAAATCTCTAGGACAATTTCAGTCAAATTTGGTACAAATATTAATTACAGTCTGAAAACAAATACTGTAAGGATAAGAACCACAAACCTAGTAGTGGGCTGAGTATGATACGTGGAGAGACAAGGGAGCAAGGGAGGATGAGGAGATGGACAGGCAGCAAGGGGAAAGGAGAAAATAGGCACAAAAAATGGTTCAAATGACTCTGAGCACTATGGGACTTAAATTCTGAGGTCATCAGTCCCATAGAACTACTTAAACCTAACCAACCTAAGGACATCACACACATCCATGCCCGAGACAGAATTCGAACCTGTGACCGTAGCGGTCGTGCGGTTCCAGACTGTACCGAAAATAGGCACGGGTGGAAGTATGAGACGGACTGAGGTAGGGGAGGAAATGGTCAGAGAGAGGTGAGAGGAGATGGACAGAGACAGTATAAGGAGGAGATCAACAATGGAAGAAGGGGGAAGAAGACAGACAAAGGAAGGGTACAGAGGAGTTTGAGAAAGAGAGAGAGAGGAGTGGATAGAATTAGAGGAGCGATTGCACAGGGGCAAGGAGCAGATGGACAGAGGGGAAAGCAGCAGGTTGACAAAGGGTGAGAAGCAAATTGGAAGAGGGAGGGGGAGGGAGCGATTGGCAGAACGGCAGGAGGAAATGGATAGAGAGTAGCGGATGAAGGAGCTGGACAGAGAAAGTGGGGCAGTGGAGATGTTGAGATGGACCGACAGAGGGGGAGGGGGGGGGGGGAGAGGAGGAGGAGATAGACAAGTAGAAGACTGGAATACATACAAACTCGGACAACGTCGGGTACTCAGCTAGATAATTACAAAGCGCACTCAACTGAATTTTGCTTATGCAAAAACTGCGCGTGCGTAGTTGGGGGTTGAGCACAGAACGGTATCTTTCGCTGTACACTCTGTTACTGCCTTAACTGCACTACCCACCTCAGAGTCGACTCTTATACTTTGTAATGTGACGTCTAGATTGACTGGGGTTTCCGCACTTCAGCGGCGGGGCCGCACTGCCACCTGGAGGATAACGCTCGGCCGCGACTCCTTGTAGGGTCCGCCCAGGCTGCGCGCGCATCCACCGTCTGCCTGGGCACGCGACGCTGCTCCGTGGCCGCACGGAGCCGGACTTATTCATTACGCTGAAATCCATATACTTAACTGATAGTAATGAACGTCCATTTAGCGAGGGCTCGCGTGACGCACATACACACGAGAAAGAGCGAAGGGGGAAGGGGTCAGACGCGAAGAAGGGGCCGTCGCACTGAAAAAGTTACGGCAGTGCCATTTTTTTACTCCTCAACACGGCAGGCCACGACTCTTCCTTATTAAAACTACGGTCGCTGCCGGCGGGAGCTGGCGGAATAACGAATGTTGCTGCTGCATGCGCACCGACGGCATCTCACAGGGGACGACAGAGACGGCAACAGTGGGGGAAAAAACGAAAGATAAAAAGAGGAAAACACGAAAATAAAGGAAATATCGTCGGATCGTTTCCGGGAGCGCGGAAACCTCGGTTGGCGCAGCAATCCGCAAGGGTGCAATACACCACATCCGCGGGTTCTCGCGTGTAATTGGATTATTTGCGATACGTTCCCGAGCGGCAATCACGCTTATGGAAATCACTTTTCCGTACGTCACAAGCAGCGATTTCTGCGCTCTCGCACAGCGTGCCGTGGTGCATGCCGTGCCGGTGCTTTGCCTCGCAGAGACACCACTTCCGTGCTGTAACAACTGAGGGGGGGAAAATCCGCGCACCGCAGCAGTATTTTAGCAAATGGCTGTCTCGATATTATATGTTTATCGTTGCCATTTTCTCCGCGCACGGGGATACTCGGCGGGAGGGGGAAAAAAGTTCAAAAAGCACTCACTTGGGAGCTTGAAGGGAGTTACACACATATGCAATATGCATCCATAAGTTTTTAAAAAGGACGTGATATATACCGTAGCAGAAAATACAACAGCCGCCGGCTCCACGCTAAAAGGGAGCTTTCAATATTCATAAGGTTCGTCTTCTGAGGAAAGAGGGGAAGGAATGAACAGATGGCCGTACGTAAACAATCACTTTGTAGGGGAGCTAGTGATTTCAAGAGTAACAGGCGTTCTCTCGATCAGATCCTGTGCGTGAAAGATGAAGTTGAGCAGTAAGGCTGTAAAAATGAACTGGAACTGTTTCTTGTCGAACAACATCTTTTTCAGGGTTTATGTGATCGCCAATTATTTCTCAATTTACTGTTCTTACAAAAGGTAAAAGAAAAGGTCTCTTAGACACGGTGTTTCACAAAGATTTATTCCGTTACGCAAGACTCAATTAAGATAGAAGCCTGTGGTCAATTTTAACTTTCTCATAGCACTACAAAGATTTTTATTTTCGCATGAACAGTCCGAATTACGTACCTTTTACACACATATACGACCTTGACGCACCGATAATTAACAACTGGTATCAAAGCAAACTTTTACGTTCAACTTATTAAATTTGCACCAAGAGTCTCTCTTAATTAGCGTAGAAGATATAATTTTGTGGAACCAGAACTATCTTTCTGAAACATCTATCATCGGACACAGAAACGGAATTACATCTCTGAAACTTTGTTTCAGCAGAAAAACGTCAGTTCAGCACCAGTTTAAACTATGGATAGAGTTTCAAGTTTGTTGAGTGCCGATCAAAAGCCAGTGCAAAAACAAATGTCACAGAAGAGTTCGGATCGTTTTCCAAGGAGTTCAACGGATTTTTTGCGCACATTTTTCTGCGAATAAGTTAGCAGTCTACAAAGCAATCGTAGCTTCAAATGAAAACCACTCGTCTTCCACCGACAAAAGGTGAAACAGACTGCATGGTTGGGAACGTCATTTTGAATTATTCTTTGCAGATTGCCTTGTAAAAGAGTAAATAAAATTAGTCGCATACTACAATGTGAATGTATTCTGCACTAAGCTTACGAAAAAGTAGTGAAAAGAGGCCTGGGTTTCAAAATCGTATGTAATTATTTTAATAAAGTGCACGCATCCAGTAAAGTACATAGGCAAAGGAACATATGTCTTATATTAAGAATTGTTGGAACATACACTCTGCTAACCACACATAGAATCTTTGGACATTCAGCTATTACCATTTGCAAAGAAACATTTGAGTCTAATGTAATGTCAAACCAGGACTGTGGGCAAATTTTTATTAATATCCAACAGAACAGACTAAGTCTTTGGCCATCCAGTTATGTCTGTGGAATTTGGTTGGTAAGTCGAAGTTCTGGGACTGGAACTGTGGCGGGAACAGAGCCAGCAACTACGCTTGCTCAAACATACATGGAGCTGGAGGTTGCAGAATTCTGACTCTTCGTTTTTTCACTCATTTGGAAGCCCTGGAAATCAGTGAACATATGACCCACGCCCCTGATTTAATATTAAACGATCAACCACAGCTCAATACTTCCCTTCTCGTGGACTTCATTTAATCCTCACGTCTCTTCAATTCTCTAACACCGTCTATTCCTTCCTCTTCGTTTATTTCTTCTGTATTTATTGTTGTATTATCACCATCTAGGTACTCTATATATTCTGTAGTTTGTTGGTTCTATCTTTTACTTTGTTTCTGCATAGCCTTCTATATGTAATACCTCTTCAAGCTCTTATTCAGTAATATTATTCTGAATTAATTTAATTTTACTTTGATTGTTAATTTAATTTTAATTGTTATGTAGGCTATTAGAGGGTTTTGTAATACCTACATCCTCTTATCTGTTGAGTGCAATTCATTACTATTGTTGTCCTCCTCCCTTCCGCCTAATCTTCCCACAAACACACACACACACACACACACACACACACACAAATCCACAAACACCGACAGACAACCCCCCCCCCCCCCCACACACACACACACACACACACATACACTTCTTCCAGTTTTCAGTATTAATGTTATTCTGATTCGGTTCCACTTATATTTATTTACTGTTTAACACTTTCAATTACGTTACCAGTGCAGTATCAACGATTAAAATTACTCTGTGGGTGTACATCACCCTCTATATGTAACGACCTTTACGATGCAGACCACCAGTACTGTACGCTCTTTGGCGACGAAAATCACTTAAAGTCTGATGATGGTCTTGTAACTCGAACATCAGTTATTGAAATAAATTAATACGGTACTCTCTCTCTGTTTAAACTCTACTTTGTATTTCAGTATGTCGACAGTATGGTTTAGCCATTCCTAACAGTGTTAGAAACTTTAGTAATTTTAACGTTAGTGATAAAATTGTATGCTTTTCAATGGCTCCCCAACACAGCGTCTAACGAAATACAAATAGAGTACTCATACGGGAAACTGGAACCGCCGATCTAGCTGAAAGCGCAGGCAGTATTTTTACGAAATCGTATTAAGCCACAGCTTCAAAATACTAACTTCAATTCTTTACAGACGAATGGAAAAACTAGTAGAAGCCGACCTCGGGGAAGATCAGTTTGGATTCCGTAGAAATACTGGAACGCGTGAGGCAATACTGACCTTACGACTTATCTTAGAAGAAAGATTAAGGAAAGGCAAGCCTACGTTTCTAGCATCTGTAGGAGAAAGCTTTTGACAATGTTGACTGGAATACTCTCTTTCAAATTCTAAAAGTGGCAAGGGTAAAATACAGGGAGCGAAAGGCTATTTACAATTTGTATATTGAGCAAGCAGTAGAGGAAACAAAAGAAAAAATCGGAGTAGGTATTAAAATCCACGGAGAAGAAATAAAAACTTTGAGGTTCGCCGATGACATTGTAATTCTGTCAGAGACAGCAAAGGACCTGCAAGAGCAGCTGAACGGAATGGACAGTGTCCTGATAGGAGGATATAAGATGACCATCAACAAAAATAAAACGAGGATAATGGAATGTAGTCGAATTAATTCGGGTGATGCTCACGGACTTAGATTAGGAAATGAGACACTTAAAGTAGTAAAGGAGTTTTTCTATTTGGGGAGCAAAATAACTGATGATGGTCGAAGTAGAGAGGATATAAAATGTAGACTAGCAATGGCAAGGAAAACGTTTCTGAAGAATAGAAATCTGTTAACATCAAGTGTAGATTTAAGTGTCAGGAAGTCATTTCTGAAAGTATTTGTATGGAGTGTAGCCATGTATGGACGATAAATAGTTTGGACAAGAAGAGAATAGAAGCTTTCGAAATGTGGTGCTAGAGAAGAATGCTGAAGATTAGATGGGTAGAGCACATAACTAATGAGGAAGTATTGAATAGGATTGGGGAGAAGAGAAGTTTGTGGCACAACTTGACCAGAAGAAGGGATCGGTTGGTAGGACATGTTCTGAGGCATCAAGGGATCACCAATTTAGTATTGGAGGGTAAAAATCGTAGAGGGAGACCAAGAGATGAATACACTAAGCAGATTCAGAAGGATGTAGGTTGCAGTAGGTACTGGGAGATGAAGAAGCGTGCACAGGAGAGAGTAGCATGCAGAGCTGCATCAAACCAGTCTCAGGGCTGAAGACAACAACAACAACAACAACAACATGTTTCGTTATTCATTGAATCAGTTGCGCAATGGGCAACACTGTCTCAGAGGAAACTTTATTCACCATCTTAAACGTAGTGGACTTTCAGATACTATGAAAACAGATGAAGAAATGAGACCAGAATAAACCAAACTTTAGATTAACGTTTCTCTTTTTCACTGATATAGATGTAAAATATCGTGTGAAGCATAGAGAATACGTTCCTATACAATGAGTATCAGTCGCCGCTTATGTGTTTATACCTGTGAAACTACCAAATCATATATGGTAATCATATCATTTTTATTTATCTATAAACAAATGGATTCCGCGTCTGTCGTAGAAATCTACTTTAAATATCGTAAAATACCCATTGCCTATGTAATACTATTGGACTCCCTGCTGCTATGAGATTTTTATTCCTGCCCCATTTATTATATCTGTTGAGTTTTGGTCATTGAGTATTTCAAATATTAGAACAATGCGATTCCAGCGCCTTAGCCGCCGATAAATGTGGTCAGGTCTTATTTTGTCGAGTCGAGTCGCCTCTTGACCGCGATCACCCCACTCAGTCTCCACAATGAGTGCGCACACAGACATACAGACAGCCTAGTAAACAAGTAGATAGATTTGTAATTCGCCCTAGCTGCTTTGTTTGCCATAAGCTGCAGGGTCACCCGTGGCACAACGTGACAAATTACTCTCGTGGAAAGAAATCCCATGTCCAGGCTGTTTGGTTGCAACGGCAAAAGAACTCCAATACTGCCAGTTACAGGTCTCATGCACGTTCTGTGAATGCTGTGTTTTCAAAACTGACTACTGGCTGTAGCAATAATTCAGGTAAGGTTGTGCCCCATTTCTCCCCAGTGCAGTACGAAGCCATTCCAACAAACCATTTGTAACACTTCTAATTGTTGGCCGTCGTGTTGATTTTCAATTGGACACAGGTACTTCTGTAACTTTGCGTAATTGTACGACGTACCTACAGTTGGGCTCACAGCTCCTTTCAAAATCTAGCGCGCACCTAAATGCATACAACGGACAGAAAATCCCACTACTTGTACAGTGTAGTTTTCCTGCCACTTACAAATCTCACACTGGGACAGTGAAATTCACTGTGTTACAATGGTGATACAATGAAAATATTTTTGGCTTAGATTCGTTTGACTTGTTTGGCCATAGCATCCAAGACAATGTACTTTCCGTGACTGCTTTAATACAATATAGCTGGTTTGCTTAAGGAATTTTCAGCACTCTTTTCTGATGGACTTGGAAAAACTAATAATTTTATAGCATAGATTACCCTGAAAGACAATGCACAGACTAAGTCTTTCGGGGCTCTGCCCGTTCTTATTGTCTTACGAGACAAAGTATTTTTTTTATTTATCTATAAACAAATGGATTCCGCGTCTGTCGTAGAAATCTACGTTAAATATCGTAAAATACCCATTGCCTATGTAATACTATTGGACTCCCTGCTGCTATGAGATTTTTATTCCTGACACATTTATTATATCTGTTGAGTTTTGGTCATTGACGGTGGCTGTTGTTACTTCCATCATGTTATGTTGCTTATTACATTTACTGTCACCATTTCATAGATAGGTGCAATGGTAGCGCACTTATTTCAGAGCGAAGTTTTTCTCAAACTGTAACGAGTAAACTTCGAATTCAGATACTGAAATCGTATCCAATGGACGTTTACACAATCAAATATTTCCGGCAGTCCCGCTTGTGGAAGCAAAGCATTTTATATTGAAATTCTACATCCGCATCCATACTCCCTAAACAATTGCATGACAGTGGGTTCTCTCACTGTAACATATATTATGGTTTCTTCGCGCTACTTGATGCATGGAGTATAGAAATTAACGTCAAATAAAACTGTGTTGATCACCATCACTACCTTATAAAATCAAAACCTTCTATAAAAAGCCGCAGCATGTGGCTATCAAAGCAAGGAAGATTCTGTTCATTTCCCTCTCTGCTCCTTGCCTTCCTACGTAAGTACCTTTCTTCTTCATTCAGACCATATTCCTCTTACTTTTTTCTTACCTTTTCTCAATTTCCCCATTTCCGTTTTCTTCTTTTGTGTTTCTCTGTTTGCGTCTTTTGTGTGCACGTGGTGGATAGTGCGAATGATGTTCCAAGAATATTTTAATAAGGTCACTGTAAAGTTATAGAGTCTAACATCAATTAAATTTTAAGATATTCGTATAGAAAGAACAGTCATTTATCACAACACCGGAAAATATTGCATTCTCTGAGGTAAAGGAGATCAGGGGGTATATTAAGTAATTTTTCAATTTAGCTTTATCTCCCATTGTCATATTTATGTGTGACTTATAAAGTACTTCCATTACGTTAGAAATAAGTTTCAAAATTGAACTGTATTTTTTTTTCAGTAACACACATTTTTGCCTACAAATGTAATGTTGGAAATGATTTCCGTTAATTTCGTAGGACTGGTCTTGCAACTGTCATTTAAAGAGAAACATGCAAAAAATACATGCTAATATGCTACACTGATGTAAGTCACACTAAAATAAACAATGTAAGTTTCTAAAATATGAAATATATTTCAAAACATGTTTTTCAACAACCACTGTCAATCTGTAATAATTCAATAAATACATTTTCTTTCAAACGACTTTTTCCCAGACTACATGTCTTACAACTGAGTTATAATCACATTTTTAACAAGAACACTACATTTCGTGAAGTTACTATACACGACCGTTTTTTTTTGAGCAGCGGTTATATTAGGAAACATAAAGTTTTGGACAGAAATATTTTCGAATCAGTACATCAGGAACGCTGTATTCACTTTTAGTTACATTCTCTTTCTTCAAATTTAATTCTTGAGTTGTCCAATGGCGTATACACCGTCTTTCACAGAACGGAAAAAGAAGCTAGGAAATTGGTCATAATCTATTTACTCCTAGCGGCCATTACAGTCGAAATAATGATATAATCAAAAATTCGTTTTCAGAACATACATTTCTGTTAACTTTGTAAAGCCACTGAAAATCCGATTATGTTTCTGTTGTATCGCAGTTGAAGTAGCAACTGTTCGTTCAACCAACTGCGGTAACTTCTGTGCATTAGAAATACCAGACAACAAGTTGCAGAATAGAGGTGTGTTTTATTCTACGTGCAATGTCTTGATTTCAAGACTGGTTATGAAGGCTTGGTTTACTATTTTTCTGTTTATTTTGTAACACCCAGACGTAGTATATTTGTTCTTATAGGATGCTTTAGCAGTACGACTACTCCCTTAGATGATACTTTTGTGGTTGCATGCTCATGCAAAAGTGCTTCTCATGCGGTTAGCACATTTTCTCAGTGTCTGCTATGTTTACCTGAGCCTGCGGACTTTTCATAAATCCATTTGATTTTATTGGCAATGTTTTTACCATTCTCTTCTATTCCCCTTTTCAGCTATTTGATAATTACGTTCATTTTGTTAATAATATGTACTAGTGAAATCACAGACGCTGCTCATTGCAGCTACTCGAATATAGGACGCATAGGAGCGCCAGACACCGGAAGTACCCTAATGTTAGCGCCTCCACTCTTCAGCCAGTCGGCGCATGTCATTAGCTCTGAACCTAACATGCTGACGCTTGATAGAATCTGATGTCAAGTTTTATCTTTAAATATCAGTTTGACACCAATCTGTCAAGTGGCATGCTGTATATTGATGTATCCTGCGTCAAATATATGATTTTTTTTAAATTAAAATTAACGTATTATGACAGAGCTCTACAGCAGACTGTTGCTACTTTTATGTAAGGTGTTTACTTGATGATTACGTGGATGATACGTACTAGAGTGAATGACTCGCACTTTGACAGTAGGTTATATGCTTTAACGTTGAGTATGATTTTTTTTTTAAACTGTTAACATGATCTGTAATTTTGCTTACTGTAATGTTACTGTATTTTTATTTACACAGTGTTGTATACTTGTTAATAAGCCTTACATCTTCTGAACAAGACGGTTTTAAAATCGTCGAAACCATGGTCAAGTTTAATAAACCTGTATCTGGTTTTCTGTTATTTCTAATGCATTGAAGCTCTTGCATGGACAGATGCTGAAGTGCAGCGGCGTTCGAAATCTTGCAACTGCAGTAAGATATTACACGTAAAAGCACTGTTAAGATGAGCTGGAAAGAATACATGGAAATTTTAGAGTCTATTTGCTTCAGAGTATCAGCAACTATGGCTTTCCTATCACGTCACGAGCCAGTCTTTGCAGGATCCGTTTATCTGTCAGGTACTTCATTGGTTGTACAAAACCCATGATAATTCGACAACGAGGATATCATCTTTTTAAAATTTTATTTTTGTAGGAAATCACAGCCCCAACGTACTTTGAAAAAAAACATGGTGAAGTAGGTAGGCTGTACTCATTTTATTATTTGTTAGATTGGCCAGTTTCAACCATGGGTAACTTCGAAGCATTTAACTTCGGCTTCCAGCTTACAATGCAAAATGAAGCTAGAGGATACGACGTGCACCAAAATGACATAAGTTTGAAATTGGCCGATAACACAGACAATAAAAAGAACTCAGCCTACTTGGACTATGCTTTCATTCTCTAAAGAATATTAGCGTTCGATAGGATAACGTAAAAATGAATTTTATATTTACGTAAAAGCATGGTTTTTGTCAGATATCATAAAAATAACCTCTGACCTTTCCCCAGATTTGTACAGCTATAAAGGTGTTAATTTTTTGATATAACGGGTATTAGAACTATTTTCATAAATTTTGCGGAGTGCACTCCTCGCGACAAACATACTCTCTAGGAATCAGCATGGGTTTCGAAAAAAGACGATAGTGTGAAACCCAGCTCGCGCTATTAGTCTACGAGATACAGAGGGCCATAAACACGGGTTCCTAGGTAGATGCCGTGTTTCTTGACTTCCGCAAGGCGTTTGATACAGTTCCCCACAGTCGTTTAATGAACAAAGTTAGAGCATATGGACTATAAGACCAATTGTGGGATTGGATTGAAGAGTCCCTAGGTAATAGAACGCAGCATGTAATTCTCAATGGAGAGAAGTTTTCCGAAGTAAGAGTGATTTCAGGTGTGCCGCAAGGGAGTCTCGTAGGACCATTGCTATTCACTATACACATAAATGACCCGTGGATAACATCGGAAGTTCACTAAGGCTTTTTGTGGATGATTCTGTAGTATATCGAGAGGTTGCACCAACGGAAAATTGTACTGAAATGCAGGAGGATCTGCAACGAATTGACGCATGGTGCAGGGAATGGCAATTCAATCCCAATGTAGACAAGTGTAATGTGCTGCGAATACATAGAAAGAAAGATCCTTTATCATTTGGATACAATATAGCAGGTCAGCAACTGGTAGCAGTTAATTCCATAAATTATCTGGGAGTACGCATTAGGAGTGATTTAAAATGGAATGACCACACAAAATTAATCGTCGGTAAGATGCCAAACTGAGATTCATTGGAAGAATCCTAAGGAAATGCAGTCCGAAAACAAAGGAAGTAGATTAGAGTACACTTGTTTGCCCGCTGCTTGAATACTGCTCACCGGTGTGGGATCCATACAAGATAGAGTTGATAGAAGAGATAGAGAAGATCCAACGGAGAGCAGTTCGCGTCGTTACAGGATCATTTAGTAATCGCGAAAGTGTTACGGAGATGACAGATAAACTCCAGTGGAAGACTCTGCAAGAGAGATGCTCAGTAGCTCGGTACGAGCTTTTGATGAAGTTTGGAGAACATACCTTAACCGAGGAGTCAAGCAGTATATTGCTCCCTCCTATGCATATCTCGCGAAGAGACCATGAGGATAAAATCAGAGAGATTAGATCCCACACAGAGGCATACCGACAATCTTTCTTTCCATGAACAATACGAGACTGGAATAGAAAGGAGACCCGATAGAGGTACTCAAGGTATCCTCCGCCACACACCATCAGGTGGCTTGCGGAATATGGATGTAGATCAGTCTTGCGTTTTTGAGCTAAACTGAAAATTTGCACTCGATATGTTTCGAGATAAACTCGAAGCACTGAAGGTTCTTACCACTAATTAAAATTGATTTTGTTCGATAATCAAATGATATTTTAGATGCGAGTCAATCGTCTGATGCAATCCATGATGTATTCTAGCTGTGACGATATGTTTACATTCGACATTTCTTTATGTTTGAGATTAGTCGGTCTTCAACGCGTAACGAGTACAAAAGTAGTGAATTAACTGGCGTACGTTCAGTTTAATCATGGTAGAATGTTCGTTTAATAAGCTGGAAGAAGCAATTTTTATGTGCGGTCTAGCAAGAATCCGTATCAACTCAAACTATTGAAAATATATAAACCTAGATACGGCCTTGCGCCTGACAAAGAAGAACGCATAAAGATATTATAATACATAAAGGAGAGTGATGGGTCATACCTAATTAATGTATCTCAATCAATTTCAACGTGTGCGTTGTCTTTGCTTGCCTGTCATCGAATGTTGGAAAATTATTGTTGATGGTATGTTGAACAAGTGCTAATCCGTTGCTCGCATACGGAGTCATGTTAGCAGAAGAGGCAACATTGGATAAGATGGGATTGTAAAGTTTCATAACAAACATATGTTTTCGGATGGAAAACTTCCGGATGCAGTTAGGCTAGAACCAACCAGCTATTAATGGTTAATGTGTGAACTAAAACTGTAGCTAGCTGACAATCTGATTTTACCATGTGGTCTACCAACACTTGTATACTTGATGTCATTTGCTGGCAGTTTCTTACAATGTTGACTCATTAAGCGTCAGCGAGACTGTTTAGCATGACTTCGCTGTATCCCACGATTTCAGAGATAGAAAATACATAGAAATTCTGCTACATTACGCTTTCGTGAAGTTGACCACTGTCTCTAAGAACATAGCACAACTTGTAACAACTGATTTTTATTACATCACTCATCTTTGTGGTTTAAAGGTTGTAGTTAGGAATGCCTAAGTGGATATATACATTTCGTGGTCTAAAGTAATCTGAGAAAAGGATCGTTATTTGTTCCTTGGAAGGCGCAATACTTTTTGCAAGTCATATTGGCAGACTCGGCAGAAGTGTAAAGGTGATGCTCAGATTTGACTCTACTGCTACAGGGCGTTTTTACAATTATATACGTAGAAACGTTTTACTTAGATTTTAATTTGTATGGGTCTAAGTAGGTATGGCATCCACTATCACTTTATGAAACTGTAGCCACTTGTAACACAAACACCGGCTCTAAATACCTTACTTCTAGCTGCTTTTTTGAATAATAACAGATACTGTTTACTTGTTTAGTTTTAGCTATTGCGGCTCGTATTTCTGCTTTAATATGTATGATAACTGACGCCATATTTTGTAAACCGTATTGTCATCTAATAGTCACGTCCAAAACGCAGGAACCTGAATAAGCAAAACAGAATAGGGGAAAGAAGTATGTTGCATGACTCCGGGCAAGAAGATCGCAGATTGTCGGGACATGACATGCCATGGTGGTAGTACTTGAGAGTTAGCTTTCCTGCGTGATAAATGCTGGCAAATGATTTAATAAGCAGATATAGAGTTAAATATCCTAATGAATGTGCTCCTAGAATGATCTTACTGAGTTTGGATGCTATGAAGATGACCAACACTGATATTTGATCTCTGAGGCAGAGATTCGTCAGAGGAATCATAATCTTGGTTTGCATGTAAGTGGCGTAAATAAGTTCATGTAGTATGTATATTGAATTTAATTGATGAAAGGAGAAAATATAAAAATGCAGTAAATGAAGGAGGCAAAAAGGAATACAAACGTCTCAAAAATGAGACCGACAGGAAGTGCAAAATGGCTAAACAGGCATGGCTAGAGGACAAATGTAAGGATGTAGAGGCTTATCTCACTAGGGGTAAGATAGATATTGCCTACAGGAAAATTAGAGAGACCTTTGGAGAAAAGAGAGCCACTTGCATGAATATCAAGAGCTCATATGGAAACATAGTTCTAAGCAAAGAAGGGAAAGCAGAAAGGTGGAAAGAGTATATAGAGGGTCTATACAAGGGCGATGTACTTGAGGACAATATTATGTAAATGGAATAGGATGTAGATGAAGATGAAATGGGAGATACGATACTGAGTGAAGAGTTCGACAGAGCACTCAAAGACCTGAGTCGAAACAAGGCCCCGGGAGTAGACAACATTCAATTAGAACTACTGACGGCCTTTGGAGAGCCAGTCCTGACAAAACTCTACCATCTGGTGAGCAAGATGTATGAGACAGGCAAAATGCCGTCAGAGTTCAAGAAGAATATAATAATTCCAATCCCAAAGAAAGCAGGTATTGACAGATGTGAAAATTACCGAACTATCAGTTTAATAAGTCACAGCTGCAAAATACTAACGCGAATTCCTTACAGACGAATGGAAAAACTAGTAGAAGACGACCTCGGGGAAGATCAGTTTGGATTCCGTAGAAATGTTGGAACACGTAAGGCAATACTGACCTTACGACTTATCTTAGAAGAAAGATTAAGGAAAGGCAAACCTACGTTTCTAGCATTTGTAGACTTAGAGAAAGCTTTTGACAATGTTGATTGGAATACTCTCTTTCAAATTTTAAAGGTGGCAGGGGTAAAATACAGGGATCGAAAGGCTATTTACAATTTGTATATTGAGCAAGTCGGGTGATGCTGAGGGAATTAGATTAGGAAATGAGACACTTAAAATAGTAAAGGAGTTTTGCTATTTGGGGAGCAAAATAACTGATGATGGTCGAAGTAGAGAGGATATAAAATGTAGACTGGCAATGGCAAGGAAAGCGTTTATGAAGAAGAGAAATTTGTTAATATCGAATATAGATTTAAGTGTCAGGAAGTCGTTTCTGAAAGTATTTGTATGGAGTGTAGCCATGTATGGAAGTGAAACATGGACGATAAATAATTTGGACAAGAAGAGAATAGAAGCTTTCGAAATGTGGTGCAACAGAAGAATGTTGAAGAATAGGTTGGTAGATCACAGAACTAATGAGGAGGTATTGAATAGGATTGGGGAGAAGAGAAGTTTGTGGCACAACTTGACCAGAAGAAGGGATAGGTTGGTCGGACATGTTCTGAGGCATCAAGAGATCGCAAATTTAGCATTGGAGGGCAGCGTGGAGGGTAAGAATCGTAGAGGGAGACCAAGAGATAGATGCACTAAGCAGATTCAGAAGGATGTAGGCTGCAGTAGGTACTGGGAGATGAAGGAGCTTGCACAGGATAGAATAGCATGGAGAACTGCATCAAACCAGTCTCAGGACTGAAGACCATAACAACAACAACAGTACGTTGCAGAACGAACTCTCTTGTAAGTTTAGTAAATTATGTAATTAACCTATGAGCCACAAACAAAATGTATACAAAGTTTTTTTTTTCTATCATTGTTACCTGATTCGTGAAATATAATTCTGTGTGGAACTCTAAAAGTGTTGTGAACAGTAGTAGCTTCAAGACTCATAAATAGTATAACACTACTTTGTGAAAGATAATAGCATCAGTATTCTAAACCATATGTTACCGAAAGCTGTAGACGATTTAGGTAATGTGCAAAACAGAGAAATACGAATGACAAGAAAATGTGAACCGTCTCTTAAATTATAACGTATATGGCAGAACAACCCTTAAAATAAATTCTGTCAACCTGAAATACATTGTAGTTCCAGTTTTCGTATAAAACTCTGTTAATAAAGTTCATTAGCATTGATTTTAATGTTAATCCATACGCACAATGTAAGAAAATTGGTTTATTCCGATGTAGTATCTAGATGTGTGATTTATTTTATCGTAAGTGAATCTGAAGGATTTGCAGTATACATAGGAAATAATAGTATTCTCATCTTCAGCTTGTGGTATTAAACGACAACATACTTATCGGTACAAGCTGCAGTTTTATCCTACTCGGTAAAATCAAGAAATTAAAGTGAAGTAAGATAATAGCATAAGTTAACAGAATATGCTTATTAGCGCTGCAGTTACCATGAGAATCGAAGCGTATAACTAATAAGCAGTAAATTACAATCAGGTGTATATTGTTCACCTGCGTTATTTACTTAGATGTGCTGAGCCTTGTGGAATGTGGTCGTATAAGGAGCGAATTTTGCATTTATATTCCAAAAGTTGTGTTGTCGCACTTGTTTCGCTGAGCAGATGGAATAACTTTCTGTCTTCTGCAATAGCTGGTTGGCCTATATCTCGTTTTACAGTTATCTATATAGTTTAAGTTCTGTTCTCATCAGGTGCTCAAATTACAGTAAGAAGATCATGGCCTTATATGCAAATTATTCCTCTGGAAAATATTGACGTTGTTGTGGAAGATACTAGTCGTCAATGATGCAGATGTTTAGCAGAGGCACTGACATATTCCAGAGCCTTTACGGTTCCTTCAGACAATGCAGCGTAATGATAACAACTACGTTGTGGATATCTTTCTGTCAAAGTACTGAAAGGACGCTTTTTTTAAAATTTGCACACTGAAGGCATTGATTGTATATTGTCGCTAGTCAAGTTTTACGTTTGACCAGAATATCTTTGTATTTTCTGCCAGGTTTCGGGATAAGGTTTCTTCGTCAAAATTATTATAAGCATCTCGCCTTGAAGTCCGCCCTATATTTCGAGCGTCTGTAAAAGATCTCCACTCTTGAGATTTAGCGTTCTTTTAAATTTGGCATTCTTATTTCGTTGTTTCTGCAACAGTGTTCTGATCTGTTTTATGTATCATGGGCGATCAGCTCTGTCGTTTGTTTATTTATTTGGTTTAAATCTCTCAATTGCTGACGACACTACTTTTGTGAATTCAAGCCACATCTTGTTTACACTTACATTATTCATTTGGAAGGAGTGGAGATTATCTCTCAGGGGGGCGTGAAGCGAATTTTTATTTGCTTTTTTGAATAAGTATATTTTTCGTTTATTTTTGGAGGATTTGGGGGTTACGATATTGAATTTTGGTACGGCAACCCTGCGTTTATTATCCCTTTATCCGTTGTGATGCTTATATTTGCTCAGGATTATTTATTGCTAAGAGGTCAAGTGCGTTTTCACAACAGTTTACAATTCGAGTATTCTGGTATGGATCCCACACTGATGAGCAATACTCAAGTATAGGTCGAATGAGTGTTTTGTAAGCCACCTCCTTTGTTGCTGGACCACATTTTCTAAGGACTCTCCCATTGAATCTCAACCTGGTACCCTCCTTACCAACAATTAATTTTATATGATCATTCCACTTCAAATCGTTCCGCACGCATACTCCCAGATATTTTAGAGAAGTAACTGCTACCTGTGTTTGTTCCGCTACCATATAATCATACAATAGAGGATCCTTCTTTCTATGTATTCTCAATACATTACATTTGTCTATGTTAAGGGTCAGTTGCCACGCCCTGCACCAAGTGCCTATCTGCTGCAGATCTTCCTGCATTTCGCTACAATTTTCTAATGCTGCAACTTCTCTGTATACTACAACATCATTCGCGAAAAGCCGCATGGAACTTCCGACACTATCTACTAGGTCATTTATATATATTGTGAAAAGCAATGGTCCCATAACACTCCCCTGTGGCACCCCAGAGGTCACTTTAACGTCTGTAGACGTCTGTCCATTGATAACAACATGCTATGTTCTGTTTGCTAAAAACTCTTCGATCCAGCCACACAGCTGGTCTGATATTCCGTAGACTCTTACTTTGTTTATCAGGCGACAGTGCGGAACTGTATCGAACGCCTTCCGGAAGTCAAGGAAAATAGCATCTACCTGGAAGCCTGTATCTAATATTTTCTGGGTCTCATGAACAAATAAAGCGAGTTGTGTCTCACACGATCGCTGTTTCCGGAATCCACGTTGATTCCTACAGAGTAGATTCAGGGTTTCCATAAACGACATGATACTCGAGCAAAAAACATGTTCTAAAATTCTACAACAGATCGGCATCAGAGATATAGGCCTATAGTTTTTGCGCATCTGATCGACGACCCTTCTTGAAGACCGGGACTACCTGTGCTCTTTTCCAATCATTTGGAACCTTCCGTTCCCGACTTGCGGTACAAGTCTGTTAGAAAGGGGACAAGTTCTTTCGCGTATTCTGTGAAGAGTCGAATTGGTATCCTGTCAGGTCCAGTGGACTTTCCTCTGTTGAGTGATTCCAGTTGCTTTTCTATTCCTTGGACACTTATTTCGATGTCAGCCATTTTTTCGTTTGTGCGAGGATTTAGAGAAGGAACTGCAGTGCGGTCTTCCTCTGTGAAACAGCTTTGGAAAAAGGTGTTTAGTATTTCAGCTTTACGCGTGTCATCCTCTGTTTCAATGCCATCATCATCCCGCAGTGTCTGGATATGCTGTTTCGAGCCACTTACTGATTTAACGTAAGACCAGAACTTCCTAGGATTTTCTGTCAAGTCGGTACATAGAATTTTACTTTCGAATTCACTGAACCCTTCACGCATAGCCCTCCTTATGCTAACTTTGACATCGTGTAGCTTCTGTTTGTCTGAGAGGTTTTGGCTGCTTTTAAACTTGGAGTGAAGCTCTCTTTGCTTTCGCAGTAGTTTCCTAACTTTGTTGTTGTACCACGGTGGGTTTTTCCCGTCCCTCACAGTTTTACTCGGCACGTACCTGTCTAAAACGCATTTTACGATTGTCTTGAACTTTTTCCATAAACACTCAACATTGTCAGTGTCGGAACAGAAATTTTCGTTTTGATCGGTTAAGTAGTCTGAAATCTGCCTTGTATTACTCTCGCTACATAGATATACCTTCCTCCCTTTTTTATATTCCTATTAACTTCCATATTCAGGGATGCTGCAACGGCCTTATGATCACTGATTCCCAGTACTGCACTTATGGAGTAAAAAAGTTCGGGTGTGTTTGTTATCAGTAGGTCTAAGCCCACCCTCTGCGACTGCCCGGATCTTGCAGACTGAGGGGCAACCTCTGGAACAGGAAAAGCAGCCATGTCAGACCGAAGATCAGTATCAGCCTGAGACAGAGCCTGTAACCGGTTCGTCAGACAAACTGGAGAGGCCTTCCGTTCAGCCCTCCGGAATGTCTTTCGCCCCCTGCCGCACCTTGACACGACCTCCCACTCTACCACAGGTGAGGAATCAGCCTCAATGCGGGCAGTATCCCGGGCAACCACAGTCTTAGTCCCATCGGGGGATGCGTGGGACGAGCTGGCCGACCCGACAAACCCTCATCCAGACCCCAACAGCGATGCCCATTAGCAACCGCCTCAAGCTGTGTGACCGAAGCCAACACTGCCTGAAGCTGGGAGCGAAGGGATGCCAACTCAGCCTGCATCCGAACACAGCAGTTGCAGCCCCTATCCATGCTAAAAACTGTTGTGCAAAGAACGTCTGAACTAATCTACAGAGAGCGCAAACAAATAGACACAAAATTTAAACGGTTATTAAAATACAAGATTGCCTAGTAAATGTAGTAATGCTGCTACTTGCGCACTGCTGACACACTGCTTGGCGGCGGAAGGAGACTACACGATTTTACACTATTCAGGTACTAAAACGTGATGCTACAACTCTCAAATACTATAATACGCCCGAAATTTATGAATGAAACAATGCAAGTACCAAAAACACGCAAAGAAATTAACAATTGAACTATGTAACAAATGAGTGAGCAGCCATGTCAGACCGAAGATCAGTATCAGCCAGAGACAGAGCCTGAAACCGGTCCGTCAGACAAACTGGAGGGGCTTTCCGTTCAGCCCTCCGGAATGTCTTTCGCCCCCTGCCCCCTGCCACAACTTAGTTGGGATGGCAGTAAAAGGATCCAATTATTATTTTATTCCGGTTGCCAACAATGACCTCTACCCACACCAACTCATAGAAACTATCTACATCGATTTCACTGCGATATAAATCACTTCTAACAGACATGCCACCCCCTATTGTATTTAGCCTATTCTTTCTAAACATAGTCTTTCGCAAAAATTTCGCCTGAACTTATCTGTGGCTTTAGCCAGCTTTTAGTGCCTATACTGATATGAGCATCTATTAGCGCAAGTTCTGGTACTTTCCCAGTGAAGCTACGGCAATATACAATTGTTAACAGATTGTTCGTAGATCTACGTTCTGCCTGTGGTCAACCTGTACGCTTTGAGACTGAACCCCTTCTCTGTTTCCACCGAAACCCGCTAACATAAAAACCCCGCAGTCCACGCCACACAGCCCCCGCTACCCATGTAGCCGTCTCCTGTATATAATTGACTCCTGACCTACAGCCCGAAATCCCACTTCCCTATGGCGCAAGTCAGTGAATCTGCAGCCTACACGGTCGTTGAACCGTCTGCGCCTCTGATTCAGACCCTCTAATCGGCTCTATACATGATGTCCACAATTGGTCCTGTCGACTGTGCTGCAAATGGTGATCACTGCTTTCACTTCTCAAACATGACTGGCAACCTTTACCGCTTATGATAGCCACTCGAAAGCAGAGAGAATCTCTTCAATCCAAAGCGACACACATCTTTGGTACCGACGTGAGCAACCACCTGCAGTTGGATGAACCCTGTGCCCTTCATGGGGTCCAGAAGGATCCCCTCCAAGTCTGAAATGACACCAATTGGTGTGAACATGGAGTCCACACTGGCATTCTTCCCCTTCTTAGCAGCTACGTTCCTAAGAGGCCCGATAACGCGCCTGACGTTATAGCTGCCAACTACCAACAATACCACCCTCTGTGACAGCCTGATCTTGCAGGCTGAGGTGTTTCCTCTGAAACATGACAAGCAACTGCATCTGGCTGAGCAACAGTGTCAGCCATAGACAGCACATGGAACCTGGTAGGCAGACTAACCGGGCAGGTCTTACGTTCGGCGGCACATGAGGTACTGCGCCGCCTGCCGCCTCCCGCCTCCGAAGGCAATCTCCCACTCGGCCATGGGTGAAGGGTCAAGCTCAATGCGAGGAGTAACCGGACTGACCACCGATTCTGACCGAACAGTGGACTGGTGGGTCGTGCTGGGAGTCTGTTGGAGCCCTACGGACGGTCCACAACAGTGATGTCCAGCCACTGTAGTCTCAAGCTGTGTAACCTAAGCCAACACAGCCTGAAACTGAGAGTGAAGTGTCACCAACTCGGCTAGCATCCGCACACAGCAATCACAGTCCCTGCTCATACTATCGCGGGTAACTACACCATACAGTGAAACAAACGACTATCGGCACGTGCTGTGGAACTTTACTGTAGACACTGACGAAAACGCATGAACTCTGTCTAATAAATTAGATTAACATGCAGAGATTCAAAAACTAAACTACCACAGCACACAGGTTTGACTAAATAATTCGCTCCTGATTAGGAATTTATATAATACCAGGAAATCGGTTTACTCTGTCAAGTAAATATTAAATTAACATGCATAATTTCGAAAACTAAACTGCCAATGCCCACAGGTGAAAGTATACAATTCGCTCCTGGGTAGGAACTCGTCAAATGTCACAAAATCGGCTACTTGCCTGTTACTGTTCTGTCTTGACCGGCCGCTGCTAGCTGACTGGGAATAGGGAAGACTAACGTGATAACACAACCGAATGTATCCCACATATATTACACAAGTATTCATAAGTAGTTAAAATTGTATTGTATATTCGATAATGTTGCTGTACTGAGATACATGACTGTAATATAATCATAGAGAACTAGTTACTGGGCAAATTTTGATTTTATTTGTAGTACAAATACTTTTTCTAAACTTTTGAACTGCAGATAGGAATGGGATTCACTGTATGATGTGACAGTTTTACTTTCAGATGTCCATCCAAGTCGATGGTAAGATCGGGGTACCATAAAGCATTATGATTCGAATTGTTTCACTAAAATATTCGCTTTTTGATCCGATATGACCATCAACCGCGACTTTTTAAAAGTTACGTGAAGCCCAGGATTTGTGGTCATTGCAATAATGAAGTAGTGTTTTAGGGCATGCACTTAGATTCGCGAGAATGTCGTCAGCACGTAAGTGATAGTTACAAGAATGCAGCATAAATGGAAAATAAATTTACACTACCTGACGAAAAAAGTAAAGCACCAAGAAGGGGAAAATGATACGAAACATTACGGATTGAGTGGGTATGCGTGTAATTTTATTGATTACAAAATCCACTGAAATTTACAAAGAACTTGACGGTATGAGGTCTCTAATAAGTGTGACATTACAACCCTGTGGCTTGAATACTTGCACTCTTCGGCTATGTAGGGCGCCATAAAGCCGTTGTATCCTCTACTGGGAAAGCCGTCCTATAACTGCTGTAACTGGTCCTTAATATCCTGGATATTGGCACAAGAATGGATTTGCGTCTGACTTAGTACCCGTATGTTCAATCTGGGTTATGGGGATCGTTCTGGCCACTGGATGTCTCAACGCTTTACGTACTCGTCTTTTGTCTGTTTTCCGTCGTTCTTTAGTTGCTTCAAAATTCTTAAAGATACCTTCCGTCTTTGAAACAAAATGAAAAGCACTTTGTTTTTTGCCATAAACGTCTCATTTCTTTTGTTTGTGAAGTATCTTCAGTAGAGATTTTTGATGTTATTATTCAATGTGTGTCGTCGTGGAGATGTATTTAGGCGGTCTACTAGATATTTCTCGGTCGACTAAATACATCTCCAGGACGGCACACGTGTAATAACAACATGAAAATCGCCATTGAAGATGCTTCATAAATAAAAGAAGTGAAACGCATATAGCAAAAACCAAACTGCCTTTCATTTAGTTGTAAAGACGGAACATGCGAGTACCTCGATGAATCACACTGACCGCTCAAAGATACGTGTGTAACGTGTGGACGAACACTGCCTTTTTAAAAATGGCATCCCAGTACTGCAGCACGACAGGTAACGCCTGCGGACGCTAGGTGCCCGTCTTGCCGTAACGCTCCCCAGAGCTCTCTCAGTCACTGTTAGCCGTGTCTAGGAATCATACTCGATGACTCCCAACACAGTGGCACCAGCAGTGACATCGCTGTGCTTCACCAAACCATTTAGACTGGGAGTAGTCTCCAGGTCGCCTGCGATTTATTTGTGGACACAATGCGACGCCATGCATCAACACTCCATGCCTCCTGGTCAAGGCATCATCGTAAACGCAGCCTCTCGTGCTGTGCTGTTAACGGCTGCTCATTGGACAGTAACTCGGTAGTCTGGGTGCTGCTGGACTCCGGCCAGTGGTGAGGGATGACACAGTATGTTGCATGGCGTCCATTACTTGTTCTCGGGTGCCAGTTGCTATTTTGGAATGATACAAAAATTTGCGGACAAAATTTATAGAATCGGTAGATGTGGCATTTTGTCGCAAACTCAAGTTTCATATAAAAGTATTACGCCTCATATTGGTTCGATGTGAATACCGCTAGTGATAATGAAAAACATCCCGCTGGTAATCAATTTCTTTCCACACTTGTTGCAGCAAATGGGGCGTAACTTGTACAGAGGCAGCGTAGATTCGAGTTTTCAGATCGGTTAAATTGTTTGTTATGGCAGGAATATGCAAAAGGTCTCTAAAGAAACTCCAGAGAAAGAAATCCAGTGGTGTCAAGTCTGGGGAGCGATACGGCCATGGTGATTGGCCCTCCACAGCTAGTCCACCGACGTAGCAACCGATTACTGGAGAAACCACGAACTTCCGTGAGAATATGAGGTGGTGCACCGTCTTGCAAATAGTACATCCCACCTCAGACATCTTCACCGACCTGAGGAATTAAAAAGGTCATGAAACCAAAACACACAGCGAGCACGCTCCTTGCTAGTGAAAGTAGATATTTTGATTGTGTACTGCACTGGAGTCCCTGGTGGCAGAATGGGATCCTGATGCACTACGGGAATCAAACTTGAGGCTGTTTGCTATAAAATGACACATCTACCGATTGAGTAAGTTTTCTCAATACATTTCTATATCATTCCAAAACTGTAAAGTCCTTTTTGACTAACCCTGTATAATGTGTGTGGAGGTCTATTCCCAGCTACCTAGAAAGAAATGATGTCCAGAGCTTCGTAATGTCCTTTCAGTTATTTCTCAGAATATCGTCTGCCATTGGTTTCTCGCTCTGCTCCCCTGCAGACACTGCTCGTTGAGAATTGTTTGTCATCTTACAGTCAGGTGACCTGTTTGCTGCGAAGAATAAAGGCTGTTTTCTTTATACTTTTTTCTTTTTCCAGTAAGCTGTGTTTTAATTTGTTTGCTATGCGTTGAGAAGCAGGTACGGCTTCATCTTCAGTCAAACAGTAAATAAATTAATAGATAAAAACACATGAGTGGAAGAAAGCTATTTAGAGAAGCTCTCATTCACCATATCAGTATATACTGCCTGACGAAAACAGTGAAGCACCAAGAAGGGAAGAAGCAAACGAAACGGGACTGGAGAAGCTGAGAGGGTATGTGATGGTATTTCACTGATTACAAACTCGAATGAGCCCAGTTCTTACTATAACGTTGCACCTCTCTGGCTTGGATGCACGCATTGATTCCGTTGCGAACAGTGTCATATAGCCGTTGCATCTTTTCCTGAGAAAAGGTGATAGACAACTGATGTAACTGATCTTTGATATCCTGGATACAGTCACTGGGACGGACTTAACGTCAGAGCTGGTCCCACAAATGTCATATTGTAGAGAGACCTTTGGATCTTTTTGGCCCTGGGAATAGCTTCAAATCGCACAGAGAGTTCATAAAGACAGGTGCCACGTATGGAAGTACATTCTTCTGTTAAAAAATTACAAAATGGCTCTATACACTATGGGACTTAACTGCTGAGGTCATCAGTCTCCTAGAACTTAGAACTACTTAAACCTAACTAACCTAAGGACATCACAGACATCCATGCCCGTGGCAGGATTCGAACCTGCGACCGTAGTGGTCGCGCGGTTCCAGACTGTACCGCCTAGAACCGCTCGTCCACTCCGGCCGGATAAAAAAGTACACCATGTTATTGCCGCACGAGAGGCAACACTTGAAGACCCGGAATTTCCGTGACGTACCGTTCTGCTGTCATAGCACCCTCAGTCACTATCAGCTGTGACGCCGAAATCATACTCGGTGGCTCCCATATTATGGCGCCTACAGTAACACCACTGTGCCTCCCCCAAACACTGGAAGACAGGGAAATTTCCTCAGCTGGGAGTATACACGCTGACTGTAGTCATTCTAGATAGTGCAGAACATGGACTCACCTATGGGCATTGATCAGCTATCTAGGCTTCCCAATCACATATCTCCACACTTAGACGACCGCTTGCAGTAAGAGGGGAATTCGGGTTCGAGTCGACGTCCGGCACAAAAAGATTTCGTATGTAGTACACTAATACCTTTGACAGCTGATGACAAGTGAATTTATTTATAATCACTCCACACGTCGCCATTTGTGTTGTGTTGTTAACGGCAGCCTATGCGTGTGATGGTAATTCCGACTGCTGTTGTTCTCCGGCCAATGGTGTGGGACGAGACAAAATGTCCCAGGTAGTCCATTATATGTTCTTAAACGCCAGGCGCTGACGTCAAGGGGTTAAGATGTGCTTATTAACGATATGGTCATCCTCCCGTGTGCCGTCCGCAGTGGCCGAGCGGTTCTAGGCGCTACAGTCTGGATCTGCGCGACCGCTACGGTCGCAGCTTCGAATCCTGCCTCGGGCATGGATGTCTGTGATGTCCTTAGGTTAGTTAGGATTAAGTAGTTCTAAGTTCTAGGGGACTGATGACTTTAGAAGTTAAGTCCCATAGTGCTCAGAGCCATTTGACTGATCAGACATGTCACTACCGACGAAAGATGTAAACAACCATAACTGAGCAGAGACTATTACACGGAGGCGTCCGACAGCCGATCAGTACCACTCATTCCACCAGGAAGGAGGTATACGGCTCGTATTGTCTGTAGTCAATACCGCGGTTCGATAGCGTCCTCATAGTTACTTTGTGCCAGGAAGGGCTCTGAACAAAGGAAGTGTACAGGCGTCTCAGAATGAACCAAAGCGATGTTGTTCAGACATGGAAGAGATACAAAGAGACAGGAACTGTCGATGACATGCCTCGTTCACACCGCCCAAGAGCTACTACTGTAGTGGATGACTGCTAACTACGGATTATGGCTCGGAGGAACCCTGACAGCAAAGCCACCATGTTGAATAACGTTTTTCATACAGCCACAGGACATCGTGTTACGACTCAAACAGTGCGCAATAGGGTGCATGGTGCACAACTTCACTTTCGACGTCCATGACGAGATCCACCTTTGCTACCACGACATCATGCAGCGCGGTACAGATGGGCGTAACAATATGCCGAATGGACCGCTCAGGATTGGCATCACGTTCTCTTCACCGACGAGTGCCGCATATGCCTTCAACCAGACAATCGTCAAAGACCTGTTTGGAGGCAACCCAGTCAGGCTGAACGCCTTAGACACATTGTCCAGCGAGTGCAGCAAGGTGGAGGCTCCCTGCTGTTCTGGGGTGGCATTATGTGGGGCCGACGTAATGGCAGTACGATACGTGAATGGCATCCTTTACATCTACATCTACATCTACATACATACTCCGCTATCCACCATACGGTGCGTGGCGGAGGGTACCTCGTACCACAACTATCATCTTCTCTCCCTGTTCCACTCCCAAACATAACGAGGGAAAAGTGACTGCCTATATGCCTCTGTACGAGCCCTAATCTCTCTTATCTTATCTTTGTGGTCTTTCCGCGAAATGTATGTTGGAGGCAGTAAAGTTGTACTGCAGTCAGCCTCTAATGCTGGTTCTCTAAATTTCTTCAGTAGCGATTCACGACAAGAACGCCTTCTTTCCTCTAGAGACTCCCACCCGAGTTCCTGAAGCATTTCAATAACAGTCGCGTGATGATAAAACATACCAGTAACAAATCTAGCAGCCCACCTCTGAATTGCTTCTGTGTCCTTCCTCAATCCGACCTGATAGGGATCCAAAACCCTCCAATCGATAGTGTAACCATATCAACAGCTTATTCGCGAGACATTCGTCTTCATGAACGACATTTCGCGCCCCCATCGTGCACATCTTGTGAACGACTTCCTTCAAGATAACGACATTGCTTGAATGGAGTGGCCAGCATGTTCTCCAGAAATACCTGAAATTGATTAAAAATGGCAGTTTATGGACGAAGTGACCAACTGCTCTGAGGGATCTACGCTCAATCGCCGTTAAGGAGTGGGACAATCTGGACCAACAGTGCCTTGATGAACTTGTGGATAGCATGGGAGGACGAATAAAGGCATGCATTAATGCAAGAGGACGTGCTACTGGGTATTAGAGCTACCGGTGTGTACAGAAATCTGGACCACCACCACTGAAGGTTTCGCTGCATGGCGGTACAACATGCAATGTATGGTTTTCATGAACAATAAAAAGGGCGAAAATTATGTTTATGTTGATCCCTATTCCAATATTCTGTACAGGTGCAGGAATTCTCGGAACCGAGGTGATGTAAAACATTTTTTGATGTGTGTATTTACACTTCAAGAAATTTCTGTCTCAGTTCCATATCAATATTCGTCGCCAATAATACTATTTGGTTGTTGAAACTCTCCTTTGTTTCAATGAAATTGTACCTTTGTAAATGTCGCAATTGTTTGATTTTTCTATCCTGTAACATGAGCAGTACACTGCTCTGTCCAAGCTATTGCTTTGATCAGCCCCATTTTACAGGGATAACTGACATGAAGACATTATTGTTATCTACAGGAACTTTCTACGTTCAGCTGCATTCTGCATGTTGTAATCTGACGTGTACACGCACCTTGGAGAAAAACAACAACTAACTGCATTAACTCCGACATTGCAATGTTTCGTAACGTAGACTTCATAAACTGACTTGGAGTGTCGTTGAACATATAGGTCCTATTTTTTTTAGCAAAGGAGCGAATTTAGAAAAAATGATATTTCCGAGTCTTTTTGATCCATGCTACTTTTCCGCCACAAAAACGATAAAAATAACAGGAAGATGGCGTGCAACAGAGCGACAATGTGGCAGTGGCTTATTACCAGGGCAGTGGTCGGTAGGCACGGAACGCAGGACGGCGAAGGGAGCAGGAGGGCGAAGGGCGCAGGAGGGCGAAGGGCGCCGGCCGCAAAGGGCGCCTGCCGTCCGGCCGTGGCGCGGGATCATCTCACGGAGAAATGGTCATCTTAATTGCAAACGGGCGTTGGTGGCGGCAGCCCCACCCTCCTCCGGCTGCACGCCTCGACATCTGCATATCACGTGACAGTCGGACGGTGCGGGACGCCAAGTCGCGCCTCTGCCTCCACCGCCGCCGCCGCCGCCGCCGCCGCCGCCGCCGCCACCTCCCCCCCCCCCCACCCCCTCGCCACCTCCAACGCCGCCGCCGCCGCCAGCCCTTAACAAGGTTTCCACTCGGCTGGGTATTGAGTTTTCCTAGGCCGGCCCTGCCTGCCCCGCCGCTATATCAGAGCAATCCCAGCCAACTAGCGGCCGCCGGCCGGCCACTTGCGCGGCCAACACCCCAGGGGTTACACAGGAAATCAAATTGCGTTCGGATCGCGAGATTCGTATATGCGAGCCGGCCGCCCGCTGCCGGCAGGCCGGCCCGAGTTATACGTGGAATTATACAGGCCAGCGCCGCCGCCGGCTCGCGTCTCTTCTCTTCCGGCAGCGCCGTATTTCACCCGCAGGCCGGATCTTGGAAACCTACTCCCTACTCCGCCGGCCACATTTAGCTGTTCGCACACCACACATTTCAGCTGCCCTGCCGATGATGGTGAATGTCACCGTGATGCACCTATAGCATGCCTTAACATTCGTCATTGTTAAGATTTGCTTTGTCATACACCTATAGAATGCGTTAACTGCCATCATTATTAAGATCTTCTTTCTTTATGATTAAGTGAAGACACATTGTTATGAACATCTTTAACCTGTCTTTAATTTCTCCTCACTGGCATTCAAATTGACATAAAACTGTCTGAAAGCCTTCATTGTCGCCTGTTATTGTAAAAACTATTCATAAAATTTAATTTTTACCTAGATTTTGTATTGTGGGAGACGACATCTTAAAAAATGTAACAAATTCCTATTAGTTCAGTATGGATGGACTTGCACGGCAATAAATTGTGCACTTTGGATTTTAATTCTGAGTGCTGTTTTATTTATACACTGTGGGATATCAGATGCAAGTGTCAGCCACTAGGTAGTACCGAGTGGTTACAATTGAAATACTTCTGCTGACGGAAGTCCAGTATTATCGCATAGTAGCAAATCTTGGTAGATATGATAATGCGTTAATATGGAACCAATTAACACTGGTACAAAAATAGTTCCAACTTGGCCACCAGTGCTAATCTAGCGCTATACAGCATCTCGTCGTGGTATCCGGTGCTCATGTGCGCTGTGCTATGTAAGTGGTGGTTAATAATAAAATCATAATGAATTCTACTTCATGCATATCTCACTTGTTTGTCCTTTTCTGTCCCAGTACCGTGCCTAATCCATTACATATGGGAACACTCCTATACGTCTTTCTTGCATTCACAGTACCAGATTTGCACCTAGTGACCGAAATTGGAAGTATTTTTGTTTTTCAAACTCAATTTTGTTCAGAATTGACAAATTAGAATACCTACCAACTTTTGCTGTCATACAATAATTACAGCCTACAATGGACTGCTGTGAGTACTTCACTTTAATTTCAACCACACGGTACCTGGGCGTGAGTTACTAGGTTGTAGAAAGTGTAACTGTGTTTCCAAACCTTTATGAATATTAGGATTCTAATGAGCGATTCTGTCCGGATGTAGTGTCAAGCAATGTAGCATAAGAGAAGGCAGAGTCAATTGGAATGACCATTATTTTTTTGAAAATACTTAGCCTGTGTCCACGGCGCTGATGCATGAAACGACTGAGCTCAAGAAGTATCTTAGAGTTCGATTTGAAATTGAATGTCTGGTAAGTAGCTCGTAGACCTTCGTGGAGAATGGAGGAGTGGTTTTCTATCCTGAAAGTTCTTTTCTTTTATTGCTGAACTCTGAGAACATCCCTTACGCTTGATGCCTCGTTCATACAGGATACCTCATGCTGCACGAATCCACGTTGTTCCTGCGTTTTTCTAACGTTATCTACCCACTGTTCATTAGCTCTTCGCAACTTTCGTTTCTAATTTCATGGAATCCAACGAATAACTACCTTGGTCCATCTACCATCCATTCCCCTGCTTATGTGGCTGATGACAGCAAATTTTAAAGTGGGTTAAACCTCTCATTGGCTATATATTTTCCTTATTTGTGAATAAAGTAGCTCCTCTTCGTTCTTGGGAAATTTGTATGCCCAAGGACATAGGCGTTAACAATTTTGGTAGTGTGTGCTAACCGATGAAGGCTATCTTTTTTTTTTTATACTATATCCGAAGTTCTAAAGTTTTTATCCTAATACTGCATTTAAAACCTCCATCACCATTTTGTAGTGCGATTTGTCGTTACATCTCGGTTTCTGCACGTTTTCGTTATTGTCTTCTAACTTCTCAGAATTTGAATTTGTTGTTACTAGCCTTTAATGATATATAAAGATTATCTCTCTCTCTCTGTCTCTTTCACCCGCCCCCCTCCCTCCCTCTCTCTCTCTCTCCCTCTCTCTCTCTCTCTCTTCTACTGTCCTTGTCGACACCTTCAATAACACTACTTAGAAAAACAGTTTGGATCTCACAAATCACATTTATTGGTGACCCGTTTCAGTCCAATAGTGGACCATCTTCAGACCGTACACCAAAGCACTTTGTGAAGACGGATCCAAGGGCAGGTGCTGTAACAAAAGATTTCTGACAGCATCTGGAGACTTCTGCAGTTCCTGCTCCGTGGATTCGCCTCGACACAACAGCTTTGGCGTACAATCTGAAAACAGCCCGCCATTGGGTTGATACCGGTCACCTATAAACGTGATTTGCGCGATCTACACTATTTTTCCACGTAATAATGTGAAATTGATCGCTCTTTTCTGAAAACGTTTCCGAAAGTGTCATTCAGTAAGTGTAACACTGTCTTCTTTAATTTTTTTGTTTAATATTTGCGTTACAGTCCATACCTGAAATTCTTTTACTGTTCAAAACATTTACTGATTTTAATAGTAGCTCGAGTAATTTATGTCCGCCAACGTGTATGGTGAGTCAGTTTATCTATTAGTGAAAACAGTATCAAAATCCCTGCAGCAGTTGCTAAGATTAGCCTTCATATGCAGACAGAAAAACACGGTGAGGGGCTTTATTTTATAACAGGTATAAAATTACAAATGAAGAAGTATTTACTGGTAATTTACCGGGAATTTTAGCCCACTCCCTTATGCCAAATACGTATCTAATTCTGGAGGATACCTCAGCCATATTGGCTCTAAGCTACGCACTTTGATGACACACTACGCAATAGATTTACCATACAAAGTCATTGAACATTTAAGGAAACGGTTTTCGCTACGTTACAACTATACGCAGATATGCTGCACTCAAGACAAGAGTAAAAGGCATTATTACTGTGAAAAGGATCTTATTCTTTCTTCATGGTCTAGATCATAGAGACGCGCGGAATTAGTCGAGCGGTCTAGGGCGCTGCAGTCATGGACTGTGCAGCTGGTATCAGCGGAGGTTCGAGTCCTCTCTTGGGCATGAGTGTGTGTGTTTGTCCTTAGGATAATTTAGGTTAAGTAGTGTGTAAGCCCCCCCATGAACCATGGACCTTGCCGTTGGTGGGGAGGCTTGCGTGCCTCAACGATACAGATAGCCGTACCGTAGGTGCAACCACAACGGAGGGGTATCTGTTGAGAGGCCAGACAAATGTGTGGTTCCTGAAGAGGGGCAGCAGCCTTTCCAGTAATTGCAGGTGCAACAGTCTGGATGATTGACTGATCTGGACTTGTAACACTAACCAAAATGGCCTTGCTGTTCTGGTACTGAGAGCGGCTGAAAGCAAGGGGAAACTACGGCCGTAATTTTTCCTGAGGGCATGCAGCTTTACTGTATGATTAAATGATGATGGCGTCCACTTGGGTAAAATATTCCGGAGGTAAAATAGTACCCCATTCGGATCGCCGGGCGGGGACTACTCAAGAGGACGTTGTTATCAGGAGAAAGAAGACTGGCGTTCTGCGGATCGGAGCGTGGAATGTCAGATCCCTTAATCGGGTAGGTAGGTTCGAAAATTTAAAAGGGGAAATGGTTAGGTTAAAGTTAAATATAGTGAGAATTAGCAACGTTCGGTGGCAGGACTTTTGGTCAGGTGAATACAGGGTTATAAATACAAAATCAAATAGGGGTAATGCAGGAGTAGGTTTAATAATGAATAAAAAAATAGGATTGCGGGTAAGCTAATACAAACAGCATAGTGAACGCATTATTGTGGCCAAGATAGACACGAAGCCCACTCATACTACAGTAGTAAAAGTTTATAAGCCAACTAGCTCTGCAGTTGATGAAGACATTGATGAAATGTAGTGAAGGGAGACGAAAATTTAATAGTCATGGGTGACTGGAATTCGAGTGTAGGAAAAGGGAGAGAAGGAAACACAGTAGGTGAATATGGATTGGGAATAAGAAATGAAAGAGGGAGCCGTCTAGTAGAATTTTGCGCGGAGCATAACTCAATCATAGCCAACATTTGGTTTAAGAATCGTGAAAGAAGGTTGTATACGTGGAAGAACCCTGGAGATACTAAAAGGTATCAGACAGATTATATAATGGTAAGACAGAGATTGAGGAACCAGGTTTTAAATTGTAAGACATTTCCAGGGGCAGATGCTGACCCTTACCACAATCTATTGTTTATGAACTGTATATTAAAACTCAATAACCTGCAAGAAGGTGGGAATTTAAGGAGATGGGAGCTGGATAAACTGAAAGAACCAGAGGTTGTACAGTGTTTTAGGGAGAGCATAAGGGAACTATTGACAGGAATGGGGGAAAGAAATACAGTAGAAGAAAAATGTGTAGCTTTGAAGTATGAAATAGTAAAAAGAGGATCAAATAGGTAAAAAGACGAGGGCTAGTAGAAACCCTTGGGTAACAGAAGAAATACTGAATTTAATTGATGAAAGGAGAAAATATAAAAATTCAGTAAATGAAGCAGGCGAAAAGGAATACAAACGCCTCAAAAATGATATCGAAAGGAAGTGCAAAATGGATAAGCAGGGATAGCTAGAGGGTAAATGTAAGGATGTAGGGGCTTATCTCACTAGGGGTAAGAAGGGAAAGCAGAAAGGTGGAAGGACTATATAGAGGGTCTATACAAGGGCGATGTACTTGAGGACAATATTATAGAAATAGAAGAGGATGCAGAGGAAGATGAAATGGGGTATATGATATTGCGTGAAGAGTTTGACAGAGCACTGAAAGACCTGAGTCGAAACAAGGTCCCCGGAATAGACAACATTCCATTAGAACTACTGACAGCCTTGGGAGAGCCAGTCCTGAGAAAACTCTACCATCTGGTGAGCAAGATGAATGAGACAAGCGAAATACCCTCAGACTTCAAAAAGAATATAATAATACCATTCCCAAAGAAAGCAGGTGTTGACAGTTGTGAAAATTACCAAACTATCAGTGTAATAAGCCACAGCTACAAAATACTAACACGAATTCTTTACAGACGAATGGAAAAACTGATAGAAGCCGACCTCGGGGAAGATCACTTTGGATTCCGTAGAAATGTTGGAACTCGTAAGGCAATACTGACCCTACGACTTATCTTAGAAGAAAGCTTAACGAAAGGCAAACCTACGTTTCTAGCATTCGTAGACTTAGAGAAAGCTTTTGACAATGTGATTGGAATACTCTCTTTCAAATGCTGAAGGTGGCAGGGGTAAAACACAGAGAGCGAAATGTTATTTACAATTTGTACAGAAAGCAGATGGCAGTTATAAGAGTCGAGTGGTATGAAAGGGAAGCAGTGGTTGGGAAGCGTGTGAGACATCGTTGTAGCCTATCCCCGATGTTATTCAATCTGTATATGGAACACGCAATAATGGAAACAAAAGGAAAGTTCGAAGTAGGTATTAAAATCCATGGAAAGGAAACAAAAACTTTGAGGTTCGCCGATGACATTGTAATTCTGTCTGAGATAGCAAAGGACTTGGAAGATCAGTTGAACGGAATGGACAGTGTCTTGCTAGGGGGATATAAGATGAACATCAACAAAAGCAAAACGAGGATAATGGAATGTGGTCGAATTACGTCGGGTGATGCTGAGGGAATTAGATTAGGAAGTGAGACACTTAAAGTAGTAAAGGAGTTTTGCTATTTTGGGAGCAAAATAACTGATGATGGTCGAAGTAGAGAGGATATAAAATGTAGACTGGCAATGGCAAGGAAAGCGTTTATGAAGTAGAAAAATTTGTTAACATTAAGTATAGATTTAATTGTCAGGAAGTCGTTTCTGAAAGAATTTGTATGGAATGTAGCCATGTATGGAAGTGAAACGTAGACGATAAATAGCTTAGACAAGAATAGAAGCTTTCGAAATGTGGTGCTACAGAAGAAATGATGAAGATTAGATGGGTGGATCACATAACTAATGAATTGGTATTGCATAGAATTGGGGAGAAGCGGAGCTTGTGGCACAACTTGCCTAGAAGAAGGGATCTGTTGGTAGGACATTTTCTGAGACATTGAGGGATCACCAATTTAGTATTGGAGGGTAGCGTTGAGGGTAAAAATCGTAGAAAGAGACTAAGAGATGAATACACTAAGGAGATTGGTAAAAATCGTAGAGGGAGACCAAGAGATGAATACACTAAGCAGATTCAGAAGGATGTATGCTGCAGTAGGTACTGGGAGATAAAGAAACTTGCACAGAATAGAGTAGCATGGAGAGTTGCATCAAACCAGTCTCAGGACTGAAGACCACAACAACAACAGACGTATAGTCGATCCTACAAATTTGGTGCAGTCTACGTATCTAAAAAACTGATTAAGCCTAATTTCCTACTTCAGGTAACAAGTAAAAGTGATTGATAACCGGAATTTGAAATGTGTTTTCTGAGGTTATCTCCTTTTGACAGTTACATATCATCTTCTCCCAGCTCTCATTATGTTTTTCCCCCATCAATATATTTAATTCAAAATATGCGATTTCCAGTTCTGCCTGGAGGGCACAAATCTTTATTTCCTGTTCTACGACTTTCTTTTCTCTACTACATGATCTACAACTTGACCCAAGAGCCTCATCTAATACTATTTTGGCGTCCCCACTGCATTAGCCCCAGTAAAACACCAACCCACAACCCTGACATGTTTCTCCCACACCAGTTAACCTATGATAACATCCACATTTGTAACACATAACGCTGCTCTTACAGTAAACTAAAAAGAACTGCAGCACGCTTAAACTGTAATAAACTAAGAATCAGTGAATCTTATATTTCAATGTGTTGTGCAGCTAAGCTCCAGGCATTAGACAGATGTTGAATAACACGACATATGCTCATTGGATGTAAGTAGCGGAAGACACAAAGTGGTTGGAAACTAAAAAGCTTGATATTTTCTAACAGCAGTTTTAAGCCGGCGATACCAGAATATTTTGCTAATCACTGCAATGTATCCAATACAACAAGTAACGATTAGATGGCGGGCAGCCTTCACTAGCTTGTAACACACCACCGATATTCACTGAATGTAGGTTTTAAATAACCGAAGATGCAAAACAAATGAATAATTTAAAATGCGCTATATCTATAACAGTATTAGAGAGACACTATCTGTAAATCACGGAAAGCAATGAAATGAATCGAAAGCAACTCGCAACACACTACAACCTCTGTTGTTTGTGCCCAAGCGCTTGAGCACGACCGTTCGGCCCGGCTGCCAGCTGCCAACTCGATCAGTATCGCATGAACCGATCAACTGTTACTAACTTTTAATGGATTTTGTAAAGGTATATACACTGTAGGAAAAAGTCGCAACACAAAAAAAATATGTAGAGTAACGAAATTTTGGGAACACCTTAGTTTAGGTAACATAATTAACTGATTAAAATTGCTAGCTCTCAGGTAAACGTAAGTGCGAGATAAGCCATTGCAAAGTGATGGGCTGGTATATCAACAACCGACTAAACTGTTGAATGAAACCACGCAAACATGCTTGCATTATGTTTCGCAGGTGACGAATGTCAGTTGGCGGGATGAAGTTGCATGCCTGTTGCACTTGGTCGGTCATTACGGGGATGGTTAATTCTGTTTGTGGATGGCGCTGGAGCTGTCGTCTGATGATGTGCGTATGCGCTCTATTGGGTACATATCTGAAGATGGATCAGGCCAATGTAAAATTTCGACACCCAGTAGAACGAGTTAAGTTACAACAGCAGTAAGCTAGTGAGCGTTATCCTGTTGGAAAACACTCCCTGGAATGCTGTTGATGAATGACAGCGCAACAGGTTGAATCTCTAGGCAGATCGAGTTTTACAGACAGGGTGCTTGAGATAAGCACGAGAGCGCTCGTACTGTCGTACGATATCGCATCACAAACCATACCTCCATGTGTAGCTTAAGTGTGCCTAGTACACAACAGATTGATTGCACGCACTCAACTGGGTTCCTTCTAATCAACACACGGTAGTCAGTGGCACAGAGGCAGAATCAGCTCTCGAAAGACAACACAAGAGAGCTCCGTTCTATCTTCTAATCAGCTCTCACTTGACGCCACTGGATTTCGTTGTGTGACTGTTATGTCAATTACTGCTCATATTGCTGCAGCATCTGTTGTAGATGCAACAGTATGCACCAGAGTTAATCGCCGAACACGATGATCTGTCGTCTCGGAAGCAGTACGAAGCCGCCCGCAGGCCAGTCTTCCTGTGATCGTACATTCTGGTGATCACCGCTGCCAGCGATGACGTGCAAGTCTACAGTGCTGCCAAGTCTTTCTGAAGTATCGTAGAGGGAACATCCAGCTTCTCGTAGCCCTATTAAACAACTCGATTCAAACTCAGTGAGGTGTTGATGATGGCGTCTTTGTTGCCTTAAAGACATTCTTGACTGACATCAACTCACCACGCTCAATCTCAAAAATAACTAACACTCACGATCCTTATAAGGATGCTACTAGCGGCGCCCTTATGCGACTGGTGCGATATCTGGGTAGTTATCATCTTTCAGATGTACAAAGACGACAGCCAACTATCTTTTATGTGCACAACCCATTATTGATGTTGATGTTTTTTCTGGTAGTGTATTTGCTGTTACGACATAACTTCTGTAGTTTTTGAGATACATGTGGTACCAATATCTCAAAACGGGCACCTCAGTGTCACTATTGATTTGATGTGATTAGTTTTGTTGTATGTTCACCCTGTGAACTATGATTTTAAAGTGTATCTAAATAGCGCCAGTCTGCTATATTCCGACTACCGTCACCTTTAGAGCCGTCTCAATCATCCAGGTACTGTCGAAAGAGCAAACTGCCTCGCCCTAACTCCGGAGGCCTGGGAGGAACCGCAGACTTCCGTTATCCTGTTGGAAAACACTCCCTGGAATGCTGTTGATGAATGACAGGGCAACAGGTTGAATCTCCAGGCAGACCGTTCCTCCCCAATCGAACCAATACTTACGCATCAATCGTTCAATAAGTTTGGATGGCTGATAGCTCCCCACTAGTAAGTTGCCGGCCGGAGTGGCCATGCGGTTCTAGGCGCTACAATCTGGAACCGCGCGACCGCTACGGTCGCAGGTTCGAATCCTGCCTAGGGCATGGATGTGTGTTATGTCCTTATGTTAGTTAGGTTTAAGTAGTTCTAAGTTCTAGGCGACTGATGACCTCAGCAGTTAAGTCCCATATTGCTCAGAGCCATTTGAACCATTTTTTAGTAGTACGTTATGTTATTAAGTATATAATGCGTTGGAGTTTAAGCTAAATTAAAGAACTTCTCTTTGGATAACTACTACCACTCTATTAAAGATGTCTAGCTCAGTAATTGTACGCACAATTCTAATTGTTCGTCGCACCGTGGACCACAAGAAACTTATAATTTTTATTGCCTTATGTCTTGATAAAATTCCACACTCAATACTCAGTCGTTCAGCCAGTTACACATGCCTCCATATGCTTGCTGTATTGACAGATCAAAGTACGAGGGCATTCATTACGTAACGCAACACTCTTTGTCCTGAAAACAAGTTGCT
Source organism: Schistocerca gregaria (assembly GCF_023897955.1). Classification (NCBI taxonomy): domain Eukaryota; kingdom Metazoa; phylum Arthropoda; class Insecta; order Orthoptera; family Acrididae; genus Schistocerca; species Schistocerca gregaria. Next base: position 947,566,127 of record NC_064920.1, read on the forward strand.
TTTACTCAGAATTCAAATACCCCGTATTATTCCCTGTCCTCCCCATTTTTCAACATAATCTCCATTGAATGCGGCGGCCTTATGCCAAGTTAATGAGAAAACATGAATGCTCGCATAGTACCACTCCGCAACGTCTTGCTGTATCAACAACCTCACCATTATCCACGCACTACTTCCTGCGAAGTGGTTCAAACGGATCAAATGGCTTTGTGCATTATGGGACTTGACATCTGACGTCATTAGTCCCCTAGACTTAGAACTACTTCAACCTAACTAACCTAAGGACATCACACACATCCATGCCCGAGGCAGGATTTGAACCTGGGACCGTAGCAGCAGCGCGGTTCTGGACTGAAGTGCCTAGAACCGCTCGGCCACAGCGGCCGGCTACTGTAGAGTGCATTCTTCATTGGGCCAAGCAGATGGAAGTCGGAAGGTGCGAGATCCGGGTTGTAGAGTGGATGAGGAAGAACGGTCCAATGAAGTTCTGCGAGCTCCTCTTTGGTGCGCAGAGTTGAACAGCGATGTGTTCGATTGTGATTCGTCGATCACCTCGAATGAGCGTGTCCGAATGTTCTATGATGACAGGCGCCTCCCTCACCGGCTCACCGTGCTTTTGTTCATTGTCAAGTCTCCATAAACATTCTACAAGTGTGTCTGAATATCTTCGATGCTATGGTTTTCCGCCAAAAGAAACGCGATGACAATTCTATGCTTGGAATACACCTCTGTTCTAAACGCCGTTTTGAAGACTGAGTATAGCGCCGCTACCTACTGGAGCTTCATGTATTCACGTAAGTATAGAGGCTGAAGCGGGAATATTCAGGGATGTTCCACAACAAATTCCGCATTTTCCAACTGAAATTGGTCGACAAAAAATGAATTGCATTACTGTTGCAAATGCTCCTCGTACAAGACGCTGCATAGTCCAATATACTTTGAATACCCAATGAATAAGCACGGGAAAGAGCCCATGAGTGACTCCCGCATCCTCCTATAGAGAGACGCTTATGAATTTCGCTTTCTCGTGTACCAGATCTCCTACAGGACAAAGGGGTTTATGCCGTGCGTGTGCGCCTTAGTCTCCTTCTTCTATTCAGCAGTCACATAGCACTGCCCTTTCATTTTTAGCTTCTGGCTAGCCTGTGGGCCATGAACCCAGCGTATGGGATATTCTTCCCGGAGGATTCTTTGTAACCCGTATTCAGAATAATGAACAGAAACTTTCTTGGAAAATGAGATTTTCACTCTGCAGCGGAGTGTGCGCTGATATGAAACTTCCTGGCAGATTAAAACTGTGTGCCCGACCGAGACTCGAACTCGGGACCTTTGCCTTTCGCGGGCAAGTGCTCTGGAAACATCCCCCAGGCTGTGGCTAGGCCATGTCTCCGCAATATCCTTTCTTTCAGGAGTGCTAGTTCTGCAAGTTTCGCAGAAGAGCTTCTGTAAAGTTTGGAAGGTAGGAGACGGATACTGGCAGAAGTAAAGCTGTGAGTACCGGGTGTGAGTCGTGCTTCGGTAGCTCAGTTGGTCAGTTCGGCGCTAGCGGCCGTGCGGAGCGGAGGTCCGATACTTCCGCCTGTGCGGCGTGTGCGAGTGTTTGTTTACTTGTGGACTTAGTCTGCGCGCGGACTAATAACAACGATCATGGCGAACAAGTACAGAAAAACTACATTACGATTCAATTTCTGCAAAGACTACGAAAGACCAAAGGCTTTAGCAGTGGAACGATTCATACGTGAGGAGGTCAAGATACCGCCAAACGATATTGTCGGAATTCACCTGTCCATCGTTAGTCCCACGGTGTATGTTAAGATGGTAAATGACGCGGCGTGTGAGAGAATTCTACAGGCGACAAAAGCAGGTCTCCGATTTTGCCATAGTGACGGGAATGTCGGCACGGTAACTGTAGAACATGCTGGTCTGGGTGTACGGACAATACGTGTTTTTGAGCTGCCATTTGAGCTCCCGGCTGACGAAGTTATTGAGGCTTTTAAGCCATACGGCACGGTACATGGTCACACAGCAGAACGCTGGACACAATTCGCCACGTACCCCGTGCTTAACGGAGTGAGACAGATCACTATTGATCTTCAGAAGCATGTACCGTCCTATCTGACAATTGGTGGTTGTAGGGCGGTGGTGATTTACGATGGGCAACCACGTACATGTTCTGGCTGTGGCCAGGAGGGACACCTCAGGTCGAACTGTATGCAACGGCGGATTACGCAACTGCCTTCAGATGTGCGGGAGCCGTCGCCAGAGATGACAGTACTACCGATCACCTATGCCAAAGCCCTCACTGCGTCCGCTGATGACCGAAAGGACACAGCCCCGGTGGAAGTTCCCGATGGCACTCTCCGAAACCTTGTAGCAGACGTCGGGATGACAGAGGATGCTGCTCCATCGAGCATACAATCTACGGCGACAACATCAGTTGACACCGAACTCCTACCAAGCACACCGATTGTACACGAAGCAGTTCCAGCCACTACGGATGCTGTTCCGTCTGGAACGCACTCTGTGACGACAACATCAGTTTCGACCGAACTTCCGCCAACTACAACGATGGGACTCGAAACACTTCCAGTTCCTACGGATGCTTTTCTGTCGGGCAGCCGTGATTCCCTACAATCTGAGGACACGGAAGGAAGATCACGCAAACAACGTTCCCCGAAAAGGAGGAAACGGCGTCGTCGCACGACATCTCCTAGGGATGACTCCCCTTGCCCCGACGACGGTGCGCCTGTGGAGCAAGACGACACAACAGCCTCTACGAAGCAGGATGAGGCAATGGAAACTGTTCGATCAGACCCGCAGCGGTCTGTCACATTGACGGTAGCGGGACGTGGTGATGCTGAAGAGGAACCACAACCAGTTGGCTCTCCAGACGCAGATGCTGTGGCTATGGACACGAATATATCACTGCCTGCAAAGATGTGGTATGACGATATTGAGGAGGCGCCGGACATCATACAGAGGCAGCCGGCACTCACAAAGACGGCCTAGTAATTGCTGAAGGTGAAGAGAGAGGGGCGAGAGAACGTCTTCTAACTCAGCCCCCAGCGCCGATGCAGGGAGATATTGTTGCGCCTCGACAGAGTGGGATTCAACGCCATGCGATCCGTATTGCGACATTAAATATAAATGACGTGCGTTCACCAACCAAAATACACCTACTGAAGGAAACGATTTGGGCATCTGATGCGGATATTGCTTTGCTGCAGGAAGTCCACATAGCTGCACTCCCACACATCGCAGGCTACCAATCCTATTCGTCACATGGAGATCACAATGGGAGTGGGGTGGCAGTTTACGTGCGAGATGGCTTTCCCGTGGAAAACGTGTGTTACCTTCCGTCGGCCAGGGGAATGGCTTTCACGACGTTTGGGACACGCATCATCAATCTTTATGCACCGTCGGGAAACAATCGGCGGCGGGAAAGGGCGCGGTTTTATGCAGAAGATATTGCACCACTTTTCAATGGACGTTATGAATGTGTAATAATTGGTGGATATTTCAACTGTGTTCTCAGCCAGAAAGACCAATGGCCGCAAGCAAACATCAGCCAGGAGTTGCGAATCGTTGTCAGCGACCTTGTACTTAGTGACACGTGGGAATTACGACATGGAGATGCACCGGGATACACCTATGTGACAAGTCATTCGGCGAGCAGATTAGATCGCATTTATATCTCACGGGCTCATGCAAATGATGTCCAGGACGCGGAACGCTGGCCATTGGCATTTTCCGATCACAGCGCTTACATCTGTACGGTGCTTCTTCCCCGTAGAGAGGTGTGGAACAGCAAGGCCCCGTGGAAATTAAACATTCAACATCTACATGATCCCGAATGTCGTCAACGGATCCTTGAGACATGGACGATGTGCGAGCGAAAGGTTGGAAGGTATGCGACGAAGCTTGATTGGTGGCTGACTTGTGCTAAACCGGCGCTTCGCCGTACGTTCATCTCATATAGCAGGGAGATGGCAGAATGGCGCCGCCGTACGACCGACTTTTATTTTGCAGCGCTGCGCGACCTGGACGATGGTCCGCCGGGACCGGACGTCTGGATCGAACGCAAAAGGATAAAAGCTAAACTAGTGGCTTTAGCTCGGAAACATCTTCAGGGAACCATGGTGCGCGCCAGATGTCACGATACGATACGACACGAGATTCCTTCCATGCACCACGTCGTGAATGAACGAAAGCACCGACGACGCGTTTTGGTACGGGAGTTAATTACCCGCGAAGACCGAAGAGTGACGCGTCAAGCGGACATTGTCTCTGCATTCGTCGACCATTACCAACACATCTATCGGGAGGAAGCAGCCCGTGTTGATGACCTCGCACGTATAGCCACATACGTCTCCCGTACACTAACGGTGGAAGACGGTGGAACCTTACTGGAAGCTATCAGCTGTGAGGAAGTATATGATGCGATCGCAAAGGGTGTTGTTAAATTCCGATGCGCATATTCCACCGGCTTTTATGGAAGGCCTCTTGGTGCCAGTACGTAAACCGAAGCCAGGAATTACGGTCACACATTATCGCCCCATCACCCTGCTTAATGCAGACTATAACATCTTTGCACGGATGCTAGCGTCCCGATGTCGTATGTTAATTCGTAGCGTTCTCTCCCCAGAACAGACGACACCGGGTGGATCGGTGAATGTGCAAACAGCTACTGGCGAATGCCGTGATGTAATAGCGCTGGCGGAGGAGTGCCGGCTTAAAGCGGCGATGGTGGCGGTTGATTTTGACAGTGCTTTTGATAAGGTGCGCCACAACTATTTGTACGCTGTACTGGAACAAATGGGATTTCCAGACTGTTTTACTGGTCTCATTAGAAGGATTTATGGGAGCGCACAATCCTTGGTACACGTTAATGGGCGTATAGCAGGGCCCATTCAAATTCGACGTTCCATTCGCCAGGGCTGCCCTCTATCGATGCTGCTGTTCGCGATAGCGTTGGAACCATTAATTGGGAGGCTAAGAAATTCTCTTTCTGGGGTGGAACTGCGGGGCTACACCTTCAAATGTCGTGCTTATGCGGACGACCTCCTGCTGCTCGTTCGTTCTGAGGAAGAGGTGAAGACGGTCCTTGAACTGTTGTCGGACCACAGTGTGACGGCGGGTAGTGCAGTGAACATGAACAAATCGGCAGCAATGCCGGTTGGAAGGGGCCTTACGCCGGAAGAAATCAGTCCGTTTCCTTATGTGCAACGATTCCGCTATCTCGGCATAGACTTTACCTCATCTGTGAAACATACTGCGGCAGTTAACTACCGACGTATTTCACAGACAACACGTACCATGGTCCGCCAACATCTCCTACGACGCCTTGATCCTTTGCAGCGAGTCGAATATCTGAACACTTATGTGGTTTCTCGAATGGTGCATATTTCGCAGATCCTGCCCCTACCACTCACGCTCGGGCATCGACTTCAATCAGCACTAGGCTATTTTGTGATGATTGGGTCGCCCCTCAAGGTGCGATACGCAACGCTCACGCTCCCTACGGACAAGGGGGGACTCGGACTTACGAATGTTCGCTGCCGAGCGACGGCGCTCCTTCTAGCCACGATGTACAAGCAATGGCGTAGCGGGCGTGATTCCCTTACATCCCGCCTACTGGATCTCCTAGTCCCAGCGTCCCTCACACCTCCGGTGGCGGTGGGCAACATTACGCCACATTTTGCGCATGTATCAACTTTTATCGTGGAACTTAGTTATATCAGAGACAAGCTTCCGCGCACGAGACCACCATGCGCGAAGGATTTTTATGTTTGGCTGCTACGACGGATAAGTCGTAATGTCATTGAACTGAAACACCCCACGTTGCATTGGCCGAAGATTTGGAGACATGTGCACCAAAAATTCTTTCCTACCTTCGTTCGGGCACTGTGGTTCAATGTCACCTGTGGCAAGTTCAACACCAACCAACGACTCCATGCAATTGGACTAGTGGACACTCCACTATGCCCGAAATGTCGCCAAGTGGATGACGACCATCACCGCTTAACTTGTATCGCGGTGGAGGACATATGGCTCCTAGGACGACAGATGGTGGCTTGCTACCTCCGTGTGACCCCACAACATATTACACCTGCTTCCTTCTTACATCCGGAGAGTGACTACTTTCCGGCGACCAAATCACAGTCGATCATCTGGGTCAAAGGTTGGACGATCGCATACCTCTATGGGGATGCTGCCAAGTCGCGACTCGACTTTTGGTATTTCTTACAGCAAGCCCACTATGAGGTTCAAAGATGGTCACACTATCGGAAAACCTTTGCCAACTATCTTCAGGCAGTCTTCCTCGACCCCCCACGCAGTTGGGTTGTGCCGGGTGCAGTCGGTGTGCACATTTGACAGCTGATAATGAACCTCACGCTTCTCTCAACGCTCCATATGTAATGCACATACTATACCATGAAATGATCTACATGATCTACATGTTCCTTTTAACAGGGTGATTGTGGAAAATAAATAAATATAATAAATAAAAACAACATCCCTGTGTCCCTGTTCCTTTACATTTTGTGATTTGTTGTACAATGATTTTCTTTTGTTTTTGTTTTTGCAGAGGATGCATTTCATTTCGTGTTTGCGAACTGCCCAAAAAAAAAAGAAAAAAAAAAGTTGGTAGAGCGCTTGCCCGCGAAAGGCAAAGGTCCCGAGTTCGAGTCTCGGTCGGGCACACAGTTTTAATCTGCCAGGAAGTTTCAACTTTCTTGGAATTTAAGACTTTCACTCGTCCTGACAATCCACTTATTCTCTTCTGGCCACCACTTACTCGTGCCGTTTTGTACCTAGATTATTTTCATAGAAACCCTTAAAATAATTTTTTTAATTTATTTGCTATCAACCTTATCAAGTTAACACAAAGGCCTCTAACAATGTCAAGTAATTTCATTATATTTCAGTTACATTACATTAAATGTACATCTTTGACTTCTTTTGACATGCGAAAGGGAGTTCCCGCAGAATTAATGGAATGAGACTAAAGTAATATATGTGTTGTTTGGATGCAACATGCGTGATGAATCGATACAGGAACAACTAGCTGTGACAGTTCGAATGGATGCTTGACGGCGTTGCCACTTGCATCTTATAACCGAGAATGTGGATCTGATCACGATCTGAGGAATGGATCTACATAAGTAGCTGAAGAGGTGTATAGAATTGAGGATGGACTATTTGTATCATGACGTACCTGTTGTTCTTAATGTTTAGGAAGAAGTTACAGAAATATAACCAAATCAGGACATCGAAAAGGCATTAACCCTTGAATACTAAAGGAAGCAAAATGTTTCGTTGCTCCTAAACCATCGTAAGTTGTACTGTTCCAAATTAATTCAAAGGAAGCTATAATTTATGGCTTATGAATTAGTTAATTAGAATGTAACATATCAAATTAAGTAAAAATGTCCTATTTCTTTGTCTTACTGCAATCGTTAATTCAGTAATCTAAAGTTAAGCAGATACTGAAGGACTATCCTAACGAATGCGTTTTGTAATGATGATAGCACGGAAGTTAAATGCAAAAGCGGCATTAAGAAACAAGTATGAATGAAGTAGGAAGAGAGAAACGGACACTTACGCAACAGATGTCTCTCCGTCATAAACCTACACAGACATATTAAATACAAAGTATTACTGTAGTGGAAAGTTCCTCTTTTATGTATAACATAACTGGCTTAACCTAGGTGAAGTTTTGTCCGAAAGCTTATGAGGCAATTTTACATCACAGTATCAATAATTATTACAGAACCTTACCGATGTATGTGGTGTGACTTAAACAATGTTGATTTAAATCAAGCCCGGCCAGAAGTGCGCCGTAGACAGAGGTTATGTTCTGTAGCGTAGTGTAACCGCATTATTGTGCCCATCCTAATGGGTCGTAAACGGAAGTTTTCTGCCCCCGTTCGGCTGTTAATGTGACACTGCTCTGATGGGTTGCCCGCGCTCTGTGCGTCCCGGCCACAACACTATCAATCTTCTCCACTTCATGGCTGCGTTAAACTTGTATGCCTCCATTACTTCACTTATATGACCCCTTCCCGGGGGCAGACAATCGTTTGCTTTTGGAAACACAAGAACGATGGCCACGTAAGGTTACAACTGACCGGAGTACTACCGTTTCCCGAGGAAGTCAGCTCTCCTTTTGTCTTTCAACAAAGAAATAACGTACATTTCATATTACAAATAGTACTCATCTTCGTATGTGAATTCTTCCTGTCTGCTCGCTCTCGATCACCATATTCATAATTCTCTTCATGTTGATGTATAATATTTACATTATTGTCCATTCAGCATATATGTCCTCTACAGTAACCTCAAGCTTCTGTGCATTAGTTTTGTATAAACAAATTTGTCACATTCAAAGGCCGCTCTGCTAGAGGCCGTCAACGGGCTTAGTCGAGCTATAATGGAGCTATACTCATTAGCCAAAACATTACGAGCACCTGCTTGACATAATACTGGTTTCCTCTAGACCGTAATAAAGCAGCGATTCTGCCTAGCATGGATTTGACAGGTCCTTGGTAAATTTTGGGAGGTAGGTGGAACCAAATAAACTGGCCACGAAATGTTCGTAAATTAACGGGTGTAGAACTGGTGACCAATAGCGTTTCATAAGTGTTCTACTGGGTTTGTATCAGGCAAATTTTGTGGCCAAGATATCAATGTAGGATCATTATCATACTCCACAAACCACTGTAACACGATTCTGTGACATGGACAACTATCCAACTGGAAGACTATAAGGCAGATACCTTGTCAAACACAAAACGCACAAGGCAAGGCCACAGCATCTGCCAATGTCAGTCCTCTCCGCAAAGGAAGAGAGGGTAATAAAGTTAATTCTTTAATTCTGATCACAGTTTCGAACTCTAAATAAAATTCTGAGTAAACGGATACCTAAGCCAGACCACTCGATTAATTAATTAAGAATTCATAAAACTTGATTACCGAATTGATACTACTAAATTAATTTTCTCAAGTCCGCAGACGCTACCGAGGAACTATATACATATGGAACTGTCGGTTGGAGGAGGCAGGGCAAACTTAACATTCCCCGATTAATATAGCAAACGACCAAGATGGCGAAATCTAGCTTAGTTTTCTGGCCGTTATTTCGAATCGTCGTTGAGAGCACGTGGTGGCAGAGGCGCAAGGAGTTCCCCCTCGTTCTGACAAATCGCGAGAGTTCTGGTCCCCCAACTCGATGGCTGGAAGTGGGCCAAAGGACAGCACGAACTCTTCCAACTCTCTTTGTTATCAGTGTGGCTACAAGGAGTTTTTAATGTATTGCGGAGGTGCGCCGTAGCTCTTCCATCGAGTCTTTAAATAATCCAGGGAGTAGCTTTCCCAAATATTCCGTTACAGTTTCTAGAGGACCCAACATCGCGAGATTCTGAATACGGCAGTTGACGCCATTTAGTGGGTAGTGCTTCCGATTACTTCAGGAGCAGCCTAGGTTAGTCATCCGCGAACCACTCGTGATGTTTTGTTTCTAAGCACATCGAAATTAAAATGGTCACGACTGTACCAACGCTACGTTTGCGCTGCAAGATACTGGCGCTGCATATCAACATGTAACGTGGTAAGCTGTTCTGACTACGGTAACTGTTATCGTAAGCGTGACCCATGATTAGTTTCTTCTATTATATTGATACCCGTTACGTCATTTCTGTGCTCTCTCTGGGGACTGGTCTTTACTATGAAGACGATTTGTTGTGTTAATTTGTTTACTTTCAAATTGTCCTACAGCCAAGTCTATCGCTCGCCAGCGCCTGCAATCCGTGACTGATAAATTGTGGAAACTTACGCCAAGGGTACCTTTCCTGTTTGTGTTCATGACTGTAAGTTTCTCCAGATTATCCCGACTTTCAGTGTCTGTAGTCTCCCTACCACCCCTTTTGTAAATCAGTTCCTTGCTAAGTGAGGGAACGTGCTGTAAGGAACGGAGTCCGACGTCTGGGGCAGAAGATCTGAAAGTGACTTATCTGCTAGGGAACAATGTTAGTCAGAGCTTTTTTATTAATCTACTACAGTTACATCCACCAACACCCAAAGGCTGCAAGATGCCATCGTCGTCGGAGACGACATCAAGCATCAGAGGATGCAGTAACGTTCAGATAGTCTAGAACTGTGATGGTGACTTCATTTGTTACCGTAGGACCAATGGAGGTCCAGGTGGATGCACGTCTTAGCGAAATCTTGCCTTCACCTTCCAGCGTCTGTAGCGTGATGCAAATTTCGAACAGTCATTCAGTTAGATGATGGCAGCTCCTGACAATACCATCGACGTGATGTAACTAAAAGCGTAATTCATCCAACCAAGCGACACGTTTCCATAATTCCACTGTCGATTCTCTATGATCTCGTGTTCACTGCAGCTGTAACTGGGTCAACGTGGGAGCATGAATGTGTCGTCTGCTGAAGAGACATATGTCCAACAACGTTCACTGAGCGCTGTGCTCCAAAACATTTGTGCATGGATTAGCACTGCAATCTGTCAACATATCTACAACGGATAATCACTCACACTGCTAACAAATCAGGCAAGCCACCGAGCTCCGCGTTATTTGATGAGGCGTCGACGTCTAATACTGCTCGTTTCACCTCCTTCAGCCACTTGCCGTAGATCCTTACGCCAGTTGCAGTCGAACAGCCGATCAGTTTCGCCGTTCCCGAGATGCTCGTTCCCAGGCTCTGAGCCTTAACAATCTAACTTTTGACACAGTCGTTTGTGTCAGCGGATATTCCCATTTGCGGTCCGAACAGTCGCAAGAATAAGGTTCATTCGGCTCTTCTCTGCGTATATTCAGGCTGGTTATAATTAAACTGACGGTGTTATGAGTGCTGCAGAGTTGTATACATATCAGGATGCTGATACATTGTGGGTGTGTTCCATTAATTGGTGCGCTCCGGAAGTATACTGAAAAAAATAGTTCCATTTTATTCCACCAAGTAAAAATATGGCACTGTAAGCAGTTAGACTGTGAAATGCTTTCTGTTTTAACGTCAGTGTGCAGCTTGTTGTTCGGCAATGTATGTTGATCTCTTTTGTGCAGCGACTGTTGTTGCAAAGGGTTAAGAAGGTTGAAGTTTTCTGCACGAAACGCAGTAGCTATTGAGAAGAAAGACACTTCCGATAAAGTATTTTTTTTTTTAACCACAATGGTAGCAATAGCAACGCTGTAACGCACGAATATGACCGACAGAAACAGCTGCAAAGCGGCCTCACATCATGGCTAGAGAGGTCAAGAAATTTGAAGGAAGAGGTCAATTGGATGGTGCAGCAGGTAGAGGGAGGCAGCCCATTCCCATGGCAGTTGTTCATGGAGTTGCTATAGCTGTAGCCGACCATGCCTCAAATTCTGCTGTCAGTGCTCACGCTGTGGTTGCAGGAATTGTCTACTCCCCTTTCTTTTTGCATTGTTGTCCCTACAACATTCAGAATGTGCACCAAATCAAGCAGCAAGGTAGTCTACAAAGCTATGACTTTGCACCTTGTTTTTCTGGCATGCAGTGAAATAGATGCCATACGGCCGGGAAATATTCATTGCACGGACGAGGCAAATATTAATCTGCAGAGTGACGTGAATGCACAGAACTCTCACGCATGTGGTTCTACTCAGTCGCACTTCGTGCAGGAACATCCACTGAACTCAGCTTATGTGACTGTGTGGTATGGTTTCACAAGCTCCTTCATTCTCTCGCCGGCCGTGGTGGTCTCGCGGTTCTAGGCGAGCAGTCCCGAACGGCGCGACTGCTACGGTCGCAGGTTCGAATCCTGCCTCGGGCATGGATGTGTGTGATGACCTTAGGTTAGTTAGGTTTGAGTAGTTCTAAGTTCTAGGGGACTGATGACCACAGATGTTAAGTCCCATAGTGCTCAGAGCCATTTGAACCATTTTTTTCCCCTTCATTCTCTGCCCGTTTCTATTCGAGGAGGAGATAGCTCGCGTGCCCACTAGGTGTACCGTGACATCTGCACGTTATAAGATCTCCTTTTGCAACGCGTGATGCTAGGTTCGCAAAAATGAAACTACCCACATAACTATTTTCACGCAGCATGGAGCGAAAGAACTTGTCGCTTGCTAGACCAGAAATTTGCTTCGAGAAACCTTCAGTAACAACCACATCATCTCTAGACAATTTCAAGATGTCAGACCTTCCCGAACCCCGACCTATACCGATATGAAACACATCAAATGAATTCATAATTGCGAATAATGACTACCATCAGCTGACGACATATGGGAGTTTGGGTCTGACCGTGAGTCGTGCACCTGGGAATCGTGTAAGCTGGAAATCCGGGTTCGAGTCCCGGTGCGGCACAAATTTTCATTGTCGTCTTTTCATTCTACAGCTAACGGTAGTCATTATTTGCAATTGCGAATTCATTTGAAGTGTTCGTAACGGCAGTGGTCGTAGCAGTGTATCGTCATCTGAATAATAGAGGCACTGGAATAGCCTAAAACTATATGACTTCTGCTTGTGCGGATATCTGAATTATTGTGTCTATCAGGGATGTATCCCCGATTTCTTGTGAGAGGGTAGCATACGATTATATATCGCACTGATCACACCGGATATGCTGGGAGCAATTATCGACCATGCCGTGTTCAAATGGTTCAGATGGCTCTGTGCACTATGTGACTTAACATCTGATAGGCTTCCGACTCAGCAATATGCTGTATCCGTAACACGGCATGGCCGGCCATTATGGTCGAGAGGTTTTAGGCGCTTCAGTCTGGAACCGCGTGACCGCTACGGTCGCAGGTTTGAATCCTGCCTCGGGCATGGATGTGTGCGATGTCCTTAGGTTCGTTAGGTTTAAGTAGTTCTAAGTTCTAGGGGACTGATGACCTCAGTAGTTGAGTCCCAAAGTGCTCAGAGCCATTTCTTGCACCGTCACAATACACATATATTCGCTAATGAAATAAATAATCCTTCACAATTTGAGGAGAACAGTGGTGTCCGTAATTCTAACACTAAAGGGAAAAATGACCTTTATTACCCATCATCAAAGCTGTCAGTGGCTCAAAATGGAGTACAGTATGAAGCAACAAAAATTTTTCATCGTTTTCCCATTAGTATAAATGTCTGATAGGTACCAAAGCAAGTTTTAAATCTAATCTGGAATCATTTCTCCTGAACAACTCCTTCTATTCCGTAAAGCAATTTCTATTTAAAAACTGCTAGCCAGTAAAAAATCTTTATTTTAAGTGCAGTTTCTTGAGCAGGACAAAAAATTATGTACTCATTAATATAAACACTGACAGTGTACACACATCCCGTAAATTGACTCGTTTCATATGGTTTGTATAAAATAATCGTTCAAATGACCTATGGAACACGTAATAACTAACGAACTAACTTGAACTAAATGATTAAATAATAACTTTATTGCGAAATAAAAACAGAGCAATAAACAAAATAAAGATAGTCTGGTCGAAAGAGCAGTCATATTCTATTGCTGTTTAACATTTGATCCGTAATGCTCACACTGGGGATGCTAGGTGCTTGGACATCCTGGGGCTGGTGTGCACTAGTGGTCGACTCGATTCTACTTTAGCCTTTCCCATTCTCCAACAGCAGTCCTTCTGGAGCCATCCAGCACATCGCATCCTGTTGACGTCTGTCACTGGAGGTATTCAGAAGACGGACGCGATGTGCTCCTGCCTGTCGTCTAGAAAGACGAATCCAACAACAAAATGTTAACTGTTAGACTGAAAGAGGAGAAGGAGAATGAGATTAGTGTTTAACGACCCGTTGACAACGAGGTCGTTACAGACGGAGCACAAGTTCGGATTAGGGAAGGATAGGAAAGGAAATGGGGGGGTGTGGGGGTGCCCTTTCAAAGGAGCCAGCCCGGCATTTCCTTGAATTACGAAAACCTAAATAAGGATAGCCGGATGCGGGTTTTAACCTTCGTCCTCCCGAATGTGAGCCCAATGTGTTAACCATTGCGCCACCTCTCTCGGTGATTGAAATGAAGGAAAAACCCTTTTTCAGATAGTGCCGCGATACCGCACAGCCTTCAAATTACCACCTTCAAATTACTCTCGATAGCGTAGATAATGCCCGCCCGAAACGTGATCAACACATTTCTGGGCTGAACCCTTGAGACTGCTGACTATCTGTACATTCTTCTTTGACAATCATATCGTCAAAGGAATCCTGCACTAGCTGGTGAAAAGAACCCTATGCTACTGATCTCGGTCCCATTCAAAGTTTTCCCTTTCTCATCTTCTTTGCGCACCGTGGTGCTGAAGTAGGGAGCCTGGTTGTACACCTTTTCGTAATGGACACTTAGACTCAAAATTAATCATATTTAGACAGTTGCGTGCACTCTGGACTGACTCAGTCGTCCCAGTTGTAGCTTTCTGCTATAAAATGACGATACGCGTGCCGTCTAATCTTGACGTAGCGCTTTCTTGCAGTCTGACAACTGTAGACAGACTGCACTGACTCGTTCACGGTCGAGATACAGCGCATTGTAGTGAACTGCACTGTCACTACAGGTTTTCTTGACCGCCATTACAAAGCTGACTTTCCTTAAAGGTTTCCCGTGGTCAAAATGGCAGTTGCAAAAGAGTTTCAATAAAAAATACGGTAACTATGCTGATTACAAGATTGCTGAAATACTTTGTTGAGTAGTTCTACACTGTAGTGCTTTAAACCATCAGTGATGCCCCTCAGCAAGTCTGGCGCCTATCGTCACTGAGCACACAGGGGCACCGTTAGGCATCAGGCTACTCAGCAGTTTTGCACCAGGCCACCAGGGCAATACTTTTATCATCATATCAAATGTGGCGTTTTCGTACTGGGAGGGTGCAGTGTCACCTCTCACTTATTTATTAGCATCGTTGTTCTTGTGAAAACAAAATTTTGGCGTAATTGTTTGGCTACCGGTGCTTGAGGAGAAAAAAATGATGTCGTGGATTCTATGATTTGAATGTACACATCATATCCCACTTGATGCGTATGTCCTCATTTGTACGATTTTTTGAGATACATTGACAGAAAAAAAGCTCGCAACACCAAGAAGGAACTGTGCGATCTAAATGAAAGTCTGTAAGTATTTCTCTACATCTGAAAGATGATGCCTAATCAACTTTCGCGCAAGCCGCATATGATTGAGGTAGTAGCGCCACTTTGAGGATGCAAATCAGGTTTGCTTTAAATACACGTTGTAATGGTCGTGACTGTTAGTTACCTTTCAGACTGGGCGTGGTGAGTTGATGTTAGTAAATAATGTTTTTAAGGCAACAAAGGCGCCATCATCAACACCTCAATGAGTTTGAATCGGGTCGTGTAATAGGGCTACGAGAAGCTCGGAGTTCCTTCTATGGTACTGCAGAAAGATTTGGCACGAATGTAGCCACTGTGCATGATTGCTGGCAGCGGTGACCACGAGAAAGTTCAGTTGCAAGAAGACTGGGCTCCAGACGGCCACGTGGCACTATCGAGAGGGAAGAACATCGTGTTCAGCGTATGGCTCTGACTCGTCGTCCTGCATCTGCATCAGCAATTTGAGCTGCAGTTGCTGTCGCAGTGACACCAGGAACAGTTACAAATTGGTTACTTCAAGAACATGCATTCCGCCGACCCCAAACCACAGCCGTTGCGACTTAAATGGTTTAAAGTGAACGTCTGTAGTGTTTGCTCTCGAAAACTGTTTCCGTATCGGTGCCAGTAATGGCCGTGTGTTGGCGAGGCAGAGGCCAGTTAAGGGCCTGCGACGAACATGTCTGCGTATAGGCAAACTGTACCTACACCTGGAGCTATGGTTTGGGGTGCTATTTCGTATGACAGCTGGAGCTCTGTCGTGGTTATCCCACTCATCGTGACTGCATGTTTGTACATCAGTCTGGTGATTTGACCAGTTGTGCTGCCATTCATGAATACCATTCCAGGGGGTGTTTCCAACACGATAACGCTCGCCCGCTTACCACTGTCGTAACCCATCAGGGCGACATCATCGGAAGACAATTCATGTGTCATCCACAAACAGAATTAACCTCCATATATTGATAGATTAAGTGCAATAAGCATAGAACTCCATCCAACAAATTGACATCTAGCGCCTGTACAACACTAACTACAGGAAACCAAAGAAGGCAGCTATTCCAAAGTAGTGGAGAGTCTGCACTATGATTCGTCAATGTAGCAGGAGGATACCCCACTCTATGAGCGGATGGAGGTCTCCTTTGCGCACTGCCATATTCCGCCACTGGGTCTTTTCCTGATCTGAATGTAAGACTGTTGTGTAATCTGAATATTTTTCTGCAAATTGGTACAATTGTGATTTTTAGAATTTTTATGTTCTTTTATTCAGGTACATCTGGGATTGTTGGGATTCTTTGTTACAGGCCAGAGCTCCAGCTTTGTTGAACTTGATTAGAAAATAATGTACCTGCGTGTTCAAGTTGTTCAAATGGCTCTGAGCACTATGTGACTTAACTTCTGAGGTCATCAGTCCCCTAGAACTTAGAACTACTTAAACCTAACTAAGGACATCACATCTATGCCCGCGTGAGGATTCGAACCTGGGACCGTGGCGGTCACGCAGTTCCAAACTGTAGCGCCTGGAACAGCTCGACCTAACTGCGTGTACTAGATGAGAATTCTAATATTATCATGTGTTAGTCTATAAGATGAGATTATGTGAGATTAAACCATGTGAATGTTTTTATTAGATCAAGCACTTCCTCAAGGGTGAGTTAATTTACGTACAGCTTTTTTCACCGTGAGCAGTGTAGACTAATCCGATAAAAAGTGCTTGATCCATTCTTAAACGTGTCAAATTCATTTTTCGTATCATTTCAGTTAGTTAATTTTTTGATACAATGAGATTAAAGATGGGCTTTGCTTCACCACACACATCGTGGATTCAGCAATGACAATATGATGCTATCTGCTTGAGTAGGAAAATCGTACGATGTAGCTAATTTAGATAAGTAATCTCCTATGAAGCTTTCCATTTTGTACTCCGTGAGCAAATTAACGGTGAATACATTAGCTATTTTTCCAGCAGCTCCGAGAGGGCCACATTGCATTGAGAAATGTATATGGTAACTCTGGAGACTAAAGTTATCGTTGTCAGGTAAAGCATCGTGTGTGGAATACTGAGCGCAAGTCTGATCATGATATATAATAGTGAGTACAAAGAAATGCATAGAAAATAGTAACATCGGATACGTTGTATAATTAAGATGCCACGATCGCTACATAGTAGGCAAGTGACATGTATGTTGGGATAAAGTAAATTGAGGTAAATCAGTTCAAATAAACAATTCAATATTTTGGTGAGATCCGTACTAGCAAAATAAATACTTCCAGTTTAATTTATATTAATTTAACATATCTTCATACGAGTTTCGTAAGCAAGATACTGAAGTACGGTTTTCTCGTTAGGCAGTAGACGAGAATGAGATTGTTTTGGTGCATGAGATGAACGCTGAGAGAGTGTATGTATGAATTAGTAAGTTAATAGAAAAAACTCCAGTTGTGCGCTGTAGAGTTTCATTTTACGAGACCGTAGTTCCCGTATATTATACTTTAAGTTGAACTGTAAACTTAAGGAACAAGTGCGCCCGGTTAGTACCAGTTAATAACGTAGCAAATAGACACTTTCAGGCATATGCGAACTGTGGGAATAATAAATGTTAATCAGTAATAAATATAAATGTAAATCAGTAATAAATGTAAATCAGTCATGTAAATCAGTCCTTGTTAAATCTGGTTATTAGCCACTTACATCTAGCAGTGCGATCACGGTGTAAAAGTGACATGAAAACTGTAGGATGACGAAATCCGTGAGTGAACATTTTGCACTGTGATTTGACCAGAGCCTAGTCAGTACAGCAGCGATGTCATGGAAAGCTTGTCTCGGGGATAGTTGGTCACAGTACTGGAATTAAAAGTATAATAACAGGCCACAATTTATAGGTTATTGCTGGGGGCATTTTCACAAAAAATCTGTTGTTCTCAGTGACGCTTTATGCGAGACATCGATACGATGCATGGCCGCTGGTGCCACTCGTATAAATGTTACTCGATCGTCAAGTCACACATATAGTGGTTATCCGCTACACATGCAGGAGAGTCAAGACGGTAAACTCTCAGTATTTACGTTAGGGGACGCAGGTATGAAAACAAGTATGAGACGGCTCCGGCAAATCTTTCACTCTGTTATAGAACACTGTGAAACCCTAAGTTCCTTAGGAGCAGCGATCAGGAATTAAGGATGACAAGGGTATAGCGTTCCATCGACGATACAGCACGACTTAAAATTTCACGTGCATAGTGTACAATATAGCAGTTACATTGTTTCCAAAAGCGGAGTCTTGACATTCTTCTTAGACGCCTTTGGGAAAACCACAGAGACTTTACTGCACATGGCCAGTAATAGATTTTAATCTCTTTCCTCTCAAAGGCCAGTTCAGTGCATTAGCCACTGGGCTGCGTCATCCGTTGAGCAGCAAAAATGAACATAAAAAGTGGCATGCTGAAATAAGTTCAGTACCCTTGTTACCTAGACACATGAAAATAGTGACAGTTGCCTGAAATGTAAGATAGATTTCCAGAACCACTAAGATGTCTTACATTCTTCCGCCGAGAAAGAGAAAATGCTGCCATGACATCAAATTTGACCCTATAATCACGCACTTTATAGAATGAGTGGGAATCTCGCATCTGCCAGATAAAAATGTGATCTGCCGTTGACTTGACCGTGATAGGAATTGGTAGTGAACGACCAACGACACAGTACAGACGAACAGCAAACTGTTAAGGTGAGTTCATGCTACAATTCACTGACGTGGTACCTAAGCAAGAGTGATGTTCAGGCGCCTTTAGCGTGCCATGCGATGGATGTGTCCAGTATTCTACACGTGACCTCTGTTACTGTTTAAGAGAGGATTAGAGCGTATTTCTTTTAATACATCACTCGAGCTGTATGCGAGATATGAAGTGTCCTCTTCCGTCAACAGTGCTGCCGGACTTTTATTTAGTGGTTTTATTACTTTCACTGGGACTTTCCAAGTTTCACAGGTTCGTAACATCGTTGGGACGAACTGTGAAACACGCCCCATAGTATTTCTGTTTTAAAATTAACTATGTTCTACGTGCCTTCTGCAGTCGTCGTAATATTGCGTGTTAAAATATAGCTTGTGGCCGTACTATGTACCTACGTTTGGGAACACTGACTGTGTGGAATAATTACTAATTTGTATTTTCTGCTATTAGTCACTTCCATTTGTTTTTAGTTTAAGCAACATATTGGAACTCCTTTCGAGCATGTTCTGTTCATCTTCAGGCATTTATACATACAGAAAATTATTATTTAAAAATAAAATGTCTTAAACAAATTAACATAGGACTTTTTGTTTATTGTTCGCTGCTGTGTGGCTGTTGATGTATTTGGGGAGAGGGGGACGGTGCCTGGCCAGAAACTGATGTCCAGTGATGTCTTCTGCTGGTGCGGAGCTGTGTTTCGTTGTTTATTACGATCGACACGACAGTCTATGCGGTATGCACGTAGTTTTGCATTAGTTTTTATTGCTCGAAAATCGTGTGATATACTTTCTTACCTGAATGTCCTTCGCTTATGATTTTGCCGTTCCAAAGCTTCGTTTGCATCATTGATACACTGGCTGAGGTGCTGTGAGACATTATACACTGCATTATTTATTTTGACACTTTTTTCCACACAGACAACAATTTCATATTTTGATTTAAAAGAACATTAAAACAGCTATAGACTGGATAAATGCAACCGATCAGTATTCCAATACGTTTCAAAGACACAGGCCACTCTTTGAATATTAAAGACAATCTAGAAATAGTGCGCAATAACGGAAAAAGCAAAAGATTGGGTATCATGGAAGAAACGGACATTTTCATTAATAATACAAAATATGGAGATAATATACTTAACGAAATAATCGAATTCAAGAACTCAGAGTTCTTCAGTAGTCTCAAGCCAGTTATAATGGAATAGATTTAAGATACGCCAACGTGAAGCAAACGCCTATCAGACTGTCGGTATCGCGAATATGCCTCCATGTTGTATTTAGTGCATAGTGTTTACATGTATGTAGTAAAACTTGTGGAGTGAATCATGTCAAAAAACAGTGTCAGCAGCTCCGCCAGTGATCAATGACGCAAATGAAGTTTTGGGACGCCAAAATCATAAGTGAACAGCTGTAAAATAAGGAAGTATATCACACGATATTCACACCATAACAGCTACTGTAAAACTGTCTGAAACTCACACAGGTTGTCGTGTCAGTCATAATAAAGAACGATACATAACTACACAACAACAGAGACATCACTGGCTATCAATTTCTGGCCAAGCACGCCCCCTCCCCCTCTCCAAACACCCTAACTGCCACACCAACAGCTAACAATGAACAAAAAGTCCTGTGTTAAATCGTTTAAGACATTTTATTGTTAAGTAACAATTTTTTGTATGTATAGACGCCTGAAGGTCAGCAGAACATGATAGAAATGCGTTCCAGTATGTTACATTACACACAAAGACAAATAAAAGTGACTAAAAATAAATAATCGATTTATAGTATGTTAATAATTACTTAAATTGTGATCAGACATCATACAATTCATGATAACCTAAGTTTCTTTCTCCAACAGGCATTAACTTTTTATCAGTTTCTTTTTGATAATGAAATACCGTGAAATATAGAAGTCACTTATCGATACACTCAATAACATTCCTTTCCTTAGAATTCGTGATCACCCTGTGTACACAAATCATCATGTATACAGAATGAGTCAACGAATCTGTAACCCTATAGCGTTTCCTTCACTGTTCAAGAAATGGAAACAAGTTTTTATGGTATGGAAATGGGCGAGAACTTTCGGGTATGATCGAAACTCTTACCTTGATATGTTGTACATCAGTGCCAAAGCAAATTAACTTTTGAGAATTGTTGTTTCTGTTTCGTTAAGGGAGAGATCACTTGTTGAACTCAAACTTATGGGAAAAACATGTTGACTTGATTATGTAAAAACAACCAGCGGTCATAAATTTTAACTATCACATAGGGAACATCAAGCAGTGTACATGGAAATTTACGACGTTGCTACACATTTTTCTTTGAATAATGACTTGGCACACACCTGTCTTGTAGAATACTGTACTTTCGATGTTCAGGAAACGTTCCACGTCGAAAATCATCTCGTCTTTACTCTAGACATACCTGCCACGCAATGGCTCCTCCATCTAGAAAAAGAGGAAACTGATGAAGTTTGTAATAAATGAAAAGCACCAGTTTACTTTTGTTCTACAATATTACTTTTATTGCTAACCAGTTTTCGGCTAACAAGGCCATCTTCAGACATTTACTGAGTATTATCACCAAAGAACTTAAATGATAGCAGACAACATTGGAGGAGAAGTAACACATCTAGACTGAAGCAGAAACGTACAGTAAGTATCATCTTTTCAATGAAATAGTAAAAACTGAACAGTACATAAATAACAATGGAGTTGACAGGAAAACCTTTAGCACAAAATAGGAATAGCATGCCTACATAACAGTTTCTGTTAATAAACAAAACTAATAAAATAAGATAAAATTAGTACTAGGCAAGGCTGCATCAAGAGATATGAAACATGGAGAGTGATACACAACCAATCAAAAAAGAAGAGGCAGTTGTCAATGTAAATACAGAATACATAAGGAACTTAAGCAATATCAATAAGATAAACAGAAATTAATAAATGCAGGAAAACACCTTCATTGTGCTAAAGGTTTTCCTGTCAACTAAAGTGTTATTTATATACTGTTCAGTTTTTACTATTTCATTGCAAATATGTTACTTACTTTATGTTTCTACCTCAGTCTAGATGTGTTACTTCTCGTCCAATGTTGTCTGCTAATATTTAACTTCTGTGGTGATAATACTCAGTAAATGTCTGAAGATGGCCTTAGAGGCCGAAAGCCGGTTAGCAATAAAAGTAACATTGTAGAACAAAAGCAAACTGGTGCTTTCCATTTATTATTATGTTGTTCTACCAAGAACCGTCGAAAGATTCTGTTAATATGATGATGTTTGGCTTGTGGGGCGCTCAACTGCTCCGTCATCAGCGCCTGTATAAAGTCCTAATTTTGACACAGTCCAATTTTTTACACAATACATCCTAGGTAATGAGACGCAAATACCCAGCCCACGGGTGGAGAAAATCCCCAACCCGGTTGGGAATCGAACCCAGGACCCCGTGATCCAGAGGCAGCAACGCTTGCCACAAGACCACGAGCTGTGGATGCACAGAGGAAATAGTCACTGGATGTCATCTCAGATACGGAGGGTGAAGCAAAGTGGGACAGGCCAAGAAGCAGAATGTCTGACTGTCCTGTGCAGAATGAGCTAAAGCGTTGTCGTTGAACAAAAATACCCACACTGCAG
Organism: Schistocerca gregaria; assembly: GCF_023897955.1. NCBI lineage: Eukaryota > Metazoa > Arthropoda > Insecta > Orthoptera > Acrididae > Schistocerca > Schistocerca gregaria. Next base: position 947,588,588 of record NC_064920.1, read on the forward strand.
CTCCTCGCGACGCTTCTTCTAGACCTCTTCACCCCGAGATTTTGGTAGTATGCTTTTGTTACAGTTTTCCCCTTACCAGTACATCCCGTAAGTGTCACATCCAGGCAGTTGCAAGAGCCATACAGCATCAGTTTACCTGTTAATGTTTTGGTCTTCACCTTTTTCGGCAACGTGTTCCCACTGCATCCTTTGATCTTATCTCGTGGGGTCATAATGATAAACCCACCATTTACCCATGACGATTAACTTGGTGATCGGCGTGATACAGCTGCTAAATCTTCGATAGTGTCGCAGATTTTCGGGCTCTTTGGGAGCGTGTGAGCAGCCACGGACCCCTGTCGTGTTCAGCTTGTTGCGCATGACATTCAAAACATTCGTAACGGTTTCTCTTTTCCCACTACAGCGGCGATTGAGATAGGCCGGTTGTTAATAAGCAGGACCTCTTAAGATTCTCGTTTCTTGACAGAAAGGCATTCAACCACTTTGTTCTTCGTCGTTCAGATTGTACGCTCACACTGGAAACGTCTGCGACTCCTAAGAACTGTGTCAAATAATGAAACACTTGTACCATTTAATTCTGGATTTTGTTCAAATACAGGAAACGAATTACCGCCTGACTGCGTTACTATGACGCGGGAATTTCAATATGTACTACGACTGTAGGTATGTACAAGCAACCAGAAAAATTTTGTTACGTAACTTAATTTTTTCAAGGAGGTAGTCAAAACTTTGTGACCTCTGGTATTAATTTGGAAAACACTGAGTCACAAGGCCACAGAATTTAAGTTCTGAGGACCAACGGGATGACGACTGGCGCCTTTTTGCGCTGCGAAGAGCTCGCTTGGTGGCCGATCTGCAGGCAGAGGTGCGGTGTGAGGGCGGTCGCCTTGGCTGCAGCTACCTGCGGCCGCGGCGAGGCGCGGCGCGCAATTTTATTGGAGTTTACGGCGACAGGTGCGAGTAAAGCCGTGGAATTGTTAGCGCGGCCAAGCGGTATGGAGGCTCGGCCCCTGGGGGCGGCGCCCACTTGCCGCCAACAATCTGTACGGCCTCCAGGAGGCGTGGCGGACCGTGTCCCCTCACCTCTTACTGCCACACACCAGCGCGCACCTGTTCTAAAGGTGTCGCTCCGTAGCATCACACGTGAACCGAACAGTACTTTCTAATTCAACTTCTTTACCAAGCAAAGTCGACACTATGCGAGTAAAGAACAATATACTGTACCAGGTTTATGCAGGAAGTGGCAGTACTTTTTGACAAGGAAACGAACGTGCTGGAAGTGAAGGATACATTGACAAATATGCTTATAAGCCAAAACATTATGACCACTGCCCACAGCTACGTTGGATGGCGCCTGGTGGCGCTGTGGGCACGTGACGCGTTGACAAAAGTACTCGCATTCCAAGATGCTACTCCAGGCGGATGTAAAATGAATGTGCACAGCGGAAAATAATAAACGCTAAAATGGACATTTGGCACTTTCTGACTACCCCCAGAAGCAGATCTTAGGATCTCTTAATGGACTTTAGATTAAATTAAAACCTATACATAAATGAATGATTAAAGCAACTAATACTACACTACTGGCCATGCCCATGATAAACGGGTGTTCATTGGACAAATATATTATACTAGAACTAATATGTGATTACATTTTCACGCAATTTGTGTGCATAGATCCTGAGAAATCAGTACCTAGAACAATCACCTCTGGCCGTAATAATGGCCTTGATACGCCTGGGCATTGAGTCAAACAGAGCTTGGATGGCGTGTACAGGTACAGCTGCCCATGCAGCTGCAACACGATACCACAGTTCATCAAGAGTAGTGACTGGCGTATTGTGACGAGCCACTTTCTCGGCCACCATTGACCAGACGTTTTCAAGTGGTATGAGATCTGGAGAATGTGCTGGCCAGGGCAGCAGTCGAACATTTTCTGTATCCAGAAAGGCCCGTACAGGACCTGCAACATGCGGTCGTGCATTATCCTGCTGAAATGTAGGATTTCGCAGGGATCGAATGATGGGTAGAGCCACGGGTCGTAAAACATCTGAAATGTAACGTCCACTGTTCAAAGCGCCGTCAATGCGAACAAGAGGTGACCGAGACGTGTAACCAATGGCACCCCATACCAACACGCCGGGTGATATGCCAGTATGCGATGACAAATACACACTTCCAATGTACGTTTACCGCGATGTCGCCAAACACGAATGCGACCATCATGATGCTGTAAACAGAACCTGGATTCATCCGAAAAAATGACGTTTTGCCATTCGTGCACCCAGGTTCGTCGTTGAGTACACCATCGCAGGCGCTCCTGTCTGTGCTCTAAATCACTGAACGCTGCGTACTCAACGACGACTTCCAACCCGGAGGTGAAGTCCAGAATCGTATAGGCTTGCAATAGTACAGTGACTAACTGTTCTAATTATAAACTCTCCTGAGAGCAAAGATATCAAGTCGTCTGCACCAACAAAGCTGATATCGAGCGACCATCACACCCGGGCGCTCACAACGGAAGACCTCGTCACTCCACCGCTGGTCTCCCGGCAAGGCACAGCTCCCCACCTTCGTAATTGTGAAAGCGAATCATATTCCAAAAACCACGGAATATTCTCCCTCTCTACAGATTCTTTCGAATGCCGGCCAACCATGTTTCAGTCTTTTGTCATGCAGCGTGGAAAGTTTGCTAGGAAATACCTATACTCATTCAATGGTACGCTTCTGAGTAAACCTCTTTGTAAATAAGCCTGCCTGCGTGGGTTCCGAGGTGCCGCTTCTTCGTTCTTCTCACCTGCGTCCAAGATTTGCAAAGTTCGGAAGTATTATCCGGTTATCCTTCCGGCCCTACTACAATAGCGGTCGGCTGTCACCCTATTCTACTCCAGAGCTCAGGTGACACGACGTCCATCAAGCTACTGCCTGTGTTTAAGCAGGACCAACGCCTGTGCGAGCCTTCCACCCAGAGGTTGAGTACTGCCTGCCGTTTCACCTCCACTGGCATTCCAACCTCTCGTAGTATAGGCAATCATTCATTATGCTTTTCTGATAATAAAGACACTCCGTCACATTTCATGAAATAAGCGTTAACAATTATTTACAAGGCATACTTGACAATGTCAGTCTCCTTTATATATTCATATATATACGGTGTACAACCTGTCACATGATGCGTAATTGTTTTTGTAGATCACGGCTAAATATGTGGATGAGTTCTTGTAAGGTGCGAAATTATAGCCACTTTACAGTATGCAAACTGAACAGATATGGACAGGAGATTGCCCTAGGGAAGATATGGGCTGCAGATGGGGAAATCCATTGAAATAAGCACCTTTGATAAAGGAGAGATTACTATTATGCACAGCCTATGAACGAGTATCTCGAAAATGGCGAAGGTGTTACTGTCATAAACATCTACAGGAAGAGGTAGACGGACAGTGAAAGTACCAATAGGCACTAAATGGTTGGACTTCCTCGACTCTTCATAAAATGTGGGGTTAGGAGGCTTGTCTGCTCTGTAAAGGGAGATACATGGTGATCCGCTGTATCTCTGCCGAAAGAGCACAATGCTGGAGCCCCCGCAAGAGTTTCGGAGCACGCCGTTCATCGTACATTGTTGAACATGGAGCTCCACAGCAGACCACCACTATGTGTTCTCATGTTGACCCAATTATATTGTCAATTACCATCGAAATTCAACCAACGACCAATGGAAACGTTTCAACAAACGCCGTCATAGAGGTGAAACGCGGCTTAAAACGTGTGGCGCGCCGCAGACACAAGCTGGTGGGAGCAGTATTATGCTATGGGAGACATTCACCTGCCCTTGCAAGGGAGCTGTGGTAGTAATCGAAGACACGCGGACAGCTGCAAACGATCTGCATCCCTTCATGCTTGATGTCTTCCCCGACGACGATGTCATTTTTCAGCAGTATAACTGCCAGTGTCTCAGAAACAAACCCGTGCTGCAGTAGTTTGAGGAGCATCATAGTGAACTCACGTTGATGTCTTGGTGACCAAAGTTACCAGATGAAAATGCTATAGAACCTATCAGGGCGACTATGACCTCTGGGTAGACTTCTAATGCCATATATCTTCACAAACCTACCAACAAACTGTCGGATCTCTGATACGCAGAATCACTGATGTATTTCTTTCCGAAGATCGACAAACAGGCTGTTAACCAGGTGGTCATAATGTTTTGGCTCATCAACGTACACTGGCGGCCATCAAAATCTCAGCACCACGAAGGCGGCGTGCAACAAATACCAAATTAGTTGGAAGGGTCCTACATATATAAAATGAAAATGATTGGCATTTCAGTGCAAACGCACAACGTAGGTAGCTGTACATTAGAAAAATTACTCAGAGGGTTGCTCGTCCTCAAATCGCATTTGAATGTTGACTTTTAGTGAGCAGGTAATGTTATTCTTCGTGTGAGATAGAGAAATGTCATTCAGTACGTGTCGTAATCCGACTACGACAGGATCGTCCCCTACCGTGATTGCAGTTGTGACGTTTCTTTTACAAATAGCTGTAGGATATTACTGCAGTCACTGTTACACCAATTCACAGTTGTTTTGTGAGTATACTGGAGAGTATGTCTCGTAAGGTAACCCCGAGCTCTCCACTTTGTGTGGTGTGCCGCCGAAAGCCTCAACATAGCCTCTTGTGCTGGCAGATAGACAGTTGCTGAATTTCTTCAGGTCGAGCGGCCGTACTTTGGCAGGAATGGGCAGTTCGTAGACCTTACTCACTGATTTGATCTGTGCTTATTGAAAGCCGGGCTGGCACCTATACCCATGTATCAGTGTATGCTACGGCCGCCCCACTGCCCCAGAGAGTAAACGAGCGCGACATTCTTTCTTATCTCCGTGAATTCAAAGATCCAGGCACTGCGGCACCAAGCTGTCGGCATGGGGGAGTCTGTTCTGTACCTCTAACAATTTTGTTCTGCCAGAAGTATTGTGTCACACTGGTCAGAGTTCTTAACACATAAGGTTGATCAATCATGAAGACGTTGCTTCGGCCGAGAAACAACTTTGCATTTATAAAAACGTGCATCTTGTATACCAAAGGAGAAAAGTTATGTATATTTTTCACTGATTTTTTCATGAACTTTGTGAAACTTCCTGCCCGTCACAATGGCAATAACATCCACACCACGTCGAGTCAAGAGTGGAGGGCTGTGAAGTTGGGTTCTGCACATTCTCTGCCGGGATGTCGTGACCAGAACGTTCTGCTCCGGACAGATAGAGGGGGCATCATCTCCTACCGCCGATTTGTGCTCCTCACCCTGTGGAAACTGTTGAAGGGAATGTAAGTAACGCAACTGCGCTATTGTATCTTTCCATACCAGTCCCAGTTCTGCGTTCAGCGTCATACTCTGTGCAACTCGTTACTTGCTTACTTTCCCACGTAACTTGTGATGGTTACTTTGGTTACATTTGTGGCTTCTTATTGTAACATCGACTTTGGTTACACGAGCTGCCCAGACAAGTACAGTGGTATACTTTATTGCGCTAGCTCCACACAGCTCGCACAGTTCTCGGTACCTCCCATTCTGTTAGCGTCATTTCAAGATCGTTTAACTTGTTTTACAGCTAGCCCTGCTTAGGCCACCCAGCAAAAAACAAATATAACTGATACAATTCCCATTTGGTTTATTTCACTGTGTAGGCGTTGTCCTCGTACACAGTGACTTACTTCTAGGATAACTTACTTATTTTTTCAAAGCAATGAGCATTGCGCCAGCTCGTCTTACATCTGTACGACTTTGTTTCTTGAGATACTATTTTGTCAAAATCAACGACCACTATGCTCCCTCGTCTTGAGGCAGTACACCATACTCGTAAGTGTTGTTGTGTGAAGGCAGCGAACTTTGCACACGCTCGACTTATATCACTGAACACATTGTGTTAACGGTTCACAGTTTATATTCCTGCATTATTGCTGCTCTCGTTGGCCTGGATCCGACGTCCATGATGCGAATATGCAACTGATTGGTTTACTACTCAACACCATGCAGACTATCAAATGTCCCACGCGACTAACGCCCGAGAAGCGAGATATTTTGTTCCCATAGCTGTGATCGTACAGCCCTTATCAAATGACTTCACTCAAAAAATGGCTTATTTACGGCAAGGTAACTGTACACACAGACAATACGACGAAGTCTGGAACACCACACACTGTCAGTAAGGCCTCCATTTTTGGGGCCTGACCGAATGGCCGAGCGGTTCTAGGCCTCTAAGGCTGGAAGCGCGGCCGCTATCCCTTCTGCCTTATTTGATCTTAAGTCCTCCAAAGCTCTTTTAAATTCTAATACCGGGTCCCCTATCTCTTCTAAATCGACTCCTGTTTCTTCTTCTCTCACATCAGACAAATCTATCCCCTCAAAGAGGCTTCCAGTGTATTCTTTCCACCTGTCCGCTCTCTCCTCTACATTTAACAGTGGAATTCCCGTTGCACTCTTAATGTTATCACCCTTGCTTTCAATGTCATCAAAGGCTGTTCTGATTTTCCTGTAAGCTGACATAATCCTACCGACAATCATTTCTTTTTCCAGTTCTTCACATTTCTCATGCAGCCATTTCATCTTAGCTTCCCTGCACTTACTGTTTATTTCATTCCTCAGCGAGTTGTATTTCTGTATTCCTGAGTCTCCCAGAACATTTTTGTACTTCCTCCTTCCATCGATCAATTAAAATATTTCTTATGTTACCCATGGTTTCTTCGCAGTTATCCTCCTTATAGCTATGTTTCCTTCCCAACTTCTGTTATCGCCCTTTTTAGGGATGTCCATTGCTCAACTGTACTGCCTACTGATCTATTCCTTACTGCTGCATCAATAGCCTTAGAGAACTTCAAGCGTATCTCGTCATTCCTTAGTACTTCCGTATCCCACTTCTTTGCGTGTTTACTCTTCCTGACTAACGTCTTAAACTTCAGCCTATTCTTCATCACTACTATGTTGTGATCTGAGTTTATATCTGCTCATGGGTATGCCGTACAATCTAGTATCTGATTTCGGAATCTCTGTCTGGCGATGATGTAATCTGACTGAAATCGTCCCGTATCACTCGGCCTTTCCCAAGTATACCTCCTTCTCTTGTGATTCCTGAAATGAGTATTCGCTATTAATAGTTGCAGTTTATTACAGATCTCAATTAATCTTTCTCCTCTCTCATTCCTTGTCCCAAATCTGTATTCTCCTGTAACCTTTTCTTCTACTAATTCCCCTACAAGTGCATTCCAGACACCCCCCCCCCCAATTACTATTAGATTTTCATCTCCCTTTACATACAGCATTACCTTTTCAATATCCTCGTACACTTTCTCTATCTCTTCATCTTCAGCTTGCGACGTCGTAATGTATACCTGAACTATCGTTTTTCGCTGTTAGTTTGCTGTCGATTCTCATAAGAATAACCCTATCACTGGATTTTTCACAATAACACACTCACTGCTCTACCTTCCTATTCATAACGAATCCCACACACGTTATACCTTTTTCTGCGGCTGTTGATATTACCCTATACTCATATGACCAGAAAACCTCTTTCCACTTCACTTCACTGATCGCTAGTATATCTAGATTGAGCCTTTGCATTTCCAGTTTCTAGTTTCCCTACCACGTTAAAGCTTTTGACATTCCACCCCCCGATTCGTAAAATGTTATTATTTCGTTGATTATTCAGTCTTCTTCAAATGGTTCAAATGGCTCTGAGACCTATGGGACTTAACATCTGCGGTCATCAGTCCCCTAGACTGACAACTGCTTAAAACTAACTAATCTAAAAACATCACACACATCCATGCCCGAGGCAGGATTCGAACCTGCGACCGTAGCAACAGTTCGGTTCCGGACTGAAACGCCTAGAACCGCTCGGCCACAGTGGCTGGACAATCTTTTTCTCATGGTAATCTACCCCTTGGCAGTCCCCTCCCGGAGATCCGAATGGGAGGCTATTCCGCACAGCACAGCACAGTACTTTCGCAGCAGAACCGCAGGGTAATAATGAGTGCGAACTACAAGTTACTTAAATCAGTAGACTTGGAACCTCGCAGTGATGTCGTCGATATATCTCACCAAGTTTAATCTGATATATAATTGGATGAATCCTTTCAGAAAAATGGTGGTAGACATACAGTGGTGTCAAAGCTTAACGTAAAGCTTCGGCATTCCTGTTCAAGGAAATGCGTTATGAGCTTATAAAGCAAATGAGGTAGAGATTGATAGTAAACATTTCGGTATACCCATGTACGCAAAACACTAATGTGGGTGCGACGAATTGATATTGTGGTAATTAGCATGTACCGACTGTGAAAATCGGGCGTTCCGTGGTACGAACTCATCTCTATTTCTTACAGAACCAAAGATTTTGTTTGAGGGATTCTTTGTGAAGGAAATGGACAGAACGGCGTGTGAGAGGAGGAGAGAGAGTGTATTGTTGTGAGACGTCATTACGGTATATAGAAAATTTTCAAATAGTTTTTTTGCACAAAATAAAATTCAGTAACTAACATCCAGTATTCAAAGTGTATAAATATATCTCCATACCGAAATTAGTTAATTGTCACGGTACAGATATTACGAGATGTAAATCGGTCGAATGTGAAGTTTGGAACGATAATGTGAACCTATATTTTCCACGGTCATAATTTGTCGAGAGATTATCTCCGATAAGTTGCTAAATTGTTGGACCTATTATCTAGACTCATCAAACAGCATAGCGCACAGTTGAGCCGAACGATCTGCGTAGCGAGTAAAGGTTTTAGAGATTTCAGGTGGAGCAGATAACGACGAGAAATTTCCGCGAGATCGCCGGTGCGGAATACACCTCTTGCTCTGCTGTGGTATTTAAAACGAGTTATTTATATTTTACATTTTTTCAGGAGAGTGTAGAGAAAAGGAAATAAGGAACTAAGGTAAAACCAACTAAAACCAATAATAAAAATAAAAGCACACATAAAGAATATTTATTGATTAAAATAAATAAGTAAATAATATTTTAAATTAACTGACCAATAATAATTTATTAAAACGTAATGTTGGCAGAGCATCAACCCTTAAAACATATGTATAATCGTCAACCTCGGAATCCAATTTTTTAGGAACATGTAGGGTGGTACATAGACGAGCCTGAGGGGAGAACAGCAGAAGAGTACCGCCGATTTACTGAATGCATACCTCTACAAATGCTTATGGGGTACTTTGAGGACATGCAACGAATTATTATGAATGCTAAACAGGAACTTATTCTGGTACTGAGAGCAACGGATAGTAACTGATACATTCAAGGAGCTCAAGAGGATAATCAGATTATTATCAATAAAATAATATAGATAATGCCGCACATCACAATGGCAGACGAAGAGCGTTTGAAGCTTTTAAAAGTTCTGGATATCAGTACACGTCTGCCATTAACTTTGCGCTCGTGGGACGTTTTTGAGTATCCGGTGTTACCGACAACGAACAAACAAACATGGGCTATTACAGCCTCCATGCAGCTGGAAACACCGAGATTCGTGACACTTGCATTACAGACCAATAGGAGGAATTAATCGAAATGGTACACCGTATTTGACAGTTGTAATTTAACTAATGCCAAAGTCTACTTGAATTCAGAATTCTGTCCATAAGACAGTCTACTGTTACAGTGGGATCAGAATGTATACAGTCTAGAATTTGACATGTATCATCAAAGTTCACAGAACACACGGCAGTGGCTGCTACAGTTCTACATGACCGTGTGGTTAGCTATTGTCCACTTACTAGTGTTGTGCAGCGTGCTGTATACTAAGTGCTGTGGCATACCCAGAGCATTTCACAAAGATAAATTCCAGTGTGAACGTCACTGCCGACATTCGAGATTGCTATGTTGATGAGTGTAGACAATTCATATTTAAAGATGTTGCATTCATAGCATGCACAGAAGATGCTGGTATAATAGAGACATTCTCAGCAGGAACGGCATCACCGAGGCCTTCAAGGATGTGAACTGTGCTAAACCACACAGAAGTGCAAAAGTGGGTAACATATTTCTTTCAAGGGCTCAACTGTGACGATCCTGATATACTTTACAAAGAAATAATGAAGTCACATCGAATATTCGATCATACTGAGACAATCATCTATGTCAGATGCGAACAGATCACGTGGATGCAGCGAATCTTCAAGTTTGCATATAGTCAAGATCTGGAATTCAACGGATGCCTTGATATCCATCAACTCAAGAAGAAGAAGAAGATGTATGAAAACAGTGTTGTGCTACTTATGAAAATATAAAATTACTTTTAAGTTGAATTAACGAAAATAAATTAATTTACTACCTCACATTTTATGTTTTTCTTTCTTTCTATCTATCCCACGTTTAGATAGTATCTAGCTTTGCCCAGATCCTGCGTCTGTGGCTTTGTTCAAGTACAGGAGATATAATTTCAGTTACGTTTGCTGTATATCTTTCGAAGCAGACACGATCACGCGCCGCTGTTCCCTAAAACCTATACATACAGCACGATAGGCAAAATCCGATGCAATCATTAGACATATTTTTTCTCCCTCCATCTTAAATGTCACCTCCCTCATGATTCAAAATAGTACCTTCTGAATCTTCCAAAGCCTTTACATACATTTTTAAGAGTGGGGATTTGTGAAATAACAACAAAGATTTACGCTAACGAATGATAATATTTTATTCAGACATATTCACAGTAGTAATAAAGCTTTACACCCGCAAATGTTGTTGTTTTTACATTACATGAAGTACTACTGCTTTTAAATTCACAGTTCTTGTTACTGTTTAAATTAATTTTTAAGTTTTTTTGTTCAGAGCTCTTGGTTTTATAAATAATAGTACTGGTTGAACAAATTTTCACTTTACATTGCAGTTCTTATTACAGCTATTACAGAGGTACAGTTTGTTTTATACCAACACTATTACTGTTACTAGTGAAATTGCACCCAAAAAGAAGACAATTTATATGTTGAGCTGGGTGGCTCCAAACATTCTCTACCTCAAGCAGGTAAAATAATTTAATAATACATGAAGCTGATGGCCCTAAAATGTTCATCACAAGCGGCTCCACTAAAATGATCTGGGTGGAACTCACACTTTGAACTAGTATGACTGGGACAGCTAGCGGTAGGTGAAACATAAAAATTAATCTATTCACACATGCACTCACACAATCACACACGCACAGAAAGCGCAAAAAACGAAATACGGTAAACTAATTATTTCCTTCATTTAGAATTTTTTACTTTTTTATGATTTTAGTCCAATTTTTAATCTTTTTCTACATATTGCACATTTTTCAATTATTTTATAATTTTTTCCAAGCATATGATGATCACATATTTGTGCATATATATTTTGCTACTTATTCAGAAATAATGAAAATAGAGTATATTTACATGCAGGCATACATATTTACATAGACATCCACCCTCAAACGCAGTCACAAGCATACACAAAGACATATAAGGTCACATACATGTAGGCACATCACACACATACAATATTTATACTATGATAAAAGAGCCATACTATTGGGCACAAGCTCTCACCCAAGCCGTCACTAACTTTCTCTCCCATTCACAATGTCAGAGTTCCCCATCCACTCTTGTGCTTCAAGTTAATAGTGTGAGTACGGGAGGTTTTCTATCCCGTCATCAAAAATGGTTCTTTTATCGCCAAGAGGTGACAATTCGGCTTTAGATGGCAGTACACTTCGTGACCTCGCGATCGAATACTAGTTTGCTGTACCAAAGGCAGAAGTTGCGCCGGAGTACCGTGAACATTACCAAACAGGCACTGCAAGCAGTGTTCAACCATGAGGACACACGATGTAGCCAACCTCTGCATGGCTCCATCTATTGAATGATATGCATAAATTTTGGATCTTAGCCCACAAACTCCATGCGCCTCATCTTTCATTAAGCCAATAACCTTCTTGTTCTGAGGAACTTTATCGTAAGGATTATCGCTTGCGTGTCCTGATCTGTTGAAGTCATTACCATGACACCTAAGTACGTCATACGGATCGCAGTTTTTCACCCTATCTGTATACGTATAAAGAAACTTTCGTTGCAAGAAATTAATTTTAGGAAACTCACAGTGGAAGCAGTACATGTGGAGTTTGCAAATGTCCAGTATACACATACCTAAACAGATAGGTTTCGTAAACTCTACTGATACCTTTGACATCTCCACAGAAAGAAAATTCTCACTGAAAATAGTTATTCGCTCAAAATATGGAGGTGGTGCACTTTCTTACGCCCCAACGCCCATCCTATTTGGTCCTAATCAAAATATTACAAAATATCACGTTCATTTCTTATATTCTGGTGGTTTTTCCGAAAATGGAATTGTTCGTTAATTTATAAAAAATAATTTTCGAAATACTAATCACACCCACTCTCTTTTCGGTGTTTAACTCAATATACTCCTTCAGTCATGGGGGCTTATTGAGGGAGATAGCCCAGGAGGTTAAACCTAGTCCCGTCCCAAAGCTGAGGGACTGCTGGAGATTACAATAATGAAATATGTACTTCTGCTTGTGTCCAACAGTGGTAATCAGTTTAGGAATAGTGCTTCCTCATGGAACTTGTTGGTCTGGACATAATGGCAGGTCGTTTGTCATTTCATGCAATCTAGTAGGTATATGAGGTCTGTCTCCACCACATACCCAACATCAGAATCAGCTGCCAGACCCAATACTTTTCTACCTAACCCGTCCAATCCATTTCTGGGCACCCATTGAAACCCACAAACGCAGTGGCTGCATCATTGCGTATCCACACAAGTTACATCCAAATATAGAATAAAAAGTGAATCTAGGAATGCGCTGAACCCTACACCCATGCGTGGATAATTTGCCTTGGCATGTCTGGAAGGGAGTGAGACAGGGTTGTAGCCTCTCCCCGATGTTATTCAATCTGCATATTGAGCAAGCAGTGAAGGAAAAAAAAGAAAAATTCAGAGTAGGTATTAAAATCCATGGAGAAGAAATAAAAACTTAGAGGTTTGCCGATGACATTGTAATTCTATCAGAGACAGCAAAAAACTTGGAAGAGCAGTTGAACGGAATGGATGGTGTCTTGAAGGGAGGATATAAGATGAACATCAACAAATGCAAAACGAGGATAATGGCATGTAGTCGAATTAAGTCGGGTGATGTTGAGAGTATTAGATTAGGAAATGAGACACTTAAAGTAGTAAAGGAGTTTTGCTATTTGGGGAGCAAAATAACTGATGACAGTCGAAGTAGAGAGGATATTAAATATAGACTGGCAATGGGAAGGAAAGCGTTTCTGAAGAAGAGAAATTTGTTAACATCGAGTATTGATTTAAGTGTTAGGAAGTCGTTTCTGAAAGTATTTGTATGGAGTGTAGCCACGTATGGAAGTGAAACATGGACGATAAATAGTTTAGACAAGAAAAGAATAGAAGCTTTCAAAATGTGGTGCTATAGAACATTGCTGAAGATTAGGTGGGTAGATCACATAACTAATGAGGACGTGTTGAATAGGATTGGGGAAAAGAGGAGTTTGTGGCACGACTTGACTAGAAGAAGGGATCGGTTGGTAGGACATGTTCTGAGGCATCAAGGGATCACCAATTTAGTACTGGAGTGCAGCGTGGAGGGAAAAAATTGTAGAGAGAGACCAAGAGATGAATACATCAAGCAGATTCAGAAGGATGCAGGTTGCAGTAGGTACCGAGAGATGAAGAAGCTTGCACAGGATAGAGTAGCATGGAGAGCTGCATCAAACCAGTCTCAGGACTGTAGACCACAACCACAACAACAACACCAATGTCTACCGACACACTAACAAAGTGCTCCACAGATCTCGGGTGTAAAGAAAAGAAGCCGATCAGCATCAGTCAGAAGTTCGATGCTGTGTCTTGTTTTCTTGAACATTGCGACCCAGGACAACTCAAGTGCCATGTAATAAAGAGATTACATGGCCATGCATACACACTGGAACTTTTCAAAAACATTAGTAAGTAAGCGCACGTCGGTGTCCATGTATAGTCTTGCATATTCACCCAAATTGGAGATGTTGAATTCTCACAAAATATTAATGACATGCTCACAATCTGCACTATTTATGGCATCACCTGTAAAAGTACAGGTAAATGCAGATATGTCGGGTAGTCTGGTTTCGCTTTACTATGCGGTTACTTATAAGGGAAAACTCCTTTCCTAGTCATAACATGAAACTTTCCCTCTTCAGGGTACACAGATCGTGTCATATGCGCATCCTCGTGATGTAGTGTTTCAGAGGTTTCTGAAGTGACATCTGCATAAAACACAGCATTTAAAGGAAGCAGAGAGTAATTTTTGGCGTCATTTGTTTGGAGAATGAAATACACTTCTCAACATTCTCAGGCAGGACACTGACCTGATTTTTCTCCCAGCTGAAATTAGCCAATTTCTCAACTAAAAAGTGAGCTTGGTAACTGACACTTCAAATTGCATGTATTGTGAGCTGCACTGCGGAACTTCTCCATAAGATGACAGTGGTCCCTATGGGGAGTTTCAGCTTTTCTGTTAATATTACGTCCTCTGAATTGACAATTGAATTGTACAGTGAAAATTCGAAATTACTGTCGAAATTCGAAATTCCTGCCAATAGCATAGGTGGGGGAGTGGGAGGGGGAAGGATGAGGAGGGGAGGGGAACCCACGTGCAGGCTGAGGAAAACACATGATGTCATCCGGGGGTGGGGGTTAGGGCGGTTGGGGGAGGTAATTAACCGATCAACTTAATTAATTTGCATATCAATTTGATATCCAGATCGTCGTCATGCCACCCTTACCCTACTTCTCTCATGCTGCCCTCGGTGTCTTGACCTTCGCCGATAGAGAGGGTTTACGACTATTGCCCTGTCCAACACATTATCCAGATCTATTGGAAAAATCTGGTAAGTGGTTGCCGAGGATAGGTGGGGGGTGGGAGGGGGAAGCGTGGGGAGGTCAGGGGGAACCCACGTTGCCAACCACTGGGATTTATGAATTCTGTCATAGAGCCGACGCTACATGGAACCTCGTACCTGTATCTGCCATCCAAGCTCAGTTCTACTCTATGTCCAGTCGGTTTAATGCCATTGTGCTCCCAGAGATTGCAGAACTATGCACTAAATTTCGCCCTTATACGCGCTCCTAGTACTTACAGATTCACCCAAATAGATATTATTCTATACTGCTTGCGCACCATGAATGAAATTTCTTATTTGCTGTCCTTACCAGTGGTGCAGTTTTTATGACCAGAAGACTATGAGGGGCAGTCAAATGAAAATGAGACAGGTAGATAAAACAAAGTGAACTGTTTATTATTTCAAAAGTAACGGTCATAGC
Organism: Schistocerca gregaria; assembly: GCF_023897955.1. Lineage (NCBI taxonomy): Eukaryota > Metazoa > Arthropoda > Insecta > Orthoptera > Acrididae > Schistocerca > Schistocerca gregaria. The sequence goes on from NC_064920.1 coordinate 947,603,959, forward strand.
TGTTAACCCCTTTATCCAACTGTGAGGCAAGATGGGCAAACAGAAAATTCGTCAACGTTGCGCTGCAAACGTTTCGTTTGCAAGTCCAAACACATCCTCCATACAGTCCCGATCCCTCCCCATGCAACTGCTCTCAATTTGCTTCAGACGAAGAAGTACACACCTGGGTACATTCCTGGTTTATTTCTCCTTGAAGGCATTGACTGTCTTGTCTCTCAGTGGGATACATTTATTAAGAGTATGATCATTACTTTTGAAATAATAAACAATTTACTTAATTTTTTCCTCCTGTCTTGCTTTCATTTGACTGCCCATGGGTGACCACGAATTACAAATAAATAAAAAAAATAGGATACATGCTTGATATTGTTCAACTATAGCGGCGATCTAGATTAATATTAAATTATAAGTAAACTAAAGAAAGGAAGCGTATGAAAGTACTAACAGGAAAACCAAAAATTTTCTCAAAAGTAGAGAGAGAGATCATGTCCAAAATATAGTGAAAAGAGCAGACGAGGATAAAACTGCAGGAAATGCAAAAGATTTTTCCAGGTCAATTATGATCTTCAGAAAAGGATGCATACCAGGGATGTGTGCCATTAAAGATAAAAATGACAACATATTTATGGAAAGGACGAAAGATATAGAAAAATGGAAGGAATATTTCGGGGAGCTTTTAAATGTTGAAGATGAAAGTAGTGAAGAGAACGAGAGGGCAACATAAATATCGGAATGTCGTGTCCTTAATTGTACCACCTGCACTGAAAAAGACTGTAAATGCAGTCAAAATACTAAAAAACAATAAAGCTCCACGTGGCGAGAGAAAGACAGCTTAATTACATAATAAGGAGGAGGTACAACTGCGAAGCAAGTACACAAAATCGTGACCAACATTTGGAATGAGGAAAGACTGCAATGTGAGTGGGAAGAAATGGTCATTGCACCAATCCGTAAAAGGGGCGATAAAAAAATGCGGTAATTATAGAGGCATCTCATTCTTTAGCACAACCTACAAAGTGTTCTCCAAGATTCTCCAAGAATACTGGAACCAAATCTAAAACTGTTAACAGATGAGAAGCAAGCAAGATTCATGAAGACTCGATCCATTACTCATCAGATATTTGTAGTGAAAAAAGCCTTATCAAAATACTGGGAAAACAGCAGAACAATGACAATATTGTTTGTTGGTTTTAAGGAAACCTGCGATAGCATAAACACAGTAAAGTTATGGGAGAAAATGCAGAAGTTTGGAATACCAAAGAGTATTACAAATCTTGTAAAAGGTAGACTATAAGACTCAAAAGGGGTAATGAAAATGGATGGAGGATAGTCCACTGCTTTTCACATAGAAAAAGGAGTCAGGCATGGAGAAGGAATATCATCTCTCTTCTTCGATGGAATAAAGCACGAAGCACTTGATCAAACAAGTGAAGCAGAGGGGTAATTAGCGTAGGAATAAAAATGAATGTATAGCCTTTGTTGAGGATGTAGCATTAATCGCTGAAAATCTGAAGGGCGTTAAAATACTGGCAAGAAACCTACTTCAAAAAGCTAAGGAACTTTAAATATCTGGGGTAGCAGTAAATAACAGAAATGATGAAAAACAAGAAATAGAAGCGAGCATACAAGCTGAATCCGGAACACAATATTCACTCTACTAACTACCGTCATCCTAAATTATTTTAAGAGGAACAAAATTGGGATACATAAAACCGTAGTCAGACAGATATCACTGTGTGGCACAGAAATACGGAGAAAAGATAATTATACAGAGAGAAAGATAAAGATTTTAGAAAATAAAATCCTGCGGAAGATATTTAGACCAATTTATGAGCGAGGACAATGGAGAAGAAGAAAAAGCTCAAGGAGGTATATAATTAAGCAGATATTGTTGCGGAAACCAAGACAAGAAGGCTGGGAGGGGTCAGACACAAGAGAGAGGAGGATTCAAGATTGAGAGAAGTGTTGGAGAAGAACTCCTGAGGGGAAGTCCTTTAGACAGACCGACAATAACCGAGATCGGGTGGCCAAGGATCTTCTGCTGCTTGGGGCAAGGGAAGAAGATGGCAAGGACAGAACGCTGTGGAGGAGGCTGCCTGACGAAGCTAAAAACCGACTGCGGTTTGTGGGGCCAGGAGAGTAAGTGTAAGTAAGTAAGCACAGGTAAAAGCCAAGGTCACTTTAGCACAGCATTTACTTTGATTATCGGTTTCAGCGAGCTGTGTTGCTATTTAGCATCTTATACAATACATTTCAATGAATCTGGGCCATGTGCACATTATACCGTGTCACAACATAAAAATATGTCTACTATGGTCTTCATTTTCTTGTGATTTCGTTTTTTGATGTGACACGGTATAAGATGCACATAGTCGAGGTTCATTAAAATATACAGCATAAGATCCGAAAACAGCGACATAGCTTGCTGAAATCGATAATCAAAATAAGAATTGTACTAACTGTTCAGTCAAATCAGACAAAAAATGTCCCAACCCCGACTTTAAAAAAAAAAAAAAAAAGCTGAAAATTGACAGAAACGCTCAGGATGACGTCCAGTACAAAGTCTTATAAGTGCTCAAAAATGTACTTAGGGGAAAATCTGCTACCTTGGAATCGTTGACACGGAACAGCAACTTTACTTCAGTTTCTTAAAGCGTTTGTTAATAGTTCCGTCAACAGTTGCAGTACTTATTAGGCGGCTAGTTTCGAACCCTTACATGTTCAAGCCTGGCCTACTGACGTTGCATTGACAATGCCTGATCTTAATGGTAATGGCAATATATGCTCTATAAATGTTTGCAGGATGAATGCCAAACTCCACACATGCCTGTTACCGAGTGAAAATCAAACTCAGTTGATCTGAGTTGGTGATGCATTCTTCAGAAACAAAAAACTGAATGCAGTAGTATTTACAGCAGAAAAAACTATTGTATTTTTTGTGGAAAGTACGACGATCAAGATAATTTGCAAGGAAATAGCTTTTAGTACTAATGGATAAGAGAAAACAGATTGGACGGAGAAATGAATATGACAATGATACCACAAACAATCAATAGAGATGAAAGAAAATGACGTAACTAGTTGGAAAACATGAAGTTGAAAAAGTGTTCCTGGGAAGAGGAGTTAAAATTTACTCCACTGCCTGACAGAGAATCACTAAAAAATCAGGATTAAACAAAGTCAGTAACGAAAACTGATACGAGTGTAAGGCGCACACCGATGAGCCAAAACATTATGAGCACCCGTTTAACAGCATGTTGCTCCACTTTTCAAACACAGTACAACAGAGATTTTGCTTGGTATGGCTATACAAGTCCTTGCCAGGATCCCAGAATGGGTTCAGACCAGGCACATTTTCTGACCGAGACATCAATTTGAGTTCACTATGATGTCCCTAAAATAACTGTGGCACGATTCTGACCTTGCAACACGGACAGTTATCCTGCTGAAAGATATCATCGCCTTGTGGGCAGACTTCAGGTATGAAGCGATGCAGGTGGTCCGCAATACTGTTCACTTAGCTCACTGGTGCCATGATGCCTTCGATTACCACCACAGAAACCATGGAAGCACAACTCAGTGTACCCCATAGGATAATTCTGCCCTCACCGACCTGCATATGCGGAACGCTGCGTCTTTCGCGCAACCATTCTCCTGGAAGATGGCGCGTAACGAGCCAACCATCGACGTGGTGTAACAAGAAATGCGATTCATTAACAGACGACATGTTTCTATAGACACACAGTGAAAACTGAGTGCTGCACGCCTTCCTGTGATGTGGAGCTCCATGTTCAACAGTGGCCTTGTAACCGTGTAATCAGAACCACTTGTGGCTGCTCCAGAATTGTACTCTGTCGTCTTATCTGCCACAGATCAGTGACTATCCTGGGTTACACAGTGGGGGACCCTCCTACATCTATGTTTTGTGATGAGACGTGGTCGTTCAGTGCCATACGGTCTACTCTTCATATCACCATCCTTCTATCACTTTCTATAAGTGCCCACGACACTAATACGCCAGCAAATGACCAGCTTCGTCGTTTCAGAGGTTTCCTTTTCCAGCTGCAGCACCACAACAATATGTCCTTTGTCAAAACGGCTCATGTCAGTGGATTTCTGTATTTGGGGCCCAGGAGCCCAGGCAAGGCGTAAACCTTTGTGTTGCGCAGTCATCGAGGGTACACGAGTGGGCCTTCGGCTCCGAAAGCCCATATTGGCAAGTTGAGTTAGTGTAATGGTTCAGGTGTTTGGCTGCTAAGTGAAAGGTTCTGAGTTGAAACCTTCTGTGATACTTAATATTAAGATGCCCAAAACTATAGACCTATATCTCTGCCGTCAATCTGTTGTAGAATTTTAGAACATGTTTTTTGCTCGAGCATCATGTCGTTTTTGGAAACCCAGAATCTACTCTGTAGGAATCAACATGGCGATCGTGTGAGACCCAAATCGCTTTATATGTTCATGAGACCCAGAAAATATTAGATACAGGCTCCCAGCTAGATGCTATTTTCCTTGACTTCCGGAAGGCGTTCGATACAGTTCCGCACTGTCGCCTGATGAACAAAGTAAGAGCCTACGAGAGCCAACGGAATATCAGACCAGCAGTGTGGCTGGATTGAAGAGTTTTTAGCAAACAGAACACAGCATGATGTCACCAATGGAGAGACGTCTACAGGCGTTAAAGTAACCTCTGAAGTGTCACAGGGGAGTGTTATGGGACCATTGCTTTTCACAATATATATAAATGACCTAGTAGATACTGTCTGAAGTTCCATGCGGCTTTTCGCGGTTGATACAGAGAAGTTGCAGCATTAGAAAATTGTAGCGAAATGCAGGAAGATCTGCAGCGGATAGGCACTTTGTGTAGGGAGTGGCAACTGACCCATAACATAGACAAATGTAATGTATTGCGAATACATAGAAAGAAGGATCCTTTATTGTATATTTATATGATTGTGGAACAAACACTGGTAGCAGATACTTCTGTAAAATATCTGGGAGTATGCGTGCGGAACGACTTGAAATGGAATGATCATATAAAATTAATTGTTGGTAAGGCGGGTACCAGGTTGAGGTTCATGGGGAGAGTCCTTAGAAAATGTAGTCCATCAACAAAGGAGGTAGCTTACAAAACACTCGTTCGACCTATACTTGAGTATTGCTCATCAGTGTGGGATCCGTACCAGATCGGGTGACGGAGGAGATAGGGAAGATCCAAAGAAGAGCGGCGCGTTTCGTCACAGCGTTATTTGGTAATCGTGATAGCGTTACGGAGATGTTTAGCAAACTCAAGTGGCAGACTCTGCAAGAGAGGCGCTCTGCATCGCGGTGTAGCTTGCTGTCCAGGTTTCGAGAGGGTGCGTTTCTGGATGAGGTATCGAATATACTGCTTCCCCCTACTTATTCCTCCCGAGGAGACGACGAATGTAAAATTAGAGAGATTCGAGCGCGCACGGAGGCTTTCAGACAGTCGTTCTTCCTGCGAATCATACGCGACTGAAACAGGAAAGGGAGGTAATGACAGTGGCCTCCGCCACACACCGTTGGGTGGCTTGCGGAGTATAAATGTAGCTGTAGATACAGATCGATCATGTTTCGTTGAATGGTTCGCACGTTGACACTTCTTGATTGCCCAGCATTAAAATCTGCAGCAATTTGCGGAAGGGTTCCACTTACGTCACGTTGCACGATTCTCTTCAGCCGCCGTTGGTCCCGTCCTTGCAGGATCTTTCCCGGCCGCAGCAATGTCAGAGGTTTGATGTACTGAATTTCTGAGATTTACCGTACAATAGTGAACTAGTCGTAGGGGAAAATTGCCACTTTATCGCTACCTCGGAGATGTTGTATGTCATCGGTCATGCGCCAACTATAATACCACGTTCAAACTCACTGAAATCTTGATAACCTGCCAGTGTAGAAGCAGTAACCGATCTAACAACTGCTCCCGAAACTTATATAGGCGTTACCGACCGCAGCGTCGTATTTTGACTGTTTACGTATCTCTGTATTCGAATACGCATGCCTATAAAAAATGTCTTTGGCGCTTCAGTGTATGTTAAGCAAGTAAAAGATAAAAACTTTTGGAAAGGTTTGAAATTAATTTTAAAGTTTCTCGGAAGCTGCTAAGTCCTCTCACTGTCGAACACTGCAAGAGGATAGTCTGGGTAATTTGCACTCTGTTTCAACTGAAAACTAGTTGTTCTCGTCTCTCAATGTTTATCACGCCACAACTCCTAAACTGTGTGTCTTAGAATAATATAACTGTGCAGTTACATTGAGTGGCATATGTAGACAGTGTCTGCAAAATGTGTTGCGAGTGGAACTAGTATGTGGAAGTAATGAATGAAAACATGGTGCCCGATGCGGCAGTTTTACCGCATGAACAGCGAAAACGTTGTAAGCAATAAACTGGTTTCCTTTCATAATTTTGTGGAGGTTTCCGGCGAGGAAAAGGTTTGAATTTATGTGAAAAGTTTGTTACAAGTCGCTAAGTGCTCTCGTTCTCAAAAACTGGACATTTGCTGAGGTACACTGCCTCAAAATGTATACATAGCCTCTGCTGTAACACTTAACTCACGAGATAAACCTGTAAGATGCATCTATTCCTCTTAAAGAGTAGATTATGACAGCGTTTTAAGTTTTTGAATTCGGTGAATAATTGTACGAAACATTGAAAATCAAATTACTTTGATCCCTGGAAGCTATTAGGTAAGGAACCTGCAGCTTATACTGGGTGACCTTACACTGGGTTAGCCGTTTAATAACAAAGATATACACTAATGAACCATAACATTAGGACCACTGCCCATAGCGACGTTGAATGCCTCCTGGTGATGTTGAGGGCACGTAACGCAGTAAGGAAAGAATGTAAGCGGAAGAGAGATGAAGGGGGCAGTAATTCTATGTATTCGCAATACATTACATTTGTCTATGTTAAGGGTCAGTTGCCACTCCCTACACAAAGTGCCTGTCCGCTGCAGATCTTCCTGCATTTCGCTACAATTTTCTAATGCTGCAACTTCTCTGTATCAACCGCGAAAAGCCGCATGGAACTTCAGACAGTATCTACTAGGTCATTTATATATATTGTGAAAAGCAATGGTCCCGTAACACTCCCCTGTGACACTTCAGAGGTTACTTTAACGCCTGTAGACGTCTCTCCATTGGTGACATCATGCTGTGTTCTGTTTGCTAAAAACTCTTCAACCCAGCCACCCTGCTGGTCTGATATTCCGTAGGCTCTCGTAGGCTCTTACTTTGTTTATCAGGCGACAGTGCGGAACTGTATCGAACGCCTTCCGGAAGTCAAGGAAAATAGCATCTAGCTGGGAGCCTGTATCTAATATTTTCTGGGTCTCATGAACATATAAAGCGATTTGGGTCTCACACGATCGCCATGTTGATTCCTACAGAGTAGATTCTGGGTTTCCAAAAACGACATGATGCTAGAGCAAAAAACATGTTCTAAAATTCTACAACAGATTGACGGCAGAGATATAGGTCTATAGTTTTGGGCATCTTAATATTAAGTATCACGGAAGGTTTGAACTCAAAACCTTTCACTTAGCAGCCAAACACTTGAACCATTACACTAACTCAACTTGCCAATATGGGCTTTCGGAGCCGAAGGCCCACTCGTGTACCCTCGATGACTGCGCAACACAAAGGTTTACGCCTTGCCTGGGCTCCTGGGCCCCAAATACAGAAATCCACTGACATGAGCCGTTTTGACAAAGGACACATTGTTGTGGTGCTGCAGCTGGAAAAGGAAACCTCTGAAACGACGAAGCTGGTCATTTGCTGGCGTATTAGTGTAGTGTAGTGCCTAGGCTCGTCAACACCGTAGTGCCTAGGCTCGTCAACACCGACGTTAGACTGTTGTGACGAAACATGTTACCTTGTCGGACGAGACTCGTTTCAAATTGTATCGAGCGGATGGACGTGTAGGCTTATGGAGACACCCTCATGAGTCCATGGAGCCTTCATGTCAGCAGGGGACTGTTCAAGCTGATGGAGGCTCTGTAATGGTGTGGGGCGTATGCAGGTGGAGTGATATGGCATCTCTGATACGTCTAGATACGACACTCACAGGTGACAGATACGTAAGGATTCTGTATTACCACCTGCATCCATTCATCTCCATTTTGCATTCCGACGCACCTGGACAATTCCAGCAGGACAATGCAACACCCCACACGTGTAGAATTGCTGCAGAGTGGCTCCAGGAATACTCTTCTGAGTCTAAAGACGGCCGCGGGCCATCAAAGTCCCCACACATGAACGTTATTGAGCATATCTGTGGTGCCTTACAACGTGCTTTTCAGAAGAGATCTTCATCCCCTCGTACTCTTACACATTTATGGACAGCCCTGCTGGACTCAAGGTGTCAGCTCTCTCCAGCGCTACTTCAGACATTAGTCGAGTCCATACCACGTCGTGTTGCCGTACTTCTGCGTGCTAGAGGAGGCCCTTCATAATATTATGCCGATGTACCAGTTTCATTGGCTCTTCAGTGTATAATATTTAACACATTAACACATTTGTAAATTAATCAGAAGTATGAAGCTGCTTTATACATTGGAACTGGAATCTTTAAGAATTGTTTTCTTTTTATATATAAATTGGTGATTATGAGATGAAGGACTTTGCAGTAAACATGGATCCACAAATGAGTTGATTGCCAGATACATGAGAAAGTATGTTTACCAGCAGCTTCTGATTTCTGCATGAAATACACTCCTGGAAATGGAAAAAAGAACACATTGACACCGGTGTGTCAGACCCACCATACTTGCTCTGGACACTGCGAGAGGGCTGTACAAGCAATGATCACACGCACTGCACAGCGGACACACCAGGAACCGCGGTGTTGGCCGTCGAATGGCGCTAGCTGCGCAGCATTTGTGCACCGCCGCCGTCAGTGTCAGCCAGTTTGCCGTGGCATACGGAGCTCCATCGCAGTCTTTAACACTGGTAGAATGCCGCGACAGCGTGGACGTGAACCGTATGTGCAGTTGACGGAGTTTGAGCGAGGGCGTATAGTGGGCATGCGGGAGGCCGGGTGGACGTACCGCCGAATTGCTCAACACGTGGGGCGTGAGGTCTCCACAGTACATCGATGTTGTCGCCAGTGGTCGGCGGAAGGTGCACGTGCCCGTCGACCTGGGACCGGACCGCAGCGACGAACGGATGCACGCCAATACCGTAGGATCCTACGCAGTGCCGTAGGGGACCGCACCGCCACTTCCCAGCAAATTAGGGACACTGTTGCTCCTGGGGTATCGGCGAGGACCATTCGCAACCGTCTCCATGAAGCTGGACTACGGTCCCTCACACCGTTAGGCCGTCTTCCGCTCACGCCCCAACCAACATCGTGCAGCCCGCCTCCAGTGGTGTCGCGACAGGCGTGAATGGAGGGACGAATGGAGACGTGTCGTCTTCAGCGATGACAGTCGCTTCTGCCTTGGTGCCAATGATGGTCGTATGTGTGTTTGGCGCCGTGCAGGTGAGCGCCACAATCAGGACTGCATACGACCGAGGCACACAGGGCCAACACCCGGCATCATGGTGTGGGGAGCGATCTCCTACACTGGCGGTACACCTCTGGTGATCGTCGAGGGGACACTGAATAGTGCACGGTACATCCAAACCGTCATCGAACCCATCGTTCTACCATTCCTAGACCGGCAAGGGAACTTGCTGTTCCAACACGACAATGCACGTCCGCATGTATCCCGTGCCACCCAACGTGCTCCAGAAGGTGTAAGTCAACTACCCTGGCCAGCAAGATCTCCGGATCTGTCCCCCATTGAGCATGTTTGGGACTGGATGAAGCATCGTCTCACGCAGTCTGGACGTCCAGCACGAACGCTGGTGCAACTGAGGCGCCAGGTGGAAATGGCATGGCAAGCCGTTCCACAGGACTACATCCAGCATCTCTACGATCGTCTCCATAGGAGAATAGCAGCCTGCATTGCTGCAAAAGGTGGATATACACTGTACTAGTGCCGACATTGTGCATGCTCTGTTGCCTGTGTCTATGTGCCTGTGGTTCTGTCAGTGTGATCATGTGATGTATCTGACCCCAGGAATGTGTCAATAAAGTTTCCCCTTCCTGGAACAATGAATTCACGGTGTTGTTATTTCAATTTCCAGGAGTGTATTTTCTGATTTAGTACGAATGTGTCTGAGACATAAACTTTCCTATTCAGTCTCCATCTCACAGGGCTTTTACGTTAGCTTTGGTATGTAACCCTTGCACGACCTTCGAGAATGGGTGCATGCATAGTGAGGCACCAACACATTTCATCAAAGACGAAAAGATGTTTATTTGAAAGGTGTAATTACGGTTTTGACTGGTTGTGATACGAGTGTTCGGGAGCCCGGGAATAACAGAGATTTAAATACGTAGGATGTTATGAGTAGCGGTTCACATTCGATATCTGAAGCTGTTTTCCTTTTTTTAACGTCAGTTAATTAACAACAACTTATTACATAACCATTCTCAACTTGTAAAAGTTTAAGAGAACAATGTAACTAGTCAAAAACATCTACCGGAGCAATTTCTTCATCATTTCGGTTTCTTTACTTGATAATTGATCCGATACCTGCGAAATCGTCGTAGCTGCCACTTTTAATAGAAGCGTTGTGCTCAGATTCTTATTGAAAGCTAAAATTTTATATGACGAGACTGGTATGTCTCGTCAAATAACCGTCACAGTACATTTTTGATATTACTGTTATCAGGGAAAAGCCTCTTTTGAAAACTTTTCGCTGACATCGTAAGAGGGGGAGGTGACCGGTGCAATGGCTGCCAACAGTGGAAATAAATCGCACAGAAATCGCCCGTGGCACGAGGGTTCCAAGAGCAAGGGTCTGGCGACCTCAACTGCCCCCCCCCCTCCCGCTATGCGCGAGACGGTCCAGTAGGCCGCCCCTTGCCGTCTCCGCCACTGCCGCTGTTACCGAACGGATGGCGAATGTATTTCGTCGTTAATAATACATTAGTTTAAGGCTGGGACGGCCACGGAAAACGATATCGAATTTCCAGCGGCGGGAAATGTTGGTAGTTCTTGTACGTGTGCCTCTACCGGTGTGTGTGTGTGTGTGTGTGTGTGTGTGTGTGTGTGTGTGTCCGCGCTTGCGCTTGCGTGCAGCGTGCTGGTGGATGTGTGTGAAGAGCACAGGAAAGGAAGTCGCGGTAAAGACGGGAGGCAGCGAAGAGCTGCGGAGGAAGTGTCAAACAATATGGCGGCTCACAGGGGAAGCAAGTCGCTGCTTGAGGGAAGAAAAAAGGCTGCCTGTGGGCGGGCGGGAGAGACGAGGAAAGGCAGGAGGGTGGGAGGGGGTATCACGTGGCCCGCTGCAAGACAACACCTCGGCGCGCGCGCGCTCCTCCGGGCTTTTCAAATTGATTCAGACATTACCTTGGAGGTTTGGCGGGCGCCAGCCTTTTCATAGGTTACGGGCCGGGAGGCGCTGCTCGCTATGCAAACAATATGGTATGCTGTTTGCGGCGCCGCGGGACGCCACAAGCCGCGCCGCCGCCGCTGATTCACCGATCCTCCGCGGGGACTGCCCGAGCGGCTGCAGCCCGCTCCGGTTCCCGTGACCGTATTGGCAGATGAGTTCCAACCCAGGTCCGCGGCCGGCGTGTATTATTCAGAGTGCTCCTCGCTGCATGTATAATGGAGCAATGCGTGCTCCATTTCCTCTGCCGCCATTAAAACTTCAATGGCGTTCCGTTTGAGGGTATTACTTTACCCGGCATCTTTGTCTCTTTGCTGCGCGTGGGCCTCAGCCTTCTCCCGAGGGAGGAACGCGTGAAAAAAGGCAGCTTGCAGAGTGCCTTCTTGATCAGAAAAGGAGCTCAATGGCGCATTTTGACACCCTTCGGCAGTGTCTTTTAATTCCTAACGGAAGACGATACTGTACTGCGCTTTTTCCTCAGCTTGTTGGCACATTGGCTCTTCCACAAAACGTAATGCTGCTGTGGATAGGTGTAAATAAATTTGATTCATTCAGTTACCAGAGATGTAGCAGTATTGGAAACTTATAACAGCTTATTTATTACAGCCACAGTTGCGGTGTGATAAAGTTGGTCTACAGCTGCAACAGTTAGGGACCATGTACAGACCGGCAGCAATTAAACAGAATGACAAACATACCGCAATTTCCGTACATTCATCTTTTGATGGATATTGCGACAACAGCTGATATTGTGCCTCATATGTAGTTAGAATGATCCCTCCAGCTGTAGTACTCGTTTTATTCACATTAACATGCAGCCACCTTCAAGCTTTTCTCTGACTCTGGTTGATATCGGGAACCTGGTCGCGTTCTCGTTTCCTGAGCACGGGGTCCCGGTTCAATTCCCGGCTGGGTGAGAGATTTTCATTTGCCTCGAGATGACTGGGCGTTTGTGCTATTCTCATCATTTCGGCATCATTCCTGAAAGTGGCGAGATTCGGCTGAGCAAAGGTCGGGAATTTGTACGGGCGCTGATAACCACGCAGTTGAGCGCCCCACAAACCGAACATCATCATCACGAACCATCATTATACTTTTGGTAGAAGGTCCAAAAATATCGGCTTCCGGTAGACGGAAGCCTCTTATCGTCTACGGTGTGTATGTTCGACGAACTTCAACTCCTGTACTGCCACCCTACGCACCATTTTCGATGAGGAGAATAATTTCAGCAGAGTGTGATCCTCGCTACATAGAAGAAACACAGAAAGTTCGAGGATATATTTCCAGAGTACTAATACGTTACAATGTAACACGTCAAGTTCGTGGCGGTGTATGGATACCTGAAGATTACAGTATTGAGGGAATGGAGGATACCGAGGAAAATATTTACGTAGGCTGCAAGTTTAGTTCTACGTGGAAAGTTGGAAGTGAGGCGTAGAAAGTGGTAACTACATGAAGTTGTCATTCAACAAATAAAATTTACGTGAGTTGTAACTTCATAGTAGTTGCCATTTTTCACACAACCGAGACGGTGAAGTAAATGGAAAACTGAGCAATTAAATCCGTCTGCTGTCTTTACATAGCTTCAGTTGATTCATAAGCGTCTACGACTTCAGCACACTAGAAACCCAAATTTGATTTTTGTTTTGTTTTGTTTTTTGTTTGACATCACGATTAACTACCTCTCACACGTTGTTCACTCTGTATGCAGTTACAGTATGCAGAATAGAAGATTCATTTTAGATGTTTTCAAAGTTCAGGGAGTGTTTTTTAAAGAGCTTTCCAATCTAAACAAAACTTGCATTACTTCGCAAAATAAACTTCGAAACAGTTATAAGCAGGCAGTACCGAGTTCACGATTAGAATCGGTGCAAGTGGAGGCTGAACTAATGGGTTATGCTTGTGATTGAGGTCACAGTCAGCAATATGTGTTCACAGGGTTGACTGATTGAACGGCAGATGTGTTAAACAGTTTTTTGAATAGTTTGAAACTAAGAGAATCACAGTAGACGATGAAAGATGAGTTCCTTGCATCTTTCAGAACGCAGGACGTGGTAGTCATTTAAGGCCAATTTTCACTAGATATGAAAAATTTTATTCATAGGAGATAACTAACCTTACTTTCTAACACTCTAGCCCAAGTGCCTTGTAAAAAAGAATATCTTGTGTTTGAGTCTGGGTTCTAAATTTGTCGCTACTTTGTGTTTTACAATTGCGCATGGTAGAATGTCGTAGGAAAAGATAGGGAAGATGAAAAAAGTAAATTAGCAGGCTATGTATCTTAGAATCAAAATTTTATTTTAAAAAGTAAAGAAAATACTATTATCATTCGGAGAGCTGTCGTGAAATTTCAGCTGTTTTGGCTTCCGCGAATACGGAATGGTAACAACGACACCTACTTTAAGAAGTGAGTGTGTTCTTACTTACCTGGAACGGATGTTATTACTTGGCGGCAGGCTCGTGTCGAACTATGACCTGGTTGGGGCAAGCGTTCCGTCGGGAAAAAGGTTTTGAGAGTAATTTAGCGTGACTGTATTAATCTTACGTAGCTGTGTAGGATTTCGCTGATGAATTCAGTTGACGTAAAAGTTTTCTAAGTATGGTAGCGTTTCGCAACGAAAAAACTATAATGGACAAACCGTTGTTTCAGCCACGGCTATAGTAGCCTTTCTCTGCATGTATTAATCTTGTACTTTTGAATTTTTATCTTCTCTGAGATTACAAGAACGTTGTAAAGAACCTCATGACTGGTGAGACCATATGATTTTGCAGTTACTAGCATTTAAAGTGTAACTACAATATGCAAGACATAATATGGTAATTCCAATAATTACCATGAAGACCAAGATACAATTAATGTGTGGAAAATCGAAATATATTAACAAAAATGTGAAAAATGTAACGTGCGAACGATATGGAAACTTTGCCTATGTTGAAATCCAACAATGAGTATGGAAAGGTGTAAATGAACGTAAAGTAACTGAAGATGAGCACAAGCACGAAACCAATGTGTGTTAAAGAAAATCACCTTCTATTGTGACTGACATCGGTTGTTATTCTGTACTCTATAAAGAAACAAGGTTCGACACCATCCATTATGGATAAAATTCAGTAAATACACATTTCATCTTTAGATGGCACACAGTCACGAAAACTGTAACAGTTTCCAAACCGTGATCCAGTAAGGACGTCATAAGATTAATACCTCTCCTGCCTGGTGCTTTACATGGTTCATACTATTTTTTTCTGGAGCAAATATTTTCGAAAGAGATGCAGAGTAAATACAGTTACACATAAAATAGATATTAATGAAGCAAAATGTTACAAGCAGAACAGAACTATAGGAACGGATATAGTACATTGCATAAAATACAGAAACTAATAGCACTGTCAATGTTCAGACACTCCTCGAGAAATGTATTCAGTTTCATAAAAGGAAAAAATTATGTCATTCAATAAATCAACTTTTAAGGACCTTATCACTGAAACTACTCTTCCCCATTTTGAGCAGTAATCTTCTGCTACCTTTTTGTCTTTGTCTCCGCTATTTTTTCTTTCTCGGAGCTTCTGCCCCGATGTATTTGTAAAGAACTTTATGTGTCTAAATAAATACGGCATTAAAAGTTTCGTTTCCTTTTTCGAAAAATTATTGATTTCTTTCAGAAGATCTTCAATAGATATTTTTCGTGCCAGCTGTTCCTCGCTACCATTCTTAAAACCACATCGCCATTGTTTGTAAGCGCCTGTTGTCTGTTGTTGATCAGCATTCTCAGTCAGACAAGAGCAACTCCAGAAAATCGGTAAGACAATTTTTTCCATGCTAAATGAACTTGTTCTCTTCTTTAGCTTGTAGCCTTCTATAATTAAGAGCACATCTGCAGTTACACTTTTTTGTAATTATAGTGCCTATGGAACAGAATTCATGATTATTTTTTGTTCGATCTCCTTCAGTCGTGTCGATAGATGTTTTCCACGTCTTCCAATTAACTTAAGTATTACTGAAAATGCAATAATACATTTTGCACGTTTTTCACTAGCAGCTGTTTGGGGCAATAGCTCGGTATTAGATAAATTAATCAAGGGAGTCGGTTTATTATGTACTGCACTTTGAAATCTCTCCCATTTCATTGACTTTACAATATCATTCGATACAGTCGTATTATACTATTTTAGACGATAAGTCAATGAAGTACTTAATCAGGAAAAGAACATCGTGTAAGTAGATAATCATGCCTCTTCGTAAAAGCTCGGCTGATTTATTGAATTCTTACACTTAGTATATATATTCAATTGTGTTTACGACTAATAGAATTTGTTATAGAGGAACTGGATACGAGGGTTGGAACTTAAATAGTGGCAACTATTTATTCACAACCGATACAAGAGAGTTACATGTTTGCACCTGTTACTGTCTTTCAAAGTAGTCACCAGCGTTATATAGAACCCATTGCCAGCCATGTGGAAGGTGTAGTGTACCGTTAGCAGAGCGTTTTCATTTGATGATGGAAATGGAGCGGTCTACAGCATGTCGAATCTGTGGATCAGTTCTGGAGCGAATGCCACGAAGTGGTTTCTTCATCTTCAGAATCAAATCAAAGCCACAAGGACTCAAGTCCGGGAGGTATGGTGGACGGTGCAGTACTTCCCAGTCCCGCCAACCGAACAGAGCAGTGACAGCTTGCGCTGTGCGCAGAAAGTGCCGCCGCTTCTTTTGTAAAGCTGGTCGCAGATGATGCTCCAAAAAAGTCATATGAACACTCGGCTTGATATGCTGCTGTATATGGTATGCGCTGTATATGGTATGTGAAGCAATGGGGATGCCCTAACAGTGCACCACAGTAGCAAGAAGGCACTCTAAGTCAGAACATACAGCAAAGAGCGCACACTACTGTTAGTGAAATTTCTTAAATTTTAAGAACTTATTCACCTCAATAGGCATATCTTTACATACTGTATCCTTTGTAGAGCAATCTGAAAGATTCTGTGTTAATCGTTCTCTCGTATAAAATGGGATCAGGCACCAAGGGTAAATATGCTGTGCATGCCCTTGTGAATTTAACTGAGAGGAAAATAGGTGGAAGATGTTCTTAATCTAGAAGTAGATTACTCCTTGAAAGGATAACAATAAATAGTCATATATCTGGCACTAACCAGCGAAATCGAAAAGTTTAGGGGTCCAACAACTTTAATACGCTCATGGTTCTTGCTTTCCCTTAGGCCATACAAGTGAGTAGATATATCAGGATTCACCTCTCCAATGTAGCGACATTCTGGAGTGTCACAGGGAAATAAATGTCAGCAATGTTACAATGTCCATGAATTTAAAACTCGTGGTATTGTCTCAGTGTACTTTTTTCTTGTAATTTCTTTTGCAAGCCAGAAGTGACCAAAAATGGAAAGTTGTTGTTATTTTGAAAACTGATAATACTTTCCACAGCTATGTCCTCTAGAACAGAAATATAGGAGGACTCTATTATTTGATGAATCAAACGTATGCAAGAGAATGTCTAGATGCATGAGTCTGCATAGAGCTTTCCCCAACTCTCTTTCTTGTAATTCAGAGAACCCTCTTTCTTGCAATTCAGAGAATTGGGCCTGTACATTTCCTTGAAGACTTGATGACTGAGTTGGCTCACAATATCACTCTGTTTTCACCTTACCTCACTGGATAGTATAGTACTATGCTTAATGGCGGCTCACAATGGATCATCTACTATTTAAGGAAGTTCCTTTTCCAAAAGGGGTACGCATGTATTTAAGAAAAGGATCGGATATCACGATATCACCATACAATTATTAATGCAATCATATAATATTGTATCCATAAATGCACCTCTCATCACTGAGTTTGGTAGAACTGTGGCATAAGATACCTGATGCTCATTGACATCAACAAGACAGCTAAAGAAACTGCTGCTGGCTGGCAGATTATTAAAACTACTACAGGCTGATAGTCTCTGCAACATGTCCAGTCTCGGATAAGGTAGTTCTGTTGTGGGAAACCGCAGTTGGAATGACTGCAAGACCCCTCCTGATGATTCCAAAATTCCCACAAAAATAGATAAACTATACAAGATGCTGGCTCATAATATACCAACGTAAATTATTCTCTTCTGTAGAGGTACATATGTAAGCAATCATCTGGATCTATATCAGACCATATAGACTTCATGTCATCTTCAGTTATTTGAAGCTGTAATTGGGCCAGCTCATTAGATGCAACATATGTATGTACGCAAGCATATCAGGATCCCCTTCATCATCATCATCATTATTGGGGACCTGGTTATCTCTCTCATATTGTTCCACTACATGCTTTGAGCCTCGTGATTATGGAGAAGAATTGCTCGATACTCGTAAAACAAGGCTCCAACATGTATAAATCACGTTCAAATATACAAGGACATAAACAGACATATATGTACAGTGAGAGAGCGAGAGAGAGAGAGAGAGAGAGAGAGAGAGAGAGAGAGAGAGAGAAAGACGTCACATACATGTTATGTGTGGGCCATGTACAATGCTTTCACCTTGTGAGTCTTTCTTCATCTCATTCAATACGGGATCATCATCTGCAGCCTATGGGCTATATGAGCTCATCGTGGCATTTAGCAGTACCGGGAAAAGATGTAGCTTTTTCACTCACAGTTGGATGCCAGTCCTAGTAGCTCATAGCAGCAAATGCACCCAGTGAACATGTTGTTGTTGTCTTCAGTCCGGAGACAGGTTTGATGCAGCTCTCCATGCTACTCTATCCTGTGCAAGCGTCTTCATCTCCCAGTACCTACTGCAGCCTACATCCTTCTGAATCTGATTAGTGTATTCATCTCTTGGTCTCCCTCTACAATTTTTACCCTCCACTCTGCCCTCCAATACTAAATTTGTGATCCCTTGACACCTGAAAACATGTCCCACCAACCGATCCCTCCTTCTAGTCAAGTTGTGCCACAAACTCCTCTTCTCTCCAATTCTGTTCAATACCTCCTCATTAGTAATGTGATCTACCCATCTAAACTTCAGCATTCTTCGGTAGCAACACATTTCAAAAGCTTCTATTCTCTTCTTGTCCAAACTATTTATCGTCCATGTTTCACTTCTGTACATGGCTACACTCCATACAAATACTTTCAGAAACGACCTCCTGACACTTAAACCTATACTCGATGTTAACAAATTTCTCTTCCTCACAAACGCTTTCCTTGCCATTAACAATCTACATTTTATATCCACTCTACTTCGACAATCATCAGTTATTTTGCTCCCCAAATAGCAAAACTCCTTTACTACTTTAAGTGTCTCATTTCCTAATCTACTTCCTTCAGCATCACCCGACTTAATTCGACCACATTCCATGATCCTCGTTTTGCTTTTGTTGATGTTCATCTTATATCCTCCTTTCAAGACACTGTCCATTCCGTTCAGCTGCTCTTGCAGGTCCTTTGCTGTCTCTGACAGAACTACAATCTCATCGGTGAACCTCAGAGTTTTTATTTCTTCTCCATGGATTTTAATACCTACTCCGAAATTTTCTTTTGTTTCTTTTACCGCTTGCTCAATATACAGATTGAATAACATCGGGGAGAGGCTACAACCCTGTCTCAGTCCCTTCCCAACCACTGCTTCCCTTTCATGCCCCTCGACTCTTATAACTGCCATCTGGTTTCTGTACAAATTGTAAATAGCCTTTCGCTCCCTGTGCTTAACCCCTACCACCTTCAGAATTTGAAAGAGAGTATTCCAATCAACATTGTCAAAAGCTTACTCTAAGTCTACAAATGCTAGAAACGTAGGTTTGCCTTTCCTGAATCTTTCTTCTAAAAAAAGTCGTATGGTCATTATTGCCTCAGGTGTTCCCATATTTCTACGGAATCCAAAGTGATATTCCCCGAGGTCGGCTTCTACCAGTTTTTCCATTCGTCTGTAAAGAATTCGCATTAGTATTTTGCAGCCGTGACTTATTAAACTGATAGTTCGGTAATTTTCACATCTCTCAATGCCTGCTTTGTTTGGGATTGGAATTATTATATTCTTTTTTAAGTCTGAGGGTATTTCGCCTGTCTCATACATTTTGCTCACCAGATGTTAGAGATTTGTCTGGACTGGCTCTCCTAAGGCTGTCAGTAGTTCTAATAGAATGTTGTCTACTCCCGGGGCCTTGTTTCGACTCAGGTCTTTCAGTGCTCTGTCAGACTCTTCACGCAGTATCGTATCTCCCATTTCATCTTCATATACATCCTCTTCCATTTCCATAATATTGTCCTCAAGTACATCGCCTTTGTATAGACTCTCTATATACTCCTCCACCTTTCCTCTTTCCCTTCATTGCTGAGAACTGGTTTTCCATCTGAGCCTTCGATATTCATACAAGTGGTTCTCCTTTCTCCAAAGGTCTCTTTAATTTTCCTGTAGGCAATATTTATCTTACCCCTAGTGAGATAAGCCTCTACATCCTTACATTTGTCTTCTAGCCATGCCTGTGTAGCCATTTTGCTCTTTCTGTCGATCTCATTTTTGAGACGTTTGTATTCCTTTTTGCCTGCTTCATTTACTGCATTTTTATATTTTCTCCTTTCGTCAATTAAATTCAATATTTCTTCTGTCACCCAAGAATTTCTACTAGCCCTCGTCTTTTTACCTACTTGATCCTCTGCTGCCTTCACTACTTCATCCCTCAAAGCAACCCATTCTTCTTCTACCGTATTTATTTCCTCCATTATTGTCAATTGTTCCCTTATGCTCTCCCTGAAACTCTGTACAACCTCTGGCTCTTTCAGTTTATCCAGGTCCCATCTCCTTAAATTCCCACCTTTTTGCAGTTTCTTTAGTTTGAATCTACAGGTCATAACCAATAGCTTGTGGTCTGAGTCCACATCTGCCCCTGGAAATGTCTTACAATTTAAAACCTGGTTCCTAAATCTGTGTCTTATCATTATATAATCTATCTGAAACCTTTTAATATCTCCAGGGTTTTTCCATGCATACGACCTTCTGTTATGATTCTTGAACCAAGTGTTAGCTAAAATTCCAAGGTAATAATAAACAAAGACAACAGATAAGCATTGTTTGCTACCATAAATTATCAGTCCATATATATATGGATTTGTGTATATGAGCGCAGTTGCCATGGCTCACTGAAACTGATAACACTTCACCTAGGCTCCCATTTCTAGAGCCTTTATCATCTCCATTAACAAGGCTAGGGTATGGAATGTGGATAGTGTTGTGTATACATCATTGTCATCTGAGGAATGAAAAAATGTATAAGAAGAGACCTATACATAATTATGCATAAATATGCACACACAAACACACAGACACAGACTCACAAACACACATGCACACACACACACACACACACACACATACACACACACACACACACACACACACACACACACACACACACACACACACACACAAAATGTTTTTCATTACTTACTTGATATGTCCACACTGGGATGAGGACATTTGTGATCATCACAGTTTCCAGAGGTAGTACCACTGCATGGTTGTTTCTTGGTAAAAGGTAAGATTAATATCGATGAGACACCTGCTTGTGAAGCCATATTTTATATATAGGCACTCAGGGCTGAGTAAAGGGGATAGGGTGGGTGTCCACAAGCCTCTAGTTGCCTTGCAGGCAGGGGATTGCATCATGTGTACTGCAAAATGTAAAGAATGTCTGGGACATGAGGGGTCATGTCCAGCACACATACGCTAGAAATTGTCTTCTGCGGATGTCTGGGTGCGAGGTCAGCACATTATCTCAGGAGACAGACATAGTGGACATCTGGGCCTTAAGTTCATGGCTAGTGGCACGATTTGGGAGAGGGTCTTGGCTGGTGGTAGACTGCAGCTGGGACTCATACTCATAAGACATGGTGGACACATTGGCCATGATGACTACAAATGTTCAAATGCTTGTAATAAAACGCCATCCCTTAATACTCCTTGCAATAAAAGTATGACCAAATAAAAATGCTGTAGTAATGATTGTTATAAATGTTTAAATAGATACACCATGAGACCTGCAGCGTTTTTGTAACATGTATATTGTTAAATACTGGTACACACATAGCTTTAAAAGGTGCATTGTGTTATGTTGCACGCAAATGACCCCAGATAGATATTTATTTAAAGCAGCATGTGTGTATGTATATCCAGCATCTCTTCCTAAATAACAGAATCGATTTCAACCAAAATTGGTACACATAAAGTTTCAAACAGGGATATCGGCTCTATGAGGTTTAAAACATCCTAGCTGCAATAGGATCTGATATATGGCAAAACCGTCAGTCTTTCTTTGAATAGCTACCTACTTAAGAGATAATGTGAGGATAGTATCAGCCTGCATTACTAACATGCATTACTGGGCAGCCTGCACATCAAGGGAAAAAGACTTTTCTCGGTCCCTGATGTCTGCCATGAATCTCAGGATTGTTGTTTTGCAGTACTATCCTGATTTCGAAAGCAACTTACACATGGGGGCAAATTATGATAACCTGGCACGGCCCCTGACATGTAGGCTCCCCTATACAACAGGCAATTTGTGGGAGTAGTATCATCTTGCTTTATCAATCGATTTTTTATTGATAAGGGTAACAGGTGGGAGTAAATGAGGGTAATAGGTCAAAAATCACTACACCAAAACTGGAGAGACCACCAAATTGTAATTTTCTCTCAAAAGTAATAGGAAATAGTAAAATATCACTATCCAAATTATATTGCAGAAACTCAATCACAATAACTATATTTGGCAGATACATGAGGTTGTCATTACGGTAGTGAATTTAGGAATGATGGTTTTCAGAACATCACACTAGAAGGTAGGGTAATAAACATTAATTCATATCAGCACCCATATAGCACATTCATACTCCAACATATGCCATCACAGAAATATCGAAAGTTAATGCTACTCAGGTGTGCATATGTAATGTGACTTTACAATCGCACGTAAAATACCTTAAAGATGCTGTTCAGTGCAATGTAACACAGAAAATAGTTTAAGTGGAACAGTGCAGACACATTTATTGTAAATTAGCCTCGTGAGATTTTAACTGCTTCTCAGGGATCAATAATAGGATATGTATCTGGCGTATGTAGAGGTTCTGGCACATTTAAAAAATGATTATGTGTGTGAACTGTTCATTTTAAAACTTACGTTACGAGAGTACTAAAAGCATACTGATGCTATGTTGGCACTATTCGCAGTTTATGGCATTGCCGACGCGTTATCATCATCAGTGTGATACAGACGTTGCAGTTAGTGACCGCCAATTTGAAACGAGCAATCCCACAGCCATGGAGAAATTGTAGACACGAATCGTATTGCCTCGCACATCATTTGCTGACCAATCAGCTGCTCTAGTAAGTTCATTAGAACTTCCCGTCCAGTCGTGTCACACACACGCACTACGATCGATGCCCATAAGAGAAATGTAGAGTCGCTCGCCCTCCTCCGCTCTCCTTGAATATAAAAAGTGGTTGTTTTTCTTAATTTTATTTCGCTATCCCACGTGGGAGAAGCTGCTAAGTACGTTCTTTTCGGCCAGTGTAGTGTACACGTCAATCAAACTGTAACATAAAGGCATTAAAAGATGAGAAAATTCCGAATTAATTAATTAAATCTGATGATACTGAGGTGATGATCGAAGACTACAATAGTGACGAAGACAGTGTTCTTGTCGTCCATGTGTAGATACTGAAGCGGCTGTGATTTTAATGCAGGTGGCCTCTCTGATGCTTTATGATCAGTTCCCAGTAAACTGAAGTAGTACAGTGGACAGTGCGACTGTGGAAAGAAATATGAAGATGGTATAAAGACGATAAGCTGATGAAGAAGTGTGGACTAACGAGCTCTGTGAACCTTAGTGTACCAGTATCCTGCTGAGCATGTAGCGGAGCTGCGTACAGTGTTAGTGTACCAGTATCCTGCTGTGCATGTAGCGGAGCTGCGTACAGTGCCGGAAAATCTGAGCTTGTTAGGGTGGGACTGAGTTTAAGCAATACCATGTTTACAGGGGAAACAACTGTGAGTGTTTCTGGGAGGACATGGTGGCAAGAATTCAGGTATCAATGAAGTGTCGCCTCAGATCAGAAGAGATTCTTTCTGGTTTCGAGCGGCTATCAGAAGTAGTAAAGGCCGCCAGTTTTGCCTGTGAGATAAAGGCAGAGCTCACCATTTGCGAATAGTTGACAGGACACATTTCGAGAAAAAGCCGAGTGGAGAGCCTGAATGAGAGGCTCAGACGGTTCTACCACCGCGTAAGCTGCAGATTTCTCGACTTGTGCCACAGGATGGTGGGGTTTCTGATTCGGCTAAATAGGTCAGGAAGCCTGTACATGCAGGAGGCGACTACACGGGCAGCAGCGTCTGTGTGGCATGGACTGGGCCTCCAGGAAACACAGAAAGGGCTCCAGGAAGAATGTAGATCTAGGAACCATCGCCATAACAGTTATAAATTGTGGTAGCTGTGTTGGGAACTACCACAGTTTCCAGAGCTACCAGAAAGCACTGATACTGAAATCGTTACAGGCACTGAAATCTTGCTTAAACTGTAGATACGTTCAGCCAAAATGTTTGCGAAGGAACTGACGGTGTTCAGAAAGGACACGCTCAAAACATTTTGCCGTGTTTGTTGCTGTTAGAAGTAGGTTATCATGTAGCGAAATTGAAGTACATAGTTTCTGTGAGTTAGTGTGGCTAGACGTCATTCTTGGCTATTGGAATAAAAAAATAATTGGATCCTTTTACCGACTTTCGGACTCAGATGAAACAATTGCTGAATGATTCAAAGAAAACTTGAATCTAATTTCAAATACGTACCCGTCTCATACAGTTATAGTTTGTAGTTACTTCATTTTACTCTCGATATGTTGGCGAAAATAAATGTTTAAATCCTGATATGCGCTTAAAACATCATCCGCATTTGTGTTAAACGCATGTTCTGAAAATATTTCGAGCAATTACTGTATGAGCCCACTCGAATAGTAAACGGTTGTGAAAACACACATGACCTCGTAGCAATACATAATCCTGAGCTAATAACGAGCATCAAAACGGATACAGAGATTCGCGAACACAGGGTTAGCGTAGCGATACTGAATACTGTAACTCCAAAATCCACCAAAAAGAATCAGAAAATATATCTATTCAAAAACGCAGATGAAAATTCGTTCGAAGCTTGCCTTTCTAAGGGACAATCTCCACTCCTTCCAAATTAACAATGTACTTGTACGTGAAGACCAGATATGTCTTAAATTCAGAGAAATAGTTCCGACAACAATAGATTCATTCCAAATAAATTAACTAACGATGGAGCTGATCCCCCATGGTTTCTGTTGCAGAAACAACGAAAAAAGGCATGTCAAATTCAAACGAACGCAAACCTCCCAAGATTGGCGATCTTTTACAGAAGCTCGAAATTTAGCACGGATTTCAGTGCGAGATACTTATAATAGTTACCACAAGAAAACTTTGTTTTGAAACCTGGCAGAAAATCCAGAGAAATTCTAGTTCTATGTAACGCATGCTAACGGCAAGGCCAAGTCAATGCCTTCTCTGCACGATAGAAATGGAAATACTATTGATAACAGTGCTACTAAAGCAGATTTACTAAACACAGCCTTTCGGAATTCTTTCAGCAAAGAAGACGAAGTAAATATTCCTGAATTCGAATCAAGAACAGCCGCCAACATAAGTAACTTAGAAGTAGATATCCTCCGAGTAGTGAAGCAGTTTAAATCACTTAATAGAGGAAAGTCCCATATCCCGACTTTATACCAGTTAGGTTCCTTTCAGAGTATGCTAATGCAATAGCTCCATATTTAACAATCACATGCAACCGCTCGCTCGACGAAAGATCCGCACCCAAAGACTGGAAATTTGCACACGTCACACCAATATTCAAGAAAAGCAATAGGAGTAATCAACTAATTAGTGGTCCATATAATTAAAGTCGATATGCTGCAGGATTCTCGAACACATACTGCATTCGAACATTACGAAATACCTCGAAGAGACCGGTCTATTGACAAGTGGTCAACCCGGATTTAGAAAACATCGTTTTTGTGAAACACAACTAGTTCTTTACTCACACGAACTGTTGAGTGCTACTTACAAGAGATTTCAAATTGATTCCGTATTTATAGGTTACCAGTAGGTTTTTGACACCGTACCTCACAAATGGCTTCTAACGAAATTGCGTACATATGGAATATCGTCCCAATTTTGCGACTGGATTCGTGATTTCCTGGAATAAAGGTCACAGTTCATAGTAACAGACGGAAAGTCATAGAGTAAAACAGAAGTGATTTCTGGCAAAGGTATTGGTATAAAACAGCTGTTGTTCCCTATCAATGTAAGTGACGTAGGAGACAATCTGAGTAGCCGTCTTAATGCTGCCGTTTGTCCTCTAATAAAGTCATCAGAAGATCAAAACCAACTGCAAAACTATTCAGAGAAGATATCTGTATGGTGCGCAGATTGGCAGTTGACCCTAAATAATGAGAAGTGTGGTGTCATCAACATGAGTGCTAGAAAGATTCAGTTAAACATCTGTTGAACGATACATCAGTCAAATCTAAAGGTCGTAAATTGAACTAAATACCTAGGAATTACAGTTACGAACAACTTAATTACGAAGAACACATAGAAATGTTGTGGGGAAGGAGGACCAAAGACTGCGTTTTATTGACAGAACAATTAGGAGATGCAACAGATCTACTAAAGAGACTCTCTGCGCTACGCTTGTCCGTCAGTGCCAACAGACACCCTCCCGTTAGGGTAGGGCTCCAAGAGACACTGACGATACAGTAAAATTCTTCATGGATTAAAACTGAAACCAAACCGCGTTACAATTTGTAGCAAAACTGGTTAATGGGAGATAAATGTACTGACCTATCTTGCATCATATAAGATGATCGATTCCCAAATGTATTAAGGTCAACATACATAAAATGGTTCAAATGGCTCTGAGCACTATGCGACTTAACTTCTAAGGTCATCAGTCACCTAGAACTTAGAACTAATTAAAACTAACTAACCTAAGGACATCACACACATCCATGCCCAAGGCAGGATTAGAACCTGCGACCGTAGCGGTCGCTCGGTTCCAGACTGTAGCGCCTAGAACCGCACGGCCACACAGGCCGGCTACATACATAAACAATTTATGTAGTTACTATGATTATTATGGTCTTCTTAAGAAGATATGGGACGATAAACAATTATTAGTTCTTCCTTTTTGCAATGTAGGCTCCAAAGATGATTTTGCATGAACAGATCGACATACTACAGTGGTTACTTTGCTACATGTTGTTGTAGATAAATCTTTATTCTTGTTCAGTACGGGTTGAGAGTACGAGTTGAGAGTGTGAGTTACGTCTGTGATGAGTTGGTGATTGATCTTAATCGTGTTGTAAAGTGAAATGATGAAATGAAAACGAGATGGAAAAGAAGTAAGCAATCTGTTTATTATTTCAAATGTAATCGCTGTAAGTGATAATACATTTATCCCACTGAGAGACAAGACGGACGATTCCATCACAGAAAAATGTTTGCGGTTGCCTACGGAACCATGATGGTACCCACGCTCACCTATTCGTCTGAAGCGAATCGATGGCCACGAATGTCTTCCTTCAGGACTCCAAAAATATGGGGATAGATAAAGACTGTACGGAAGAAGAATGGGGCCTTCAGAGTGAAACTTCTGCAGCCTAGTCGCAGGGGGGCCCACATGTTGCCGACGTTGTTTCGATTAAGCTGAGAAAGTTTCGCTGGGAAGCCCTCCATACTGTCCTAATCCCTCCCCATGTAATTTCCAGATTTTTGAGCCCTAAAGGGAGACATACATGGCCACTGATTTGCTTCGGGCTGCAGGCCTGCATACAACAATGGTTCCGTAGACGAACCGGTATTGATCATCTTGTATCACAGTAGGACAAATACAGGAGGACTTGCTGAAAAGTAATACTTGCGAATTCTTTTTGTGAAAACCATTAAAACTTTTTTTTTAATCCAAGTTATTAACATTCTAAGTCTTTACTCTTCACGTCCACATATTCTCAGCCGTCTGCCTCTAGACAGCTTCGAATTGTAGTGTGTAACAGAGAGGAGTGTAAGATAACTATGACATTGCTTGAGAAACAGTTTGCGGTAATCGAGTTTCGAATTCTAAGTGTTCTCCCACAAATACAGCACCCCCTCATTCAGTACGACAAAGCCACACCACAGACGAGCCGTGCAATTTCAGCAACAATCTGTTTCCGAAACCTAAGGAAAACCTTCAAGGACTTCAGTTTGATAATGAAGAAGACAAACTCAAATGTTATACTGTGATGGGATCGACAAAATGGGTTGTCGTTGGAAAAAAATGTGTTCGTCGCCAGGCTGACTACAATGAGAAATAAATGAGTAGACATGAATAATAGAGATGCATAATGTTGATCTATGTTTTATGTATAAAATCTTTAAGGATTTTCTCACTAAAGATATCAGAGTTATTACACGACTGGCCATTAAAGTTGCTACACCACAAAAATGACGTGCTACAGACGCTAAATTTAACCGACAGGAAGAAGATGCTGTGATATGCAAATGATTAGCTTTTCAGAGCATTCACACAAGGTTAGCGCCGGTGGCGACACCTACAACGTGCTGACATGACGAAAGTTTCCAACCGAATTCTCAACACAAACAGCAGTTGGCCGGCGTTGCTTGGTGCAACGTTGTTGTGATGCCTCGTGTAAGGAGGAGAAATGGGTACCATCACGTTTCAGATTTTGATAAAGGTCGGATTGTAGCCTATCGCGATTGCGGTTTATCGTAGCGCGACATTGCTGCTCGAGTTGGTCAAGATGCAATGACTGTTAGCAGAATATGGAATCGGTGGGTTCAGGAGGGTAACACGGAACGCCGTTCTGGATCCCAACGGCCTCGTATCACTAGCAGTCGAGATGACAGGCATCTTATCCGCATGGCTGTAACGGATCGTGCAGCTACATCTCGATCCCTGAGTTAACAGATGGGGACTTTTGCAAGACAACTACGATCTGCACGAACAGTTCGGCGACGTTTGCAGCAGCATGGTCTATCAGCACGGAGACCATGGCTGCGGTTACCCTCGACGCTGCATCACAGACAGGAGCGCCTGGGATGGTGTACTCAACGACGAACCTGGGTGCACGAATGGCGAAACGTCATTTTTCCGGATGAATCCAGGTTCTGTTTAGAGCATCATGATGGTCAAATCCGTGTTTGGTGACATCGCGGAGGATGCACATTGGAAGCTTGTATTAGTCATAGCCATACTGGCGTATCACCCGACGTGAGGGTATGGGGTGCCATTGGTTACACGTCTCGGTCACCTCTTGTCGATTTGAAGGCACTTTGAACAGTGTGTTAAGACCCGGGGCTCTACCCTTCATTCGATCCCTGCGAGACCCTACATCTCAGCTGGATAATACACGACCGCATGTTGCAGGTCCTGTACGGGCCTTTCTGGATACAGAAAATGGTCGACTGCTGCCCTGGCCAGCACATTCTTCAGATCTCTCACCAATTGAAAACGTCTGGTCAATGGTGGCCGAGAAAGTGGCTCGTCACAATACGCCAGTCACTACTCTTGATGAATTGTGGTATCGTGTTGAATCTGCATAGCCAGCTGTACCTGTACACACCATCCAAGCTCTGTTTGACTCAATGTGCAGGCGTATGAAGGGCCATTATTACGGTCAGAGGTGGTTGTTCTGGGTACTGATTTCTCGAGATCTATGCACCCAAATAGCGTGAAAATGTAATCAAATGTCAGCTCCAGTATAATATATTCGTCCAATGAATACGCGTTTAGCATCTGCATTTCTTCTTGGTGTAGCAATTTTAATGGCCTGTAGTGTACGTTACATTGACGAATGTACTTCCGCAATTTTAATTCTCTACTCGTTTTTGACGTTGCGATTTTTTCGCATCAGTGTACAATGCCCTCTTTTGGTTTCTATGAGACTGTCAATGTCTATTTGAAGTTTGGTAGACTGTTAATAACTGACATCTAATCTCCAGGTATCGACTTTCCAATCCCTGCTGTGTTCTCCTTTTTACATTCCACTTTGTCTATAGATCATACTTCATGATTACTTAGCCACAAGTAATGAACCTGCATGGAAATTGGAAATTTGTGGTAAGTTCTGAGGGACCAAACTGCTGAGTTTTTCAGTCCCTAGTCTTACACACTACTTACTCTAACTTATGCTAAGGACAACACCCACACCCATGCCCGAGGGAGGACTCGAACCTACGACGGAGGGAACCGAGCGAACCGTGGCAAGACGTCACAGACCTTGCGGCTACCCAGCGCGGTGATCTTGCATGGAAATTACGTATATACGATTCGAAATCATTGTTCATATTATTTATATTGTGATATCTCTGTATATATAATTTCGTATTTGCATCAAGCTGTGGGCATTAAGGTTCGATGATCCCAAGCTAAATAAAGAAAGTAAAATTGAATCCGGTGTAGCTGCTGGTGTGCGAGAGGGCGGCCTACGGGTGACTGCACAGCTTGTGGGGTTCCCTTTGAGAATCCCTCGGCCAGATAGCGTCGGGACGGCTCCGGTCCATACTCTCCTTTACTCAGTCTTCCACCCGCGCATCAAACACTACCGTCGGCTGCCAGAAAGAGACAACTAGAACGAACGGCTGTGCTACGGAGCCGGACCTCCGAGGGGAATTCCACCCGTGTCCGCCACAGGAAAACACACAAGCTCACAGGCGCACACACGCCGATGCACGGACACGCGCAGCGGTCCTCGCGTGTGGCGCTCTCATTCCCCTTTTCCGAACTGGGAGCCACAAGTTTTAATTAAGCTTGAAAGGAAGTAAAAACGCCTTAAAAATGCGTTCTACGCTCGAGCGAGCAAACGTTACGGCCGGGGGAAGTTAAAGGCCGGAAGAGAGGTGGCAGAGAGAGGGCCCTCCCAAGAAGAGCGGTCGGTCG
Organism: Schistocerca gregaria; assembly: GCF_023897955.1. Classification (NCBI taxonomy): domain Eukaryota; kingdom Metazoa; phylum Arthropoda; class Insecta; order Orthoptera; family Acrididae; genus Schistocerca; species Schistocerca gregaria. Next base: position 947,634,423 of record NC_064920.1, read on the forward strand.
CACGGGCACGGCTACGCCGCAGGGAGTTGGCCGGCGGCTGCGCGCCGCCCATCGAGAATATTCATATCCGGATTAGTCCTCGCAGCTGACATTCTCGTTAAGTTTTATATGCATAGACTTTTGGCGGGCCTTGTTAGGAGCGCGGCGGTAAATACTTTATGAGTGGCTCCGTCCGGCGCGGACCTCGTAATTCATGTATAAGGCGGCAGTAGGAGCGCGTAAGAGTAATTAACGGACTTATCGCGGGACGGGCCAGGCCACACCCCGGGTGTCGGCCGAGTAATTAGCCGGTCGCTCGTTACCGAGGGGCGTGGCCCGCCCACGTAATCGCCGTCGCGACGCCCGACGTCCTCGTGGGCCCGCGGCGCGCCGACGTCGTCGCCAGTTTCCGTGTGCCGGCCCGCAACAGCTGCCGGCCACGCACGGGCCGCGCGCTCGATTTCGCTTCACGGTCATTAGGACTGCTTTCAGCGACAGACATTAGTGTGGTCCTGGGTACACACGGCACAGACAGCGCTGTCCGTAGCCTCGTAACAAGATCTACACTGAACGTTTATTAAAAAAGTATAAACACAAAATCAAAACAGCATTTTCTAGCAAGGAATATAAATCAACAATAAATTGCTCAAGAAAATTAAAGACATTAATAAAATAAAATTTTTAAATGGCAGTTAAAATTACCTATAAATCAATACATTCTACAGAGTGAGTCACTAACTGTTGCCACATAGAGTAACTCCGAAAGTACGATAGTAGCTGAAAAGTTTGTAGGACAAATGTTGCATGGGACAACGGGGGCCAAAATATGAATTTGGATTTTTGTTGCTATGTGGGGCCGTGTAAGAAATATGGATTTCAACCTTTTTTTTAAGGAGGATGCTATAGTTTGGTACTTATTTCCAGCATCGACTATCGAGACGAGTCCAGTGATGTGTAACAGTAAGGTCTTTGAAGGTCAACGAAGGTCACAAAGGTGACAAGAACGTCCATTTACTGGTGTTCGAAGTGATGCCTATTGGTATCAATGCACTGCTGCAATATTCTTATCGTGGATTCAGTGATATTCCTTCTCACGTCAGCACTTATCGAAGCACATGCTCTGACATTTCTCTCTCGTATACCGTGCAAATAGTAAATATTCGCCGAATACGGCTTGTTCATATAACTTACCATTTACATGTAAACACCATTCGATGGTTTCGCAATACAACACTAATAGGAACGGTAGGAAAATATCCTCGAATCAAGCGAATGTAAATGACGTATTTCTTCGAAAACAAGTCAATATGCTTCTCATTTAAGGAGAATACCAACGAAATTCAGTGAGAGCTACAGACTTATACGCCTAAGGATATCTTCAACGTACTCTCCCTACACGTTGTACATTTAAATATGTGTATGATAAATTGAGAGAAACTGGACCTTTAATGCATCGGAAACGTGTCGGGAAAAGGAAAGTTACTAACGAGGAAACGGAAATTGGTACTCCTGCCACAGTGATTCGGGTTCCTTATGTTAGTTCGCGCCAAATCGCCAGGTAATCTGGCATGAGCCACAGTAGTGTTGCTCGTGTTCTGCATCGCCATAAATATCGGCCTTACCATATCAGTCTTCACCAAGAATGAACTGGTACGGATTGTATGCGTCGCATTGAATTCTGCCAATGGGCTCAACTTCAGATTCAGAGGGATGACACATTTATTAATTTGATTTTATTTACTGACGAGGGTACATTGACGAGCCATGGAAACGTTAATTTACATAACATGCCTTATTGGGCAACTCAACATCCATGTTGGCTGCGGTAAGTTGCACTTCAAAGACCTTGGCGCTGAATGTATGGTGTGGGATTCTGGAGGACATAATTGTAGGCCCCTATTTCATCGAAGAAAATCTTAATGGTAGGAAGTAAATCACATTCCTGCAGGAAACGTTAGATCTGTTATTGGGAAAAATACCTTTAGGAACAAGGAACAAAATGTGGTACCAACACGATGAGTGTCCGGCACATTTTTCGCTGATGGCTAGAAATGAGTTGCAGAGACAATTCCCAAACCGTTGGATTGGACGCGACCGGCTCCTTCGCCAGACTTGATGCCTCTGGATTATTTCTTGTGGGAATTCTTGTGGGAACTGTCAGTGTATGTGCTTAGATAACCTCCGATGTGATAAGGAATACCACTCAGTCCATGATAAGAATATTGGAGCGCTACGTTGCTACCAATGGTCATTACTTCGAACACCTTCTGCCACCTCTGTGACCTTAGTTGACCTTCAAAGACCTTACTGTTACACATCATGTGATTCGTCTCAATAGCCGCTATCGGAAAATAAATACCAAACTACAGCAACCCATAAAAAAGCTGACTTTCATATATCTGAAGCGACTCCAGCTACCAACAAAAAACCAATGTCATATTATAGCCCCCATTGTCACATACAACTTTTGTCCCACAAAATTATCAGCTCCTATCATACTTTCGGAGGTATTATTGGTGTCAGTAGTTAGTGACTCAGTCCGTATACAGTGAGACATTACTTGTAAGCGACAGACAAATGAAAAGAAACGGGGAAAAGTAAGTTAACTGTTTACTATTTCAGAAGTAATCGCGATAGCTGTTAATGCGAGGTCGTGCTGGAAGGTACAAATACTGGCCATTAAAATTCCTACACCAAGAAGAAATACAGATGATACACGGGTATTCATTGGACATGTGATTACATTTTCACGCAATTTGGGTGCATAGATCCTGAGAAATCAGTTCCCAGAACAACCACCTCTGGCCGTAATAACGGCCTTAATACGCCTGGGCATTGAGTCAAACAGAGCTTGGATGGCGTGTACAGGTACAGCTGTCAATGCAGCTTCAACACGATACCACAGCTAATCAAGAGTAGTGACTGGCGTATTGTGACGAGCCAGTTGCTCGGCCACCATTGACAAGACGTATTAAATTGGTGAGAGATTCAGAGAATGTGCTGGCCAGGGCAGCCGTCGAAGATTTTCTGTATCCAGAAAGACCAGTACAGGACCTGCAACATGCGATCGTTCATTATCCTCCTGAAATGTAGGACTTCGCAGGGATCGAATGAAGGGTACAGCCACGGGTCGTAACACATCTGAAATGTAACGTCCACTGTTCAAAGTGCCGTCAATGCGAACAAGAGGTGAATGAGACGTGTAACCAATGGCACTCCATACCATCGCGCCGGGTGATACGCCAATATGGCGATGACGAATACACGCTCCCAATGTGCGTTCACCGCGATGTCGCCAAACACGGATGCAACCATCATGATGCTGTAAACAGAACCTGGATTCATCCGTGCCAATCGTGCACCCTGGCATCCAGAGAACTCTCACTTGACATCACTGACATTCTAACATTCTGCGTGGTGTCTGTTGTTCTATATCGTGTCTCCCTACCACTTTCGTGCAACGACGCTCTGGGCATGTTTTTTAAGGAATTGACTAGTTTGAACCTAGGACCTGTTGCTGGTAAGGAGACGTCAGACCACACATGACATGTAGAGTTCAGTAGAGTTCAGTGAGACTAGCTATGATATAACCAAATACTTAATGATTTCAGCGTCAGCTCCATTGCACTCCCTGTAAAAGAATCTTAATACTAACTAAATTTAGTGGAAGGGGTTCAAGGCTTTCCTATTTTTAGTTAGCTGCTAAATAACGACGAAAAAGCAGTTAAGTTTACCATTGGAAATTTTATTCTACTCACAAAACATTGTTTATAAATTGCACTATTGATAAAAGGAAATGTTTTAATACAGGATGGTAAAAACCAACTGCGTTCAACAAAAATGTAAACGAATATTCCCTGAGTGGGTTTCCAAGTTCTACAATTTATCGAAGGATGACCTATGCCATGTCACATCTATAATCTAGGTTTAAATTAAGTTTCACAAGAGAGAAAACTATCAAAATGGTCTACAGTGAACCTCAATTATCTTTAATTACTTATCTAACTTGTCGTAAATTACAGTGGTTGATATGGCTTCTCAATAACTATATACCAGAAAAATCATCGCGTTTCAGAATTTTACTTCAAGCGGCAAATGTGAACACCATCAGCTTTAATTGACGATCGACACTAGTATTATGCAAAAAGGGGGTGTAACAGATGAGACTTCTGCAGTTCTGAATGAAGCTTAATGCACTGTTTTGTGGCATCACGTGCGTTCATTACCTTGCCGGTGTTCGTCAGGGGGCGGCAGGCAGCACAGCTCCGCTCACCTCGACGTCTCGGAAGCAACTCTCTCCTAACTTCTCCTTACTACAATTTACCGAAGTTGGTTTAAAAAAACTATCTGGCTGTGTTTTCATCTGAGCAATCAGGGTCTCAATGTTAACCTTAATCTCCGCCTACAAAAATTCTGTCTATACAATGAGAAACGTTATACTTTTCGTGGTGGGGCAATGTTTTTAAAGTTAGCAACGTAACAGAGACGCGAAAAAGTCTCACGCTAAAACTAGCAGCTGGTGTGGTCCTTTTAGTGTTATCGTAAGATCTATACTGTTCTTCTGGAGGGCTCTATCTTTTAACATGGGCTGGGGGGTGGTCCTGACGTAACAGAGACGCGAAAAATTCTCACGCTAAAACTTGCGGCTGGAGTGGCCTTTTCTGTGTTATCGTAAGATTTAAACTGTTCTTCTGGAGGGCTCTAGCTTTTAACAAGGGCTGGGGGGTGGTCCTAGCGGTTAGCTGGAGACGTGGGTGTACATCCCCTATCGTAGGGCCTTCCAGCTTAACACGGTTCTGCTCTCGGCTTCTGTTCTCGTTTCTGCCCTCGGAACTGCGTCTGTCTCATGGTGGGAATGTATGACATGCATTTAGGCATTCTTGTGTTAGCCTGTGGTATTCCATTTGCTCACTCGTTACTCGTATTACTTTGGTTAATTTAATGTCAAGATTTATTTGGAGCTATGTGACATACTACTGGATTTGCTTATCATGTCAAGGGTTACATGGAAGGTGTTGGATTTGCCTGACACCTCACCTATCACCACCCTTTGAACTTAATTTTTGTACTGAAGTTAGGCAATGACTGAATCGTTGTCTAAGCCAGTCAATGACTTATTTTTATCGATAGTCTATTTTTTACTTAAGTCCATAGTCAATGACTGTTATTTTGTAGTTTATTAGCTGTTTGGTGTGCTTAACTTATTTAGTTTTTCACATGTTTCTTTTCACAATTCCTACATCACATAGTTTGATTTCACACATTCACACAATCCTTTGAATGTTTAAGCATGAGTTTGGCGAATGTTTTTGCATGTTGGTGATGGACTTTAGCGAGATGGATGTGGGCAAGTATTTGATGTACAGCTTCGTTCGTCGTTCCTTGTTGGCTTTGCAAGTGTGTGTTGCTGTTGTGGAGGTCCCATAATGGAATGGAGCTGTGAGTGCAGAATCTCGTGGTTTACTGGCTTTGTATGCGTGAAAGTCATCGTTATGTGTCGCTGAAAGGGGTTGTTTGTCGTTGTAATACTTCGCAGACAATTAGCTTACAATAGGATAGAGATTTGGGAAGGTATTGTGGCGTCGCAACTAGTGCGAGCGCACAGTTTTCTATCAAATATTTACTGTGAAATGTAGACAGACTGTAAAGTAGCCATCAGATTAGCATATGTGCTGTAGCGGGCAGATTACCGGTGTCCGTTCGTCTGACGTCACGACCATATGGCATGTCTGTACCGTGAGAATGTAAGACCTGTGCGCTAACTAGCCGCGTGTATAACGTGGAACTTTCATCTTTAATAACTTCTAACTGAGGAACCTGAGGAAATTAAAAGTTAATATACTAGTTTCTGTTATGAATAAAAATAAGTCATCCAAATTTGAGCTTTGAAACCTGCATATTTTGGAAATTAGAAAAATCTTACAGAAAACGCAAATTTCTACAATTTTCGAGTCTAAATAAATACCATTATGTATAGATCACCTTCAGTGACCATCCAACTATGAAACAAAATCACCTTCCGTGCTTTTGTTTTTATTTTGAGAATTTTACTTTTAGAAATTCACCTATAACTTTGTTAAAACCATAAATGTTTTGAATTTTTGTGAACAGTTATTTTATATGAGTAGGTGAGAGTGAATGAGTGTGCCTGAGTGAATGAAAGAGGGACATTCGCCATTCTTTGCAAGTGTATAAAATCTAGGTTGGAACTCGCAAGTGTTCAGACGATGTAACCGTGGGAACAGAGTCGCCAGTGATTCCCCATCTTAGTGAATGTCGGATGTCCAAGAGTGTATGGTATTGTACAAGCAGCCAGAACGTTCGCGAGTATTTAAATAATTTCTGGAAATAAAGTAAAGTCTAGTTTTCCTTTCGGTTTGTTAAATTATACAGTAAATTTTGTGTAACAAGAAATCATGACGTAAATGATTCAGAAGTCATGACTGGTGCGTGCTAGATTTTGGCGCGAGGCGCACCCAAAGAGTTAATTCTGATTGGCTGTGTGATGTGTGAGCCAATGAGATGCGAGGACGGTTAGCAGACTAGGAGAGTGAGTCGCGAGTGGATGAGGAGTCGCGAAGGAACTGTGATCGAGAAGAGACATGCTTGATGTGTCCTCGCGAATAATGTGTAAAATGAAGTCATAAAACGGCTTCATCGGTTCGGTACTGTGCGATTTGAGACTGGAAGAGTCCAGTAACGCGTAGTGTGAGTTTGAGCGAGTTGTGACTTTTCGTTCCGCGAAAGACGCGAGTAACTTTAATAATTAAAAGCGTGGCGGTACTTAGTAAACTTTTACTAAGTGCTTATGGCGAGCATTAACGTTAAAAAACGAACTATTATTGAACATCGACTGCAAACGTGTATGTTAGAAAATCGTCTGTGTTGCAGTTAAGTAAATTCCGTAACTTTGAAAGCTAATTCTGGCGGGGTTTGAGTGTGGATAGAATTGTGAACTGAACTTTCTTCAAACGTAGAGTAGCGGGCTGATGATCAGGCTTAAAGACAATAAAGAGCTTAAATAGAAGTACCAACTTCGCGTTCTCGTTTGAGTAAACAATTACTACCATTCCAATAACTCAATTTATTTAGGAAGATTGCTCATAGATTGTATTTCAGCAAACATGTATCGCGGCCTCCGGTGAGCGGCTATTAAATTGCAGTTTCTTCAACACTGCTTTTCTGCAATTTTTCCAGTAGCTGCTATCAGGAGAGGCGAGTGCAGCAACTACCTAAGAAACGAGGTAGGTGGATTTTCTTTCAGGGAAAGGAAACTGCGCGATAAGAGCCTGACCCGTCGCAAGTGGTGCATCGGCCCGGGAAATAAAAATAGTAAATTCCAGTGAATTTCAAAAAAAAAAGCAGTAGTGACAATTACCGGACAATACAGAAGTGCTCGCTATGTGTAGGAACTGTGTAGCGTACAAATTGATATCGCCACGTGAATAGGAAGGACAGTGAAAGTGTCCGTGAACTGTAATGTGTTGTACGGAACGGAAGAATTTTTCGGTGACTACGCGCCGATTGGAATAACAGTCTACGACGGCGTCTGGCAGACGACGAGCTACGGAGACTACGCAGAGGCGACGACAGCAGTGGCAGTTGGCAGCGCTGATTCGAGCGGGGGCCCGGAAACTGGTACAGCATTGCAGTGTATGGTGAACGGACCCGCAGTTTCATCTAGCAGCAACGCAGCACGCCGAAGCACAAAGTTAAGTACAGTGCTTTTGAAAACTTTGTGTGTTTGTGGAGTCAAACTGAGAAAAATGGCTGAGTTTCAACCAAGTGACAAAAAGGCGGAACTAAGTTGTGATAGTGGGATGGAGACAGGGGAAAATGACCCCATGAATTTTAGTTTAGATTTGTCTCAACCCAATTTCAGTAGTAGTTTGACTGATTCATCCTATGTTAATTATAGTTTAGAGTCAGATCCAAATATGTCAGTGCCCAGTGAGTTACAGTTACCCATGCCGGTAGTTAATGTTAATAGGGACATTGTATCAGCAAATGAGGGGGCGAAGGATAATGTCGCCAGTATGCTGATGAATCTATTAACTAAGATGAACGTGTTGGATTCCAATATGCCAAGTAAGATGGATTCCAGTATGTCAAAATTGGAAACTAATATGTCAAGTAAAATGGATTCAAAAATGTCTAAATTAGGATCTGATTTAAGTAATGAGATGACTAAAATGGGCGCTGATTTAGATTCCAAAATATCCGATCTCAGAGACTGTTGGAAGCAAGATTTAGCAGTGCTCAGTAGTAAAGTAAATGTTGAAATACAGCAGGTTAAACTAGAATGTACAGAAAATATTGTTCAAGTGCAAAGTGAATTGACGACACGAATCGAACAGGTTACTGAGGATCAACAGCAATTTAAATCCCATGTTGATGCAGAATTAGATAAAGTATGTGAGCACATAAAAGTGGTAGAGAATTCCAATGAAATTAATCATGCCGCCTTAGAATGTAAAGTAAATGATACCAAAATTCGGTGTGAGAAACTTGGAGAGCAAGTTGTAAATAAGGTCAATAATTTAGAGACTCACATAAGCCATTTCAGTGAAAGTGTGAATGAGCAACTTTGTGGGCATGAATGCAGACTAACCAAAGTAGAACAGTGTGTTTCTAACCATAGTGGTAGTATAATTTCCAGTGGAATAATTGAATCTACCGAGGTTGCGTATGTTACCCACAGACAGTTTTTAAAATTTGACCCAAATAAGAACATGCACCCCAGAGAATTTTGGAACGATTTTGAAGACGTTTTGCCGAAAGTATGGAGCGATAAACAAAAGATAGGCTTTATCACTTCAAATTTGATGGGAGAGGCCAGAGTATGGGGGAATTTAGCCTCTGAAAAATACGCGAAATTGTCAGAATTTAAATTAGCGTTCTTTGAGGAATACTGGGGAAAGAGAAAGCAGATGGATGTTCTTAATCGGTTCTGGTCGGGAGAGAAGTATGACCCCAAGAGAGAGGGCATCAAACGATTTGTTCAAAGGTGGGTAACAACTCTGTCCTACCTTAGTAATAAGTTAGAAACAGAACAGATCATATTAGGGGTAGAAAATAAGCTACCGTGGAACTGGAAAACTAAGATCATATCTGCGCCCCGAGATAACATTGACAAGTTCGTACAGTATTTAGAAAGGGTTGAATCCGTCCAAAAAGAAGAAGAAAACATGAGGAGGGAGCATCGCCCGCCTGCTAGGCAGAATGACAATCGCGCGGATGTAAACATTAATAGGATGGGTGTTCAGAGAGGCGGCGGATACCGTGGCAGTTCACGTGGTAGAGGAAGAACATATGTTAACAGGTTCAATGAACGCGAGCAGTATGACAGCGGCCGACAGATGTCAGGAGGTGAGGCGGTCAGCTGGAGGCATAGTGATGACGCACCGCGCTCGGAAAACCATTAATTGTCTACGAGTGTGCTGGCGATCGTAGGCAACAGCGTTTAAAGTTAAATCCGCTGGCAAAACCATTCATAAGAAAGCAGCCTGAACGACCACCTAACATAAATGTTGTTGCTACAAAATTTAGGGAGGATAACGTAAAACAGACAGAGATAGTAGCTTTAAGTCAAGTGGAGGTTAATGAACCAATTAACTGTAAGAATAATCATAAGAAGCCACTTATTGAAGAACTAAGTACTAGTTATAAGGGTAATAATCAGAAAGACATTATGCACAGTAAAACTAATGAAGAGCTGTCGGATAGGGGTGAGAACAGTAATAATGGCAGGGTTGTGACTGTGCTTGATAAGATAATTGATGTTGTAGATAGTTACGAAGAAGAGGATAGATTAGAGGAGGAGGTAGAGGTTAATGACGACGCCTTGGATAGGGTCGTAGAAAAGGAGGTTAATGAGAAAGAGGGGGAAACATTGGAAAAATGTTTTGACTTAGCAATAGTGGATAGGCTAATAGGAGCTGCCACTAGAATTGAGGGTGATAATAAGCATGAAATAAACCCTGTAAGTGTGAATGTGATTGCCACCCAAAAGACAGGCTTCGAAAGGAGAGAAATTGTGCAAGATTTATTGGAGGAAGCAGAACCCAAAATAAATAAAGAGTACTTAGGGCAACCGATAGTAGAGCTAAGAGTATTAAATGAACCAGTTAAATGTTTGATAGATACTGGATCGGAAGTCTGTGCAGTATCCCAGAACTTGGTAAATGAACTCCCTAACAGTAAACAGATTGTTAAGATGCCAGTAAGTGGCTTGAACATTGTAGTAGCAACCGGTAAGACTAAGAAGACAGTAAAACAGGAAGTGTTTCTACCCATAGCATTTAAGGAAGTAGAAATAAGACAGAACTTCTTAGTTATAAATGGACTGAGTGTAGACATATTGGTGGGGGCTGACTTTTTGAATAAATATGAAGGATGGGTGAATTTTTCTACCAATGATGTTATGGTAAAAATTAAGGGTAAATTAATTACTATACCTTTCATCGGTAAGCAGCTATGTGAGGATCCTGAGCAGAATGATTTTCCCATATGTATTTGTAAAACAGAGAAATTCCTGGAGGGCTATAATGAGTACGGTGGCAAAAAAGTAGAGGATCCGTCTGAGCTTGTGAGTGTCAGAAATAGGATCGAGGAGAAATTACTAGAATTAATTGATATTGATGAAGCATGAAGCCACAGGATATGCACCAGTAGAGCTAATGTGTGACATTAGGCCGAATAATATTTTATTCGACCTGGTCGAGTTTCCAAATCTCACAGACATAGCCATCGAAGAGAAGGAGAGACTGGCACGTATTAATATAAGAAAGAAGGCCCTGGAAAGAAAGAGAAGGCATGACGCAAGAGCTGATCCCACTAGTTTTCAGGTAGGGGATCTAGTGCTAGTGAAAACTAGGGAAAGATCTAAGAAACTTACGTCAGAAACAAAGAAGTTTACCGATGAGTACGTGGGCCCATTTAGAATCGTAGAGAAGCCTCACCCAAATGCTTATAGACTGGAGTTTGTGAAATCACATAAGGTGTTAGGGCTTAGGAACATTGTGGATTTGAAAAGATATGTTCAAAAGAGAGACGTGGCCAGGAGTGAGTAGATACCTCAGAGAGCTTTGCACTCTTTGCAGAGCTAAGTGCGTGACGAGCACTAGGTCTCGAGTCGTTTGACAATATTTCTTCCACTTTCTTTTCCGTATTGTCAACCTACCTCTTCTTTCATTCAGAACTAAAATTCTATCGTCTTTCCTTCTTCTCTATCGTAGTTTTTAAGTGATAAAGTGTTTAAGTAATGAGTAGGAAAGAACCTCAGTGCAGTATAGGTTAAGCGTAAGGAATGAGTGTAAGAGAAAATCAAAAAGGATTAAGATACCTCAGATAAGTAATGAGTCTCAGTAAAGTAAATGTTTGGCCTAAGGTGTGAGTAATGCCCTTAGAAAGGTAAAATAACTAAGAAATGTAAGAGCCTCAGAAAATATGTGACGAACATTGAAGCTGTTTGTTAAGTGACAGAACGATATGTTAAGACGTAGCATTAAGCTAATGTTTAGGAAAGGAAATGGAGCAGTACAGCAAAACTGTCTGTTCAATGAAGTCAGAGCCTCAGGAGGTGATTTAGTGGTAAAATGAGTAAAGGTACAGTGCAACAAGGTTGACTGTCAAAGGGGTAAAGGAAGTTAAGTTAAAGGGACAGTGCAGCAGGACTGACTGTCAAATGAAGAGAAATATGTGAGAAAAGGAGAAAGAATGAGCATAGTGTTTGGCTAGTTCGATATTAGGAAAAAGTGAGGCTACGAAGGTGAGTAAATAAAAAGCTTAATGTTGGTAACCAGAGGTGGCGTTTGTTGGTAAACAGAGGAGATGTTTGTAAACAAAAGGAAGTGAGGCTACGAATGTAAACAGAGCTGAGGCGACGTTGGTAACTCAGGAGGTGGATGTATGTTAGAAAGTATGGGTAACGAGGTTTCGCAGATTAGTAGGAAACGCTTTAACAAATACTAACCTGAGTGTGTGAAGTATGAGTATGAGAGTTGTAAATTAAACCCGAATGTGACTAGAGAAAACCTGATGTTGACAAGAAATTGAAGTAACTCCAGATATGTGAGATGAGGAAAGTACCCATGACATCGATTCCATTTTTGACCAGAGACACACAAAGCTCCCCAAGTTTGTCGTAGAGATTAGTATAAGGATTGTAGTGTTGATAAATGAATAAGTAAATATGTATTTTTCAGTGTTTAATTTATGATACAGGACTACAGGAGATTGCCTGGAGACAGAATTGTAATATTGATAATTTTGTGTATATTTTATATTGTTGTGTATTGTACAGGAACTGGAGAGTCACCAGTGCTGGCGGAGATTTATTATGTATTTGTGAACTATTTGTAGGAATTGTTTTTCTTAGTATTTCTTATGTAACCATAACTTGTTTGATTATGAGATGAAGAAGTAATTAAAGAGTAAATGTGCCACTTCGGTACTGCATTAGGAAAGTCAATTCACTTTTCACTTAAAAAAAAAAAAAAAAAAAAAAAAAAAAAAATTTGAAAATTGTACATACTGTAAAGTAAATTTTATCAAAAATATGAGACTTTAGAGTCAAGCAGATAGCGCCATTTATCGCTGCTGTAGGTTAAGACGTAGCAGTTAGAAAGGGAACTGAGGCCAGCTGATGTTTCAGGTGCGCCGAAGTAAACAGAGGTGGTAGCACGAGACTTGAAATGGACCTCCCAAGCAGGACCCGGTCGAACTACGAGTGCTATCAAAATCTTAAGTGTAAGTGGTAAAAAAGTGACGCTCACCATAGCGATAGTAGTGTTAGTGTGCGTGTGACGTACATCAAGATAGTATTTAGGTTTGTTTTCTCTTTCAGGAATTTGTAAATAGAATTTTGTAATCTGAAAAATTTTTTTTGAATGATGATAAAAGTGCATGTTTAGATATAAGATGTTTTGTAGGTCATCAGCCCTAGGTATAAGTGGATGATTGATGTACAGGAACTATAAATGTTAAATAGCTGTTTGAGTAAATCTTTAATAGAAATTTTTTTAGAAAACTAAAAGTTTGTCATGAATGAAAAAATTTAGTTTCCTCAGGAGGTGTGTGGCGTCGCAACTAGTGCGAGCGCACAGTTTTCTATCAAATATTTACTGTGAAATGTAGACAGACTGTAAAGTAGCCATCAGATTAGCATATGTGCTGTAGCGGGCAGATTACCGGTGTCCGTTCGTCTGACGTCACGACCATATGGCATGTCTGTACCGTGAGAATGTAAGACCTGTGCGCTAACTAGCCGCGTGTATAACGTGGAACTTTCATCTTTAATAACTTCTAACTGAGGAACCTGAGGAAATTAAAAGTTAATATACTAGTTTCTGTTATGAATAAAAATAAGTCATCCAAATTTGAGCTTTGAAACCTGCATATTTTGGAAATTAGAAAAATCTTACAGAAAACGCAAATTTCTACAATTTTCGAGTCTAAATAAATACCATTATGTATAGATCACCTTCAGTGACCATCCAACTATGAAACAAAATCACCTTCCGTGCTTTTGTTTTTATTTTGAGAATTTTACTTTTAGAAATTCACCTATAACTTTGTTAAAACCATAAATGTTTTGAATTTTTGTGAACAGTTATTTTATATGAGTAGGTGAGAGTGAATGAGTGTGCCTGAGTGAATGAAAGAGGGACATTCGCCATTCTTTGCAAATGTATAAAATCTAGGTTGGAACTCGCAAGTGTTCAGACGATGTAACCGTGGGAACAGAGTCGCCAGTGATTCCCCATCTTAGTGAATGTCGGATGTCCAAGAGTGTATGGTATTGTACAAGCAGCCAGAACGTTCGCGAGTATTTAAATAATTTCTGGAAATAAAGTAAAGTCTAGTTTTCCTTTCGGTTTGTTAAATTATACAGTAAATTTTGTGTAACAAGAAATCATGACGTAAATGATTCAGAAGTCATGACTGGTGCGTGCTAGATTTTGGCGCGAGGCGCACCCAAAGAGTTAATTCTGATTGGCTGTGTGATGTGTGAGCCAATGAGATGCGAGGACGGTTAGCAGACTAGGAGAGTGAGTCGCGAGTGGATGAGGAGTCGCGAAGGAACTGTGATCGAGAAGAGACATGCTTGATGTGTCCTCGCGAATAATGTGTAAAATGAAGTCATAAAACGGCTTCATCGGTTCGGTACTGTGCGATTTGAGACTGGAAGAGTCCAGTAACGCGTAGTGTGAGTTTGAGCGAGTTGTGACTTTTCGTTCCGCGAAAGACGCGAGTAACTTTAATAATTAAAAGCGTGGCGGTACTTAGTAAACTTTTACTAAGTGCTTATGGCGAGCATTAACGTTAAAAAACGAACTATTATTGAACATCGACTGCAAACGTGTATGTTAGAAAATCGTCTGTGTTGCAGTTAAGTAAATTCCGTAACTTTGAAAGCTAATTCTGGCGGGGTTTGAGTGTGGATAGAATTGTGAACTGAACTTTCTTCAAACGTAGAGTAGCGGGCTGATGATCAGGCTTAAAGACAATAAAGAGCTTAAATAGAAGTACCAACTTCGCGTTCTCGTTTGAGTAAACAATTACTACCATTCCAATAACTCAATTTATTTAGGAAGATTGCTCATAGATTGTATTTCAGCAAACATGTATCGCGGCCTCCGGTGAGCGGCTATTAAATTGCAGTTTCTTCAACACTGCTTTTCTGCAATTTTTCCAGTAGCTGCTATCAGGAGAGGCGAGTGCAGCAACTACCTAAGAAACGAGGTAGGTGGATTTTCTTTCAGGGAAAGGAAACTGCGCGATAAGAGCCTGACCCGTCGCAGTATGTCGTCTATTATTCACCCATCTTCTATCTTGGTCTAAATCTTGCGAATCTTCAACTTCTGTTCTTCCTGCTTTTTCTCTGCTTCTTGTTCGCTTCTTGGTTCTTCTCTAGGCAAGACATTGAAATATTTGTTGATAACTAGTCGCTTTGAAGTTCTCCTCTTAGTAACAGTTTGATAAATAGTTTGGGCGTGTCATTTTTACTTTGTGGAAGTTTTCTTCAGTTTCGTGCATCAGCGTGCTTTTTAATAGCAGTAGTGTGACTTTTATACATATTTTTTTGCCAGTGGTGGCTGGCCCAAGCGGTCTTCTCGTCAGGCCGTTTTTTGCTCGCTATGCTGAGTCGGGGCATTCAGAGACACTTCTCGTATTCGGTGTCCTGTCATGTGTCTGCAGGGTTCCGCCACTGTGTGGTTTCGTGTTCTGTCCCAGCTCGTTCCGCCACCCAGTGGTCAGCTTGGCAGCAGATTTATTTACTGCCCACTTCGGCTACAAGGGCCTTCTGTTGGTCTCACTGTCCTCTCCCTTCTCTCGACGCTTCTGAATGGTAGGAATCGTGTCTTACTAATTACATTCTTTCCTTTCTTGATACTTCTCGTGTTTGCAACTCGTGGGTTGTTGCATTTCGTCCTTTCTGGAGTTTTTACAATAGCTCTTACAAAAAGTTTTACTTATAATCATCTAACATATGTCTAGTACCTACATTGTTTTACGCCTTCTAAAAGCTTTACAAATTTCGGCGCCCTTTCCTTGTTACAATTCTAGGATATTTTGAGTATTAATGTCTACAAGAATCCTCAAATTCGTTTTTTTTTGTGTAGTGTCATGGTGTATAGCATTTTACTATTTCAAGCTGTTAGACTATCTATGCTTTATCCCTTCACCTTAATCTATGGTACTATTGGTGTTATTTATGTTTTTGTTTTTATTGGAATTACTTTCTTTTCCCCATCTTCCTCTCTCTTCATTCTTCTTTCTCCTGACGATCTTATCTGCAACATAATCTTGAAATATTGTGCTGATTATCTACCAGTAATAAAATTAATCTTCAAACCTTTTCATATGGCTCACAAGGTGAAGTCCTAAGGTTTTGCCTGTTTTGGGTTCATTAGTTCCACAGCATTATCATGAGCAATTCGGCTAATTATCACAGGTCCTTTGTATGCAATGTAAAACTTATGTATTTTGTGTTTCTGTTTGCTGGAGAGATGGTGTGTTTTTACAAATACTTTCTGGCCTACTGAGAATGTTCTTTTAATTGCTGTTCTATCTCCTCTTTCTTTTCTTTTAATGGCTGCCTTCCTGATGTTGGAGAGTGCTGTTGCTATGATTTGTTTGTGCTGTCTATGTGGTACAATAGGAAATCTAACATTTTCTCTGGTTATGTTTGGGGGTTCAATATTTTTAAGTACAGTAACTGGAGTAAGTAGTGTAGTGCTATGTGGCATTTCATTTATTACTTCTAGAAAATCTTCCTAGTATTTCGGGATCCTTGTCCTGTTCTTTGCGTATGTTTTTCAATGCTGTCGTAATGTAGTTTTCGAAAGGTACTTGTTTCATATAGTACATTGTAAACTGGTCTTCTGCTGCTTCCAAACCTATGTTATTGGATGCACCCTGTGGACATCGTGATAAAGCAGCTGCTAATACATTCGCTGGTCTGTGTAATAGTGAAGTCAAATTCCTGTAGTATCAACATCCATCTGGCTAACCTCCCATGAGTTAGCTTGGCGGATAACAGAAATTCTGATCCTTTGTGGTCAGTGTATACTTTTGTGTTTCTTCCGAATAGAAAGTATCGAAAACGTTGGAAGCCCCATACAATGGCCAATGCCTCCAGCTCCGTGACTGAATAGTTTTTCTCGCTTTTTGTGAGTGCCCGACTGGCAAATACAATTGTTCTATAGAATATTAGCCATGCCTGTTCATATTCTTGGAGTAAAACAACTCCTAAATCTGTTTTCGTGCTATCAATGGCCATACAAAAATTTTGTGTTAGATCAGGATGTGCTAAAATCGGTGCTGTTGTTAGTGCGTTTTCCACTTTTAAAAATTCTTCATTGGCTTGTTGGTCCCATACCCATGGCGTGTTTTTTTCGAGTCAATGCACATAGGCATGGTGTTGCGAGAGAGTCGATCCAAATAAATCTTTATAGAATCCGGTGAGACCTAGAAATCCTCTGAGTGTTTTCTTATTATATGAAGTACAGAATTGTTTGGTTGCCGATAGTTTTTCTGGGACGGGCATTACCCTTTTCTCTGAAATTATGTGTCCTAGAAATTTGACCTCTCGCCTTCCAAATTTGGATTTTTATATTTACTGTGACCCCGTGCTCTTTAATGATTTGTAAAATCTGATTTAATGTGTCGTTGTGATGTTCCCAAGAGGGTTCTGCTATAATCACATCATCAACTTAACAAGTAGTTTTTTTGTAAAATATAAGGACTGAATATAGTATTAAATCCCCTAATAAACGCTGCTGATGATATGTTTAAACCAAATGGCTATCGTTTAAACTGGTAACATCTACCGAACACGATAAATGCTGTAAATTTTCTACATTCTGGAGCCAATTCTATTTGCCAGAAACTACTTCGTAAATCAACTGATGAAAATATCTTAGGACCGTGGAAGTTTTGTATCAATTCCTCTAATTTTTCTGGACGATCTGTCTCAGTGATTATGACTGTTCTGATTTGTCTGGAATCAAGCACTAACCTGATGTTCCCATCTCGTTTTTGTACAATATGGAGCGGGCTGTTATATGTGGAGGTAGCTGGTTCAATAATATCGTCATCTAACATTTTAGATATCTACTGGAATACTTTATTCCTGTAGCTTAATGGGATTGTATGATTGTATAGGGTGGCACTCTAAATGGTTTGTGCTGTTTTACTTCAAACTTGTACTGAAAGTGTTTAATACTGCCAGTCTTAGGTAAAAATACCTCTGCATTATCTCGTAAAATACCCTCTAATTCTCTTTTACTGTGATCCGAAATACCTTGAACTTCTTGCAATTTTTCGTCGATTTCTTGGTGGACTTCTAACATGAGTTGAGGCGATTCCCCCTTTTGTGCATACCATTCTAATCCTTCATCCTCTTTATATCGCGTCATTCTCAATTGTTTGTTTATAACGGGTATTTCTTCTAATTTTAGCTTTTGCTCAAAGAGAAGTGTGACATTCCCGAATGTTACGCTACCTTTCCACAAATCTATTATCGCTCGTCTCTCATTTAAAAAATCTGCACTTATAATCAAATCTACAGTTAGTTTAGGTATAATCACGAAGTTGGCTTCGATCTTTTGACCTTAACACGAAAGAGTTAACCTTGTTTGTCTCGTAGCTTTCGCATCATTGTTTCTAATAGGACCTCTTACTTTAATCTTAAGTGTTTTCAGAACTGGCAATCACTCATTGGCATTATACTGCATGAATAAATTTTCTGAGATCGCAGTCAGTTCACTTCCGCTATCAATTACAATATTGGCTGGAATATTCTTTACCATGACCTTCACAATTGGTTGAATTTGAAAGGGTTGGTTCTCTTCTTCTTCTGCTTGCATCAACTAATCCTCCACTCAATCATACATGAGTCTTTTTAGGAATTTCCCTTGTGAATTCGAACTTTCTGTAGGATAAGCTTCGACTGCTACTTCTCTCTCTTTTATTTCCTCTTCTCTATTTCTTCCTTCATTTACGCTTTCTTCAACATCCTCTACTTTTCCTCATCCTCGTCTATCTTCTCCTTCTTCGTCGCTACTTTCACATAATCACGTCTAAATGCTCTAATTATCGCTTCATAACTTCCTTCATTATATACGTTGAGTTGTGTGCCCACTCGTAACTTATTTTCAACGTCTGTCGACTTGCATTATCCTCATTGAATTCGCTTTTCCTGGTTTCCATCTCAAATAGCTGTGCAATACTCATTACTTCGTCCTTTCCTCCTACATTCGTTGTGCATGCCTCTGGTAATTCATCTTCCTCGTCAGTATTCTTCCAATTAATTTCGACCCAACACAATATTGATATTTTCTTGTCTTTGTTTTCATCTGGTCCTACGGATTTGTTTCTTCCTTCTTCTCTTCTCGTGATAATATTTTTTCTTCTCTGTTCAAGGTGCTGCAATTGTCCTGGGTCGGTGCGTCATTCTCTTTGGCATGGGCGCTCAGCTGTCAATTCGAGCGTTTATCGGGGTTTGGTGGTCTTACCAACGCCTCTTCTATCTGTATTCTCTTTTCTTGTTCAGCTTGTTGATAGCGGTTTCTTTGTTAATAATTTGTGGGTCTATTGGTTCTCCAGTACCCATTCCAGTGTCGTTATTCCCTCTGTAATAGTTGTTGCCGTTCCTGGGTGAATTATAGTTATTGCCATATTCTCTTCTAAATCCATAACCGGTTCTTTGTTGAAATCTATTGTCGTTTCTTGGTGCGAAGTTATCACGTGGTTCGTAATTATTGTTTCTTCGTACTGTGTCTTGTGGATTCCACTGCTTTTTCCTTTCGTTTTTACGTGCGCTTAATCTTTTTCTTGCATCATCTTATGATAATATGAACTCTAGTTCCCTTAGAATATCTTTAAATGCTTCGACGTCATTGCCTCCGCGACCGATTAATGATTTCAATGGTAACTTCATTGCGCATAATTTAATCAACTCTTCGTCACTGTATGGTACATCTAAGAATTGATTTTTCTTTGCCATTAATTCGAAAAATTTCACGGGACTCTTCTCTCCTGACTTTTCAAAATATGGGTTCTGTAATAATTCGTACTTCACTCTGTTCTGTGCTTCGCTGGATCAGTATCGTGAGAGAAACTTCTCTCTGAAATCTTTGTACGATCGGCATGTCGCTGCAACATTCTGTATGGTTTCTGCGACTGTTCCTGACATGTATCCAAATATAAAGTCTAATTTGTGTGCTAGCGTCCAGTGTTCTGATAATCCTACTCGGAATTGATCAATAAAAGTTCGTGGATGTAATGGGTTTCCTCCTTGAAAGTGTTGAAATTTTCTGACTGTGAGGAAATGAGCGTTGTCATACTTCGTCATAGTTCCATATGAAATTCGCGATTCTTCGCCACTTTTGTTTCTGATCATTTCTCCCGTCGTTCTTTCCGTTTGTGGTAGCTCCATTGGATATTGTCCACTGTAACTTTCGCCTACCCTTGCGTAGTATCGCTGGAGTGGTACGCAATAATTTTCTTCCATCGGTTGTGAACGTGTAGCTGAATGCATTGCACTCTACTCTTCGCGACCTGGCTTTCCATTGTCAGGTATTGGTTCGGTATCTTGTCTGGCTAACCTTGCTGCTTCAATACACGATCCAAACTGTCTTGAAACCTACATTTGTGGTTCCGCATGTGTTTGTGACGACGTTTGTTCATCAAGAATTTCGAAACGTGTTTGTTGCTGTGCAGGCTGTCTGATTTCACGTATGTTACTTTCCGCCTCTGATTGGAATCGCAAATGCCTAATATCTTCGTTAATTGCGTGTTTTTTCCGGTGCTGTCACAGATACGGATGTGGTCGCAGACTCTGTGCTTGTTCGATACTGTTCACTAAACTCTTCAATGGTTTGCAACAACTCTGTTCGCAATTTCTGGAATTGGCGCTTCATTTGCGATTCTATTTTGACTAAGTGGTTATCATGTCTTTTCAGCCCTGCTTTTGTGATACGTTTGCGTAACACACTGTTTCCAACAATGTCACGCGCTGTACCTGCTGCTTGCCTAGTAATTACGTTTATCTGTTTCTCTAGGTTCTTGACTTCTCCCTGGGTGTTGTTACGTAATGTTTTGATCTCCTCCTGAGTGTCATTACGCATTGTTTGTTCGTCCGCTTCTACCTTGTCAATGTCTATTCCCAATTGATTGTGACCTGTTATTAAGTTTTCTAACTCTTCTCGAGATTCTTTTGTCTCGTCTTCAATATGACTTAGGTGTAACTGAATTTTTTTTGTTTTCTTCTTTAATCGCACACATTTGTCTCGTGGTTTCTGCATTCTGAATTTGAATTTGGTTGTCTATGTCTTCATTTTGCCTTGTCATTGTTTCTGTAATTTGTTGAAATAATTCTGCCAGATTGGTGGGTCCTATTGCGTTTTCTTCCGACGCCCTACGCTCTGTGTTTTCGCCCAAGTGTTGGTTCGCAACCGATTGCATTGAACTGTGCTGTGACACGTTTCTGCTCACATTCCTTGTACTCTGTGGTGAGGGAGCTCTGTTTACTTGTACTATGGGTTCTACGTATTCAAGACGCAAGTTAGAATCCTCATCGACTGACTCTCTACTTTCCTGCTCCTCTGTTCTATGCTGATTTAGGTTTTCTATGCCTTGACGTATGGTCCATTATATGTCCTATTTCTCGCGATACTGCATCTCTGTCCATTTTCATGCTGGGTCTCTACCTCAATTCGGTCAAGGTCTCGATTTGCCATTGCTAATCTTTCGGAATCCCTTATTTTCTGTTTTAAAAGCAATTCACGCGTCCTACTTCGATTCAACATGCGCTCATACAATCTCCCGCGTTTCATAAACTTTTTGTTCACACGACTTGACACTTATTATACCCAAGACTGACAATCCATTGACTTACTTATTGGGTCAGAACCAACTTGTCAACCATGTATCCGCCACCTGTGCGCTTGCATTGAGGAGAAAACGTAATTCTAACAATTTTTAAAATTCGTAACTTAATTATGCTATTGTCTCTGCTAGAATGTCTAACTATGTATCGCTACAGCTACTGTTTTCAACTATTTATGCCTTTTGGAAAAAAATTTTATTACGAAAATTTTTTAACAGTAGATATTTCTGACCTAGTTAGGCATGTGGTCGACCTTCAATCATGGTATTTTACTATCCTGGCAGGGTCGCCATTCTCTAACATTCTGTGGAGTGTCTGTTGTTCTATATCATGTCTCCCTACCACTTTCGTGCAACGACGCTCTGAGGATGTTTTTTAGGGAATTGACTAGTTTGAACTTGGGACCTGTTGCTGGTAAGGAGATGTCAGACCACAGTCAGACATCTAGAGTTCAGTGAGAGTAGCGATGATATAACCAAATACTTAATGATTTCAGCGTCAGCTCCACTGCACTCCCTGTAAAGGAATCTTAATACTAACTAAATTTAGTGGAAGGGGTTCAAGGCTTTCCTATTTTTAGTTAGCTGGTAAAATAACGACGAAAAAGCAGTTAAGTTTACCATTGGAAATTTTATTCTACTCACAAAACATTGTTTATAAATTGCACTATTGATAAAAGGAAATGTTTTAATACAGGATGGTAAAAACCAACTACGTTCAACAAAAATGTGAACGAATGCTCCCTGAGTGGGTTTCCAAGTTTCAAAGGATGATGTATGGCATATCACATCTATAATCTAGGTTTAAATTAAGTTTCACAAGAGAGAAAACTATCAAAATGGTCTACAGTGACCCTCAATTATCTTTAATTACTTATCTAACTTGTCGTAAATTACACTGGCTGATGTGGCTTCACAGTAACTATATAACAGAAAAATCATCGCGTTTCAGATTTTTACTTCAAGTGGCAAATGTGAACACCATGAGCTTTAATTGACGCAAAAAGGGGGTGTAACAGATGAGACTTCTGCAGTTCTGAATGAAGCTTAATGCACTGTTTTGTGGCATCACGTGCATTCATTAGCTTATCGGTGTTCGTAGGGGAGCGGCAGGCAGCACACCTCTGCTCACCTCGCCGTCTCGGAAGCAACTCTCTCCTAACTTCTCCTTACTACAATTTACCGAAGTTGGTTTAAAAAAACTATCTGCCTGCGTTTTCATCTGAGCAATCAGGGTCTCGATGTTAACCTTAAGCTTCGCCTACAAAAATTCTGTCTATCCAATGAAAAACGTTATACTTTTCGTGGTGGGGCAATGTTTTTAATGTTAGCAACGTAACAGAGACGCGAAAAAGTCTCACGCTAAAACTTGCAGCTGGTGTGATACTTTTAGTGTTATCGTAAGATCTATACTGTTCTTCTGGAGGGTTCTATCTTTTAACATGGGCTGGGGGTGGTCCTGACGTGACAGAGACGCGAAAAAATCTCACGCTAAAACTTGCGGCTGGGGTGGCCCTCTTTGTGTTATCGTACGATCTAAACTGTTCTTCTGAAGGGCTCTAGCTTTTAACATGGGCTGGGGGTTGGTCCTAGCGGTTAGCGGGAGACGTGGGTGTCCGCCCTTATCGTAGGGCCTTCCAGCTTAACACGGTTCTGCTCTCGGCTTCTGTTCTCGTTTCTGCCCTCGGAACTGCGTCTGTCTCACGGTGGGAATGTATGACATGCATTTAGGCATTCTTGTGTTAGTCTGTGGTATTCCATTTGTTCACTCGTTACTCGCATTACTTTGGTTAATTTAATGTCACGATTTATGCGGAGCTGTGTGACATACTGCTGGATTTGCTTATCATGTCAGGGTTTTCATGGAAGGTGTTGGATTTGCCTGACACCTTACAACATCACTGAAGTTGCAAGTGGCGGTGGTTGAGGTCAGTGAAACGCATGCTACAGGGCGTGTGGATGGGAGCAGTTCCTGAAATAAGCGATTTTTGACTGTTTGTTGTGTCACTGTGGTGCCAATTGCTGCTCAAATTGGTGCTGCAGATCCAATACTGAACACCAGAGCTCTACGCCGAGTAGGAAGGTCGTACCTCTCGGTAGAGCCACACGGTCTTCTGGAGCCTGGTGTTCTTACAACATCACTTTCTCGTAACCACAGCAACATCGCTCAAACTCAGTGTTGGGAGTCTTCAACACCTTAAAGACATTCTTGAATAACAGCAATTCACCATGTCCAGTCTCACGGGTAACTAACGTTCACGAACGTTACAGAGTGTTTTTAAGGCAAATCTATTTTGACCCCTCATAATAGCGCTACCAGCGTCCCTCTCCTGCAACTCGCGCAGAATTTGAATAGACATCATCTTACAGATGTAGAACCGCACCTATCAGCTTTCGTTTATGTCGTAGAATTTCTTCTTGGTGTGGAGATTGTTATCCGTCAATGTGTATTTGAAGATCCTTCATGATATAGTAGCACATGAGCACTTGTTCGAAGGGATTCCTTGCACAAGGTTTCGACGCAAACGGTTTGATGTGCTTCGAAAAAACGGCTGGAGAAAATCAAGTAGTTGACATATCCCTCTTCTTGCTTCCAACAGAAGCAGAATTATCCTTCATGCCCGTGCGACATAAGTGAGTAGGTATTCGTTCCTACCAACGTAGTTCTGAGCTTCCCGCTAGCCTGGAGTTTTCAAAACCATCGGTTATCTCTTGTTACTGGTAGTACTGCAGTGCAGTATTGATTTTATAACGCGTTCAAAGGCAGCAAACCTTTGCCCTTTGTTCCTCGGCCTGTTGCTCTATCCATAACTTGGAATCGGAGGATGGTAGACTGACATTTATTAGAGGGCAAGAAACACGGGTCTCCTTCACCAGCTGGTTCGCTTTGCTCTTTTAGGACAATCCTACATTAGACCCATACAAAGGAGATCATCACAGATCTTTGTTTTTTTTTAAAAAAAAAAAGCAGTGATTCTCCTTTGATTCCCAGTACCTTCCGATGCGAAGTTCTTGCAGCAGCGTCCCAGTCCCATTGTTTACGAATATAACTTCCACGAAGTATCTTCCTTTACAATTAATCTGCAAAAGTGGACCTGTTTATCAAGAATTTCGGTTAGCTGGTTTTCGCATTTCTTGTGTGCATATCAACCATGTATTCCGGCTCACATGGACGTTCTTCGTTCACATTTTCTTTCTTTGTATTCCCTTACGCGATTCTCAGTGAGTTTTAATGGCGTTCGTAATAATTATTGTAAGAATTTGTGAGGCTTCATTATCGGTAACTCGTGGGCACCTACTGTGTCCTTAGTATTTGGTCATTTGAATGCTTACATCACCATTACATCGACACGCAAGTTGGCCAATCAGTCGTCAACTGAAAAGATTTGCAACTCGCCGGTCGAACTTCCCCAAGTAGGGACTCCCGCCCGTCAGTGTCATACGGTCACTTCATTTACACTACACATTCAGGTACAAAAATGTTTTCTTTCAGCACATAAGGTAGATTTGTCGCAATATGCGTCAGGCGCACAGAGGAATTTCGTTGCTCAAATTGTTACTGAAATCGTACTGGTTCACCTCAGAGCAGTGATCAATAAGATGTATTACTAATGCACATAAGTTACGGGCCTCATCCTTGGTAGAGATAGTGTCTATTTTCAATAATGTGGGTTGCTAAGTATTAACTATAGGCAAGAAAAACCATTAAACTGTCATTATAATTTCTGTTTTTTGATGTTCAGAAACGAATGAAAAACGGAACATAGAACAATAAGAGCGTAGGCTTTCGCGGTATACGTATCGAAAGGAGGTAGCAAAATGGAATAAAGAAAGTGTAGCGATGGCGAAGGTTCTTGAGTTGTTTGCTGTTTGTAGTCATATGAGGTACTGAAAAGTGGACCATTGACATGTAAGGCCTGAAGTGGTATTAAAATAAGTGACGCGAAAGAGTAAACGAAAAGAAATTCAACATTTGGATAAGAAATAAAAAAGTCTATACTAAGAACCATGAGTTATGAGATATTCAGAGGAAGATAAGGAAAAGAACGGGACGGACCAGAAAATTATGAGAACCCTTTCATTTCTCTGTCTTTGTCGGGTATTGTTTTCTGCACGTGAATTTATTTCTTTCAATTCAGGCAGCCACCGCAGATTGAGAGAACGACCCTGAATAACCTGTTTTGGAGTCTATTCTGTACCTAAAAGAGAAAATTTGGTAGATGGGAATCAAACTGTATTTCTCAAACGCATAAGGAATCTACTACTAGTGTCATAAGGAAATATTAATTACAATACACTAGTTCCGTTTTATGCATACCACAAAAAAGTGTCTCTGGAGAGAGGAAAGTAGTCAAAAAGGTATGTTTCATTGAAACACAAGAAATGAAACGGTTTAACGCAAAATATTACTGAATAACGCAGCCGATATTATTTATAAAATAACGTTAAAAGTTCTTCAATGTAGTAGAATGAGTTGCCGTACAGAAAGATCAAATTTATTCAAAAACACGTTATTTTTAATGTTATATACCTAATTTGCTTTCTGGAGGTCTTTATACAAAAAGAAAATAGTCTACAAAATTAAGCAAATAACGTTTTATTAAAAAAGTACAACTTTACTGTATGCTTACATGATGATGGCGTCCTCTTGGGTAAAATATTCCGGGGATAAAATAGTCCCCCATTCGGATCTCCGGGCGGGGACTACTCAAGAGGACGTCGTTATCAGGAGAAAGAAAACTGGCGTTCTACGGACTGGAGCGTGGAATGTCAGATCCCTTAATCGGGCAGGTAGGTTAGAAAATTTAAAAAAGGAAAAGGATTGGTTAAATTTCGATATAGTGGGAATTAGTGAAGTGGAAAGAGGAACAAGACTTTTGGTCAGGGGAATACAGGGTTATAAATACAAAATCAAATAGGGTAATGCAGGAGTAGGTTTAATAATGAACAAAAAATAGGAGTGCGGGTGATCTACTACAAACAGCATAGTGAACGCATTATTGGGGCCAAGATATACACGATGAAATGTATGATGAGATAAAAGAAATTATTCAGGTAGTGAAGGGAGGCGAAAATTTAATAGTCATGGATGCTGGAATTAGAGAGTAGTACAAGGGAGAGAAGGAAACATAGTAGGTGAATATGGATTGGCGGTAAGAAATGAAAGATGAAGCCGTCTGGTAGAATTTTGCACAGAGCATAACTTCATCATAGCTAACACTTGGTTCAAGAATCATAACAGAAGGTTGTATACATGGAAGAATCCTGCAGATACAAGAAGGAATCAGATAGATTATCTAACGGTAAGACAGAGATTTAGGAACCAGGTTTTAAATTGTAAGACATTTCCAGGGGCAGATGTGGACTGTGACCACAATCTACTGGTTATGACCTGTAGATTAAAACTGAAGGAACTGCAAAAAGGTGGGAATTTAAGGAAATGGGACCTGGATAAACTGAAAGAACCAGAGGTTGTACAGAGTTTCAGGGAGAGCATAAGGGAGCAATTGACAGGAATGGGGGAAAGAAATACAGTAGAAGAAGAATGGGTAGCTTTGAGGGATGAAGTAGTGAAGGTAGGAGAGGATCAAGTAGGTAAAAAGACGAGGGCTAGTAGAAATCCTTGGGTGACAGAAGAAATATTGAATTTAATTGATGAAAGGAGAAAATATAAAAAGCAGTAAATGAAGCAGGCAAAAAGGAATACAAACGTCTCAAAAATGAGATCGACAGGAAGTGCAAAATGGCTAAGCAGGGATGGCTAGAGGACAAATGTAAGGATGTAGAGGCTTATCTCACTAGGGGTAAGATAGATACTGCCTACAGGAAAATTAAAGAGATCTTTGGAGATAAGAGAACCACTTGTGTGAACATCAAGGGCTCAGATGGAAACCCAGTTCTAAGCAAAGAAGATAAAGCAGAAAGGTGGAAGGAGTATATAGAGGGTCTATACAAGGGCGATGTACCTGAGGACAATATTATGGAAATGGAAGAGGATGTAGATGAAGATGAAATGGAAGATACGATACTGCGTGAAGAGTTTGACAGAGCACTGAAAAGTCGAAACAAGGCCCCGGGAGTAGACAACATTCCATTAGAACTACTGACGACCTTGGGAGAGCCAGTCCTCACAAAACACTACCATCTGGTGAGCAAGATGTATGAGACAGGCGAAATACCGTCAGACTTCAAGAAGAATATAATAATTCCATTCCCAAAGAAAGCAGGTGTTGACAGATATGAAAATTACCCAACTATCAGTTTAATAAGTCACAGGTGCAAAATACTAACTCGTATTCTTTACAGACAAATGGAAAAACTGGTAGAAGCCGACCTCGGGGAAGATCAGTTTGGATACCGTAGAAATGTTGGAACACGTGAGGCAATACTGACCCTACGATTTATCTTAGAAGAAAGATTAAGGAAAGGCAAACCTACGTTTCTAGGTCTTGTAGACTCAGAAAAAGCTTTTGACAATGTTGACCGGACTACTCTCTTTCAGATTCTAAAGGTGGCAGGGGTAAAACACATAGAGCGAAAGGCTATTTACAATTTGTACAGAAACCAGATGGCAGTTCTAAGAGTCGAGGGGTATGAAAGGTAAGGGTGTGAGACATCGTTGTAGCCTATCTCCGATGTTATTCAATCTGTATATTGAGCAAGCAGTGAAGGAAACAAAAGAAAAATTCGGAGTAGGTATTAAAATCCATGGAGAAGAAATAAAAACTTTGAGGTTCGCCGATGACATTGTAATTCTGTCAGAGACAGCAAAGGACTTGGAAGAGCAGCTGAACGGAATGGACAGTGTCTTGAAAGGAGGATATAAGATGAACATCAACAAAAGCAAAATGACGATAATGGAATGTACTTGAATTAAGACTGGTGATGCTGAGGGAATTAGATTAGGAAATGAGACACTTAAAGCAGTAAAAGAGTTTTGCTATTTGGGGAGCAAAATCACTGATGATGGTCGAAGTAGAGAGGATATAAAATGTAGACGCAATGGCAAGGAAAGCGTTTCTGAAGAAAAGAAATTTGTTAACATCAAGTATAGATTTAAGCATCAGGAAGATTTTTCTGAAAGTATTAGTGTGGAGTTTAGGCATGTATGGAAGTGAATGTGGACAAGAAGAGAATAGAAGCTTTCGAAATGTGGTGCTACAGAAGAATGCTGAAGATTAGATGGATAGATTACATAACTAATGAGGAGGTAATGGATAGAATTGGGGAGAATAAGTGTTTGTGGCGCAACTTGGCAAGAAGAAAGGACCAGTTGGTAGGACATGTTCTGAGGCATCAAGGGATCACAAATTTAGCATTGGAGGGCTGCGTGGGGGGAAAAAGTCGTAAAGGGAGACTAAGAGATGAATACACTATGCAGATTCATAAGGATGTAGGTTGCAGTAAGCACTGGGAGATGAATAAGCTTGCACAAGATAGAGTAGCATGGAGAGCTGCATCAAACCAATCTCAGGACTGAAGACTACAAGAACATGATGTATAAATATCTATAGACTATACAAAGGGATAAAGTTCTTGGCAAAAATCTCGAATAGTTGTTGACCGTTTTACTTCAGTTTTTTGCACGAAACTCTAAAGTACATTTAGACACACATGACGAAATCGTTTTAAATGCATGTAACATTAAAATACGTATTTCGCAGACGTAGAAACATTAGAAAGTCTCCGAAATTTCTTAACCGAATTACATCAGAGTCTTACACAGTACTCTTATAAAGGTTCAAATGGACACAGGCTTGCGGCTGTATGCACCTGCTCCTCTGACGAAAAAAGCAATTGAACAGAACAGCAGATTTTTGTGGTAAGATATTCTTCCAGTGTGTAAACCTTTCAAAATACGATATCTCGTAAATGACGAGCACTCTGATCCTGCAACAAACACTACTGATATTTTAATTTACCCTACTTTTTGTTTGTTAATGTCAATAGGCGTTGTTCCATGTTTTTTAAATGTATATTTTCTCAATAAATACACTTTGTAAGTAATATTACATTTTGTTTATTGTCTAACAGTACGAGACCATGATTACCAATCCAGTGAAAACCGCATATCAATAGCACTTCTCATTTCCGCAAAATTTGCGGTGCATGTTTTAGGTGATTCATCTTATATGAGGGTCGTTTAATAAGTAATGCAACTCATTTTTTCCTGAAAACAGCTTGGTTTTATTCCACATTCGAATACACAATTTTGTTCCCCACTCTTTTGGCAACATTACCGTTTTTTCAATAGGAATTGGGCGTGAAAGAAAAATATTGCATTGAGTATTAAACGCCCCTCATGTAATATGAAGACCAAATGTTGTTAGGAAAAACCCTTGAAAATTTCTTTCTCCGGTTGTTCAGATTTTCACATGATACCTTAATGAATTTGCAGACGGACACTGACTAAATTATTAAAAAAATAACGTATAATAGGCAAACATTGTTGGTAAAATGTCAAAAAGTTTTTGATAGATTTACTTCATTGTAATAAACATTCAGAACTACATAGACTGTATAATTTTGTAAACAAGAATGTGTAGGTTTGCTTTTAAAAACGACTCGAGAAAAGAATACTGACGTGTGCTGTGCTGTGAAAATGTAGATTTTAAGTTTATTTGTCGCAGTCAGTTTTGACTACAATATTCGGGCATTTAAACCATTAGACAAATTATTACTCATATATATTCCTCCTCCATAAATATAATTTTATACAAAGTCTATCTATAATACATTGTGCTGTTTCGTTTTGCGCCGCTCAGACGGCTTCAATAATTTCTGTGAAACTGGATGATTAATTCAAGAGAAGCAGCTTCAAAAATTCGTAAGTGAATTACGCGTTTCTCCTCCTCCGGCCTTTATGCAAGCATTTACGTGGTGTGGTATTGATTAATAGGTTTGTTGGATGTTCTCCTGGAGGATATTGGGGCAAATTCTAATTGGTGTGTTAGACCGTTAAAATCTCGAGATGGTTGGAGGGCACTGCCCATAGCGCTCCAAACGTTCTCAACTGGCGGTAGATCCGGCGACCATGCTGGCCTGGGTATGGTTTGGCAAGCAAAAAAATAAGCTGTAGGAACTCTCGCAGAGTGCGAGAGGGCGTTATCTTGCTGAAATATCGGTCCAGGAAGACTTGCAAAGAGGGGCAACAAAATGGTGTGTAGAATACCGTCGACGTACCGCTGAGCTCCAAGCGTGTCGCGGATGACAACCAAAGTGGTCCTGCTGCGTAAAGAAATGGTACCCCGGACTATCACTCATGGTTGTCGGTTCGTGTGGAGGGTGCCAATCTGGTTTCCAACCACATCTTCGCTGGTCATCTGGGCTCGTTTCGAAAGGGGACTCTACACTGAAGAGACTGGTACTCCAGTCAATGACATTCCAGAGTGAAGACGCGCCTGGAGAGGCCGCGGACAGTCGTGGGATATCGACTTGACTGTGGCTGCCCATACGACCGGACATCCAGGAGCGTCGTTCTGGGCTGCCATTTCTTTACATAGCAGGACCCCTTTGATTGTCATCCATTGAGATAACCCTAACAGCACAGTGCTACGTCGACGGCATAGAAGCTCCGTTTTGTTCCCCTTCCAAGCTAGCAAGGGTGGTAACATTACGAGTGAAATGGGAATTCCACTATTAAATGCAGAGGACAGAGCGGGTAGATGGAAAGTATACATTGAAGGCATCTATGACGAGAAAGACTTGTCTGATATGTAAATATCAGCAAGATAATGAGTTACTTTGAACAGTGCAGTGATAGGATCGTTATCAGAATCGACAACAAACCAACACCGGCAACAATAGTTCGAGTACACATTCCGGTGTCGCAAGCAGAAGCCGAAGAGATACAGAAAGTACATGAGTATACTGAAAGGGTAATTAAGCACTTAAACGAAGAAATGTAATCGGCTTGGGGGACAGGAATGTAGTTGTAAGGGGAAGGAATAGAAGAAAGAGTTACGCGAAAAATGAGCTTGGTACTAGGAATGAGAGAGGAGAAAGGCCACTTGAGTTCCACAATAAATATCAGCTAGTAGGCCTAATAGCGAATACTCTGTTCAAGAATCACAAGAGGAGGGGATATACTTGGAGAAGACCGGGAAATATGGGTTACGAAGTAAGGTAGGGGATTGTAGGATTGTAAGGCGTGCCCAGGAGTATATATAAATTTAGTTATAATGAAGAGTAGATTGAAGTTTAAGAGAATCAACGCGCAGAGAAGTGGGATGTCGCAATACTAAGGAATGAGCTTGAAGTTCGCTGATGCTGTAGATACTCCGATAAGAATAGGTCAGTAGGCAGTTCAGCTGAAGACGAGTAACGTCTCTTAAAAAGGGGAGTCATGGTAGTTCGAAAGAAAACATGGGTACAAAGAAGATAACTGCGAAGAAACTATGGATAACAGGAGAAATACTTCAGTTGATCAATGAAAGATGAACGTCCAGAAATATTTATAGGAATTCAGGAATGCAGAAACACAGGTCAGTTAGGAATGAAACAAACAGGAAATGTCGGGAAGCTATGACGAACTGGTTGCATGATGAATGTGAAGAAACGGAAAGGAAATGTTTGTCGTAAAGACTGACTCAGCAGACAGAAGCGTCAAAGTAGCCTTAGGAGAAATTAAATGCAAGGGCGGTAACATTAAGAGTGCAGAGAGAATTCCACTATTAAATGCAGAGGAGGAAGCGGTTAGGTGGAAAGTATACATTGAAGGCCTGTATGAGGAGAAACACTTGTCTGATGTGATAGAACGAGAATCAGGAGTCGATATAAAAGACATAAGGGATATAATATTGGAAACAGAATTTGAAAGAGCTTTGGAAGACTTAAGATGGAATAAAGCAGAACGAGTGGGTAACTTTTCATCAGAATTTCTAGCGTCTTTGGAGGAAGTGGCAACAAAAACACTGTTCACGTTAGTATGTCGAATGTATGAGTCTGGCCATATACCATCTGGCTTTCGTAAAGACATCATCTACGCAATTCCGAAGATTGTAAGAACCGACAAGTGCGAGAATTATTGCACAATCAGCTTACAGCTCTTGCTTCCAAGTTGCTGACAAGAACAGAAGAGAGGAAAAGAAAGTTGAGAATGTATCATACGACGAGCAGTTTGGCTTTAGCAAAGGTAAAGGCACCATAGGTGATGGTGGAAGTAAGACTAAAGAAAAATCAAGATACGTTCATGAGATTTGTGGACCTAGAAAAAGCATTCGACAATGCCAAATGCTTCAAGATGTTCGAAATTCTGACAAAAACAGTGATAAGCCACACGGCTGCATGGGTAATATACCAAACGTACAAGAACCAAAAGGGAAAAATAGGAGTGTAAGACCAAAAATGAAGCTCTCGGATTGAAAAGGGTATAAGTAAAAGACAGGATCAAGAGTGGAAGTATAATTCAAAGCGGAAGGATGTTATAAGATTCGTTGACGACACTGCTATCCTCAGTGAAAGTGAAGAAGAATTACAGGGTCTGCTGAACTGAATGAATTAAATGAACATGATATGGATAGAGTGTGAATGGAAGAAAGACGAAACTAGTAAGAAGCAGAAATGAGAAAACCGAGAAACTTAACATCAAGATTGGTGATCATGAAGCAGATGAAGTTAACAAACCCTGCGACTTAGACAGCAATACAACCCATGACAGATGGAGCAAGAAGGATACAAAAAGCAGACTGGCACTGGCAAAAAGAGCATTTCTGGAGAAGAGAAGTCAACCAGTATCAAACACAGGCCTTAATTCGAGGAGGAAGTTTCCAGGAATGTACTTCTGGAGCACAATCTTGTACGGTAATGAAACATGGACTTTGGGAAAATCGAAACAGAAGAGAATCGAAGCATTTGTGATGTGGTGATACAGAACAATGTTGAAAATTATTTGGACTGATAACGTAAGGAATGAAGAGGTTCTCCGGGAGATTGTCGAGGAAAGAATATATGGAAAACACTGACAAGGGGAAGGGACAGGATGTTAGGACATCTATTAGAACATCACGGAATAACTTCCATGGAACTAGAGGGAGTTGTAGAGGATAAAAACGGTGGAAGAAGGCAGAGGTGGGAATACATCGAGCAAATAATTGAAGGCGTAGGTTGCAATTGCTACTCTGAGGTGAAGAGGCTGGCACAGGAGAGGAAGGAATTCTTGGCGGGCCGCATCAAATCAGTCAGAACACTCATGACTCAATAAAATAAAATAAAATAAACAGAGAGAGGGAGAAAAAAAGAGAGACAGAGAGAGAGAATGCTCGCCCGCACACGGCGTGAGTTTCTACTGCATGTCTTCGTGCTTCTCAAGCCCTTGGATCTCTCCCCAACTGAAAACGTTTGGAGCATTACGGCAAAACACTCCAGCAGTCCCGGAATTTTGACGATCTAACTTGCAAATTGAATAGAATTTGTCACGATATGTCTCTGGAGGACATACAATCCAGTCAATCATTGCCACTCCGAATAAGTGCTTACACAAGGGCCAGATTTGGACCATCGAGTTACTGAATTGCTCGATTTGTGAAACTCTTTCTGTTAAATAAATATTTCATTTTTTCTTGATTGTAATCATTTGTTTGTAAGGACATGTACATCATGTGTACGGATTTTCGTCCCATTCAGGTAATTCCTTCGTTTTGCTTGCTCCAAAAAAAAAAAAAAAAAAAAAAAAAATACTCGTATTTCACTGTTATGCTGGTTAATGGATGTATGCACTTTCTCTGCAGTTCGCTGCGAAGTCTTTGAAACATCCCAGATAATCTCGTAAATCTTGACCAACTTGTAATTTTTACTGTTTACTGGAGTGCTTGTACCTTACATTTCATTCCTTAGATGATCTCAAATAAAAGAAACTCAGGGCTTTAGATCAAATAATTTTAAAGGTCAAGATACGGCCCCTGGTCTACCCGTTCATCTTCGGCCATATTCACGTGTTGTATTACATCAGCAGAAAAACGTGCTGCTGCCCATCACGCATTTACCACATTCTCGTAATGTGGGTCATATGCGAAATTTGAGTCAAATCAGACGGGAATTACCGAAAAGCACACATTTAAAATGCATTCAGTATTTTATACTGAAGTTCAGTGTTGGCTCGTAATTACAAAGTATGCCTAACTGGAAAGGAGGCGTTCACTGTAGCGGCGTGGTACTTAATCCTAGTGGGTGGCGATGTTCTCACCGAGAAATGATATGGTGGTATTCCCAGCGGCACAGGCGGAGTTGATAGCTTCACTCTAATTTACCGTTTCTGGAGAACTGTTTAGGCAGTTCGTTAATTGGTGGATTCTTTCCGATCACCACAAAAGAGCAGTTATTCAATTTCTTCTCGCAGAAGGGGAGCAAGCTTCATAATTTTATCGCGATATGAAAGAAGTGTACGGAGGGCAATGTATTGCACGCTGCATAATATTCCGGTCGTGTCAATATTGTTAGATGGGATGCGTGGCCAAGAAGACCATCGAGCTCCTACATAAATTTAGATGGGAGTTCCTGGAATATTCTCCCTACAGGCTCGATATCTCCCTATGTGACGTATTTCCAGCCTCTTAACACATCTGCAAGGTCACAGGTTTCCCTGTGATGGGAGTTAAGGACACCATAAGAAACTGGATATGACAGAATCCCATCAGTTTCTACACTCAGGCTATCCACTCCTTCCCTACGCACTAGGATCGTGTATTCATGTCAAAAGCAGTTATGTATATTTGTACTGCCCCACATGAACTGTAATTGTAATATCGTTATTAAAATTTCATCACACACGACCGAAGTCTTTTTTCGTTTGGGCACACTTTACACACTTTTGTAACTATCTCGCAAGAGACTCGATGGCGAATGTGTATTCATAGAACGATTTTGCTTTTATCATTGTTAATTTTTCACCCCTGGAGCGTTCAATATTAATTACGATAAACCGTACGTACATTTGGTATCGTTCTTTACAAATAACTGGTTTTTTTTTTGCTTGATGTGCGATATTGATTGCTAAGATACCTGTTCACCTTCCTATTTTGTTAGAGACAGAAGAAAGATTTTCGCAGTGACTTTTATAGTGATACGTTCACATATGCGAATAAAATGAATGCCCGGGGTCAGTCATCCGGCTCTACATTCCCGCACATTTCGCACCCGGCGTCAGAGGTACGTATGTGATCTCGGATCGACAATTGCCGGCAGTGTTTCCACACTGCGACTGCGGCAGCGGCCGTTCCCAGAAAGCGCACCAATGAAATCCACAAACACGGCGTACGTACCGCATTAGCGGTCCGATATTGACACGATGAACGACGAGTTTGTCCCAGGGAGCACTAAATTGGGGCCGGCGCACATTTCAAACTGTCTATAAATTACAATTGCGTTACAATCATAGGGAGGGGCGGGGCGGGGCGCGGCGATTTCCCAGCAGTGCCGTATCCGTAATGTGATTGAAGCCGCCGGCGCCGCCGCCGCCGGCGCTGCCAGCCTGTTCACACGGCCGCCGGGCGCCAATTACCGCCACTGCGCCTTGGCTCACCTACCACCCTACTTACACCGAAATACAGCGGCGCAGTATTTCCTTGCGTGACAGCGAGTACAGTGGGTACTCTTAAAACACACTCATTTTCTTATTGTACGAAGTCTTAGGTAGGATGGCGTATACCTACGATCTTGGACGATAGAGATACATGACTGGTATCAATGAGCGAAGCTACAAGCATCGCCCCAATAAAACAGACAAAGGTTGGTGAAACGCCACTTTTTGAGAGCTCCATTAATGTGAACTATTAACGTTTATAAATGCTAAAATCATTGTAAATTTCCACCATATGCTATCAGAGTTCTTTTATACAGATTTCATCTTCTGTTTATTACTTGTCAGTTTCGGCCTGTCATCATTTTAGAATCTCTACCATATAAAAATTAATAAGGTAAGAGGGTAAAACCCTTTTTTAAACATCGTACCATACACATAAATTTCAGCTAGTAATACCAAAAACTCCGTACAAGAATCGCAAGAGGAGCAGATATACTTGGAAAAAGCCAGAAGATGGGGGGAAGATTTCAGTTATTTTACAGCAAGATCAGGCAGAGATTCCTAAATCAGGTGTTTCATTATAAGGCGAACCTAGGAGCAGATACAGACTCTCATAACAATTTAGCAATGATAAAGAGATGAACGAACGTCAAGACACCATCAGGAAGAATCAGTACGCAAACGAGAGGTTCAAAATGGTTCAAATGGTTCTGAGCACTATGGGACTTAACATCTGAGGTCATCAGTCCCCAAGAACTTAGAACTACTTAAACCTAACTAACCTAAGGACTTCACACACATCCATGCCCAAAGCAGGATTCGAACCTGCGACCGTAGTGGTCACGCGGTTCCAGTCTGAAGCGCCTAGAACCGCTCGCTCACACCGGCAGCTAGACCAGATGGATACGGAAATACTCTACATCTGTAGCTACATCCATACTCCGCAAGCCACCTGACGGTGTGTGGCGGACGGTACTTTGAATACCTCTTTCGGTTCTTCCTTCTATTCCAGTCTCGTAATGTTCGTGGAAAGAAATATTGTCGGGATGTCTCTGTGTGGGCTCTAATCTCTCTGATTTTATCCTCATGGTCTCTTCGTGAGATATACGTAGGAAGGAGCAATATACTGTTTGACTCCTCGGTGAAGGTATGTTCTCGAAACTTCAACAAACCCCGTACCGAGCTACTGAGCGTCTTTTCTGCAAACTCTTCCACTCGAGTTTATCTATCATCTTCGTAACGCTTTCGCGATTACTAAATGATCCTGTAACGAAGCGCGCTGCTCTCCGTGGATCTTCTCTATCTCTTCTATCAACCCTATCTGGTACGGATCCAACACTGGTGAGCAATATTCAAGCAGTGGGCGAACAAGTGTACTGTAACCTACGTCCTTTGTTTTCGGATTGCATTTATTTAGGATTCTTAGAACGAATCTCAGTCTGGCACCTGCTTTACCGACAATCAACTTTATATGATTATTCCGTTTTATATCAATCCTAATGCCTACTCCGAGATAATTTATGGAATTAACTGCTTCCAGGTGCTGACCTGCTATATTGCAGCTAAATGATAAAGGATCTTTCTTTCTATGTATTTGCAGCACATTACACTTTGCTAAGACACCTGTTCACCTTTCTATTTTGTTAGAGACAGACAAAAGACTTCCGCACTGACTTTTATAGTGATACGTTCTCATATTCGAATAAAAAGAATGCCCAGGGTCAGTCATCCGGCTCTATATTCCCGCACATTTCGCAACTTCGCAACACCAAGAAGGAATTGTGCGTCATAAACGAAAACTGGTGGACATGTTTCTACATACAAAAAATGATGTCTACTGAAATTTCGCGCCAGTCACATAGGAGAAGTGCTAGTAGCATCACTATGAGGATGCAAATCAGGTCTGCCTTAACTATATGCTGAAGAAGTCGTGAGTGTTACTGGATGTGCTGACTTGATGTAAGTCAAGAATGTCTCTAAGGTGACAAAGACCTCACAGATTTTCAAAAAGTCCTTATAATACCACTTGTAGAAGCCGGATGTTCTTTCTGTGATATTGCAGAAGGACTTGGCAGGAATGTACCACTGTACGTGACTGATAGCAGCAGTGCTCTTGAAAACAAACGGTCGCAAGAAGGCCGGGCCGTTGTGGCGCTTCAGTCCGGAACCGCGCTGCTGCTAGGGTCGCAGGTTTGAATCCTGTCTCGGGCGATGTCCTTATGTTAATTAGGTTTAAGTAGTTCTAAGTCTAGGGGACTGCTGACCTCAGATGTTAAGTCCCATAGTGCCTGGAGCCATTTGAACCATTGATGGCTGTGTGTTGGTTAGAAGGAGGCCAATTCATTGTTGCAACCAAACGTGCTAGGTACTCTGGACTCAAACGTAGGGTTATGGTATGGGGGGCGATTTCGTATAACAGCAGTAGCCTGTCTTGGTTATCCTGTCCACCCTGATTAGAAATTTGTACGTCAGTTTGATGATTCGACCTGCTGTGTTGCCATTCATGAAAAGCATTCCAGAGGGTGTTTTCCTACAGGAAAATACTGGGTCTTCTATGTTAGAAATGCTCCACAAAAGGATTCCATAAAGAACATGGAATATGCCACGCGGAGTTGTCTCTACAACCAAAAGATCACACTCTTATAAAACTTCAACTAATTAGTTCCGAAACATCACACTTCCCTAAACATGTTCGTAACTTAAACCGCTTTAGTCACGACACGTTCTATCTGAAATGATCTCACTAGCTCTTCATTTTACATACTATTTTCGCGGAGACGTCTAGCATGGTGTTACTCGGAAACAGATTGCCGAGCGACTGTCTCGTTGCTCATCTCCTCTACGCCTATCTCACTATCTGCACGCGGGAACCGCTTAATTCTGATTGGCTGTTGATCTGAATGACCAATCATTATGATCCTTCCAGATCATTCTTCCGGCAAAATTTGCTTTACGCAACCGCTAATCAGAATACGTCATTACGATTTCAGTTTCCAATATATTGTTTAATGAAATACAACGAAATGGAAAATATTCTTTAAATTAATAGAGAAACTTATTCCGCTAGAGACTTTTATTCTGGCTGAACTCTTACAAAAGCAAGCACACACTGACATACGTCATCAGCATCTTGGTTACAACACAATTTCTCCCCATAGTTCAATTTTAAAATGGTTTTACATAAAATGACATTACGTTTTAACGTATGTCCCACATATACTCTCTCACTCATTCCCATGTATTCTTACAACAAAATAATAAACAAATAGTAATTTTGAATAATTTTTTATATTATGTAACTTAGAGTAAATAATGTTTGGAAAAGAAATTTCCAGTTAAGTGATTTTTAAATATTATGAGCTTTTTTATAACTTCAGATGATAATTAAAGACACTTGGTTGTTGTTCCTAACTGAGTTTTGAAACGTAAGTGCCGGTTTTAGGATATTTAAGTAATTTTCTCAATATCCGTTATTATAATAGATAAAAATCTGAAATTTTGACAGGATTCTTTCTTTAATAACAAAAGATGCGTACCAAGTTTGAACAAATTCGCATGATAATTGCTATTGTTTATTTCGATTCGTAAGTGAATGAATTTGCGTACCGACTGAATGTTAGTTGAGCCCGTTCACACGGCCGTTAACGTCAGCTGCGTTGTGAGTCAGAGTAAAGAAAAAACGTAGCCATCCTGCAGCCACGGTGCTACACGGCTACGTGGCTTACTACAACGAATGGTATCTCGTTAATAACTTGCCACGTTACAGGTTCTCACATCAAGATATTATGAGAACTCCCCAACACAGTGTCTACAAGGAACCATATTCTTCAAAAGCTAACTGATACTGAATGACTCAACCAAGCATAAATGGTGCCACCATTATGGTACTTAGCAGCAGGATATACAGGGTGGTCCATTGATAGTGACCGGGCCAAATATCTCACGAAATAAGCGTCAAACGAAAAAACGACAAAGAACGAAACTCGTCTAGCTTGAAGGGGAAACCAGATGGCGTTATGGTTGGCCCGCTAGATGGCGCTACCATAGGTCAAACGGATATCAACTGCGTTTTTTTAAAAATAGGAACCCCCCTTTTATTACGTGTAGCATGTAAAGAAATATGAATGTTTTAATTGGACCACTTTTCTCGCTTTGTGATAGATGGTGATGTAATAGTCACAAACGTATAAGTAAGTGGTATCACGTAACATTCCGCCAGAGTGGACGTTATTTGCTTCGTGATACATTACCCGTGTTAAAATGGACCGTTTACCAATTGTGGTCCATCTGCAGCGGTAATCCGGAAAGATACCGCCCTTCGATTGGTCTTTCGGTTCTAAACGAAGCGTTAGGTGTATTGCAGGTTCCAGCCACCCTGCAGCGGTCCAGCCAGCAGCCAGCAGCCAGCAGCGGTCCCAGTCAGCAGCGGTCGCAGCCAGCGGCCAGCAACGTTTCCTGCCAGCGTCCAGCAGCGGTTCCTGCAGCAGCCAGCAGCGGTTCCTGCCAGCAGCCAGCGTCCAGCAGCGTGCAGCAGCCAGCAGCGTCCAGCTGTCAGCAGCGGTCCCAGCCAACAGCGGTCCCAGCAACAGCAGCAGCAGTTGCGTCCCCACCGGCCGACCAGCCAGGTCGCCTCCCCCGCCACCAGCAGAGTGGGGCTTCGCCCCCAGTCTCCTTCATCATTTCTCCTTCCCTTTTACTCTGTGTTTCTCGTAGCCTTGTCTGTCACTCGTTTGCTTCTTTGTCCTGTCCTGTGCTTTTCCCCTTGTCACCATGTCAACCCCCACCACCACCACTACAGCCACCACCACTGCTATAGTATACACATCTCCCTCCGCCGCCGCCGCCACCACCATCACGTGGTGTGACCAATCCCCCTCCCCTCAATCCATCCCCCCACTCCTCACTCTCCCATCTCCCTCACTCTTTGTTGCTCTATCCCCGGCTCCTCCCTGCCTCGCCTCCTATGATCCCTTCTCTCCACTCCCCCCCTCTGCTCTTTCCGTTTTCGGTGCCCCCGCTCGGGTGGTAGCCCGGAGGGTCACAGCCCGCGCTCAACTTTCCCCTTCGTCCTCTTCATTGTCTTTATTATCACCGTCGCCATTGCCCTCACCATCTCCAGCACCGGGACCTGCCCCTCCACACCACCTTCCAGTTGCTCCCGTCCCCCACACCTCCTCTGCCGCTGTCAAACGCCCTAGCGCCGCCCCTGCCTCTTCTGCTTCCAAAAAGGCTTCACATATCCAAGATGCCATGGAAGTCTCGCCGTCTGTCCCTGACCCCTCCTCCTCCTCCACCTCCTCCTCCCCCTCCCCTTCCTCCTACCGCTACATCCTCTCCCATCCTGATCCTTCCCTTCTTGAGGCCCAGAACCTCCCCCTCTTCCTTCGCCAGAATTTTCCTGGTGCCCCACATCTCCCTCCTCACTCCTCGGTGTGATTCGGAGCTCATCTCCTTCCCCAGCCCTACCCTCAACACAGATCTCCTTTCCCACATCCCTGTCACCTGCTTTGGCCCTAATGCCTCCCTCACACCTGTTCCTTCCCCACCTCCCTCCCGCTAACCCCAACCCTCCCGCCGACCCTCACCACCATGATCACTCGGCTTAGTACCGCGATCATGGAGGAGGAGGTGTTGGCGGAGCTCAAGGCGCATCCCCATCTGGAGGTGCGTGCAGTACGCTGCATCCATAACTCCGCCGGACCCACCCGCCTTATGTGGGTCTTTTCCGAACACCCCTCCATCGACCGTCTCCTGAAGGAGGGTGCCCTTCTCTTTCAGCAATGCTACCAAGTTGACCCTTCCCATTCCCCTCCTCAAACCCTCCGCTGCCAAATGTACTTGCGGTATAATGCACCCCCTACATCTGAGTGCTACGAGGCCACCACGTGCCCGCACTGTAGGCAAGCCCACTTTTTATGGCAGTGCCCCAATCTCCAGTCCCCCCCCCCCTCCTGTACCTGTAACTTCCCTCATCCTACTTACTCCCAGAAATGTAAAGCCCGACCCCCTCCTACCACTCCTGAACTCACCGTTCCTGTCCACCCTCCCGGCAATTCCCTTTGCCCACCCCCTACCGCTGAGGATATCATCAGATTCCTCACCATCATCCTTCAGAATGTTCATCCTTTTCAGCACCCCCACGCTCTCCAACAGATATCCCTCGCCGCCCATTCCGTTTTCCGCCTAAAAATGTACGCCACCTACTCCAACAACCAGGCCCATTTCACTTTCTCCCGTCTTGACACCCTTGTCTAAATCCCTGTCATGGCGCGACAGCACCATATCCTTTTCAACAACATCTGCTCCCTTCCCGCCAACAAGAACCTCTTCCTGCACACCCTGGCCACCCACTGCTTGGATTCCTTCCTCCCCAATGAAACCTTCCTCCAACCCCACCACCCTGTCCACACTTCACCCTACCTCCTTCACCGTTCCGATAATCCCCTCCCGATTGCGCGTGGCAGAGTTACCAGGTCACAACCGCCAGATCCCCGTTCGGCTCCAACATCTCCTTCCCGACCCCACTGAACACCTGATCCTTAGTCTCTTCTTCCCCAGCCTTACCGTTACCTGCGCCACCATCTATGTCCTCCGTAATGCCGCTGTTCCCTTCGACTTCCTCTCCCACATTGACCGTACCTTCTCCTCGTACATGATCGCCGGACATCCATAGTCGTTAAGCCGCCCAGTTATGGTGGTGGCATCGGTTCCTCTCCTCCCTTCAAGGCGACCTAAACCCCATCCCACAGCACACCCGTCCTGAATCTAACTCCACTCCCGATGTTATCCTTTGCTCTCCCAACCTCCTTCGCCGCATAACGGTGGATGCCCTGGAGCCTATTGGTAGCGACCATCTCCCTGTCCTCCTCACTGTTTCAGACGGTCGTCGCCCCCACCCCAGCCCTCGTAATGACCCTCCCCCTAAGTATGTCCATGACTATTCCCATGCCAACTGGAATGCCTACCGGGATACCCTCTCCAACCAGGTCGGTAGCCATCCCTTCACCTACCATCACCCTGACAATGTAACCCATGCTACCTCCTTTCTCCAGCAGACCTTGTCTGAGGCCGTGGAGGCCTACGTCCCTACTGTCGCCATCCACCCTTACCGTCCTACCTTACCCCCACAGGCCGTCCTACTCCTCCATGAATCCCGCCGTCTCTACGGTGCCTTCCTCCACACGTGTGACCCAGACACACTGGGACGCCACCGGCAACTCCAGCGACCCATATGTAATTTGCTCACAGCTAAGAAACGCCGGGACTGGCGACAGACATGCACCCATTTAAATGCTACCCTACCTATCAACTCGTCCAAGTTCTGGTCAGCCTTCCGTCGCCTTACCGGACCTAAACCCTTCCCCTGCTATCCTCCTCTCCATGATGATCACCCCTTCCCTGACACCTAACACCTCTCTGATGTGTTTTCCATCCCCGCTGATCCCCAGTTCGATTACTCCCTCTTCCCAGACGTCCGTGCTCGATCTGACACCTCTGTCCCTCCCTTCGCACCTGATTTCCAGTACTTGGATAACATTGCACACACGGAACTCAATGCCCCTATCACTACACAGGATCTCATTGTTATACTCTGCACAAAACGCAACACCGCTCCTAGTCACCTACCGTCACCTTTGTGAAGCGCCTGTCTCTTTCCTCTCCACTCTGGCCAGGCTCTAAATTGTAGTCCTGTCCACCGTTTACTATCCCGACCTGTGGAAAACCTGCCGTATCCTGATGTTTCTTAAACCTGGCGAACCGCCGTCCGCCATCTCCTCCTAACGTCCCATCAGCCATACTTCGGTATTCAGCAAGGTCCTGGAAACTATCCTCACCCAACGCATCCACCGGCATCTCCGCCACCACTACCTCCTTCCCGTTACCCAGTGTGGCTTTCGGCCATCCTTCTCTTCTGACGACCTTCTCTTTCACCTCACTCATCTGCTTTCCAACCAGCTTAATTCCCGTCGCTCCGTAATCTTCCTCTCCCTGGACCTTGAACGTGCTTATGACCGTGTATGGCATTCTGGTCTCCTCTTCAAGCTCCAAACCTTCGCCCTTCCCATTAACTACATCCGTCTGATTGGCTCCTTTCTCTCCCACCGTCCTTCCTACGTCACGATCCATAACACAGATTCCTACATGTTTTTCCTCTCTACTGGCGTGCCCCAAGGCTCCGTCCTCTCGCCCATTCTGTACCTTTTGTAAACGGCGGACATGCCGCTGCCGTCACTCCCCCCGTCCACCT
The DNA here is from genome assembly GCF_023897955.1 of Schistocerca gregaria. NCBI lineage: Eukaryota > Metazoa > Arthropoda > Insecta > Orthoptera > Acrididae > Schistocerca > Schistocerca gregaria. The sequence goes on from NC_064920.1 coordinate 947,678,564, forward strand.
TCTCCAGTTTGCTGATGACACCGCCTTCCTTGCCCTTGTCCCCACCCTGCAGCGCTACCAACACCTTCTCCAACCCCATCTTGACCGGTTCACCGCTTGGTGCAACCAGTGGTTGCTCATGGTCAATCCCTCCAAAAGACAGGCGATCATTATAGGCAAAACCACCCCTTCCTTCCGCCTCTTTGATTTCTATCTCACCATCTATGGCCATCCTATCACCCTCACTCCCACCCTTAAGTACCTTGGCGTCAGCCTTGACTATCGCCTCTCCTGGACTCCCCATCTCCAGACAATCCATGCCAAGGCATGCTCCCGACTCCATCCCCTCAAGCTCCTTTCTGGCCGTACGTGGGGTCTGGACTCCGCCACCATCCTCCAAACCTATAAATCCCTCATCCGCCCTATCCTTTGTTATGCCCATCTGGCTTGGATCTCCGCCCCCCTCCCTATCTTTTATAAATCCCTCCAAATCCTTCAACGCCATGCTCACCACCTCGCCTATCGCATCTGTCTCCCCTCCCCCACGCGGATCCTGTACGATCTCATCCCCTTCCCCGACCTCCTCCTTTTGCTTGAAAGGATACAGATCCTGTACACCGCCCGCAAACTCAATCCTCCTCGCCTGCTTGTTTCATCCACCTTCTCCCACCCTCTCCTGTATTCCCACCTCCCACCCAGTCTCCATCTCTCCACTCTCCTAACCCTCTCCCAACGTGGCTTCCGCTAGCTCCCTCTCCCTGATGATGCCGTCCTCCCCTCCATCTACCCCTCCTATCAACTTTGATCCTCCCCCACACTTCCTGTGTTCTTTTTTTTTTAGACACCCTCCCTCCCTTCTCTTTCCTTTTCCCCCATATCCCTTCCTCCACTCCTCTTCCCCCGGGCTTCCCCTCCCCCTTCCTCCCTCCCCCTATCTCCCCTGCCTATTGTATCTATGCTCTCCCCTCTCCCTCTCCCACTCCCTCCTCCTCCTCTCTTGGAGGGTCCCAGGACATGCACATGCTCAGTGAACATTCGCGCGCAGGATATCATCGCCATCAGTGTCTCGTGTGTGTTCCTTCATTTGTGTTTAGTGTTCTTTCGCCATCACGCCACCACTGTTCATGGTTGCCATCGCCGTCATCCTTGTTACATTCGCCATGTCAACTAGTGTTAGTGATATTTCTCATCCAGCGTGAACGGCTCCATGTTTTTTGTTTTTAGTGTCTACAGTTTTTGCCCGCCGTTTTGATTGTATTCTCTGTACCACCTATATGTAATACTTATTCTACCACTCAAGGCTGAAGAGCAGCGTAATATGCTGATATGCTGTTGACAGCCTGCCTTTGTATAAGGTGATCAAAATCACAATAAAGAAAAAAAATTGTGGTTCATCCTTTTCTTGGGCTCCCTCTCCCCCCCCCCTTCAATCCTCTTTTTCCCTCACCTACCTTCTCTCTGCCCCCCTTCACTCCCCTTAGTCCTTTTGCATTTCCCTCCTCTGCCTTTTCCCATTCCCTCTCGCGTCTGCCCTGCCCCTCCCCTCCTTATGAGCCATCACCCTCCTTTGGTTCCCCCTCTTTCTTTTTTCCTCTCCTCCCTCCCTGTTTTCCTCCTCATTTGTCCTGGTCTACCCCCCACTTACCCTAAGCTATGGTGTAACCTCTTTGTGCCGACATTTTAGTGCAGTGTTTACAGAGAATGTTCAGTGCTGTGCGTCCTTTCCGAAGTGTTGCAAATGGCTACCATACTGTCACTGTGTGTGATTTTATATCTCTTGCGAACAGAAACCTGACAGTCGCCATGTTTTTTGTCTGTCTGTCTGCTATGTTACCTGTCTGCATCCTGTGTATTTTATTCGCTTTGCCAACCCTTTGCTTTATGTTTTAACTTTCCACAATTTTCTGCCGCTTTACAATTTAAGTGGAGAAAGTTGAAGGATATTTCCTATCGTGATCCACTGACAACGCCTGATAACATGCGTCAGCGCATTGTCAATGGATGTGCGAACATTACGGAAGGTGAACTACTCGCTGTTGAGAGGAAAGTCGTTACACGTTTTGCTAAACGCATTGAGGTTGACGGACATCATTTTGAGCATTTATTGCAATAACGTGGTTTTTACAGGTAATCACGCTGTAACAGCATGCGTTCTCAGAAATGATAAGTTCACAAAGGTACATGTATCGTATTGGATCAATCGAAATAAAATGTTCAAACGTACCTACGTTCTGTATTTTAATTTAAAAAACCTACCTGTTACCAACAGTTCGTCTAAAATTGTTAGCCATATGTTTGTGACTATTACAGCGCCATCTGTCATAAAGTGAATATGTAATAAAAATGGTGGTTTCCATTTTAAAAAGCGCAGTTGATATCCGTTTGACCTGTGGCAGCGCCATCCAACCATAGCGCCATCTAGTTTCCTCCTTCAAGCTAGAGCCGGTCGCAGTGGCCGAGTGGTTCTAGGCGCTCAGTCGGGAACCGCGAGACTGCTACGGTAGCAGGTTCGAATACTGCCTCGGGCATGGATGTGTGTGATGCCCGTAGATTAGTTAGGTTTAAGTAGTTCTAAGTTCTATGGGACTGATGACCTCAGATGTTAAGTCCCATAGTGCTCAGAGCCATTTCAAGATAGACAAGTTTCGTTCTTTGTAGTTTTTTCGTTTGACACTTACTTCGTAAGATATTTGGCCCGGTCACGATCAATGGACCACCCTGTATAAGCCTGTTGCATGTAAGACAATCCAGAGTAAACAAGAAGACATACCATACGCGAAACATGCGGGTTGAAGACATGTATTTTTAAAACCTGCGTCTTCTGAGTCAATTTATTACTTAGTGAGTGCTGCAGTCCCTGAAATTGGACAGCGAACTCTGAGGAAAAGAAAGGAGACATGACCAAGGCACATCCATTGCATATACATCAGGTTCCGATTCATGACTGAAGTACAGGCAAAGCTTTTTACGATTTACGGAGGCTTGTTTAGTCTACGACCTCAGAGATATTCACAGTGGAAGAAAATATGCTTCCAGCTCGCTTGATGTGTAATGCCATCTGAAATTATCCAACATTAGAAAACATGTATCATGTGTGAATCCTTAAATATATTTAGATCTGGATACGTATAGGGCTACTACCATTGCGGGATGAATCTTTGTGATTGCGAAGAAGAGCAGACTAGGCGCACTTGCTGAATTATACTTAATATCCTACAGATATCAGAGTCTCTTCACAACAACAAAAGGATTTGCACAAAATAGCCGACCAAGTAATTACCCATAAATACTTCATTATTATAAAAAATGCGGTAACATATTAAGAAAATCTGTAAAAAATCCAAGCGGATGAGAATCTTGCCAGCAGCTGACACATCGGATAACGAAATAAATTCATTATGGAAAACTGGTAAAAGAGGGTAAGGAAAGCAGAGCAGAAGATGACATTATATTAGTTAAAGAGGTTTGGAACAGATACTGGTAATAATTGTTTTTTTTTTAAAAAATAGCGAGAAAATTTGTGTAAATAGTTCAGAAGAGAAAACAAGCAGTAGTACAAGAAGCAATACAGAGGACATTAATGAATTAAAAATTAATCTCACAGTTCGGATTTGAAGGGGCTATTCTACTGTCAGCCATTTATATGTTTACTGAGCACACAATAAAATCTTTTAATGATGAAAGATTACCATTTGCGATCTTCTGTGACTTAACAAAGGCATTCGATTGTGTCAGTCATTATATTCTATTAGAGGCGTTAAGTTTTCATGGAATAATTAGTTCAGCAAATTTCTGATTTGGTTCTTAGTTAAGAAACAGTATGCAAAAGATTACCTAATGTTATTCGAGTAATACGAAGACGGACGCTAGATCATGTCGGTAGACGATGGGTGGAATCGAACATCGTTGTCCTGAGGTTTTTATCTTCGTATCTATATACTGTATAATATCGTTGACTGTCTTGTTGAATATCTTAGTCTGTCTGCTTTCATAGTTACGCGAATACATACTCTGCACAAGTGATCGTCTGGGACATCCCTACTTTCGCAAATTGACGGTGACATTTTTGGTCCCGACAAAACAAGACTTGGTGCAAGTGGACTACTATTGCATGACACACTACCACCTTCTTGTCATTAACGGAAGACGGAGTTGCAGCAATATCAACAACAGCATGCTTTGTAGAGTAGGCAATACACGGTGGACAGTTCGCACCGTCCTCTGCTCTTGTGGCTGAGAAGAAAGTAATCAGGGCCCGAGAGCCTGCAGTTGCGGTTAGAAAAATACACAGAAGTGCCTTGTCTAGCCAAAAAAAGCATTATATGAGCGTGCATATTTAATTTAAAATCGCTCCTCAGTTGTCGCACGCGATACGCACAAGCATCTCTGGCCAACTGAGAGTTGCTACACGTAGTTAACCTTTGCTCACTTGAAACTATGGAATATTTGACAGCGCGGGTAGCATACTAATTGAAAGCTAAGAACAACAGTGGCTCTTGAAGAGCTGTAATGTTTTAAAAGAAAACAATATCGTCAAAGAAGTCTTATCATAGTCTAGTATCGGCGATTGAAAAGTTGCCAAATAACACACTGCCAGAGGATACTAAATACAGCAAGGGACTCCTGGAAGAAGACTTATCACTTCTCTCACAGCTTGGCGACTCCTTACACGACCATTTCTTGGACGAGGAGTACAATACGGGCTTAGTTCTTTGCGGCGAGTATACTGACAAAGAGAAACGTGCAATTTTCAACATCGAGAAAAAATTGTCTACTTCCACTGTGACATCATGTGTGACTGATCCAGTCTCGTCAGTGATTCAAATCCCTGAAGCTTGAATCATTTTCTGGAGAAAATTATATTTGACCCATCTTTTGGGAACAGTTTGAAAGCGGTAGCGATAGGTATTCTACCTTGTCTACTATTAATAAATTTGTCTTCCTAAGAGGATATCTGGTTAGTGAGCCCAAATAATTGTAAGATGCCATAGTAGGGATTGCTTCCACTTACTAAGGCACTAAACGAATTCTTCAGGCGAGATATGGGCACTACAACCGCTTAGTACAGGTCCACTTAGACTATTTAGGAAAACGGAAACCCTTAGAGTTCAGTCTGTTAAAATTGTCTCTGAGCACTATGGGACTCAACTGCTGTGGTCATCAGTCCCCTAGAACTTAGAACTACTTAAACCTAACTAACCTAAGGACATCACACACATCCATGCCCGAGGCAGGATTCGAACCTGCGACCATAGCAGTCGCACGGTTCCGGACTGCGCGCCTAGAACCGCGAGACCACCGCGGCCGGCCTTAGAGTTCAGTGTTCTGAAACTCTTAACACGACATTCATAGAATGCAATAACAGCATCCAAGCTTTGAATGTAAATGCGTACGGTAAGCTCCTCAAGCGAAAAATTTTGCGCGCTTTTCTCACAGACATTTGACACGTTGGATAATTCGTGTCAAGAGGGATAAGCTATCCAAAGGAGACGAACTACGTTTAATGGCATTTTGAGGAGAAGAAATCCATGGTTCACATGTAACGTGGCTATAATTTCCCACCTTACAGGCACACATCTACATACTTTGCCGTGATCTACCAAAACATTAGGTATTATTTGATAGGTAGTACATCGTATACATGAATATTTAAAGGAGACTGACATTGTCACATACGCCTTGTTAATAATTGTCAACGCTTATTGCATGAAAGGTGACGGAGTGTCTTTATTATCATACTAGTAGAGGTTGTAATGACATTGGAAATGAAACGCCAGACGGAACTGAAGCACTGGGTGGAAGGCCCACACATGTGTGTTGGTCCTGCTTAAAAACAGGAAGTAGGAGACGGACGTCGTAGCACCTAAGCGCTGGAGCACTATAGAGTCTCGACCGACCAGTTTCGTTTCCGAACCGGAAGGATTATACTTCGGAAACTACGGAAATCTTGGACGCAGGTGAGAGGAACGAAGATGCGTCACCTTGGAAACCACGCAGACTGGGTTATTTCCAAGGATTTTTACTAAGAAGCGTACCATTGTACGAGTATACGTTTTTCCTCGCAGACTTTCTGCGCTGGGCGACAAAAGACTAAAATATGGTTGGTCGACGTTTGGAAGAATCTGTAGAGAGGGAAAATATTCCGTGATTTTGGGAAGGTGATACGTTTCCCGAATTACGATGGTGGGGAGCCGAGCCTTTCTGGGGAGGCCGGCGGTGCAGAAACGAGGTCTTCCGGTTTGAGCTCCCGTGTATGACAGTCGCTCAGTACCAGCTTCTTGTTGGTGTGGACGGACATGGTGTCTTTGCTCTCGCGAGGTTTTATAGTTAGAACGTTTAGGCACCGTACTGTTGTGAACTTAGACGATTCTGGACTTCGCCTCCGGGTTGGAAGTCGTCGTTGAACACGCAGCGTTCAGTGACTGAGAGCACTTCTTCTGCCTATACTTACGTTGAGACTTTATCTGAACTCCGTCCTTGTGGCTCGGAGTTCGCGTTTCTCGTCTGTAGAACACAGAGAGGACAAGACAGTAATAGAGAATAGTAGTCAGACGACCGCCTTCAGCCGTTCTACTCTTTGAAAGAGTTTATTTTGTGGCTGGAGTTCTTCCATCGTCGCAGACGTGTACGATAACCATCTCTTCGACGCACCGGACACAGTACACACGTTGACATTGCTAATTGCTTTGGCTTATTAGGGGCTATAAGGCTAAACAGCTGTGATCACGTAGGATTTATTTTCACTGATTTTGCACTCCATTGTTAAATCATCTTTAAAAATAGTGTCTTCTTGTGTTTGGTATATAGATGATGTCAGTCATTTCACGTTATTTATATTAGATAGCGCGGTCATAATAAAAGGGCAGAGTTGTTCAATGGGTCAGTAATTTTCGTTAGGAAATATAAACATTTGTAATTAAAGATTGTTTTTAATATACAATAAATGTATAAGCGGCAACAACGTTTATCATTTAGAGTAATTACAGGTAGTTCCCTTAATGATTCATTTCTGTTTAGGTTGGAATTTATATTTAAGAGAGCATTAAGAGATCGTAAGTTCTGCTTCAGGGGGTAGTCAGACAGGGCCAAATCTTCATTTTAGCGTTTATTATTTTCCGTTGCGCACAGTTATTTTACACCCGCCGGGAGTAGCACCTCTCACACTCACCGCACAAAAGACACGTAAGGATACGTCACTCACGAGCAGATGTCGTCCTTTGGGCGCATTAATTCCTGCCACACCCACTTTCTACGTTCACTCCAAGTAAGGCCGTTCGAAGCACAAGACCACGTGCACTGACAAGTCTTACTATGTTTTATACAAGCATAGCGATCGCTCGGCACAGTACAGCATTGCCTTACAGAAAAGACTATGTAGAAATGATGATCCAAGACAAGTTTACGAAAACTCAATGTTGGAGTATATTAAAAACGACGACACCGAGTTGGCTCCTCCAGAATATTCTCCGCCGGCCGCAGTGGCCGAGCGGTTCTAGGCGCTACAGTCTGGAACCGCGCGAATGCTCCGGTCGTAGGTTCGAATCTTGCCTCAGGCATGGATGTGTGTTAGTTAGGTTTAAGCAGTTCTAAGTTCTAGGGGACTGATGACCTAAGATATTAAGTCCCATAGTGCTCAGACTCATTTGAACCATTCGTACTGGAAGCTCAAATTACTTTTCACTTTATTGCTGTGCGTGTTGGGAACTGTACGTGGTCTTGCTTTTAGTTTTCTCTGTTACTTCCCTGTGTGGCCTGTTCGAGGTGAGGGTCGTACACTATGGGCTTGAGCGCCTGGCGGGGCGACTGACCTCCGTCGAGTTACGTCTATTGTATGGAGGGCGAAACGACCTACGAGCCGTCTGAGTGTCGCCACAGTTTATGTGTTTACCATTCTGGTGTGTCTGGAACAAAGACTGCTGGTGCCGATTGACTGCATTGTCTGCATGATTCTGAAAATTCTAGTGGGTGATGCGCGGCTGGGTGCGAATGCCTGGCGCCGGATGGCCGGGGGTCTTGGCATGCTGTTTCCGTAGCGAGTCAAATAGCACCTTCAGTGCCCCCAGCTACATAGCAGAGGCGTGATTGGTCAACTTAAACTGAGGCCAGTTGACGTCATAAACTTCTGCATGAAACTGGAGGGAATGGTCGCTATTGGCTCGAATGATGTTCTGAGATAGTGTAGGGGAATTTCGGAATCAGCACTGAATGATTATTCCCGGCATTTCGAGAATAGTGGGGACTTGAATAACGTAGCTCCGCTCATGTGTTGCGCGGGCGCATGGCGTTCGGGATCTGATCATCGGAATTGGACTGTCTTGCGATTTAGTCGCACTTTTTCCGAGTCGTTGTGGCTGCAGATTCCTCGACTTGCGCCATAGGGTGGTGGGGTTTCGGGTTCCGCTGGATAGGTCAGGAGTCCACTACACGGAGCAAGCGGCTACACGGGTAGCTGGGGTTGTGTGGCGCGGACTGGGTGGTTTTTTTTGGTTAGATGGCCTCGGGCAAGTACAGAAAGGGCAACAGCCTCAAAGGGTGCGGGGCAAAGTCAGGACATGCGAGGACCAAGCAGCGATCGGTATTGTAATTGTAAACTGTCGAAGCTGCATTGGTAAAGAGGGGATAGATTGCATGGAACCGGTGGTGGCGTGTTTGTCGCTGTTAGTAGTAGTTTATCCGGTAGTGAAGTAGAAGTGGATAGTTTCTGTCAATTATTATGGGTGGAGGATACACTCAACAACCGTGCTAGGTTAATAATTGGCACCTTTTACCGACCTCCCGACTCAGCAGCATTAGTGGCAGAACAACTGAGAGAAAATTTGCAATACATTTCACATACATTTTCTCAGCATGTTATAGTCTTAGGTGGAGATTTCAATTTACCAGATATAGACTGGGACACTCAGATGTTTAGGACGGGTGGTAGGGACAGAGAATCGAGTGACATTATACTGAGTGTACTATCCGAAAATTACCTCAGCAATTAAATAGAGAACCGACTCGTGGAGATAACACCTTGGACCTATTGATAACAAACAGACCCGAACTATTCAACTCTGTAAGTGCAGAACAGGGAATCAGTGATCATAACGCAGTTGCAGCATCCCTGAATATGGAAGTTAATAGGAATATAAAAAAAGGGAGGGAGGTTTATCTGTGTAGCAAGAGTAATAGAAGGCAGATTTCAGATTACCTAACAGATCAAAACGAAAATTTCTGTTCCGACACTGACAATGTTGAGTGTTTATGGAAAAAGTTCAAGGCAATCGTAAAATGCGTTTTAGACAGGTACGTGCCGAGTAAAACTGTGAGGGACGGGAAAAACCCACCGTGGTTCAGCAACAAAGTTAAGAAACTACTGCGAAAGCAAAGAGAGCTTCACTCCAAGTTTAAAAGCAGCCAAAACCTCTCAGACAAATAGAAGCTAAACGTAGTCAAAGTTAGCGTAAGGAGGGCTATGCGTGAAGCGTTCAGTGAATTCGAAAGTAAAATTCTATGTACCGACTTCACAGAAAATCCTAGGAAGTTCTGGTCTTAAGTTAAATCAGTAAGTGGCTCGAAACAGCATATCCAGACACTGCGGGATGATAATGGCATTGAAACAGAGGATGACACGTGTAAAGCTGAAATACTAAACACCTTTTTCCAAAGCTGTTTCACAGAGGAAGACCGCACTGCAATTCCTTCTCTAAATCCTCGCACAAACGAAAAAATGGCTGACATCGAAATAAGTGTCCAACGAATAGAAAAGCAACTGGTATCACTCAACAGAGGAAAGTCCACTGGCCCTGACGGGATACCAATTCGACTCTACACAGAGTACGCGAAAGAACTTGCCCACTTTCTAACAGCCGTGTACCGCAAGTCCCTAGAGGAACGGAAGGTTCCAAATGATTGGAAAAGAGCACAGGTAGTCCCGGTCTTCAAGAAGGTTCGTCGAGCAGATGCGGAAAATTGTAGACCTATATCTCTGACGTCGATCTGTTGTAGAATTTCAGAACATGTTTTTTGCTCGCGTATCATGTCGTTTTTGGAAACCCAGAATCTACTCTGTATGAACCAACATGGATTCCGGAAACAGCGATCGTGTGAGACCCAACTCGCTTTATTTGTTCATGAGTCCCAGAAAATATTAGATACAGGCTCCCAGGTAGATGCTATTTTCCTTGACTTCCGGAAGGCGTTCGATACAGTTCCGCACTGTCGCCTGATAAACAAAGTAAGAGTCTACGGAATATCAGACCAGCTGTGTGGCTGGATTGAAGAGTTTTTTAGCAAACAGAACATAGCATGTTGTTATCAATGGAGAGACGTCTACAGACGTTAAAGTAACCTCTGGGATGCCACAGGGGAGTGTTATGGGACCATTGCTTTTCACAATATATATAAATGACCTAGTAGATTGTGTCGGAAGTTCCATGAAGATTTTCGCGGTTGATGCTGTAATATACAGAGAAGTTGCAGCATTAGAAAATTGCAGCGAAATGCAGGAAGATCTGCAGCGGATAGGCACTTGGTGTAGGGAGTGGCAACTGACCCTTAACATAGACAAATGTAATGTATTGCGAATACTTAGAAAGAAGGATCCTTTCTTTTATGATTATATGATAGCGGAACAAACACTGGTAGCAGTTACTTCTGTAAAATATCTGGGAGTATGCGTGTGGAACGATTTGAAGTGGAACGATCATATAAAATTAATTGTTCGAAAGGTGGAAGATTCAAAGTAGCGCGGCGCGTTTCGTCACAGGGTTATTTGGTAACCGTGATAGCGTTACGGAGATGTTTAACAAACTCACGTGGCATACTCTGCAAGAGAGGAGCTCTGCATCGCGGTGTAGCTTGCTCGTCAGGTTTCGAGAGGGTGCGTTTCTGGATGAGGTATCGAATATATTGCTTCCCCCTACTTATACTTCCCGAGGAGATCACGAATGTACAATTAGAGAGATTCGAGCGCGCACGGAGGCTTTCCGGCAGTCGTGCTTCCCGCGAACCATACGCGACTGGAACAGGAAAGGGAGGTAATGACAGTGGCACGAAAAGTGCCCTCCGCCACAAACCGTTGGGTGGCTTGCGGAGCATGAATGTAGATGTAGATGTAGATGTAGAGTTTGGTGATACTCCAGTTCCATTCTGCGACTTGAGACCCAGATTCTTACTCTGCGTTTCCGCACCTGTACTGACTAGACGAGTTTAGGCGGTTTTGCTGTGTGTCTTCCTGGAGATACATCCTGGTGCATCTAAGAGTTTCTCTGGTTCGGTCATGCGAGAAGAACTTAGAACCTTGGATACCATTCGATACCACGGGTTAAAACAGATTTGCTGCATAGCGGGAGTCGGGGTCTATATCATCAGAGCGCTGACTACCGACAAGTTGCTGCAGGTTTTAGGACTGGTAAAGTTTTTTGCGGCTCCGGCATTGTAGGACTTATCATTTTTATACTGAAGTCCTCAACAGCACGCGCGCTTCCTTTGTTACCAGTCCACCTTGTTTGTTTCTCCACGTGTTCCTATTTGAGCTCTCACTACTGATCGCGATACTGCATTACAGTCGGGCGAGTAAAATTTGATTCTTTAGGACCTCTAGTAATTATCGTCAATCTATTGCATCACAGGGAGTAGGAGCCCCTAGTTCTAGAGCCAACTCTTGCTCTCATAATAGTTCAGTATACACTATCCTTCAGCCTACTGTTTGTATCGACAATCAAGTACCTTTGTGGTCTGACTTATAATAAATCTCATTGTAATATTTAATCCGCATGTCATTTCGTAGATAGAAGTAGAATCCCATTTCCTGTCATTTATTATGATAAGATTCCTTTTTTTTGCTGAGTAGATTGCGATTTTTATTAAATTATTGTTAGTGTGTACTCCTTACTTTACCAACTAGCAGAGTCCACTGTAAGTTCTTTTCTTTACCGTGGTGCACATAATTAATTAGGTGGTAAGGAGGGAGTGGGTCGTCGATTGCACGTCTAGTTCTCATGCCAAATTCGCCAGAATTAAAGAGTTACAAACCCTTCTCCACCACGTCACCTCTCTAGTCTTCGATGGTTCCTCACATGAACAAGGTTTCTAAATTATCGTTTAGAGATTGGGCCTAACTTGTTACCCGAAGTATTGAAGTATTTCTGAGAATTGTCTGCGACGCTCTGTAGTCATTAAGACACCGTTCAAGCTTTTCTGCAGCTCTCTCTACATTCTGACGACAGAGATCTTACTAGATTCTTCTGGTACAACACCAACAATAACGAGTGTGAAGGCCACATTAATGCAAGAAAAAGGATAGTTTGTCGAGTGTTACGTCCTTCTTTCAGCCTCTCATACAGCCCGTTCTTGGTTTTAGCAACTGTTCGTGAACTAGCAGACGCTTGTCAGTCCCAGTCCCTTGCAGCAGCTACCTTACTACATCGGAACATGTATATGGATGACTTTGCTGTGGAAAATGAGTTGGAAAGCAGCCTAGCAGAAGTCCAAAGGGAAGCCACGGTTCTAGGAACGACGTGGAGCTAAGGAGAAGACGCATTCTCAGCGATCAAGCGAAAAGTCACCGAAAATCTTTTAGAGACAGCTACAGCTAAAAGGAATTTACTACGAGCGACAGAAATCTTTATGATCCTCCGGGATTAATGACTCCGGTATCCAGCGCGGGAAAATTTCTGTTTTAAGTCATCTGACTGCTTGGATTAGGTTGGAACAAACCCCTGCTTCCTTGTCTGCCATTTAGATGGCGCACCTGGAAATCAAACCTGCCTGGCAATCCAAGCTGGATCCACTTGTCAGAGAACGATGGATCCTGTATTCAAGTTTTCTATGTTCTATCAGAGAGCGTACAGTGCTGTCTTATGTACCACTTACAGTGATAATAGTCCCAAACCAATGTGTAGTAAAAGAAGATTAGCGCCCTTGAAAAAAATAACTCTTCCTCGTCTTGATCTGTTAGCACTACTGACAGGAGGCAGATTACTGCACTACTGCTGCAATTTCACAACCTCTGACCTCCACAGGGCGACGCTTTGGGCTGATTCTACTGTAAGCTTTGGATGGACAAAATGTGGTTCCATCACTTGGAAACCGTTTGTATGCAACACGGCTACAAAAATACAAACACTCGCCACACCGTCTCAGTGGGAATACTGTCCGGGCAAGGAAAACGCAGAAGATTTGATTTCAAGAAGGCCCACACCTCAGACGTTGAAACGCAGAAAATCTGTGTGAATGGACAACCATGGTTATCACAACATCATAGTTCATGGCCGAACGATAATCACACACCAACTACACCTGAAATTTTACCGGAACCCAAGGAGATAGATAAATCTCCTCAGACTTTACTCATTCAGTTTCCATAATTAGTCATGAACAGATTCAGCTGTTACTGGAAACTACTACGAACAGAGAGGAAACAGAAGTTCATCTTTACTGGATAAAAGTTTTGCAGCAAGAATGTTTCTCAAATTATCGCTCCGAGCAAGGGTCTACCACTTCCTAGTAGACCCAAGAGGAAATGCTTCAAGACATGTTTGGATGGTAATTAATTACGTTTAGGAGGTGGCCTGCCGCACGCCGAGGCATGGGCATCCCATTATTCTAGAAGAAAACCATTAGCTCACCAAATTTCTGATCATGTACACGCGTATAATCAAAACCATCTTGGAGTACGAGTGACTCTCTTACAACTAAAAGAATCCGTCTGGGTACTATACGCCCTTCGTATAATCAGAACGGTCCTACGTACTTGTCTTTCCTGTAAAACGTCACATAACAGCCACTGCCGGCTGGTAGAATGGAACCGCATAAGCCGTTTGAAGTTTCTGGAATTGATGCACCCGCCAACATATACAGACATCGCTATAAAGAAGTATTAAATCCTCCAAACCACTTGTGCTCTAACTAGAGAGGTAGAGTTGGAACTAACAACCAACTCTACGTCGGACCGCTTCGTATTAGCCTTCGAAAGGTTTATAGGTAGGCGTGGTATTCCGCATAGTACATACAGTGATAGTGACCAGACCTTCCATGCAGCTAACCGAGAGACAGATATATCTACCACTGTCTCTGCAGACAAAACATGCCAATTTATCACCCAACAGGATATCACACGGAAGTTCATAGCAGCACGAGCGGTTTAGTGAGGAAGATGGTGGGAGCACATGATTGCCTCAATTAAACGAAGCCCGTGCACAATACTGTATTGCTGCATCATTGACTAGGTGGCTCTACAGACTGTATTTGTGAACGTAGATGGCATCCTTAATTCAGAACCCATCACACAAACTGACGACCCTGTTCATTTTCTCGTGAGAGGAATACGTACCATCCTGCGCAAGAGCCACCAATATCAACAGATTTCGTACGACAAAAAAAGTTTCAACAGCTGCAGAATACATCCAATGATTTCTGGAAACGCTGGGAAAAAATGTATATAGTGCTTCTTCGGATCTTCCATCCAGTTAAGAACAATGGCAAACTACTAAAGGTCCAGACTGGAGATGTTGTAATACTCCAGGAGGATGCACTTCTGGACCAAATGTGGAAGAGGGAGGGAGGGAAAGAACTACGTATTGCCGCGACAGACTGTCTCGAACTGTCGTCCTCGTCACCCCGTATGGAAGGAAAGTTTCCAGGCCAGTACAGCTGGTCGTCCCAATTGAAGTCGACCAGGGTGGGGAGGACGTAAAAGACCGGCGACATCGTACATCACTGTACAGAGCATTTTATCTCTGTATCTACGTGTACCATAACGTAGTTGACTGTCTTGTTGAATATCGCTGTCTGTTTGTTGTCATAGTTACGTGAATAAATTCTCTGTAAGACATCGACTTGCACTTCCTTACTTTCGCAACTCTACGGCGATAATGTGCACGGGAAGAAATTATAGTGGGAGTCCGATAAGGCTCAATCATTAGCCCATTACTGTTCTTAATTTGTCTTAATGATTCGCCATTTTATTTGAATCAGGAGATAGAATTAGTCCTATTTGAAGGTGACGCAATTCTTCTGTAGCAGAATGGAAAAGCATCAACATAAAAAATAGTAAATAATGTATTTTTTTGTGAAAGTTACTGGCCGGCCGCTGTGACCGAGCGGTTCTAGGCGCTTCAGTCTGGAGCCGTGCGACCGCTACGGTCGCAGGTTCGATTCCCGCCTCGGACATGGATGTGTGTGATGTCCTTAGGTTATTTACGTTTAAGTAGTTCTACGTGCTAGGGGACATTACCTGAGATGTTAAGTCCGATAGTGCTTGGAGCTATTTCATTTTGCCGAGCTTCCTCAGCTCTGGTTAACACCTGGCCGATGTAGTCGCCGCCCACATCATCAGGATGTAACGGAAACACAGTGTCCATCGTCGTAATCGTCTTACGCCCATGCACCAGGAAAAATGGCGTAAATCCTGTACTGTCTTGTTTCGCGCTGTTGTAGGCAAACGTCACGAATGTAGCACCTCATCCCAGGTGCTTTGCTGAACATCGACGAACATTGATAGCATGTCGGCCAAGGTCTTATTAAGGCGTTTAGTAAGCCCGTTAGTTTGCGGATGGTTGGCAGTCTTCATGTGATGAGTAATGTTGCACCGACGGTTTATCTCTGTCACAAGATTCGATTGAAAAACTTTCCCTTGATCCGTAATTAACGACTTTGGGGCACCATGTTTTAATACAATGTCTTCCACGATGAATTTGGCTACCTCGAATGCTTCGGCTATTTTCACGGCTTTTGTAATGGTATAGCGTGTCAGATAATCAGTGCAAACAACAATCCATCTATTGCCACTAGCAGACGTTGGAAATCGTCCGAGGAGGTCAATCCTAACACGCTGTATAGGCGATTCGGCTGGTGGAATTGGTATGAGTCGACCAGCTGGTTTCTGAAGAACTGCCTTTCTCCTCTGGCACTCTCGACAGTGCGACACACAGTGACGGACACTCCTAAATAAACCTGGCCAGAAAAATCTCTTGCGGATCCCATCGTATGTCTGAATAAATCCTAAATGTCCGGTCTCAGGTGTGTCATGGAATTTCGGTAGAACATCTAAGCGCATGTGTTTATGAATCACTGGTAGCCGCCTCTTTCTAAACGGATCAAAGTTTTTCTTGCAAAGTAATTAATTAACTACCTTAAACTGTCCATTCACATCCTCTGAGCAATTTAAGGCAAGCGTAATTTGAGGTATCTTGGCGTCCTTCGTCTGTTCAGCAGATAGATCCTGGAGTGCAGTGAGACAGTCACTATCTTCATCAAAGTCTTGATGGCCTTGCACAGGGTTTCTTCAGAGACAGTCGGCATCTTGGTGTTTCCTTCCACTTTTGAACACTATGGCAATGTCATACTCTTGAAGACAAAATGCCCACCTAGCGAATCGTCCTATTGGATCCTTAAGACCTGTCGACCAACGAAGTGCATGATGGTCTGTAACAGTTGTGAACGGCCTTCCACAGAGAAACTGTCGAAATATGCACATGGCCGAGATTACAGCAAGACATTCTCTTTCTGTGGTTGAGTAGTTTCTCTCGGCTTTTGAAGTGTCCTAGAAGCACAGGCTATTACCTTCTCTTTTTCATCCTAAATTTGCACCAGAACAGCACCGATCTCATACCCACTGGCATCTGTGTATAGTTCTGTAGGGGCTCTCTCATCATACCGACCAAGTACAGGATCTGTCGTCAGAGCTTTTCGCAGATCATCGAAAGAATCTTGTTGAGCACCACTCCAGATAAATTTATCATCGGCTTTTAACAACTCTTGGAGTGGCCTGGCTTTGATACAAAAGTCTTTGATAAAACGACGGTAATAAGAACGTGATCCGAGAAAGCTTCTCACACCTCTGATACTTTTAGGAATAGGAAATTCCGTTACAGACCTCATCTTTTCTGGGTCTTGCCACACACCATCGTTTGACACAAGGTGCCCAAGTATTTTGATTTCTTTTGCTCCAAAGAGACACTTCCTTGGATTAACTTTCAGTCCGACTTGTTGGAGGCACTTAAGAACGGCCCTACGTCTTTGTACATGTTCGTCAAATGTCTCTGAGAACTCTATAACGTCATGTAAAGAACAAAGACACATCGTGCACTTCAGTTGACTTAGAAGATTATCCATCATACGTTAAAAAGTTGCTGGTGCATTACACAAATCAAACGGCATTACCTTAAGCTCATACAGGCCCTCAGGGGTGATTAATGCAGTTTTCTCACGATCAGCCTCATCTACTTCGATTTGCCCGTATCTCGAGTACATGTCCATGGCTGAGAAAAACTTAGCCCCTTCAGACAATCTAGTGTACCGTCAATTCGTGGAAAAGGGTAAACGTCCTTTTTAGTTATCTTATTAAGCTTCCTGTAATCAACACAAAAGCGCCAACTGCCATCCTTCTTCCTGACGAGAACCACTGGTGACGGCCATGGGCTGAATGATGTCATTCTTCATCATTTTCTCTACTTTGACGCGAATTATTCGACGTTCCTTTTCTGACACACGGTATGCTCTCTGGCTTATTGATTTATGGTCTCCAGTGCTAATCCGGCGCTTCAATGTCGATGTGTCTAATTTTCTCTTCACCTGTGGATTGAAGCATTCAGAGAACTCTTGAAGTATGGCAAGTAGCTTCTTCTGTTGTTCTTTAGTGAGATCTGGTGATAGTTGAGCTAGAATCGAGCGAGAAGATTTTGTCTCGTAGTGGTAGTGCTAATTTCGCCCACAGACTTGGCATGGCAGGTTTCTAGGACGTTCAGCTGTTCTGCAATTAACGGCTCAGCGTTTGCTACGCACATGCGTCTTGGCAGGATCTGCTGTTCTCGGCGACAGTTAACTATCCACAATTCACCGAATCCATTCTTAAACGAGACGACAGAGGCTGAGATGGCCAAGTTATTCTTCAGTGGTATGTTTCTCTTACATTCCACTACAAGACCCATGAGTTGATGCATGGCACGACACACGACAGTTACCTTTCTAGCGCTGACTGCAGGAATAATCACTTCATCCAGCACACATAGTCTCTACACACTCGGATGCGCATCTTCCTTTCCACAATATCTCATATCGTCTAGCATAATCTTCAGGCGATCAAAATCTATAATTACCTGAGAAGCTTTCAAAAAGTCCCATCAGAGAATGGCGTCATGACTACACTCTAGTACGACGACGAATTATAAGGGCTGTGTAAGACCACTTATACCCACACGAATGGTACATCTTCCTGTAGGTTTTACGTGTTTCCCATTAGCCACCTTCAGCTGAGATGTTTTGCTGTCGACGAATACGGTTTTCTACAACTGGCGACGGTACTTCTCTGAAATGACTGAATATGATGCTCCAGAGTCCACAAGAGCTTGGGCTGGTCGGCCATCCATCAGGATATGGACGTAGTTTCCTACCAATTTTGTAGTAATCGACGGCGGAGGATCTTTCTCTTCTGCGGCCTCACCTTATAACACCATACTGCGTCACGTGTTATATCAACCTACAGTGTATTACCAGTTATGGTATTACGACGAAGTTAATGTTACCCTCTGGGAGGATTTTAGTGAATAGACCGTGAGTTATCTTATGGATTTGGCTTATCAAACGTGAATTGAGTGCTGCAGGAGAAACCAGAAAGCTAAAGATTTAAATTTGGGAAGTGTTTTAAGTAACTAAGTTTGCTTAAATGAAATAAAAACGGCCGCCAGCCAAATTAGGCATACTAATGTGAAACATTAATTTTATGTAATCTGTATAGAGGTATTATAAAGGAAAGCTGCTATTACTTCTATCCCAAAGAAGTGCAATGAACTCTACTATAATCGGATAAGTGGTACAGTGATGCTAGCAGTTATAAATAGTATATGCAAGTTCTCATAGAAACAGTTAACAGCTTATTTCTTCTCAATAGTAGTCACTTTGTTATATATGAATTACGTGATCACCAAACGTTATGAAAGTCAATATTGAACCAAAATGGGCATGGTCTTAGTTCTGTTTCAACAGTAACTTTCCAAACAGTACCAATATAATTAAAAGTCACTTGCAATAGGATTTTTACGCACCTTAAGAAGTAATATTGTTTCTGTTTTTTGGATAATGGTAATTACAGTAACTTTATCTTCAATAAGCAAAATTGTTGGTGGGTGCTCTCAAACTGGCTTTCCAATTTTCGTCACACAAAGTACACAAAATTCAAAATTTACTTCAACTGCAATTAATATATTCATTATTCAAGCAGGTTTATTCATTTAAGTAACTCAAAATTGCGGACCCTGAAACTGTGCAATACCATAAAGCAAACTAAACACACTTTTCTGAAACAACTTGTAAGATGCAAATTTAGAACTATTCTTTCACTAATTTCACTCACCTTGCATGGCTTTTAAAGCAGTTAATGCTGGCAATATTCTCTATATAATTTTAAGTATGACTTTAAGTGGATTTACGCTCTAACTAACTTTAAAACAACGTGTTGTCTTATTGCCATTAACACAAACAGTAATTTTCACTAACAGGATTTAATGCACTTAATCTTTAAAGCACAAACATTTTAAATAAAGCAAATGAATCACTATAGAGGTTTTCACAAATGCAACACTAAATTCCTCCCTTAACTTCAATTTAAACCATACTTTCTCTAGATATCTCTTTGCATTTATAGCTGCGCAAATAATCAACCATTTATTTTCATTACATTTTAACACACATGATACTCGGATGTCAGTATTTCTGTGCAGTGGATCCTAAGAGGTATCATGATGATGATGATGATGATGATGATGATGAGTCCCATACTTCTTTACAGAGCGTAGGGGAGCGACGCGGGAAACCCCTCGCCGTCGTACTAGGCAAGGTCCTAGTGGAAGTGGCTTATTGCCTTCCTCCTACCGTAATGGGTATGAATCATGATGCTGAGGACGACACAACACCCAGTCATTTCGAGGCAGGAAAAATCCCTGACCCCGTCGGGAATCGAAACCGGGACCGTGCTCGGGAAGCGAGAACGCTACCGCGAGACCACGAGCTGTGGACTAAGAGGTATCATGAGCGGAACCAAATCAAGGATCGGACACAAGTTTCACGTAATTTGCCTGATTATTGCACATTAAACAACGCTTAAATGTACTGGTTCATACTTTGATAATATTCTGACCTCTTATAACTGCCAAAGTGATCGTGGAATATCGGTGGCGAGTACATAACGGCTACTGGCCTCTCCTCTGAATGTAACTGGCTCTATTATCATCTTCTTGGCAACGACATTTACAACATTAGAGCCTTTTCCATTAACAGAGCACCATTTTATAGCCGTACACATATTCGAGGCCTTTCTATATTAATCCAGGTACTGGAAGCTACCCTCGGCACTTGCGCTGTTCACTCTATTGCTGCTCAGATCCGACAGTCCAGTAGCCAGCTGCCGACTGACTCCTATTCCACCTTTTAGCTGGCGCCAACCACAGTTTGGAGCTCGGCAACTCACTTCCGTTGCAAATGGGAAGTACTGGTGATTTCATTTTATACATTGCAAGTCCCTAGGTGTGAACCACATTATACATAGTTGTAAACAAACATCTTTTAAAAATCTAATTTTTAAATACATTAACATGTCGACAAAAAAGCCGCATAACTATATAACATTTTCTTCCAATTAAAACGAAGAAATTAAATCGTAAAGAGAAAAGATTTTACACAACTTTCCACATAATTGCAATAGGTCAAAGACATTACATAGTAAAAAATACAAACTTGACACTGAACGGAATTAATCAGTACGAAATATTTGCAGCATTAATTACGGTGTTACAACCTCCAAGGAAAGTCGCACTCTTTAGTTTTCCAGGTTGCGGCAGCTAGGTGATCGGCTGGAGCTTCTAAACGGCTATTGAGACCTTGATCGGCGTGTTGGCGAGCGTCCTCTGCAGCGGCTAGCTTGCAGCGATAATGACCTACGTCGTCCTGCACCCACATCTTCTTGTTCATCTTCGTCGTGCCGGAGTTGGCGGCGGCTAATATCGGTCTGCTGTCTTCTGGCGCGGGCGTCATCAACTATCCGCCGCCTTTCTCGACAATAGCGCACCACGTGTCCCAGTGGAAATATACTGGTTGGTTATCCTGGGTGCTCCAGACGTCAGTCTTCCTTGGTGACCAAATAGGTTCCTCATGTGGCATTGTAGGAACGTAACTCTTCCTAGGTCTCGACTTTTTCAATGAATAACGAGAGATTGGGTTCAATGTCTGTTCCACTTCCTCTCATATGACCTTTAGAAGCGTCTCGTTCTATTGCTCGCCGTGCAATACAACTGCCTTCTGAAGTTCCGCTCTCACTATCTGACGAAGAACACTTGTGAAATCAGTTGCTTCCTCCATCACAGACATCGATACGAAGTTTGGAAGCCGTTCAAATTTCTTGCGTGTAATTCTTTTTTTATGCATTGTCTCGATATACATCTACATCTACATGACTACTCTGCAATTCACATTTAAGTGCTTGGCAGAGGGTTCATCGAACCACAATCATACTATCTCTCTACTACTCCACTCCCGAACAGCGAGCGGGAAAAACAAACACCTAAACCTTTCTGTTCGAGCTCTGATTTCTCTTATTTTATTTTGATGATCATTCCTACCTATGTAGGTTGGGCTCAACAAAATATTTTCGCATTCGGAAGAGAAAGTTGGTGACTGAAATTTCGTAAAAAGGTCTCGCCGCGACGAAAAACGTCTATGCTGTAATGACTTCCATCCCAACTCGTGTATCATATCTGCCACACTCTCTCCCCTATAACGTGATAATACAAAACGAGCTGCCCTTTTTTGCACCCTTTCGATGTCCTCCGTCAATCCCGCCTGGTAAGGATCCCACACCGCGCAGCAATATTCTAACAGAGGACGAACGAGTGTAGTGTAAGCTGTCTCTTTAGTGGACTTGTTGCATCTTCTAAGTGTCCTGCCAATGAAACGCAACCTTTGGCTCGCCTTCCCGACAATATTATCTATGTGGTCCTTCCAACTGATGTTGTTCGTAATTTTAACACCAGGTACTTAGTTGAATTGACAGCCTTGAGAATTGTACTATTTATCGAGTAATCGAATTCCAACGGATTTCTTTTGGAACTCATGTGGATCATCTCACACTTTTCGTTATTTAGCGTCAACTGCCACCTGACACACCATACAGCAATCTTTTCTAAATCGCTTTGCAACTGATACTGGTCTTCGGATGACCTTACTAGATGGTAAATTACAGCATCATCTGCGAACAATCTAAGAGAACTGCTCAGATTGTCACCCAGGTCATTTATATAGATCAGGAACAGCAGAGGTCCCAGGACGCTTCCCTGGGGAACACCTGATATCACTTCAGTTTTACTCGATGATTTGCCGTCTATTACTACGAACTGCGACCTTCCTGACAAGAATTCACGAATCCAGTCGCACAACTGAGACGATACCCCATAGCTCCGCAGCTTGATTAGAAGTCGCTTGTGAGGAACGGTGTCAAAAGCTTTCCGGAAATCTAGAAATACGGAATCAACTTGAGATCCCCTGTCGATAGCGGCTTCGTGCGAATAAAGAGCTAGCTGCGTTGCACAAGAGCGATGTTTTCTGAAGCCATGCTGATTACGTGCCAATAGATCGTTCCCTTCGAGGTGATTCATAATGTTTGAATACAGTATATGCTCCAAAACCCTACTGCAAACCGACGTCAATGATATAGGTCTGCAGTTAAATGGATTACTCCTACTACCCTTCTTGAACACTGGTGCGACCTGCGCATTTTTCCAATCTGTAGGTACAGATCTATCGGTGAGCGAGCGGTTGTATATGAGTGCTAAGTAGGGAGCTATAGTATCACCTTAATCTGAAAGGAACCTAATCGGTATACAATCTGGACCTGAAGACTTGCCCGTATCAAGCGATTTGAGTTGCTTCGCAACCCCTAAGGTATCTACTTCTAAGAAACTCATGCTAGCAGATGTTCGTGTTTCAAATTCTGGAATATTCCATTCGTCTTTCCTGGTGAAGGAATTTCGGAAAACTGCGTTCAATAACTCCGCTTTAGCGGCACAGTCGTCGATAACAGTACCATCGGCACTGTGCAGCGAAGGTATTGACTGCGTCTTGCCGCTTGTGTACTTTACATACGACCAGAATTTCTTCGGATTTTCTACCAAATTTCGAGACAATGTTTCGTTGTGGAACCTATTAAAGGCATCTCGCATCGAAGTACGTGCCAAATTTCGCGCGTCTGTAAATTTTAGCCCATCTTCGGGATTTCACGTTCTTCTGAACATCGCATGCTTTTTCCGTTGCCCCTGCAACAGCGTTCGGACCTTTTTGTGTACCACGGGGTATCCGTTCCATCTCTTACCAATTTATGAGGTATGAATATCTCAATTGCTGTTGCTACTATATCTTTGAATTTGAGCCACATCTCGTCTACATTCGCATAGTCACGGCGGAAGGAATGGAAATTGTCTTTTAGGAAGGCTTCTAGTGACACTTTATCCGCTTTTTTAAATAAAATTATTTTGCGTTTGTTTCTGATGGATTTGGAAGAAATGGTATTGAGCCTAGCTACAACGACCTTGTGATCACTAATCCCTGTATCAGTCATGATGCTCTCTATCAGCTCTGGATTGTTTGTGGCTAAGGGGTCAAGTGTGTTTTCGCAACCATTTACAATTCGCGTGGGTTCGTGGACTAACTGCTCGAAATAATTTTCGGAGAAAGCATTTAGGACAATCTCGGAAGACGTTTTCTGCCTACCACCGGTTTTGAACAAGTATTTTTGCCAACATACCGAGGGTAGGTTGAAGTCCCCACCAACTATAACCATATGAGTGGGGTATTTATTTGTTACGAGACTCAAACTTTCTCTGAACTGTTCCGCAACTGTATCATCGGAGTCTGGGGGTCGGTAGAAGGAGCCAATTATTAACTTAATTCGCCTGTTAAGTATAACCTCCACCCATACCAATTCGCACGGAGTATCTACTTCGACTTCACTACAAGATAAACCACTACTGACAGACACAAACACTCCACCACCAATTCTGCCTAATCTATCTTTCCTGAACACCGTCTGAGACTTCGTAAAAATTTCTGCAGAACTTATTTCAGGCTTTAGCCAGCTTTCTGTACCTATAACGATATCAGCTTCTGTGCTTTCTATTAGCGCTTGAAGCTCAGAGACTTTTCCAGCGCAACTACAACAATTTACAACTATAATTCCGACTGTTCCTTGATCCAAGCACGTCCTGTAATTGCCAAGCACCCTTTGACATTGCACCCCATCCCGAACTTTCCCGAGGTCTTCTAACCTAAAAAACCGCCCAGTCCACGCCACATAGCCTCCGCTACCCGTGTAGCCGCCAGCTGAGTGTAGTGAACTCCTGACCTATTCAGCGGAACCCGAAACCCCACCACCCTATGGCGCAAGTCAAGGAATCTGCAACCATTTTATGAAGTCGTCTGCTGTCGAAACCTCCTCCAGAAGTAGGGCTTGATACATGTCCTCAGCAACACCATTCATGAGATTTGCAACCTTATCTTCCTCCTTCATTCTAGGATCCACTATTTTACACAGTTCCAAGACGTCTTGAATGTAGGATGCTGTAGTTTCTTCTGGACTCGGTGCCCTGCACTTTAATTTATCTTCAGCCTTGCACTTCTGTCGTTGTGTGTCACCGAAATACACTCCTGGAAATGGAAAAAAGAACACATTGACACCGGTGTGTCAGACCCACCATACTTGCTCCGGACACTGCGAGAGGCCTGTACAAGCAATGATCACACGCAGGGCACAGCGGACACACTAGGAACCGCGGTGTTGGCCGTCGAATGGCGCTAGCTGCGCAGCATTTGTGCACCGCCGCCGTCAGTGTCAGCCAGTTTGCCGTGGCATACGGAGCTCCATCGCAGTCTTTAACACTGGTAGCATGCCGCGACAGCGTGGACGTGAACCGTATGTGCAGTTGACGGACTTTGGGCGAGGGCGTATAGTGGGCATGCGGGAGGCCGGGTGGACGTACCGCCGAATTGCTCAACACGTGGGGCGTGAGGTCTCCACAGTACATCGATGTTGTCGCCAGTGGTCGGCGGAAGGTGCACGTGCCCGTCGACCTGGGACCGGACCGCAGCGACGCACGGATGCACGCCAAGACCGTAGGATCCTACGCAGTGCCATAGGGGACCGCACTGCCGCTTCCCAGCAAATTAGGGACACTGTTGCTCCTGGGGTATCGGCGAGGACCATTCGCAACCGTCTCCATGAAGCTGGGCTACGGTCCCGCACACCGTTAGGCCGTCTTCCGCTCACGCCCCAACATCGTGCAGCCCGCCTCCAGTGTTGTCGCGACAGGCGTGAATGGTGGGACGAATGGAGACGTGTCGTCTTCAGCGATGAGAGTCGCTTCTGCCTTGGTGCCAATGATGGTCGTATGCGTGTTTGGCGCCGTGCAGGTGAGCGCCACAATCAGGACTGCATACGACCGAGGCCCACAGGGCCAACAACCGGCATCATGGTGTGGGGAGCGATCTCCTACACTGGCCGTACACCTCTGGTGATCGTCGAGGGGACACTGAATAGTGCACGGTACATCCAAACCGTCGTCGAACCCATCGTTCTACCATTCCTAGACCGGCAAGGGAACTTGCTGTTCCAACAGGACAATGCACGTCCGCATGTATCCCGTGCCACCCAACGTGCTCTAGAAGGTGTAAGTCAACTACCCTGGCCAGCAAGATCTCCGGATCTGTCCCCCATTGAGCATGTTTGGGACTGGATGAAGCGTCGTCTCACGCGGTCTGCACGTCCAGCACGAACGCTGGTCCAACTGAGGCGCCAGGTGGAAATGGCATGGCAGGCCGTTCCACAAGACTACATCCAGCATCTCTACGATCGTCTCCATGGGAGAATAGCAGCCTGCATTGCTGCGAAAGGTGGATATACACTGTACTAGTGCCGACATTGTGCATGCTCTGTTGCCTGTGTCTATGTGCCTGTGGTTCTGCCAGTGTGATCATGTGATGTATCTGACCCCAGGAATGTGTCAATAAAGTTTCCCCTTCATGGGACAATGAATTCACGGTGTTCTTATTTCAATTTCCAGGAGTGTATATATAGCACATCAGAGGTCAGGCAGTCTGCCGCTGAGAGTAAAGTGAGCGACACACCAGTGTGCCGTACTCCGATAACTACCATTCTGAAATATTTGCATATATTGTGTACAGTAGTTTTGTTTATTCTTGGATTTAATTCGTGACTTCTGTGACACTAAATACCAATTAAATCTGAGTGAGAACTTATTAGAGGAACACAGTGATTAATGACGCGTATGAAAAATGACTGGTTAGTACGGCAGTGCTGACGGACTTACCGATTGTTTTTGTGCACTATCTCAACCGTTGCGCATGCCTTAAACGTGTATGAGGACAGTGATGTGGTGAAATGATACGTTGTACCTTTTTGCCATATGTGAATCGTTTTAAAGAATTGGACTGTGTTGTGTGTTTGCAGCGCTAGTACAATTTAACAGTCTGTGAACTAGTGTAGTAGGTAATTATCTGCTTTCCTTTAGTTAGAACTATGTGTGAGACACGAAACTGGGCACATCAATGAATACTTTACACCAAGAACGTAACTAAAATCTTTAAATCTGTCTCTGGTGACGACCACAATAGTACAGTAGATTATTTGTAGAATTGACGTCTTTCAGCCCGTTTTGGAGTCATCACAGCTACCAAGAAGAACAGGAGAGACTTATACAGAAGGAAGGAAGTTTGTTCCAACTTATGAAATTTGTTATCAATAATTCATCTAAGACTGAGAGTAAATGAAACATTCACAAGTATGGCGCTAGAAGGAAAAATCTTCTGCATTGTCCTTTCATGAATATAATTTTGACATAGAAAGGGGTAAAATGATTGAAAGGAGTGAAATAGGTGACTATAAAACACTTTGGCAATCGACCCATGGAAATAAATGTGTCATATGGGAGATATGTTTTTAAAAAAATGTAAATTGGCCGGCATGCAGGCATATAAATTTTGTTTTTCTTTTTCGTTGTAAATAATTGTCATATGTTTGTCCTCTTGTCACATTCCACATCCTTGCGTTTATAGCGATTTTGATCTATGGAACAAGTAACTAACTAATTAACAGGCCCTCTACAGTGAACTGTGGAATACAAAATAAAGGCAACACGGATGGCAGCAACGTCGCTATGTAGTGATAAATGTACTTTAAGAGGTACACCGATTTTTCCCAAAATAACGATGCATTATTACAAATTATGCACGCGTTCAAAGCCTTTGCTGCATCTATAGAGCGTCTGGTTTTTGTATGTAAGCTATACTATTGTTAAAACTTCGAATTCTTGCATTCTAATTGTCTCCTAACACGGGTAAATAGGCAAAAAGTAATGTCAACTGTGTAGTGCCTTCAACAAGAGCAGATCTTACTTTTCACAGGGTTGAATATGAGCCTATGCTTACGCGCATATACCTACCTGGCGGACAGGTAACATTGGCTTTCACGAAAATAAAACATATCTGTGTGCCGACACTGGACTTCGGTTGTCCTCCGTATTCATTTTGTTTTCTTCTCTTCCTTGAATTGATTGGAAATAATAAAGAGTATAGGTGGCTTGTCGTTCTACATTGGGACTCATTGACTAAATAAATTATAAATATACGGTATTTATAAAATTTTGTCGTATTACTGACCATACCACAGTCTTAGCTGCTATATCCATTAACAATGAATTAAAATCTTGAGACACCTCTGACAGGTTATGATTGAAATCCTTCTGGATGTAGTACTACGTCATCTTATAAAATATTTAATATTAGGTAATGGAATACACAGTACTAATTTTCCAAAATATATCGTTGGTAACAGACTTTCGGATTTCTAGGCCATCTCCAGACAACTTAAGACTGAACAGACAGTGCATACAGTATCAGAGACATCTTGTTCTCCACTAAGATTGTTATTTCCAGACATATGTGAACATTTTACTACTATACATACGAAATACGAAAATTGCAATAATTCAGTTTTATTTGGCTACAAAACAAAAAATATTCTGTGATGGTCTATTGAGTGCTTTAAACTGCAAAGATGTGATCATAAATCCCTAAACCCACTGAATTACTAACATAAGCATATTGTTATAAACAAGTCACACAGATATTGGTTAAGGTTTATGAATTATATACAAACTGATAACCCATTAGTTAGCATAACGGTAAGCATATTGAAATGGACACAAACAATGAATGAACAAATAAGCCTTACATTCCCTTAAAAGATGCAAAGGCTAAAGCAGCACACTGAGTACTGGCACAGACTATTACGCTATACGGACAAAATTACTTATTAAAGTGATGGACAGCGACAGGGGTAACGGCAGAAGGGAGAAAGTAGTCAGTATACTGTGGAGGAAGGGGTATAACTATTCTATTCACAACAAGCTTATTATCTTATGGAGTGCATGCTAAGAATTAATGTCATTTTTATAGTACTAAATGAATTAAGTCGAGTGATGCTGAGGGAATTACATTAGGAAATGAGACACTTAAAGTAGTAAACGAGTTTTGCTATTTGGGGAGCAAAATAACTGATGATGGTCGAAGTAGAGAGGATATAAAATGTAGACTGCCATTGGCAAGGAAAGCGTTTCTGAAGAAGAGAAACTTGTTGACATCGAGTATAGATTTAAGTGTCAGGAAGTCGTTTCTGAAAGTATTTCTATGGAGTGTAGCCATGTATGGAAGTGAAACATGGACGATAAATAGTTTGGACAAGAAGAGAATAGAAGCTTTCGAAATGTGGTGCTACAGAAGAATGCTGAAGATTAGATGAGTAGATCACATACCTAACGAGGAGGTATTGAATAGAATTGGGGAGAATAGGAGTTTGTGGCACAACTTGACAAGAAGAAGGGACCGTTTGGTAGGACATGTTCTGAGGTATCAAGTGATCACAAATTTAGCACTGGAGGGCAGCGTGGAAGGTAAAAATCGTAGAGGGAGACTAAGAGATGAATACACTAAGCAAATTCAGAAGGAAGTAGGTTGCAGTAAGTACTGGGAGATGAAGAAGCTTGCACAGGATAGAGTAGCATGGAGAGCTGCATCAAACCAGTCTCATGACTGAAGACCACAACAACAACAAATGTGACATTCTTCAAGCAACAAATAAGGGCAGAAAAGCAACATTACTTGATATTCTGATTACCAATGAGCATTAATCGCAGAGCCATGACTAAATCCTTAAGGATAAAACACAGTTCCGCTCTTCACAGCTACTAATGTAACAGCAACAAGTTAACAATTTTGTTTCCTTCACCGGACAGATATTTCTCAGAGACGTAGGGGTACTAGCTGGGATACAACCTTCGTCATATGTTTGTTGTTAAGGTAGGTATCATACCTACATAAATTATCTAATCATTTAAACTATTAGGACCACACATTAAGTAATATTCTATAAACCGAAGAAACCGTACAGAAGTATTTTTGCACCCGATGCGGCTTCCAGTAGTACAAAGTTACAACACATCATAATATTGAAAAGTGAAAGCACTATGTTAAAACTGTCGTCTACGAAGACTAGTAACGAGAGATTTACTACCTGGTATATATAAATCATGATATTGATTTCGTAGCAGAAATGAAGATGTGTGCAGTAACGGGGAGAGGGAGGGCACTAGCTTGTTAAAATGTGGGAGGCGCTGCAGGTAAGCCAGCAGCTGGGGTGGCTCAGAATGAGAGTTCACGAGCCCTGGGAATTGCCGGCGCCACCTGCACGCAGGCCCCCTGCTGTGTCTCGCCATCACTACTCTCCATACAACACTCCCCTCTGTCTTACTTTGCGACCTGCTATGTGCTGGAATAGATCCTCCAATCCGTGGAGGCAAACACCTAATGATGCCGCACCTCGTGCTAACTTGTCTGTACACTTTCCTATTAAGCCAGGGAAGAAGTGTCTTAGAAGTAACACTTACTCGACGAAGAACAATGTATTCTTTCCCTTTCCTTATGTTATCTCACTTCTTCGTGATTGATTAGAGCTCTTTCATGTTGAAGTTAGGATTATTTTATTCCTGTGGGCGGAGGTGCCACCTGTCGATATACCACCACCTCAGCATAAGATTCTGGCGGAAAATCTGTCTGTGAACAGTCTAGATTTAATTGTTTTCACATTTTGTTCGTCTGTTGTGCTTCCAAGGCGGAGCATCTGCAAAATATTCAGTTGACCAGCTACTTGTCCGAGCGATGTGGCACAGTGGTTAGCATATTCGACTCGCATTCGGGAGGACGACTGTTCAAACCCCCGCCTGACCATTCTGATTTACGTTTTCCGTTTTGCGTGATCTCCCTGAATCGCTTCAGGCAGATGCCGGCATGGTTCCTTTGAAAGGGCAAAGGCGACTTCCTTCCTCATTCTTCCCTAGTCAGGTGGGACCGATGACCTCGCTTTTTGGTCCCTACCCTCACATCAACCAACCAATCAATCAATCTGCTGGGTGCACCAGAACAAAGGCCATGATTTCGCAAGCGGATTCCATCACATTCGGTCTCATTTTACACGTAGAGAGCACGAGTAGTTAATTTATTGTAGGAATGTAGTTACTGAGTTCTGTTTAGTAGATACTGAGATAGAGTTTGTGGCTGTGCCGATAATGGATCCCCGTACACTTCCTCTAGTGGGGACCTGTACTGGCCCCTTCAGGGGCTTGCTAAGTACCGTGTTTATGTATACAGTATCAGAGACATCTTGTAGCTCCACTAAGATTGTTATATCCAGAGATACGTGAACATTTTACGACTATACATACGAAATTCAAAAATTGCAATGATTCAGTTTTACTTGGCTACAAAACAATAAATATGCTGTGATTATCTATTGAATGCTTTAAACTGCAAAGATGTTATCATAAATCCCTAAACCCACCGAATACTGCTGTATATAAGCTAATCACTTTTAAATAAATATTGTATTTGGTGTTCTTTGTCTCTTTTTGTACTCTATGTAACACACCACCAAGTAAAGTTAGATGTAAAGATAAGATATAGTCCCGCAAGATGCTTGCGGTTAATAAGCCCACAGATTGGTGCAGCTCTACTAAATTAAACATTGCACTCGCAAAATCAGCGTTTCTACTACTCAAAGGGAAGTTAAATAATGACACTATCATCAAAATCAGTGACGTAAACACATCTAGACAAAGAGCAGTCAGATAATTGGACTTTCATATCAATGAAAGACGGAGCTTCACCGCCCACGTCAAGCAAGATACCCCAAATCAATGCCATTGTTTAATAAAAATGTAAGTATCGCCCAAAGGCAATTTCATCTGCCCACTAAAGCAAAAAATTTATCGCAGCTGCCTGCTTGCTCCGATGTTTATATGTGTCTTCATTCTGCGAGCCCTCAGACTTTCTGTGGTGAGGCCTGCCATGGCCATGTGAAGAGTACAGAGGAACGGCATTACAAGAAGGACTGAACCTTCAGCGTCAGTTCGACAGGCGCCATCCTGGTTATTTTGGGGCTATGTTCCTTACTTTTACACCTGATTATAAAGCAACAAGCAGCTATATACTTATTTAAGAAAAAGCTCAGACAAGGCAGAGAATATCATGGTTATGGCTATGGATCCAATCAAGAATATCACAGATAAAATGCTAATGGATATCTGGCGAAGTTGGTTGAAAACATCACAAACGGGAAAAAGGTCCTATACCCTTTTACGTAACATCAAATATATCATTCGATCTAAGGATTTGATACATTTTCTCACGGGGCGTGGTTCATATATGGAGTTTCTGCAGCGGACAGGCAAAATACAGTCGGCAGAGCGTGGTGTGGCGTCCAGATCGGGACGTCCGAAAGTGTTTTACTGGAGCGTGCAGAATACGAGTCACCTCAGATGAGAGACAATAATTTCAGGATCATAACATAACAGACACCATTAACTACCTTAAAAACTTTTCGCAATATCGGCAGATAAAGGTTACGACATACCCAGCTTCAGCACACACTAAACAGTTAACGTTATTGAACGAACATAAAGTTAATAAAGATCTTGTGGCTTAGTATCTGAGTTCGCACGACGATGTTGTCGAAAATGACAAAAAACCGGACGAGTCCTGTGGTGCAGTCTGTCCCTATAATCGGCGGCCCTTGGGTATAGTCCGTTGTGGGGATCTGCCGCCGTCTCAGTACCGACCTGCGTCAGGAACGGTGACGGAGGTGGGGAAGTGGATGATGGTAATCTACCCCTTCTTAGCCCTTTAGTGAAAGGAAGTTAGACGTAGATCTGTAGATGGTTGCCTCCTCATTAGTCTCACGTCCCAACTTCGTGACTAATAAGTACAATAGCGTAATAGTGCGGATTACAATAAAGTAGATGTTATAAGAATTTGTAGAAAGTATAACACTTTCATTATTAATATGGGGGTGGAGATAATACAAATGATGGGCAGTGTAATTAGTTGTGCCCCGACTCCACGTGTCAAGTGACAGCAACTTTTCAATATCCTTCGGCAGAGGCTAAGAAAGGCAAGAGATATTAATAACGTTGTTATTTAACTAACAAATATATTGTAACCAGTCAGTGTAGTAGTGCATAGTTAAATACCCACAGATTGGCTATTGATGTAAAACGTTGTTGTTAAAAAAAGTCCCACAAGCTAAATCAGTATGCGTTACGGTACATGGGCCGCACACATCGATATAAATCCTGAAACAGTTTTCTTATAAATTACGGTTGTGTCAGTGCAGAATTTCTTTTACAATAACATGCTGCTTAAAAATCATAAATATATAGAAATCAATACATTTACAGCCCAATTTACTACTTTCCGCTACTTTTATTTTTAGTTTGTGGGAATTTGATGTTTTTATAATTTGAAATACATGTTCTAGCTTAGAATTCCAATTATATAATGCATGTAGAAAGATCTTTTTAAATTTGGAAAATGTAAGCTGAAATCTGTGCATGAATATCTATCTTCAAAATGTGAATGAACAAAATCGTTAGTTGAACGCATTTAATGGATATCACTAAACAGCATACTTCGAAAATCCTACACCTGTTCAAATATGCTTCTTTTGTCGTCGGATGTCAGAAACTGTCGAAGAACAAGATGCACATGTATGCCACCAGTGTCATTATTTGGTTTACCGTACGTTGAAATCTAATTATCAGTATTACAGTGCTCACCGTTGTACTTAAGTTCTCACATGAGATAT
The DNA here is from genome assembly GCF_023897955.1 of Schistocerca gregaria. Classification (NCBI taxonomy): domain Eukaryota; kingdom Metazoa; phylum Arthropoda; class Insecta; order Orthoptera; family Acrididae; genus Schistocerca; species Schistocerca gregaria. The sequence goes on from NC_064920.1 coordinate 947,711,775, forward strand.
CGCAACTACGAAACAGGTGACGTGTACACCTTGTTATTCAATGATTTTTGTCTTAAAATATTTTACTGTTCTCATGAAACGCCTGTTAAAGACTGCTTCCCTTTTACTTTCAACATCAACATCAGCCTGATGCACGGGAGACTTTATGGAAGGTTTGGATTGAAAGGTTTGGATTCGTTCGTTGACCTAACTTTGTATTAGATATACACCTACAGAAATACTGTGCACGCTCACGTAGAACGCATGGTCGAGGGTACCGTGTCATTCGCTTACCTTTTCCACTCGATAACGCTATAAGAGGTAAACGACTGCTTATATGCCACATAAGGAGTATTATTGTCAGAACTACAACGAAAAAGTTTACACATGGCATGTTTGTAGCTATTCGTGGAGCTGCTAAGGCTTGAGCTTGATGCAGACTGGCTCTGTGACTGTATCTTTCTCACAATAGCAATGGACCATGCGTTTCGTAGCAAACGTTTCCTCGCTTCAATGTACAGAGTAATAAGAAGTCTTCGTAGTTTCTTGAGCAATATTCCTTTGTCGAAGATTGTTTCTTTTCTGGTGTGGACTGATTTCTCTCCTTAGAACAAAAACATTGTAGGCAGTAGTGTCAAGGACGTTGTAAAATACAGTTACTGGATAACGAACGATTTCTCTCTAGCACTTGTATGTGGCAATAAGCTGCTCGAGCGTGTCAACTGCGCCTTTCGAGAAATTGTAGTCAATATCATTTTTCTTTTGGCTTGAAACGTCTCTGTGAAATCGCTTCATAAGACGCTTGTCAAATTCAGTACAACTTATTCACTTTGAACCTGATTTTAGCTCAATTCATGAACTCTTCTAGAAAGACTGAGCACTCAGATAAGGCCCCTTAAATATTATATGCGTGTTTTAATGTGGGGTGTCGGTTTTGTTTTGTGGGAGCAGGCGATGTTGCTTCTCGTTCGAAGGAGAGCACACGATGACCAACTTAGGTTTCGAATACCTGAACAAAGAGGTTTACCCATCTTAGTCGAAGGCTGTTTTTGTGTGTGAGGTTGGTGACGGGGGGCTACCTCTCTGGTATCTTCCGTTGCGCGGGGAGCTAGGTAATCTGGAAAGAGAAGGTGGCACTCTTCGGTGAATGCTTGGTGAGTACAGATCGTAGTTCTTAAGAGGGGATTTCAGGTGATAGGAATCAGGTTGAGTTAGGACTTCGTTATGTTTAACTGGTGAAATACTTAAGAACTTCAGCTTAACTGAAGCGGTGAAGCGACTTATTTTTTTAAATGATTTTTAGTCTTATATTATGTGGAAAATGGTTTTGTCTTTGTGTGTCGCTTTTGTGCCACGTTTTTGGTAATCAGTGACCCTTCTGGTCCACCACGGCATCGCAATAGGCTTTATTTTAACAGTTTGCTTGTTTAATGAGCTATAATTTCTGCAAGAATATCTGTTATTTCGTGCGCTTTCTACAAAGCAGCACAACAGTTTGATTCGGAATACACCACGTGCTCTAGTTCGGTCGTTTGCAAGCAGCAGACGCAGTTAGTACGTTGAATAATTATCGCACAACCTCGTGCATTGGTTAAACCTCTGTCCAGAATAGTGCATGCGTGGAATCGTAATGTGAATCCCACTGAGATATTTTTTGGGTATGACTGCAAAGGAGATGATAGTATCATTGTTCCCCAGCCCCGTTTTCTGTGTTTCTTCTTGCTGTGGTTAAATTGCGCTCTGTTACATTGTCACGTAATTCTTACTTAAATATTTCTAGTCAGGCACCAATTATGTGTAGTTACGATGTGCAACCAAATACTTAGATACAATAAATAATCTACGTGAAAGATAAATTCTGTGGTGTTGATCTTACCCACTTACTCTGATTTCCAATGCTGAATTAATCAAGTTGCTTCATGCACGACATGGAGTGCTATTTATCTGGCTACTTAAAGAAATTTGCGTACGGTCCGGCACACATTTTTAATCTGCCAGGAATTTTCAACAAGTTAAATAATATAACAGACTTATGGGAAAAATGGATGAAAATACTTGAAAAATTATACAGTCCTAGATCATACGTAAGTGTTGACGAGCAGCCGGTGTGTTTTACACGTCGCTGTCCATTCAAAAAATATATTGCAAGCAAATTCGCCCTGTATGGGCTAAAGATGTAGACGCTGTGGGACAGTGCTACTCCATATACACTGAAAACATCACACGAAAGCCACCTGGCGGAATAGATGAGAGAAACAAAGACTGCCTGTTGTCACGGAACTGACATGACCTAAGAGGACAGAATGTTGAATGTGATAATTTTCTTACATCCTTTATGTTGGGTTAAGCACTTCTCGAAAGAAAGGTTACGATGTTGGGTACACTTAGAAAAACAAGACAGAACTGCCTAATTGTAAAATGTAAACTTTCACGGCCGGAACTGTCATGATTAATAAAATTCTTTTCCGGGCTATTATGCCGTGGTCTGATGGATTTCGCATTGTAAACCAACGTTTCGTCCCCATCTGCGGAGGACATCTTCAAGGGGGTTCGTGGCTTCTGTTAACCTCCGAAACACACACTGTCTCACTACTGACTGCAGCAAATTTTTGTTTTCGCGTGCTCCCGCGCATAGGCGTGACGTCACATGTTTAGAATACGCGAGCGCAATTGGCCGTTGTCGGTTGCCGCCGTCCGCTGTTGCTATCATCCCATGGCGGAAGACTGGTACACATCTTCTTCAGCACCGGCATCCAGATGTAATTCAATTTCACGCCCTCCTCCTTCCTATTAAAATTCCTGGGGTGTTTCATAATCTCTATAGCCTCTCTGTAAAGCCTTTCATTATATCCGCTTGTGGCTGACAGTACTTGAGTTCTATCAAAATAAATGTGGTGGTCTCCTGACTGCAAAGCGTGTTCCGCAACAGCTGATCTATCAATCTCTCCCCTTCTACAATTGCCCTTGTGCTCTTCTAGTCGTGTTTTGACCGTTCTTTTTGTGGTATCCACATATACCTCCCCACAACTACACGGGATCCTGTAAATTCCTGCTTTTTCCAGCGGTTTACGAGCATCCTTAGCCAATCTCAGGTGTTCTTGTATCTTCCGGGTAGGTTTGTAAATCACCGCGATATTCCGTTTTTTCAATATTTTCCCTATGCGGTCAGTGACGTCCTTAATAAAAGGCAGGAAAACTTTCGATTTTGCAAGCGCTTGTGCATTGCTATGATTTTCACGCGGCGGTCTTAACGCTCTTTTTATCTCAGCAGCCGAGTAACCATTCCTGAGTAATGCATCAGTGAGGTGTTCCAGTTCCGTATCCAGTAGCCCAGGTTCACAGATGTTCCTCGCTCTATCCGCCAACGTTTTTATTATGCCTCGCTTTTGTTGTGGGTGGTGGTTCGAATCCCGGTGTAGATAACGATCCGTGTGCGTGGGTTTCCGGTAAACTGTATGGCCTAAGCTACCATCCTGTTTCTTGTAAACTAGCACATCCAGAAAATTTAGTCTCCCTTCTGCCTCCTCCTCCATGGTAAACTGAATCTTCGGATTAATACCGTTTAGATGTTTGTGAAAACGGCCTAGTTCCTCTCTGCCATGCCTCCACAACACAAACGTATCATCTACGTAGCGGAACCAGATATTCGGTTTTTTGTTGGCAGTTTCTAGAGCCTGCGCCTCGAATTTTTCCATGAAAAAGTTAGCTATAACCGGGCTTAAGGGGCTCCCCATTGCCACGCCATCAGTCTGTTCGTAGAACTCATCGCTCCATTTGAAATATGTGGTCGTAAGGCAATATTTAAATAGTTCTGCAATGTCGGGAGGAAAAATTCTATTCAGCTGTTGCAACACCTCATTGAGAGGAACCATAGTAAATAGCGATGCCACATCGAAACTGACTAACATGTCCTCCGGCTGGACCACTACGCCGCTTAATTTACTGATGAAATGTGCAGAATTCTTGATATAGGAGTCCGATCGTCCCACATGCGGCCGTAATAGCGTTGTCAAAAACTTGGCAATAGAATAGGTGGGCGAACCAATGGCACTCACTATAGGTCTCAGAGGAACAAGTTGTTTATGAACCTTCGGCAAGCCATAGAGTCTTGGTGGCAGCGCAACTGAATTGAACAGACTTTTCTGAACGTTCTGTTCGATAGAGGACTTCTTAATTAACCGCGTAACCGTTCTAAGAACTTTATCAGTCGGGTCTTTACTCAGCTTCTTGTAAGTCTGCGGATCTAGTAAGTCATTAATCTTGCTGAAGAAGATGTGTACCAGTCTTCCGCCATGGGATGATAGCAACAGCGGACGGCGGCAACCGACAACGGCCAATTGCGCTCGCGTATTCAAAACATGTGACGTCACGCCTATGCGCGGGAGCACGCGAAAACAAAAATTTGCTGCAGTCAGTAGTGAGACAGTGTGTGTTTCGGAGGTTAACAGAAGCCACGAACCCCCTTGAAGATGTCCTCCGCAGATGTGGACGAAACGTTGGTTTACAATGCGAAATCCATCAGACCACGGCATAACAGCCCGGAAAAGAATTTTATTAATCAGAACTGCCTTAGTTATCATGCAAAGACACCCACAGTTCAAAGATCTATTTCACCAAAGATATCATAATACACTGCTGGAAATGGAAAAAAGAACACATTGACACCGGTGTGTCAGACCCACCATACTTGCTCCGGACACTGCGAGAGGGCTGTACAAGCAATGATCACACGCACGGCACAGCGGACACACCAGGAACCGCGGTGTTGGCCGTCGAATAGCGCTAGCTGCGCAGCATTTGTGAACCGCCGCCGTCAGTGTCAGCCAGTTTGCCGTAGCATACGGAGCTCCATCGCAGTCTTTAACACTGGTAGCATGCCGCGACAGCGTGGACGTGAACCGTATGTGCAGTTGAGGGACTTTGGGCGAGGGCGTATAGTGGGCATGCGGGAGGCCGGGTGGACGTACCGCCGAATTGCTCAACACGTGGGGCGTGAGGTCTCCACAGTGCATCGATGTTGTCGCCAGTGGTCGGCGGAAGGTGCACGTGCCCGTCGACCTGGGACCGGACCGCAGCGACGCACGGATGCACGCCAAGACCGTAGGATCCTACGCAGTGCCGTAGGGGACCGCACCGCCACTTCCCAGCAAATTAGGGACACTATTGCTCCTGGGGTATCGGCGAGGACCATTCGCAACCGTCTTCATGAAGCTGGGCTACGGTCCCGCACACCGTTAGGCCGTCTTCCGCTCACGCCCCAACATCGTGCAGCCCGCCTCCAGTGTTGTCGCGACAGGCGTGAATGGAGGGACGAATGGAGACATGTCGTCTTCAGCGATGAGAGTCGCTTCTGCCTTGGTGCCAATGATGGTCATATGCGTGTTTAGCGCCGTGCAGGTGAGCGCCACAATCAGGACTGCATACGACCGAGGCACACAGGGCCAACACCCGGCATCATAGTGTGGGGAGCGATCTCCTACACTGGCCGTACACCTCTGGTGATCGTCGAGGGGACACTGAATAGTGCACGGTACATCCAAACCGTCATCGAACCCATCGTTCTACCATTCCTACACCGGCAAGGGAACTTGCTGTTCCAACAGGACAATGCACGTCCGCATGTATCCCGTGCCACCCAACGTGCTCTAGAAGGTGTAAGTCAACTACCCTGGCGAGCAAGATCTCCGGATCTGTCCCCCATTGAGCATGTTTGGGGCTGGATGAAGCGTCGTCTCACGCGGTCTGCACGTCCAGCACGAACGCTGGTCCAACTGAGGCGCCAAGTGGAAATGGCATGGCAAGCCGTTCCACAGGACTACATCCAGCATCTCTACGATCGTCTCCATGGGAGAATAGCAGCCTGCATTGCTGCGAAAGGTGGATATACACTGTACTAGTGCCGACATTGTGCATGCTCTGTTGCCTGTGTCTATGTGCCTGTGGTTCTGTCAGTGTGATCATGTGATGTATCTGACCCCAGGAATGTGTCAATAAAGTTTCCCCTTCCTGGGACAATGAATTCACGGTGTTCTTATTTCAATTTCCAGGAGTGTAGTATCCTACAATCCAAAGAAAAATAAGAAGTTATATTGATGAGCACAATGCATAATAAGGAAATAAGTAACAGAAAAGATAAAAAGCCTGTAACGTATTACTATCTTTACGACGTTGCTCATCGAGCCATATACGTTATCTCACATTTCTAGCTGCTTCTCTCACACAATTAATAATACAAATTCAGGGTCGCCAAGAGCCCAAGCCCTTCCTAACCATTTAGAAAAAAAAACGGAGCTGGAAAATTATTATTTAATTACTTTAATAATTTAATTACACTTCACAGAAGTTTTCTGCAGGGTTCACAGAGAGCTTCTGTGAAGTTTGGAAGGTAGGGGACTAGGTACTGGCAGAATTGAAACTGTGGAGATGGGTCGTGATTCGTGCTTGGGTAGCTCACATGGTACAAGACTTGCCCGCGAAAGCCAAAAGTCCGGATTTCGAGTCTCGATCCGGCACACAGTTTTAATCTACCATGAAGCTTCATATCAGCGCACACTCCTCTGAAGAGTGAAAATCTCATTCAAGTTAATTTTTGTTTGCTCTTCGCATCTGTCGATCAGACTAATTATCAAAACGTAACATTCGAGATATGCTAAAGAACATCTTTAGTGACGTTGTAGCATAAAAAACAGCTCTACCTGACTTTGGCTCCCATACACTGCTTGTTGATTCACCATACTATTTATAAACACTAGCAAGTAATATTGCACCAATATATGCTTCCAAAGTAATTTCATCTAAGCCTTGCCGGGATGGTTCCTTTGAAAGGGCACAGCCGATTTCCTTCCAAATCCTTCCCTAACCCGAACTTGCGCTCCGTCTCTAATGACCTCGTTGTCGACGGGACGTTAAACAATAACCACCACCACCACCACCACCATCTAAGTCTTCCCAGTTGTCACCATACGCTCTTCGCCACTCAGTATTAAGCATTTGAAACCCAATTCTGCAAAGAGTTTTGTTCATAATTACTTCAAAAGTAGATTTAATATCAATTACTCTGGACGCATCATATGTGATTGGTCCAGGCGTTTCTTTCATTATGTTTGCACTGGGTACCCCTCCATGATGTGGAAATGTCATCTAACTCCAATTAATGTTCTTATCTTTCTACTGAACTAATTCTACAATTTTCAAACTGTCAATACTATCCTCATTGTCTGGAGTACAGTGTTCCGATCTGACCTATTTCTTATAATTCACTTTCAGTTAGGCGATAGTCTTTTATGATAACAATACACCACTATTTACTGCAAGAGTTAAAATTGTAACGTCTTCCTTCAACACTCAATCGGACATTTACATCTTCAACAATATAGTGTCTATTATTACAAAAGCTAGCAGCGACCTCCATTATCATGCACATTGATATGCACATGCGTTTGGATATAGTAGAACGTCAAACTCATGGAAGTAAGTGTAGAGTAATAAAAGCAAGCGACTAATTATGACCCAAGAAACATATGCTTAACGATTTCAACTATAAAAAATAGAAAAATGTTTTTTATTCGTCTTTTTTTACAATTTAAGGTTTTAACGGAAGCAGTTGCGAATATAAACAAATACATAAATTTACAAGCACCAGATGTTACATTTAATCTACTAATAGAAAGATAAATTATTGTTGCGTCATGTTGACGCAAGGATAACGGCAGGGTTTGTGGACAAAAGAGATAAATAAGACAAAATGTGCATGTAAACGTGCCCTCAATCAGACCAGTACTTTTTACGTTATGTCTTACAAAAGTCTTATAACTACAATGAACTTTAATTAATATCATTCTAATGCCTTGGCCGTGTTTGGCAATCTGTCTGTCAATTAACAGAGCTTGATAAGTCCTAGCAGAACATAACACCAGTGAGCACGTAACACTGATAATTAGATTTCAACGTAAGGTAAACCAAATAAAGACATAAATGGCATACATGTGCATCATGTTCTGCGACAGTTTCCAACATCCGACGACAACAGAAACATATTTAAGCAGGTGTCGGATTTTCAAAGAATGCTGTTTACTGATATCCATCAAATGCAATCAACTAATGATTTTGTTCAATTCTAACATTCCAAAGACAGAAATTTATACACAGATTTCACCTTATATTTTTCAGAATTAAAAAGTCATTTATCATGATGGATTACAAATACCCTGAAGTAATGTTTTCTGAACCTACTACGACACTAGATACTAACTGCCACAATAAAGAATAGAGAGATTCAATTAATAGCTGTATACGAGTTTCCAACATGATTTTCATAGATAAAAGCCGGCCGCGGTGGTCTAGCGCTTCAGGCGCTCAGTCCGGACCCGCGCGACTGCTACGGTCGCAGGTTCGAATCCTGCCTCGGGCGTGGATGTGTGTGATGTCCTTAGGTTAGTTAGGTTCAAGTATTTCTAAGTTCTAGGGGACTGATGACCACAGATGTTAAGTCCCATAGTACTCAGAGCCATTTGAACCATTTTTTCGTAGATAAAAGCTCCATTATTGAACTATACTTTTATATACGTATTCACGCATTAGGATCCAAAAAACGTTTTAAATTCTGCACACACCTACAAATAAGGAACACTGAAACAGGCACACCAGATATTTAAAAACAATGCCAATACAAAATGGATGTTTCCCACAGCAATTTTTCCGAACAGAAATCTTTTTACCCTTGAAATCGAAACGCAGAGGAAATTATCTTTTCCTCGCCTTAAATTTATTTTCCACTGACCAGGAAAGAGCACGGGACAGTCCTGTTTGTAAAAAGGATAAAGCAACATAAGTGCAGCATTACATACAAAGACTGTTTCTTGTGAGATCCTGGGGCAGATACATCACTATGACGTTCCCGAAAGAAAAGAAAATTTCCTTAAAGAATTAGCACGATGGAAAATATAGAAAACACTGTGCACTCTCCCTCATACAAGACATCTAACTTTCTGTAGCTTCAGATGAACAAGCACATTCTTGACTGGAAAATTTACTTCGGAACCCGAGATCATTGTCATGGGAAAGATAAAACTGTCTTTCATATACAGAAGTAGTTGAAAATTCTGACCATGCACAGGTTGTGGGGGTTTCGCTGTAATTGCCTGGATCGCAAGAATGTCATAAAACTGTATATAAAGAAGATTACTGTGATGGGAATGGATGAGGCTGTCTTTCATACAAAAAAGTATCTGAAATGTCCGACCGTGCACAGGTTATGGAGATTTTGGTGTAATCGCCTGGATTGCGAGGAGGCCATAAAAACTGTATATAAAGAAGTTCACAACCTAAAGGTGTGCTACATGCCGATTCAACTGGCAAAAGATTGGACAGTTGCACAGGTCACATCATTACACAAGAAACGAAACACAAATAATCAGCTGAATTATACTCCCATCTCACGGATTATTTTGCGGAAAAAGTATCCCACATTAGTAAGGTACTTAAAAAAAACAGTGACATATTTTTCCAGAAGTTGCTGCAATGTCTGATTTCAATCAAATTACAGTCTTCAGTCGACTCATAAAACATATTCACACACACACACACAAATAGTTCAAATGGCCTTGAGCACTATGGGACTTAATATCCGAATTCATCAGTCCCCTAGAACTTAGAACTACTTAAACCTAACTAACATAACTAACCTAACTGCCCGAGGCAGGATTCGAACCTGCGACCGTAGCGGTTGCGCGGTTCCAGACTGAAGCGCCTAGAACCGCTTGGCCACAGCGGCCGGCACAGACACACACACACACACTCACTGATGTTACTATTGGCTCAGAGGTAAAAAAACGTAATCCTAGGAAACAATAATCTTACTGCTTTATTGGTAAAGCTTGTATATATCATTTGTACAAACTATGTTTGTTAGCATCACTGTTTGCACTCGACATTAGTACTAAATGTGAGCAGTTACAACGATCTTGGCGGTTCTACCAGCTGATGTCTGTTTACATGTAGAAACAGCGACAGTGATTCTGCGATATCGACCCTAAACGTAGCCGATCATACACGTAAGTCAGCCAGAGATGCATGTTTGTTCTATCTTTCTACAAAGTTGTATACGTGTGACAGTATTTTTAACACACAGGCTATTATACAGGGTGATTATAATTAAAGTTTAACTTTCAAACCAATGTATAAATAAAACCACTGTTCAGAATGACGTCAAATCGCAGCGGAATATTAACGGAGAAGGGGGAAAACGTATGGCAGAAGAAAAATATTTACAAAATGTACAATAGGTGGCGCTGAAAGCATCATAATTTGATAGTGCTCGACTGCGAATGACAAATGAATCATACAACAATGCCTAAGGTGTGCGTTTGACGTTAAACGAACTGTACTACTCAGTGTGCATGGGTGTATAGGTGTGATACAGTTAGTTAGGTAAGCTCATCCGCCATGTCAAGGTCATATCACATTGGATGGAAAAAATCGGTTTTTAATTGTGCTGAGGCCTACAAGCTTAAAAACCATCAATCAAAATCAAATCGGATTACAAGTTTCCGTATGACTGGCGCAAAACATATTCAATTGCTGTCCCTCGTTTTCTGCTACTAGTTGAAACCGAGAAACAGAATCTTCCACAACTGATCTAAGTGAATCCGGGGTCACGTTCAGAATGTGTTGCGCAATGAGTGCTTTTAATGCAGCTGAGTTTGCAATCGGAAAACTGAATACAACATTTTTGAAGTAGCCCCACAGCAAGAAGTTACAGAGAGTAAGATCAGGTAATCAGGACGGCCAGGCTTTAGGGAAATGGCAGCTAATAATTCTAGCATTTCCAAAGGCGCTTCACTGGATTTGCAATGTGCGGAGGTGCGTCACGTTGCATGAAAATGATCCCATCCTCGCATGCACGCTGCTGGAATGTCGTGGTTGGGCAAAAGACTCTCATACCGCTTACCAGTGACAGTACAGGTAAGAAGACCGGAGTCACCTGTCTCTTTAAAAAAATATGGCTCTGTGATACATGATGCCGTAAACCCTTACCACACAGTGAACTTTTCAGGTTGAAGTGGTACTGGTTGCTTTGCGTGTGGATTTTCCGTTGTCCATATTCGTCAATTCTTTGTATTGATATATCCTGTCAGATGGAAGTGGGCTTCGTTTGTCCACAAAATTTTCCACGGGCAATCTTTTTCCACTTCCATGCGAGCAAGAAATTCTAAGCAAAGGTCTCTCTTGCTGGCAGGTCAACAGGAAGCTACTCGTGTATATGGTAACTTTTGAATAGATAACAAAGAAGGATGTTTCGTAGGATTTTAAGCACCGTGCTCATGGGTATGTCCAATGTTCGGGCAACTCTGCGTGCACTACACGTTAGCACACCACCACTCGTCTCCTCCTGCATTGCTGTGGCCACTGCTTCCACTGACGTCGAATCAATTTGTTTCCTCCCTCTACCATGTTGAACACCAAAAGAACCCGTCTTTTCGAATTTCCGAATCATTTTATCCAGACCCACGGCAGACATCGGACAATCGCGTTTTTCCAAACTCTTCTGTGTCCGGAACTTCTGCACAGCGACGTGTGCACAGTCATCATTCTTGTAGTACAGCTTTACAAGCAGAGTGCGATCCTGAATTCAGACAGTCATGGGAAGGTCGCAGACGCGAAAGGAGGAAAAGCCGTGTACCCGGGGTGTTTACACCAACTTCAATGGGTCGTGCACATGACAACTGTTTTCATTTACGTATTCTGACACATACAGCGACATCTTTTGATCAATCTTCACACTATTTATTTTTCTTCTGTCATACGTTTTCCCATTTCTCCGATAATGTTACGTTGCAATTTTACGTCATTATGGCCAGTGGTCTTACTTATAAGGAGTTTTGAAAGTTTAACTTTAATTATTATCACCCTGCACTTACATCGATCAACTCCTGGGATATTAAAGTTCAACGTAACAGGAAATCGATGAAACGTGTAAATATACACAGCAGTAAAGACACTCAATTTCTCCTGTTAGTTACGTGTGGTGTAAGAAATAGATTGCGCCGTGTATAAAAGTATTATATTAAGAACCAGTTTTAGACCACTCCTAAGCGTTACAGATACAACAGTGACTATGATTTCCAGTTCGTCCTTGACATTTAATTGAAGTGAAACGTATACATGAAAAATGTATTGTCATACGTTCAAGTTTTAGAAAAGGTTTCAGTTTTCTAATTAGAATTGTAGATAAAGTAAGAATGCAATGACCTTTAATACGAAAGCACAGCAGTAAAATCAATTTTTAGTCTTCCTTCTTCTTATAGTTAAAACAGGAAATGCAGCTTCTAGTAATGCAATCACATTGTAGTTGAAATGTAAAGGTATAGAACAAACAGGGTTTATGATTTTAAAAAAATGTGTCAGTTAAAATTAGTTTTAAAATCTATAAAACTGAACTGTATGTATGTTTATCTGTAAAATTCAACTAAGACAGTTGAACTAAAACTGTGTGGTTCGTTGAAAAGAAATAAGGTAACAATAGATCTACATTCCTCCCCCCATGAACCATGGACCTTACCGTTGGTGTGGAGGCTTGCGTGCCTCAGCGATACAGATAGCCATACCGCAGGTGCAACCACAACGGAGGGGTATCTGTTGAGAGGCCAGACAAACGTGAGGTTCCTGAAGAGGGGCAGCAGCCTTTTCAGTAGTTGCAGGGGCAACAGTCTGGATGATTGACTGATCTGGCCTTGTAACAATAACCAAAACAGCCTTGCTGTGCTGATACTGCGAATGGCTGAAAGCAAGGGCAAACTACAGCCGTAATTTTTCCCGAGGGCATGCAGCTTTACTGTATGATTAAATGATGATGGCATCCTCTTGGGTAAAATATTCCGGAGCTAAAATAGTCCCCCATTCGGATCTCCGGGCGGGGACTACGCAAGAGGATGTCGTTATCAGCAGAGAGAAAACTAGCGTTCTACGGATTGGAGCGTGGAATGGTAGATCACTTAATCGGGCAGGTAGGTTAGAAAATTTAAAAAGGGAAATGGATAGGTTAAAGTTAGATATAGTGGGAATTAATGAAGTTCAGTGGCAAGAGGAACAAGACTTCTGGTCAGGTGACTACAGGGTTATAAACACAAAATCAAATAGGGGTAATGCAGGAGTAGGTTTAATAATGAATAGGAAAATAGGAATGCGGGTAAGCTACTACAAACAGCATAGTGAACGCATTATTGTGGAAAAGATAGATACGAAGCCACACCTACTACAGTAGTACAAGTTTATATGCCAACTAGCTCTGCAGATGACGAAGAAATTGAAGAAATGTATGATCAAATAAAAGAAATTATTCACATAGTGAAGGGAGACGTAAATTTAATAGTGATGGGTGACTGGAATTCGGTAGTAGGGAAAGGGAGAGAAGGAAACGTAGTAGGTGAATATGGACTGGGGCAAAGAAATGAAAGAGGAAGCCGCCTGATAGAATTTTGCACAGAGCACAACTTAATCATAGGTAACTCTTGGTTCAAGAATCATAAAAGAAGGCTGTATACATGGAAGAACCCTGGAGATACTAAAAGGTATCAGATAGATTATATAGTGGTAAGACAGAGATTTAGGAACCAGGTTTTAAATTGTAAGACATTTCCAGGGGCAGATGTGGACTCTGACCACAATCTATTGGTTATGACCTGTAGATTAAAACTGAAGAAACTGCAAAAAGGTGGGAATTTAAGGAGATGGGACCTGGATAAGCTGAAAGAACCAGAGGTTGTACAGAGTTTCAGGGAGAGCATAAGGGAGCAATTGACAGGAATGGGGGAAAGAAATACAGTAGAAGAAGACTGGGTAGCTTTGAGGGATGAAGTAGTGAAGGCAGCAGAGGATCAAGTAGGTAAAAAGACGAGGGCTGGTAGAAATCCTTGGGTGACAGAAGAAATATTGAATTCAATTGATGAAAGGAGAAAATATAAAAATGCAGTAAATGAAGCAGGCAAAAAGGAATACAGACGTCTCAAAAATGAGTTCGACAGGAAGTGCAAAATGGCTAAGCAGGGATGGCTAGAGGACAAATGTAAGGATGTAGAGGCTTATCTCACTAGGGGTAAGATAGATACTGCCTACAGGAAAATTAAAGAGACCTTTGAGATAGGAGTACCACTTGTCCGAACATCAAGAGCTCGTACGGAAATCCAGTTCTAAGCAAAGAAGATATAGCAGAAAGGTGGAAGGAGTATATAGAGGGTCTATACAAGGGCGATATACTTGAGGACAATATTATGAAATTGGAAGAGGATGTAGATGAAGATGAAATGGGAGATACGATACTGCGTTTAGAGTTTGACAGAGCACTGAAAGACCTGAGCCGAAACAAGGCCCCCGGAGTACACAACATTCCATTGGAACTACTGACGGCCTCGGGAGAGCCAATTCTTACAAAACTCTACCATCTGGTGAGCAAGATGTATGAGACGGGCGAAATACCCTCAGACTTCAAGAAGAATATAATAATTCCAATCCCAAAGAAAGCAGGTGTTGACAGATGTGAAAATTACTGAACCATCAGTTTAATAAGCCACAGCTGAAAAATACTAACACGAATTCTTTACAGACGAATGGAAAAACTAGTAGAAGCCGACCTCGGGGAAGATCAGTTTGGCTTCCGTCGAAATGTTGGAACACGTGAGGCAATACTGACCCTACGACTTATTTTAGAAGAAAGATTAAGGAAAGGCAAACCTACGTTTCTAGCATTTGTAGACTTAGAGAAAGCTTTTGACAATGTTGACTGGAATACTCTCCTTCAAATTCTGAAGGTGGCAGGGGTAAAATACAGGGAGCGAAAGGCTATTTACAATTCGTACAGAAACCAGATGGCAGTTATAAGAGTCGAGGGGCATGAAAGGGAAGCAGTGGTTGGGAAGGGAGTGAGACAGGGTTGTAGTCTCTCCCCGATGTTATTCAATCTGTATATTGAGCAAGCAGTAAAGGAAACAAAAGAAAAATTTGGAGTAGGTATTAAAATCCATGGAGAAGAAATAAAAACTTTGAGGTTCGCCGATGACATCGTAATTCTGTCAGAGACAGCAAAGGACTTGGAAGAGCAGTTGAATGGAATGGAGAGTGTCTTGAAAGGAGGATATAAGATGAACATCAACAAAAGCAAAACGAGGATAATCGAACGTAGTCGAATTAAGTCGGGTGGTGTTGAGGGTATTAGATTAGGAAATGAGACACTTAAAGTAGTAAAGGAGTTTTGCTATTTGGGGAGCAAAATAACTGATGATGGTCGAAGTAGAGAGGATATAAAATGTAGACTGGCAATGGCAAGGAAATTGCTTCTGAAAAAGAGAAATTTGCTAACATCGAGTATAGATTTAAGTGTCAGGAAGTCGTTTCTGAAAGTATTTTTATGGAGTGTAGCCATGTATGGAAGTGAAACATGAACGATACATAGTTTGGACAAGAAGAGAATAGAAGCTTTCGAAATGTGGTGCTACAGAAGAATGCTGAAGATTATATGGGTAGAGCACGTAACTAATGAGGAAGTATTGAATAGGATTGGGGAGAAGAGAAGTTTGTGGCACAACTTGACCAGAAGAAGGGATCGGTTGGTAGGACATGTTCTGAGGCATCAAGGGATCACCAATTCAGTACTGGAGTGCACCGTGGAGGGTAAAAGTCGTAGAGGGAGACCAAGAGATGAATACAGTAAGCAGATTCAGAAGGACGTAGGTTGCAGTAGGTACTGGGAGATGAAGAAGCTTGCACAGGGTAGAGTAGCATGGAGAGCTGCATCAAACCAGTCTCAGGACTGAAAACCACAATAACAACAGATCTACATTGCCTCCTAGTATTAATTATAGAAAACAGTGCGGGTACAGTGAGGACTAATAATAAGTGAGAGGCTGAATTTAACGTTTGTCAGCCGTCTCTGGTTATTCTGTTAGATATTATAAATAACTGTATATAATGTCGAGAACATATTCTTAAACTTTTGGATTATGGTTTGGGTTAAGTCAGTGAAATATTTTGTGAAACCTTATAAAGGTCAGTAAGTAATGTATATAAACGCATTAGAAATGGGATGGACATCCTAAGTTTAGGAAAATCGTGAAGAAGCAGCAGGAAGACTTACAAGCTGATGAGGATGTCTTTGATGTTGATTACTTTTTTACTTTTTAGTTCAGTCTTGTCATTTAATACACTGATTGGATTTTTAAAAATCTGTTTATGAATTTCTTCTGATAAATTCATTTGTTGAACTTCTTCAACCTCGTTGAGTGATTTTAAGGCTGTAATCATTGATTGTGTGGTGTTCATTCTTTAGTCACAAGTTAAATGTCGGCTGGTTATTTTTGTTCATATTAACTGGTTATTATTCTTCATATTAATATGTTCATTATATCTAATAGTCATTTTATGTCCTGTTCGATCAGTGTACTGTTTACTGCTACTATTACATTCAAATTTAAGGATACTGGGTCTGTGCCACGGCTTTATTATATTAGTCCCATAGATGATGCTAGTTTTGATGTGTTTCCTGACAGAAGCCTATCTTCACGTCAGTTCAAGGAAATTAATTCTGCCTACAAATGGAATGGGAATCATTTTATTTTCTTCTTTTCCGGCTCTTTATGTGTTATCTCAGTTTCCTTTCTCACCTGTCCTCTTCACACCTTACCGTTTATATTTTGATTGTAACCAATATTATTGGCACCAAAGTGGTGAAGTGTACCCAATTCTTTATTTTTCTATACATCTGATAATAGGAGTCATAATAATGTTTCTACCAATGCATGGAACAATATTATTTTGTATGTGTGGGGATAAAAGACGAGTATTACTCGTAAATTCAGGGACCCCACTATTGTTTACTAGACTATTATCCTTTATTTCCACTATCAACGTAAAGCTGTTATGAACACCAATAAAATGTTAATGTATTGTGTACTGAACCGGAGACCTAGAAATGACTGAAAGGTTTCGTCCTGCCGTAGCCCTCAGTGGTTCACAACCCCACAACAGGCCACAGAAGTCCACATACCCCACCGCCACCCCACACCGAATCCAGGGTTATTATGCGCAAGGAACGTCTCCTACCAGAGGAGTGTAGCCCCAAATGGTTGCGTCGTAGAGTAATTATATAATACGCGTACTACATGGAGACCGTGTTTGCCCAGTAATCGCCCACATAGTGTAACTGTGGCGGAATAAGGGGAAGCAGCCCGCATTGGCCGAGGCAGATGGAAAACCACCTTAAAAACCGTCCACAGGCTGGCCGGCACACCGGCCTTCGACACTAATCCGCCGGACGGATTCGAGCCGGGGGCCGCACGCCTTCCCGCTCGGGAATCAGCGCATTAGACCGCACGGCCAGCCGGCCGGGCGAACGTTAATGTAGCTCATCAATGTCTTCGGTACTGGAATATATAAGAACGATGGTATCATCAATATACGTCTTACAGAAAATCCAGGTTCTTCTTTAAATACCTTGTTTTCAATATGATCTAGAAAACTATGTCAAATGTTATTAGGCAGCATTCCATCGCTAGAATTGATTTCTTGTCTGTGGACCTTTTGTCTGTGGACCTCTTTCTGCAATGTGAAACAGTTGTGTGACACTACTGATCTATGTAGATTTGTTAGACCGGGACATAAGTTCGTAATGTTTTTCTTCTACATGTTGGCACTCCAGTTGCTATGGGTTTACTTATCGAATGTAATTTTTTATTTATAGTCCACTCACTGTTGTTCTTTGAGTTTACGTATTGTCGTTTTGTTATTTGGAGATAGTGGGTGGAGCTGTGAACGCTAGGAAATTGAGTGCCAAGTGGAGTAACTGGAACATTTCCAACGTATTCTCCTGTTTGAGTTCAGTAGTGAGGCGACAGCAACGAAGGCAGACAGAAACATTTCCACCGTGTATGGGCATAATGCCTTCAGACAGAGTAGGACAAGAATATGATTTCTCGTTTTTAAGAGCGATCATTTTGACATTCGTGACTCTCCAAGTTAAGGAAGACCTTGGGGGTTCGATAAAGATCGTGAGGCATTTGCATGCAATAAGGAAGGTTTAGAAATCATCGAGTGTATGGGTACAGTATGCTCTAAGCCAAAATCACAAAAACCAGCCTGTGTCCAAATGTGCAACTCTGCTTCCATCTCATTAACTGGATTCTGAACAGCACCGAGCACTCCTACGCAGTATCGTTACTGGTGACGAGAAGCGGTTTTTTATACCCATATAAACAATCGTTGAGTGGAAAGAAAGCAGCGACTCCCCGTACAAAGATCTGCGCGAATCAAAAAAAAAAAAAAAAAATAGTGTTATGCACCTGGTGGAACAGCGACGGTGTGATTTACTACGAATTTCTTGCCCGAGGTATAACCATCACTGCTGACATTTATTGTCAAGAACTGAGACGTCTTGCAAACGCAATCGAAGATCGACAATAGAAGTCATTCCACGCCCTCCTTAATCAACTGATGCTACGCCCTGAGATTTTCACCCTTTCAACTCTCTATCAAACAACATCAAGGAACTTATTTCCGGATGAAAATGCGCTCCGAAGATAGCGCGACAAGTTCTCCGCCTGAAAGTCACTTGATTTCTACAGCCACGGAATCAAAAAGCTACCCCAGCGTTGGTAGACTGTTGTAATAGTGAAGAAGAATACATTATTTTTGATTAAAGTCTGGGTTATGTTAATTATTATCTGTATTAAAATAATGGGAAAACGCTACGAACTTATCTAACAACCCAATATCAATTCTACGTTTCTAGCCTGCCCTAATTTCTTGTAATTAAGCAAATTATTCCCTATGAGCCGTAAGTTTTGTCTCCTGGTATTTTGGTATAGAGATTAATCACGTCAGGTGACATTTTTCTAGATAATATTTGCACTAACGTATTTAAAGACTAGCCAATATTAACCAAAAAAGTATTTTATTATCGGAGGCATGCTGACGATAAGAATATCCTAATAAATGGCCGTAATGAAGACATCATTGAACTGCATTACTGTTTATTCCTACAGAATCTGAAGAATGTCGTCTAATTTTTAAACACTTTTGATGACTTTTCCAAGAAGTTAAGAATTAAATAATATGTAGATCAATTGTAAAAAATTCACCACTTTAAATGCGTATGGACGCACATATAGACAAACCCAGTGTATGATCAACCATTAATTTAAAAATAATCACCGATTCTTTATTGAAGAAAATTACATATTGTCTCTTAGTCGAGTTCTATGATTTAAATGTAACACTAGTAGCTTACTCGAAATATGTCATTTTTCACCGTCGTCATTGTAGCCTGAAAATTTCGCAAGATTTCTTTGTTTTAAAATTCTTTACAAATCGTGGGTAGTTTACAGACTCTGTTTGTGACACGATTGATCCAATGTGGAGAAACTTCTTATTCTTCTGGGAATCCGAATTGGTGAACCTCATCATTAGGCTGTATTCCTAATAGCCCCATAGAGATAAGAAACAGAACGCTCCGTTTATAGCACTCAGTAAACTGTGGTGTTATTTACAATATGTTACATGCAGAAGTATTATCAGCGTGGTGCATTATCAGCTACTGAAGATTAACTTGGATACCAGGGCACTAATAAACTACACAGACTGTATCAGTTTCTCCGGCAGAGGAATACAGTTCCTGTATTCGGACTGCTGCTTCCCAGATGGCGTATGCAGGTCAGTATACACTGAAGGGGTCAACGGTAACGCTGTGTGATTCTCACAGTTCCCAAAACTATTTCCCATATCATAGCAGTATAGATCAGATCAACTGTGAAAGTTTAGATCATTGCTATATCTCTGATATGGCAAAAATTTTATTTGCGCTTTTATTTACCGGTTTGCCAAGGAATGGTGTAGCTCACAGTTAACAATGATTAGGGTAGCAATTATGATTCAGAATTTTCCAGTAAGTAAGAGATTGTCGATTTTATGACACTCTCTGGATTAATATCTGCTTTTAAATAATCTGTTTGTTCTCATGTTTACGAATCATCAGTTAACATTCTTAAATATTTTCTAGCTCAGTCTAGTTGTAGCAAACAAAGTAATATCATGCACTATTTAAGTCATCAGTGGTGTGAGGTTCAAATCTCCGTGCTGTCACTGTACTTATATATTTCAGATTTTATGCGGTTCCACTGAACATCTTTTGGCGAACGTCGGGATGACTTCTTCAAGCAAGATACCGGTTGTTGATTCCTAAGGTCGACATAGTCCAACCTACCTGTGCTCGCATTCTAATAGCTTTGCTGATGAGATGGCGATAAGCTCTAACCTTCCTCTCCTTTTTATTACAGACTACAATTTCGGTTCCACGTTTCGCTTTACAACTTATCGATAAAGTTATTGTCATTTTGCTGACTGAATACAGAACCATCTCTGCAGAAATATTCTGCTTCCCAAAACATTAGCAACATAATCCTGTGGGTGCCTTTCGTTTTCGCTAACATTTCAT
Source organism: Schistocerca gregaria (assembly GCF_023897955.1). Taxonomy (NCBI): domain Eukaryota; kingdom Metazoa; phylum Arthropoda; class Insecta; order Orthoptera; family Acrididae; genus Schistocerca; species Schistocerca gregaria. The sequence goes on from NC_064920.1 coordinate 947,732,230, forward strand.
GGCTTATGGGAATGAATCTATCACAGTACGTAACTGCCCTAATACAGCAAAACTGTAGGATATTACACTATAGGAAGTGGGCCAGTTGCAGTACTTATCAAACAAAACTACACAAAATAGTGGACAATAGGGAAACTGGTTACCAACATAACACTGGTAAAGAAAAGTTTCGTCCTTAAAATTTATCATTCACTTCTGTAGATTGACATCCTGGATTAGTAAACAAGCTTGCAAAACAATTTTTGAGGCGAGTGCAGCATATAGATGAAATATGAACTATGAATCCGAAGAATTTCAAGCACATCGTTGGTCCTCGTAAAATATTGTTGAAAATTCGAACAGAGTCAAATTTGAAAATGAATAAGCTCTAACAATAAAAGGAACATTATGCATGAAACTGAGTAGCATTTATATAAAAAAAGAGAAACAATGTGACATCGCAGTCATGTCTCGATGTACACTAGAGAATACACACTGCAGAATAATTTGCAATAAACGTATGGGGTGCCATTATTTGTAGTGATAGAAAGAAAGGTCTGAGATCCCAATAATAAAAGGAGAAATAGAAAGTGAAAAATTATTTGTTGGTAGACTCAAGAGCTTCAGCCTGAGAGAAATCAATATATTGATGAGTAAAGGCTCTTCTCTTCAGACTACACAGTATTATTATAAATCACACCTCCACACCACCATTATTAGAACAATGTTTATTGGAACCACTATAACTCGCTTGTATATCAATATGACTGACAATACAGAAACATTGGTTGAAGATTCAGATAAAGATTTTCGAGATGATGATGTTGTTTACGACGATGAGTTATCCGTAAATGTATCAATTAACGTGTCGCAAGAATGGAGACTGGTGTAAAGATGCAATCTTTTCCTGCCTTATTAGTCTTCCGATAACTGAAGAACCTTATCCGTTCAGATAACCTTAAATAAGACCGAGACACAGAATTCTACAGTCTATTTCTAATGGAAGGTATTTCATAACCCCAGCCACAGACTGCACACAGCACAGCCAGTGATTTTCATACAGAGCGCTACGTGGCGCGGCGTTACCAATAAAAAAACCTAAACAGCCTACTTACAACCATACTGAATATTGAGCATCTAGAAGCTAAAATTACGGCCCAAAAAGAATGTCTCCTCGATAGTTATGAAGGAAGCTATTTTATTTCTCTCTTATTCTTACAATGGGTGCTGATGGGGTGGCCCTATTCGAAATGTTTTACAGTTAAGAGCGGTCAGAAATCTTCTAATTTTCAAAGTCCATTTGAGTTTTTGTGAACAACGTCATACTATTTTATTAAAGTCTGGGGACAGACTTTGTAATTTTAAGTATGGAGAAAGTATAAGAGTGCTAATCCATAAGTTCCCTTGTTGGATACAGCGTCAGAACGGAAAAAAAGTGAATGAATTTTTATAAAAAGTGTAAAATTAAATTTCACCTGTAGTTAAAAATTTAATTTGATAATACTTTACAAGACCTAACTAAGTCGTTGAGAATTACTCGCTACACGGAAATTAATACAAAGCGAGAAAAATACTTCATTCTACTTTCATGAGAATTAGCCGACTCGGCAGGCTGTTCATTTGGGGGAGCGACGTCGGAGCATTCGAGCTCTTGGGGGCCCGCTCTCACACCCCTTCCCAGCCAGCCCCCGTCCGCCACACCCTTCCATGTGGCCGCCCCTTTTTCTTATTAATATCATGTCGAATCTCCCTGGAGAGGCGTAAGAACGCGCTCCGAATGTGGCCTACGCTGCCGACGGCCGTCCGCCGTCGGAAGGGGACGGCCCGAAGTCAGACTTGGACTGCAATGAAGACGCGGAACATCAAGCAATTTTCCCGCCCGCCGCCTCCTGCACCGTGGCTGAATCGTCTGCCGTAAACCGGTGAACCGAAATTATGAAAGCCATTGGAAAGGGGCGCGGCGCAAGCAGGTACGACGGAGGAGGACTGCGCTGCGCCGGGTGCACTGAAAGAACCAATTTAAAGTTGAGCAATTAAGCAGTTGGCGCGAGACGGCGCTCCCATAAATCGCGAAGGGGTGTCCGCTTCATTAATTTGTGTGAGGCGGGGCTGCGCCGTGGCGTGGCCGGGCTAGGCAGCGCCGCGCAGCGCTCGGCCGGCTGACGGATGGCAGGCGCTCCGGCAGGGCTAATTAAGTGATCGCTGCCGGCGGCTGACCGCTGCCCGCCAAGACAGCCGCGCCGCGCCACGCCAGCCTGCCATCAAAGTCCCCCTCCTTCCCCAGTGGCTGCCTGGCCTCCGAGCCGGCACTACCAGCTTCCAGGCCGCCACCGCCTTCAGTCCGACACCCAACCGTGGCTTAGATCTATGCACAACTCGAGTGCCGTGAAAATCAGCTGATAAGATAGGGTAACTATCAAGCTCTAACACCTGTGAGTTCGAAACCGAAAGTTTGAAAAATAGTATTCTAGAATGGAGATAGAAAACTTCAATGAACTTTTCGGTAACACTAAAAATGACAAATGCCGTGGAACTCTCCACTCGCACATTAGAAAATGTGTAGTATAAGAAGTAATAGCTGGAGGTATAAGCCATGATAACTCTTACGTATTACCTTAGATCTAATGAGGCTTAGATCACCTCTACAAGCTTCTCCATCTCGTTTTTTCCTATAGGTCATTTTTACTACAGTGTACCCTATTTATCGAAAGATGCACCGTACGAAAAAGCACTCGTCGTTACGATGTTGGGTTCTTTACTTTGCTTTGGAAAAAGGCCGAGTGGATAACACAACATATGAAATATTAGTTCACTTTATTGTAACATAACGAGAATTACTTAACTTTGTACGATCCATTTCCACAGGAATGTTATGAGTATTTACAGCTCTCTGAACAGAATACAAGTATCTCACTCAGGCTACATTTACCAACAACTTTCAAGTACAGTTCTGCCTAAAGCATTTACACTACTGACCAATAAAATTGCTGCACCAAGAAGAAATGAAGATGATAAACGGGTATTCCTTGGACAAATATATTATACTAGAACTGACATGTGATTACATTTTCACGCAATTTGGGTGCAGAGATTCTGAGAAATCAGTACCCAGAACAACCACCTCTGGCCGTAATAACGGCCTTGATACGCCTGGGCATTGAGTCAAACAGAGCTTGGATAGCTTTTACAGGTACAGCAGCCTATGCATCTTCAACACGATACTACAGTTTATCAAGAGTGGTGACTGGCGTGTTGTAACGAGCCAGTTGCTCGGCCACTATTGACCAGACGTTTTCAGTTGTTGAAATATCTGGAGAATGCGCTGGCCAGGGCAGCAGTCGAACATTTTCTGTATCCAGAAAGGCCCGTACACGACCTGCAATATGCGGTCGTACATTATCCTGCTGAAATGTAGGGTTTCGCAGGGATCGAATGAAGGGTAGAGCCACAGGTCGTAACACATCTGAAATGTAACGTCCACTATTCAAAGTGCCGTCAATGCGAACAAGAGGTGACCGAGACGTGTAATCAATGGCACCCCATATAATCACGCCAGGTGATACGCCAGTATGCGGATGACGAATACACGCTTCCAATGTGTGCTCACTGAGATGTCACCAAACACGGATGCGACCATTATGATGCTGTAAGCAGAACCTGGATTTATCCGAAAAAATGACGTTTTGCCATTCCTGCACCCAGGTTCGTCTTTACACCATCGCAGGCACTTCTGTCTGTGATGAGCAGCGTCAAGGGTAACCGCAACCATGGTCTCCGAGCTGATAGTCCATGCTGCTGCAAACGTCGTCGAACTGTTCGTGCAGATCGTAGTTGTGTTGCAAACGTCCCCATCTGTTGACTCTGGGATCGAGATGTGGCTGCACGATCCGTTACAGTCATGCGGATAAGATAAGATGCCTGTCATCTCGACTGCTAGTGATACGAGGCCGTTGGGATCCAGCACGGCGTTCCGTAAACCCTCCTGAACCTACCGGTTCCGTATTCTGCTAACAGTCATTGGATCTCGACCAACGCAAGCAGCAATGTCGCGATACGATAAACCGTAATCGCGATAGGCTACAATCCGACCTTTATCAAAGTCGGAAACGTGATAGTACGCATCACAACAACGTTTCAGCAGGCAACGCCGGTCAACTGCTGTTTGCATGGGAAATCGGTTTGAAACTCTCTTCATGTCAGCACGTTATAGGTGTCGCCACCGGCGCCAACCTTGTGTGAATGCTCTGAAAAGCTAATCATTTGCATATCACAGCATCTTCTTCCTCTAGGTTAAATTTCGCGTCTGAAGCACTTCATCTTCGTGGTGTAGCAATTTTAATGGCCAGTAGTGTATTATATAGCTGGCCTACTAGAAGACGATGCTGGTTTCTTAGCCTATAATCACAAGTTGAAATGAGCGGTCCTGTATTCGGCTGTAAGTAGAACAGGAATGGAGGTGGCGTAGCGAAATGTTTTGGGCATGGATATGCCGGTACCGTTCATGCGGCTTCCAGTAACTGGCTCCTGGCACAACACCACAATTTTCTCGACATTCCCCTCCATCTGTTGTACCAGATTTTAATTTTTTTTTTCGATTTTCCTAATACAGCTTTTGCTCATCAGAAAGAAGATTCTGCTTCTGAGTGGAGCTGGTTCATTCCATTCCATTATTTCCATCAGGAATTCAGTCACCGACATTATTAAATAGTACATCCGTTATGCTTCATCATACTGCTAACCTTTCTCACATTTGAACTAATACTGCACCCAATTGCCTTATCGTGCTTTTCCACGGTATTTACAAAAATCAGTATGAAGTAATTGGTTGGAGCATGAATTCAAAGTATTTCAACCATTGTCGCATATTCATTATTGATAATAGACAGGGCACTTTTTTTTAGTGCAGGAATCAATTTTCTTATTCCCCCTAGTTCCATAATTAAAACTTTGTGTTTGTAATTCTATCGACAGTTTGGAGAATTCAAACAGTATAACTAGCAGAGTGACACAAACTGGAAATAATTTTTAATGTGTGAGACCTAACTCTTGTGGCTAATTTTCATGCAGCTATACTGTGTGTTTTGTGCTACCAGACATTACTTTTCCATCTATTAAATCTCATTCCCACTTTTGTCGTCTGTACAGCGCATTTTAAGTATGGCTGCAATGTACCATACGAAAGATTTTGCGTTAAATTATAAGTTCTCTACTCTCTCATTACAAGGGTATAATTTAATGCAGATTTTTTACCGAAGACATTGTGTTTGTGAGACGACAAGAAGTCATCAGCATGAACAAGCATTTGATGCTAGCACGCACATTGTTAATGCATGTGGAATCTTTATGGTGGATCACCTTTGAATAGTATTTTTATGGAGTTGAGAACAAGCAGGCACTCTGTTCATTTAACAGCAAATCTTGCAGTGGACATTTGGGGCTTGAAGGCTACATGCAGCTATTAGGAAAACGAACATCTTAAAACACTTACTGGGGCAGAATGGTGGATCCAAGAATTTGTCTTATCCGAGTGCAGACAATGATTTCAGTAAAAGAGGCAAAAAAAAACAGACTACCCATACCTACCTGTAATGCATCTCTTGCCACAGCAGGAGCGAAGGGCAGAACAAAAATCTAGGTCGCCAAGCCAACGCTTTACAGTAGTGTTGTAAATGCCCTTTGTGACAGGGATGGCGGCCATGAAAAATTCGCGAGTTTCCATGTTCACCATGGACTAGATGGTATCGAAGGAGCCATCAGGTGGTGTCATCCCTCGGCTTGCAGAATTTTTTGGGAAGCCTCAGGCCTCCAAACAACTTTAGAAGGAGCACAAGACAATTATCTCCATGATAAATATGTTTTTCACTTCAGAGCTGCACGCTAACTCGAAAAACACTGCCTAAAGTGGCTATGGGGAAATTTAGCAGGTTGGTACCATAACGTCTCTGCCTCTCTGTACAGGAATTTGCGAGTCAGGGATTGACTGCTTCTCCTGAAAAGAGAAGAATATTGTTAACTTTGATTAAGACTGACCAATAAATAGAACAGATGAGTTAAAAGGGAGACATGGAGCTTTTGGAGTCTTGTGACTGCCAAGAAGCCCCTGTGGGTGCTTTCGTGGAGTTTACTGAAGTCTGATGGAAAGGAAGGAGAGGAAAAACTTGGTCTTCCCATTCAGACTCCAGTCTGGAGTGGGTCTTCTGATTCAGACTTTGGTCTGGAGAGGATTCTGGTCTTGACTTACGTTATGAGTGCGTTACTCTTGGGACTCTTGTTCTGAGGATGCACTAACGCTGGTCTTGACAGGGGAGTCTGTGGTGAGGACTTAGCTGTACCAACAGTTTAGATCTAAGTCATCTCAGACAACTTGGTGTGCTGAGGGAATCTTATTTGTGACAAGTCTGCACTTTGGGGTTTGATCTCCATGTGGGCATTGCTGTATAAGTAAGTCAAATTGGTCCATAGTATGACCGATGAACGTGAGTGTCACATGCTGGAATCTTCCGAGATTTCAGGGCTCTATCAGAGAGTGATTGTGGTCCATATCAAAAATCACCAGCATTGTCTTAGCATATTTCAGTTCCGCGATACAGAACTACTGGGGTCACACATCGCTGCTCCTCTGACGCTTCGACCACTTCGTCACTTGAGACACCACTACACATCGAGAAAGGGGTATAGTATTGATGTTCTGGCTTGTTATAGCAAACAGAATCATAGGTTCGCCACTTGTTCTCAGCTGCACCAACGTAGTATAACTTCTGTGTAGAATAAATCCACCAAAGTCAGTTTAATGTTAGATAATTTATTTCAGATTGCGATATCCATGTTTTGATTCAGAATAAATAGTTCAATCAGACAAATCTTAGTCTATGCCAACCAACCATCTACATGGGGAGTGTTAACTGTCTGTTGGATATTTGTGCTGCTATGATATATTTTTTTATTTTTATCGCCATGCTTAACACGTATTTTTGTCCAATTCTTTTCATTCAAAAAACTTGTGCCATAACTTTCACAAAAGAGCAAGCCTGTGTTGCTATATTAATCACCCAACAACAGTAACTACATGGCCACTATTTCATTAACATTATTTCAGCATTCAAGTTCGTTTAGATTCTGATAAATGTGATAACCTCTAATGCAGGATATCGACAGCAGACGTAGTCAAAAGGCAAAATCAGTTTAGCAGATGCATTGGGCAGGTACTCAATTGGAAGGTTCACTAGTTAAGGTGATTGCTATCAGGGTGCTAACTCATAGTCATCTGCCACCTTCAAAAACATACCAAAAGTCCAGTGTAGTCTTGCAGTATGATAATCGCAACAGTATTAGAGAACGGTGTAATAATTATGACAGAGAGGATGGACATACACACTGTTACTACAAGTAACGCAATGTCCAATTTCCTCACGTAATATCGGGAACAATGTAAGCGTCAGTCACTATTGTGTGCATATCTGAATTACAAGCTGGTGAAGACAAAATAGAGAGAACATACATGGGACTGACAAGATATGTGGACGAAGAGCCTACGAAGGAGACTAGTACACTATAGATAAGGAAGGCAAAAGTATTTTAAATGCTAAGATTTAAAGAAAATTGGAGTGATAAGGGATTTAAAATTAACAACTCCAATAAATAATGACACAAAGTAGAATTTTTTGAAGATCAGTGACGCGTGAGCAGCTGCGGAACAAGAGGTCCTTGCTTCAAGTCTTCATTCGACTGAAAAGTTTAATTTTTTGTTTTCAGACAATTATCAAAGTTCAGGCACTCACACATAATCAACTTCGCTCTCCAAAATTCCAGGAGATGTTCAGATTTGCTTGACATATGCAGGATTTGACGGTCTACACACAGAAAAAATTGGAAACGTTAAAAACATATGTTTTGGCAGAGCACAGGGAGAACTGCGCGACTGTGAAACTGTTGCATTCATTTGTTGCAGTTTATGTGACAAACTCTTACGTTTTCATCACCTTTTTGGGAGTGATTATCAACTGCTCAAGAAAGTACCCGTGTTCTAGGGGTAGCCTCTTTGATTCATAATCAAAACGTTTTTGGTCCTGTGTTCGATCCCCGCCACTGAATAAAATTTTGATAAATAATCAGCATTGGCGGCCGAAGACTTCCGACATAAGAAGTCAGCCTCATTCTGCCAACGGCCTTTTCAAAGAGGGCGGAGGAGCGGATAGAGGTTCAGGGCACTCTCTTGTCCTAGGGGTGGGAAATTGCCCCTAAAGGAGGAAGAATCAGCAATGATCAACGACATGAGGATGCAGAAGGCAAAAGAAACCACTGTATTAAAGACATGTAACGGGTATCCACAGGACATGTGGCCTGTAGTTGAAGAAGTGTCATGATGATCTCTCCATTGGCAAAAGATTCCGGAACAGTCCCCCATTCGGATCTCCGGGAGGGGACTGCCAAGGGGGAGGTTACCCTGAGAAAAAGATTGAATAATCAACGAAAGGATAATGTTCTACGAGTCGGGGCGTGGAATGTCAGAAGCTTGAATGTGGTAGGGAAGCTAGAAAATCTCAAAAGGGAAATGAAAAGGCTCAATCTAGATATAGTAGTGGTCAGTGAAGTGAAGTGGAAGGAAGACAAGGATTTCTGATCAGATGAGTATCGGGTAATATCAATAGCAGCAATAATGGTATAACTAGCGTAGGATTTGTTATGAATAGGAAGGTAGGGCAGAGGGTGAGTTACTGTGAACAGTTCAGTGACCATGTTGTTCTAATCAGAATCGTCAGCAGACCAACACCGACAACGATAGTTCAGGTATACATGCCAACATCGCAAGCTGCAGATGAACAGATAGAGAAAGTGTATGAGGATATTGAAATGGTAATGCAGTATGTAAAGGGGGACGAAAACCTAATAGTCGTGGGCGACTGGGATGCAGTTGTAGGGGAAAGAGTAGAAGAAACCGTTACAGGAGAATATGGGCTTGGGACAAGGAATGAAAGAGGAGGAAGACTAATTGAGTTCTGTAACAAATTTCAGCTAGTAATAGCGAATACCCTGTTCAAGAATCACAAGAGGTGGAGGTATACTTGGAAGAGGCCGGGAGATAGGGGAAGATTTCAATTAGATTATATCATGGTCAGGTAGAGATTCCGAAATCAGATACTGGATTGTAAGGCGTACCCAGGGGCAGATATAGACTCAGATCACAATATAGCAGTGATGAAGAGTAGGCTGAAGTTCAAGCCATTAGTCAGGAAGAATCAATACGCAAAGATGTGGGATACGGAAGTTCTAAGGAATGACGAGATACATTTGAAGTTCTCTAACGCTGTAGATACAGCAATAAGGAATAGCGCAGTAGGCAGTACAGTTGAAGAGGAATGGACATCTCTAAAAAGGGCCATCACAGAAGTTGGGAAGGAAAACATAGGTACAAAGAAGGTAGCTGCGAAGAAACCATGGGTAACAGAAGAAATACTTCAGTTGATTGATGAAAGGAGGAAGTACAAACATGTTCCGGGAAAATCAAGAATACAGAAATACAAGTCGCTGGGAATGAAATAAATAGGAAGTGCAGGGAAGCTAAGACGAAATGGCTACAGGAAAAATGTGAAGACATCGAAAAAGATATGATTGTCGGAAGGACAGACTCAGCATACAGGAAAGTCAAAACAACCTTTGGTGACATTAAAAGCAACGGTGGTAACATTAAGAGTGCAATGGGAATTCCACTGTTAAATGCAGAGGAGAGAGCAGATAGGTGGAAAGAATACACTGAAAGCCTCTTATGAGGGTGAAGATTTGTCTGATGTGATAGAAGAAGAAACAGGAGTCGATTTAGAAGAGATTGGGTATCCAGTATTAGAATCGGAATTTACAAGAGCTTTGGAGGACTTACGGTCAAATAAGGCAGAAGGGATAGATAACATTCCATCACAATTTCTAAAATCATTAGGGGAAGTGGCAACAAAACGACTATTCACGTTGGTGTATAGAATATATGAGTCTGGCGACATACCATCTGACTTTCGGAAAAGCATCATCCACACAATTCCGAAGACGGCAAGAGCTGACAAGTGCGAGAATTATCGCACAATCAGCTTAACAGCTCATGCATCGAAGCTGCTTACAAGAATAATATACAGAAGAATGGAAAAGAAAATTGAGAATGCGCTAGGTGACGATCAGTTTGGCTTTAGGAAAAGTAAAGGCATGAGAGAGGCAATTCTGACGTTACGGGTAATAATGGAAGCAAGGCTAAAGAAAAATCAAGACACGTTCATAGGATTTGTCGACGTGGAAAAAGCGTTCGACAATATAAAATGCTGCAAGCTTTTCGAGATTCTGAAAAAAGTAGGGGTAAGCTATAGGGAGAGACGGGTCATATACAATATGTACAACAACCAAGAGGGAATAATAAGAGTGGATGATCAAGAACGAAGTGCTCGTATTAAGAAGGGAGTAAGACAAGGCTGTAGCCTTTCGCCCCTACTCTTCAATCTGTACATCGAGGAAGCAATGATGGAAATAAAAGAAAGGTTCAGAAGTGGAATTAAAATACAAGGTGAAAGGATATCAATGATACGATTCGCTGATGACATTGCTATCCTGAGTGAAAGTGAAGAAGAATTAAATGATCTGCTGAACGGAATGAACAGTCTAATGAGTACATAGTATGGTTGAGAGTAAATCAGAGAAAGACGAAGGTAATGAGAAGTAGTAGAAATGAGAACAGCGAGAAACAAAACATCAGGATTGATGGTCACGAAGTCAATGAAGTTAAGGAATTCTGCTACCTAGGCAGTAAAATAACCAATGACGGACGGAGCAAGGAGGACATCAAAAACAGACTCGCTATGGCAAAAAAGGCATTTCTAGCCAAGAGAAGTCTACTAACATCAAATACTGGCCTTAATTTGAGGAAGAAATTTCTGAGGATGTACGTCTGGAGTACAGCATTGTATGGCAGTGAAACATGGACTGTGGGAAAACCGGAACAGAAGAGAATCGAAGAATTTGAGATGTGGTGCTATAGACGAATGTTGACTGTAGGTGGACTGATAAGGTAAGGAATGAGGAGGTTCTACACAGAATCGGAGAGGAAAGGAATACGTGGAAAACACTGATAAGGAGAAGGGACAGGATGATAGGACATCTGCTAAGACACGAGGGAATGACTTCCATGGTACTAGAGGGAGCTGTAGAGGGCAAAAACTGTAGAGGAAGGCAGAGATTGGAATACGTCAAGCAAATAATTGAGGACGTAGGTTGACCAAAAAAAAAAAAAAAAGGAAACCTAAATCGGGCAAGGTAGAAGAAACTTTTTACCCACTCGACAAGTGTACAAATTAAATGGGTCGACAACATATTCCTGTCATGTGACGTACATGCCGTCACCAGTGTCGTATAGAATGTATCAGACATGTTTTTCTATGTAGGAATCGGTTCACCTATGACCTTTCAATCAAATGCTTTCGGTTCCCATTGGAGGGGGACGTCCTTTCGTCTACAAATCGCACGGTTTTGGGGTGCGGTCGCAAAACATAGACACTATAAAGTTATTACAGTGAACAGAGACGTCAATGAACGAACAGACAGGTCTTAACTTTGCGAAAATAAAGAAAGTGAACTGTTCACTCGAGGGAAGACTTGAAGATACGACCTCTCGTTCCGTAGCTGCTCACGCTAACCACGGGACCACGGTGCTCCTGACTTCACATTATCCTTGATGTTGCCCAGATTGCACATGGACTACTCAGTTTGTATATTTTGCTTATTTTTTTCATAGTTCCACACAACTTCTTCCTGTTTTCTCGTTGATCTGTGTTCAGTTTCTCAAGGCCTATCCACTATGTCAACTTAGAACTAAATCTGAGGGGGGTGCGATGGGGAGGTTCCCTTGTGAGCAAGCCCCCAGGCCTCACGCGAACTGTTGAAGTCAGTGTTGTTTCCATCTTTGATCCCTCACAAACCTCGTTGGAGAGTCTCTGGTAGTACTCTTCCGAAATCATAGGCGAACTCCAGACCACGAACCAATCGTTTTAACCACTGCCATTTCGCTTCATGTTGTATTGTAGCATTAGTGGCCGTGGAGTTACTATGTGTTAAAAACGTCTCATATTTCTACGGCACATCTGGAATATTCCTGAGTGATAGCAGAGTGATAGAAATTTATATCTCTTTCGTAACACACTATTGTCTGACTAGACTATAAGTGTGTCTGTTATCGAATCACAAAGGTTATTAAATGTGTAGCTACCGAACCACATCCTGAAGAAACAGAATTATGTATCATGTAAGAAGGATCATTTTTAAGGTGTTTATCCAGTTGCAGACCATAATTCGAGAAATTAAAGTCTACTGGTGGTGTCTTTTTGTCAAGTCTCAGGAATATGGACGTAAATGGCATTCAGGTCCATATGAATAAAACATAAACTTTATGCTAAAGTCCTTCTTCCGAGTATTTGGCACAATCCGTATTAGCAATCCTTTATTGCGATGTTCAGACGAAGCATCAATCTTCCCTACAATCAGGACAGAGCTTTAGTCAGTTCACGTATCTTCTAAAAATCTCTTTTACTGAACCTGTTTTGCGATAGTCTCTGTTATACGAAACCTCTGTCACTCCTGCAATCACAAAGAAATTTGCTAGAATGAAAACAGATAGTGAGCTTCGGATGCTGTTGGGTTGATTTTTATTCTTACACTCATCTGGATGTTACTTCCTCTCAAATATCAGGTATTCCCGAGAGGGTGCGATGTCACTACCCGAATTTTCTGTATTATTATTAGACCATGCGGCATCGGACTTCGGGAAAGCGGCTTTCGCGTGTAATACACTCCTGGAAATTGAAATAAGAACACCGTGAATTCATTGTCCCAGGAAGGGGAAACTTTATTGACACATTCCTGGGGTCAGATACATCACATGATCACACTGACAGAACCACAGGCACATAGACACAGGCAACAGAGCATGCACAATGTCGGCACTAGTACAGTGTATATCCACCTTTCGCAGCAATGCAGGCTGCTATTCTCCCATGGAGACGATCGTAGAGATGCTGGATGTAGTCCTGTGGAATGGCTTGCCATGCCATTTCCACCTGGCGCCTCAGTTGGACCAGCGTTCGTGCTGGACGTGCAGACCGCGTGAGACGACGCTTCATCCAGTCCCAAACATGCTCAATGGGGGACAGATCCGGAGATCTTGCTGGCCAGAGTAGTTGACTTACACCTTGTTGAGCAGGTTGGGTGGCACGGGATACATGCGGACGTGCATTGTCCTGTTGGAACAGCAAGTTCCCTTGCCGGTCTAGGAATGGTAGAACGATGGGTTCGTTGACGGTTTGGATGTACCGTGCACTATTCAGTGTCCCCTCAACGATCACCAGAGGTGTACAGCCAGTGTAGGAGATCGCTCCCCACACCATGATGCCGGGTGTTGGCCCTGTGTGCCTCGGTCGTATGCGGTTCTGATTGTGGCGCTCACTTGCACGGCGCCAAACACGCATACGACCATTATTGGCACGAAGGCAGAAGCGACACTCATCGCTGAAGAAGACACGTCTCCATTCGTCCCTCCATTCACGCCTGTCGCGACACCACTGGAGGCGGGCTGCACGATGTTGGGGCGTGAGCGGAAGACGGCCTAACGGTGTGCGGGACCGTAGCCCAGCTTCATGGAGACGGTTGAGAATGGTCCTCGCCGATACCCCAGGAGCAACAGTGTCCCTAATTTGCTGGGAAGTGGCGGTGCGGTCCCCTACGGCACTGCGTAGGATCCTACGGTCTTGGCGTGCATCCGTGCGTCACTGCGGTCCGGTCCCAGGTCGACGGGCACGTGCACCTTCCGCCGACCACTGGCGACAACATCGATGTACTATGGAGACCTCACGCCCCACGTGTTGAGCAATTCGGCGGTACGTCCACCCGGCCTCCCGCATGCCCACTATACGCCCTCGCTCAAAGTCCGTCAACTGCACATACGGTTCACGTCCACGCTGTCGCGGCATGTTACCAGTGTTAAAGACTGAGATGGAGCTCCGTATGCCACGGCTAACTGGCTGACACTGACGGCGGCGGTGCACAAATGCTACGCAGCTAGCGCCATTCGACGGCCAACACCGCGGTTCCTGGTGTGTCCGCTGTGCCGTGCGTGTGATCATTGCTTGTACAGCCCTCTCGCAGTGTCCACAGCAAGTATGGTGGGTCTGACACACCGGTGTCAATGTGTTCTTTTTTCCATTTCCAGGAGTGTAGGTTTGAATAGACAGCCTATGGTGATCCAACTACTACACGGAATTTTTGGAATAAATAATGGTAATGGCGCTTAACAAACTTACTTTTACATCTATATTTGATTATTAGTATCACTGATAATCTCTTTGAAGTGACTGAACAGGGAGCACTTAATTCTGTATGTTTGATATTGCCTAGCGGGGGGACATTATTCATTTAAAACAATACCACAGCCTGGAACCGTTTCACAATACATTAACACACATGACCAACTCTTCAACTTGTTTTAGGTTAATGTAAATTACACAAATTGTAATTACTGAAGTTAATGTTATCGAGCTTGCATTGTGCTCAAGGCACAATGTCTACTGTGGTGGCAGCAATTTCTTTGAACGCTTAAATACAGAACAATATAGGTCTGCTTGTCAATGCAGTAACTGGAAACACTAATTGAGAATCACGTTGCTTGGACGGAACCGAGTAATTTTTACTATGGTAATGTACTGAAAAGCCACTGCATCGAGCTGGATAGTAATTAAGGTGGCACAGTACCTTGCATCTTCATCCATTGCATGAAGCGGCGTCTGCTGGCAATTTAGGCGTTAATTCTGACTATTTTCTCTTGTAATATAGCTACGCCGATACCCACGCACAATAACTTTTCACTGATGTTGCAGCACATACAAATCACTGGATATGGGGTAATAATGAGCTACTTCCCTTAAATACTTGATTACACTCGGAGAATGCAATTTAAACCATAAAATTATTATTGCCTCCAAACTTTACACACTGTGGAGAATTTGGTTTGACTATTACACAAACTGATCCACAAAATATAAATGTACTGGTAATGGCGGCAGTATAACAACCACTGTTCATAATAATACTCTTGTGAGATAACTTCTGGTTCGTTGCCACTAAAGTGAGCTCACCAATGGACCTAATCAGTTATTGAGATCACAATACGCCGTTGGATGAAGCTACTGGTCCCTCCATACCTCGCCGTTGGCACAAGGAACTCGTCGCAATTGCACCATGCAGTGCCATGTACCTCAGAGCGGGAAACCGTACTATTTTGCAGCTCACAGCCCATCTCCGTCGAAATATCGCGTCTTACACGCCTTAGTGTCCATTTAGCTTGTAGCCATACGATAAACGAAGTCCATATCTGTTTTCAGCTTACTTCTAAATGTTCTGTTAGCAATGTTATTGTAGCACACACAGGCAGTCACTTTTACACCACTTAACACTTGTCCCGCCTCAGAGTACGCCAACTTACTTCTACCGCCAATATTACGCGCCAACCTGTACACTGTTCTCATTCTCGGGGATTCCCCCCACACCTAAACATTATTTCACATTACGTCAAGCTCTCTATTTACAATTAAGCATACCATAGCATTACAATATTCAGTTACACTCATTTTCACTCATTAAAGTTATATGACATTTAAATATTTACTACACGTAACAATATTGTTTAGTTTAATTCTTTTGGTATTTCGCTGCCAGAGTGCAGCACAGTCCAGACACTGTCTCCCACATAGCGTTCTTTAATTTAGCTGCGACCACTTTCGGTTTGCCTTCGATTCTGGTCCACAGATGGCATAAGCGTCCACTTTCTCTACCGTTGCGCCTTGACTATGCCTGGCATTCACTAGACGGCATGTTGTCACATTACAAGGGGTAGGTTGAATCAAAGGTTTATGAAGCGATATATGTGTCACAAGAAGCCACCTGTAATGCTCTGGCATGTTCACATGACGTACACTTGAGTATAATGGATGAAGAGGAAAAATGTTATAAGGGTCTATGGTTGAAGTTACCATATTGTTACTCACATTAAAATTCACAGAGAGCAGTTTTTAAGATACAGTATAACATACACTGAGGTGACAAAAGTCATGAACTATCTCCTAATACCATGTCAGACTTGCTTTCGTCCAGAACAGGGCAACATCTCGATGTGGCATGGACTCAACATGTCTTTGGAGATCCCATACAGAAATACTGAGCCATGCCGCTCCTATAGCCATCCATAACTGCGAAACTGTTGCCGTTGCAGGATTTTGTGCATGCACGAACTGGCCTCTCGATTATGTACCATAAACATTCGATAGGATTCACATTTGGCGATCTGGGTGGTCAAATCAGTTCGCGCGCGAATTGTCCAAAATGTCCTTCAAACCAACAGCAAATATTTGTTAGCCAGTGACATGGCGCATTCTAATCCATAAAAATTCTGTCGTTACTTGGGAAGATGAAGTCCGTGAATGGATATAAATGGTCTCCAAGAGTGTTAGTTGGACCTGAGGACTCAGTCTATTCCGTGTAAACACAGTACATACCATCATGGAGCCACCAGCAGCTTCCACAGGGCCTTTTTGACAACTTAGGTCCATGACTTCGTGGGCTCTGCGCCGCACTCGGGCCCTACTACCAGCTTTTACCAACTGAAACCGGGGCTCATCCTACGTGCCCTCGGTTTTCTAGGGCCCAGCCGATAAGGTTACGAGCCCAGGAGAGGCGCTGTAGGCGATGTGCTGTTAGCAAAGGCTCTCGCGTCACTCGTCTGCTGCCGCAGTCCATTATCGCCAAATTTCGCGCACTGCCCTAACGGATACGTTCTTCGTACGGCCCACATTGACTTCTGCTGTCATTTCGTGCAGTGTTGCTTGTATGTTAGCACTGACAACATCACGCAAACGCCGCTGCTCTTGGTCGTTAAGTGAGGCCGTCGGCCAGTGTGTCGTCTGTGTTGAGAGGTAAAGCTCGAAATTTGTTACTCTCGGTACACTCTTGACACAATGGAGCACTGAATTCCCCAACGATTTACAAAATGGGATGTCCTGTGCGTCCAACTCCAGCTACAATCTGGAGTTCAAAATTTTTTAATCCCCATCGTGCAGCCACTATCCCATCTGGAACATTTTCACACGAATCAACTGGGTACAAATGACAGCTCCACCAATGGACTACCCTTTCATACTTTGTGTACGTGGTACTATCTCCATCTGTGCATGTGCATATCGCTATCCCATGACTTTTGTTACCTCAGTGTAAAGAACGTTTCACATCACAGTCAACCACTCATGGGTTTGATAGTGTGGTACTGCCTTTAATGATAAATAATTGTTTTACAGTGAAAGTTGCTCTACTGAAAATTCACAGTTACACCTGACACGCTCACTGGACAAAATATTAATCACACTCTTAAAAATAGAAGGGTCATTTTGGAGCTCTTTAGATAGTCTAGAACTGGTACCCGACAGTCATATGACCCTCGGTTTCTGATGTAAGTTGTACACACATCAAAAAAGTTTTGCATCACCACGGTCCCGAGAGTTCCTAAACCTGTATAGGGAAGCGAAGATATGACGCTGTTTATCAAGCGTCTGCAGAAGAATTAAACGATTTCTTCTCAACAGCTGTAATCTGCCACGCAGCGACAAATTACCAGCCCCAAGATATCAATCTCTCGAGAGACAAGTTTTTCCTAAAACATGTCACTACCGGCACAGTACACAAGGCAATTATGAGAATCTCTTCCGAGGCAGTAGGAAATGATGGAGTGAGCATTGGCATGATTAAAAACGTCGTAGCCACTATTATTCCAGTTATCACAGACATCTTCAACCTGTCTCTTGTCAGTAGTATATATCCTACTGAGTGGAAGCAAAGTTTAATCCAGCCTATACCCAAGACTGACAACCCTAAGTCGCCAGGTGACTACAGGCCGATCAGCATACTACCTGCAATATCTAAAGCCCTAGAATACATTGTCCATGAACAGCTGACGGATTACCTCAAAACCCATAACATACATGACGAATATCAGTCAGGCTTTCGAAAGCACCATAGTACAGCAACTGCATTAATCAAAGTAACTGATGACATTAAACATGCTATGGACAGACGTGAAGCTACTATCCTAACACTGCTTGACTTTAGCAAGGCTTTTGACACAGTTGACTTCGATATATTACTAATTAAAATGAAACAGCTGAATTTCTCAATCAGCGCAATACACTGGTTCGACAGCTACCTCAAAAACAGAAGTCAACAAGTCGTTTGTGGGTCGGAAAAGTCATCATGGAAAAGCGTGCACTCTGGAGTTCCCCAAGGCTCCGTCCTTGGTCCACTACTCTTCTCACTGTATATTAATGATATTTCTTCAGTGATTCACTCCTGCAGCTACCATCTATATGCTGACGACATCCAACTGTACATAAGTGCAAGCCCCAAAAACATTGCTGGCGCAGTAGCGAGTATGAACGCAGATCTTTGCTCTGTTTCTCGATGGGCACAGAACCTAGGTCTGAAACTAAACCCCAAGAAATCCCAGGTCACACTTATATCTCATCCAAAGTTAATCAGCCGGTACTTTCGCGAAACGGTCCCTAAAATACTCCTCAATGGTACCCAACTACCATACCAAAAAACAGTAAAAGACCTTGGAATAATCTTGGATGAACACCTAAACTGGGAAGAACAAACAGTCACAGCTTGCCGGAAATCGCTCTCCTCCCTACATGCAATTCAAAAATTTAGAAAAATATTTCCAACCCATGTTAAACAAAAATTAGTCCAAACACTAGTCTTGCCTAATCTTTACTACTGCGATGTAGTTCAACACGGCACGAATAGTGAAAATTCTAGATGCCTCGAGCTAGTGATGAATGCTTGCGTCAGATACGTGTGCAATATTCGGTTGTATGATCATATCAGTCCTTCATACTCCCAGCTAGGTTGGATACGCCCACATAAGGCACGCGATCTCCACACGATGTGCTTACTTCATCGATTTCTTAGCCACTGGTGCCCTCAATACTTATCTTCTCACATTAAACATCTATCATCATTCCACAATCGCAATACCAGATCGGATACGTCTATCATCTTGGCTGTACCTTTACATAACACAAAATCTTTCTCCGTGTCATTCTCCATCTCAGCCATACGACTATGGAACGCACTCCCCTGTGATCTGCGTCTTATCCAGAACTACTCAACATTCAAGAGGGAACTCAAAACTTACATATTAGGGACGGTATAGCCACCATTGTTGTGCCGCTAACATCTCTTTCTTTCTTCTCTCCATCACAGCTTCGAATTTTACCATTCTTTTTCTCTTCTTCAAACCTATCTACCTCTTATATATCTCTTTCACCCCATTCTATCGTCTTATGTCTCTGCTCGATGAGAATAACTCACAAGCTGCAAGAATATAACGAGAAAATTCCCAACTAACTGACATTCACAAAAGAAATGTATGTTTACTTTCATATACTTAGTCACTATTATTATTATTATTATTATTATTACTATTATCATTATTATTATCATTATTATCGTTGATTGTTATAATTATTTTTATTTTTATAACTATCATTGTACTACTGTTATAATCTCAAATTTTTTTCGTTTGAAATCAAAACTGCATAATACGTTAAATGTTCTTAATGTTATTTAGTAACTGTAACTCGTTCAATCTGAGTATGCCTGGTTAGGTGTAAGAGAGGGCCTGAAGGCCCTAATCTTGCCAGGTAAAATAAATGCATAAATAAATAAATAAAATAAAATAAATAAAATTGGAACAGAGATCAACAGAAAAATGGTTCAAATGGCTCTGAGCACTATGGGACTCAACTGCTGTGATCATTAGTCCCCTAGAACTTAGAACTACTTAAACCTAACTAACCTAAGGACATCACACACATCAATGCCCGAGGCAGGATTCGAACCTGCGACCGTAGCAGTCGCACGGTTCCAGACTGCGCGCCTAGAACCGCGAGACCACCGCGGCCGGCAGAGATCAACATAAACAACATTTTCGCCCTTTTTATTGCTCATGAAAACCACATATTGCATGTTGTACTACCATACAGCGAGACCTTCAGAAGTGGTGATCCAGATTGCTGTACACACCACTACCTCTAATACCCAGTAGAAAGCTCTCTTGCATTGATGCACGCCTGTATTCATCGTGGCATACTACCCACAAGTCCATCAAGGCACTGTTAGTCCAGATTGCCCAATCTTCAACGGCGATTCGGCATAGATCACTCAGAGTGGTTGATCGGTCACGTCGTCCATAAACAGCTCTTTTCAATCCATCCAAGGCATTTTCGATAGGGTTCATGTCTTGAACATGCTGCCCACTCTAGTCGAGCGATGTCAGTATCCTGAAGGAAGTCATTTACAAATATGCACTGTGGGGACGCGAATTGTCGTCCATGAAGACGAATGACTCGCCAATATTCCGCAGATATGGTTGCTTTATCGGTCCGAGGATGGCATTCACGTATCGTACAGCCGTTATGGCGCATTCCATGACCACCAGCGGCGTACGTCGGCCCACATAATGCCACACCAAAACAGCAGGGAACCTCCACTTTGCTGCAATCGCTGGGCAGTGTGTCTAAGCCTTTCAGCCTGACCGGGTTGCTTCCAAACACGTCTCCGTCGATTGTCTGGTTGAAGACATATGCGACACTCATCGGTGAAGAGAAAATGATGCCAATCCTGAGCGGTCCATTCGGCATGTTGTTGGGCCCACCTGTACCGCGCTGCATAGTGTCGTGGTTGCAAAGATGCACCTCGCCATGGACGTCGGGAGTGAAGTTGCGCACCATGTAGCCTATTGCGCAGAGTTTTAGTCGTAACACAACGTCCTGTGGCTGCACGAAAAGCAATATTCAACATGGTGGCGTTGCTTCAGGGTTCCTCCGAGCCACAATCCTTAGGTAGTTGTCATCCACTGCAGTTGTAGTCTTTGGACGGCGTTAGTGAGGCAGTCATCGACAGTTCCTGTCTCTCTGTGTCTCCTCCATGTCCGAACAACATCGCTTTGGTTTACTCCGAGACGCCTGGACTCTTCCCTTGTTGAGAGCCCTTCCTGGCACAAAGTAACAATACGAACGTGACCGAACTGCGCTATTGACCGTCTAGGCATGGTTGAACAACAGGCAACACGCGCCTGTACCTCCTTTCTGGTGGAATGACTGGAATTGATCAGCTGACGGACCCCTTGGAATGACTAGAATTGATCAGCTGACGGACCCCTTCGTCTAATAGTCGCTGCTCATGCATGGTTGTTTACGTCTTTTGGCTGGTTTAGTGACATCTCTGAACAGTCAATGGACTGTGTCTGTGACACAGCATCCAAAGTCATCGTCTGTCTTCAGGAGTTCTGTGAACCGGGTGCTGCAAAACGTTTTTTGATGTGTGGAGTATTGAAGTCGATAATATTGGTCCCGGAGTCTCCAGCGTGTCTCACACCCATTTAACAAGGCATCAGTAGGGTGCTCGTGAAAATATCCTGAATGACAGCTACCGGAGGCGACTGTCAACCCATCAGCGGCAGTCGGTTTCAGGTCAGACGGGAATTGTTCTTTTCAGTGGATACATGTAGATTTCAACCAGTTGCCGAGCGAATATTGCGAAGATAATTGCATGCTACTGACATCTGGAGTCTGGTACCTTGCAAAACGCCGTTATTTACCTCAACACGTAAAGCTTCACGTCTTTATGGTGCCAAACAATACATAAACTGGACAGTAACTGACTGGAACGGTTGTCTGTTGCGAGGAGTCACGATTTTCTCTCTTTTCAAATGATGCAAGGCATAGAGGGAACCCATGGTCCGATGTCGTTTTTGATTCACAGTGTGTTGTAGTTCCGGCCGAAGTGTTTCTTTGACATTTTGGGACTTCTTCGCATCACGACTTGCGCCCACTCCTCCAGGTTACCATGAAAATGAACCGGGATATTTATTTCAATGTTCTCGATGGCCAAGTGTTCTCTTTCTTCGATACCTTTATGGTGAGCGTGTCGTAGACATTCCCGTCTTCCAAGGTAACAACATCCATGTACACTGTATTGCATGCGTATGTTCGGCGTTACTCTGGTACCCTATTATGCCTCAATTGGCCGTCCAAATCAACCATCTTAAAACCATAGATAACGTATGTGTGCATTTTGAACAGTGGGTTAAAAAATAGCAACAGCCGTTCCTCTATTTAGTGGCGGCATCGAATCTAAGTATCAAAGTCTTGTTTCAGCTGAATATGGCACACCAGAAGAAACGTTTTGACTTTTCCCTCGATGAACTGAAGCCATCATGTAGCCCAGAGGCGGTGTAACACGGTATTAGCGTGATGCCTCCTAGAGGGGGGTGTTTTCTGTCCTGTATGCCTGTCCAATCATACAGCTCAGATATGCTTTATACGCCCAACTGTTATGGAACCCTACTAACGGCAGCTACCTGCAGCGTTATTTGAGGAAATTGCGACTCAGAGTTTGGAGAAAGTAGAGATCAGATACGAGGTACGCTTAATCGCGTTAAACTCAGCGGCGACTCGTGTAATCTCCGAACTCGCCGCCTCCGTGTGCTCGTAGACTCCTGAGTCTCGGCCGCAGCCCACTCGTCACCTGAATCTGCTGTCGAGTGCTAGCGGACTCGACTCATTAAGAAAGGAGAGCGAGTACACTAGTTCGCAGGTACAATTACGGACGGGCGGCATTCGCACTACATATGCAACGGTTTTCCAAGAAATATCCTCCGTGAAACTATGAATTACTATTCATTCATTTCATACAATCATTATTTCGGCTTTATAGCCATTCTCAAATCCAAGTTGAAACGTAAGAAAATTTCTGACCTGCCTAAATGACAGAAGCAAGTTATACAACAATATAACGACTTGTACCTGTTACTGTCCTTCAAAGTAGTCACCAGCGTTATGTAGAACCCCTTGCTAGTGATGTGGAAGTCGTAGTATACCGTTAGCAGTGCCTGTTCTCTTGATGGTGCGAATGGAACCGTCTACTGCCTGTCGAATCTCTGGAACAGTTCTGAAGTGAATGCCACGAAGGGTTTCCTTCATCTTTGGAATCAAATCAAAGTCAGAAGGACTTAAGTCCGGGGGCCATGACTTGACGGAAACGCAGAAATGGATGCTTTACGACGCTGCTCAGACGCTATGAGCACGAAGGAGAGGCTTTCTTACACCGTGTCGTAACACTGGATGAGACATGGGCCACATCGTACAAGCCAAAACTGAAACGACAATTCAGCGACTGGCGTCATTATAGGTGACCGCGTCAGAGCCCCAGTATGGTGAAAGTTATGGTGATTCTCGTGTACGAGTGTGGTGGTGTTATACTAACGCATTACGTCCCTCCTCGGCAGACCGTGAATGCACAGTATTACTGTTCGTTTTTGGAGCATCACATGCGACCAGCTTTGCGAAAGAAGCGGCGACACTTTCTACGCAACCTACCCATCATTTTGCTCGACAATGCGCGGGCGCATACAGAGCAAGCTGTGGCTGCTCTGTTCGGTCGGTGGGACTGGGAGATACTGTACCATCCTCCATACTCTCCAGATGTAAGTCCTTGTGACTTTTATTTGATACTGAAGATGAAGGAACCACTTCGTGGCATTCGCTTCAGAACTGTTCCAGAGATTCGACAGGCAGTAGACCTCTCCATTCGCACCATCAACAGAACAGGCTCTGATAGCGGTACAATACACCTTCCACATATCTGCCAACGGGTTTTACACGATGCTGGTGACTACACTGAAGGGCAGTAACAGGTGCAAGCATGTAACTCTTTTGTACTGGTTGTGAATAAATAGTTGACACTATATGAGTTACCGCAGTCGTATTTAGTATCTATTCAGAGAATGATGACAATTTCGGCGACACTTACGAGTTGTTGCCGAGTGTGTAACGACGGTACCAGAAAAAATGACACGAGAGTGAAGTGCAAATTCTAAATATTGATTACAGTAATTATTAAAATGAATTACAGAAATGAATGATAAGCTACACAACTCGTTGTTAGTCCATTAACGCAAGTTTCCGTGACAAAATGAATATAGAAAAAGTGCGTTTTTTATCATAGGTCATAGGTCTATAACAGTCATAGGTCTGCGCCCAGTTTTCCTCTTTTCGTGATAGAGGTGGAATAAACAAGAATACAACCATTTTGTTTGCACTGGACAAAATTTATGTTTTTCGTCTAAAGCGTGCACAATAGTGTAAAAACTTACTCCAGATATCACCCCTTCTCTAATGGAGCACATTTGCAATTGTGTACTTTGCATCAGCTAATAATCGTTTTACACCCTCCACTGTCTCACAAAATACAGCTTCATTAAACGTCATCTGATCCCCACTATCGGTCGTTTCACCTTTATAGTACCACTTGACAGCCCGTTGGCACTGATATAACAGTGGCAGAGGTGTACACATCCCGTTTTTAAGCTGCCCATGCTTGCCTGTTAGCCAGGAAGGCAAGCTGCCGCACGTTAGCAGCAGAGAGGTCAGGCTGCTTTACTCCCATCCAAGCTAAGCTATGGCCCAACTAGAGCGAGCTCCAGAAGTCTTAATCTCAATTTTGGGTCATTGTAGGCCAGAAAATGGTGGATATTATTTGTCTCTCTTTTTTCTTGTTTTCGGCGTATTTCGGATCCTCTTTTGACTATTACTGGCTATTCTCAGTTCCAACCATCGTCATGTCACCTTTAACACATGCCTTTTATACTAAAGAGAATCATCTTTGAAAATAGAGATCCCTTGCATCTAAGAACCTGAAGATGTCTGTTATATAGCAACACCGACTAAACTAAGGTTTAGAAATCTAATTTTCGTAAATTCCGTTTGTTCCTGCCAAATATGAGCCCAGTTAGATCAGTTTTAATTACTGTTTACAGGATCTGTACTGAGGGCTTTTGGAATTCATTTTAAGTGGCGAAAATATTTCATTCTAAAGTTCCCAGACACGGTTTATCAAACACATAGTTCTTTTTACGTATTATGTTAATCTAAAAACATATATATAAAAGAAGCAATCATTTCATGTCACACTTTTTTCGCATTACTTTGCTTTCCACGAGAATGTGGTTTTTAATATTCACTGAGCTATTTTTTTCCTATTTCAATCAATGTTTGCCCTAAATTTGGAAAGACCATATACCGCCAAATGGCCTCATATCTTTTGTACACATTTCCACACATTTGCCAACCAGCAAGTCTTCGTCCTCTTTCTAAATATTTAGAGAGTCAGGAAACTGCTGGTCCAAATGACAAACGTGAGGAGACGAGAGGTTCCCAAATGAGTGTTTAGCAACTTTTTGCACAATTTGAGTAGCCAGACATGTATCGTTTTATTTGAAGCTGTCTCATAAACACACGACAGATTTTACCCTGCGGAACTTGCGCTCTGTATCGTGACTGTTATATGTTCCCCAATTTTTAATTTGTTCTCAATCTCTTTTAAGTTTGATTTGTTCGTTTTGCTGTTTCCACAGTTATGATAAATGAACCGTAGTGAAAATTCCTGCACAAACATATATCTGGCTATTCACGTTGGATTTACAGCTCAATCTGTTGCCAGGTGCAGCAGGCTGAATGGGTCACGTGAAGCTTGCCAGGCTAGTGGAAAACCAAGTTGGCTTGCTTGTTACGTTGTGCGTCAGTAAACATGTAGTCTTGCGTCTCCGTTGCGGCAGGTTAGCTGCTTTAATGGTTGCGACAGAGATAGTGGCAGGCAGGCTGGAGCTCTTTTCACATCTCTTGCAGCGACGCCTTGATCTTGGAGTATGCAATCCGTATAGCACACACGTCCTGCTCAGGTTCTGATCTTCAGTACGAAGTGCGGAGGCGCGCTGCGGGGCAGCCTACACTGAGGGCGGTAGGAGTTCCGACGGCCAATTATCGCGATCCGTCAGGCAGGCAGGCGGTGCGGCCGCGTGAAACGCAAGAAGCCCAGCCTCTGCTGCTGCCGCTGCGGCCACGCTAATTGAAAGGCGACACGCCGCCCGCCCGCCGGCTCCGCCGAGCCACGCCGCGCCGCTTTCCCTGGGCCCCACTGAGCGCTACAATCCTCTGTCTCGACTGCCTGATATCATCGTTACCGTCTCTGCAACGAAAATTTCTCTTCGGACAGAGTAACCTCAAACTTAAACACCGCAAAGAATACTGAAGATATTTAGAAAAATAATAGAAAATCATCGTGAGTGCAATAACTATTTCGTCGAACTACACTCAAGATTTTGCGAATAAAGGAGCCTATGCCGCTAAATAAAAGGTGGTTATAATTAAACTGACGGTGTTTAGAGAGTTGCAGTGTGGCCTATATACATTTCAGGATGCTGAAACATCGTAGGTATGTTCATTAATCGATACGCTCACGGAATATCGTGAAAAGGTAATCCATTTTCTGACAACAGGTGAAAATACCTTGTTGTAACCACTCAGAATGTGGTGTGGATGTAGAGAAAGAGGAGGAACGATTAAACACACGAGAACGGTGGTTCTGGCAAGTTATTAGGGTACGGTCTCAAGTTACAACAGTGTTCAGTACGTTCTACCGACTCTGTGACATGGTGTATGAGTAACGCGGCAGCATCAACTGTTGATCGCATCTTATCTGATGTAATCAGAGTGATATGTTGTTGTGTGCTATCATTCAGACCAGGAAGAGTACGGATACATCGAGGATAACCACCGTCTTTTAGATATCCCCACAGCCAGAACTCACATGGATACATGTCGAGGGACTTGGAAAGCCACACTTCTTGAAATTGTCCAGAGATGATGCAGTCGTCACCGAAGGTTCTTTAAAGCGAATATTTCGCCTGGCAAGCGCCATTTGGTGTCGCCTCATCTGACTTGAAAGCAGTAATGTGAAACTGTTGCGTTCTTGCAAAGCTGGAATCACGCGTTGAACAATGAAGTCCTTATTACGTATAGATGTCACTGTACACGTAACAGGCTGGCAAGGTGTTACCTCTTCGAAGAGCAAAGGAACAATAATGAAGGTGCTTGTGAAACCACACCACACGGTCACATAGGCTGAGTGCAGTAGATGTTCCAGCACAACATGTAGCCGTGGGAATGGGCCACCTTCCTCTTCCTGCTGCACCACGTAATTCAAATGTTTAGTCAAATCTCTTGGTCATATTTTTTAGCCCATTTATTGACACTTCGTAGCTGTTTCTGTTCGCGATATTCCCGCTTTGCGGTGCCACTATTGCTGCCGTTCTGTCAAAGCAACTTTACTAACAGTCCAAGGTCTTTCTTCTCAATAGCCACTCTGTTCCGTACAGAAAAAATCAACCATCTATACTCTTCACACCAACAATCACGGCTCAAAAGAAATCAACACGCCTCACCAAGAGATGGACAGTATACCGACTACAGAATAGGATACAATTCACATTCTGACTGCTTAAAGCACCGTGTTTTACCTGGTAGTATAAAATGGAATATTTTTTCAGCCTACTGAACGAGCACACCGATTGATGAACATATCTGTGATGTTTCAACATCCTGCAATGTACACAGCTCGCTCTGCAGCACTCGGAACACCGCCATATTAATTATAACGACCTGGTATATATATTTATCATTACCATCAAACTCATTACATACATGGTTTGATACACCACTAAATCTTGTTTTACAAGCTCTAAGTCTTGATCTGATAGTGCCATTAGCCGATACGACGTAATAAATGAAGAAATAAATTAAGGATCTAGACAGTATTATCTATTAAATATTCACAGTGATCGTGGGCTCATATGGGAAATTTATTTCCTTTATCAATACAGTTAAGAAATTGTAAAGCAACCAATCGTTTCGGAATTAATTTATGTGATTCCTAATTGAATTAAAGTAAAATAATATTTCCAAGAAGAACCGGCGCAATGAATGAATCACATTGATTCTTTGCTTCATAACTGAGCATTGACTCAGAATGAATCTTTCGCACTGCAGAGGAAATTAAATTGGTTAAAACAGCTTGCTGGGCTGGACTCTAACGCAGAATGTTATCCTTCGGGGAATAAATTCTCTTCTGAGGATCTATGATCAAAAATTGGTTTCGCCTTATCAGTCGACGTAACTTCCAACATTCATCTGTAGCACCACATCTAAAAGACTTCGATTCTCTTCTATTCTGGTTTTCGCACGGTTCATATTACCATTCAATGCTGTGCTCCTATTGTACATTCTCAAAATTAAAACCCATGTTTGATGCTATCAGACTTCTCTAGACTAGGAATGCCCTTTTCTCCAGAGGTAGTCTAATTCTGATATTAAGCACCTCGCTGATTTCATTTCTGCTACTTGAATTCGTCTTTCTTTTATTTACTCTCAGTCCTATTCTGTACTCATTAGACTGTTCATTCAATATAATGCTTCGGGTAATTCCTCTTCATTTCCATTGAGGATAGCAATGTCGCCTGCCGGTGTTGCCGAACGGTTCTAGGCGCTTCAGTCTGGAACCGCGCGACCGCTTCGGTCGCAGGTTCGAATCCTGCCTCGGGCATGGATGAGTTTGATGTCCTTAGTTTAGTTAGGTTTAAGTAGTTCTAAGTTCTAAGCGACTGATGACCTCCAATGTTAAGTCCCATAGTGCTTAATGTCGTCAGAGAAATTTACCACTGATATCCTTTCACCCTGAATCCAACCCTTGAAGTTTTTAAAACGAGCACATCGTTCTAGGCCTTCTAGTTTTATTGTTCCCCCTTGGTTCTATATATGTTGCACATTACCCATCTTTCTTTGTAACTTACCCCTATTTTTCTCAGAATTTCGACCGTCTTGCAACATTTTACATTGTCCAATGCGTTTGCAGTTCAACAAATTAAGTGAATGCGTCTTGATTTTTCTTCAGACTTGCTTCCAATTTCAACTGCAACATCAGAAATGGCTCTATAGTGCCTCTTCCTAAAGCCAAAGTGATCGCCAACTGTCAGATTCTCAGTATTCTTTTCCATTATTCTGTACATTATTCTTGTCAGCAAATTGGATTCATGACCTGACACGCTGACTGTGCGATAATTCTCGTACTTGTCGGTTCTTGCTATCTTCCGAACTGTGTGGGTGATGTTTTTCCGAAAACAGGTATACCCATAAAAAAAGATATATCGATGGTCTCACAGATACCACACGCCAACATGACCGTTCTGTTGCATTTTGCCGCAGTAAATTTAGAAATTCCGATAGAGCGTTATGTATCCCTTCTGCCTCAAGTCGTCCAAAGCTCTTTCCAATTCTGAATCTAATAACCCTATATTCACTATCTCCTCCCGGTCTAGTCCCGTTTCTTCTTCTATCACGTCACCAGGCAAGTCTTGCCTCTCGTAGGGGCCTTCAATATATTCCTTCCACTATCCCCTGATTATCACTGAACTGTTAATGTTGCAGCCTTTACTCTTCATTTCATCGAAGGTTCTTTTGACTTTTCTATATGCTGAGTCCGTCCTTATGACGATCATTTCTTTTTCAGTTTGTTGACCTTTTTCACGAAGCCGTTTTGCTTTAACTTTCCTGCACTTTCTATTTATTTCGTTCCTAAGTAATTTGTATATCTGTTGTCCTAAATTTCCTTGAACATTTTCGTACTTCCTCCTTTCGTCGATTATCTGAAAAGTTTCTTCCGTTATCTGTGGGTTTTTACGCAGTCATCTTCCCTGTACCTACGGTGTTCTTTCCAAATTCCGTGACTGCTCTTGTAAAGATGACAGGGTTTCATTCTGACAAAGGAAAAATTTAAAATTGTATGTCGCTGTTATCTATTTAAACGTCCGTAGAGAGTAACTTTCGGAAAAATGTCATCTACACAATCCAAAAGACAGCAAGAGCAGCTAATTGCGAGAACTATAGCACAATAAGCTTAACAGCTCATGCATCCAAATTGTTAACAAGGGATAAAATATAGGAGAAAGGAAAAGAAAATTGAGAACCTGTTACATGACGGTCAGTTTGCCAAAGTTGGGTGATAGACAATAATACAATAATCACGAAGACATTATAGGAATGAAAGGCCAAGACGAAGTGCTTGGATTAAAAGGGTGTAGTATTTAGCCCCTA
This sequence comes from Schistocerca gregaria, assembly GCF_023897955.1. NCBI lineage: Eukaryota > Metazoa > Arthropoda > Insecta > Orthoptera > Acrididae > Schistocerca > Schistocerca gregaria. The sequence continues at coordinate 947,762,319 of NC_064920.1, forward strand.
ACGTTCAATTTATTTATACATCGAAGACGTAATAACGAAAATAAAAGCTCAAGAGTGGGGTTAAAATTCAGGGTGAAAGAATGTCGTTGATAAGATTCACTGACGACATTGCTATCCACAGTGAAAATGTATAATAATTACAAGAATAGTTATGAAATGAACAGTGTAACGAGTGCACAATTTTTACTGCTAGTGAACAGAAGAAAGATGAAAGTGATGAGGTGTAGCACAAATGAGATTAGTGGCAAAATTGGCGTGTAAATTGGTGATCACGAAACAGATGAAGAGCAGGGATTCCGCTATCTTGGAAACAATCCATGTGTGATGGTCGAAGCAAGCAAGACATTAAAAGAAAACCGGCACATGTAAAGGGGGCATTCCTGGCCAACATTGACCTTAATTTGGAGGAAATATTTCTGGGAATGTACCTTTGGAAAATAGCATTGTATTAAAATGAATTACAGGCTATGAGAAAACCAGAAAAGAAGAGAATTGAAGCCTCTGTGATGTGGTGCTACAGGAGAATGTTTAAAACTAGTGGACTGATAAGATAAGAAATGAGGAGCTTCTCTGATAAATCAATGAGGAGTGAAACATGTAAAAAAACATTGATAAGAAGAAGGGGTATAATGATAGGACGTGTGTTAAAACATCAGGGAGCAACTTCCATAGTAATAGAGAGAGCTGTAAAGGATAAAAATTGTAGGGGAAGACAGTGATTGCAAAACATCCTATAAATAATAGAGGACTCTGTGCGTTAGTGCTACTGACATGAAGAAGTTGGCACAAGAGAGGAATTCATGGCGAGCCGCATCAAACCGGTCAGGAGGCAGGAAATGATAAGGAAAAACCTAAACGATGAAAATATTATGCTCAGCATCACACAAATTTTTGGAGGTGATATTACGGAATTATATGTACCAGCATCAGATGCTCACCTTATGGTTCGAGTTTTTGTTGGTAGGAGGGAAACATTTTCATCAGACTGTATGAACATTAGTTTTTCCTAATCATCGCTGATCCATGTTGTATCATCTCGGTCCAGTGCACATGACTGAGTCTTACGGTAGTTCTTTAAATCACTGAAGGCGAATACATGTTTTCCGAAAACATCCGTCACATCATCTGCATTAGCCTTGTCTAATACAAGCGTATCGACAGACGGGTGTAACCAATTATCTCATTTCTTTTCTTTCCGATTGGTCTTGGCATTTATGTTTCAACTACTATGACGTTCGATACTGATGCCTCGATGCGACAAACTGATTGTTTCGAATACATTTGCTTGAACGTACCGCTATCCAACAAAACCTCTGTAGGAACGCGAAGCCTGCTGACTGCCTAGTTCACTGAAGTAACTTCATCATATCTCTCGGAAGCATATAGATACATGCCACAGTGTATTTCCTTTTCTCCTTCACGTTTACTCTTTCTAAACATGAATTTGCAACAAAATTTCATCATTCTGAAACAAGAAACGCGCCAGTACTTAAAATTATCAGCAGCTGGTCACATTCCTGATAAATAGAAAATACCTAATTTAAATGAACGACATAGTCGGAAAGGAAAGAAGTCAAAGCGATTTGAAGCCTTAGAACATGAGTAATCAAAGTATCTTATATTAAAAGAACTACTGTATCACCTGAAGATGGCCAGAAGACCCTGCGCCGAAATATTGTGGCAGGAAGTTACAAACATCTAGCAGTTCTCCCGAAATGTTGTGAATAAAAGAACTACTGTTTTGCACGTGGATTCACATACGTACGCTAAAGTCACGTATATTTGACACACACACACACACACACATACACACACACACAAATACATATATACAAGGTCAGTCACCTAACACTAACACAGGAAACACCTCCCAAACCACAGCAAACACTGAATAACCAATTCCACAGACCGAATGGAAACCTGTTATTATTTTTAGTACAACTGAAAATAGAATCATATACTTAATCAATTCCGTTTGTTACATTGTAAAATGCTAAGTACATCCGGAGTAGCATGTAACGTAAAGTTGACGCTTTAAGCCTCAGGCGTTTAGTCGTGTGTTGTAACAAACAATATCTGTAGGGGTCTGTTTACGAAGACTATGATGTTTACGAGTTTGGCTGTCTCAGTGTCTGCATGTAGTGCTTGCTGAATCAGTCCTTATACTCAGAATAAATGCACTACACTGTGTTACCGGACGTCTGTGATAGTGTACTGTACACAAGTAAGAACAGAAGTACGCAGATTCGGAACGTGAGAAGGTAGCAAGAACAACAGTGTGTACAGTGTCGTAACAACTGTGAAAACGGTTTATTCTAACTCTGAAAAGGCAGAGATGATACTCATCTACGGTGAATGTAGACAAAATACAGCTGCAGTCTGTAGGCTGTATTCAGAAAGGTACTCGGACAGAGATCAACCAATTATCCGCACGTTTGAGACCATCTACAAACAATTTTGTGCAACAGGTATGGTCGTAACACCGAAACGGGTCCGTAACAAACCCATCACAAGAGAAGCAGGTGCAACTGGTGTGTTACCTGCTGATGCCATGAACCTACCCATGAGTTAACGTGACATCGCTACAGGCAGTGCAATGAGACAAGGTAGTGTAATGGGCATACTTCACTGACACAGAATTAAAACAAAAAAAAAAAAAAAGGTTCAAATGGCTCTGAGCACTATGGGACTTAACATCTATGGTCATCAGTCTCCTAGAACTTAGAACTACTTAAACCTAACTAACCTAAGGACATCACACACATCCATGCCCGAGGCAGGATTCGAACCTGCGACCGTAGCAATCACGCGGTTCCGGACTGAGCGCCTTAACCACGAGACTACCGCTGCCGGCTGTCACAGAATTCACACGTATGATGTGCCGCTGCCTCAGCAATTACATGGGGATGACTTTAATAATCGAGTGAATTTCTGTCAGTGGAAATTAACAGGAAATGCGTTGCAGATCTACCTGTTTACCGATGAAGCAGGTTTCACAAACCACGGTGCAGTGAACTTATGAAATATGCGTTGTCCGTGTACAATCCTCGCTGGCTTCGAAAGCTAGAGCGACAGCGACCGTGGATGTAAATGTATGGTGCGGACTCATTGGCGACCATCTCATTGGTCCTCGCTTCATCGAAGGCGCCCAAACAGCTGCAAAATACACCGAGTTTCTACAAAATGATATGCCAACATTGCTAGATGGTTCAAATGGCTCTGAGAACTATGGGACTCAACATCTTATGTCATAAGTCCCCTAGAACTTAGAACTACTTAAACCTAACTAATCCAAGGACACCACACACATCCATGCCCGAGGCAGGATTCGAACCTGCGACGTAGCAACCCCGCGGTTCCGGACTGCAGCGCCAGAACCGCACGGTCTCCGCGGCCGGCCAACATTGCTAGAAAATGTCCCGCTGGAAACGAGCGAGCTTTCTCTGGAAACGCTCGGAATACAAGGCAATATTTCTCCTACATTCTCTGTAAATCATGATTGATTGTGGTTGCAATATTCATCGTTCACGTGCGCGTCTGTTCTCCAAATGATGCGTAGGTGTGTAGGCAATAATCAAAGGGCGTGCATTGCCATCTATAGATTCGCTATCTGTTCTACGTCTGCACGGTACGTGAGTTCCGGTCGGAGAGTGTTGCCTGTCAAGTTACGTCGTAGTTCGCTACACGGCCCCCTCTTTGGAATACACCGTTGCGAATGGGGTTTCCAATTAGAAGCTATAAAATGCTGGACTGTCCTACCCTCGCAGCATGGAGGTGGGGTCCCACGTGCCATTGGATATTCAAGAGCCATTGAGTAGTATGTAAAAAATTACCCATTTCTAAACTTCCGATTACAGCGCCATCTGTGGCGAAACTAAGAAAACCCTACACAGAAAATGTATGTCGATTTTGCAGTGCAATTGTAATTTGCAATAAAAAAAGGTGGTTCCCATTGCAGATTTCAAAATTGCTCCCCTCCACCCACGTATAGAATGGGGCGGCGTGTCGAGTTTGATACCGTTGGATATCCCCCTCCGAGACAAACAATTGGAATTACAACTTTTTTTATCCCTTGTTTTTTTTCGAGATATTTCAATCTCTTGAGTTAAAATGAACATCCTGTGTAGTTTTGCCTTGCTGTTTCATCTCAGTTCTGATGCAACTTCTAATTTTGCCTGTAACTGATTGACGTTACGAGAAAAAAAGAACTACAACTGTCTGCTTCTCCACTGTTTTATTCTAGAAAGAAGTCGATGTATCTGTGTTACTGATGCACGTTATCTTTGTGCCCAAAATACGCTGGCAAAATTACTGAATTACTGGCTCGCTGCAGTGCTCAGTCTCACGATGTGGTGAACAACGGAAATAAGAGACAGACGCCGCTTTCTACTTTTAAAGAATTCCAAATCAACTACTCGCAGGAAAGAAATACAAACAGGTCGTTTTTGGGCGTTTCTGCGTCTCACCACATCTCATCCTCACGTTCATTCCTAACTGTCGTAGGGATATCTTACTCGCACAGTATTTTTATACTAATAATACGGCCCGTAAAAATCAAATTTGTTTGAAATTGTTCCAGGTATTGCTGAATTAAGCTTTCATGTCAGCGCTTCCCACCCCAAGCCCTGAGGCGCGGTGGTGCTAGGAATATTATATTTTATTGACATGTGTGCCTGCTTCGGAAGAAATTCAGTCAGGCTTTCGAGGGATGCGCTGTGTATGAACTCCCTTCTCCCGGTTCCCGTAACTGTAGGCGCGAATTATCGTTTTCATTATCACCAATATTTGTAGCGACCCTGAAAACTATGGATTTGATACTGTTATCGGTCGTTACCGAATATTTCTGTGTGTCACGTCTTCTCGCCCTCCCCCTCCCCCCTCCCAACACTTTTATACAAATAGTGAGTCACGTATATACGAAATTTTAACTGTATATATGAATGTAGTATCTGTCCCGAAAGAACAGATACCTTTGAAGACCGTGCAGCTTCTCTAGAATGAAATGAGAATTAAATCGACACTGTAGCTGCAAACAGGCGTTGATATACATCATTGGGGACATGTTGAAAATGTGTGCCCCGACCGGGACTCGAACCCCAGTTATATATATAAACGCCTGTTCGCAGCTAGAGTGTCGATTTAATTATCATTTCATACAAAATGTTATTGCACTACTCCAGATGCTCCTAAATTAAGCTTCTATTTCCTCTCCCCCCCCTTCCCCCCCCCCCCCCCCCCCCCCGACCATCGTAGCCGGATGAATGGTATAGGAACGGAAAGAAGACATGTAATATCTATTATTACATGTTACATAACGAAAAAGAAGTAATGTCAGAGATATCGATTGTTTCTGCGCATTTGGGCTGTAGCAAACATACATTAAACGAGAAATTTCCAAATAAAATATCGTGAATCCCTTCCTGTACTATTTTCAATTTACTTAAACATATAGTGTTAAATGTAATTGTAGACACACGGAACATGTTTTTTATTCGTGTCATATAACGACGAACACGCAAGATTCGACGAGAAAGCTCTTTTATGATTACCGCTGCAGTTCTGGTAGCCGCTCGCAGTGCTGCGGTGGCGCAGTCGAAAAGCAATTGGAAGGCAGAACGGAAAGAAGATCCGGCGATAGCGCGTATAATCACGCTTAAAACCCGACAGGAGGATTGTTATGGAATCAACAGCGCGGACACCGGTCGTGTGACGGCGGGCAGCGCAGAGCAGCGCGCGGAAAGGAAACGATTAAGCGGATAGGCCGGGGTAGCAGAACGGAGCACGGCACGCTAGGCGGGAGTCGACTTTTAACGGCGGAACCACAGTTAATTAAGGTCGGTCTGTCCCGTGTTTAATATTTGGTTTAAACACGACGCGGACAACAGCGCCGCTCACACACGTTCCTCCAAGTTCAATTATTTCTGCGGTAATCAATATGGCAGGCGGCCGGCCGGCGGAGAGGAGTGGTTTTGATGGGAGATGGCTTGTTAAATTGGCGGTCATTGGACATGCATGCCTGCTCGCGCCCGAGCGCCGCGCACGCACACGAGCAAACGCATTCGCGGGCGACGCGGCCCGCTGGGCACAATTCACGCAGGCGCACTTTATGTGCTGTCAATGTGTGCAGCGCGATCGACAGGTAGGTATTAGTATGCATACCCGACTATTTAATTGGGGGGCGGGGGGGACGCCGCGGCCTCACTGCACAGTGGGCGAGAGGGCATGGCAGGGGGGGAGGAAGGGGGGGGGGCTAGTTTGATTACATTTGACGCAGCAAATCGCGCGCCCGCCGGTGGCGCGAGGGATGAGGCGCGCCGGAAGCGGGCTGTATCCGTCGCGGCCAGCGCAGACGCGCGAGTCGGGCAGCCAGAGCACGGCTAAACGGGCACAGAGTGCCGACACCGGCAACAGGGAGCGGAGGGGCGGGCGCAGAGCGGAAAACGAACGAAAGAGTGATAGGAAAGGGGGGAAAAAAGAGAGACTACTGGCACGGAAACGCGACGCGCGGCCGGGTGCCATTAAATAAGATTATCGAAGTTATTAATTACCCGTGATGTGGCCCCACGAGGGACGGATAAATATGCGCTGCAGTGGAGCAGCGCCGATAATGACCGCGGGTATATATTTTTTTGATGCAGTTTCATTTCGCTGTCTGTTTGGAACTCGTAAAGCACGCACCGCGACGAGGCATTCGCTACCGCCGTTGCCGCTGTCCATCGTTGGCCCCGCTGTTGTTGTTGTTGTTGTTGTTGTTGCGGATAAAATGCAATTACGGAGCCACAATCACGCTTCGCGGCCGGTTAGTGAAGAATTGCTCTCTAAATAGCCTATTATTTATGAGGCACGATTCCTACTCGTCATAACGGCGGACCGGCCGGCCGTTACGCAGCACGCTGATACCCCCCTTCCTCTCTCTCTCTCTGGTCGTAAACTGCCCCTCTCCCCCGCTAACCTAGCAGCGCCGTCGCGCACCGCTGTCGAAAACCGTTCGCCCGCGACCACCGATAATGAACGACCGCGGACGCGAGTGCGCGCGCCAATTGCAGCGACAAACAAACGAACGAAAAATAACAAGTGGCCCGCGTGGGCCGCGCGGGGGGGACGCAGCCGTTCGCGGTCGGCCCTGCGAGCAATAATTCAAGATACGCTAACGCAGGCCGACCGGATGGACGTGTGCGCGCGTGCGGCAGAGGCACCGCCACTGCGCGCGGCCACTCCTAGGATTAAATAGAATTGAAGGCGGCTGTTGGGGTGTCATTAAAAAGGGCCATCAGGTGGGTGTGAGCGGCCGCCGAGCTCGTAATGGCAGCGGGCCGCGACCAATCAGCTGACGCGCTGAGGGAGCGCTGCTGTTGCGTGCTGGTGCTCGTGTTTGTGGGGGTGGGGTGAGCTGTGGAGGGGGGGGGGGGGGATGGGGGGTTGAGGAGGGGTTGCGTGCCGGGGCACAGTTTGCGCTGCGGCGTTTTACTGGAGTCCGGCGGCCGCCGCCGTCGTGCAGAATGGCTGGTGCGCGGCCTCTGACGGCCAGTGTGCGCCCGGCGCCAGGTGTCTCCACCGCTGCCGGCTCATTCCACTGGCTTTCGGCCGGTGCAGCTCTCATACGGAGTGATCTGCAGAATTAATATATAACGGTGTAGCAGGTGGCCGTCGGTAGAGACAATGACGTACATTTGCACAACAAATTAAAAAAAGCAGTAAGCAAGACTAATTGGGTTGGGTTGTTTGGGGAAAGTGACCAAACAGCGAGGGTTCTAGAATGAGATTTTCACTCTGCAGCGGAGTGTGCGCCGATATGAAACTTCCTGGCAGATTAAAACCGTGTGCTGGACCGAGAATCGAACTCGGGACCTTCGCCTTTCGCGGGCAAGTGCTCTACCAACTGAGCAACCCAAGCACGACCTACGCCCCCTCCTCACAGCTTTACTTCTGCCAGTACCTCGCCTCCTACCTTCCAAACTTTACTGAAGCTCTCCTGCGAACCTTGCAGAACTAGCACTCCCTCTTTTGCACGTCTCCTCTCATTTTCATCAATTTCATTAATGTTCTTTGTCATTGCACGGTAGTGACAGACTGAATAAGGTTATTGTAATGAGAGTATTTATACTGAGAGCTCAAAAAATACGTTTCACTTGAGTCCTATATATATTGGCTTAGTTAACTGGGTGGCCTGTGCAAGGCAAGCATCGGAGGACGCGGCACGTGGCATTTCCGGTTCGGGGCTGCATTTCCCTGGATTTTGACAAATCTGCTCTGTCATCATCGGATTTTGTAACACTAGGTGTGCATGATTTTACAACGCTGAAAGTCAGATAGTGATGTTGCGTCAGAGTGTAATAAAACAACACCGCTATGTACCTCAGTTTTGTAAAAAGCCTTAACATCTAATGTTGCAAGATTTGACGATGACGATGTAGATCTATCGAAACCAGTAATAGTAATAAAAAGAATTACTAGCTATTTTGGTACCCTTGAGGTTAGCTCAGCGTACTTTCTGGATACCGTTTCTGCCCTCAATTGCCTTGAGGTACATACGACAAAGACCCTCTGATGCAGTATGGCTGTGTGTCCACATGAATGTTAACATAGTTTGTACTTAGGTTTTGCTCTGTCGTCTTCTTTGAGTTGCGGTGTCGTGTTCCAGGTTCACTGACTATGTGAAAATATCCTTGAGAAAATTGTCTATGTTGTTGTTCAGTAACATAAACCCGCCTTTGTACTGGTAGACGTTTGAATTCACTGTCTGGTAACTGTTCCGCTATCCGGCTTTTACACTGTAACACACTTTTACTATTGCGCAATGGTGTCACACAGCTAACTACACAAACATCTGATTTCAGGAACAGTCACTTAACAAGTGCCTCCTGTTTCAGAAATCGTTGGCGTCTTTGTAATGCTTAATTGTGAGAATTTATCTTTACAAATTCTACCGTAACTTCAGCATGTAATTTGGCTAGCTTTGTCTTGCCATCTTGTCAACGCAAATATTTTGTTATATGTTCCTCAAACCTTTGGTGTTTTTCGTGTTATCTAATTAATTTGGCAGTGTGAAAATGTACGTGGAGTTTTGAATATAACAAAGGTATGAAGTTATTTCCGCGTAACAAAAGTAGTACTTACGTCAAATAACCCTCAATATAGCAAACCTGAAAGAAAGTGTGAGGTTTACCGGATTCTCCATCGCCTGAACTTTATAATGGGATTACGAATTTTCGTTAATTCTGAATCACTTGAAATTAAATGTTGCTTCATGTTTTGATTGTTTACAAGTCGTGGAAAATCAGAGACTAGATTTTCTACCAACTGGTATTGTTTTATTACGTAGATCACTCATGGTAGGGACTCGGGCAACCATTAAATGTCATTATATGAAAGAAATGATTTTGCCTTTTACGTCAGTAGTATTGAGAACATTATTATTCAAGTTACGAACGTTAATCCTTACTTAATAGAGAAAAAATGTCAAGCGAATTTACTTGTACCACTTCTGACGAGATATGTTGTTTGGTTAGCCGGGTTGAGCATAAAGTGCAGGGATGGATACCATAGGAAAAGCGTTTCAAGATCCATAGGCGGCAAAAACCTCAAGGAATAATAGAGATTGGAATACATTCAACAAATAATTGAAGCCTTAGGCCGTAAGTGCTACTTCGACATAAAGAGGTTGGCGCACGAAAGGAAGTCATGATGGATCGAATCAAAACAGTCTTAAGACTGACGTCCAGGACACATCAAGAGCGTCTAACCAACCGTCCATACTTTGTAATAACTAATAAGACAGACTCTACTATTTTCCGTCCAACTACAAGTATTCCACAATTCATCCCCGCTATTAATTCCTCGTTTATCACAGCCAACGTCAAAATCACTTCTCCAAAAGACGCTACCGCTTTCCTTGAGTTCTCTCACGAGCCAGACGATAGTGGGAGTTTCCGTTCAAACAAGGCTTAGTGCCTGGAAATTAATGTGTGAAGATAACGTCAGCCGTCGTATACACCAGGGCTGGAAAACGCTGAGGCAATATACGTTCCAAGGAATAACAGTGAAGGCTCTGAAAAACAATTGAGCATCAGTGTATCGAGCGTTGGAAGTAGGACTTAGATACAAATAACAACACGACATGAACATTCTACAGTCTGGTCTGTGTACATGCAGCGAGAAAGCAGAATAAGACAGCTCGCAGTCCCTGAAGAAGACGACTCAGTCGTCGTCGAAGTACTGTGTATAAAACTAGGATCTACAACCCAACTGGAAATCTGAAAGCAATCACTTAACCGGTTTCCTGTGGATCTCACATTCCGTTCGTTGTTGCAATCCTTCCAAATTCACCTCAATAAATCTGCCGTCATTCCAGCAAAAACATAGGCAGTAATAAAAGAAAAACTAGTCGAGCTTTTCCTCCACGAGACATTTACCTCATAGTGCACAAGGACTCACACCCAATTAAAACATAACCCTCCAAAAGAAATTCCACAACACGCTACAACTAAAATACGGCAGAACACAGGAGCTAAATCGAGACTGAAAATCTAAATGGTGAAAATATGCAATGTAACTGAGAGCTTAATAAAATATTAATAAACTGAAGGATAGCTGTTGGGGAGTGGCAGATGATAGTCGCATCAGGTTAACTCGGGAAAAACTAAGAAGAGAAAGTTTTCTGAATTTCTGCATTACATGTTGATTACTTCCGTTAAATATGATCTTCAGAATTCACTAAACAACAGGACAGTTTGGAGTGGCATGAATTTGTATCAATCTGCCATCTGGATCAGATATTCAGTTATACCTTTATTCAAATACAAAGTTTAATCATAACTTAATGATTTAAAGTAAAATGAATTGAAAAATAATAAAGAAAGGTGGACGGTGAAACATAGAAAATGGTGAATTAGAATATCTAAAACGACAATGGTCTAATATAAAGAGATCACTGGGACACGGACAATCAACGTGAATAGTTGGATACAGGAACGTGATATAAATAATAAAACTGAAAGAAATTACTACAAATATAACAAAACTAGAAGTAAATACCAGCAGTTGATTGAAGAAATATTTCAGCTTATTAGTAAAAGAAGAAAAAGGAGTCTGAAAATGTCTCGTTGTAGTAAAAGTAGGTGAGAAGTAAGAGCAGCACGCAGAGGTGATAAAAAGATGATTTGATTTCGCGTTCCATTATGGTAGAAAAGATTACAGAATATTAGAGTACTTACATAGTACTTTCAAATGTATAGAAAATCTGTCCCAAAGTAATTTGCAATAAAATGATCAGAATTTTTGGGAAAAGTCAGAAAATGCAGAGACAAGTGGCTTTAGTAACAACAAAAAGCGAGCAAGAATGACAAAATTAATATTCTTATCCGAGAATCGAGATGCGTATACCGCTATATCATTTTAGGAAAATACCAAAATTATTTCTTTGATGAAGCCACTTCCTCCTCTCCTTCAATCCATAGTGTATCTGAGACATTGCTTTGTCTGTACTGATCGAAACGCTAAATTCTCCCATTTATTACAATATTCGTTCTACTGTCTAAATTCAAAGAGCGATATCAACTAGCAACTTAATTTCTGCCACCACGCCACTCTGCCCTTCAACATATGATCAGTACCTGCTGCTACATATACATAGAGGTTACTAACGGTCTTCTCATCAATGTAGAATACACTGAAGCTATGTTCCTGTCCTCGCAGAGTATCTTACTAATTTTGTTGACAAAGACACCTTTAGCTCCCTCCTTTATTAGTCGGTTAATACATCAACAGTAGATACTAAACGGCAGAAGAAGCACTGGCTCAGATGGAAAAAGGCAGTTAAGCGTACAATAGCAGCGGAAAATCCAGTCTTATGGAATAATACGGAAAATGTACCATTAAATTTCCTGAGATAACTAATACAATAGTTGACAAGCGAGATAAATTTTTTCCATATCCTCACTACAAACAGAGCATTTTAACGGAAGTGTCATCAGTGAGACTAGGCTTAGCGACCATGGACCTGCATGGTGACCAAAACTATTCCTTCTACTTCACAAGACTATATTTTCCTCATGAGTGAAGAAATAAAGATAAGAAAATAGGTCAAATGCTAACTTACGCATAGCAGCACAACGTTTTCTAATTTCACGTTGATATATCCTTTCCACACATACTCATACTAAAGTGGGGCACTTTACAAAATTACAGTAGTTTCAAAGCACAAATGTTCAATGTCCCTCAGCCGAAAGCATGACAAACATCCAGTCGACAGTCAAACTCGTGCTATATTTTTCTGAGCATAACTGAAGTTTCTGCAATCACTGCCGCTGCTACGCAGCGTCGCAGTCACTGAGAACTGTTGGAAGGGAAGACGCACAGAAATAAGGCTACCACAGGCCCTCCACAAAAAAATTACATATCGCGAAATGCAATGCGACTTTGGTACGCTTCTTACAAGCAACTCATCGTTGCGGCAGTGACATACTCTCGACAAAAATCGCTCCGCACAGTTGTAAGTTTCGTTCAATTTCATCCACTGTAATGGAGATCAGTTAGGTTTCAATAGAGGAAAACAAACAAAAAGTCGAATTTTAGCATTCTACATCTAAATACTCCTTCGTGCCTTTGGATACTGCTTGTATTACTGTACCACCGTTTCATCGGCACGCAAACTCACGAACTACATTTCAAAGGTCGAATAAATAATTCAAACTACTCAAAGCAAAAAAGGTGACACAATTCTACAGAGTCCCTATAAACTATTACATGAACTACGCGGCAAGTTTCTATTACTTCCTTATTCGCATTTACCGAGAATCGCTCCCTGAGAGAACAGCTCCGCTTGGCTGTAACATAGCACACGCCACTTTAAATGCGAACATTTTGGGTTAGGCTTTATCATGATCGTCATTGACATTAAATTAAACAAGTTTACTGTTACCAGTCACCGCTTACTTATCTCCACGACGCATTTCATTTGTTAGAATGACTTGTGTGCGTTTATGTGTTGTTACCACTGGAGGTACCCTATTTTACTTACTTTATTGTTACCGTTAGATATAATTTTAGTTTTTTGTCAAAAGAAACACAGAACCATGTTCTGAAATACTGTTCTGTTTCTCCACTAGACAGCGCCGTAAGTTCCTCCAAAAAATCGTAACACAACACACACACACACATATATATATATATATATATATATATATATATATATACTGACAAATGTAAATCCATCTGATGAAGGCGGTTTAAACTTTTGAAATGTGTCATAGAGATAAATTAATAGCGACTGGTAACAGTAAACTTGTTTCATTTAAAGCACACTCCAGTTCAGTTGATAAGAAGAAAAATTTGCATTAGGCTAATTCAGTGAGATAACTCGTTTGTAGATCTAACAAGAAATTTCGGAATAAAAATACACACCCTGAGATAAGACATGCGATCCTCGTGTTTAAACCAGCGCTGACGGTGTGTTGAGTAAACGTCTGGGAGGCGAGTCGTTCAAGCACAGATTTTCCCAATTAAATTTCAGTCTACAATTTCTTACCCGATCCACTGACCTGCTTTCCTGACAGCAAAATACAGCATTCAAAAAACATCGAGACCTCTGCAGTACTTAGAATATGTCTTTAGTTGTGTCGGTATTTATGTATGGCCTACAGGGTGATTCATATTGACGTTTGAAAACTCACGAAGCGATGTACATCACGCTGAGGCAAGTAATTTAATATAAGATACAAATGGCCGCAATCGATGGAAAATACCCCAAAAATTGATGTAAAATGTTGAACATGTGACGTCACCGAATGACGTACCTCACCGCATGTGGAGCGATCGGGTTGTCGATCCTACCCTCGCCGATAGAGAGCAGTGCCACACATCACTCTGCTAGCGTACGCTGTTTTAATTATTCCGTTATCCGATTTGAGATTCGGCAATGATCGCTTTAGTGGCGATACAAGACTGCGATGAATCGGTTTACATTTACAGAGGCAGAGTAGGATAGCGGTGCGAAGTGTAGCACTGCGCCGCCTCCCCCCCCCCCCCCCCCCCCCCCCCCCCCGGCGAGATACGTCATCTGCTGGCGTCACTTGTTCAACATTTAACATCCATTTTTGGAGCATTTCCCGACATTTGCGGCCCCATGTGTCTCATATTAAACTACATGTCTCAGACTTATCTACGTCGTTTCTGGGATTGTTAATAAGAATCACGCCTTATAGGTATTAAACTGTCAAGACAACAAAAGAAAGTGTAATCTAGCGTGAAAGTCAGAGAAAGTGTAAAGTCTATCGCATCGGAGTAAAAAGAAGAATATATATCATACAGAACTTAATAACGTGAGGTTGCCAATCGACACTGACAACGATGAGTGTTTATGGAAAAAGTTCAAGGCAATGGTAAAAGTGGTTTTAGACAGGTATGTGCCGAGTAAAACTGTGAGGGACGGGAAAAACCCAACGTGGTTCAACAACAAAGTTAGGAAACTACTCCGAAAGCAAAGAGAGCTTCACTCCAAGTTTAAACGCAGCCAAAACCTCTCAGACAAACAGAAACTAAACGATGTCAAAGGATGTCAAAGTTAGCGTAAGGAGGGCTATGCGTGAAGCGTTCAGTGAATTCCAAAGTAAAATTCTATGTACCAACTTGACAGAAAATCCTAGGAAGTTCTGGTCTTACGTTAAATCAGTAAGTGGCTCGGAACAGAATATCCAGACACTCCGGGATGATGATGGCCTTGAAACAGAGGATGACACGCCTAAAGCTGAAATACTAAACACCTTTTTCCAAAGCTTTTTCACAGAGGAAGACGGCACTGCAGTTCCTTCTCTAAATGCTCGCACAAACGAAAAAATGACTGACATCGAAATAAGTGTCCAAGGAATAGAAATGCAACTGGACTCACCCAATAGAGGAAAGTCCACTGGACCTCGAAATAAGTGTCCAAGGAATAGAAGAGCAACTGGACTCACTCAATAGAGGAAAGTCCACTGGACCTGACGGAATACCAATTCGATTGTACACAGAGTACGTGAAAGAACTTGCCCCCCTTCTAAAAGCCATGTACCGCAAGTCTCTAGAGGAGCGGAAGGTTCCAAATGATTGGAAAAGAGCACAGGTAGTCCCAGTCTTCAAGAAGGGTCGTCGGGCAGATGCGCAAAACTATAGACCTATATCTCTGACGTCGATCTGTTGTAGAATTTTAGAACATGTTTTCTGCTCGAGTATCATGTCGGTTTTGGAAACCCAGAATCTACTCTGTAGGAATCAACATGGATTCCGGAAACAGTGATCGTGTGAGACCCAACTCGCTTTATTTGTTCATGAGACCCAGAAAATATTAGATACAGGCTCCCAGCTAGATGCTATTTTCCTTGACTTCCGGAAGGCGTTCGATACAGTTCCGCACTGTCGCCTGATAAACAAAGTAAGAGTCTACGGAATATCAGACCAGCTGTGTGGCTGGATTGAAGAGTTTTTAGCAAACAGAGTCGTTCTCAATGGAGAGACGTCTACAGACGTTAAAGTAACCTCTGGCGTGCCACAGGGGAGTGTTATGGGAGCATTGCTTTTCACAATATATATAAATTACCTAGTACATAGTGTCGGAAGTTCCATGCGGCTTTTCACGAATGATGGTGTAGTATACAGAGATGTTGCAGCATTAGAAAATTGTAGCGAAATGCAGGAAGATCTGCAGCGGATAGGCACTTGGTGCAGGGAGTGGCCTGACCCTTAACATAGACAAATGTAAGTATTACGAATACATAGAAAGAAGGATCTTTTATTGTATGATTATATGATAGCGGAACAAACCCTGGTAGCAGTTACTTCTGTAATCTAGGAGTATGCGTGCAGAACGATTTGAAGTGGAATGATCATATAAAATTAATTGTTGGTAGGGCGGGTACCAGGTTGAGATTCATTGGGAGAGTCGTTAGAAAATGTAGTCCATCAACAAAGGAGGTGGCTTACAAAACACTCGTTCGACCTATACTTGAGTATTGCTCATCATTGTGGGATCCGTACCAGATCGGGTTGATGGAGGAGATAGAGAAGATCCAAAGAAGAGCGGCGCGTTTCGTCACAGGGTTATTTGGTAACCGTGATAGCGTTACGGAGATGTTTAGCAAACTCAAGTGGCAGACTCTGCAAGACAGGCGCTCTGCATCGCGGTGTAGCTTGCTAGCCAGGTTTGCCTACTTATACCTCCCGAGGAGATCACAAATGTAAAATTAGATAGATTCGAGCGCGCACGGAGGTTTTCAGACAGTCGTTCTTTCCGCGAACCATACGCGACTGGAACAGAAAAGGGAGATAATGACAGTAGCACGTAAAGTGCCCTCTGCCACACACCGTTGGGTGGCTTGCGGAGTATAAATGTAGATTTAGATGTAGAAGAAAGCAATATTTATTGGAAGGAAGTCCAAGAAGCAGTTGAAAATTCTAAGAACGCCTGCAATTTCGATATAAATTAAAACTGCAGGCTTCTAACTATCTATCTACCTACAAACAAGGAAGTTAATACGAGCCGCTGTGCTCGAGGAACATACTACACTACCACGATATTACTGCACTTGGCGTCCTGTGGCCGTTATTGGAAACACGTGATGTTGTTACAGTAAAAAAATACAATGGTTACCAACGAAAGAACGTCGTACTGTAAATCAATTGAGGACCCATTGGTGACAAAAACACGTAGTAACCCAACCGAAGCGCCCTCACTCCCACCCAGGTACAGTAACATTGTAGTCGACAAGTAAACAAGTATCAGGTAGCCATATCGGCTGCACGACAACAATAATATTTTCACGACTTTCACCATCTGCTATCAGCACATAGCCGGTGAAGGAGTGTTGGTGGCAGTCTTTTGACGGGGTTAGGAGGAACGTGCCACACATAAATTGTGATGGTCAGTTGGGGTTCTGGATACGCCTCCTCCAGAATATCGTTTCTTGCCGCCGCTGCTGCTCTAGGGACCAGCTGGCTTTCGCTTGGTGAACACGTCTGCACGGGCGAGAGGCACGGGCCCGGCCAGCGGCGGCGCGTCCTCCAGGGAGCAGCCCGCTGTGGGCTGCGCTGGACGGCTATCACAGCGGCCGGTCACGCAGTTCCGGTCACGAGCTGGAAGAGTCGTGATTGGCGCCCTCCCACCGCCATCCCACCCCCCACCCGCCCCCGCAGCCATATATCAGCGGCGGCCGCGCGGCCGGCAATCAGCAAGATAATTAGTTTGTAATGTAGCGGCGCCTGATTAGCCCGCAGGGGTCGCTCGCTGGCGCCAGCGGCGGCGGGCGCTCTGCCCCCGGGGGCGGATCCGCCGCCCCCCACGTCTTCGCCCACCGCTGCCGGGCCGCCTCCGCTTTCACCTCTCGCTAGGATGCCCGCTCCAGACAGCTAATAAACCGCAGAATCAAAGCCTGCTGCTCAGACGGCCTGTCACGCAACGCAGTCGGATCGGGCACACTTCGTGTGTAGTAATTCTGCTGAGGAAATGGCGGGTGGGGGGGGGGGGGGAGGGGGGGCATTTTGACAGAGAGCGAGGGTCAAGGTTGCATCCATTTTGCTGAAATATCAGAAACATGAGAAACCTGTGTCACTATAATACAGAGATTGCATCAGGGTTCTATACTTGGTCCATTAGTTTCTTCCCCAAGTTTTTGAAAACAGCCACAAGACACACTTAGTATTTTCGATTTGCCGGTTTCACTCTTCAAATGAACATTTGCATTATCAGAATAAGTATAGATATTCTACTTCCGGTATGGTGACTTACATTCAAAGTCGGCTGGGAGCACTGAGGATTGCGTTTAAAGTTGCCTGAGAGCTCTAAAGATTATACTGGGTGCCCTACAATACTCAAAACTACCTTTATAATACGTTTGAAGTACAGTAGTAAATAATTACACTGTCAACGCAGAAGATTAAACTGACTGTACAACAGTGTACATAATGTTCATGGCATAGTGTGTCCAAAGATAATTTACAACTACAGGAAAGGAAATTTAAATTTAAATGCAAGCATTATTGGTGTAATCCAAATATGAACGTAGGTCACCATACTCGAAATATAGCATGTTCTTTACGTAACGTCAATGTAAGTTTTCCCTATTATATCAATTTGTTTCTTTTAAGATGTATATTCTGATGATGCTCTTGTTCATTTGAAGAGCTAAGCCGGTATAAAAAAAATACTAAGTGCGACTTGTCCCTGTTTTCAAAAACCCAGTTTTAACAGTCGCTTCCCCTACAGGTAATACCTGCTCTTGCTAAATTTTCCACTGTACTCTACTCTACTCTATTCTGTTCTACTCTCGTATTTATAAACAATTTAAAAATCGATATTTGATCCATCCCTTTTTGTGGTATTTACATACACTATAAAGAGAGATATCTGAACCAGCGTTAGATACATGGATGTAAGGAAAGAGTTAAACTACTAAGAAAAATCTGAAGTATTCAAGAAAACAATGAAATAAAATAACTTCATCACTTATTAACTCATTTTACCTTAGACTATTATGCTGTTTAGAAATTGGACTCCATACGCTGTCTAAAAATAAAAATAAAACTGCGTACACAAATTTATGGAATTATTAGAGATGATAAAAAGAAACTGTTTTGTTTTGTATCTGTAGGTGTCTTTGAAAAGTTTGACTCTAGTTTTCCCTTAGCCTAATGTACACAGTTATTCTGGCAGCTTCATGGCAAACACATTCATACTGGAATCTGATGAACAACACAATTACATCTTTCCTCTAGGAGGGCTAAATTCACATTACTGCTAGCGGTGCCCACGTCACTGGATTAACGACTACCTTATTATGTTATGTTGTGTTTACATGAAATTTTCCACTGATGTTTATAGTTTCTTGATGGGTAATTACACTCTAACTCATATACTTCTCATTTATGGGGAGGCAAGATACAAGAGTTGAGAAGCAATGCGCTTGTATGCAAAACAGTTTCAATAGTTCCCAGGGAGGAGGATAACAAATCAAGGCACATTTCAAAGACTTGATTGTCAGCTTCTTGAAACCGTGATCCCTTGTACCAGATCGTCGTGAAACCGATAGACATCTCAAAAGCCAGTTGTTCAGTTAAAGGAAGTTGTGCTTGAGTGAACTGAAGACTATCACAACTGCAACACACTACCCATAGCCAATGGAACTAAATTCCTCCCACGCTAATCCATGGGACGTCTTGCACCTGCCGGGCGTGTGTCCATTTAAGTATCAGCTGGTATAAGACCTGGCAGCTGAGGATTTCTCCAGCAAATGGAATTCCGCCAGTAGTATCTACACTAAGCCGTAAACATCCTTGACTTCCAAACCTGTGTTTTTTTTACTGATGAAGATGCCTGCGCAGGGAAAGGAATATTTAACAGCTACAATAGCCATGTCAGGGAGCTGGATAATCCTAAAGCAATTCTGTGTTCCACTATCAACAGGGAGTAACATATGCGGGTTGGTATTGCTCACGACCATCTAATTGAGCTTAGCACGCTCGATGGTCGATATTACCATATCTTTCTCCCGCGAAGTCTACCGAAAATGGAGAATGTCTCGCTAGCAGTCAGGCAATGACGGAGTTCCACCACACTTCTCCCAGGGGAAAAAGGATGAGGGGTTAGGTGGGACAGTACCTTGGTGACCATGTCCTCCCTTTTGATGTACGACATGTCGATAGATACTCCAGAAGAGCTGGTTGGTCATCTGGCTGAAACTGCAGCCATTATTCGTGACAAACCTACTTGTTCTGAGCGCGTCAGGCTGCCATCAGGATGCATATATCAGCTGTGCCTTAATTTAAACGGAAGATATTTTCAGCAGCACTTCTACTAAAACAATATTGATCACATGACAGTTTGAACAGCAACGCTGAATATGGCTAGCGTCAAAACTTTAATGAACTTGCGGCGACATGGCACAATTGTTATACTTTTGTCATATAAAAAATGAGTTCCTCTTTATTTTCTCTGAACACTAAAATGAATACAATCGTTTTTTACACCTCGTTCATGTATCATACTCAATTAGCAATATGGCGGTTTTCTGTCACCAGGAAAGAGAAATGATGATTTGAGCTTTATGAACAAGGCACAGCGTAGGTCATGTATATTCATTACAATGAACTGTTTCTGCCGAATAAAGCTGTCTACACATCTAAAGTATAGAGAAGACGATATCTGTTATAGGCATCAGCATCCTGCAACTTCCACATCCTCTTCTTCTGCAACTCTTACTTGTCACCAAAAGTGAAGTTTGGAGTTAGAAAACAGAACATGTACTTTGAGTCGCATCTGCATAAGGAAAACGCTTTTGAACCCTCAATTGCTATCAG